>NC_063170.1:17946591-19188734 GCF_023159225.1 Perognathus longimembris pacificus
TTTCCGGTTCCCCTTGTTGGGCGCTGCTCCTCCTCTGCTAGCTCCTGTGTCCTTTCAGAAGCGGTAGGGTCCTAGAGCCGCAATATATGGGGCTCCTTTGTTCCCTCAGAGTAGGGAGGGGGAGGGATGGAGCTCTAGCTTCTTTGTAGGGTTTAGGTCTCTGCTAGAGCTGGTCTCCTGTTGGGGGGGGGGGTAATGGGGAACTTACTGGTCCTGGGTTGTGTGTGTTTCCTGTGCTGCTGTGGGCTTTTCGGGGCTGGGGTGCTAGGACGTGGCGATCGGTCATTTGGTGGTAGCGGTCCTGGCTCTCCCCATCCATCCGGCTCTCCTTGTCTGTGCCACCCAGTTCCCCTATTGTTTACATCTGTTCCTGGTCGTTTGGTCCTGCGCTGCCATCTGTCTCGGTCCGTCTGCGCTCCGTCTGGGGTCCTTGGAGCTCCTGCCATATGGACTCTGCACTCCTGGCGTGACTTTTTGGCTGTTGATTTGCAGGCGCCAGGACACCTTTCCCACCCTGGCCCTGTTGGGGCCGGGGTAGGCAGGTGGGTAGGTGGGGTACCCCGGAGATTTTCCAGCTCTGTGAAGGTTATAGGCTCTTCTTTTTTTGTTCTTTTTCATTTCCTGTGTTTCTCTGTTGCTTCTGGTTGTTGGGTTTGCTGGATTCTTGATGGGGTGTTGGGTGCTGGAGTTCCCAGCTCACTATTCCGTTGGAGCGAGTTGGGGTGCCTCCCTATTGTGATGGTGCCATCTACCCTCCTTGTTTTTCTTTCTTGATAAAGAAGGATACCAGTCATTTATTTATGCAATGGCTATTGAATGCTAGATATAGAGTTACCATGTATATTTATGTGGTACACTACACTATCTTAATAAAAACCAATGCTTTTCTTTAGCATTTCTGGGATGAAAACTATTAGGAGTAACAAAGATACAGAGACCTAGAAAAATTTGCCTCAGACGTCACAGAGTGATGGGAGCTGTTTTCTGGTCTGACTTTGATTCCAGAGCCTCTCAGTACTTCCTGTTTAGACCCAACACACCTAGAATGTAGCATTCCAGGACACGCCAAGACAAGCCCAGGCAAATTTCTAAAAAGTAGACAAAGACTAGGTACACTATCTCCTATGTGTAAGCACAGCTACATTACAGGCATAGGTAGGATCATCACAGTCTGAGGCCAACACAGGCAAAAAAGTGGTAGACCCCCTACCTGGCAAACATGAACTGTAATGGATTCATGTTTGTGCCACAAACAAAAGAAAAAGGGTCAACATTACTGAAGGATGATAATTGTCAAAA
This sequence comes from Perognathus longimembris pacificus, assembly GCF_023159225.1. Classification (NCBI taxonomy): domain Eukaryota; kingdom Metazoa; phylum Chordata; class Mammalia; order Rodentia; family Heteromyidae; genus Perognathus; species Perognathus longimembris. The sequence goes on from NC_063170.1 coordinate 17,947,891, forward strand.
TACACTGATGGATATGACACATCATCTAGTCATACATAATTATCACAATGTTCACAAGTGAGGTAGTAGGAGTATAGTATTTTAAAGAATAATGGTAGTAATTGTAGATCACAATTTTTACATGATTGTATTGTGATTTGCTTTTTTAAATATGCTTTCAGTTTTTTAGAGCTTTCTCTGTAAAGAATACATTCTCTTTTTCATGTGCTGCAGCAAGAATATATGTCTCATAGACTTCTAACTGCAGGGAGTCTCTGCTGGCATGTTTTAGAACCCCTTATCCCCTTTCAGACCAGGGCCCCACATCCGGGGGGTGCCTGCTTATCCATGATGGAGTAAATTTTCAAAGCTGAGCAAACTTATCCCCCTGAGTTTGTGGACAACTCAGTGCCTGAGTGTACTTCCTTAGACTGTATAATCGTCTACAATGCTGCTGCCCAATCTCATGTCTCTCTTCTTTTCATTTCTGCATTGCTTCTGATGTCTTTCAGCCTTTTCTGCACCCCTCCCTATTTTTCTTCTCACATGTATTTTCTGTAATGTAACCCCACCCATTTTAGTCCTGTCTTGGCTTATGCTTCTCAGAAGACCTGAACTCACACATGACTTTTCTGTTTTATTAGAGAGCAAGAGTGAGAGTAACTTTGTGGTTTAATAGTGCTTGCCAAAGGCCACAAAACCATTTGTTTACCAGAAATGGTATTTACTTTGAAGTTTCTGATTCATAATCGGTGGCAGTAACCACTATACAACCTGAAAAAGTGGTAGAAGGGAAAGTAGACAGAGGCAGGAGGCTTAGACAGGAGGCTTCATCATCATCATCATCATCATCATCATCATCATCATCATCATCATCATTATCATCATCATCTATCCTTCATCCATGTTTGGCTATTGCCAAAACATGGGGTAAGAGAGATCCACATCTTTTGGGTCAGAGCTTAGGATTTTTTTAATTAAAAGAATAATTAAGTAGTTGCACAAAGCAGTTTGTGAGTACAATGAATCTAGACCACTGTCACCCCTTCAATACTCTCACACCCCAGGATTTTTTTTTATATTTTTCTGTATCTATTATGAATCCTACAACTCTTTGTACTCTCATGTGTGTGTATCTTTTCTTAAGAAATTACATTCTGAGAATCACCAAGCTAGCACACATTTTTGTTCTGATAAAAATAAAAACTTAGTTGGTGGGGAGGGAAGGTTGGAGAAAAATAAGCGAGGGGGTATCAAGTATGACAAGAAATGTACTTACTACCTTATGTATGTAACTGTACATAACTTTGACGATAAAATTAAATTAAAAAAAGAAAATGAAAAGCCACTTACAAAATCACTTAATTAGTATTTTATGAATCTAGCAAACTGTTATTGTTGCATGACACCAAATGATTTCCACTGGGAACCTAGCTGAGAATAACTGCCCCACACTCATTTTTCCCTTTCTTTCTGTTCTTTTGTTTTATCTTGTTTTTACTTGTAAGCTCTTCTGTATTAGTTCTCAGAATCAGATTGTCATTTTTGAACTCACGTGTTAATGGTAGTTCTTTAAAGATTAAATTCTTTTCACCCCACTTATTCCCTTGGGCTCCAAATTTTCTTTAATAGCCTAGATTATAACAGTCATACACATGGGCCTGAGAGGTTCTGTGACTAAGATGTCTCAAAATGAGAACAATGAACTAGGTTTTCATAGTACACTTAGTTTACCACAATTTAAAACTCTAAAACCAACTCCTGGAGCACTTCACTTCTCCCGTGACAATCAGTCAAATGAAGTAGCTTGAACCCATAGGCTGGAGTTATTGCTTTTAAGCCATCTTGTACGATTTCTTCCAATACAGATGCTACAAATGCTACAGAGGGTGTGGGTTAGGATCATGACCACATAGCTAAGATACAACTACTCCTGTGTTGAAAGATGTCACAAATACTACAATGCTTTTGGAGGCAGACAATAGGAACCTAGAGAGAGAAAAAGTAACATTAAGTTTCTAAGGTAAAGATGTATGAAATTAAAGGTATTGTAGCTTAGATGCTGAATGCTTCCTAAATGCCTGTGGGTTTTAGGGTTTTGTCTCTGTGGCACTGATGAGAGGTAGAGGAACTTGTGGGGATTAGGGTGTAGTGTCAGAACATTAGGTAACTGGTGGTGGGCTACACCTTTGAAGAGGATTGTGGGACCCTGGTCTTTCATCTCTGTTTCTCTGTGTTTCTGTCTCTCTGTTTCTGTCTCTGTATCTCTCCTCTCTCCTCTCTCCTCTGTCTCTCTGTCTCTCTCTGTGTGTCTATGTCTCTCTTTCTATCTCTCTCTGTTTCGAAGTAGATAATTGTCCAATTGGTCCACCATAGGCTTCTGTTGCCATCACCTTCTGTCACTCAAAGAAAATACCCCAAGCCTATGGGTTCACTCAATCAAGAATTGGAACCAATAAACCCAGAAGTTTCATTAAGCCTTCTCCCCTGTAAGTTACTTATCTCAACTATTCCCTTACAGTGTCAGAAAGCTCATACATGATACTCATCTTTTTCTTTCAAATGTTTAGAAGTTAGGTGCATTTGTCATATTTTATCTCACTAAGTCTGGGTTCCTGAAGTGTCTGTGATACTCTATTCTTCACCTCTCTTTACAGCTGAGTCTGATATGTATCTGTATTTCCTTATAAAATTCTCTCTCACTTGGTTCCAGGAGATCATGCTCAAATGACTGCCTATTGCCCTCTAAGTATACCAAAGGGGGCACTCTTCTAGGGCAAGTAAGTTCTTTTTATCTATTTGGAGTCATTTGTGTGTGTCACTGTGGTGCCTTTCTCAATCTCATCTTTCCTTTGCTTGTTGTTATTGTTGTTAATATAATATTAACTGTCATTTTGTTTGAGAAGATTAAATATGTACAATGATCTGTTTGAGATATCAGATATTGCTTCTAAAGCTGCTAAAGATCTATGTTAGTATATCAGTGAGAGAGAAAATATACAGCACCACAGAACGGTAAGTACTTTCAAAGAAGATTGAAAGACTAATAGGAGGAAAACACACATAGTCAAAGGGAGGGAGGGCTGGGAACATGGCCTAATGGCAAGAGAGCTTGCCTCATATACATGAAGTCCTGGATTCGATTCCTCAGCACCACATATATAGAAAATGGCCAGAAGTGGTGCTGTGGCTCAAGTGGTAGAGTGCTAGCCTTGAGCAAAAAAGAAGCCAAGGACAGTGCTCAGGCTCTGAGTCCAAGCACCGGGACTGGCAAAAAAAAAAAAAAAAAAAAAAAAAAAAAAAAAAAAATCAAAGGGAGGGAGGGAGAGCTCCTGTCCTCTACAGTTCCTTTCTAACATTTTTAATAACTGTGAATGAAGAGAAAGATGCAGCATTACTTGTCATTGAAGATGTTTCACATAAAGACCACAAATCTGAATATCTGTCATATAATTATAATTATGGTTATGATTACTTAATATATTATTCATTACATAAATATAAGTTAGTACAGTAGGAGTCCATCAGACTCATTCAGAGAATCCATGCTGAATTGTTTAGACAAATATCTCTAAAAAGAAAAGCCACTAACTATATGTTTAATAAATAGGGTTAGAGTAATAATGATATTAATAAAATATTTAAAAGAAGACATGATTTTTTGTCTTGTGTGGTTTTGCTTTGGAACACTTTTGTTGTAAGGAAATCTTCTTTTCTCAGTATGTTATCATACAGATTTTATTTCATAAGTGTTGTGGTTAATAGATATGCTCTATGTTCATCCTGTTTCTTCATCTACTTGACCAGTTTCTGAATGGGAATGTGTAAGTGTTACACTGGCACGGGGAATAACCTGAGTGGCGTTAGCTCCTTGCTGCTGAGATGATGGAACTAGTATGATTACTGCCTTCTTTCACACCCAGATAATCAAGAAAGCCTAGAATTCTGGAGTCAGAGGTTGAGAACGAATTGCCCCTAAACCAGCCTTTGTTATCCCACAGTAATCATGCTGATGTTGCCTTACTAGTGTTTGCCTCTGTTTCCTTCCTTCTGTGGTCTAACTTTTATTCCTACCTTCCCCTGGATATTTTTTTCTTTCTATCAGATGATTCCCAAATGACCTTTAGTTTGATGGCACATGAGATAGCCACTATCCACACCAAACTAATGATTATTACTAGCCAGTCACTCGTAGAGAGAAGTAAGGCCGTTATAACATACATACATTTATCCACCCAGATCTGCTTTCTAACCCGAACTAAGATTCATTAAAGTACACACCGAAGGGAAATACAGGGGAGAAATATGGGCAAAAACAAGTCTCTTAAGTTACTCCACAGGAGAAATCATGGACGTTTTATCTTCTTTTATTTTCCTTTACATTATTCCATTTTAAAATGGCGTGAAATATGCCCTATATGTGGTATATAGTCTATACAGGACTATATAAAGCAAAGGAATCTGAGTTTCATACAAACTCTATCAACAATATTAGTTTCACAGATAACTAGCTATTTCAGATGGCCCAAGCTCAATACATGTGAAATTGCTTAAAACAAGGCTTTTAACAAATTCTATGATAACTTGTATTAAATTGAACCAACTATTATAAAACAGACATACATCAAAATAGCTATAGTACCCAATAATTTTTTTTCTGAGAGAAATTATTTGGTAGATCCGCAGAAGCACAATTTGCAAAATAACTTCTCCCAGGAAAGTCTCACTGAAACTTAGACCCAAACCCAGCAAGTGAACTAAAAAATAAAAACAGCAATTCTTTGAATATCACTGTTCTTAAAGCAGAAGGAAGTGTGGGAGACCTCAAGTTCGACAAATTGTTTTTTCCTACCAAGACAAAAAGAAAAATTACAATCTGTGAATTAATTACAGTCAGCCAGGATCCAAGACTTGAAAAGGACATCTTTTGGAAAGTAAAAACCCAGGCTAGAAAAGTTTGCCAAATCTATAGAGAAAGCAGGAAACAGAGATAACGCTGTCATTCAGTCTGACATAAAAAATCATGCACTTAACCATTATTTTATTTTGTCCTCTAGAAATCCAGTTTCAACTCAATATTTTCTTCTGCTACTCATGATTATCAAACCTATGCCATCCAGTATAAACACAACGTGAATCTCAAACTTTGGAGGCTGAGATAGAAGATTCACAAGTTCAGAGGCCAGCAGTCAATAGACTGAGTTCCAGACTAGCCTGCAATACACAGTGAAAAGTATATAAAGCACATAAATAAAATGCAATGTGAGCCACATATGAACTTAATATTTTGTAGAAGTCACACAAAAAGGAGAAAAGGAGAACAAAATCGAACAACAGGAATGCTTTATTTAGCTTAATATAGCCAATATATTTCTAGACTTTTTAATCATCTCAATTTAATCATATAAATTTTTAATGAGATATTATATAATTCTTTTAAACTTACACCTTTAAAATCTCATATGCTGTGATCAATCATCACTTATGACTAGAAGCTCATAAGTTGGAGAGTAAAGTTATATGAATCTTTGTGTGCCCATAAACAGACTTAATATGCATGTAAACAGGTCTACTTTCTTCAAATATTGTGTGATTTGCAAAGAATGCTTTGTGCACACTGTTGTCATAGAGAGACCCCAGGTCCTATCTTACCAATATGCAGACAGTTTCTTCCCTAATTTCTTCCAATGAGGGCAAAGCCCCTTCAGAAATAGTGCCTGGGAAAAGGATTCATCCTGAATTACTTCTATTAAAGAAATTCTTAGCAAAGGTTTTTATAGGTTCACACCTACAAACCCAGAATTTAGGTAAACTGAGGCAGGACAATATCAAGTTTGAGGCCAGCCTAGTCTACATAATGAGACCCTGTCTCAAAAACAGTTTGTTGTGGTTGTTGTTGTTGATGTTGTTGTTGCTTCTGGGGCTTAAACTCAAGGCCTAGGCCTAGTCCCTGAACTCTTTTGCTCAAGGCTAGAATTCTACCACTGTGAACCACAGCTCCACTGCTGGTTTTTGAGTGGTTAATTGGAGATAAGAATCTCATGGGGACTTTCCTGCCCAGGCTGGCTTTGAACTGGGATCTTCAGATTCCCTTCTTCTCAGTAGCTATGATTAAAGGAGTGATCCAGCTTCAAAATCAATTTTTTATTTTTTGGCCAGTCCTGGGCCTTGGACTCAGGGCCTGAGCACTGTCCCTGGCTTCTTCCCGCTCAAGGCTAGCACTCTGCCACTTGAGCCACAGCGCCGCTTCTGGCCGTTTTCTGTATATGTGGTGCTGGGGAATCGAACCTAGGGCCTCGTGTAACAAAATCAATTTTTAATGAATTGTTTCAGTCATCTGTTCTTACTATGTGGCCGGCACTGAAGTGCATGCTACAGATATGTGATTTAACAATGGTTAACGCCTAAAAGGAAGAAGGAAGCTTTTCCAATGTTTGACCTAATGATACAACAAACCCCAGTTCTATTCATTTTTTTAAGATTAAAAAAAAAATCTTCCAGAACTTGGAATGACAGTAATTTTTACCATCTAAGATAATACTACATCACTTTCTACCTGTCCAGTTTTAAACTGGCCTCTCTGATGATATCTGAATACTTTAACTTTTGCCCACAAGAATAAACAATTAAGAAGCATTAACTTTGTCTTCGAAGGTATGTATGTTCAAAGGCAATCGAGCTATTAGTTTTTTTTTTCTGTGTTCCAGGAAACAGGTGAGACAGCCAGAAAACATTGATGATTAATTAAGGAAAAGTGTCAGAAAAGCAAAATGTTTCTGCAGATTCCTGAAGGATGAGGATGCCCTAGAAATTAGTTCTAGGCTGAAAAGGGTAAACCATCAGAAGACAGTTCACCACAGGCAGATAGATATGTGGGGAAAGCAGATTTGGGAAAGGCCAAAGTCTGTCATTTATGCAAAAAGAAAACAATGATCCACTGTCTTCCACTGAAGTGGGCATTCAGCTTTTCTAGAGACCTTCATTTTTCAGTGGTGTGATTCTGGTTAAGGATAATAGGAAAGAGTTCTAAACAGAGATGGATCAACATGCCCAAACAAAGAAAATATTTTTTGTGGCGCTATCCTGCAAGGAGAAGGCAGATACTGTCTAAGATACTGCCTAAGAAGGCTCTTCCAATATAACAATCTTTCCAAATCTGAGAACCTGTAATAATTTTATTTCTAAAGGCAGCTTGCTCATTAAGAGGCAGGGGGAGAAACTAGAGAGATAGTATCCTAAAATAGTCATGGTTTTAAATACAGTTTTCTCATTGCTTACGTTTTTTAACAATCCCTGCCACCCAAGGTGTGTGGGAGGCCAACGGAAGGAGAGAAGCTCCAGAAATAGATATGGGTAGCTGCAATCCATCGTTAGAAACTTTGAACTGACATAGTGAAGAGTTTCAGAAGCATTCTGCCCCCTTCCATTGTTAACAGAACAGCAGAGGCCTGGCAACAGAGAGAAAAAAAAAATTGGAAGAGTTAGTAATGCACAGCCTCATTTGATTTATTTGAGCTCAAATTACCCAAAGATAGTGGAATTGATACTGAGCAATACATTTCCATTAGATTTAGTCATTTCACATAGAATAAAATACATAATTGTAGATTCCATTAATGGTAATTTATTGGTAATTACTCACAAAACATTGAACCGTTGTATATTATACACATAGCATTCAATCATTAAAATTAATGCATTGCATTGACTCCTAAAACAGAGAAATTATATTTTTAACTATGTGCGTTTCATTGTAAACACAGAAATAAAACAATTATAAAAGACACAGGACATAGTGATTCTATGTAAATATTGTTGGATAAATTAAAGATTAGAGGGGAAATGATTTCCTAATTCAAGAAAAGATCTTGACTCCAATGTATAACCCAAATGAAAAGGCCTGTATTCTTGGGCCCACCTTGTTATAATAACCTTGTTATAATAACAATTTCTAAGTAAGATCCTCAGATTTTTCCTAATGAATAATGGTATGCTCATCCTATCTATTATCCTATTAATCGATCCATGACTAATAGAACATGGACACAAGGAAGTCAGAGCAAGACTATGCCACTAGCTATAACTAACTCAAGCTGTGAGCTCATGCCTGTAATCCTAGCTACTCAGAAAACTAAGATCTGAGGATTGTGTTTCAAAGTCAGCCCAGGAAAGGCCACAAAACGCACATAGCCAATTAACCACCTAAAAACCATAAGTGGAGCTGTGCCTCAAAGTGGTAGCGTACAATCTATCGAGCAAATGGCCCCCATAAGCAGGCTGGAGTTGCAATCCTAGTATCAGACAAAATTGACTTCAAATTAAAAAAGGTAAGAAGAGACAAAGAAGGTTACTACATACTAGTAAAAGGATCTCTCCAACAGGAAGAAATAACCATCTTAAATATCTACACACCAAATGCAGGAGCACCCAACTTCATCAAACAAACACTACTGGCTCTAAAAACACTCATAGACCCAAACACATTGATAGTTGGGGACTTTAACACTCCACTATCACCTCTGGACAGATCAACACGGCAAAAACTGAACAAACAAACCACAGAACTAAACAATTGCATAGACCAACTAGACTTAATCAACATCTACAGAATATTCCACCCAGCAAGGACAGAATACACATTCTTTTCGGCAGCACATGGAAAATTCTCCAAACTAGATCACATCTTAGGGCACAAAGAAAATCTGTACAAATTCAGAAGTATCAAAATCATTCCCTGCATTCTCTCAGACCACAATGGAATAAAATTAGAGCTCAACTCATTCAGCCACCTCAGAAAATCCCACAATTCATGGAGACTAAAGAACACACTGCTGAACCATCAGTGGGTTATTGAAGAAATTAAAACGGAAATACAAATGTTTATGGACTTCAGCCAAGATGAGGACACAAAGTACCAGTTCCTTTGGGACACAGCAAAGGCAGTACTCAGAGGAAAATTTATATCTCTGAGTGCATACATCAACAAACTGGAGAAACAGCAACTCAGTAATTTAAGGAAGCACCTTAATTTTCTGGAGAGATAACAGCAAGCCAAACCCCAAGTCAATAGACGGAAGCAAATAATTAAAATCAAATCAGAATTAAATCAATTAGAGATGAAAAAAAAACCATCAAAAGAATCAACAAAACAAAGAGTTGGTTCTTTGAAAAAATCAACAAGATAGACAGACCCCTGGCAAACCTGACCAAAAAACGAAGGCAGCACACTCAAATAAACAAGATAAGAGATGAAACAGGTAGCATCACCACAGAAATAACCGAAATTCAGAAAATAATAAGGGACTATTTTGCAAACCTTTATGCCAACAAATTCTAGAACTTGGAAGAAATAGATGATTTCCTAGAAAAAATTGACACCCCCAAAATCAACCATGAAGATTTAAACCTTCTAAACAGACCCATATCCAGTATTGAAATAGAAACGGCAATAAATGATCTCCCATCCAAGAAAAGCCCAGGTCCAGACGGTTTCACTGCAGAATTCTACAAGGCCTTCAAAACAGAACTCATTCCAATATTTCTCAAACTCTTCAATGAAATTGAAAGAGAACGTTCACTACCAGACTCATTTTATGAAGCCAGTATAACCCTCATCCCAAAACCAGGCAGAGACTCATCACGGAAAGAGGACTACAGACCAATCTCCCTGATGAACATAGATGCAAAAATTCTCAAAAAAATTCTGGCCAATCGACTTCAATAGGTCATCAAAAAAATCATACACCACGATCAAACTGGATTCATCCCAGGAATGCAAAGTTGGTTTAATATACGCAAGTCAATTAATGTAATCCACCACATCAACCAGAGCAAGGTAAAGAACCACATGGTTTTATCGCAGGATGCGGAAAAAGCGTTCGATAAAATCCAGCACCCATTTATACTAAAAGCCCTGGAAAAACTGGGATTCCAGGGAACATTCCTGAATATAATCAAGGCAGTTTATGACAAACCAACAGCAAGCATAACTCTAAATGGTGAAAAACTAAAGCCATTTCCTTTAAAATCAGGAACAAGGCAGGGATGTCCACTCTCTCCCCTGCTCTTCAACATAGTACTAGAATTCCTAGCCAGAGCAATTAGGCAAGAAGAAAATATAAAGGGGATCCAAATAGGAAAAGATGAAGTTAAACTGTCTCTCTTCGCAGATGACATGATCCTATACCTAAAGAATCCCATAGACTCTACCCCCAAGCTACTAGAGCTGATCCAAAACTTTGGCAAAGTTGCAGGATATAAAATAAACCTTCAAAAATCCATGGCCTTTCTCTATGCTAACAACCTGCAGACCGAGGCTGAAATCAGGAAAGCAACTCCTTTTGCAATAGTCCCCAAAAACATAAAATACCTAGGAATAACCTTAACCAAAGAAGTGAAAGACCTCTTTGATGAGAACTTTAAAAGCTTGAAAAATGAAATTAAGTCAGAACTAAGAAAATGGAAAAAACTCCCATGCTCCTGGATTGGGAGGATTAATATAATCAAAATGGCAATATTGCCAAAGGCTATCTACAAATTCAATGCAATACCCATTAATATCCCAACAGCATTCTTTAATGAAATAGAGGAAGCAATCCAGAAATTCATATGGAACAATAAAAGACCTAGAATAGCAAAAACACTCCTAAGCAGAAAGAACAGTGCTGGAGGAATTACAATACCCAACTTCAAGCTGTATTATAAAGCTATAGTAATAAAAACAGCTTGGTATTGGCACCGGAACAGGCCTGAAGACCAATGGAACAGAATTGAAGACCCAGAAATGAACCCACAGAACTACGCCTACTTAATCTTTGATAAAGGAGCTAAAACAATAGTATGGAAGAAAGACAGCCTCTTTAACAAGTGGTGCTGGCAAAACTGGCTCAACACATGCAACAAACTAAAACTAGATCCTTATATATCACCCTGCACCAAAATCAATTCCAAATGTATTAAAGACCTTGAAATCAAAACAGACACCCTGAAAACACTAAAGGAAGGAGTAGGAGAAACACTTGGGCTCCTTGGCAATGGACGGAACTTCCTTAACAAAGACCCAGAAAGGCTACAAATCAAAGAAGGTTGGACAAATGGGACTGCATCAAACTGCAGAGCTTCTGCAGGGCAAAGGACATAGCTCGCAAGATAAACAGAAAGCCCACAGACTGGGAGAAGATCTTTACCGGACATTCAACAGACAAAGGCCTCATCTCTAAAATATATGCAGAACTAAAAAAATTACCTTCTTCCAAAACAAAACGGCAAAGAACCAATAGCCCCCTCATCAAGTGGGCTAAAGACTTACAAAGAAACTTCTCTGATGAGGAAACTAGAATGGGCAATAGACATATGAAAAAATGCTCTACATCACTGGCCATAAAGGAAATGCAAATCAAAACAACATTGAGATTCCATCTCACCCCAGCAAGAATATCATATATCAAGAAAACTAATAATAACAATTGTTGGAGGGGATGTGGCCAAAAGGGAACCCTACTTCATTGTTGGTGGGAATGTAAACTGGTTCAGCCACTCTGGCAAGCAGTATGGAGATTCCTCAGAAGGCTCAATATAGAACTCCCCTATGACCCAGCAGCCCCACTGTTGGGTATCTATCCAAAAGCCCACAAACAAAATCACAGTAATGCCACCAGCACAACAATGTTCATCGCAGCACAATTTGTCATAGCGAGAATCTGGAACCAACCCAGATGCCCCTCAGTAGACGAATGGATCAGGAAAATGTGGTACATATACACAATGGAATTTTATGCCTCTATCAGAAAGAATGACATTGTTCCATTTGTAAGGAAATGGAAGGACTTGGAAAAAGTTATACTAAGTGAAGTGAGCCAGACCCAAAGAAACATGGACTCTATGGCCTCCCTTATTGGGAATAATTAGTACAGGTTTAGGCAAGTCATAGCAGAGCATCACAAGGCCCAATAGCTATACCCTTATGAACACATAAGATGATGCTAAGTGAAATGAACTCTATGTTATGGAAACAATTGTTATATCACAGTTGTAACTACTTTCAACGTCCTATGTGTATCTGTAGCTTCTACTATTGATGATGTTCTTGTATCACCTTCCTGTGGTTGTACCTACACTATCTCTGTAATCTTATCTGAGTATATTGGAAACTGTATTTACTGGTATTGGAAGTAGGAAATTGAAAGGGAATACCAAAATTGAGAGACACAGAGTAAAAAAAAGAGAAACAACTACAAAAGCAATGCTTGCAATACTGTTTGGTGTAAGTGAACTGAACACCTCCGGGGTGGGGGGGGAGGGAAAAAGGGGGAGGGAGGGAGGTATGAGAGACAAGGTAACAAACAGTACAAGAAATGTATCCAATGCCTAACGTATGAAACTGTAACCTCTCTGTACATCAGTTTGATAATAAAAATTTTGAATAAAAAAAAAAAAGTGGTAGCGTACTAGTGTTATCAAAAGAGTGTAGGGACAGTGCCCAGGCCCCAAGTTCAAGCCTCATGACTGACAAAAAAAACAACAACAACAAACCCTCAATCAATATGCATCACACAATAACACATGCAAATATATGTACAATTACAGTTAGTGACAAAATAATTAGTGACATCATCCACAAGTATGTGCTATCAACCCAGTAAAAAATATTGGTGTTAGCTAGTTGTGACACATTTCAGCCAATAAAGCATTAGTCACTGTGCTAAGATTCTTAAAGATTCACAATTTTTGATGCTGTATCTAACTTTAGGAACAACAAGTTTTATAAAGGAAGCAGTCTAGTACATAATTTCAATAATAAACAACCAAATATCCTTTCTGTTTAAAATGATTTATTAATAGCTAGATTAAGTAGGGCACATTTTCTATAAGCAGCAATATACAATAACTTATGAGGATCTTCAGTGATGTAGGAAATGCTTACATTAACATATAACTTTAAATGAGCAAGTAACTTTAGGAAATGAAACACTCAATCATGGTATTACATACTCAGTTAAAAAAGGATCATACAAAAGCAAATGCTATGTCAACAATGGATGGCTTGTGGCTCAAGAAACTTTCTATTTTATGCTTTTTCTAGTTTTAGTTTCAAAATTTTCTAAAAAGACCTAAGTTAACATTTAAAGTAAAATAGGAAAATACGCTTAGAATGCATATCCATTCATCCACATCATTAGACACCTATTTATGTTTAATCCAGAGAGTTTGTCATTCTTCAATAACTGGTAATGTTTGTGAGTGTCATATAATGTGAGTCTCTCTCTACCAAGTACAAATATTGTCACCCAAGCAGATCAACTCAGCCAGGTAAATGCACCTGAAGGATGGAAACAGGTCTGTATGTTTCAATCTTAATGACTAATCTTTGCACTTTCTCTATCTCCTTTGGGAAACATACATCCTTAAGTAAGAGGACTGGTTGGTTTAAGTCAGATAACTGGCTCTACTAATCACAGTTAAGATCGCATTTTAAATGATTTGCTTAAGTAACCATTTATGGAAGCACAATACTTATTCGGGAGGCTGAATTGTGAAGCACCTCCATCAGCCTCACATGAGCCCCATGTTACATGGTTCTACTGAAATCATCTTTATTATATTTTATCAGAAATAACTGTTTATTTGTTTCATAGGAAATAATGTTCCACAGGCAAACATATTTTGAAAACATACATCATAGAATTGGCTTCCTCTTTGAAAGATGTATTGAGGCCATTAGATGGTTAATATACATTATGAATGAACAAAGAAGAATCCTGAATATGAAATATAGCTCTTCCCAATTGTTTGAACCTCTCTCATTTTCTCATTTTATTAATGACACTACCATTATTTTGTCAAAGAATTAGTAGCTTCTCCTTTACAGTTGCTTTTAGAACACAATGTGGGAAATATTCAGTATAACCAAATCATATTGCTCAATATTGAGCATTACTAGCCAACTAGCAAGTATTTCCTACTGACTTTAAGATGTATTTATAACCATCATGACTTTAAAATTCAATATGTCCTTGACTTCTTTCAATTTCATTTCCATTCCTTTCCTTGAGTTGGTTTGTTATCTTAGTTTTCAAACAGTGATAAAATGAATGATTAATTTAAAAATACCATAACCATTTCGTAAAAGAATGAATCTAGTAAATTGGTTGAACTGAATTGGTCCTACCCTGTAGTAGGACAAATCCATTGTTTTTCTGTAAATGTCAAGGTAACAATATGTAAATTCAATGGACTTGAGCAATCTATGTAAGTGCCTTAAAACAGTGTGTTTCAGTTCATTTATTTCTCATTTTGATATACACACACGCATACACACACACACACACACACACTTTAAGTTGTTTTTAAATGGCGTGCTTAGAATAAAATAACAAATGCATATTTTCATTCCCTAACACATAGTAGGTATTAGAAACTGATAGCGATAATGACTTTAGAATATTTAAACAACCAATGTGAAAAAAGCTTCCTATTTTTAACAGGGAAAATATTAATGCATGATGCGGTGAAGGGAGGGATGTATGTCAAAAATACTTTAAATTTAAGTTTGAGAAAGTGTGAGAAATAGAAATGAACTTATGCATGGCTGATGGGTAAAATTAGTTATGTCTGTGTAATTAGGTTGAGAAAGCTGGTATCTATCAAAATATTTCCTCCATCTCAGCAGAGCCTACTGTAACTTTTTTTGCAAACATACACAGTATATCTGCCGTGGAAATTAGCATATTTTTAGTATATGAAAGAAATAAGGCCAGTTAGACAGGTAATCTCAGGCATTTGACTTACAGAATGATTTTCAAAATGCTTGCCCTCTTCCTTTTTTTTTGTTTACCTTTCATTACAATTTGGATGTGTAACTAAAATAAATGAAATGGTTATGTTTGTACATGGGTGGAAAAGAATAATTTCTCTTTGCGGTAAATCAGCAAGAGTGGATAAGTGGTAGGAAAAAGAGAAGGAATCATGCAGAGACAGATGCTGGTGGCTCACACCTATAATCCTAGCTACTCAGGAGGCTGAGGTCTGAGGATCACTGTTCAAAGCCAGCTCAGGCAGGAAAGTACTTGAGCCTCTGATCTCCAATTACCCACCAAAAAAACAGAAGTGGCTCTGAGGCTCAAGTGGTAGAGTGATAGCTTTGAACAAAAGGAGCTCAGGCACAGTGGCCAAGCCCATTGTTCAAGCCCCAGAACTTGCAAAAAAAATCACCCAGTTTAGGGTACTGAGGGTAAACTGAGTAATGCTCTGAGGCAAATAGTAGAGGCAATTTATCCACTAATTGACAAATAAATCAGAAAACCTGTAAGACATACTGATCAAAGACCACAAAGCAAATTCTAAGATCAGGAATTTATCAGTCAATATGCAAAGTGTTGAGCACTGCTCTGAGTACCAAAGTGTTTGAGATTTTTCACTTCTTTATATTTTTCATATCTATAATCACATCTTATTCTTGGGTACCATAATACTTTCCATCCTTTTCTACTTTTGATTTCTCTGTAACAAATAACCATATAGAATATATAACCCTATAGGATAGATATTCCTTATTTATTTTACTAAATATAACAAATATAGACTAAATTATATATCTTTATATAATTGTATATATTCTTTTTTGAATATTATAATCATATATTACCTATTTTACATGTAATTTTATTCTACATATTTTCTTTATTTTACTGAAAGAGAATATAGATATTATATGGAGAATATTTATTTATGCATGTGTTCATTTCTTTAGTTTTGTTGCCAATCCTCGGGTTTGAACTCATGGCTTAGGCACTGTCCCTGGACTTTTTTGCAACGACAAGCACTATACCACTAAGTCACAACTCTACTAGCTTTTTGGTGCTTGACTTGAGAAAAGAGTATCACAAACATTCCTGCTCTGGCTGGCTTGGACTATGATACTCAAATCTGAGCCTCCTGAGTACCTAAGATTATAGGTATGAGCTACTAGCACCCAGTTGTGAATATATATATTTTTTTGTTACCTTCTCCATCACCAGTGCATAGCTCCATGAAGAATGGACTGTTGTCTTTCTTTATCCCTCACTGCTATAGTCTCATAGTCAGAGCAATGTGTAACACATCACAGGAATCATTTAATATTTATTAAGTCCAATGAAGTACGATTAATGAGACTAAGATGTAAGTAGCATAAATACAAGTTAATGGCTTTTCATTTTAAAAGTAATTTTTCTTTATTTCTTCTATTTTTATGAGCATTCATTAGTTCTACAAGAGGCTGGGGTTTCCATTGTGACATTCCCATACATGCATCTATCACATCAACTCATCCCATGTCCTTCCCTTTAGTCCCTATTTGAATCATGCTTCTAAGCCACTAACACTTTTGTATCCAAACACTGCCAATGAAGAACCCTTGCAAGTATTACAAAAAACATAATAGAGCAGTTGGGTTTATGGTTCAAGAGGTAGAGCTTCTACTTAATCAGCTTGAGGACCAGAGTTCAAACCCTAGTACTTAAAAAACAAATAAACAAATATATCTGACATTAGTGGTAATTTCCCTTACATTTCATCTTCAGAATCAGAACACAGCCTTCTTTTCAGAAAGAATCATCCTCAATTTGGAAAATGCCACCCTTCTAAATAGGTCTTTTGTTAGAAAGCTGGTTGAAGCTCTAAGCTACTTTACAATGTTGCCTCAGGCCAGCCCTGAATGGAGGTACTACCAAATGAGAAAGAATTTGTGTTAAATCAACTTGAAATCAGGATATAAATCTGTGCTAGTTTTAACTGCATGTGCATTGCTTAACATATTAGCAACCAATTTGGCCAGTAAAAAAGCTGACTTTATGGAACAATTACAAGCCTTGGTACAGAGAAGACAGGGAATGAAGCAAATTCTATTATAAAAAAAATCACAGAGGGGCTGGGGATATGGCCTAGTGGTGGAGTGCTCGCCTCGTATACATGAAGCCCTGGGTTCGATTCTCCAGCACCACATATATGGAAAAAGCCAGAAATGGCGCTGTGGCTCAAGTGGTAGAGTGCTAGCCTTGAGCAAAAAGAAGCCAAGGACAGTGTTCAGGCCCTGAGTTCAAGCACCAGGACTGGCAAAAAAAAAAAAAAAATCACAGAAATCCATATAACCAACCAGAGAAAAATCATCTTGCCAAAAAAAAAAAAGTGATGGTTATTTTGTTCCAAAATTGTAAAGCCTATTAAGGGACTTTGTACATGTGAATATGGTATAAAATACCATGAAAGTATACATAGTTTAAAAAAGAAATATCTTGTGCTACACACTTTTTGGACTCAGATTTGAAATTATGGAAATTAGGCAGGTGTGGCAACAAACCTCTATTCCCAGGGACTCAGGAGGTAGACATAGGAAGATTGTCTTCCAAGCATGGCCCTTGCACAGAGGAAAATCTTATTCAGAGGAAGCCAAACCAAAAAGCAAAGGAAGAGACACCTGGGTCAAGTGGTAAGGAAGTTACCAAGTTCACAAACTCTCTACAAATAGTCTCAATTTCATTAGATAAACCAGATTAAAGTACTGAATATACAGAGCTGGCAAATAAACATATGGCCAAAATGTTAAAGATTATTATGCCTTGCTAAGGAGGCAATACTGTTATCTAAATAAAATGATCTTCTCTTTTTTTTTCTCCAAAGCATCTCAGATTTAAGTTTAAGAAATCAATTTTAAAGAACCCTTAACGGGATCAATTCATTCAGTGTTCTATTGTGTTATTCCAGAAGAACTGAGATGATGCTAGTGTTCAGTCATCTACAAAGCACATCTATTGTCCAGTGACGTCTGTATCACCATCACAGTTCTCTTATGAAAAGTTTTCTCCATGAACAGCAGAACTCAAAGATTAGAATAACACCACAAATTTTACCATCAGTAGACTTTCAAAAATCTGTACTAAGAACACAAGAATTTGTACACATACATGTGCAATATGTGTTTATATATTATACACATATTCATGTGTACATAAATATATTTTATTACATATTATATTGTATAATGTAATCATATAATATAATTAAATTATGTGATTATATAATAAAATTATATTATAATATATATTAGGGTTCACAATGAACAGTGAACAAGAGGAGGACCATTAGATAATTATAATGGTCTATAAGTATGAGGAGCCCTCAAGTACTTTGGTGTGAGTTTAAAAAATTAATTCTGTGCTCAAACATAACTGGGCAGAGTGGATAAGAGCACAGCGTGAGGCTCTGATTTAAGTTGATATTGGAATATTTCCCAAAGCTTAAGATGCTACAGTAACACCTAGGAGAAAATAAAGAACAGTTTGTGAGAATTTGTGAAATTGGAGCAATCTTCCAAAGTTTATTTGGCATATTGAAATTGTAGATATATATAATACTTAGACCACTATCTCAAAAGTACAAATGATTCCCAACTAAACAATGGTTCCTGTGCAAGTTTCCCACTTAATGGTAGTGTCCATACTCATTCAGTAGAAACCCTACTTAGAATCTGAGTGTTGATCTTCTCTGGGCTACTAATACAGCAACCACTCACTGAAGCACAATTACCTGAGATATTCAGCGCTTCTTTGTAAAAGGCTTTGTGTTAGATGATTTTGTCCAAATGTAGGCTAATGAAGGTTTTCAAGCTCCGTAGGTTAACTAGGCAAATCTAGGATGTTCAGTAGAGAAAGTTATATAAATGGATTTTAGCCCTTTGTTATTTGAAACTTATATGAGTTGTTAGATAGTTGAACACAATCTTAATTTAGGAATATTTGCACAGAAACTATAAACCTACAAAAGTAGGGTGTCTTTGTGTGTGTATCTGTGTGTGAGTGTGTCCTGTGGCTTGAACTCAAAGCCTGGGTGCTGTCCCTGAACTTCTCTGTGGTCAAGGTTAACTCTCTACCACTTGAGCCACAGTACCACTGCCACGTTTTTCTGAGTAGTTTATTGGAGATAAATGGACTTATGGACTTTCCTGCCTGGGCTGGCTTCTAACTATAATCCTCGTATCTCAGCCTCCTGAGTAGCTAAGATTACAGCTGTGAGCAACCAGCACCTGGCATAGGAGGCTCTTATGATTATCATAGCCTCCATGAGAAGTACCTGGGTCTTTTGGTTTCAACGGATGGGCTCTTGGACTCCCATCAATCCCCAAATCCTAAGCTCATGCTGCATAGTATTGGCATGGGATTCCCTGTCCTGATAACATCTCTACATGATTCATAGCACCTTACACAGTGTAGAAATACCCTAAATAGCTGTGATGTTTGTTGTTTAGTGAATGACAAGAAGAAAATGTCTACATGTTCAGCTCAGACAGTGTTTAAAGAATACCTTTGGGGTGCAGTTGTATCTGTGGATGGGAAACTGACTGATATGACCTGATGATATTGTATCCCCATTCTGATCAAGAAACAGCAGTCTAGTTAAGCCAGGATTAAAATTCAGCGTTGTTTTTTTTTTTTCTTTCCCAATTCTCATTGTCAAGATACCACACTAGGGGCTGGGAATATGGCCTAGAGGCAAGAGAGTTTGCCTCATATACATGAAGCCTTGGGTTCGATTCCCCAGCACCACATATGTAGAAAACGGCCAGAAGTGGCACTGTGGCTCCAGTGGTAGAGTGCTAGCCTTGAGCAAAAGGAAGCCAGGGACAGTGTTCAGGCCCTGAGTTCAAGCACCAGGACTGGCAAAATAAAAAAAATAAAAGGGAGGGAGGGAGAGCTCCCGTCCTCTACAGTTCCTTTCTAACGTTTTTAATATCTGTGAATGAAGAGAAAGATGCAGCGTTACTTGTCATTGAAGATGTTTCACATAAAGAAAGAACACAAATCTGAATATCTGTCATAAAATCATAATTATGGTTATGATTACTTAATATATTCTTCATTACATAAATATGTTAGTACAGTAGGAGTCCGTCAGACTCATTCAGGAAATCCATGCTGAATTGTTTAGACAACTACCTCTAAAAAGAAAAGCCACTAACTATATGTTTAATAAATAGGGTTAGAGTAATAATGATATTAATAAAATATTTAAAAGAAGACATGATTTTTTGTCTTGTGTGGTTTTGCTTTGGAACACTTTTGTTGTAAGGAAATCTTTTCTCAGAATGTTATCATGCAGATTTTATTTCATAAGTGTTGTGGTTAATAGATATGCTCTATGTTCATCCTGTTTCTTCATCTACTTGACCAGTTTCTGAATGGGAATGTGTAAGTGTTGCACTGGCACGGGGAATAACCTGAGTGGCGTTAGCTCCTTGCTGCTGAGATGATGGAACTAGTATGATTACTGCCTTCTTTCACACCCAGATAATCAAGAAAGCCTAGAATTCTGGAGTCAGAGGTTGAGAACGAATTGCCTCCAAACCAGCCTTTGTTATTCCACAGTAATCATGCTGATGTTGCCTTACTAGTGTTTGCCTCTGTTTCCTTCCTTCTGTGGTCCTATGTTTCACTGAGAAAAGTTTGCTTTTTGACTCAAGAGACCAAATAATTATCTCTGAATGCCTTCCAAATCCCTGAGCACAGATATTTTTCTCATGTACTAAGAAAATAACCTGAGTGCTTTCTGACACTATTTTTGACATTATTCACCAAGATGGGAAACAATAGCTCACAGATGCACAGGAAATTAACAGGCATTGAAATCAAGTTATATGATTTCAAACTTGCAAATTCACTTTGTGGTATGTGATATGCTAAAAATATTTGCCAGATAGTTTATAAGCAGTGGCAGATAATTTTGAAGATAGTTTGGTATACATATGCTGAAATACAAAGCTGGGGATATCTGAATTTAAAAAAATAACGATTTTTAAATAGTTGTCTTCCCACAAATACTTTTTCAGCAGTGTAAGCCAGTCTTGACAATAGAATGTTTTAATATAATCTACTCTACAAAACACACTCACTTTGCTTTTATTACTATAAAAATCTAGAAAATACTACCCCTAAGCCATATTTAGTGTTTACTCATGGTTGCCCCTTTTCTCAGAATTGAGAAAGCATGTTAGTCATGAGACATGGATAACAATTAGCAAAAGTATAATCATAAATTTTATTTCATAAGTGATTACCATAAGGGGAATGAGTTAAACACATCAAAAAGCCATAATTAGCAAAATGGGTAGATAAATCATAATCCTAATATATATTATCTGAGGCACAAATGGATCCAAATACACAAAGAATATGATTTATTCTCTTATACTTGCTAGGCAATAATTTAAACTAGAACATTCTTTTCTTAATATTTTCTAGTAAAACTTGCTAGGAATAGTTTTTATGTGACAAGACCCATATTACCCTTTATTACTGTACCTCAGAAGTATAAAAAGTTCCCTGTTTGTTTCATAATTTAGTATGTATGGAATTTTATTGCTATTCCTACCCACAGCACATCACACTGATAGATTGAATAGGTGTTACTAGGCTTATTGTTCCTGGTGAACAGGAAATAGTAACTATTCCAGATTCTCTGATAAAACAATCACATACATAATTCAGGACAGAAATTCATAGTGGCATGTTGAATCCTAGGAGTTGTAATTCGAGAAAATGGTTTGATAATGTATTCTGGTTGACAGTAGGAAGATATGAAGAATCTTTTATGTTTGGGGGAAATGTTATCATTTGGAGTTTTTAATGATACCACAGTTTGATTATTCTGGCATGACCAGCCTCAGAACGATTCTCTTTTCTAGGGAATATTAATATTTCCTGGTAAATTCATGAAATTTCAATTTTAGTAGACAATGAGACGCACCAAGATTGAATCTTGACCTTAGCTATATGGACTCTCCGAACAAACGTCAGTTAAGCAGCTTCTAATTATATTACCCAGTGTTCCTGAACAGAGAGAAATTCAAACATACCTACACACACATTATACATATATCCTATTAGTTATAGATAGTCAATATTAGTCTGTGTACTTTACAACCTTGCATGTCAAATCTTTCTCTTCATCTATTTCTTTTGGAAAAGTCATCTTTCTTTTTTACCTTCTATTTGTATACACAGAGATGTGCACATATTTGAGTATGCACAAAGCCCATTTTTTTTTGCAATCAGGGGTATTTATAATAGGAAATGGCTCATGAAATTATTCCAGCCAAGGAACACCATGTTGTGCGCCTTCAGGTTGGAGAAGCCGGTAACTACTGGTGTAAATCAATGTCTGGGAACCAAATGTGTCATTGTCCAAGGACAGGAGAGAATGGATGTCTCAACTGAGCATGTGAATTTTCCCTTCCTCTTCTAGTTCATTCCTGTTAGTGAGAGCAAATTTCTTCCATTGGTTTACAAACACAGATGTTTATGCTTTCACTAATACATGAAAACAATGTTTTATTAGCTACCTGAGCATCTCTTGGCTCTATGGAGTGGATACATCAGTTAACCCTCACACTAATCATTTTCATTATTCAACTTATCACCTGAACTCTGTTTATCTCTGTGGGTATCTCTTTCTATGTCTCTCACTCTCTCCTGCAACTCCTTCCCCTTTAACTACTTTCTTTTGTGTATGAGAATTTCATTTTAAAATTTATTTTATTTCATTTAAATTTTTATTGTGAATGTGATGTATAGAGGAGTTACAGTTACATAAGTCAAGTACTGAGTACATCTTTTTCTAACCTATTCATTATTATTCAGACTCTATGTGGTTGATTGTAGTTAGTTCCTTATCATGTGCGAACCCTTAATTTATTTTAAAAGAAAGAGCAATAAGTATTTTAACCACATTGTTTAATTGACTAAGGAATATAAGATGTTTCACAAAACTTACCTTGAAGTCTCCATTTCTTTTTCAGATTGTTAACCCAGCACATCCTCCTCAAATCTTTAAGATAGGAGACAATACTGAGGAAAGTTCAGGACTTCTCATCTCTGAGATTATACTGGAAGGTTCTAGGTATAGATTTATTTACATTTATGTTGCATGGGGAAGGATTTATTATTAGGTCATTTATTGTAGGGTTCTACTTCTTTACATAAAATATTACACAATTCAAATCTATTCTCTCTCTCTCTCTCTCTCTCTCTCTCTCTCTCTCTCTCTCTCTCTCTCATTATTCAAGCTAGGGACTAGTATAGGGGCTATTATTGGCTCAATGCTTGCTTTACCCACAAACTATACCTCTTCATGTCACACAGTTTCGACCATACTCACAGCTCTTATATTACTTATAATATTCAACTAGGAAAATTTGACTTACATCATTCTCATTTCTATTTCTCAATTCTTCACTTATATGCCAGCATCTTAATGGTTTTTCTACTGCTCCTCTTCTTCCTCTTCCTCTTCTCCTCCTCCTCCCCTTCCTCCTGCCCCTCTCCCTCCACTTCCCCTCCCTCCACTTCCCCTCCCCCCCTTCTCCTTCTCCTCCTGTTCTGGCAGTACTAAAGCTTACACTCAAACCCTGGCATTTCCTAGGTTCAGACTCTACCATGCAAATCACAATTTAAAACCCTCTTTAGCTTTAGTGATTTGTATCATGGAGCCTCATTCTTTTGTTCAGGATTGACTTTGGGCTACATATAATCTTCCCCCCATGCTACTCATGTAGTTGGGATTGTAAGTGTGAACCACCATGCCTGGTTTATTTCTTATTGCACTCTACACACTTAAGCCATGCACCAAGCCGTTTGCTTTAATTATTTTTCAGAGAGGGTTTCATATATTTATTATTATTATTATTATTATTATTATTATTATTATTATTTTGCTGGTGGTTGGCATCAAAAGATGATCTTCTTATCTGGGCCTCCCATGCAGCTTGAGTTATGAAATTGTGCATCAACTCAATCAGCATCTATGTATCTATGTATCTAATCTATCTCTCTATCTGCATCTATTTTTAGTGATGGTGGGGTTTAAATGCAAGCTATCGTCGCTTTTCTAGGCCTGGCCTTTAGCTCACGATTCTCCTGATCTCTCCTTCCGGAGTCACAGCAATTACATGTGTGTGGCCTCATACCCTTTCCTTTTTTAGATCCATTGTAGAATTCCTTCAAGTGTAACAAGTAATTTGTTAACTCTTCTTAGTTACCTCTCAGCTAGTGTTTCATACTGAAAATTTTGGGTTTTTTTTTTAACATTTCTAAACAAATCTATTACTGCACTGAAAATGCTTATTTTCCTTTGCAGAAATCTGTTGCCTAAAAAATCTGAAATATTCTTTTTTCTTCCTTCTTTCTATTTTTATTTCCTTCTATCTTTCACTTTCTCTCTCTTTCCCCCCTCTGTCATTCCATTCCCTCCTTCCCTTCCTTTCTCCCTCTCTTCCTCCTTCATTTCCTCCCTCTGTTTCTTTCTTTCTCTTCTGTCTCCCATTACCCATGGGTTTGGTTTCTTATCCTTAAACTGGTGGTTAAACTAATATTCTAACCTCGTGTGTGAGTGTACGTGCATGTGCATGTACATAGTGTGTGAGAAGGGTTAAAGGTGAAATTATGGTTCTTGTACAGACACCCAAACCACGTATTAAATATCTCATTGTCTATTTACAAGACTCGGCAGTTTTTGTAAATGGTTTAAAAAAATAAATCACAGAAGAAAAATTTTTATGTGGAATTAAAGAATGATAACATGAATTTCTGCACATATACAAAACTAACTGTTCTCCAGGATGAGAGGAGTTAATTTGACCTCCACTTCAAGGAAACAATAGTGTCTCCAGACAAGAATTATTTTGCATTGCTATCAGTTTTCTACAAGGTATAGAATTGTAAAATAGCTCAAAGGCAATGAAAGGATAAAATCAGATAACACAGAAAAAAATTGCTTTTGAACAATGCCTAGTTTTCCTTTAGAGACATTCAGTAATCCTTTTTGCTTATCCCAAATTTCCTTCTATCTTATATTTGAATTTCTTCTAAGTTCTACTACCCTGGAGACTTGTTTTCTTCCCTTCAAGACTCACTGTGTAGCTTTTAAAATATGTTTTTATGAGGCTGGATTTGTAACGGTAGGGAAAAATCTGAAGTGAGCTTAACCTATACGATATTTGCTAAACCTGAATTTTCTTCATCTTTAAATTCTTCATCTATGTTTATGATAAAAGAAACCTCTCTATTCTTGTCCAAACATTTAAACTTGTTTTCCCTGGTCCTCTCATTGGATCTTTCCCAGCTCTAACTTTTGGCAGTCTTTTCTACATTTTCTAGCTTTTATTTGTCCAACAAACATCCATGCCTACATTATTAACTGCTTGCTCTATGCTGATGACCTGGAAAATTGACGCCTCAATTTCACCAATGCTCCAGGCTCTTACTTCCAACTGTGCACTAGATATCATCAAATAAGTATCCCACTGGTAGTCCAAATTTGACAAGGCTAGTATTGAATTCATTAAACACCCTTTACTTACCACTTGAACACAGTTCTTTCTCTTACATTTCCTCAGCCTCATGGTTTATTATCACCATTCACCCACTCTCTCAAATTATAATTGAATAAATCATCTTTAGGTTCTCTCCCCTATTCCCAGAACAAGCCTTCCTTCTTTCTGTTTACTGATATCATAGTTTGTTTCTTTCCCAAGACCACTTATTCCATTTGTACTGTAAATTTCTGCCATTTTTCTTAACTTGTCACAATGTGTTATTTCTGACTCATTAAAATCTCTACCTGCTCAACCAGGATGCTTTTCTAAATTGTGAATTTTAACATATTATTATCCTACTTAAACATAATCATCAGTTTTACTAATACCCAAGATAATGTTTAAACTCCCAGTCCACACATAAACCTATTTAAGGTGGATTTCTTAACCTCACTATCTGGCACTTCCAGCTTTGAAATTAAAGTACCAACCATACTAAAATGTGAGCCATTTCCTCAATTTTCTATCCATAAAACACCCTTTCCAAACAGTAATCTTATATCTAGATTATCTTTGGTTAGGATTTACCTTTTCTGAGAAGAAAAATTTGGTTCTCAAATTCCCTTTGCGAAAGTCAAATGAGTCCCATGCTTTTTTGCTCCCAGTTTATTTGATTTTTAATAAATAGAAAATGTTTTAAAATATGTTTTCCTTTCTTATGAGTTCATTGTTGTGACAAACGCCACCCAAATATAAGCAGCTCAGTGCTATTGAATCAGAGATTGCTGATAGCTAAGTGGAGAGTTAATTTCACTTGCATTTGTCAGGTAGACTCAAAGACATGTGGAGTAGGAAGAAAGCTCTAGCCAGAAAGAACAATAAATGCTTCTGTTGGGTCCTGATTGGAGATGGTAGGGATGGGAAAGCTCTGAGTAATCCATTCTATGTGGCTTATTAATGCTACATACATGGCTTTCTTCAATCTTCCTTAAGGTGGAAATGTGATAAAAATTGGAGAAGCTGCCAGTTATTAATCAAATCCTGGTTATTTTAGTCTGATGATGCCAACGGTTATTATTTGGCTTCCTAGATGGGTTGCTAAAGATAGCAGTGTGAATCCCTGGAGTAGTAACTCTAGGTAACAGGTTAGGTTGCCCAGCTGGTTGCTGCAGATTGTGGGTCAGAGTTCACTGTTATATTTAATCTGGCCATTTTCCATTGGGATGTCTTTCATTGCAGGGGGAAAAGTATAATTTCATTGCAACTGTGCCTGGATTAAAATATCAAAATTTCACAACAGGGTTTAATTTGCCTATGAAGGATGGCCTATATCTTTTCAACAGCAGCACATATAGAATTGCAGCACATATGTAATGTAGGTATAGTTGTCATAATAAACAACAGGGTCAAATGAAAGCAGAAGGAGCAAAGTGTTAATCATGAATACTTATTTAGCTGCAACGAAGCATGGAATTTGATCTTTTGAGTCCTGGAAGTGAGTGGGACAGAATGAAACACAATGATTATATAATACATAATTCGATTGGAGAGTCAGATTGCTGGCATGAAAGGTGAATTGTTTTTTAAAACTCACTCCTGGGTAATTTTTAAATACATGATTCATCATCTATTTTGATTTCCTATGTTTTTGTTAACTTGATCATTAAAAAAACTAATTACACAGCCATGTATATTTAGATATCTCTTTTCTAGAATCCATAAGTATAAGTAACTCTCATCCTCATCTCTCATCTCTTGCTCATGATGTGGTTGGGAAACATCTTTTGATCATCTAAATGTATGTTCTGTGATTTTTTTAAATCTTCTTTCTCTATATGAGGAAAACTGAAAAAGTGAAAAAGTTAAAATCAATGCTTTGTAAATAGAGACTACAATGCAAAGCAAACTAAGCTATCTCAAATAGTCATGTCATATTCATATATCAAAGTACTAAATACTGTTAATTTAGTATTTTTTCAGAGATTCTATAGATTTAAATAATTACAGAAAAGAATTTTGACTGCAGAAATAATGTGATATGTTGTCAGAATAACAAACAGACAAAAATAGACATATCCTTCATGTCAATAAGCATATACACACAGCATATATGTAGAAATATGAACATTTAAATAAAAAAAGAAACATAAATCTAAATGAAAGATTGGTTTTGCTCTGTGTGCTAAATGTTCAATTGTGAATTTCCAAAAATCTTCCTTGTTTTAATTTTCTAATAAAGAGTAGGCCTTATAAGAAAAATTTGTGTGTGTGCTGGTCCTGGGGCTTGAACTCAGTACCTGGGCACTGTCACTGAGCTTTATTTTGTTTAAGACAAGCACTCTACCACTTGAACCACAGCCCTACCTCTGTCTTTTTGGTGGTTAACTTGGAGATAAGAATCTCAAGGACTTTCCTCTCCAGGCTGATTTCAAACTGTGATCCGCAGATCTCAGCCTCTTGATTATCTAGGATAGCAGGCGTGAGCCACTGGTGCCTGGCTTGTAAATATTTTTTAAAGCAAAAATATTCCTAGTTTAGAGAGAGATGGTTTTTAAAAGACTACATCCTCCTGGTAATTAGCATATCTCATTGCCATCTTTCATTTGCAGCCCAAAGAAATCAATCTAGGCCTTGGTGGGTGTTTTTTTTTGTTGTTGTTGTTATTATTGTTGTTGCTTTTCACAACTGCTGGTATACAAGAAAGGGTGAGCTTGCTCCTCCGCTTGATCAGCATCTTCTCTCAATGCAGGCAAATAACCACTTCTTTCCTCCAGAAAGAGGACTGGAAAAGAATAATGGGCAACAATACTTCTTTACACTCAGATAATCATGGCTTAAAGTTTATGTCACAGAGGCTTTTCTGCCTCACACCATCATCACTGTGACCACAAATACTTCGTGTGTGTGTGTGTGTGTGTATGCTGTGTGTGTGTGTGTGTGTGTGTGTGTGTGTGTGTGTGTGTACACATATACTGATCCTACGGCATGAACTCAGGGCTTGGGTGCTATGCCTGAGTTGGTATGCTCAAGGCTGGTGCTCTACCACTTGAGCCCCACCTCCACTTCCAGCATTTTTGATAGTTGAATCAGGGGAAATAAGTAAGAATCTCAAAGGCTTTCCTAGCCAGGCTGGTATAGAGCCATGATCCTCAAATCTCACAAATAGTTATTTCTGAAATCAAACTACTTCGGTCCTGGTTAATACCAGTTAATACCAGGACCAGTACCCATTTCCAAAAGTTAGAAGACATGTGTGTGTATATGTGTGTGTATGTTTGTGGGGGTCTACGTATAATAGATACATGTATGTATTATGTATGGTATGTATGAACACATGGCATATGGTATGGTAAAAGTATGTTCCTAAAGAAATTAAGCCCACTTTCATTAAAAGCACACTCTAGCGTTAACTGGCCATGTTCAACCTGTCATGCTGAGCATTGTCAGATGAATGTGTCAAATGTTAGTGTCTTTTGTGGTGTTTCCTTAATATCTTCCTGTCTCCATGTACCACTGCTTCTACTCAATGCTTAGCTCATCCTTTCAGGGCCCTCATTTCATTAGCTCTTTCAAAGCACAAATCAAATAAGATCCTCGTGTGGATGGAGGTTCTTTTGTTACTCAGCAAAAGTAATCCCTCCTTTACCTGATCAGAAATTTGTCTGTGCTTCTTTTCTAGTGACCAATTCTATTCAAATTCACTGAGATTTTAGTATTTTCATTTTAACCATTATTTATATGTTAGTGTCGGTACTTCTTTCACCTCTGTTGTGTTTTTAATCAATGTGAGAGCCAAGATGGAATTTAAAAAAATAGTTTGTTCTTTATACAGCTGACAAATCTTATCTTTCATTCATTAAAAAGTAGTTGGATGCTGAACTAAACTTACACTAAATCTGATATCAAGGACTAGAATGGATTTTTTTAGGATGCCTTCCTCAGAACTTTTTCATCATCAGTATGTGGCCATTGATCTAATACATCTTGCTTGATACCTACTATGTGCATGCATACTAAATTTCTTGAACACATAAACCGGGCACAAAATTACTCCTTCCTTTCTGGAATTTAAGAGAAAGGCAAATGTTACCTGTGATGAATAATATCCATAGTACCTGTACCTAACTGAATAAATATCCTTTAAGGCATGAGTTAAAAATGACCAAGATGTTAACCTTGCACACCCCAAAGAGAAGACTAAGGACCAGAACATGAGTGCTACATACCACAATCTCTTTACTAGGGTTTAAACAACTCTGGAAGTACTTGTTATAGTCTGATCACACGATATTTATTTTGAGTACGAAGATGCACCTTCTTGGAACTATGCAAATAAGGGTGAATTTTACTTTATACCCTTTTGGGCTTTTGGAATTTTGAATCATTTAAGTACATTATCTATTCAAAAACCAACCAAACAAAAATTTCCCCTAGGACTTACTTACATTTCTCAAAATATTAGCATACTCTTGTATTTGGGGAAGTAGTTCAAAACACTTGAACATTTAAACTGCTTGGGTTCATATTTATTGGTTAGTATATGCTGCAGAAAAGAACAATGTCAAAGTTAATAACTGATAGCAGGTCCTATTTATTCAACCCACAGTTTTGTGGTTTAATGATTTGAGCTGATGTCAGCAGGGCAGTTCTTCTAACGAGAAAAGGCTTAGATGGTATACTCAGTTCTTGCATTTAGAATCTTTGGTATATTCTGTGATGAGCCTAGGATGGGAAAGTTGGGCCCATTGATTGCCCTCTCCATTTTATCTCTGATACTCTAATGTGTTGGCTTCATTTGCTCACATAGGGACAAAAGGATTCCAAGAGGGAAGAATGGAGGAAAGAAGCTGGGAGATGTTTTCAGACAGCTGCAAACATGAGTGATACAGCACCAGGCCTGGCCCCATTTCAAGTCAAAGGAAAAGTCTCTATTACTTGAGATAAGGATGTCTAACAACAACTGTGACCAGTTTACCCTGGGATGTAAGTGAATTGTGACCACCAACCTTCTTTTCAATGTTGTTGTTCTCCCAGATTGCCAGTCAAAACCATGTCATTGTTTGCCTGGTCACCTGTCAGAATTCAGAGTTACAATGAAGACCATCTTAATCATGAATGAAATTTAAAAGGGTTGGCCTCCAAATCTGAACCACAAAGGATAGATTGGTGTCCATTTCATCACTCTCATGTGAAAATGGAAGAATAAGAACTAAGGAAACTCCTGTAACTTGCTTTAAAAAAGAAAAGAAAAAAAAAAGAAAATGGAAGAAGATACTTTTTGTTTCAGAATTTTCTTTACCCCATAGCAACTCCTGTATGATATTGCCTCCTTCAATCATATCACTATGTTATTTTCACATTTTTTTAATTTTTTCATATTATTGGATGGATAAACATTTTTAATTTTACACCAATCAATGTCAGATATTGCTGAAAGATTGATTTCCTGCATGTTTGTCATTTTGGTATTTTTAACTCTCCTTGTTGTCCTCTGGGGCCTGCCTATTTTATATTGTGTGCATATACCCTTATTGCTCCTCTACATTAATTCTTAGCTATTTCTTAAGTATCCATCTTCACCAGATGGTGCTTCATGAATTCTTCATAAGGCTGTACAGTTGACATACCTTTACATATTTGGTACATGCCACATGGGTTTCACCATTTATTAGCTTTAAGACTTACTCTCCGTCTACAAACTATTGAGCTACTACATAGGAACCTCACCAACTTCTTATGATATTTTGTGATGATGCTTAAGAGAGAATAATTGAAATTCTTAGTGTGGTGCCTTGTACCTGGACCAAAGCT
The DNA here is from genome assembly GCF_023159225.1 of Perognathus longimembris pacificus. Taxonomy (NCBI): domain Eukaryota; kingdom Metazoa; phylum Chordata; class Mammalia; order Rodentia; family Heteromyidae; genus Perognathus; species Perognathus longimembris. The sequence goes on from NC_063170.1 coordinate 17,979,020, forward strand.
TATGTATCAACTGCCCCGTTACTTTGCCTCTTTTAGGTCTGAGTCAGCTGTCTGATTACCTTACATCAGGAATGATTACCACAGATGCAAATACACCAGTTGTTATGCATGGTTATACTACGGAGAGCAAACAACCAAGCAATCAAATCCACATTCTGGACTCAATTATTGCTAACACATGAAAAATGACCAGTTATGTACTTATCCTAAGAACTACATAGATGTCCATGAGATATAGCTGCATGAGGTGGAAACAATAATGTTACAAACAATTATGATGACAACATTAATAATAGCTCCATCTTTAAGTTTGATACCCACAACAACACCCACTATATCAGGGAAGCAGAATTCTCTCTTTCTCTCTTTTCCCTCCAATTTCGCCTCTCCTTTTCTCTCTGTTATCTGTCTATCTATCTGTCTGTCTCTCTTTCCTTCTATCTCTGTTTCTCTGGCTGTCTCTCCCTCTCTTTGTAATAGAAACTGAACTCAAAGCTTCTAGGTAAGCACACTATCACTTGAGCCAAACCTTTTTTAATACCTTTGCTTTATTTTGCTTTTCAGATAAGGCCTTCTGATTTCTGAGTTCATTGTCCTCCTCTTCTTCTGAAATAACTGGGATCACAGATAATAGAAAATATATGATCACAGATCATAGAAAAGAAATGCTGCTCTTGTAGCCACTGTGAAATTTGAACACTGGGCCTCAGAGAAGCTGGCTTCCCCAGTGTTATAAGGGCAAAACAGAGACAAAACAAAGACTTGAATGGGGCTATTGTGCTCCAAATTCTTTGCTCTTAGCTATCAGTTCACACTGAATAAGTAAATGTGGACAAGAAATTTTTTTGACTCACTGACATTATAGCTGTCACTAATCATATCTGTGACTTCTTCAATAAAATCTTTTGATTTTTTTTCTAGAATGGAGTGATGATCAAATCCCACCAAAAACTTGAAATTTAAGAGACATTCCAGCAGTCATCATTGGATCAGACATAATTAGGCTTAATGATTAGAGTCTAGTAAGATAATGGAATTCTGTGGATGTCTCTTCTGGGCCCTGAAGAATGGGGTGATAGGTGGCAATTATCATTAGTGACTTTTGAATAAAGATGTTGGAGTCTTCTCACTCATTAGACCAAACAGTTCAACGGTCACTACAAGTGGCTCTAAAAAGCTCGAAATGCAATCTGAAAAGGAATAATGCTTATTACTGTATCATCCCATTATTTCCATAATGGCGATGTGATTAAGAAATCAGCATTAACTCACATCAGCTGTGGTTTTTAAAAGCATGTGGCAGTGGTCACCCATCAAACTTGGAGCAGTTTGCATACCTTTAGTGGAACTCACATGACACATAGATAGCATTTTCTTTGTCCAACTGTGATGTTAATTTGAATATTATCAGGGACAAGTCCAAACAGATCTGTTACCAATCACTCTGGAAGTCTGGTCAGAGTTGGAGGCAAGCACACTATAAAAAGGAGGAGGTGGTAGTTTTCATCTTGATTTGTTACAAATCTCTCAAGAATAAGAACACAGATGCAGTTCTTGCCCCCCTCCTCCCTTGTGCAAAGGTTGTAAGTACAAGGCTCAGGTCTTTGTTGAAAAGTAATATGTCAAATTCAAAGTCAAGAGAAGGGACTATGTGAACCACACTGTAAATTAAAAGATGTGAAAACTACACTGGAGGACATTATGCTCAGGGAAACAAATTCTCATTATTTTAAGTAAGACTTTGAATTCCTAAAGTCTGACCTAAATGGCAATTGTAATTGGATATTTACAATGAAAAATATGTAGAAAACCTACAAGCAATAAGTCACTGATTATGCACTTGCTAAAAAACATGTGCTTGGCATTTTTTTTAATTCCCTAATTAAATCCTAATTAGGATGTGTGGTGGAGTGTTAATTTTTGCTAGCTATACCTCTGGGGCATTTTTTTTACACCTTCAAGAGCCTAAGCTTATTCATATATGTAAAAGATAATTATCAATAAAAAAGAATGACCACGTTGTTTTCTTGGAAGACTGCTTACTTCGTTTGTTTCTGCCTCTGCTGAAACAGTGCTGAGAACCTTTGAGTGGTGGAGTGCGCAGTCTATCTTTGCTGTTCTGTAGGAAAAACATGACTGCATCACTACAGTCAAGGATTTCCTCCCTGAGAAAGAGGTGACTGCCTTGTGATGCATTGGACAGAGGAAAAGAAGGTAGTCAGCCAATCAGGAGCACTCAAACTTTGAGTCGGCAAAATAATGGTGAGAATCCCAATGGGAAAGAATTTGCTTCAATTTCTGAAACGATGAGAGCCATTTTAGCTTGGTGTTATGTGCTTTACAATAAAATGATAGGCTATTGTGATGAGAATTGGAGGTTATTTTTTAATTATGGAGCCGAATTTTCTTAGAAAAAAAAAGCTGAATGTGTTCCCACCTGAGTTGAAGCTCTCTGACCTCCTTAAAAACAAAAGTTCCATATTGCCAATATATTCCACTTCCTTTTGTCATACAGGATTCAAAATTCTTTTATTGCTTTATATATTAAGACCCTAAGTTAGGTATTGAATAAGACACAGGTATTTTATAAAGAAAATCAGATCTCCAACATGATCTTGCCACCAGAAAATTAAGGCAGTGATAGTAATAGAAATGATAACAATTCACATGAGTAATAAATCAGAAAGAGTAATGATCAGTGAATACTGTTTGCTGATTTTATTCTAAATAGATTATTTGGGTAGAAGTACTGATTGGGGAAAAATAAGGCAAAATAACTAAAAATTAACTTTTATTTCTGAAAAAGATGCAAGAACACAATACGTTCACATTTTGGAACCATAGTATGCATAGTACTCCTGCCCTGAAAATGAGAAGTCTGGTTGAGAGAAGGTGACCAATGTGAGGATGGTGTCATTGGTAAGGAGAGACAAAGAAAAGGGCATCCCAAAGAATGGAAGAGGAAGAATGGCAGAAAACTATTTTATGAAGTTATTTCCTCTCCTCCTCCTCCTCCTCCTCCTCCTTCTCCTCCTCCTCCTCCTCCTCCTCCTCCTCCTCCTCCTCCTCCTCCTCCTCCTCCTCCTCCTCCTCTTCTTTCTTTCTTTCTTTCTTTTCTTTTCTTTCTTTCTTTCTTTTTTCTTGGTCCCTCAGGGGGCTTAAACTCAGGGCCTGGGTGTTGTCCCTAAGTCTCTTTTTGCTCAAGGCTAGTGCTCAACTATTTTGAGTCAGAGCACCACTTCCAGTTTGCTGGTAGTTAACAGGAGATAAGAGTCTCACAGACTTTTCTGCCCAAGCTGGCTTTGAGCTGTGATCCTCAAATTTCAGCCTCCTGAGTAGCTAGGATTATAGGCGTGAGCCACTGGTGCCCAACTTATGAAGTCATTCCTAAGAAAAAATTTGCCAGTGGGTTTCCTTTGATATCTGTGACTTCTTTATGTGCCTTGAAACGTAGAGTTTGAGATTGGCCAGTATTTGGAGTGATTAACAGATAATTATTTATCCTCTCCCTAAATTGGCTTCCCATCTATACATCTTCTCTACTCATTTTGAACTATGACTATCACAAATGTACATGTTGATGATTTTATTCTTTTAATAATTTGTTTCTTGATTTGCCTGCAGAAATGATGCATTATCATCTGGCTCAACAAACAAACAACTATACTAAACAAAACAGCAAAAACCCTCATAGATGATTGCAATGTGTTAAACTCCTCCTCTTATCTATCCCAAATCAAACCAAAGCACCTTCTGTCTGTTTACTATGAGTTTCTATGTTTAGTGGTTATTTGGGCTGTTTGGGAGAGCAGGCAGAACAACTCTAGAGGCCAGATAATGAATAGCTAGCCTCTCTTCTCAAGAGCAACAGTGTATCCTCTCCAATAGGGATTTGGGGTTTTGTACAAGCAAATCAATCTTTTTCTTAATTTTATTTTAATTTTTTTGGTGGCCTGGGGCTCAAACTCTGAGCTTCTTTTATTCAAGGCTAGTGTTCTACCATGTGAGTCACAACACTACTTCTGGCTTTTTCTTAGTGGTTTATTGGAGATAAAGGTCTCATACCTGCCCAGGCTGGCTTTAAACCTCCATCCTAGATTTCAGCCTCCTGAGTATCTGGAATTACAGGCAGGTGCCATCTGGTGTCCAGCAGCCTAAGCAAATATATCTTTGATGTTCATTTATCTATGAACTCTTCAAAAATTCAATGTTTGATGATACAGGGCTCAAAGTCTCTCTTTGGTTAGGTAAATCACCTCCTTTCACTCATCCTAAGAATGATAAGGCTCAGAATTTATCTAATGTTGGATATTTGGGGGGAAGGAAATCACCTTTTCTGCTTTGGCTTGGAAACATATTGGCTACTCGGGAATGTTTCTGACAGTGGATTGTCTCGGGATTTGCAATATAATGTGCTAAGGATGTATGTGAGGATAGTGTAGCAGAGCTATTATGAAATGTGTTCCCAGGAAACTTGAAGCATATAACAAAAGAAGGAAAGCAGCTACAATTCTTGTTAAGTGAGGTTATTTCTGTAGACATTCTCATTGGCTCCTCAACACAAATCAAGGAGCAGTTATGTCCCATTCAGAGGACCATCAATACTCACAGAATTATTTAAGGTCATCGAACTCATAAGCTATGGAGTCAAGATTTGAATCTACTTTTGAATCTGCATCATTCTCCTGGATATTCTAAATCTACTTTTACAAAACTCTCAAGCCCAATGGAAAGCAGAGTAAGAGTGTTTTGCCCAGGAAACAATGCCATAGTTTTCCACATTTCATTTCTAGTCATAATTTTCATAAGTCCTTCAGTATATTCACTTTCCCAAAATCACACTTTCATCTCATTTTGCTCTCTGCAATCAAAACAGCAGAGAGCAACTGTCAACAGATGTGAAAGTTTACAGATCATTATGTTTTCCTCAGCAGTGCATCCTCAGAAATGCCCTGGTGTCAAAGGACCACAACTTTGCCATCTGAAAGAATTGGTTTCAGGACAGTTTACCCCCAACAAGTAACTTGGATAATTTTCTCCAATGAGCAATTACTGTGAACATTGATGGAGATGGGTGCCATAGTGAGAGCATTACACCTATGCTTGTCTTTGTATCTGCATCTTACCTCTTCATCTAGTCTGTACTCCATCTCTCTAAAAACCCTTCTCTGGGTCACCTAAAGTCTCAGGGACAGATGGCTCATCAATAAACTTTGTAAGAGAGTGTGTTTTGTTTGGGAGCAAATCAAAGAGGAAAAAATATCCTATCAATACGCACATCTAGCTGTCTTTTTTTAGCTACTTCAGGTGTACAAGCACAAATCCAAAATTAAAACCATATTTGAAAGATCCCCTTGTCCCAGAAGTGTAAAACATTGAAGCATCCATATCATTACCATTCTCACAAGAAATTTCATCATGACTACCTGAATTAAACAAACCACATATCTCATGTCTTCTCCCAAGAACTGAGGTGAGCACTTTCAATTAGGTGTTTTTAATTTTTACACCATGCTGTCCTTTGTTTTACTTTATGTGCTAGAAATCAAGAACTGTATTATCACCAGTTAAATATTCCTCACACAAAAGATAAGACTTGACATGTATTTGCTGATCAGGTGCTTGCTTAGTCATTATTTTCATAGACCTTCACATCTTGATATGTATGTTCTTGGGGAACCTTGCTCCTGAGTGTAGGCTTCATGCTCAAGATTAACAAATAGAACAAAGTGAGATTAACTAACAGAAACACCTTAAAACCATGGGATGATTGCTTCATTATGAAGTTACAAAATATTAAACTTTCATTTCCTGGCAACCCTTCTTCATATGGCTTTCATGAATCAAGGTACCATGTTGGACAAGGTGATGTGGCAAGAAACTTTTGGCCACATGGCCCTAAATCTGCAAGGAACTGAATCCTGCCAACAATAGTCACATGAATGAGATTGGATTCAGAATGTTCCCCCGGTTGAGCTTTCAGCAAAAACCCAAATACTTCCTAATGCATTAGGGCATCCTATAACACTCTGAAACAGAAGACCCTCATGCATGGTTGTAGGAATTTCTAAGTTAAAAGAACAGAAAGATAATACCTGTGAATCTTATTATCCACCAAGTTTGGAGGTAATCTGAAAATTCCTGTAAATGCTACCAATGTAAAATTGAGCAAGACCAATAATATCCCTTTTCCTGTTCTATAACCAGACCAAACTGTATTATTTAATGTTGTATGCAGTTTAGTATTCTCTTTCTGGGAAGCAATTTCTAAATGTTATGTCAGTTACCTACTGAAATGGAAAAAAACTTACCCCCCAAATTTATTATTATAAGACAATTATAACTGGTAATTTCTCATGTGATGCTCAGGTGACCTTATGGTCAATAGGCTTTCTCATTTAGCTGTGGGCTTATGACTAGATATTCAATTCAGCTTTAGGCACATGTCTCAGAATTGGTACCAAATATCTGGTTCCATGCCCCGATTCCCTAGTGGACTGAACTAGATACCTTATGTTGGACCTGAAGGTCAGTATTTCAAGTCAAGGTTACAAGACACAGGAGATTAATTCTTTGCATTCAATGTACAACACACACACACAAACACACACACACACACACACACACACACACACACACACACACACACTGATTGGCCAAAGGCAATAGGATGGCCAAGTCCAGAGTGAATGTGAAAGGGGACTACAGAAGTATATTACACCAGCCTTATGAAAATTACGGCAACATATAGTTCTGGCATGTAGATAACAGAGGCACCTATAGAGCGCTATGATTGGAAGGGACTTTGGGCCTTCTCATCATCAATAGGTCAATGTCATCCTATATAATATATACATGCAAATGTAAATTGAAACACATGCTATCCAACCAAAAAAATTCCTAGATAAGGAAGGAGAGTTTATGTTAAAATTCAGGTTCTTTTAAATCTCATTTAGATTCTTTCTGCTCTACAATGCACATTACTTCCTTGTCAACATTAAGCCATGTAGAAGATTGTAAAAAGTCAGTCTCCTACTTTGGATTACTGATTAAACTCTACAACCTTTCTTCATTTTGTCTGGGCTACTTCGGTACAGAAACACATAAATGTTGTTATAACTACATAGCTCCTTTATATCAAACTTTATTCTAATGCCCCCCTGAGTTGAAGGCTACTAGATAAGTAAATTATCCCACATTATCTGGTAGAATCCAGTCATCTGAGACATTGTTTTTTTTAATGATCAACTTTCAATACAAAAAAATATTATGGATTCGTATTCAAGTTAAAACACCTGATTTTTAATCATCTTCGGGATTTTTTTTGTGCTGCTTGAAACTTTTATTGATACATACTTTGTATGCTGAAATAAACCCAGCTAGACTGTATGTACTGATTCGCACAAAGGCTTTTGCTATGCAGGTAAGTGCTTGTGATTTTTCAAGCCTGGATTACTATAATTCTTATTTTCTGAAGCATTTGCTCATGATGATTTCTCAGCTGTAGCTCTTGGAGAATGCAGAAGTTGAATCTTCATGAAAATGTACCTGCCTTGGAAAATTATTCCTATTTTTGATATCCATGCACATGATCCTATCTAGTCTGCAATAATGGGTTTCATAGTTAAGAACTAAAGGTACAGTAGCTTCCTGCTTTTTAAGTAATGCTCTGCTCACTATTTTTCTGACACTGGGAATGATCCTTTTCTGAGCAAGTCTGAGTTTTATATTTTATTTTCCTAAATAGAATAGTCATATTCATCAAAATAATTTTACATGACAGGTCCATTTGACATTATTTTTAAAATGCTCACAAATCAACTGCTATTTTTTTTTACTATTAATTTCATGTCATTTTTTTTTTTTTTTTTTTTTTTTTTGGCCAGTCCTGGGCCTTGGACTCAGGGCCTGAGCACTGTCCCTGGCTTCTTCCCGCTCAAGGCTAGCACTCTGCCACTTGAGCCACAGCGCTGATTCTGGCCGTTTTCTGTATATGTGGTGCTGGGGAATCGAACCTAGGGCCTCGTGTATCCGAGGCAGGCACTCTTGCCACTAGGCTATATCCCCAGCCCCCATGTCATTTTTTTTTTTTATCACAAGCCTTTTTACTCTTTAAAGCCTGTCCTTTCTGTCTAATCTATTACACATTTTGTAAGTCATAGTTGTTCTTTTAAAATAGAATGTGCTCTTGTAAATCTTTATTAAAGAGTAAGAATGAGAGGAACAGTTAGAAAAACTATTTTACATACCAATTATTTCATGCCTTCTTGCATTATGTAATTTACCTCCTTATAAAACACTACACTATATTTGCAAACTTAACTGTAATATCATTAAGAAGTATCAGTTTACATACATTAAGTACATGCGAGGAGATCTTTTTACAACTATGGTCCTAAGCTTGCTCACTTACTACTTACAAGGAAAATGGGAAATTTGTCCAAAGTAAAAATTTTCCCCCTTGGTTCCTGTTCTGGGGATTGACTCAGGGCCTTGCCATTGTCATTGGGCCTTTTGTACTTTGTGGTAGCTCCAATTGGAGCCTTTGGGTAGTTAATTGGAGATATCAATCTCATGGATTTTCCTGCCCAGGCTCATTGAATCACAATCCTCAGATCTCAGTCTCCTGAGCAGCTGGGATTACAGGAGTGAGACACTGGCTACCACAAAGAAAACTTAAACAACAGGTAAGTTGGTATAAAAAGTCATTCAAACTCTAAAATTTCTAGAAGATACAATAAATAATATTCTTTTTAAAGATCATTATGGCTCTATATGCATATATCCTATATGCTATTATATGCTCGATATGCTTTCTTCATTTAAACTACAAAGAAGACTACTATGAAGGAGGTAAGTATTTTTTTTTTCATTTGTTAAATTAAAAATGTCTGAAGGTATGACAGCAACCAATTGATTGTTTAAATAGTTTGTGCACTGAAGATGAGAACGTAAGAAATCTTTGCTTCTCAGTGTAAGCCCTTGAGTACTATTTGATTAGTAGTCAATGTTCCTATTTTAATAAGTAGACATAGATATTGACAAAGGATGCAGATAGACGTGAAGACAGAAGTTAGGTTGTTAGGTGCATGGAAGAATGGAGAGAGAACACAGATAGATGAGCATGTAATTGTTAGTCAAATAGCCACCTAGGAAATCAAGCCTGCATTGGACCAACCCAAAATTACCTCCAAAACCAATGCCAGCCAGGTTGAATAGATGATACACAACTCATTCACAGTGTTAGATTTTCTTTCACAGGTGTTGACTATGAGAGTATGAAGAATATCAGGCAGACATGAAGCTTGAGATATTCCTGAGTTCACAATTCAAGGACCCTCCCTTAGATATTCCCCGTAAACTCTTTCTGAATAAACCTCAGCTGGGATCTCAGAAGAAGTTCCTCAAAGGGTTTACCTAGGTCCCTCTATGTTTTATCACAGTGCCCTCTGCTCCACAGAAAAAAACTCAAACAAACATAGAATCTCCAGTCATACTTTCAAATACAGTGTTCACTAAGATCGCACAGCTTGCTGACTCAGTCACACTTGCATAATTCCACCGATTTCATATATTTCAGCTATACTAATATAACATCAAGTATTTCCAAAAATCACAGAAAGGCATGCTTATATATTTTCCTCTGGAAATCCTCTAACCAAGCACATTTTATATACTCCTTTAACCTAATAAATTTCTGTACTTCACAACAATTGATTTTCCACCTAATCAATATAAAAAATATATTCCTCTAGTATCTTAGGCTACAATTGATTCTCTAAGAAGGAAAGCCAATCTTCCATATTCCCTTGTGACTATCATATGCCTGGTACACAAGAATCTATTTCTAGATTCAAATCGGTAGTTTTGTAACCCAGCTTGAAAACCATAGGCCATATTGTCCTCATGTAAACATACTCATTAATTACTTAAGTCATATTTAATTGAGATGATAAGTTATAACATTTGTTCCTAACTATATTGTATCCTATCAGAAATACAAGGGATTTATTCAGAGACTGGGTGATTGTATGCTATATGTATACATGTAGAATTTTAGCAATCCCCCAGTGAAAGTTCTGTTGCCAAAGTCTTGATGTTGTATGAAGAGTGAAGTTATTTTAACATATGCTAAGATTCACTTGATGATGGATTCTAGGAAGCTGACTGTTAGGTTGGAAAGAAGCAAGCTGTGCATGGCTCATTCCACAGGAAATGTGGAAAAATAGGACGACAAAGAAAGAATCATAATGCCTAGCTTTATTGAAATTTTGCTATGAAGATGATGTCAGAGTTGGTGATCAGAATGGGCACGAATCCAATCAGGGAGAACTTATGGAGCCTGCCACAGGCTTCCAATAATTAGTAGCAAGCAAAGATGGCCTGCTAAAGTTAAAACAAGGTAGGGGATGTAACAGTAACTGGTCTGGAAGGTCAAGGAAAGTTTACCCAAGGTCTGAGAAGTGAATATGAATTATCTAAGTGAAATGAAGCATGTCTTGGATGACAGATATAATGCTTTAAATGAAAGAAATAGCATGGGCAGAGGTCTCATGTAAAATACCAGATACGTTTAGTTAACTTTCTTCTTTCCTGCCACTGTCCACATACTTCATTGTCTATCTTTTTATGAATTCTCTTGTATTAAATTGCACTGGTAATTTCTACCTTTGTGTGGTAGTAAGTGTCTATTACTATAAAAATACCCGAGACAATCAGTCAGTGTAAAAGTTTACTGGGGCTCATGCTGTCAGTCTTTCCTCCATGGTACTGAATACCTTAAAGTGATAAGGTAAGTCAGCATACCATAGCCATAGCTGCACATTTATATTTTTTTGTGTCACAATTCGCAATAGTGAAGTTGTAGAATGAGCCTAGGTGCCCATCAACTGCTGAATGGGTAAAGAAATTAATAACACTACCCCCCCATGCACAATGGAGTATTGTTCAGCCTTCAGAACAAAATTATATCAGTTGCAGGCAAATGGATGGATCTGGAATTCATTATATTACACAAAATTAGTCAAACACAAATACTGCAGGATTTTTCCTCCTCACTTGTGGAACTGAGTTCCATAACTACAACCACAAAATCTAAACACCATGGGCTGGAATGGAGGACTATTTGCAAGGGGAATTCACAAAGTCTGAGCTACAAAGGTGAGAGCGATTGGTAGGATCATTGCATGCATAGCTGGAAATGTCATAGGGAAATATATTATTTTGCACACTGAAAAACATGAATTAAAAGTCCACTGATTAATGTATAAGCCAGGCTTCTGGGGGACAAATATAGTCTAATTAGGCTATGTACAAGGGAAGAGGAAATCTCACAAAAGAAGAAAGAATACATCAAGCAAGGACCTTGTTAAATGTTTTTCAGTTTTATCTTACAGCCAGGCAAAAGCATCAACATGTTGAATCCCAAACCTTTAGAGAAATGGAGATAATGTACCCACAGTGTGCAGTTTTTAAAGTAATATCCTATACATCTTCTGGTTTTTAATATAAACTGTGAGGCCTATATTGAGATAGCTCAACCCTCTCCAGATGGAGCATCTGAGACTTGAGCATAGCGACTCTCTCAAAAACACATGGCTGCTTGAGTTCAAGAATTAAAGAAAAGTTTCATCCCTGGACTACTTATACCCTCTTTATAAGAACAAACAGTAAGTGGAAAGACAAACTCCATCACAGTTGCTATATTTAAGACAAAATCTAGCCTGTGCACCTGCATAGGAATCACTAGTAATAAGTACCAGTCTCAGAAAATACTTGCTTATGGTTAAATAGGAAGATAAACATTTTAATATCTTTTTCCTCTACTGAAGCAATGTTGATTAGTACGAATTCAACGACCTTTAAGAAAACCATGACCCATAGGCACCATACAGCAAGCTTCAAATGCTAGATATACAGACTGCTGAGATCCAAGAATCATGGTTGGAAACCAGCATGGACAGGAAAGACTATAAGACTCATTTCCAAATAACCACTAAAAGCAGGAAATGGAGCTGTGGCTCAAGTGGTAGAACACTACCCTTGAACCAAAAGGCTCAGCATCATTGCCCAGGTCCTGGGTTCAAGTTTTAGGAATAGTGCATGCATGCATGCATGCGTGCGTACACACACACACACACACACACACACACACACACACGTGCATGCACGCCAGAAAACGATGGCATTTTCTGCCACAAATACTTTAAAATCTTGATTTGAAAGTCCAAAGCCTTAACCACAAATCTCTGCATGTCTGTGTGTCTAATATTGCACATGATTTTGACATAGTGAAAAATGGTATTTCTACCATAAAGTTACTGCTTTTCACAGAAAAAAAAGACATGAAAGAAGCAACATGTATGATATCACTGAACAAACAGCGACATAAACCTTTGATTTTATCTTTCCTCCAATAAAAATTAGAGAACAGTTCTCTAAATTTCAACTATTATTCTTAGCACATATTGATTTTTTTATATGCTCTGAAATCAAGTAGTTTCTATTGTTCTGTGAAAATTATGGACCTTTCTTAACTTCCATTTTGGATCTATCTTACCTTGCTTGATAATATTTGCAAATTCTAACTTCATTTATAAGTAAATCATGATAACAATTGTACGGTACCCTAATTTACTAGCGATGGAAAAAAAAACATGACTCTTTCTACATATATGTAAAAACTATAAAATAATAGTTGTAAAGCAAAGAAACATACTTTTCATTCATTTTTAGATTATTGAAAAATGCATAAAACACTACTTCAATTGTATTTTTGAATAAGCAATTTGCTCTAAAGTAGGCTAATAAATACTACTGGAAAACAGCATATGATTCACAGGTATTTCCATTTTTTGTATTGTTCGTCTTTTCTTTCTACACAGCTGGAGTGATTATTTTCAAAACAAGAATCAAAATTACCCTAGCAAATTCTTTTCAATATACACTTGTAGTTCTCAGAATTTAAAAAAAAACCTCCTCTCATAACGATAGCTTCATTTAATTTTTTATCAGCAAAAACTAGTTGGACAACAGGGGATGTCCACTTTGACATTTGCACATATGTAAAGAATTCTGCCTCTATCACAATTTCTTCCTTCTTCCATTCTTCAAACAATTTCAACACGGCTCAACACTCTCTTTTTATACATGCAAATAAACTCCATTGACCATGTTCATTCACATTCATCCCATTCATTAGCTTTTACCTTCTTGCAGGTAAAAACAACTTATTTTCTGAGATTTACCAAATGCTCTCTCCTTTTTCTTTGTCTTTTTAACTTTTATTTTTATTGTCAAGGTGATATACAGTAGGGTTACAGTTACATACACTAGCTAGTGAGTACATTTCTTGTACAACTTGTTACCCCTCCCTCATTTTTCTCCCATCCTCCCTCCCTCCTTCCCAATCCTCCCCCCAAGTTGTACAGTTAGTTCACAACATATTGTCTTTCAGGTATTGATGTTGCATTGGTTTGCCTTTTACCCTTTATCTCACCATTTTAATGTTCCTCTTATTTTCCCTAATTCAGACACCCAGCGTACCTGAATCAAATACAGGGACAACAGGGGCTAAGCAATAGGGAAAATGAACAGAAGAGAAAAGCAATAATTTCACATAGTATGTTAAAAAATAACAACATCAATGATATTGGAGATCATTTCCCTTAGCGTCATCTTATGTGATCATATGTACATAGCTACTGAACTACTATGGTCATCTTCTAGGACTATCCTAGATATATACTAATTATTACCAATGAGGGAGACCGTACAATTTATGTTTCATTGGGTCTCCCTCACTTCATTTAGCATGATTTTTTTCTAAGTCTTTCTATTTTCTTACGAATGGGGCAATGTCATTCTTTCTGATAGAAACATAGAATTCCATTGTGTATATATACCATGATTTCTTGATCCATTCATTCATCTACTGAGGAGTATTGGCATTGGTTCCATACTTTAGCTATGGTAAGTAATGTTGCTATGAACATGGTTGTGCTGGTAGCTTTAGGATGGCCTTTTTGTGATCCTTTTGATAAATGCCCAGAATAGGAATTGCTGGGTCATAGAGGAGTTCTATGTTTAGCCTTTTGTGGAACCTCCACACTGCTTTCCAGAGTGGTTGAACAAGTTTACTTTCCTATCAACTGTGTAGTAGTGTTCACTTTGGGCTACATCCCAGCCAGCATCTGTTGTTATTAGTTTTCCTGATAATGGTCTGTTTCTACCTTTTCTTTCTACATTCACAACTTCTCTAGTTCTTTGCCTTCCTTTTGCTTTTCCTATGGTGATTTCCAGTGCTTTAAAATATATCTATTCACTGCCAGAACATTTCTACCTTATAGTCAACTATCTTAAAAACCAGAGCTATTCCAAGAAGCTGGTTAGTTATTTCTTTTTTTTTTTTTTAAATTTTTATTATCAAACTGGTGTACAGAGAGGTTACAGTTTCATACGTTAGGCATTGGATACATTTCTTGTACTGTTTGTTACCTTGTCCCTCATACCCCCCTCCCTCCTCCCACTTTCCCTTTCCCCCCCTGAGGTGTTCAGTTCACTTACACCAAACAGTTTTGCAAGTATTGCTTTTGTAGTTGTTTGTCTTTTTTTTACCCTGTGTCTCTCGATTTTGGTATTCCCTTTCAATTTCCTACTTCTAATACCAGTATACACAGTTTCCAATATACTCAGATAAGATTACAGAGATAGTGTCGGTACAACCACAGGAAGGTGATACAAGAACATCATCAATAATAGAAACTACAGATACACATGGGACGTTGAAAGTAGTTACAACTGTGATGTAACAATCGTTTCCATAACATGGAGTTCATTTCACTTAGCATCATCTTATGTGATCATAAGGGTATAGCTATTGGGCTCTTGTGATGCTATTTCAAAGTGCTTTCCCCTCTTAAAAGGTTTCATTAAGTTCTACTACCTAACATTTTTAAAGTTGAAAATAGCATCGCTGACTACTACCTCCTCCTACTCTCTTATGCACATTCTTGTAAACTTCTCCTCTTCCTTCCATATTTCTGTCTTGCCATTCTACTACTTCTTCAATTTATGGGCTCAAAACCAGAAATCCGGATGTTATGGGGGGGTGTGCACACACAGAGACATACTTCAGAAAAATGGGGTCATCTATACAATATAATGGGTCTGTAACATATTTATACATTTGCAAAGGTAGAGACAATTGAAAACACATTTAACATTGCCTTTATGATCCTATAGACAAAGTCTGGGTATAAAAATAAGCATAGTGTTTGGCTTTCAATTGGAACCAACTTCAAATGGAATGTTTTCTGTTATTTCTTTCTGTTAAAAAACAACAACAATAACACATTATTGGTGATTAATCCCAAGCCACACATAGTACAATAGAGCAGTCTTTCTTTGTATATTAAGTCATAACAAAGAAGGGAATCTGAAAAAACTGTTAATATCAAATATTCCCATTGGAATGTATTGACACAAGATGGTAAGAAAATGTATATGAGTATCTTATAAAAATTTTTCTCCTGCGATTTTTTTGGTTGATTTTCTCTCTCTCTCTTGAACCTTTGCTTTAAAAAAATCAAACAAAAATGTAGTGATTAGTTACAATTGCTTTGATCACTCAATCAATATTTATGAAGAAAGAATGTCTACACAGTCTATATACACTTAATGTGCAGGGAGAGCAGCAGATTTTCAGGACAGAACTTTTGTTTCTGTAGGGTGCATCTATTGTATCAGGAACTCATTGTAGTTCTTTTGTAAGGTGGACACATGTGTCCCATTATCATTTAACACTGATTTGCAGCTTTTATATTTTATAAGCCAAAAAAAAAAAGAATTCCACCTGAATGCTGACTGCTTTCACAAGCAAAAATACCTGTAATATTGTAGACTCACAGAGTATGGCAAGGCCACAGTAAAATACAGAGCTGAATGCATCAGTGTTTACCCCAAAGGCAGGTTTCTACTTTCTCATGAAGTATGTATTAGATGCCTAGTCTTACTGTCTTGCATCTACACAATTTCAATTTTTTTTACCTGTCCTATTGTGTGCCTCTCATCATCACCAACTTGTTCTGAGGTATTTTGATCTTATTTACACTTGAAGTAAAACCTGCAGCATACATTTGGAGCTAAGAATCTAAATACTATTTCTAGTTTCAACTACTTTGCTCAAAGGAATGTTAGTAATGGTTTTACTAATCCTTCTACTTGTAACAGCTAGAATAACAACTTAATCAGCTCCAATATTCTTCCATAAAATCTCCAACATCTACCCCAGACTTTGGGGTACCTAATTTATTTTTTTTCTCAAATTTTTATTATCAAACTGATGTACAGAGAGGTTACAGTTTCATACGTTGGGCATTGGATACATTTCTTGTACTGTTTGTTACCTTGTCTCTCATGCCCCCCGCCCTCCCCCACTTTCCCTCCCCCCCCAGGTGTTCAGTTCACTTACACCAAACAGTTTTGCAAGTATTGCTTTTGTAGTTGTTTCTCTTTTTTTACCCTGTGTCTCTCAAATTTGGTATTCCCTTTGAATTTCCTACTTCCAATACCAGTAAACATGGTTTCCAATATACTCAGATAAGATTACAGAGATAGTGTAGGTACAACCATAGGAAGGTGATACAAGAACATCATCAATAATAGAAACTACACATACACATAGGGCGTTCAAAGTAGTTACAACTGTGATATATCAATTGTTTCCACAACATGGAGTTCATTTCACTTAGCATCATCTTATGTGTTCATAAGGGTATAGCTATTGGGCCTTGTGATGATGATCTGTTATGGCTTGCCTAAACCTGTACTAATTATTCCCAATAAGGGAGGCCATAGAGTCCATGTTTCTTTGGGTCTGACTCACTTCACTTAGTATAACTTTTTCCAAGTCCTTCCATTTCCTTACAAATGGAACAATGTCATTCTTTCTGATAGAGGCATAAAATTCCATTGTGTATATGTACTACATTTTCCTGATCCATTCGTCTACTGAGGGGCATCTGGGTTGGTTCCAGATTCTCGCTATGACAAATTGTGCTGCGATGAACATTGTTGTGCTGGTGGCATTACTGTGATTTTGTTTGTGGTCTTTTGGATAGATACCCAACAGTGGGGCTGCTGGGTCATAGGGGAGTTCTATATTGAGCCTTCTGAGGAATCTCCATACTGCTTGCCAGAGTGGCTGAACCAGTTTACATTCCCACCAACAATGAAGTAGGGTTCCCTTTTGGCCACATCCCCTCCAACAATTGTTATTATTAGTTTTCTTGATATATGACATTCTTGCTGGGGTGAGATGGAATCTCAATGTTGTTTTGATTTGCATTTCCTTTATGGCCAGTGATGTAGAGCATTTTTTCATATGTCTATTGGCCATTCTCATTTCCTCATCAGAGAAGTTTCTTTGTAAGTCTTTAGCCCACTTGATGAGGGGGCTATTGGTTCTTTGCGGTTTTGTTTTGGAAGAAGGTAATTTTTTTAGTTCTGCATATATTTTAGAGATGAGGCCTTTGTCTGTTGAATGTCTGGTAAAGATCTTCTCCCAGTCTGTGGGCTTTCTGTTTATCTTGCGAGCTATGTCCTTTGCCCTGCAGAAGCTCTGCAGTTTGATGCAGTCCCATTTGTCCAACCTTTCTTTGATTTGTAGCCTTTCAAGGTCTTTGTTAAGGAAGTTCTGTCCTGTGCCAAGGAGCCCAAGTGTTTCTCCTACTCCTTCCTTTAGTGTTTTCAGGGTGTCTGTTTTGATTTCAAGGTCTTTAATACATTTGGAATTGATTTTGGTGCAGGGTGATATATAAGGATCTAGTTTTAGTTTGTTGCATGTGTTGAGCCAGTTTTGCCAGCACCACTTGTTAAAGAGGCTATCTTTCTTCCATACTATTGTTTTAGCTCCTTTATCAAAGATTAAGTAGGCGTAGATCTGTGGGTTCAATTCTGGGTCTTCAATTCTGTTCCATTGGTCTTCAGGCCTGTTCCGGTGCCAATACCAAGCTGTTTTTATTACTATAGCTTTATAATACAGCTTGAAGTTGGGTATTGTAATTCCTCCAGCACTGTTCTTTCTGCTTAGGAGTGTTTTTGCTATTCTAGGTCTTTTATCGTTCCATATGAATTTCTGGATTGCTTCCTCTATTTCATTAAAGAATGGTGTTGGGATATTAATGGGTATTGCATTGAATTTGTAGATAGCCTTTGGCAATATTGCCATTTTGATTATATTAATCCTCCCAATCCTGGAGCATGGGAGGTTTTTCCATTTTCTTAGTTCTGACTTAATTTCATTTTTCAAGCTTTTAAAGTTCTCTTCAAAGAGGTCTTTCACTTCTTTGGTTAAGGTTATTCCTAGGTATTTTATGTTTTTGGGGGCTATTGCAAAAGGAGTTGCTTTCCTGATTTCATCCTCGGTCTTCGGGTTGTTAGCATAGAGAAAGGCCATTGATTTTTGAAGGTTTATTTTATATCCTGCAACTTTGCCAAAGTTTTGGATCAGCTCTAGTAGCTTGGGGGTAGAGTCTATGGGATTCTTTAGGTATAGGATCATGTCATCTACGAAGAGAGAAAGTTTAACTTCATCTTTTCCTATTTGGATCCCCTTTATATTCTCTTCTTGCCTAATTGCTCTGGCGAGGAATTCTAGTACTATGTTGAAGAGCAGGGGAGAGAGTGGACATCCCTGCCTTGTTCCTGATTTTAAAGGGAATGGCTTTAGTTTTTCACCATTTAGAGTTATGCTTGCTGTTGGTTTGTCATAAACTGCCTTGATTATATTCAGGAATGTTCCCTGGAATCCCAGTTTTTCCAGGGCTATAGCATAAATGGGTGCTGGATTTTATCAAACGCTTTTTCCGCATCCTGCGATAAAACCATGTGGTTCTTTACCTTGCTCCGGTTGATGTGGTGGATTACATTAATTGACTTGGGTATATTAAACCAGCTTTGCATCCCTGGGATGAATCCAGTTTGATCGTGGTGTATGATTTTTTTGATGACCTGTTGAAGTCGATTGGCCAGAATTTTTTTGAGAATTTTTGCATCTATGTTCATCAGGGAGATTGGTCTGTAGTCCTCTTTCCGTGATGAGTCTCTGCCTGGTTTGGGGATGAGGGTTATACTGGCTTCATAAAATGAGTCTGGTAGTGAACGTTCTCTTTCAATTTCATTGAAGAGTTTGAGAAATATTGGAGTGAGTTCTGTTTTGAAGGCCTTGTAGAATTCTGCGGTGAATCCGTCTGGACCTGGGCTTTTCTTGGATGGGAGATCATTTATTGCTGTTTCTATTTCAATACTGGATATGGGTCTGTTTAGAAGGTTTAAGTCTTCATAGTTGAGTTTGGTGGTATCAATTTTTTCTAGGAAATCATCCATTTCTTCCAAGTTCTCGAATTTGTTGGCATAAAGGTTTGCAAAATAGTCCCTTATTATTTTCTGAATTTTGGTTATTTCTGTGGTGATGCTACCTGTTTCATCTCTTATCTTGTTTATTTGAGTGTGCTGCCTTCGTTTTTTGGTCAGGTTTGCCAGGGATCTGTCTATCTTGTTGATTTTTTCAAAGAACCAACTCTTTGTTTTGTTGATTCTTTCAATGGTTTTTTTCGTCTCTAATTGATTTAATTCTGATTTGATTTTAATTATTTGCTTCCTTCTATTGACTTGGGGTTTGGCTTGCTGTTCTCTCTCCAGAAAATTAAGGTGCTTCCTTAAATTACTGAGTTGCTATTTCTCCAGTTTGTTGATTTATGTACTCAGAGATATAAATTTTCCTCTGAGTACTGCCTTTGCTGTGTCCCAAAGGAGCTGGTACTTTGTGTCCTCAACTTGGTTGAAGTCCATAAACATTTGAATTTCTGCTTTAATTTCTTCAATGATCCACTGATTGTTCAGCAGTGTGTTCTTTAGTCTCCATGAATTGTGGGATTTTCTGTGGTGGCTGAATGAGTTGAGCTCCAATTTTATTCCATTGTGGTCTGAAAGAATGCAGGGAATGATTTTGATACTTCTGAATTTGTACAGATTTTCTTTGTGCCCTAAGATGTGATCTATTTTGGAGAATGTTCCATGTGCTGCCGAAAAGAATGTGTATTCTGTCCTTGCTGTGTGGAATATTCTGTAGATGTCAATTAAGTCTAGTTGGTCTATGCAATTGTTTAGTTTAGGGTACCTAATTTATACTCTCTACTATTTCTTAAGAAAGGAGTTGCTTCATTCAACAGAACTAGGTTGAGCTATTTTTGAAAATCCAGATTGCAGGAGGAATATTAATTTTCAGGTATCATTGGAGGAGGTTAAATATTATTCCTCAGATTCTTAACCACAATATAATTTCTTGAGCTCAAGCTGGTACCAATTATTGGCCCATTGACCAGTTTCTTGTTGCATGAAGTCCTGGGCCCCATCTGCAACACTAGAGGCTCATAGAAGTTACAGGAATAATGAATTTTCTCAACCCTAGTATAGACACCATGTAGAATATGTCTTGTTAATCCCCCTGTAACTCCTGGCTGCTGCTTGGTCTACTGTACATCCTCTGGGTGGCTCTTATGTCTATTTCTTTCAGTAACAGATTTACTTAAGTTATCCAGCCTAGTCAACTGAAGTCTGATTTCCATTCTCAGTGAGGTTAAGCAAAAAAAAAGTTTATTTGCTTGATTTCTAGAAAAGTGGGTTTTTAAAATGAGTATGGCCTCAGGCTGTCTAGAAACTCTCAGTTACAGAGCATGAGGTCCCCACCGAAGAAGCCATCTCTATGTAGAAGGAAATCTTCATAAAAAGAAAGATAAATGAAAGAAACAGATACTGTGGTCCATTCCAACTGACCACTGCTCTTCAGGCATATGGGAGAGTAGTATAACATCACAAGGGAATAACTCTATGCATGTAGCTTTCTGAAGGACAAAAGGCAAATTTGGAGGACTTCCCTGACACTCACTATGTGTTTCTAGATGGTATTTATCAGTGTACACTATCATATTTTAACACACTTTAAAAAAATTAGACAAACTTTTCAAAAAAATTTGTATAGCAAATAACCCTAGAAGATACTAAGATACATATTCTTTCCCTTATCAAGAAAGTTCAAAAATATGTTCTTCTACACTGAAATTTGGCATGATTCTTTATCTAACTAAGCATGCTCACTTATAAGGACACTGGTGCTCTACCACTCACCCAGAAACATTTTTGGAGCTTTTTTTTTTTTTTTTGGCCCTGGGCCTTGGACTCAGGGCCTGAGCACTGTCCCTGGCTTCTTCCCGCTCAAGGCTAGCACTCTGCCACCTGAGCCACAGCGCCCCTTCTGGCCGTTTTCCATATATGTGGTGCTGGGGAATCTAACTGAGAGCTTCATGTGTAGGAGGCAAGCACTCTTGCCACTAGGCCATATTCCCAGCCCCATTTTTGGAGCTTTTGTAAACATTACAGATCATGTCCATGAACTGTCTTCTTCCTTAATATTCTAGGGATCAGAGCTTTGGAGAGGTAATTAAGGTTAAAGGAAGTCATAAAGGAGAAAGCCTGCTCCAACTTTCCCAGACTGCTTGATATCCTGACACGAAAGACAGAAAATGACACCAGGAACCAAGTATGAAGAGCAAAGGCACAAGAGAACACAGTCCATCTGCAGGCTAAGAACCCACATTCAAGCTTACAGAGCACCTGAGAAAATCAAAGAGAAGACATCTTCCTTGAGAGAAAATTAACACAGGTCAGTGTGTGGAATTCTATTAGGCCACCTGGATCAGACAAGATAAAAATTGGGTGATCCAGAATTTCATCACAGAAAGCTGACTTTCAAGACTTCCAAAAAAGTCTTTGGATATAAAGACATTCAAATCTATCAAAAATTCACTGTTGTCTGCATCTGAGTTTCACAGGGGAAAAGATAAAAGCAACCATTGACTTGGGGTTTTGTTATTGTTGTTGTTGTTGTCAGTGGGTTTTTTTATTTTTTACAGATTATTTTCCTTATTTATTGCTGGATAATGAAATGATAAAATGCCCAAAGTACTTTTTAGTTGGTTATGAACAGAAATCAATACCACTTTGTGTTTCAAAAAGGAAAAAGCAGGCAAGGATGCTGAGGTCCTTAACACAAGTGGATTGCATAGTTATTTGTGAGGTGTTACTAACAATTGAATTACTATTTTAATGTCATAACATGGCAGTACTCAAGATTACCTTTCACATCTAATCATACCATTTACATGGAAGTGGAGAAATGCTTCTGAAGCAGCCAAATGCTATTTACTGAATGGATCATGATAACACCAGAAATTGCTCTGCAGGAAAAAATAATCAGATTCCCTGTGAGGCTCTGGGGAAAGGTTAATGTCCCTCCAAGGCAAACAAAGCAAAACAAAAAAACAAAAAAAAAACAAAAAACAAAATTCACAAAGCACATAGTATTTTCTTGGAGAAAATGATGCCATATGCCAAAACAAAACAAAACACACACACACACCAAAAAACAAACTTCACAGGCTAAAACATTTATTCTTAATAATAATTGTGACTATTAACTCTCGATCTTCATAGTTTATGGATTGTGTCTCTAATAAGGTTAGAGTTAAAAAAATCACACAAGGCTCCAGAATTTTGACATCAGAATTTGCAAAACTCATTTGAGAAAGATAATTACCTGTCTCACAATGATGATGGTGATGATGATGGTAATCATTGTCTTCCTTTTACAGAGGAAAGGTGATCAGGAGAAAGAATATAGCTTGCACACATCTGGGAAGTAGCAAAGCAAGGGCTTACCAACAAGCCTATCTGTCTCTAAGGAAGCAGCCATGTGGTGCTGTCCGTGGGAGCTCCCACTGCATGCCTCTAATTAGCTCTATGATAGGCTGAGCACAGAGTTCCTCATGTGAGCTGAGGCATTCAAATCTCTGCATTCAGAAGCTAGGCTCTTTCCCTTCCTCTGGTCACATCAATTCATGCACTGTGTCTTTGTGGATGTCTTTTCCCATTGATTTCCTCAGAATGCATTCTTGTTGATTTCCATTCTTTCAGCCAAAAGTTAATCCTTCTCAAACTCCTTCAAGGAGTCTTCTCTTTCTCCTTCATCCCCAAAGCGATTCTGATGAGTTTCTTGGGAGGTGGTGATATTATGTTGTTATTATTGATTATTATTGATTATTATTGTTGATATTATGCAGGTGGTTTTTTTTTCCTGTGAACTTATACACCTCTCACATTCTTTGTATTTATACGTAACCTATTGAAAAACCAGTTCAATTATTTAACATGCCTGCTAGCCAAGGAAAAGAATTCTTTTTTTTCTATAGCTGGTGTTGTTTATTTATACATGGCATGTCCCATTCCTTCCTGGAGCTTTTCGAGACCTAACCCATAGCTGTCATAAAAATGTTAAACATCTTGCTTATGAGAACTCTTCAGTGGCAGATCTTGATGTTTGTCACCAAAAATCTGATTCTGAATTCTATATCATCACTTGATAATCCTCACTGTCCTGAAAATAAAGCAAAGAAATTTTCTAGAAATTCTGTGTAGGTAAACTGGTGCAGGAAACCAAGCACAATCAGGCAAACTGCTGACCATATGAAAGTAAATCTGAGGGGGAATGAGGGATGAGGTAACAAACAGTACAAGAAATGTATCCAATGCCTAATGTATGAAACTGTAACCTCTCTGTAATTCAGTTTGATAATAATATATATATAATATATATAAATAAAGAAAGTAAATCTGACTTCTTTCCATCAAAGTTTTCACTTGTAGTTGTAGGTGACAAAAGCCTCCTCATGTCTACTCGAGGCAAGAACCTCAATACCTGTAAGATGGTGATACCTGTAGCGAGTGGTTTGAAATGCACTATTAAGTTATAATAAGTACTCATCAAATGAGTGATCTGGGTCACTTGCCACACAGGACACTCTCTCCAAGGTGAGCAATGGTAGACCAGAGATAAGGTTACACTGATTTTATTTGTTCTGTCCTTTTAATTTTTTTTATACTTTTGCAACTTTGAGCACAAGGGCATTGCCAACTGTACTCACTAGAGAATAAGGCATCTTAGAATGTAGTCATGCACATGTTTGAGAAAAATCAGTGTCTGGAAACCAGTAATCTATGACTTCGTGAAATATTAAATAGTAAATGCTTACTATACACGAGAGACCACTCTAAATGTTTTCTTTATTTTATTGTAAATTAACTCATGTAATTATTGTAAGTTGTTTTCTTGTTAACCTGTTTTATGCATACAAATGTGCAAATACTATAAGGTTGAGCAGGTGGCTCAGTCACAGCTAGGAAGTAGTTGCGGTCTAGGTTCAGGCTCAGCCTTCAAATTTAACCATAGCATAAGCCAGGTATGTTAGCTGGGGTTGCACAAATCTCTTTGCTGTACTAATATAACTTTCAAATATTGATTGACAAATAATGAGCTGTCCATGATGGATAAAGCAGAGATGAATAAAACACATTCTTTATCCAGAGGAATGTAGTTATGTCATACAAATAAAACCATAAAAATTAAAACAATAAACTAACCAAAGTAAACGGTATAAAATAACATATTTGAAATACTGAATTCTACTTTATTCCATGTGGCTGGTTGGTGGTGAGACTTTGTTGGAACTTTTAAAATACTCCTCAGACTCATTTGTGTGATCTTTTCCTATAGTGTGTAATGTAATTTATATATATATATGTGTGTGTGTATTATATACATATATATGCATATATGTATATATATATATATATATATATATATATATATATGACAAGCCTTGAACCATGATTCTCCTTATCTCAGCTTCCCAAGTCGCTGGGATTACAGACATACACTACCATACCTGCCTTCCTAGGAGGCATTACAGGTGCTAGTTATATGTCTAAATTCTTATAGAAAAAAATTCCTCCAATTAAAATCCTGGTTACTTATTCCTAACAGCATATCTACACAGCACATTTTGGCACCATGTACACTGTACCGATTGTTCACTCTTCTTGATATAACCCTTGCTCATGTCATATAGGATGAGCATATTTATGATCAATACTTTTACTTTGTTAAACCTACATTGAGAGTGCTTCTGAATTGTCCCTAATGTGATTCTGGCCATATTGTAATGTGAGTAGTCATTCATCTTGCCAATCTTCACTTAATAATTTCAATAGGACAGATAGCCATGTTTGTAAGTTTACATCTCTTACAGGGTCACTGAATATTTTAGAATTTTTTAAATGTGTTTTCCCTTGGGGATTAATATTCTATCCTTTGTTATTATTATAAATTTAGTATTATGTAAAAGAAGACAGGCTCACTAAGCCAGCCCCCTTGACAACTTCAATGGTTTACTTTTCCTTCACATATTTAGATAAGGTAGCAAATGTAAAAAAATATTTTGTCAGAGGTAACCAAGTAAAGGAGGAAGAGAGATGGTGAAGGGAGAGGATCAAGAAGGAAGAGAAAGGGAAAGGGGGAGGAGGAGGAAGAACAGAAGCTATGATATGCAAGTGTCTAACCCCAAAGGCAAGTCGAATCACCTTCAGGAATTAAGAACTCTTTTTTTTTCTCTTCAAAAGTTCTGTCTGCTTAGAAATATTAAATAACAATGTGGCTTGTAAGGCCTCTTTATTCTGTGCTTAAAAGCTTCTGACCTTCCCTTACAAAGTGGTAGGACATCCACCCAGATTCTGCTTTAAGGACTTGCATAAATGTGATTTGGACAAAAGTAGCAGCAACCCAGGCTTCCTCCATTACACTGTAACTCACAGGAGGATTACTCAGAATAAAAAGAAAGGGTGATTTTGCCAAAGGTGGATTTTCCTTGAAGTGAGTTTCCCAGGATTACTAAAAAATGTACTAGCATTATGAAGCAGGTAAAGTAAAAACATGAATTTCAGAGTCAGACAATTTGATTCAACAAGCCGCCTCCATTACTTACAAACTGTTTGACCTTTAATGAATTACTTAACCTCACTGAATTTTGGTACTGTTACTTTAATGGAGGTAATACCATATTTTGAATATTATTGTGATAGAGGATATAAAGTGATGATGGATGCTCAGGACACATTCCTCTTCTAACTATTAAGAGGGACCATAGAAAGAAAGAAGGTTGATCCAAAGGAGGCAGAGATAACATGTAGTGTTCAACATATTAATGTAAAAATGCATTTATCCTGGATATACAGGAAGACCAGAGACATCTAATGAATTGACAATGGGTCAGGTTAGGGAGGAGGATCAGAGACAAATTGAAATGTTTTTCTAGCTTCCATACATTGAGAGTTTATCATCTGTCACATGCTTAGATAATCTTTCCACAAATATTATCATTTAAACCTTGCCATAGCCCTGTATGGTCATCATTAATATTGCAGTTTTGGACACCGGAGGATCTGAACTCACTGGAGGTTTGTCATTTTGCCAGAAGGCTGCTAAGAAGAATAACTTTATCTGATAAGAAAAAAAACTACCATTTTTTAAAATTAAACAGTTAAAGGAGACAATTCCTATTGATAAACCCAAAGTTATTTAAACATTTTATATTCACACTGACAATAAGATATCCTGTCAACATGAAAATGCATTAAAATTAATAAGCATTTGAAAGAGAACCTAAAATTCTGGAATGTGAGAACCTCATTCTGTGTGTGTGTGTGTGTGTGTGTGTGTGTGTGTACATAATACACTCTCAGATAACTCAGCAAGTAAAATTTCTTAATCACCTAGTACTTATGATGAGATGGGAATCCAGTGGTGAAGAAGGAGCCAGCTCTGCCCACAAATCAATTGTAAAACAAAATAAAACATATAAATTCACACTATATAGGTAGGAACCCATGAGACAACTAGGAAGGTTTAGGAAGGAAAGAGTTTTAGGAAGCCAAGGAATGGGGCTGGAACCTGAAGTTCTAAAAAGAATCTACAAATAAGCCCAAAAGGTAGTAAAAGGCAAATACTTACATTTGGACATGATTAATTAAACAGACCTCTAAACACTCACACAGTGAGAACAAAGGAATACATTCTTAGGAGAGGATCACAGGGCTCAATGGCTGTGCGTATATAATCATTTAAGATAATGTTTACAGAAATGAACTCCAAGAAATGGAAACAAGAGGTGTTTTTTATTGTACTGTTTGAGGTTCTCTTCCTCATCTTCCTCCTTCTTCTTCTTTGCTTTTTTACATTTTTTTCCATTGCTTTATTTCCTCTTGTCACTGTTTTTTTGTTTTGTTTTGTTTTTTTGTTTTTTTTGGCCAGTCCTGGGCTTTGGACTCAGGGCCTGAGCACTGTCTGTGGCTTCTTTTTGCTCAAGGCTAGCACTCTGCCACTTGAGCCACAGCACCACTCTGGCCATTTTCTGTATATGTGGTGCTGGGGAATTGAACCCAGGACCTCATGTATACGAGGTGAGCACTGTTGCCACTAGGCCATATCCCCAGCCCTTGTTTTTTTTTAAATTTCTGTACCGTTTGTCTTGTATATGAGTTTATCTTATTGGGGGAGGGGGAGGGTAAGCACAGAAATGGTAGGACAAAGGGTGAACTAATTCAGCAGTGATACCCACTAAACACTATATTGAAATGAACTATACAATTTAGGGGGGAAGGAGAAGACCAGAGGAGAAAAACTGAGAATGAATAAAGGAAGGGGTGACACTGTTCAAAAGAAAATGGACTCTTTACCGACTTATGTAACTGCAACACCTCTGTCCATCACCTTTACAATATCTTTTTGAAGTTGGATAGGCAGAATAGCAGACAATCATAGGAACACACTGTGCGGCTCTCCATCTGTCTAGTGCTTCGATGTTACCATTTCAAAATGCACAGCCACTCTCTGAATTGTTTTTATAACACTTGGCTTTAAGAACTTTGTAAACAAAATAGTTTTTTGGTGCTTACTAACCTATACCAAATGGCCCCAATTTTATAATATGGTAAGTTTTGTCACAGGCATAAATCCATGAAATCATTGCATTTATGGAGAAAATGGTCCTTCCCATCATTCCAAGCATGTCCTTTGTCCCCTAATATCCCCTAATATCACTCTACCTCCCTCTTTCCCCCTTAGCAGGTGCCATGGCACGGTAACCTGTCATTACAAGGTATCCTGAGGTATAAACAGAGTCACACATTGTGCACTGTTTTAAACCTATCTCTTCACCAGTGTAGTTACTGAGGCTGACTTGTGGGTATCAATCGTTTATTATTCTTTTGTTAGGTAGATGCATAGCAATTGTGTCTCACCATCTGGTAAGCATGCTGAGTGCATCCATTGTTTACATGTTATATGCAGTGCCTCAATGAGCATGAATGTATAAGTTCCTGTGGATGTATGCTTTCTTTCCTCTTGGGTAAGTACCAAGAACAGAAAGAGCTGGGACTTACAACTAGGTTTATTTTAACTTTTTCAGAAAACTGCCAACTCTATTTGCAAAACATTTATGCCATTTTACAGTGTTACCAATAGTGTATCAGAGATTCCCTCTTTCTGTGTCCCTGATAACAGCTGGTGTGGACCGTTTTAACATTAGCTATTTCATTCAGGTTTTAACTTGTGTTTCCATGAGGTCCAAAGATGTTGGATCTTTTTATGGACTGACTGACATCTCTCAAGTCATTTGTTTGAAATGTCTATTCAAACACTTTCTATGTCTTTGAGTTGATATATTTTATTGAGTTTTTGGAATCCTGTAAAGAGTGATCTGGTGACAGTAATTTTTATCAGTGTATGCATGCACACACTTTGTAAATGCATTCATCCCCTCTCTAACTTCTATTCTCCCTATCTTACCAATATCTTCTCTTGAAGTATGGAAGTTCAAATCTTAACATAGTTCAATTTATCTATTTTGTTTTGGAAAAAATCCTTTCTCCAACACAATTCACAGATTTTCTTCCATGCAATTTTTTTTCTGGGGTTAGTTTAAAGATATAAGAGACAATTCAATCAGTAGAATAAAATGATAATTTTCTTAAACCCAAATCTGATCATCTATTCTTTATTTCATACATCCTGCTCAATAACTAGTTGTGATGTCACTGGGGTCTTTTAATTTCTTGCTGGTTTATTGATTTCTTAATCAAATAGTTTTATACTTCACACATTCTACCCATAATTAATTTTACCGTCTCCCTCCAAATTAGTAGTCTGGTAGTATATGATCCAGACTAAGCACTTTAAATGTATGTGTGAATGTGAACTGTGTTTATTATTTGAAGTTAAAGGATATGGATAAAAATATTTATGCAAGTGCCTGCCACAGTCCTTTATATAACAGATAGTTAGTAGCCATGAAGAGTGGAAATGAATAAAATAGAAGCAAACCAATTCAAACATATCTATTTCTTTATAGAGACAATGACTTTTTCTCTCCAAACAAGATTACTGAGATATGAAATACCTCAGTAAATGACAATTGTTTTTAACCACTTGTCTTTCAAACAAAACAAAAGCACAGGGGTTTAAGGCTTCCTGATGAATTATAAATCTGGGTCAAATGAAAGTGAAGCTTCTGTTCTAACTCAAAGCACAATCACAAAGACTTGAATGGGTATCAGTATTTTTTGCTTTCTTTCTTTTGATCCTATGGAATTTCAGTGTATGAGGAGCTCTTCTCCTATAGAATTAAGAAGTTAACTTGGGGGGCTGGGGATATAGCCTAGTGGCAAGAGTGCCTGCCTCGGATACACGAGGCCCTAGGTTCGATTCCCCAGCACCACATATACAGAAAATGGCCAGAAGCGGCGCTGTGGCTCAAGTGGCAGAGTGCTAGCCTTGAGTGGGAAGAAGCCAGGGACACAGTGCTCAGGCCCTGAGTCCAAGGCCCAGGACTGGCCAAAAAAAAAAAAAAAAAAAAAAAAAGAAGTTAACTTGGAGCAGCAGGAAACAAGTCACCGAGAGATAATGCCATCCAACTTACCTCAAAAGTAACCCGCAAAGGATAAGGATATTTACGAAAATCTGAAACAACTTCAATAAAGAAATCAGGCTACATTGAATTAGATTCAACTAAAAAAACCACTGGCTGGAGCTTGTTTTAGGGGGACAGATGATGGAACTCATGTATGGCCCCATGAGAGTTCACATTTATTTCCTCTTCCTCTTGAAATTCATATGTGAAGGAACTTTGGAGGTTCAAAAACAGACATCTTAACATGCAGAGGGTAACTTCTAATACTGAATTTGGATGATTTAGTTAGATCCTAGAGTGTCTCTCATGTGTTTATCTATTGGTTTCATGCATATTTTCTCTTGATTGTTAGCAGGCTTGGTTCGGTGTATTGCATGTGGACAGGTACGGAACCTTAGGGGGAAAAAAAACGATGACAAGGTGAAAGATGAGGCTGATTTAGACATTTTGGAGAGCAAATTGCTTTATAAATGCAAAGTCCTTATCAGCTTTCTTTTATAAGAAGCAGTGAGCTGAGAGGAGTAATCAAAACCAAAAAAGCAAACTCCCTCTCTGTCCTTTTAATTTCTCTACCTTTTAAGATAACTCAATTTAATTTTTGCTAACATCATTCAATTACCTGGGAATAGTCACCCTTTTTTTTCTGAATACCCAATGTATTTTAGTTTCACAAAAATCACAAATGGTTAGGTATTACCCTATGCTGTCTGATGGGATGGAAAAACAATTAACATTTTCATATTGGGCATTGTTACTAACCAGTATTTTTCTAGTTGCTTTATATTTAGATAGAATTTGTGCTTCTTATAAACCCATGCAAATCAAACATCAAATCCTCACAACTTCAGTCTCTACCTATAGGTGGCTTTTTTGAGTAGCATTTTTGTAAGACCCTTACATTCCAGAACAACCTCTTATTCTCAGAGGATTTGTGTATCATAGCTTTTCATGAAGGTATTTTAATGCAATTAAATTATTTTTATTGTTTAATTGTCTACCTCATGCATATTACCATTTATCCCTTGTAGAAATTTCATAGTATGCATAGGAGATTATATCTTACAACTATGCATATAAACATAAAATTATTTTATAATTTCAAAAAGAGTTCATTATCTCCCCCCCCCAAAAAAATAATCTTTGAGTATTACAGGGAGCAATAAAGAATTAGAATGATAATACTGTTCATGGCTAAATGATACTGTTTGGATAAGCATGGCAACTGAAGCCTTACATTCCATTGTCAATTTTTGAAAACCTTACTTCAATAGTGAAGGATGAATCAATCTCCCAAAGAAAGAATGCCATTGTAAGTATAATAAAAAGAGATCTCAAATCTAAAACAATCCTCAAGATGAATCCAGAATTATTTGGATGTATTGATGAAATATTTATAATGAATGAAACCAATCATTTTTTAAGATATATGTAAGAGCGAGGAAGAGAAGGAAAGGAGGAAAAATAGGGCACAAATATAAGAAACTAAAAGATCTCTTGAAGAAGTTCAGTAAATGAGATGCTCTAATTTGCCTTTAAGAGAGAACTTTTTGTTCAGAGGCAAAGCATGCAGCTAGCTACTAATTCCTTCTGGATACACTTTCTGTGATTACCAGGATCCAGCAGGAGAACCATGGTTAATGGTTGAACCTAACAGAAATAATGAGACTTGGCAATTCTATCCAAACTGGAGCTCATTTAATGGGAGACCTTTGTTTTAATCTCCCTCTAGCTTTACTAAACACATTTCCATATCTGGGTTGTAAGTTAAAATTCTTCTTGTCCAAGGTAGTTCCCTCACTACTTTTTGGGTTGGGAGGGGAGGGGATTATAGGAAGTGATGTGCTTAACTCTCCTTCCTCGTTTTACTTGCTGGAAGAGTTAATTCTCCAAACCTTTAGCATTTCCTTCTGCATCTCAGCTTTTGCTTTCCAGATGATCCAATAGGCACAATTCCCATCAATATGGGGTCTTCTGTGATCACTTATTAACTCAGGTTCTTGACTAAGCACTTATTTTAACTCCCAGTTCCTTATGTGTGCATGTATGTCTCGAATGATGTACATGTGCGTGTTTGTATTTATGGACATATGTATGATCGTGTTTTGGATGAGCACGAATATATGTACATTTGTTTGCATGTTTGTGTTTATGTTTAACATTTTAGTTATTGATTTTTACTTATAGCTAGCACAAAACCACTCTCTATTCTCATGTACTCCCTTTAAGAGAAAGAGAAAATGTCTGTTTTAAGGTAAATGCATCTCAGTAAATCACCTTTGTGATACACATATTAGAAAACAACAAACTCCCTCCATAAACAAACAATGGTTGACTCAAAGGCAACTATGAGTAGAAGGGCAAACAGGAAGCTTAGTTTCAAATTTATTAAAGTTAGCTTTGAGCCTGATGCCAATGGCTTATGTATCCTAGATTGTCAGGAAAATGCGAGCTGGAGGATTCTGACTTTAAGACTAACAGGGGAAGAAAAGTTCACTACATTCCATTTCCAAGATATTCACCAAAAAAGAGAGAATTGTAAGTGTGGCTCAAGTGGTGGATTCCCACCTAGCAACAGGGCAGTGGTGTGTGTGAACCATGGGACTGCAAAGTGGTTTGTATTTCTAGTCCACGCTGTCTCATCCTGGAGGCTAACCCTTCAATTGTTGTTCTTGCCATGTATTTTTAGATTTCTCCCCAGGAAAACATTGAACATTTTTGTTCTCCTCAGTAGTTCCCGCAGTACTTTGAACTCTTGAAAACTTTACTTTTTAGTTTCATTTTAAGACTTCTATTAATTGAATGCCGAACTTGAATTTTCTTTGAATGAAGACTTGGCTGAGAGGTCTGCATCGTCTCTGATAAGAAGAAAGACTGCTGATTTTCGGCTTTTATTATAACCTATTTTTTTCTGTCAAAATGTCCTTTAATATGACTGTTTTTTATCTCTTTAAATTAATGAATCTTGTTAAATAGCTCTTAGGAAATCATTTTGATAATGGTTGACAGATTTTTTTTCTTCCCAGATGGATAGCTTAAGATAGTTTTCCTTTGTAGAAAACAGAGAAAAGAAAGTCATTCCCAAAGTACATTATTTTCTTTTTTCCCTGAGGAATATGCCTCAGTGTTGATTTTCTAGTTTGTGACCAAAGAATGATTTAGTCCTAAAGAAAAACAAATGACTTAGATACACATCAAGGAACAAGATCCCAGGTACACTGAAGTTTAACCAGTTCTGATATTTTGATTTGTCGTATTCTTTTCTCAACTTTGTTTCTAAGCTTGTACATTTATTACCATATTTTTGTAGTTACCATCTGAGTTTTATTGCTGAGGTTAAAGAATTTACCTTCAAGATGATCCTCAAAATGCATGCCCAGTGTGACTTTGATTTTGACTTATGACATTATTTTCAACTGAAGATACAGCACTTTTCATATCACATTTTGACAGTACTCGCACATTTGAATCCATTTTGGAATATGGCTTGTTATAGATCTAAGAAAATGTTAAATTCTGCTGCCACTAAAACTCAGGACTCAACATAGAGATGCAATAGTGGATTAGATATTTGAGTTACTTGACAGTTTATCTTTAAACATTAATTTTAACCAGACCATTCACATTTTTTAAATGGAATTCCTTTCAATAACTTAAATTTCTCTTCTAGTTATTTCCTTTCACACAAAAATATGTGTATATATCTCATAGTACAGTAACAGCAGATGGCAACAGTGTGTCTTATACATTATTTCCAAGTGACTAGACATGAGTGATAGGTAAGCACTGTAGCTGTACTTGAGATAGGACAATAGAAGAGTCCGATGAGAAGGTAGGAAAAGAAAAATACTGGATACTATTCAAAGGAAGATACAAGCAATCTTCACATTACATTAGGAATGATCAATATTCATATTTTCACATTAGGTACATCTTCCTTTTCCTGTGGGTTTCAAAATTTATAGGAGACACCAAATCTACACTATTTGAACAGAATAAGAAAATCAGAGAGGGCTGGGGATATGGCCTAGTGGCAAGAGCGCTTGCCTCGTATACATGAGGCCCTGGGTTCAATTCCCCAGCACCACATATACAGAAAATGGCCAGAAGTGGCGCTGTGACTCAAGTGGCAGAGTGCTAGCCTTGAGCAAAAAGAAGCCAGGGACAGTGCTCAGGCCCTGAGTACAAGCCCCAGGACTGGCCAAAAAAAAAAGAAAATCAGAGAATGACTAAGGCATAATAGCTCTACAGGTCAGAGCAGAAGGGAATTCCTATTGGGGCATGCATATGAGTCAAGGGGAGAGAAAGACAGAAAGAAGCAGAGGGAGAGGAAGAGGAAGAGAGCGGGAGAGAGAGAGAAATGAAAGCATAAGAATTCACACACACACACACACACACACACACACACACACACACACACACACATACACACACACCCCAGAAAACAAAGGAGGGAATGAGGAGGCCAGGAGGAGGGAGAGGAAGAGAGAGAAGAGGAGGAAGAAAGAGCAACATTGCTTTTTTTCTATATATTGTATGGAGCATTGGGAATCAGAATGTAGAGGGCAGACAAGTATTTACTATTTTCTGACTATAAAGACCATATGTATCAGTTACTACTTATCCAGTAGAAAATATAGAAATTCTCTACTTGAAAGCTAACTAAAAGTCATCACAGATAAAGATGTTCATTCCTGACCAGGCAGTGGTAGCTCAAGCCTGTAATCCTAGCTATACAAGAGGCTAAGACCTAGAAGATCAAGGTTTGATGTTACTCAAGGCAGAAAATTCTACATGACTCCATCTCCAACTCACCAGCATTAAGTTGGGTTAGAAATGTTGCTTAAACTGTAATGCTCCACCCATGTGCTGTCCCTGGGTTACAACTTGAATCCAAACAAACAAACAAACTAGTTCATTCCTTATAATCTTAAAATCACTATGTCCATATCTCAATTCTAGGTTGATAACTCTACAACTATTGAAAATATAACTTGTATCATTTTAGACACAATATCCTATTGTGTCTAAGCTCACTAAAGAAAGCAAAACCAGGCTCTGCTTGTTTACAACACTGTCAAATTGCTTGCTTAGTTTGGGATATTGGCCCAGCTTTTCAGGTTCATGTTTCACAGCATTGAAATGGAAAAGTCATCAGCTTGTCGGAGTCCAGGAATGGAATCTCCAATCTGAGGGACAGATCTGATACTAAGTGGGTGGCTGAGTGGGTCACGGGGCTTAGGAGACTGATGAGCTCGTTGAAAGTGAATTGTCAGAATTACATAAGGATCAGCAAACCTTTAAAGAGGAAAACAAGTATGTGTGAGTAGAATTATGGCAAAGGAACAGCTAGCTTCATGCTCTCTGTCTGCACAATATCTTCTATCTGTGACTCTGTCCTAAGGCTTCAAGTGAAGGCCATGTAGGTAAGTCAGATTTAATCAGGAGAACTCTTACCAAGTGCTTGCCATGTTTTTCTATAATCCTTGATATTAATCTTATTAAATGAATGAGGCAACTGAAGCATTGGGTCTTTTGGTTTATAAATTCATAGAACTTGCAAATCATACATGCGTTTCCAAAATATACTAAAACCAGTAATTTTATTTGTGGGAAAGGAAAAATAAAAGGCAAATTTTTATCTGTCCTTGGAGTTTTCACAGCTTATACTCTTGTGCATTTTTTTTCCTTTCCCCAAGTAATATATTATTGAGTCTGGTAAATTTCTAGGCTGTTTAAATACTCTGTTTATTAGTATTGTGATAACAACACTTGCAAGTTCAGAAGGAAAACCGCACATGGGTGCAATGTGCATGATACACCATGAGGATATTTTGTGCCTTGAAATGTGCTCTGTTAATCAAGCAGCTCATCAGAATTGATTTGTGGCGGGAACTGAATACAGGTATGAGGAAAAAAACAATGACAAGTTGGGCTGGCTTTATGCGGGACATAGAGAAATGCATAACATTTCTTTAGCCTCAGTCATCAGGGACAATCTCAACAAAGAAAAGCTAAAGGCCCTCCTTTGAACAAATGAGTAGACAAAAAACATAAAAATATACATTGGAAACTGCATTTATAGTTCTAAATCCTTTGATTAGGAAAGTGAAAAATATTTCAATGAGAATAACCTTCTAATTCTGTATACATACTATTTACTTCTATACAAACCTTTTTTTCCTTGAAAGGGTCTATGAATTAAAAATTAAGCTCAAATAATAGGGTTCCTGCTTAGCCTCTGGAGTTCAAACCCTAGTACTGTCTCCCCAAAGACATAATTTTTAGATCAAAGATGGGGAAATTATGTTACAATGTTCCTTTCTCACCTTCCAATGATTTGTTAAGTACTACTTCATTTGAAAATAAATTGTAATAAAATGAATGCATTATTTGGGAACGTATAAACTAAAATATGGCCACAGGGACACAAAACATTAAATCAAGAAGTTGTCAAAAATGTCTAAAAATGATTTTTTTTTTTTTTTTTTTGGCCAGTCCTGGGCCTTGGACTCAGGGCCTGAGCACTGTCCCTGGCTTCTTCCCGCTCAAGGCTAGCACTCTGCCACTTGAGCCACAGCGCCGCTTCTGGCCGTTTTCTGTATATGTGGTGCTGGGGAATCGAACCTAGGGCCTCGTGTATCCGAGGCAGGCACTCTTGCCACTAGGCTATATCCCCAGCCACCTAAAAATGATTTTTTAAATGTCTGAGAATGTCCAAATATGACTGAACATTATACAAAATTCTCCCCATTGATCTAAATCTTTCTTCTGCATTACACTGGAAAAGTGTAGTTTCTGGGCAAAGGACAAGATTTGAGTAAACCACAGAGCTCATGCTAATTGATTAGTTTGCAACCAGTAGCCAATGGATTTCACAACCTGCCTTAGGACCCTAAACCAGATCTACTGATTTGCAAATATGTCCCTAGAGTGTCACAAGCTTCATGCAGCCTGTCAAGGGACCCATCCAACCAACATTCCTTCCATGTGTGTACAGAGGCATAGGAAAATAGCCTAACCTCATCACAGAAACAGGAGAGTGTAGTGTGTCACTTCACCAAAGTATCTGCTTCCAACGCCTTTGGAGAGTAAAGACAGGGAGATGGGAATGTTTATGAGGGGTGTGTGTGTGTGTGTGTGTGTGTGTGTGTGTGTGTGTGTGTGTTGCTCACGGTAGTGAGAGGAAGTAGATTATATCATGTGCTATTTTTCCATATTTTATTCATTAAATCCTCATGTTAGTTTTGCAGACTTGATAAAACAATGATAACAGTTACCAGCAAAGTCCAATAACCTTTCTGAGTTTGTGCAAGAGTCATGCTCTGATCTGACTGCTGCCAAGACTTATTATTTTTTATTAGAAAATGACATCTGTAGAAAATTGAAGGAGTGCAAATAAAAAGTGCGATTAGAATAATATTTTTGAGGGCTGGTGATTGAATTTATGGCCTCATGTTTGCTAGGCAAGCTCACTACTAATTGGCCAATTGAGCCGTGCTTTCAGCCCTTCATTATTTCAATGATCTTATTTTATTATTATTTCATTTCATTTTATTTATTGTTTTTACTTTGAGATAATATCTCTGTGACCTGGACAATGACCCTCCTGTCTCTACCTCCCAAGTATATGGGATTGTGAATGTGTGTAGCCACATCCAATTTAAAGTGATTTAAAAAAAAATCCTACAAGCAGGGGGAACCTTTACTCTGCCAAGAGCAATTTGGATATTAATTACATTATTATAGGCCATGAAAAATGATCACCAAAGACAGATGGGTTGCAGGGAGTCAACTAGGAGAATACACACCTGTCCCATCACCTATCAAACAATTCTGCTGGTCTTGTATGGTTCCTGGGATGGATAGTCCCCACATGGAGAGGGAATTCCGGGTAAATATCTTCTACATTATTTCTAAGAAAGCCACCCCTGCTCAACCAGTCAGATTCTTTCCCTCATTTGGAAAACTGAAGCAAGAGTAGTAGCATTTCCAAATAAAAAAAGTTAAAGCAGGATCCTAGTGGTCTTTATACCTAGAATGATTCCTCTTTCACTTTTTAGTTCCCTTCATGGAAAGGAAAACCTGTCCACACAGAACGATAGGCAGATTCCCATGAACAGTTCAATGCCTCCTGCACAGGATTAACAATAAGCCAGCAAAATGTCTCAATTTAGGTGACATGAAAACCATCCATTCTTCATTTCCTGAACAGATCATGCTAAAAAAAATATGTGGCTACATCATTTGCTCCTGGCTATGTTTGTGATGATTAGAGCTGGGTATATAGAAGAGAAATCTGGCTTAGGACAGTCATAATATTTGGGTGGATTAAAATATATTTGGAGTTTATAAAATTTTTGAGCAAATCTTGAATTTGAAAGTTATTGGTCCAGATGCAAGCAGCAAACAGAATGACATTAAGACTGGAACAATGGTTAATCAGTCACCTCTACTTTAGATGTTAGTACCCTTAATAGGCAGCAGGTTTTCTTTTTTCTCTCCAGACTCCTGACTGCTGCAGTAACAGAAAGATTAGAAAGTTATAATTGCATTAGGATAACAAGGCAGTTCAGGGAGAGTCTGGTACCCTGGCAGTATTTTTAGAATAATTTGGAGAAACTGCCACTGCCATTAGGTTGAAAGCTGCCTTCATTTGTCAGGAGAGACTAAGAAAAAAATATATCATCTCCTTTTCAGATTAGTAGAGAATTGAAAGATGAGAAAAAGAAAAAAAAATATATATATATGAAAATCCAGAATTTGGAAAATAGATATCATTAACACCTTTTAAAAAGATGTGTGAGTTTTCTAAGTCAAGGGTGGGATTTATTTCATACCTAGCCTAATTCTTTTTTTTTTTTGCTCATGTATTTTTTTCTGAATAATTACTTATTTATTGTCAAAGTGATGTACAGAGGGTTACAGTTTCAGATGTAAGGCAGTGGGTACATTTCTTATACAATTTGTTACCTCCTCCCTCATTTCCCCCTCTCCCTTCCCCCTTTCCCTCTCCCCCTATGAGTTGTTCAGTTGGTTTACACCAAATGGTTTTGTAAGTATTCCTAGCATAATTCTTTTACCTTCAAATGTATCCATTATCCCTGTTTTGCTCATTTTTATCTACTTGTCCATCACAAACCCACACACATTTACACAACTGTTCTTGATTTTTTATTTCTCTGATATTCAATTCTATCAACTGTAGAATTCAAACAAAACACACTCTCCCAGATAATCATAAGATTTTGAGAAAACTCAAAGCCCTCAACTTCAACTCTTCTATAAAATAGAAAGGGAGGAATTACTACCAAATTCATTCCCTGCAGCCAGCATTACACTTATCCCAAAACAAAACAGGGACTGAACAAAAAATAGGAAGAAAGAGAGAGAGAGAGAGAGAGAGAGAGAGAGAGAGAGAGAGAGAGAGAGAGAGGCCCAACTACAGACCCATCTCTTTGATGAAGCTATATACAAATCTTGTTTGTAAAATATTGCCATCTGATCCAAAAACTTATTTATAAAGTCATATACTATGATCAAGCAGGATTTATTCCTGGGGTGCAAGGCTGGTTCAATATACAGTCATCAATAAATGTAATACAATACATTATTGGAACTAAAGACAAGAATCACATGATCCTTTCAATATATGTAACAAACGGTTTTGACAAGTTCCAACATCCTTTTATGATCAAAGCTCCAACAAAACTAGGAATACACAAAACATTCCTCAACATCACAAAAGCTATTTGTGATTAAAAACACAGCCAAGATCACATTAAATGGAGTGAAAAAGTAAAGCATTTCCTCTTAAATCAGGAACGATACAAAGATGTCCACTTTCACTACTCCTTTTCGATGTAATACTAGAATACCTAGCTAGCACTATAAAGCAGGAGAAAAAATTTATAAAGGGGATCCAAATAGGAAAGGAAGAAATAAAACTATCCCTGTTTGCAGATGACATATATGTAAAAGACTTGGGAGACTCTAACCCCAAGCTTCTAATCTGATAACTCTGGCAAAGTAGCAGAGTGTAAATTCAATTCACAAAAATCTTTACATTAACAATGCGAAGATTGAGAATGAACAATGATAATTCAGCACAGGTGTATAGTTAATGACATTTTTTTTTTTTTTTTTTTTTTTTTTGCCAGTCCTGGGCCTTGGACTCAGGGCCTGAGCACTGTCCCTGGCTTCTTCCCGCTCAAGGCTAGCACTCTGCCACTTGAGCCACAGCGCGGCTTCTGGCCGTTTTCCGTATATGTGGTGCTGGGGAATCGAACCTAGGGCCTCGTGTATCCGAGGCAGGCACTCTTGCCGCTAGGCTATATCCCCAGCCCAGTTAATGACATTTTTGAAGGCAGAATTTTCCTCTGATTTACCCAACCCAAGATCTATAAATAGTTCACAATGCTGGTTAAAAAGGAGCATGAGGAGGAAGGGGAGGGGGAGGAGGAGAAGAGGAAGGGGAGGGGGAAGAGGGGGAGGAAGAGGAGGGGGAGGGGGAGGGGGAGGGGGAGGGGGAGGAGGGGGAGGGGGAGGGGGAGGGGAGGGGGAGGGGGAGGAGGAAAAAGAAGATTCTATACAAGCCAGGAGCTGGTTGCTCACTCCTGTAATTCTAGTTACTCAGGAGGCTGAGATCTGAGGAACACAATTCAAAGCAATCTGTGCATAAACTGCAGGAGATTCTTACTCCAAATTATCTACCAAAAAGCCAGAAGTGGAGTTGAGACTCAACTGTGCATGGAGCATGAAAGCCCCACAGAAGCAGCAGAAGCAGTGTGAATGGGAAAGAAGAGAGGTGGCAGGATATAATGAGACAGAAGGCAAAAAGGAGTGAGAGAACAAAAGAAAGGAAGGATAGGATACAAGTCTGTTTCCTCTAGTGTCTTCCCAGGGCCAGATAAAGGCAGAGTTCAGGCTGCTTGTGACAGCAGGGTATTTTACTCACTTTCCTTCATGGACAAAAGAAAATGGAGCTTGCTACATGTGTCACTTCCAATGTCTTTTCCACTGGACTAATGATCCCATTTGTCTATTTTTTACTTGAAAGTTCGGCTCCCAAATCACACAGCTGTTTCCCACGAACCCGCAGTGATTTCATCCTCTCATACTCAGTGTCTCTCTTGCCGGGGTCACATTCTTGCTACTAGGCTCTTTTGGCAATTGGAAATTAGAACCAGTTTCCAAGTGGAATCTGTTTCCTGGCCAAATTTCCCCACAAGTACATGTATTTCTGGTTTGGTATCATTTTAAGCATATGTAGACTTTCAACACAAAAACCCAGAAATGAAATGAGTTAAAATTGTTATACAAGAGAAGTATGAATTTATTAGTTGACTTAAAGCAAGACTATAAGTTTGATAACAGTAGGCTCTAATTCAGGCTAATCATTGTATTTTAACATTTAGAAATTTCAAGGTCAGTTATTTGACTCTACCTCACCTTTGTATTTCTACCGTGGTGCTTGTTCACAAATTAGCTTCTCATTGAGTAATTGCTGTGTGAATGGGTAAAAAAATGTTTCCCAGTATGAATGGGTTGGTGATGGTGAATAGAAAATAAAAATGTCATTGTAGTTTAAAACTTGATATTTAAAGAGGGAGGAAAGATAAAATATATACAAAAACCAATTTTTAGCTATTACAACTTATATATTGAGCTTTGAATAAAAAAAGATGGTGTAAATATTGTGTAGGTAATCTCTCTGTCCAGAATCCCAGAAATTACACTAGAAGGGAATCAGAAGATGCTAATTCCAACATTTTTTCCTCTAAGACAAAATTGAGTGTTAGCAATGGGAAACATCTAACCTCAAAGCATACAATTGAATACTGTGAGGAATGGGATAAGGCAAGGCTTTCAGAAGTGTGAGCTCCCAAGAACACACTATCCATCTCAGTTAACTCTGCCATGTTGGAGCCTTCCTCCCACGCAAGTAGACCTGGTGACTTTTCTTTCTTTGTATGATCAATGGTTGAATCTCACTCTTCTGTGAAAAAAGTCCAAGGAGGAAATGATTGCTAAGGTGAGTAAGCAGGAAAGGAGATGTGAGACCTGGGCTGTCCACATTGCTCCAGACCCAGTGAAAGATGCCAGAGGTGGCAGAGTCAGACTCAGGAGGCTGGCAAATGACAAGGAGCCACAGCCAGGAGCTATGTGACATGGCTTGGCAAGAGCCCACTAGTAAAGCTTTGAGGGATATTGGAACAAATTCATCTCTTTGTGTGTTGGAGGTGAAGAGATGTTTAGGAAAGGCTAATGCAGAAATATAAATTCCGTAAATAAGACAACAGAGCCAAGGCCTAGAAGCATCTAAGAATACATCCATGCCATTTCTAGAAGGATCTTTGTTCCAGCGTCTCTCCTCTCACAGGTCTGTTCAGCTGAAGTTTTCTTATACAGCATCTGACAATTCCTTTCTATGAAAAGGGACTGAGAGATCCTATAGATTCCTTAACATCATATATTCAATGTAAGTTAGAGGAAGAAGAGATGAGTAAGTCAAATGCCAACTAAATATTCAGCCCAGCACCTCTGAGGCTCAGGTAGTTATACTCTGATGCCACTCCATTTGAATAAGAAATAAAGCAAATTACTCTGATAGCTGATATTATGGGCATTGTAGTCTGTGGTGTGATGCTAGTTATCACAAAAATAGGTATACATTTCTTATAAACCAGAGGCATAATATGTAATGGGGGTGGGCAGAATTAAGCATGCAAGTGGATTTTATTTGTTGTTGATAGTCTGATTTGTTTTGAGGCCTGTTTGATTCTGATCCTCTTCATTTACCTCTTAATGCAAGTTGACTGGCATGTCAACTGTGTTCCAAGCCTACCTATTGACTAGGAAGGTTGATGGACCTCTGTAACTCAGGGAATTCAACAAGACTAGGACAAGTAAGATGAATGAAAAAAATTGTTACATATCAGCTTAATAAGGCAAGTCATGGTGGTTCCTAAGAAATGTTTATGATCCATAGTGCAGAGATGAGGGATGGCTTATACAGAGTACCATCATATGTAACAGAAATAACTGGCATATGGGGAGTATCATGCAAATAGAATGTAGAGAAGAATTGGGTGAGTAAGGTAGTGTTATGCTGGAAAAATATTTGGAATATGCCTATATGTTTGAGGAAAGTACTTCCATCTAACATAACAACCAATGATTAAGACACATAGTTTTCATGAGCTAATTTTTTTTTTACTAGTTTTCACATTTATGGTATTTCATATTTTTTTTTCTCAAAAGACCTTCTGTGTGGTCTTTAGTGTAGACATTATGTAGACTAGAGAGGTCATGAGGTATAGAGTCACAGGGACCAGGTGTGTGGGGCATGGGAGAGAGAATAGAGCAGTATGGAGAAGCTAGACAGTCTGATCAGCAGTGGGAGTAATTAAAAAACAAAACAAAACACGGTCCTCTCCAAGTCGAGAAATAGCTACAAATACAAAATAATGGATTATCTGTTCAGAGGGATGCATAAATATTCTTGCCCTTATCAAAATTACCCCTGTCTGAGAAGCTTATGGCCCAATTCGGAAAGCAGAAGCAACCCAGAAAATCCACACAGGAGCTATGTCTAAATGACAGGCATCGGATCCTGAAGTTTAAGTGTAGTTATTATGCAAAAATGACCTTTATGCTTGCAAATATGGTAATTCTATATAAATGGCACTGGTATCCAGATTTAGTTATAAGTAAATATTTTCTAATAGAAACCCAAGCTCAAAATCAGACCGAGATATCCTTCCTATATTATGTGATCTATTACTCTTTTCAAAGAAATTCTACATTTTGGAAAGTTTCTTCTCCATGACTTCCACCAAAAGGTATAACCCCATTGAAGACAGATTCAGCCCTGCAACAAAACTATGCCAGGTGTTTCTTCCACTGCCTCCTGAAATTGTGTACAGACATCTGAAGCCAATTGTTTTTTTGTGTTGTTTTTTTTTTACTGAAAATAAGTAAGGTTGTAATCCTCAAAAATCAATTATTAAAGAACCTCTCTAGGCATGCATTAATTCATAAAACATAAATCATATGTACAAGTGACTTAATAGGTACTGTATCTATACCTTTAAGATGCATTGTGCGGTGCTTAAATCTTGTTAAATATATTTATCCTCTCAAACATGCATTTAGTTATATTGGACACGCCCAAATCCCTTTTATCCTCTTGAAAATCACCCAGGACATTATTGTAGATGAACTTACAGTCACCCTACTGTGCATTCCAGAACTGATTGCTCTTGTCTACCTGCAAGGTCATAGTAATTAACCAGTCTTTCCTCATTTCTTCTTCCCCTGCCTCCACACAGCTGTGTTTACGAAACAATTTTACTCAAAACTTCTCTACAATCAACTTTTTAAAAACTATATTC
This sequence comes from Perognathus longimembris pacificus, assembly GCF_023159225.1. Lineage (NCBI taxonomy): Eukaryota > Metazoa > Chordata > Mammalia > Rodentia > Heteromyidae > Perognathus > Perognathus longimembris. The sequence continues at coordinate 18,023,328 of NC_063170.1, forward strand.
CAAATAAGGGATAGAAAGCAGCACTTACGATTCTAGCCTAATCTATTTCATTTAACATAACAATCTCCAATTCCTTACAAGCTATCACAAAAGGTAGAGTTCCTTTTAAAAAAAAATTTAGCACTATTTTTTTGGGGGGGAGTCATCAATTGATTTGTATTTAGGTTATTTACATTGCTTAGCTTTTGTAATAAATATGAGAGCCCAGGTGACTTGCATTTAGGTTTCATTTCCCTTAGCTACATATCCAGTACTGGAATTTTTAGAGCTCATGCTAATTTGACTTTAATATATTAAATAATCTCCATACTGCCTTCTAAAAAGTTGTACTAGTTTTATTTCCTACCAACAGTGAGTGCAGGTATTCTTTTCTTTTACCTCCTTACAGAATTTATCTTTTGTCTTTTTTTTGGCCAGTCCTGGGGCTTGGACTCAGGGCCTGAGCACTGTCCCTGGCTTCTTTTTGCTCAAGGCTAGCACTCTGCCACTTGAGCCACAGCGCCCCCTCTGGCCATTTTCTGTATATGTGGTGCTGGGGAATTGAACCCAGGACCTCATGTATAGAAGGCAAGCACTCTTGCCACTAGGCCATATCCCCAGCCCATCTTTTGTCTTTTTGATCATAGTCATCTTATAGGGGAGAGAGGTGACATAACATTTTGGTGTTGTTTTAATTTTCCATGTTATTATCAGTGCTTAACTTTCTTTTAAAAAAATATAACTGTTGTTGTGAGCATTTCCCTTATATTTTTTTCTAGTACTTCCAGTTTAGTTGCTGGCTTGGTGCTCATAAATTCTTTTATTTATTTTTGTTTATTTATTGTGGAAGGTTTGTATTTCTAGTTTTATTGTTAAATCACAGTGGAGCCTGGCCTCTCAGCTTTCAGCCCTGCCAGGCAGCCATGCTAGAGGCTGAGTTCTATAGCAGTTATGGGCTTGGTACTTTTGTCCACTCTGATACTCTGGCCATGAAAACTGTTCCTTGCCAGGAATGGTAGAGATTCCAGTCACCACTCCCTTCACTGCCTGAGCATTTCAGACCCTCTCCCTCTCCTTAACTTTATCTTGAAGCCATAAATCACCTAGACACCCAGGCAGCCATGTAACAGAGCTTCCAAGTACTAGGATTGAAAACCAATCTATAGTGAAATGCTGAAGTGAGAATTGATGTATATATACTTCCAAATCTGTATTCAATACTACCATGTTAGTGGGATAGAATTATCCACAACAAAAATATGTATGTCACAAGAATATTTACAAATGGTAAGAGATCATCCCTTCCCAAGACTCAGTTGATACTCATTTTGCAGCTCAGCTTGAGAGTTGTTCCAATAACTGTGCCCTTAACTATTACCTACTGTGGAAATTCCAGAGATCTCATGTGATGAAGGAACAAATAGTAGATTTAAATGATCAAAGTACATGATGTGCCTTAACCTCTTCTGACCTTGGGGCAATTCAACTAGAGAGCTGGATTATCACAATAGAACCTAAAGCAGAAAGAAATGATACTTTTGATGAAATGATTAAAATGTTTTCTCTACAACTATATAACTTATACTCCCTAGACATTAAAAAATGGACAACAATGGTCTTATAGAAAGGGAAATATATAAGACAAGGATAAGCAAACTCTATTGTTGATGTTATATTTAAGTTCTAGGTGAATTTCCTTTGGCCTATGCCATGAGGCTACTGTATATGTTTTTGGTACACTGGATATGCCTACCTGATCTAGGGAAGGGAAAGAAAAATGAGGGTATAAGATATCACAAGAAATGTATTCACTGCCCTATTATGTAACTGTACTCCTTTTGCACAACACATTGTCAACAAAATTTAATTAATAAAATAAATAAATAAAAATAAAAAAGAAAGGAAAATGGATCTTCCTCACAATTGCTTGGTTTGTGATGGGACCTCCATGATAGAAGCAAAGCACATAGCTTTATTCCAGCTAAATTTTATGTGACAAGGGTTACTTACCAGGAAATAATGAAACAAGCAATAATAAATCTATGTAGTTTCATTTCAAGCTTAATAAATAACCATGGAGCTTTATTATTGAATTAAAATGTAGGCTCCGATTGTAATAAAGGGGGATGATATAGCAAAATCAGTTGTTCATATTCTGCTGTTTGTCTCTGTGTTTTTAGAGGTAAGAACATTCTTTCCCCCTGAATATTGTGAGGGCAACCTCTAAAAGGAGGAGGTCTAGGACCTACTATGTAGGACGGTCTGAAAATCCTGCAAGTAATTCATACCTTGCTTCAGGAAAGAAAGGAGAACAAAGTGAATGAAACCATCCTGCTTTTGCTGTTTTCTTCAATGTCAAGGTGTTATAAAAGGATAGTCTGTCCTGAGCCCCAAACAGCATAAATGAGAACTAATATATAGGCTAGAATATTCTTGCTAAGGAAAAAAAAAACACGAACAAAATGTTCCTTGATTAATTTTTCAGTGGATATTTAAGTTTGGTTCTGTTTGTACATCACCCAAAATGTAACATTCTTAGGGGGAAAAAGGCTAGTCTAAATGCTTTAAAATTTCATTTCAAACCAAGAAGATGATTCACTTCCTAAAAATGTCATCCAATATCTGAGAGGGTAATTTTATTTTTTTTTGGGGGGGAGTAAATATTTCTGAGCTGCATAATATTTTCTTTGAATTCTTGTATTATGTTATAAAATATTGCACTAAAATAGAAATTAGTGGTTAACAGATTTTAGAATCTATTTTTCAGAAGAAATATATGTCAATTATGGCATTTTATGCAAAAAAGGTAAGATCCCAGAGTACAGACATATTGTCATCTAAAAAGATTAATTTAAGTTCATCATGTGTTCTCTGCCCTCTCAAGGGGGGGAGGTGTTGAGCTAGAGAATTTCACCACACTTTCTCTATTACAGAATTAATAACTAAAATTCTTTCGAAAATGGAGAGTAAGAAGGTGAAATTTAAAATGTTTTTGAATGCCAGTGTAGCTAAGTCGTAAGACTGGCTTTGGTCAGGGTGTGTGTGCAAGTCTCCTGATTAGAAGAGCCTCTTTTGATGGGTACCACCATGATGATCTTTGCTCTATGCTCCTGGAAGTTTTCCCAGGTTAAGACTGTGAGAATTATTTTCACTGCCAACTTCAGCCACTGGAAGAGGTAGGTAAGTGACTGAAGTTATTAGCAGCACCTTCTTTAAGAAACACAGGAGAAAGCAGACTTGTAAAGATAAATGGCTGTCTCATGCCCCTTGCTATTCATTTTCTCACACTATATTAGAACGATGATATTGAAGAGCTCATGGAATAATTTTATTACTACCTCAGCCCTGCCTTTCAATTATCTGCAGTTTTTCCAAAAGACCATTTTTCTTTTAATCCTCTGTAATACATGTCGTAAAAATGTGATTCTTAAAAGTGTCATGTATTCTCACCCTTTGCATTTACTAGAAAGCAAAAAATCAACTGGTGGCTAGTAGCTCACACTTGTAGTTCTAGCTACTTAGGAAGCTGAGATCTGAAGACTGAAGTATGTGGCTCGCCCAGGCAGAAAAGTCTCTGAGACTCTTATCACCAACTAACCTCCAAAATTCTTCATTAGGAGTTAAGTATCATATCTTAAGCAGAAGGAGCGAGTAATAGCCTAAGTTCAAGCCCCAGTAGCATCACACATAGGAAGGAAGGAAGGGAGGGAGGGCAGGAGGGAAGAAAGGAAATAAAAATTAAAAGGGGGCTGGGGATATAGCCTAGTGGCAAGAGTGCCTGCCTCGGATACAGGAGGTCCTAGGTTCGATTCCCCAGCACCACATATACAGAAAACGGCCAGAAGCGGCGCTGTGGCTCAAGTGGCAGAGTGCTAGCCTTGAGTAGGAAGAAGCCAGGGACAGTGCTCAGGACTGGCCAAAAAAAAAAAAAAAAAAAAAAAATTAAAAGGAAAAAAGATGAAAATCGGTAGGGATATAGGAATTGACATATAGATCTGTTTAGCAGTATGAAAACTAAATAATTTCACTTTCCCCTATTTTTCCCAGCCTATAATACTGATGAAAATTGTAAAAGTATATGATATAAACATTCTTACGTATTATTTCCCATTTAGGTACGTTGATTAATTCCTTAAACTATGTTCAATGTCTTAAAATTTCCCTGATTTTCATTAGGGTTACAAGCTAGGAAACAACTCTTCAGCTCATGAGCTTTCTCTAAGAAGAAAAATATGATACATAAGTAGATTATAAAGAGACATACTATATGTGTATAAACTTTCACATACCCATAACAACAGATAGTTTCTACTCATCTTAGAAAATACAGTCCAAAAACATCCTTTATGTCATTCTTTCATTGTAGGTCTCCTCCCTTACCCAAGTTCAATTGATAACCTGTTTCTATCCTCATAGCTCATTTGTTGATATAAGTACTATTACCTCCAAGAATTATGTGGTCTTCCTTCCAGATCTAATTTATTTTACTCAATATTACACCTGTAAAGTTTCGTAGTTGTAGCATATAGCCATCATCTATTCAAAGTGCATAAATATAGCAGTTCTATTTCATCATTTGATTTATATTAACATTTATGTGTCTTACGTTTGGATCAATATTGACAAAGAGCACTTTATGCCCACAAATTTGGGTACATGTTAGTAGAATTTTCTTGTCTTGGCTGGCAACATAAATGCTGATTCTAGTGTATGTATAGGTGCCTCTTTCTGAGATGGGCCAAATTGATGCCGGGATGGCTAGTCCCATTCTCTCTCTTGTCAACACTGTAGTATGTTTCTGATTGCTAGTCATTCTCACTAATTCTGGACATTGTGCATTATTATGAGCTGAGACTTGTCAACATGGATGCGGCATTTTTCCATTTACTACCTAATTATCATTACACGTTATTTTTGAGTTTTCTATATACATCTTACAGAGACAGCATGAATAAGTAGATCTGAAAAAGCTAAGAAAAAGCTGCATTGAAAAGATAAGACAACAATTGAGAGGCTATAGTGGCCAAGCAGCCAACCCAATAGAACCAAGTCATACTTGTGGACTTCCGTATACACTTTGGTAGAGATACAAGACCCTGGGAAATGTCTAAATGATGGGTAAAAAATCTGTGTGAAGAGCTTACATGCCCTAAAGACAGAAATTATCATATATTATTCTTTCACACATGAAATGATCATCTCAATGACAAAGAATGAGGAAATTATCTGAGGCAATTCTCCCGACTGTCTCCTGGTCATCTTTGTTTCTCAGATCCAAAATATATATTCCATTCCAATTCAATTACCAAAAATTTCTATTGGTAGGTTTTTCACCAGTCTATGACATCCTTGTTGCACTCAGCAATGCATTTCTATTTGATTATGCAAGTAATTTGCTAGAATACTTTCATAAATTCCTATTTGTTTCCTTCCTAAATTTCATTAAGAGACATTTAGTTGTTTCTGATTTAAAACATTAAGTATTGGTCTTCAAAACTATTGGCATGTTCTTTGCCTAAGCACCTTACTACTGTGTCCATCATCAGTGTTCATGCATAGCTTCAATTATGTTTGATGATTTAGTTAGTCTATTTTTACTAACTTCCATACCTTTTGTTCAGTTTTATTTATGACTACAATATAAAAGTCTACGAGTGAATTTCTCTATGTTTTTATCTTACATAACAGATTAAAAGCTTCTTCATGATACTGAGATACTTGGATTTTCGTTTCCTTTGCTAGAATTGTTCCATTTTATGGATTTCTACCCCTGCATGGAGGGCATTTCAAAAAGCTTGTCTCTTATTCACAACCCACTGTATGTGCTAACATCTATTCTTAAATTGGTTTTCAATGTCAGTAAACAAACATGGAGATAACAATTTGAGAGACATTTTTAAAAGACAAGCAACCATCCGTTTTTAGCTTCTGGTGTTATTTGGCACTAAAGTCACAAGCTTTCATTATTCAAGACAAATGAAGATTTATGAAATTGCATTCCATCTAAATCTATGGGACTGGTGTTGGCAACTGTAGATTTATGAAATAAAAGATGAAGATATATTTTTCTTTGGCTGTTAGAAAGGCTGTTCAAATGGTAATAAGCTGGAATTATCATTTAAAAAGACCTCTTATTTTTCTGTAAAATTACAGCAGCCACTTTTAAAATAATTTTTCTATCTCTTAGAGATAAATGATACATCATTATGGTTATTGAGAATTTTTCCACCTAAACTAATGAAGGTAACCCTTCTTTTATGTTATAAAATAATAGCCTGATTTTTATACATGTACCTTAACTACTAGCATTTTTTACATCAAGATATGTTGTACATATTCATAGTTTCAGGAATTAAAAGGACCATTTCTCTTTAAAACTTTAGGCATAAAGAATGGCAATATAATTTCTGAAGTTTAATTTTGACTTTAGTGATTGGTTTGGAAATTAAACCTCAACACCAAGCAACTTTTTGTTTCTAATTAGCTCCTTTTTTCAGCTTTAGATCTCTACTACATGATTAAATGGTCTCACTTTATGCAAAAAATATGAAATTATTTTTACACGTAAAAGGGTAATTGTAAAAATTTTCCCACAGCTTCTTATCTGTGATTTTTCTCCTGTAATGGTCCTGTTTCCTTTATAAAGCCTCATTACTTCCCTCTTATTTAGAAACTTACTTTTTATCAAGGTGACATGAGAGAAATGATATAGTTTCTGAAATAGATTTGAATTTTTCATGGTTAAACTTTTTTTAGTAGTTTCATTCTTTTTCTGTTTCAAGGTTTGGGTTCAGGGCTTCAAATTTGCATAGCTTGCTTGCTCTACTTACTTGATAGGCTTTTTCTGTACTACTCGAGTCATACCTCCAGCCTTGGTTTTTGCTGATTATTTTGGCAATCAAGTTTTATGGACGTCTCTGCCTGGATTTGCTTTGTATCTCTGTCCTCTAGATCTCAGCCTCCTGAGTTTGTAGGAAAATAGACATGAGTTGCTGATACTCAGTTTAAGTACATTTTGTTTTGGACTTGTCAATAAAGTTTTATTGGAACATGGCCCTGTTCATTCTTATTTTTTTGTGAAATTATATTTAAGTTCTTGTACAAAGAGGTTTCAATTCAACATGCCTCCCCTTTCATTGTTCTCTCCAGGTCTCTCAATTTTACTAGTTCCATATTTATATATGTACCTTGAATATTATGACTGCAGTCTCTCACTTCTCCATTTGAATTTCTAGGATCCAGACTTCAACATTCAATCGATTTTGGCTAAATGCTGAAGTAGATATTTGTGCATCTGGAGCCTTCTTTCCCATTCTATTCATCACTTGGCATTACAGTTTTTCTTTCAGTATTTAGTTAGTAGCATGGGCTTTTTTTTTAAAGCATAGGTATGAGTCGAGCTTTGCCTTATACTACCTGAATTGTGAGACATTTTTAACCTTTTACCTAATGTCTATGGGACTTGGTTTGCAATTTGAGAAACAAGATGAATAATACAAAACTCAAGAGACTCATACTCAAGGAGAGTAATACAAAACCCAAGGTGTTGAAAGCATTGGCCAAGATCAGATAAGAGTGTGTATGTGTGTGTGTGTGTGTGTGTGTGTGTGTGTGTGTGCATCAATGATGCCTGTCAAGACATATAGGCTCAGATCTGCAAGTATTAGCGTTTTCTTTTATACAACTGTCCCTTTCTTGCTCTTCAGGATGGAAAAATCTTTCTGATTTTGCTGTTGTTTCATTAAGCTTTACTAAATGTGATGGAGTTGGCATGGGGTAAAATCTCAATACATGGTTTTATTGCAATTGCATGAAATTCAATTAAGTAATAAGGTCTGTTTTACCATTTGTAGTTCTGTCATTAATCATGCCCGACAGTCTACATATTCAGAGCTCTTTCACTTCCTTCTGCTTGGGGTTCTGTGTCTCTAACAACCCTTGTTCTCCTGGTTTCACAGCCATCAATAATATCAGGTGTCAAATTTTCTAGGGGGACGGTCATGGGGCTCTTTAGGAGACTCACTATATTCTTGCATTTCATCATATATCACCCAGGTAAATGTAACTGAATTCTTCACTGACCCAACTTTGCTTCATTTTTTTAATCTAACAATTCATAGGTTTATGGGATTGAACCTTTATAAGCTTAGAATTGGCCATTCATTTTGCTAATTTATTTGAGCATTCTGATTAATGGCCAGGCTTAGAAAAGATACCTATTCCATACATGAATCACTCCAAATAAATAAAAGAGGATACAAAAAGAGACTCCCTTTCTTTATTAACCCAAGTGACAGGAAATTTACCACCCACATTCTTTATTGCTAATTAAGTTTTCCACAAGTTAATTTAAATTCTACCCCCAAAAGTTTTCTTCCTTTGGTTCTAATCCCATTTTTTGGATATAAGAAATTAAGCCTTAATCATTTCAAGCTGAATATTCAATGACTTAAAGGTAGCACTTTGAGTCTATACTATTAAAAAATTTCCTCAATTTATACTTCATGAAAATTAATACTGAGCCCTCTAACTGATAATCTTTGGACATAGTCCGACTTTCTTTGTCATTAATGACCTGTACCCAGATCTGTCGAACAGAAAAAAAAGTGTCAAATATTATCTGAGTTTCAAGTTCTAGATTAACTTTTAAGGAATCCAGTAGCCTATCAATACTGTTTATTTTTTTTTGAGGGTGGGGGTGATAAAAGTAGTAGCCACTCTCACCTTATTATGTGAATTGTGAGCTTCAGATACTTGTTCATCCTTCTCCCATATTTAAACTACCAGATTGCTTTAGCAGAAATGTTTCCTCTATAAAAACATATCACTATTTCTTACTTTGTCTTTTAGTACATTTAGTACATAAACACTTAAACATTTGAGTTTATTTTATCAGTATCTGAAATACAATCTTTTTTACTTTATCATTCAGTATATTTTAATTTTTAAAGTTTTTGGAATTTTGTTTTCTCAATATCTGAAATATAATCCATTTTCTCCCCAATTGTCTAGCCTCTTGTACCTGTGGAATTACTTTTTACTTTCTTTCCAACAACTTAGTACCCAAGCTCCTGAACATTTATGGTATTTCTAAAATCACAACAATTTATCTGAAATATTATATGCATTTCAACCTAAAATAGCCTATGGTTTTTAGGTCTCACGACATTAAGCTAAATGTTTGATTTAAAACATATATGTGTATAACTTGAAATGTTTAAGAATTTATTGCATGTTGTACATGCCATAATTCCTTTCAAGGACATTAAAACCACTTATGTTATCAAAGCACTGAGATTTCTTTATCCATAAGCATGTGACAAAAATGTATACTTTTCATAAAAATTGTATTACTGTTTTTCTTTTGAAAATTAATTTCAATTATCTAGGTAATATATTTAATAGCTTCAGATATTATGTTTTCTATAGTTATGATTTAAAGTCCGTAACAGAAGGCTAAGTTTCTATTAGTAACAACTACTTGAAATAGCAGACTTAAAAAATACATTAAAAATCAGACTTATTTTGGTGATGCTGCTTCAATAGAGTGAAACAGTAGAGAAAATAATGAATAAAATTTATTCAGTTAAACTTTTTATTTACACTGACTTGTATTGGAATTGGTCTATTTTTTTCTGATGTTGACATTCTCGGAAGCCTAGAGCCCTACTCTTTCCCTGTGCTGTGTCTAAGAACTACTCATATTCCAAAAAAAGTTAGGCATGATTTAAATTTTTAAAAAGACAGCAGTTTCTTGCTCAAAGATTGATGAAACAAGCCTTGTAGCCAATATTATAGGTATATAGTGGCATCGTGTCTGTGTTGTATTCTCTAATTATTTATGATGCTAACTGCTAGGTATCTTTTGCCATGCTTGTTTTTTCAATTATATACCACAAGTATCAAGCTGTCTGTTCAGATAGCTATTGTTTTTAAACTTATTGTAATTGTTCAAAAATATTGTATTAATTAGCAATCATATGACCCACACTCTCAATCTCAATGTATATACAAAGGAAATGATATCATTCTGCCAAAGAAAGAAAGCTGCTTACCATGATTATTGCTACACTATTCAAGTAGAAAAGATAGGGAATCAATCTACATACCCATCAGTAGATAAATGAATAAAAAATGTGCAATGTAATCCAATGCACTGTTATTCAACCCTCAAAAAGAATTTTATCTTATCACTTGCTGGAAAAAAATCAATGAGATTGTAGGTCTTTAGGTTTAATGAAATGAGCTAGTCATTGAAAGACAAATACCGTATGTTCTTCCTCTTATGTGTTCAGTTTTTTTCTCAGTACTGAGTTATAAACATCATTTCTATGAAAATCATGAAAGGCAAAATCCTATTAAATCATCTCCCACTTCCATCAGTTATATTGATCTGTCCTTCTTTGTAATGCTCCTTCAATTCTATACATAGTACTAAGAAAATACTTGGAATAAATGATGGAAATCAATAGATTACACATTTGCTACCTGTGTTAGCTTTCTATTGCTTTGGCAAAGTGTCTGAAAGAGACATCATAAAAGCAAAGATTTATTTGGGCTCATAGCTTTAGAAGTATTAGTCCTTATCACTTCAGCCTATTTATTTCAGGCCTAGGCTAATGAGGAAGTATCTCATTATGGAAGAAACGGTTTACTTCATGGAGGCCCTGAGGCAAATAATAAAAGAAGAAGGGATAGAGCCCGAGTATTCTTTAAGGTACTTCTCCAATGATCTAATTCCCTCTCAGTAGGTGCCACCTCCTAAAGATCTTTCAATCTCTCAATAGTGGTAACCAGCTCTCAACACAGGACCTGGGACAGGGAAAGGGGGCCACTGAAGTTCCAAACCCAGCCTGTGGCTCACACTTATAAATCCTTGCTACTCAGGAGGCTGAGAGCTGAGGATGGCGTTTCAAAGCTAGCCTGGGAAGGAAAGTCCATGAGACTCTTATACATTAGAAAAAGGAAAAAAGAAAAGAAAAGCCATTCATAGTGCTGTGGCTCAAATGGTAGAGTATTAACCTTAAAACAAAAGAAGCCCAGGGAGAGTACCCAGGCCCTGGATTCTAGTGCCAGCAGAAACAAAAACAATTCCAAATCCTTATACTTCTCTTATAGGCGATGGTACGGTATTTCAAAGAAGAAACAGCTAGTATACCTGTAACCCCAATCTCAATGAGATTGACACAAGGTAATCAAAAGTTTAAGACCAGCCTGGGTTACACAACAGGTTTAAGGCCAGCCTAAGCTACACTGTGAGATTCTACTTAAAAAAAAAAAAAAGTCACAAACAAACAACCACAACTGGACAAAAACCCACTAGCAACAAAACAGAATGAGTAATACCTTGATCATGTGTATCTCCCAAAATAAAAGAAGCATTTGACAATATGCAATTCTGAATGAATGTTACTACTGAATTCAGTCCTAGTGTTTGAAAAGTCTCAAACATGTTTAGATTTCTTGTTTAAAATACAGAATAATAGCAAGTAAAAGGTTTTTAAACGAAGAAAATAGAGACCAACTTAGTTAGCAAAACTTTATATGAAAAAACGAACAAAAATAAATTAACAACAAAAACCCACAAAAATTCAAAGTGCAGAGCCGGAAGCATGGTTCAAAAGATAAACCTTTATCCTAGCAACTATAGAACATCTAGTTCATCCTTAGAACCAAACAAAAAAATATTTTTGGAAGTGTGACCCATTTCTACAGAATTTGTTAAAATATTGACAAATTGTTAGCATTTTGTCCTGTAGTTTCTCAGATGTTGGAAGAGGTGAGTGTTCCCTCACTACATTATTCATGAAAAAGTTCTTTTAACCTGAACCTGTACTGAGGAATGGAACAAGAGAAGATTTAATTATTTACTAATCATTTCTAATGTGGAGGGTATTAAATTAGTTCATATTATATATTCCATAAACAACATATAATATATGACATATAGCATTTAATATGTTTATTATGTCATATATTGTATTCTTCAATATGTATTACATATGTTATATTATATATTACACATATCATATGTGCTGTGATATATAATCTGATGTATAATAAGATATCATATATAACATGTAAAATATAACATATATAATATAATTAAAATACGTGGGGGCTGGGAATATGGCCTAGTGGCAAAAAGTGCTTGTATTGTGTACATGAAGCCCTGGGTTCGATTCCCCAGCACCACGTATATAGAAAAGGCCAGAAGTGGCGCTGTGGCTCAAGTGGCAGAGTGTTAGCCTTGAGCAAAAAGAAGCCAGGGACAGTGCTCAGGCCCTGAGTCCAAGCCCCAGGACTGGCAAAAAAATAAATAAATAAATAAATAAAATAAAATAAAATACGTGACATTTATATCTGAAACAGTTATATAAACAATTTATATAAAATTTAGGAGGACAGGAAAAATGAATGTGGGTACAAATTCAGATGACACACAAGTGAGAAAAACACATTTTTCTCTGAACAAAACTTACTACTGTGTACTCTGGAAAGTCACACACATAAAAGATATAATTTTACCTATGAAATGCAGAACATCTCCTGAGTGACCATCAGTATAGTCACATGGAGAATGTTACACAGAAAATATAATGAATAATAAAGAAAAAGAAAGAGAGAGGGAGGAAGGGAGGGAAGGAGGGGGAAGAGGGGAGGGAGGGAGGAGGGAAGGAAGGAAGGAAAACAGAAAGAAGGAAAATTATTGTGAATCAACATGTACAGATCTAAAAGTGCTAGGCATAATTTTATATCATAGAATCATATCTATAGATAACTAGAATATATACGCATTGAAGATCATTATATTGTGTTTCAATAAGAATTTCTGCATATATACTCTCATATATATATATAAATTGGCCTGGCAAGATTCTGGGACGATGTCAAAATAGAAAGCCACAGGCATCTGTTACTGCAAGTAGAAATGAATTGAACTGGTCTCTATGTTAAAACTCTAGAGTATGTTGAATGTTTGCAGGTTTCAGAGAAAGGCTTCCATGACAAATTGATCTAATTTTGGTCACTCTTACGTTTGGGACACTGTAGATGTTTTGCAAATGAAAGTCAGGGTACCTTTTTTGTGGAAAATGCAGAAAGATAACATACAGCCTTGCTTATACCAAGAACAAGGATTTGGTCACACGACATCAAACTCATGTTGTACAAAGTTAGCTTATGTGGCTACTGTGCTCCGGGCTTTGTTATATAAGAAATGTTCATTTCCCTTTTAGCTAAGGATACATCCTATGAAAACTTTAAGAACCTTTTGCAGTACATATATATGCAAGTACTGGTTCTACTTTCTGCTGTTCTTTCCAATCCCAGTCCTTTTTCCTTAGGGCATATTGCCTGTTCTCTTTAGCCAAGTCATCCTTCAGCATTCTGGGCCGCACGAGTGCAGTTCAAATGTAATGCCAAACAAATCAACAGAAGAGCTGTCAAGGCCTTCACTGGAAACAATATTAGCCTTGTCTGTTCATACTGAGAGCAGAATGGAATGGAAGTGACACAAATAAAATGTAATAGGATAAAATATATTGCTCGATGTACAGTAACAAGGAACTATTGGTTGACAATTGTTTTTTTCTCTCCTCACTGCATTTCTCCATAATCTCCTTGTAACCTGATTTAATTAAGACCTTATATCAGTGTCAAACAACAACAACAAAAGTAATATATATATGTATATATATATACCTTTCTTTTTTTCATGATGTTGCCAGGGATTGATCTCCTCGCAAGGAGATCTCCTTCCCACCACATTCCCAGCCACTTTTTACATTGGTTATTTTCAAGATAGCATCTCATGTTATCCCTAAGCCAGCCTGGGCTTCAATCCTCCTATTTGAGCTTCTCATTGTCAGTGAGAAAGATAGACAACCTCTGTACCTACACAATGAGTGACATCAATTTTTGTGAAATTTTATCTCCAGGCTGGCCTGGAGATAACTCAAACTATGACCTCTTAACCTTTACCTCCCAAGGTGTTGGGATAATAGGCATGAGCCACTGTGCCCAGGTAACAAATGCATCTTTGATTGCTGATGTTGCCGGGATTTGATCTCAGGTCCTTATGAACCCTGAGCTAGCTTAATCATTTGACACTGTGTCACTAAATTCATCACTCCAGTCCAGCTTTTGGCTGGTTAGTTTTGAGATGTGGTCCTTGGAAAATATTCCTGTTTAGATTTTCTTGAACCAAGGTCATTGAACTTTTAGTATCCTGAGTAGCTAAAACCTCATGAGTGAGCCACTAGGCATTCAGTTAATACATGTATCTTAATGAATGAAAAGGAAATGAGTTGAAAAGATAAAATTTAACAAAGTTCAGAGGGTTAAGTGTGTTTTAATGCAGCATATATCCATGCTGATGCTTTGCAATTTATGCACAAAATCTCTTTTCATCTTGGCACTAAATTAGGTGTTTGTGCTAATTTCACTCCTAGACAAAATAGGTATAGAAAATGTAAATAACATGATTAAGGTCAGAGATTACACAGAAAATAAATGACTGAGCTGGACCTTGAATCTCTATCTATGTGGCTATAAAGGCCATACTTTAGGAATATCTTCACTGTCTCACAGCTATGTTTATCATTTTCTTCTAAACTGCATAAAAAAACAGAAATATTCTTGGCAAAGGATTCACTTGATAAAACACACATGCCATTGGTTCTTGTCTAACATTTAACATTTGGGATACTGTTTGCTGAACGGAGAGAAATGCTAAGACTCGACACCAAATGTTTACTGAGCAGATTATTCTTGATGGCCTTCTGCTTAAAAGTTTAAAATTAAAAATAGACTTCTATTCACTGCTTGTCCTCTGCCAAACTGTTGTTGGAAGAGCAGCACATTACAGGGCAAGACATCAGAGGCTTGGAGCTCCATAATACATCTTCCCCTGTTCCACTGTTAATATCCTCTCTCTTTCTCTTTCAGAACAGAAAATGGTAACTAATAGCTTTAATAGCTGCCACTTCCATCACTTTAACTGCGAATAAAATCAGTTTTTCTTTCACCCTTCAGGATCTACAGACCAAGCATGGTCACCTATGGCTCAGTGGAGTCCTCGAACTGCTACTTTGAGGGAATTACTGCTGTGTTTCTCCAAATATGTCTTACCACAAAAATGATACATGGCGACTAAAGAAGCAAGATAGGATGGCAGGAGACTGTAAATATGTCTCTCGGATCTCTGAATGTGCTTTGGGTTTCTCACCTTGAGGGAATAGTAGTAGCTAGAGTATATGACTGGAGTAAATGAGAGTGTTCTTTTCTCTTCTGAAGAAATTTGTAGAACAGGGTGAGATTGCCTGGGGAAAAGATAGAATGAAATAAAAGATTTTTTTTGTTGTTGATCTGTTTAGCTAAGAAAAAAATGTGTCTGAAAGCCAGTGGCTCTGGTCTCTAATCCCAGTTCCTTCAGTGAGCTCAAAATGGAAAGATCTTTTGGGTTCAAAGACAGCTCCATGAGAAGCGTCTGCAACTCCATTTTAATAAAAAAACTGAGTATGTGTGTGTGTGTGCCTGACATACAAGCTACAATGGAAAGATTAAAATAGGTGGATTGTTATTCAGGCATGGGCCTGGATATTAAGACCTTATCTAAAAAATAACCAATGTATAAATGCCTAGAGACATGTATAATTTTTTTTCAAATTTTTATTATCAAACTGGTGTACAGAGAGGTTACAGTTTCATACATTAGGCATTGGATACATTACTTGTACTGTTTGTCACCTCATCCCTCATACCCCCCTCCCCCCACCCCTTTTCCCTTTCCCCCCATGAGCTGTTCCATTCACTTAGACCAAACAATTTTGCAAGTATTGCTTTTGTAGTTGTTTTTCTTTTTTTACCCTGAGTCTCTCAATTTGGGTATTCCCTTTCAATTTCCTAGTTCTAATACCAGTATACATGGTTTCCAACATACTCAGATAATGTTACAGAGAGAGTGTAGGTACAACCACAGGAAGGTGATACAAGAAAATCATCTATAATAGATGCTACAGATACACATGGTACGTTGAAAGTAATTACAACTGTGATATAACAATCGTTTCCATAACATGGAGTTCATTTCACTTAGCATCATCTTATGTGTTCATAAGGGTATAGCTAATGGGCTCTTGTGATCCTCTGCTGTAATTTGCCTAAACCTGTACTAATTACTCCCAATAAGGGAGATCATAGAGTCCATATTTCTTTGGGTCTGGCTCACTTCACTAAGTATAATTTTTTCCAAGTCCTTCCATTTCCTTACAAATGGGGCAATGTTATTCTTTCTGATAGAGGCATAAAATTCCATTGTGTAGGGCTGGAGATATGGCCTAGTGGCAAGAGAGCTTGCCTCGTATACATGAGGCCCTGGGTTCGATTCCCCAGCACCACATATACAGAAAACCACCAGAAGTGGCACTGTGGCTCAAGTGGCAGAGTGCTAGCCTTGAGCAAAAGGAAGCCAGGGACAGTGCTCAGGCCCTGAGTTCAAGGCCCAGGACTGGCCAAAAAAAAAAAAAATTCCATTGGGTATATGTACCACATTTTCCTGATCCATTCGTCTACTGAGGGGCATCATTTATCATGTCTTAGTGTATTTTTTTCTTTTACTATTCAGTATATTTACTTGTAGATTTATAGGCACATTCTAGCTACCACACATGAGGGAAACCATGAAATCTATGTTACTTTGGTCTAACTTACTTCATTTAGTATTATTTCTTTTCCAAGTCTTTCCATTTCCATTGAACAATATACCATTCTTTCTGATGGATGCATAAAGTTCCGTTGTGTATAAGAGTGAGACCAAAGGAGGATATTCTTAGGAGATGATCATATAAACACAATAGCTATTATGTACATCTGACCAAATAAAATAATATTTATCAAAGTGAACTCCAGGAAGTGGAAACAACAGTTTTTTTTTTCTTTCTTGCTATTTTGTTTTCATTTCCTTTTGTCATGTTTGGTCCTTTCTTTGTCTTTGGGAGGGCATGGGGGCAGACAAATGGTGGGACAATGGGAGAACAAATACAGCAGTGATACTCACCAGACACTAAGTTGAAAATGAACTCTACAGCTTGTGGATGGAAGGGAGGGAAAAACTGAACTAGGCCTAGGGAAGGGGTTACAGTGTACAAACAGAAATGTATTCTCTACCTGGCTTATATAACCATACCCCTCTATATACCACCTTTACGATTAAAGTACATAATTTTTTTAAAGTAACCAATTTGTAAAAAGAAAAGAAGACAGCTAGAAATGTGGCTGAAAGGCAGAACACCTACCTAGCAAGCATGAGTTCACACACTAGTACCGACAGAGAAAATTAAATAAAATCAGCCTATCAGTGAAAGACATCATCGTGGATTCCACAGCCAATTTTCTTAGTGACCTTGGGAAGTCAGAAAGTATAGTCAGCAAACGCCACATGGGGTGATCACTTGCAGACCAGGTGATCTAAGATAGGCAGCTTCACTTCTCTAAGTCTCATTTGCCAAATTGTGGTGAAGACACAGAATCAGCACAATTGCAATGAGAACAGAGATGCCAGACATAGAGAAAAAAAGCAGGGTATTTATTAAATATTATTTATACAGGTTATTTATTAAATTGGAATCTCACATACATGACAGCAAAACTTTTAAAATAAGTATTTCCCAAAGATTGCATAGGACAGCATCTTCCTACCACAAAGGCTGTTTTGTTTACTTGATATTCAAATGAAACTTGATATTCATGTTTTCTTGGGCAACCTTACTAGGGAAGTAAAGTAAAACATCTTGCTCAATGCTTGACACAAATTTGTGCTCAACAGAATTTATTTCTCTCTCCACCTCGGACATTATATTTTCATGCTCTCCACAAGGACTCTTTTGTTTGTAAGCTGTCAAAATGAGTTAAAATTTAATTTTGTTGTCCTGGAAGCCACATCTGAGTAAAATATCCAGTTGTCTCTTTGTGGAAAGCTCACTGAGGAATTTCAGATTCCCGTCAGCAAAGATTCTAGAACAGCTCAGATCACCAAGTATCCATCTCTGTCAATAACTGATGCAGGAAGGAAATTTGTGTATTAGCTTAAAGAATAAATATTTCTTGAGTCTGTTTGGCAGTGTTGAGAGTCGAGACACAAAGATTTAATTCCATGATATTTCCTTTATGCAAGGAAGGACTAGGTAATGATAACATGATCTCACAATTGCAGAAATTGAGGCACCATTGCTTAAATGAGGATATACTGAAAAACCAAGTTAGTCAGTCAAATGCTAAAATGGAAATAAAGGTGAATTCTTTGGATCCTAGGCATAGTTTGTTTCTACACAATTTCTCTTCAAAGACTGGAGAAAGGATAAAAGAAGACAGTACATTCAGAGACATTCAGAAAAGGGCACTGAAACAAAGCATTCTTACAATGCAAAGGTTAAATACATTTGTCACAATTAAGTTTATTTTCTACCATTCCAATGATAAAAGGAAGAGCAAGTAAGCTTTGGTTAAGTAGTATTTATACCAGATTGATGTACGCAAAGGTTAGTAGTATGAAACGTAATTCTCATATTTATTTTACACTTGGATTAAGTCTAGTCCTCTATCTGGGTTATTAAATTCAATTAAACAAAAAAAAATTCACTCTGTTGCTAAAAAAAGCTTATTTTCTTAAAAGGATAATCATTAGGAAAGTCCACATTTAATTGGTATGTTTATGTATTACATGTAATAAACTGTATGTATTTACATTTGATTTATCCACCACTCACAGATAATATTAAACCTTCCTTTTTAAAAATTTAATGATGTAGAAAGTGTACATAGAGTTATCAGTGGTCTTTTCAAGGGGTGTGTGATTGTGTGTGATAGATGTCTCAGTTGTAATCCATAGTAATTATTTTCATTTATCTACTTATGAATTAAAGGTCATTTTGTTCTAACAGGAACTACGTTTACAATATACAAAAGATAAAAACATAAGACAGTGGAAATCCAACCTACTTGGCTTCAAATGCATCTCTACTTATAATCAAGAAAAACTGAGTATATCTAAACATAAAAGATTTGAAAGAAAGTATTTTATGTTGTAGCTGATGGAGATATTCAAATATAATACATGATCTTGAGTCGATATATGCAATTATTCTCTTTTATGTTCTTTTTTTTTTTGCTTTTAATTTTCTGTCGTCTGGAGTTTTTAAGTGAAAACGGTAATAATAATGTTATCCTATTAATTCCAAATAATTGTTTTGGGGATACTTTTTTCCTCTAAGTATTTCACCTTTTTGTTTTTCTAAAGGCAGTACAAGGCCCACAGGTGTAATTTCTAGCTTTCATCGTGATTTATAGAGAGGATGATAAAAGTTTAGTCTCACAGCATGTTGCCCATTCCTCTGGTAGAACAGAGCCTACAGCATATGTTGAAAGACAGGTTATTCATAGCTGAATGTGGTTTGATTTGAGTTAAACATAGCCTGCAGTAGGAAACATATTGACTTTAGGTTCAATTGCACAGGAAAGAAAAGTATGCATATTCCAATATGAAATAGATTTTCAATTAATTTTAGGTTGTACTGAGTGGGGTGAGTCGTGATTTAAGCCTTGCTCTTCACATTGTTCACATACAGAAAAGCCACTGATTTTTGAGGAGTAATTTTATATCCTGCTTCTTTCCCAAAATTTGAATCTGCTCAAGTAACTTGAGAGTAGAGTCTATGGGGTTCTTTAAATACAGGATCATGTCATCAACAAAGAGAAAGAGTTTCACTTCATCTTTCCCTATTTGGATCTCCTCTATGTTTGCCTCTTGTCTTATTGCCCTGGCTAGGAATTCTAGTGCTATATTGAAGAGTAAAGAGAGCAGACATCCTTGTTTTGCTCCTGATTTTTAAAGGAAATGGCTTCAAGTTTTCACCATTAAGTATAATGCTTGCTGTAGGTTTTTCATACACAACCTTAGTTATATTCAGGAAAGTTCCATGGATTCCTAGTTTCTCCAGAGCTTTCATCATAAATGGATGTTGGCACTTGTCAAATGCTTTTTCTTTATGTAAGGAAATGATCATGTGGTTCTTGTCCTGGTTCCTATTTGTGTGGTGAATTACATTGACTTGTGTGTATTAGACCAGCTTTGCATCTCTAGAATGAATCCTGTTTGATCAGACTCTATAATTTTTTTGATGAGTTGTTGAAATGAATTGGCCAGAATTTGTTGAGAAGTTTTGCACTTATGTTCATCAAAGAAATGATTCAATAGTTCTCTTTCTTTGATGAGTTCCAGATGAGGGTTATTTTGGCATCATAGAATGAGTTTGGTAGTGAACTTTCACTTTTGATTTCATTGAAGAGCTTGAGGAGTATTGGTGTGAGTTCTGCTTGGAAGGCTTTATAGAATTCAGCTGTTAATCCATCTGGTCCTCAGCTTTCCTTGGATGGGCGATCTCTTATTGTCATTTCTATTTCATTACTTGATATGGGTATAGCATGTTATATATATATATGTATATATGTAATATATATGTGTATGTGTATATATTATATATATATATATACATATATGTGATATTTTCTCTTTTTTGTCAGTTGTGGGGCTTGAACCTCAGGACCTGGGCATTATCCCAGAGTCCCTGAGCTTTATCACTCAAGGCTAGCACTCTACCCCTTGAGCCATAGTGCCCTTCTGGTTTTCTGGTGGTTCGTTAAAGATAAATGTCTTATAGGTTTTCTGGGCTGGCTTAAAGCTGCAATCCCTAGATCTCTGCCTCCTGAGTAGCTAGAATTACAGGTGTAAGTCACTGTGCCCAGCCATAATGGTATTTTCTTATATAATATATTCTATAAAATGTACATTACATATAACATAGTACCTAATAAATATAAATTTGTTATATGACTCATATATTATAAACTATCTGTAATATATAGTGTGCATACTACATACTATGCATTCCATATTATATACATGTATTAGATGTACAATATGTAATATATATTTAGTTATACTATACAGTGGATACTCTATATTACATAGTATACAGAATATATATTATTTGTTATAGTATATTTATATAGTATATATATATTACATAATATATTTTGTTTAAGAAATGATCATTAGAAAACCCCCACAGAAGGGCCAGCAATAGTCATGTATACTTACATGGGAGCTGAAGGACCACAGGACCACAGGAGCCAGCCTAGATAGATATAGAAAAACTCTCAGAAACAAGGTAGGCATGTTGGCATAAGCTTAATCCTACCTATTTAAGGGATGGAGTGGAGGATAGTGATTGATTCCTACCCCAAGAAAAATGACATTATATAAATGACACCAACAAAATCAACCTAAAATAAAAAGGTATTGGAGAGAGTAGCTCAGCTGGAGAAGACTTGCCCAGTAAGTGTAAGGCCTTAATACTCTCAAAGGAAAAGAGAAAGAAAAATAAATCATTCCTCAGTTACATGTGATAGACAGATTGACAACCTAGACACGCCTAGAAACGCCCCTTGGAGTGAATAAAAATAGGTGAAAAACAAGATTGTTCTGTCCTTTGAAAAGAGCATCTCTCTAATGCAGAATGAATAGCCTAGGAAAATCAAAATTAATCAAAGCAACAAAGGTTGTGGGTGTGACTCAAGCAGTCGAACCCCTGAGTTCAAATCCTAGTATCACCAAATACAAGCAATATAATGATGAGGAAACTGCTTAAACTTTCCCCAAAGCCTTCATAAAATGACATTAAAACCATTTTGCACAACCTCTAACAATTTTATGTGGAGCTTCATCAGAATGAAGCTATGCATTAAATTCTGTATCAACTATCACTTTTTGCTGAGCTTTTGGCTAACAGTACAAGCACAGATCTTTAATATCATGGAGATTGAAATGTATTACAAGGCCTCCTCTTATGGTAGGAACTGGAGCACAACAGAAATTCAAATGTGGCCACTTCTCTCAGGAAAATCATGGCACTCATTCTTCGTTTACCATTGGAAAAAGGAGATATACTTTACATTAAATCCCATCACCTATTTACTATGTTTTGACCAAAGCACTCTCCTTATATTTTCTATTTCTTCCCACAAAATTATCCTCATTAGACCTATTCTCTGGATGCAATGCTTCTCGTATAAACTAAGATCCATTTCTAAAAGAGAGTGTCAATAGGAGCCAGTGGAGAGGCAGAACCAGTGAAACCTCATTCAAAATCAAGGATAAGAAGCAGGCTACCCAAGTGGTCATTGAATGAATAGTGAATCCATCTGCAGAGAGGGAATTAAAAGGCAAGGAATAAAAGTTGAGGATTTGTTGAAACATAGTTGTAAGCAACATGCAGTAAATGTAAATGACTGAGAAACGGCAGTACTTTAATAGACCTGCTGGGCATACCTAAGGAGAGAGGCAATTTTTTTTTTTTTTTTTTTTTTTTTACCTTTCAACAAAGTAGTTCCTATCCTTGTATGCCAAAACTGAAATCTGAGGACTAGCAGTGAAGATCAAAATAATCATTTAGAGCCTGCTCAGGATGGAGAAAAGCAAGCATTCTTTCATTGTTATGTTCAACCATAAGCAATAGTCAACAAGAGCAAAAATAATTGCCTTTAGCAGGTCATTATGCATTGTCAAAATGCACTTATCTGTGTCTGCAGTACATATTAGTAGTACAGGGGAAAAAAACACTACTACTTAAGATGACAGGATTTGTAGTGGCTTCCACAATAGGAGAATGTTACCTCTTATAATTGAAAGGCTTCAGGTATGGCTGATTCCAGGCACTTGGCCAATACCCTCAGAACTCAGAATCCTATTGTTTACTGAGGTCAGCCACAGAAATGCTATTCCCTCCATACCAACACCAGGCACATGTTGTTATAGTTATTAAGCCATCTTTTTAGTGAACCCCAAAGAGTCAGTCTCCCCCAATTCTTTTAATCCAAAGGGCTATAGCTGCAAGGTATGGAACCAACCCAGATACCTTTCAATGGATGAATGGATCAAGAACATTGGCAAATACACTTTACACAATGACATTTTACTCACGGGATTGGAAGAATGGTATTACATCATTTGCAAAGAAATGGAATGACATGGAAAAAATTATGTTAAATGAAGTAAGTCAGGATCAGAGAGATAAAACTTGCCTATACACTTTCTCTCACATATGGAAGTTAGATCCAATTTATATGAAAGTAACCACATACAGGGTCATGTTCAAGTGTGCACAAGTGGATTAAATGAAGCATGGTATATACATGGGGAGAATTCAAATAATGGAATTCCTTAGCAAAACTCACAGTCCAATAAAATGAAGAGCTGGGAGCTAGCAATTGAGATTGGGGGGGGGGGGCAGGGGCGGGGGGCGTTGTGGAGGTCAAGGGAATTGGTGGTGGGCAAAAGAGAAGAGGAAAGGAGTAAAATGTTGTCATAGTATTCCATACATATTATTTTCTTTTGGTTTTTGTTTTGTTTTTGTTTTGCCAGCCCTGGGCTTGGACTCAGGGCCTGAGCACTGTCCCTGGCTTCTCTTAGCTCAAGGCTAGCACTCTGCCGCTTGAGCCACAGCGCCACTTCTGGCCGTTTTCTATATATGTGGTGCTGGGGAATTGAACCTAGGGCTTCATGTCTAGGAGGCAAGCACTCTTGCCACTAGGCCATATTCCCAGCCCTATCCCATACATATTCTACAAACTGAGAAAATGGAGGGGAGGGCTTGGGTTAGAAGAAGGGGAAAATTCGTGATAATGGTCAAGAGGCATTGTATTTATAAACTGATTTCTCAAATGATAACCTGTTTGTTCAGCTACTTAAAGATAACAAAAAGTATAATTTTAATAATTTTTTTAAAAAATTTCTAAAAAAAAAAATTTTTAAAGGACTTCAGTCAATTTCCAGTTGCCTGTCTGTCATAGAGCCTTGTGGAATGAGAGGTTTAGGCCTTGTTTCAACCCAATTTCACCTACATGGAATGAGAACTAAGGAGTAAAACATAGAAACCAGAATGCTGTGTGCACTGATGGTTGTGTGAAAAAGACACACACAAAGGCACAAAGACACACACACACACACATACACACATACACATTTTATTTTTACAAGGCAGAAAAATGGAGGAATTTGAAGATTTGCACACAAAGATACTAAATCCAGACCAGGGGCCAATGATTTTTGTAACACTTATGTACCAAATCAACTACATAGCTTTCTCTTATAAAGTAAAATGCTATATTAAGAATAAAGAGGACATACCAAATTAAATAAAAATATCCATCACCTACTAGCGCCTAAATAACAATCTTCTTATATTTGATGTATCAAGGAGAACCACATTAAAAGTAACAGAACGAGAAACTGGAAAAAAGATATGCATTGTTAAAATACAGTTTTAAGGGGAAAAATGATAGAATGTTTTGCAAGATTCTTTATGTTTTCATAGGGTTGTCATAAGGTTGTCAGTAATGGAATTCACCTCTGCTATCAATCTTTCTCAAGTAGCCAGGATTACAGGCATGACCCACCACGCCCTGCTTAGATGGATCTTGTTATGATCATACTTTAGATTGGAAAACTGAAAGTGAGAAAACCAAAGAACAGTTCCTTAACTTGCCTTGCTAGTTAATTACAGAACCAGAATTTGAATTGAGATTTGGTTAGTTCTGAAAACAATTTCCAAGGGGGGAAAAAAAAAAAACTGTTAACATCCATTTCCTAAACTCTGTAAAGAAACAACGTTTAGCTAAATAAAGTTTAGTTAATGAATTTTCTAGTAGAATAGCTTTTTGCTTTTATTCTTCTTATAAGAAAATTTCAGGTAGAAGTCAAGGATATAAAAAGCATAACATTTTGATGGATTCATCCAACTTATAAGATATTTATAGTTAAGGCAGAAAAGTTAATCTGTATGCTAAGGAGGTGAAAAAAAGACTAGTTGGCAGTTAAGGATGTGTTTATATTTGCACAAGTCAACATATTGGCTTAAAGATGTAGAAAAATTAGTGTTTTTATATAGGCTTCACATTTAAAAGGATTCACATGTGACCTTGAGATTTCCATAATATTGAGTGGCTGATTTGAGTGTTAAAAAATTGAAATCTGTGAGAAATGAGGGAAATGTAATGCCTGGTTATATGACTACTATTCTACCATGGTTCACCTTTCTCGTTTCTGGGTTTTGTGTGTTTGTTTGTTTGTTTGTTGTTGTTGTTGTTAATTTAAGGAACTATCTGAAACTAAAAACTAAAAATATAACCATTTTTCCTTACCACTAATGGTGTTGTGATATGGCTTTAGCATTTGGTTCTATCCTTTCCACCCTCCTACTATTTATTTTAATCACCACCCATGGTTAGTATGAAGCAAGACTATTCCTGGCTGTATTCTCACCCACATTCTGGCCCAAGATCACTCAGCTCCCCTTGCTGTTGACTGCCATCTTTAAGTGAGTATAATCCTACTTACCCATTGACCGAAACTCTTAAAAAAAAAAATCATAGTTCCTTATGGCTTAAGAGTTTCTGTTATCTGTGAGGGTTTTTTCCCCCCTCCCTAAGTTCCAAAACCATCTGTGCCTTCTCATTTGTGGCCAAGACTTTTTCAAGTTTCAAATGTGCTTAGAGCTGACAAAACACAACATCTGGATTTCAATTCAAGGAGGAAGGCTCATTTGAAAGCTTTTTAATGCCCCTGGACCACAATGAGATCAAATTGAAGAGCATTTTTTCTTTTTTTTTTTTTTATGAGTTGAGTGCAAATGAATTAGAAACATGTGGATTAAATTTCTCTTAAACCTCAAAGGGAATTTAAATATTAAGAAAAAGTGCTTTGCAAACGGCTTCTTAGCTTCTGCCAGAGTCAGAACACTTGAAAAAGAGCTGGAGATAGCTACTGAATCAAAAATGTACCCAGCATTTGCCTCTCTGGAGTGGAGAGGACATTTTAATATTTGAATGAAAGACAAGAGAAATAAAGATGTGCAAGCTTTATATTCAGTAACATTTAGTCTTCGGTCTAAAGCCCGCATAGTTGTAGATTTTTGCTTTTCCTTTGGGACAGGGGGTCGATGGTTCTGCTTTCAGAACTGGATAAAATAAGACAGAATTCTATAGTGTATCCGTGTGAACACCACCCCCCCCCAGAGGCATTGATTAATCATTTTTGGTCTCACATTTGTGATATAAAACTATTTTTCATTTCAAATCAACTCTAATTCTGTTGGGTTTTTAAAAGCTAATCTTGTTAATGGGAAAATAGCTCTCTCTCCCCCTGCCCCCTTGGATGCTACTGCTCATTGAAAGCATTTCATTTCGAAGCAGTGATGCCAAAACAGCAGGACGCTTGGATATGTGGGCTCGTGTGTGCATGGGGGGAGATCAAGTCAGGAAATCATGAATACTTGAGCTAACGGGCCAGCTGACCGTGAGACCCTCATTCTCAGGGACGAGGTAATTCTTCAATTATTGGGGGGGGGGGGGGCGGTCCCCTGCCACCACTGCGGACCTCATAGACAGTCGCTGTGAAGGGCAATCCCTGAGGAAGGCAGGCTACGGGGAACGATCGTCCACGCAGGAGCTGCAATTTTCCCAATTTCCTGAGTCAAAGACAGCTTAAAAATGCTTTTGCTGGTAGCCACCAAGTGTGGCCGCGACAGAAGTAATGCTTCCTCCCGCTCTGCCCTTTCCTCTGAAAGCCTTGATGGAGTTTTATCCGGAGAGTGGCAATGTCACCACGTGTCTGTGTCTGAAGCCTTCCTTATCGTCTCCGCCAAGATCCCGCCCCCCACGCACCACCGCCAGGACAATTTCAAATAGTGTCTTCGGGCACAGAATTGTGAAGGCAAGTACTCGCCAATGTGCCCGCGATAACTCTCAGAATGTACTGGACAACCGCAAAAGAAAAGCTTATTATTGACAACTTCTTTCTTTTTCCCTCTCCCCAAAATCTACATTTTAATGTTCAGAACTCCCAGGACATCCTTGTATCCCAGCTCTCTATGCTCAAGAGTAAGGTTAGGGATGCAGCTCTTAATCCAGATGACACAAGCCTGTCCTTTGCTCCTGCCTTCTGAGAGAACAACTGGAGCCTTCTCTTGTTAGGGGTATGAGAGATGAAGTAAGGAGGGAGGGAAGGAAGAAGGGAGGGAGGGAAGAAGAGAGAGAGGGAAGGAGGAGAGAGAGAAAGAGAAAGAAAGAGAGAAAGAGGAAGGAAGGAAAGGAGGAAGGAGAGAAAGTGATAAAGAGAGAAAGGGAAAGAAAGGTAGGAAGGAAGGGATGAAGGAACAAAGTAGAGAGAAAGTAAAAGACAGAAATAGAGAGAAAAAGAGGATGATAGAAAAAGAATGAGAAAAAAGAAGAAAGAAGGAAAGAAAGAAAGAAAGGAAGGAAGGAAGAAAAGAAGAAGAAAGAAAAATGAGCGATCTTCAGAAAATAAGGAGGGTCTTCATTAGTACCAAATTTGATATAAAATATAGTGCAATAAAGATTGAAAATAGGCTGCTTTATTACTGACCTCCCAACCCCCACCCCAAGGGAAACTTTACATGAAAACAGAATCTCTAGATCCACAACCTGGAGAGCAGAGAAGTGAATGCCTGTCATTCTCTTAGATTTTAGGGAAACTTATCATTATCACACAAGCACTGGGAATGTATACTGAGCTGTAACTGAAGAGCAATTCAAGGACAGTGAAACCCAAACCCCATACCTTCATCCACATTATGTCTCCTGGGCAGCAATAAATACAGAGGTTTCCCTTCCTTCTCTGCTTGTTTGTTAAATGGGGTCTCGCTTACTTTTATACTGGACTTACCTTGAATTACACCCCCAAATCTACACTGTGAATTACAGTGCCATTCTCTACCTCCTCTGTACATAATGGATGTTTACTACTTTTACCAGGATGAGTTTACCTCCCTCAATTTTTTTTGAGGAGTAAACTAGATGATAGATAAGGGGCATTTAATATGGAACATACCCAGTGTCGATGAACAGTTAGAAACTGAAATTATGAAGAATGTTGTTACAACATGTAGCCCTCATAAAAAATCGTCTAAGGTAGCATTATTATTCTTACTGTAGGTAGGAAAGGAGTATCACAAAGGTACAGTAGGGGACAAGCTTAATGTAATCAAAGTAATGTCTAATAAAACTGACCAATTTTTCCCAGACTTTCACCTATCTTCTTCATCCTTTAGATTAATACCCAAGTCAGGCATTGTTGGCTCACTCCTATAATTCATAGCAACTCAGGAGACTGAGATGTGAGGATCATGGTTGAAAGTCAGCCCAGGCAGTAAAACACCAGAAATTTTCATCTCCAATAAACAACTCAGAAAAGGCTGGAAATGGTACTGTGGCTCAAGTGGTAGAACACTAGTAGAACACCAGCTGCTTCTGCTCAAGGCAGAAGCAACTCAGGGCCAGTGCCCAGACCCTGAGTTCAAGCCCCAGGAGTGGCAAGAAGAGGAAGGGGAGGAGGAAGAAGAGGAGGGGGAGGAGGAGGAGGAGAAGGGGGAGGAGGCGGAGGAAGAGTAGGAAATCAAAAAGAAACCTAACAAAAAATAATGCAGTACTGAAAATTAATACCTAGATAAAAAGTGTCTACAGAAAATGAGGGCATGGAATATGGGAAGAGTCATTTTCCACTTACTGATGACTTGGAATCTCATTAGAAGCCTAGATCTCCTCCTTGAACTTCAGACTTGCACCCCAATATGTTTATGACTGCATGGCTTGGAAGGTGTAGTGATCTCACGATCTCCCAACCCTTACCATCTGTTTCGACATTGTGCTCTTCTGATCCTCTGTCTGGAAATCTCATCTACCACATGGCCACAGCAAAACCTTATACTTATCCTTCAGGTCTTTTTTTTTTTTTTTTCCTTTCTCCTGTGCTCTATATCCTATTCTTGCACAAATTCCATCCATGGTGCTGTCAAAATGTATCAAGAATCTCATTGCCTCTAACTTACCTCCCTACTAACTTCTTGCCTTTAGTCTCAGCATGGAAAAGAGAATGCTCCTCCATCTTTTAGAGAAAAACAGCCAAAGCCCTTAGAATAATCTGTTTGGCCTTTGATCATTGAAACCTTCGCCCCTCATTAGCTCTTCCTCAAGTCATAGGTCTGCCCTCTGGCTCAACTCACTTAATTGCCTTGGGCCCCATTCCATCAGCAGTGAAGGAGCACCATTTGAGTGTTTCTTCTTCCTGGGTGTCTGTTCCTCAGTCCTCCAGTAGGGTCAAAACTCACAACTTTTCCAAGTCTACTTTTAATTTTTCACTGAACTTTGCCTGTGACCTCATTTAAAATTGCAGTATATAAACAAGGGACTAGCTTCTTCTTCGTCTTCTCGATCCTATTTTTCTCAATAGTGAATATGTATTAGTCTATGACTTAGAATAGGATAGGAGGACATCATTTTTATTTTCCATTTCCCTTGCTGCCATTGGATCTCCCAAACAGCTAAAAAAAAAAAAAAAAAAAATAGCTCTGTACGTTTTGTGGGATTCTTTGTCAAATACCAAGAGTAGTGACTCAGATATTATGTGTTTGCCAAATATTTGCTGAATAAATATTTGTTGAATGAAGTTATCATAACAATAGCATTCTTTTCCTATCTACTTTTCTGCTTCTTTGGATGAGAATTAATGGTTGTATTTGTGTTGTTCTTATTCTTTTGTTGGTATTGAGCTCAGAACTTTGTGCTTGCAGGGCACATGCTCTACCACATGAATCATGTGTTCAGACCTTTTATTTCCTTTCTTTTAGTTATTGTTGGATAACATCTAGCATTTTTGTTTAGGGTTGGTCTGAGAGCACATCTTCTATTATCCTTCTGATGTGGCTGTAATTACATAAATATGTCACCATGCTTGAATTACTTACTAAGATTGGGTCTCACTTATTTTTTGCCTAGACTAGTTTTGAACTAAAATCCTTCTAAACTCTGACTAGCAGAGAAGACAGGCATGTGCTATCATGCCTGGCAATCTTTGTGGTTTAAATGCCATGTTTTCTTACACGGTAGTTTCTCTTCCAGAGTTTCCATTACCATGCCAAAACCATTTTATTTTTCTTTGTTCCCTTGTTTTGATTTTAGGATCTCTGCTTTTGGCAAGCATTGTGAAGAGTCAAAAACTCTTTGTTTGAAAACAGACACTAAATGACAAATAAAGCAATGGGTATTGATTTACTAATAGGAATAGGCACAGAATCAAAGCAATCACCCATTGAGGGTTTTCTAGGAGCTATAGAGTCTGTTGGTGCTTTATTTCTGGGATATTATTTACTATTCAGTATTAATCTGTGAAGTATCTTTAGGTAACACTGGTGGGGATTGAAATTCAAAGAGTAGGTAATTTTCTCAAGGTCACAGAATTAGCAATTGAAAAATTAGAATATAAATATTAGTAAATCTTTTCCCAAATGGTTTTTTACCATGTTTATCTTAGCAATATCTATCATCTGTCTATGTATCTGTCTAACTATCACACATCTGTATATCTACAGAGACTTACATACTTGTTAACTACAATTGATGATCATGGAATATCATTACGATTACAGAATTACAGTTTTCTACCTATTAATTTCGGTGCAGTTCTCTAAAGATATTATTGCTCTAAGATAAACTCCTCCTTTTTGAATTCATAATCCCCTAGTCTTTGTGTATATGTATTTGTTTTTTCTGATTCTGATGTTCTTGTAGGGTAGGCAAGTGACTCTACACAGCCTGGCTTGTTTGCTTTCTGTAGGAGGAATAGTGGGCCTGCCTTGAAAGGCCTCCCAATCATTCTGTTACCTTTCCTTAGACATGTGAGCTGAGATCCTCAGGGAGGCTTTGAAATCCTGACACTCCACCTAAGTACAGTGTGTTTGCCTATATATATTTTTTTCTCTTTGTTCAGAAGTTAAGGATTTCTTTTTTTTATTTACTTATGGACACAGCGTAGTTTATGGTCTCCCAGAGTGAGAAAATGGAAAAAGGAAATGGCACAAACAAAATAGAACCCAGCTAGTTGGTAAAATAACATCAGTTCGTAGCAAAAGATAGGGAGACATTGAGAAGGGAAATGTCTTAAGAATTAGTCAAAGTAGCTAAAGCAGAAATGGGATTTCATACACAAAATGCCTGCCTTTGTAACTACCTGGTCAACCATCCTTTTGCTCTTATCTACTTTTTCTTTTCTTGGCAGAGTCATTCATGTTTAGAAAGTTTAAATAACTTTTTTACATCAACTGTTTCAACACCTTTCCATGTTGAAAACTGTGTTTTCAGTCAAGTAATGAGAGGGAAAATCAGGAATATCCCATGTTAAGCAGATTATCTAATAAAATTTGGGCAATTATTTCTGCCATTTGTTTTTTTTTTCTCAGTGCCCAGCACTTTTCTTTCTTTTGATACCCTTCCCCCTAAGCCATACTATTCTACAATCCTGTGGGAACAAGAGGTATCTTGAAAATAATCCTAGTTAAATTCTTATTTCTCTGGGTCAAATATTCAAATATTTCTCAAATATTCTGGGTCAAATATTTGCTTAATGTGATACATTTCCAGTGAGACTTCATTTCCTGAAACAATAGAGGACAGATTAATATTTTCACCAGACACCATGACAGAAACACAAAAAGTGTGAAACAACATTTTTCTAACCTGACACCTATGGCAGCCCAGGACTGAGCCCTCAGAGAAGGGAAATCCTTGACTTCTCAGGGCTATAGCCCAACTAGGATTTCCAGTGTCTGATCCTAGAATGGAGAGACCTGT
Organism: Perognathus longimembris pacificus; assembly: GCF_023159225.1. Taxonomy (NCBI): domain Eukaryota; kingdom Metazoa; phylum Chordata; class Mammalia; order Rodentia; family Heteromyidae; genus Perognathus; species Perognathus longimembris. Next base: position 18,055,065 of record NC_063170.1, read on the forward strand.
CAGAGTCCATCCAGACCCTTCAAGGTAGGGGACAGAGTTGGGAATTTGGGAAATTGGGAGCCAGATCTAAATTTCTGATCCATTAGGGTGTGATGTTTTATATCTGTCCAATTCACAAAGATCTTGAAAGGTCTGAACTTCCCCCCAGCAACAAAAGCCCCTTAATATAATGCCCTTAGTTATCAAGACAACAGTCAACAAGCCCTATTTACCTCTTCAGAGCAGGTTTAATGTTCTTGAGAGATTTGGGGATTATTCAGACTAATCCCATCCTGCATGGAGCAGGAACCATCACATACCATGTTTGCCTGCTGAAGCCAGAGGTTATAAGCGCTTTTTTTAACCAGAAATTTACTGGGGGGGGGGGGGGGGGGGCGGATACATACTCTCCCTGAGGTCATTTTCTAAAGGCTAGTGCTCTACCCTTTTTAGCCACAACACCACCTCTGGTTTTCTGTTGGTCAAGTGGAGATAAGAGTTTCACAGAATTTCCTGCCTGCATTGGCTCTGAACTATGATCCTCAGATCTCAGCCTCCTGAATACCTAGGATTATAAGTATTAGCCACAAGTGCTGGCTTTGGGTTTTTGGGGTTTTGGGGTTTTTTTTGGTTGTTTTGTTTTCTTTTGGCTTGTTTGGTGTTTTTTTTTCTCCAACCTCCTCCTCATTTATCCTGTGTGATTTCTATTGTTGCAATACATGAATTTGCTGACGTTCTTTACTTGTGGACTTAAGCAGAGCTCACTGTAGAAACATAGGTTAAAATAGACAATGAGCTTGAAAAACAAAAACCAAACACACCAAAACAAACCAAAAACCAAACCAAACCAAACAAACAACAGCAACAACAACAAAAACCCACATGGAATAAACTTTGCTAGTACTTTACTCCAAGTAATGACCGAATGTTTCCTGAGAACCCTGGATTGTTAGCATGATGGGAAGAGGTTGTCAACTGGCAGGAGACTAGAAAATAACTTTTGCAAAAACTCACTGATTTAGGTCAGAACACACCTTAAGAGTTGCCTTTTGTGAATGTCCTGCTTTCCTGAGCAAGATCACAGTAGGCTGTCATTCTCTACTTCTGGAGAGAAAGTATAAAGACCAGAACGAAGGGTGCAGGCGGGAGGAGAGAAAGGAATGAGATTTCCTCATGTCAGAAACACAAATAAGTGGCATTTTCTCACTGTGTGGTTCATGAAACAACAATCTATAATTGACAGTTGATAGTTGTTTTACATGATATTTCTGGGCTCAAATCCAGGAACACTGAATCAGAATATGGTGAGGATAAGCTTAGAAATAAATCTCAATTTTAAACATGTCCATGATAATGTTAAGACACGGGAAAGATAAAACAATTAAGATATAGACTGTTCTACACAATAAGAGTCCTGCACTTTGGTAAACTGAGGCTCAGGTACCTGAAGAAAACATCTAGAAATTAAATCAAAACAACTGAACCAACCAACAAAGCAGAATTCTTCAGGCCTCCCTGCTTCTGTGAAGAACTAGCTGATGACAGCCTACCAAAGGACAATCTCTATGCATAAAGTCCAGAAGATGCAATTTTGTAAACCCAAAGAAATATAAATGTTCTTGCCTTAACAGCATGCAATATGATTGGGGGAGAGGGAAGAAGAAATTAAATATATAGAACATAATGTGAGAAAGAAAAATCTCATTAATCCTGTTTATTTGGGTATTTTCTTGACTTTTACACTGACTTTGGCAATTGAGAAAAGAAGCCTGAATTGAATCTCTGGACTGCTAGCTGAAGGTTTTCCAATTAAGCATTCTATATCCATGAGCATAATGCAGTCTGGATTTTCTAATCTTGATTCTAAAATTTCCCACTGACCTACTACACATCATATTACACTGTAGGCAGCACTTTCATAGTTTGTCCCACATCAAATTGCCTGCACTGTTTCCTCACACTATTTTAAGAGCTTTTAAGAAAATCTTTCACTTTAAATTCTACACCTTTAAAAAAAGAAAAAAACAACTTGAAGTTACACAAAACAAATGGGATTCTTCTCATGTATTAGGTATTCTCTTAGACATTGGGAATCACCTTTGTACAGCACTAAAACTTGGTCCTTATTTTTAATACCACAGCCAAGAGAATAGGCCAATTTATAAATGGACCATCTCTCTCTCTCTCTCTCTCTCTCTCTCTCTATATATATATATACATATATACATACTTATATATATTTCAGTATATATATATAGTTCAGTGTGTATATATATATATAAATATATACATCTATTATCTTTATTCTGAATATATATTGTACCATTTGCTTGGCAGGTGAGGCTTTCGGAGTAAGTGAAATGGATGAACTCACTACACAGAAAGTAGTTCTATTACAGACCTTGGAGAATGAGTACATATTTAAAACCAGCCCACATATGGGTAAGGTGTCAGATAAGGCAAGCTACCTTATTTTAGCAGTGGAGAAGGGTCTGTAATGATCTGCTCAGCGAAAAAAAAAAAAAATGTGCTCCTTAAATAGTTGCTACCTGACATGCTTTTCGCATTTGATAACCATATTAATTGTGACACAGTAAGATTCAGGGCCTGGGTGAGAGAGGGAGAGCTTTCTTTCCCCACAGGACAGAAATAGGGCCTAGAGTCCCGTGCCTCCCTACCCTACCAACTAGAGATATGTCATTTGTGAATGAGAGCATCCATCAAAGTAGGATTCTTTTTTTCGAGTAGAATCCTAGGATGACACTTGGTGTCTTCTCCCATCTCTGCAGACATCTCAGAGGCTAATTGCCACCATGTGGGGCAATCCTAATCCTGGGGGAAGCACAACGAGATTTGGGGAGACAGATCTCTTCAATGACGCTGTAGCGGAATAGATAAGCAAACCCAAAGTGAACCTGACAACTTTCCCTTCAATTGATTTAAATTAGGAATTCCTTCGACTTCCAAACTGTTTTCTAATTAAGTTCGATACGAATGATGGCCTATTTTATACGTGGTTCAGAAGTTGAATTTTCTGAAATAATAATGAAGCTAGAATGTGATCTGGTTTCATGGAGGAGTAATCTTGTCATTCAGAGAACACTTTTCCATACTTAGGGGATGGCGATTTGTTTATTATGGCTTTTAATATAAAGGTAAGCCCTCTCCAGAAAAACAACAAAAAACTTCCAAATACTAAGGATCATCTTAAAATTAATTTCAATAAGATGTGTTGTTATCTCTTTCTGGAATATGTGCTCATGAGAAAATATTTGGATTATAGAGAACAGAAAAAGATTTTACATATATATGTATATACATATATGGTATCAGTTATAATCACTGATAAAAATTCATGTGTTTTAATTGCTTCTTTCCTGCTTATATTTGAACTTGTAAATAATGTTGAGGTTAGAGTGAATGCACAAGTGTATATTGTTTCATGAGTTATAAAAGAGATATGCTGGGCTGGGAATATGGCCTAGTGGTAGAGTGCTTGCCTCGTATACACGAAGCCCTGGGTTTGATTCCTCAGCGCCACATATATAGAAAACAGCCGGAAGTGGCACTGTGGCTCAAGTGGTGGAGTGCTAGCCTTGAGCAAAAAGAAGCCAGGGACAGTGCTCAGGTCCTGAGTCCAAGCCCTAGGACGGGTAAAATAAATAAATAAATAAATAGCCTTTAAAAAAAAAAGACATGCTTTGTGGTAAATATACAATATAGTAGTATAAAGCATGATTCAAGTTATATCCTTATAAACCTAGTGCCATTTTAAATACTCAGAGTTTTGAATGAAACCATATAATGTATATGTTAATGTGGATAATTTGAGACTTTAGCTTGTAGCATTTTTTGTCATTGTTTATTTATCTCCAGGGTTTCATTTCCAGAAGTGAAATTAAGAGTGATGAGTTTAGGGGCTGGGGATATGGCCTAGTGGCAAGAGTGCCTGCCTCATATACATGAGTCCCTGGGTTCGATTCCCCAGCACCACATACACAGAAAATGGCCAGAAGTGGCACTGTGGCTCAAGTGGCAGAGTACTAGCCTTGAGCAAAAAGAAGCCAGGGACAGTGCTCAGGCCCTGAGCCCAAGGCCCAGGACTGGCCCCCCCCCCAAAAAAAAAGAGTGATGAGTTTTGATGATGTTCATATATTTAGGAGTATTATTATCTGAAGAAAAATTGTAGCAATTTTGCTTTCATCTTCAGGATATAACATCCTGCTCATTTTGTAGTATACATTCTTATACTAAATGCTGTAATTTTTACATTTGATTATTTGACAGGCATCCTCCTCACAATACAAACAGATTTATATTTGTTGGATTGGTGAGAAGTAGAATACTTCCATACATACTTTTCAATCAAATTTTCTCCTTTCACACATTGTCTGTTTCACCGTTTTGTTTGAAGACATAAAACACTTTGTCGATTTCCTGTTGTAAAAGGATGCCCTTTATTTTCAATAAAGTCTGGCAAAATAATCTAAACTTTAATTAAAACAGTAATGGAAAATTTCCCATTCCCAGCTCCCATGAGCACATTATCCTCTCTATGGTTGCTGATGTAATGGATACAGAATGTTTCATATCATGTTGAAGAAGAGTGGACCTTGGGCTGGGAGTGTGGCCTAGTGGTAGAGTGTTTGCCTCTCATGCATGAAACCTTGGGTTCAATTCCTCAGCACCACATAAACCGAAAAATCCAGAAGTGGAAATGGCCCTCTGGCTCAAGTGGTAGAGTGCTAGCCTTGAGCAAAAAGAAGCCAGGAACAGTGCTCAGGCCCTGAGTTCAAGTCCCAGGACCGGCAAAAGAAAAAAAAAGGAGAATGGACCGTGGACCCTTTAGCATGAGTGTAAAATTGATCTACAGTTTTGAACAAAGAAGAAATATCTTCCTTGTGATCACAACATTCTGTTCCTCTTCCTCCTATTACAAACTCATACCAGTGGCAAAAGAATACTCCAATGCCCTATTCATAAACTCAATTTCCTGTTCTTAACTTCCTCTTCTGAAGTGAAAGAAGTTTGATATTCTGGGAGGAGAAAAATAAGATTTCAGATGTGGTGAAAACAAGCAAAATCTGATTAGGAAGACACTTGTGCTTTGCAGTGAGCTTAGTAGAGATTTAAAAAATATACAAAGGAATAAGTCAACTATATTTTTCTTTATAAGATAAAATACTGGAAGTTCAATAACATCAATTATACACATCCTCTCAGCCAATATGTGGCAATCTTCTATGGAAATTTAGCCTTATTATTTCAGTGTCCATGCATAAAACAACTAAAATAATGCTTCTCTGAGTCATAGCATGTATTCACAACCACAAGAGTAAAAGTGTTGGACTCCTATCCAGGGCTATAGAAAATATATTTCTCTGTTTAGAAACATATAGTTTTCTTATTCAATTGCTCTGTAAAATTTGAGATATTCTTCTAGTGAGAAATCAAAATAGCTCAATAAGAAAATTACATGTAAAAGTTCCATTTTCCCCAGTTCACATTAAAATAAAAATATAATAAGATTTAAAATAAATTTAAACTATGAATATAACATGAACTCTTAGCAATAATAATATTTTTTTCTCAGCTACAAAGTAAAGACAAAAATGTATTTTTTTTCACCTCAAGCTCCTCTCCTTCATTTATTGTCTCCAGGGACAATTTTATTTTCTGGGGAGGAGGGGATTTATTTATTTTGTTATCATTGAGTAGTTGTAGAAATGAGTTGTTGCTTAGCAAAGTCGTTTATGAATACAATTTATCTTGGTCAGTACCACCCCTTCTAACATTCTTACCCATCCCTCCCCTGTCCACCAGTGGTGATTTTTATTTCATTTTCAAACTTATGGTCTTAGTTTTCTTAATTGTAAAATGAAGTTAATATTTCCTATTTTTCGTTATCTACAAAAAGCATACAATTTCACCTCCCACCCCCATCTGCTGTACACACACACATATACACTAGCATTGGGCTGATGTTCATTAAACTGTCTTTTTATCAGATCACCTTTCTCTTAGGTACTATAAATTATGTATGTCATAATCCATACTTTCTCTGCCATAGAGCAGTTAAGACCATGGGAACCATCATTGGCTGGCATTTGAGAAAAAATGACAAAGCCTAAGAAAGTCTCCATTTTGAAAGCTGAATCGACTCAATTGATTCATTTGCCTCCACAATGGCCCTTCTTTTAGAAACGATCAATAAGTTGCAGAAGAGAGTCTCTCTTCTGATCCCCAGGAAGGGAAATGTTACCTGTAGTTTTTAAACAGGTGTGGCTAGCGGAAGAGAATGAGGAATGACAGTTTTGGATCTATAGTAAAGGAACAAAATGGAATGTTTGAGGAAAATGCAAAGGGACCTATTAAGGGTTCCTCACAAGTCAAAGCTTTGCTAGGTGTCTGTGAGAATGTACAGCTGTCAGGATTTGTTTAGCTAATGACAAGAACTTGTTGAAATTTTAACCATGGCTCCTCTTGCTTCAATTCAAAAGATTCATGATGTGCCTTTTATTCCTTGTTTTCTATGTTTGAAGAGATGATCCCATGTGAGTATTTCTTGTCATGCATGTAATAACATAAGGGCAGTTATTCGACACGTTATTTTCCATATTTCTCTCCAGATCAGGGAACTCTACTGCCTCCAGCAAATTTCCTCTGCCCTCCTTATTTTCCCTTATCGTTCTGCATAAGTATGGCACATGAACACTGAGGATCTGAAATGCAGGTGGAGAAAAGAAATATCATTTGTCATTTTAAGGGCAATGGTAAAACTGTTGAGGTAGTTGAATACTAGTAGAAACCCTTGGCTAAGAAATTTAGTTAATATCCATTATCATCCTAGGATATGCAATTATTTCCACACTCATATGAAGATGAGGAATTTGAGTCTTGACAAAGTTAATTGACTTATTTATTGTATCCAGCTGGCATATTTCCAATAAATCCCGGGTTCTCTTTGAAAAATAGTGTCTGTGAGACATCTCCACAAAATGTCATGAAATTATCACTAAGGGTCTGGTGTTTCCATTTGACAGATGAGCGCACGAACAGTCCAGAGAAGATAAGCAGCTTGCCAAAACTTACATAGCTAGTATGCTGGGGATTGATTGGGGGGAAAATCTATTAAAATTTAAGCAAGATAGCAAGATTCTTGATACTGTCTCATTTGCTACTTGCCTCTCAATCATTGCTGCAAGTGATAAAAAAAATTAATAAAACTTGGTCTTTCTCTTTATGTATTCACAGACTATCAGGAGATCTTAATTTGATATTTAAAATATCCAGGGCATAATGCAGATGGTGCTAATGGTTGCCAGGTAAGCGTAAGGTCCATCCCTGGAAGGCTCCAAGTAGATGCCCCCACCTCATCAAGTCTCCACCCAGTTACCTGGGTAACCAGCAGACCTGGAGGCAGTTACCTCCCCTTTCCCTGAGGTCACATCCTAATCCACCTGGCCACACCCTCTGCCCCTGCCCTAGATAAGGCAGGGCTGGGTGGGGGTCGTCCCTTCTCTCCCTTCTCTCCGGCCAGGGATCACCTTGGCCACAGGCCAGCAGTTCAGTAATAAAATTTCTCTCCTGCCTGAATATTGAGTGGCTCCTTTACCGGCTACCCACTTTAAAAACCTAACATATATGATGCCATGACTCAGGAAGAGCTTAAGAGTCAGGAGAGGCGGAATTCACCTCTATTTTCCTCCTTTTTCTGGGAGTATCCCTAGTCCTGACGGCCCTTTTTCCGTGAACCAAACTGCTGCGAGATGCCATGTGGGACTTTTCACCAATACCATTGCTGGCCTCCATATTCACGTCCATGTCCACACCACTTCTCTACCCTGGTGAGTGAAACTGTTGCTGCTCCGGTTCTCTGCCACTCTGTCCGCTGCTTCTGCCCAGTAAGCTTATTCACTCATCAGGCTGCCTCCCTCCCGTGCTTTTTGGGTTTTTGCATCATGGTCACACCCAAGCCGGGAAACTGCTAGCACGCCCCTTGACAGTGCAGTGAGGCCTGCTCGAAATACTCGCTCAGATACAGTTTTTGCCACTGCAATGGTAAATGGTTAGAAGTCACTTATATTCAGGCTCACTTTCTCTCTTTCTCTCTTTTTCTCTCTCTCTTCCTTTTTCTCCCTCGCATCTTCCTGCTTACTTGCTTACTTTGTAAAACTCCCAAGTCATACCGTCCTGATAATGTACCTTGCTCACAAAGCTGCCTCTTTTCACAGTCCTTCTAAACTGAGGCTTGACCACAAATGTGCTTTGTCAACTGAGGCTTGACCACCAATGTGCTTTGTCAGCAAAGGTATCTAAAAGTTATTTTCTCTAGCATTGACCACGTGGTGGATATTGGGTTTACCAGGCACCAGTTCAGGCGCCATTATGCCATGCTATGTGTCCTCTGTTAGTGTATTTGTGTCCTCCTGCCACCCCCCTCAACATGGCATCCCACTGGAGTTTATCAAAATATGGTTTCTCCATTTTATAATCTGAAAATTGTTGTTTGCTAGCAAAATTGTTTTTCTAACCGACCACGTGGTTCTAAAATATTGGGCAAAAAAATGTCATTTACTATTGGAATTCCAAGGGTCTACTGCTGAAATTCTTTTTTGCATCCTGTAAAACCTATGTGCATAGTGTGTATGTGTGTTCCATGTGTGTATGTCTGTGTAAACATCATTTCTTAGTGAAGTCTCAGAAAACAGAATTAAAGAAACAATATAGGAAGAAGATGGTATGGGTGTCTTAAATTCATACAAGACAAATATCGTTAAATTTGTGTACAATTGTTGGCTGTGACTTAAACACTGATGTAAAACCAGAATGCCATTCTTTATATGTCCATCTAGCTATAAATCTGTGCTAAAACTCTCATTACATCTACAGAGTTTTGTCATTGCAGAATTCTGGCAAGTATTTGTTGGTTAATTCTTGAAAAGGTGCAGGTAAGCTCTAGTCCCCTTGGTCTCCTTGTTGTTGTTGTTTTTTTTTTTTTTTTTTTTGGCCAGTCCTGGGCCTTGGACTCAGGGCCTGAGCACTGTCCCTGGCTTCTTCCCGCTCAAGGCTAGCACTCTGCCACTTGAGCCACAGCGCCGCTTCTGGCCGTTTTCTGTATATGTGGTGCTGGGGAATCGAACCTAGGGCCTCGTGTATCCGAGGCAGGCACTCTTGCCACTAGGCTATATCCCCAGCCTCCTTGTTGTTTTAATTGAAAATAAAAAAGGGCTATTGTGGCAAAGACGCCTTGGATTGCAGTTCGAAGCCAGCAGGGCAGAAAATCTCTCTCAAACTCCATCTCCCAACTATCCAGCAAAGAACCAGGCTGGAAGCATGGCTGAAGAGACTTATCTCTAACCAGCCAAATGCTAGAAGTGGAGCTGTGGCTCAAGTGGTAGAGTACTAGCCTCAAGCAGAAGTGCTCAGGGACAGTGCCCAGGCCCTGAGTTCAAATGCTGTGAATGCTAACAGGGGCAAGCCATCCCAGCAACAAGCACCTAGACTCCTAGGACTCAGCCAGTTCAGGGAACAAGAATCATGGAGAGAAGTAAGAGGATAATGATGTCACATCCTAAATGGAGTCACTTTGGCTCGCCCTTTCAACATTAATTAGAGCTGGGGGATCAAGAGATAGTAGTTTGTCCATCTAATGTCCATACCTGAGTATAAGAACTAGCCAAGTCATCCAATTTTTAGTTTTGTGCCCTAAGCCCTTCCTTTTACCTTAATATTTTTTTTTTCTAGCCCCTGCCTCATGAGACTTCTTCCAGGCTTCATTCAAGGACTGGCATCTACCACCAAGGGACCCTGCTGCTCGCCTTCTCCAGGAGGGGCCACATTTCTGTCTTTTACCCATAATGCCGATGCCCCTTGCCAGCAGGAAGCAGCCAGAGAGAAAGTCTTCATCCTTTTTCATAACTATTAAAAGTAAGAACAGCAGATAACTCTGGGATGAATGGGAGGCAGAAATTTCAGAGAGTAGACGGAGAAAAGGATAGACTTCCAGCCAGTCCCTAAAGTGATGGGACTGAGTACACGCATCAGTGCTGTGGATTATGTAATTCATCCTAGAGGCATTTGGGAAGGAGGATGTTCAGACACAGACACAGGGCAGTGTTACTACTGGGATGTATACCCAGTGAGAGTTTTATGCATGGAAATGGTGGTGTCAGTACACAATAAAATACTTTGAACATTTGAAGACAATGGTGTGCTAAGGAATTTCAAAATGAAAATAAAAATATACTGGGATGGCTGGTGATGAACTTGATTTTTTTGTTCTATTAGCAGAACCTTTCAAATACTACGCATATTAGATTCCCTTCAATGTTAACTGTATTTGGGAAAAAATTAATTGTATAAAACACACAAACGTGTAATTTCAATGTTCTTCTAGTTTCAATAGTTTTCTCTCTAGTGCATCTTTATATCCTAATTATAGTTGCTTTGTGTTTTTGAAAAGATATAACTTGAAGAGTTGTTCCAACTCTTCATATTCATATTACTTGTAGTTCTTATTTTTAACTTTCCAAAACTGTTTATTTTTCTCCTGAGATTGATTAAAGTTCTTAATATATATGTTCTCAATTTTTTAATTTATAGATTAAAACCTGTATAGAAAATAATGGTTGAAAATGTATGTGATGGAATGGTTAAATCAAGCTAATCACCCATATATCATCACACATGCCTTTTGGATTTATGTGTTGAGAATATTTAAATATATTCAGCAATTTTTAGTTCACCACCTTGTTGCACTGACTAATGGTAAATGAAATTGTGTATCTTATCACAGAGATCAGTAAAGTAATTGAATATAAAACCAACACACAAACCTAAGTGGCATCTTTGTACGCTAATAATGAAGGAATTGAAATAGAAATAAAAAAGCCATCTCATTTACAATACTTGAACTATTTCTTCATTTGCAAAGAAAAGTTTAAATACCAGGGGCTACATTAAATAAAATGTAAGTAAGATCCTCTGTGTCTGGTATATAACAAATATTCAAAATTTAGAGCTCTCCCAACTGTCCCGTTTCTCCGAAATTGATAGAACACTAGTTAAGCTACCTTGGCTTATATTTTTAGTTGTCTCACATTTAATTTGCAAGCACAGACTGAGCCACTCTTGATTTTTTTTCCTTCGTCCTCTCATTATGCATTATAATAATGCCAAAGGAAGCTTTTGCATTTTCTTCTCACTGTGTCAGCTCTGAACTGTGAGAAATACTAGTTATAGACTAAACAAAATACACATGAGGGACGATTTGTAAATAGCGGAAGTCATCATTGTAATTAAAGACTATCTAAGAAACCAAAGACACTGAATTTAAGTTTAACAAATAAATGAGGGACTGGGCTAATATTGAACTTTAATTTTCTGGCAAGCAGAATGTCAGATATTGCTTTGAAGACATTGCTGGGAGAGAGTGAATTTTGAACCTCTTTATCTCAGGGAAAGAAGGAACCTACATGCTTAGGAATGGAAGTTCATCTGATGGTGCAGGTATTGTATCTAGAGTAAGAGTAACTCCAAAGTCTACTTGTGTTATGTGGCAAAGGAATTAGTAGGGCCACAAGGAATCACTTTTTTCCCTTCAGTTTTCAGAGATAATATTGTGTTCTTTGAAAGCCTAAAACTCAAAAGCATCATGCCATTTTTCAAAATAGTCATGTGATGTTTTCTCACCCTAGGTTTCCTCAGAGCAAAAAGGGAAGGAAAGAAAAGAGACCCTAGACTTTGTGCCTATATTTGAGTTGTGTGGCAACTATTGAGAGAACCAAGGCTCAGAGATTGCTGACAAATCAAAGTCTCAGAGTTAAAGACAAAATGAATGGGAAATAAGCCACACCTGTAATCCTGCCTACTTAGGAGGCTGAGATCTGAGGGCTGTAGTGCAAAGCCAGTCTAAGCAGGAAAATCTGTGAGACTGATCTCCAATTAAGCACCAAAAAGCCTAAAGCAGAGGTGTGGCTCAAGTGGTAGAGTGCTAGTCTTGTGCCAAAAAAACTCAGGGACCACACCCAGGTCCTGAATTCAAACCCCAGGATTGGCCCAAGTCCTAAATTCAAGCCCCAGGATAGACACACACACACACACACACACACACACACACACACACACACACGCACACACACACACACACGAGTGAGAAATAGTAACCATCTACTTGGTCTCTAATCGGAGTCCAGTACTTTTCCTGAAAGAATAAAAAGATTTGATCTGATTTTCTATCCATTCATCTTTCCCTCTGTCTTACAAAGACCTAAGTCTTCACATCCCAGATAGCAGGCATTTAGTAATCACTGAATCAGAAAACACTCTAAGTCCTCCCTAAAATGTCTATTCAACAAATGTATCATTAAACAGGGGTGGTGTGAGTCTTGAAGAAATTAAGTCAATGTAGGAGGGTCCATTCAGATGCTTTCTTGAGAAATGACTGAAGGATAAGTTTTCCTGGCCTGTGTTAAATCTCCTCTGTTGGGAGAGAAGCATTATATTAAAACCCTGACTCTATTGGTTTGTTTGGCTCATTTAACAAACATCTCAGAGCCAAATTCTATGGCTCTGTTCTCTACCTGACTTGATTATATTGCTCATGAAACAAAGGTGGAAAGTCAGTTCCCTTGATAATTAGGATTATTTGTTTTGGACTCTAAATTTGCACATAGAAAATAATCTATAGTATATCACAGAAAAAAACATGGAGTTTCTGGACCCTTTTTTTTTTTTTTTTGAGTTTTTGGACCTTTAGGGTTAAACACCTTAGATTTACCTATAATGAAGGTGATACCTCTTTATCCTTTACTCTTTTGCAAGTGAAAAATCTAGCAGATAACCCACCTATTCAGAATTCCAAAGGTTCTCATCTGATATTTACATGCAATATTTTTAAAACAACAGTCAATCATTTATTAGCATACATAGGATTCACATGAAGATAAGGTTGATCTTTTACTTTTTTCTTATACTGTCTTCTACTGGCTTAGAAAGCTGTTCTTCTAGAGAATTACAAAGCACTTCAATATAGTTTGGTGGTGTTTGGTACACTTTCTTCCAGGCCATCATTCCTTCTAGTAGTTGCTCTCCTTCAAGTCCCTTGCTGGCTTTTTTTTTTCTTCTTATTTATTGTCAAAGTTATGTACAGGGAGGTTACAGTTTCATACGTTAGGCATTGGATACATTTCTTGTACTGTTTGTTACCCCCTCCCTCATTTTCCCCTCTCCCCTCCCCTTTCCTTCTCCCTCCATGAGTTGTTCAGTTGGTTTACACCAAACAGTTTTGCAAGTATTGCTTTTGGAGTCGTTTGTCTTTTTATCCTGTGTCTATCGATTTTGGTATTCCCTTTCACTTTCCTAGTAGTAATACCAGTATATACAGTTTCCAATGTACTCAGATAAGATACAGTGATAGTGCAGGTACAAACACAGGAAGGGGATACAAGAGGATAAAAGATCAACCTTATCTTCATGTGAATCCTATGTATACTAGATTGTCTAAAGGACCAATAATTGAATTTTTTCAATAATTTATAAAATACCTAGAAGCAAATGGCTCACACCTGTAATTTTAGCTACTCTGGAGGCTGAGATCCACTGGCTTGAGGGTTGAAGCCAGCTGGATCAGAAAAGTCCAAAAACTCCGTTTCCAATTAATCAAACATTGGGCTGGAGGTATTGTTCAAGTGGTAGATTCCTATGCAAGCTAGCAAACAGAAAAAGCAAGAGTCCCTGTGTTTAAACCCCAATACTACCCTCCCCAAAAATAAAATAAAATAAAACATATCTGGTAGGAATCACAAGAGAAAATTCTCCCCCATTCAATTCATACTTGTAAATAAGGTGGTCAGTAAAATGTACCTAAAATATTTGTAAATGATTCCATATTTTATCAAGATCAGTAAGATAAACAGATTGATTTAACCCAGAAATCTACATATACATGTCTACAAATCTACATATACATCTGTGTGAATAACTGTATGTATGTATGTGTGTGTGTGTGTGTGTGTGTGTGTGTGTGTGTGTGTACTTACTGGTGATTAAAATTACATTGCTATCAATTATGTAAAAAAAATGATTTATTAGCACGTTGTTTAGCAGATTGTGTATGGATGTTTTCCATTCTCTCATGTGATGCATTTTGTGTGTGTGCGTGTGCGCGCGCGCGCGTGTGTGTGTATGTGTGTGTGTGTTGGTACTATGGCTTGAACTCAGGGCCTTCCATTTTTGCTAGATTTCCTTGCTCACAGCTGGTGCTCTACCACTTGAGATATGGCTCCAGTACAACATTTTATTACAGGTTAATTCAGATGGAGTCTTAGTGATTTCTCTGCCTGGTGTATAATTTTTTTTTTTTATTTCTCAAAATTAATTTACTTTAAGGCTGGGAATGTGACCTAGTGGTAGAGTGCTCACCTCATATACATAAAGCCCTCGGTTCGATTACTCAGCACCCCATGTATACAAAAAGCCAGAAGAGGCGCTGTAGTTCAAGTGGCAGAGTGCTAGCCTTGAGCAAAAAGAAGCCAGGGACAGTGCTCAGGCCCCGAGTTCAAGCCCCAGGACTGGCAAAAAAAAAAAAAAAATTACTTTGTTGTTATTGTAGAGGTGATATACAGAAGGACTACAATTACATGAGTCAGGTAATCAGTATACATCCTTTCATACAGTGGCATCTGTTTCCTCATTCTCTCACAGCCTCTCCTTCCCTCCCATCTCCACCCACGAGTTGTATTTGCCAATGTCCACTGCAGTCAGTGAGCTCCATTGGTGCACTTTTCCATCTTTTTTTCACTAAAGTTCTATGCCCTCCCCCAACACTCTCAAAGTTATACATGTGAAGACACAATACATAAAGTAAAGAAAACTGAATCATCAAAAACTAAAATCTAAAAAAATTTAAAAAGAAGTATTTTGTTTCGATATCTTGGAGTTTGTTTCAGCATCTATATTACTTTATATAAATAAGAAGAGGCATTGTACCTTTGTGGTTCTCTCCTAAGAGTATTATCTTTTGGTCTCACTACATGTGAGTACCTAGAATCCTGTATAATTTGTTTATACCAGTGAATTTTAGACGTAACTTCTGCATATCAGAGAGAACACGTGCTATTTGTCTCTCTGATCTTAGCTTACCTTAGTTAACATGATTTGTTCTAGTTCCATCCTTCTCCTTGCGAATGACATGATTTTGTTCTTTCATATGGCTATGTAAAATTCCACTGTGTATAGGAACTACATTTTTTGCACCCATTCATCTATTTTGGGGCATCGAGGCTGTTTCCATATCTTGGCTCTCACAAATACTGCAGTGATGGACATAAAAGGGATTCACATAGGGAAAGAAGAAATCAAACTATCCCTATTTGCAGGTGACATGATGTTATATCTAAAGGAGCTCCCCCCAAACCCATCCCCAAGCTCCTAGAGCTGATCAACCACTTTGGCAAAGTAGCAGTATACAAAATTATCCCATAAAAATCAGTAGCCTTTCTGTATACTTGGGACATCTTTGAAAAGAGATCCACTGATTTAAGCCTCCTAACTCGAGTTAGAGGCACGAGCAATTTGCATCTGGCTATATAATCTATCCTACATTTTGAGTCCCCTTCCCCACCAAGACCTAGTTTTTTTGTGGTCTTCCTTCAGATGGAAAGCAGACAAATGGTTTTTCAGGTAAATCCAGAATTAAAATGATTTTTCTCCCTAAGGAGACAAATACAGCTTGGATATAATTGCTTTATTATGGCAAGCTGTGTCAAATATCAACGAGAAGCAAATGTATTCTATCACATCACACTGTATCAATTTATCAAATCATATTAATCATGTACCAATGATTTAATGTCTCATTGTATCATATCATTTGGTCAAGAGGATTTTCAGGCTTAGAACTATATTCTCTATACTTTGTTTCTTAAAATAAGAATTCCTTCATGAAATCAGAGGCTTCATATGTCCATTTTTATGCATGCAAACTTATTTGTGGGGTGGTAGTGCCTAAGAAAATGTCAACACCTGTCAAAGTCTTTTGAAGGCATTATCTGACTATCTGTGGTGTGTGTCACAGAACTCTGCTTTGCATGATAATGTAACCAGCACGTTTTCATTAAGACATTATTTTATCTGAAAATTATTACTTTTCCTAAAATCAGTACCCCTGTCAGGTACAGATATGTAGGAGATGGCATTTAGCACAGCACTGGTTGTGTGTATTTGAATGAAAGCTGTTTCTCTGAACAATTGCAAATAGCTGATGTGGCAACTGCTGCTAAGTACCTGAATGCTTCAGGGAATGTAGAAATGTTCGTAATGTAGAGATAAAGTTTACAGTTGTCTATGGTATGCAAATATGACTGGAGGTCATCAGTATCACTGCAGTAGTGTTTGGCTTACATTTCCAGGAATAGAAACATTGTCAGTTTGGAATTCATTTTTAATAGGAATTAATGGTTCCTTAAGTAAATTGTTGTTGACAAGCAACACTTTCTGAATCAAGGATTGTCAGATTGGTGTTTGTAACAAGGAGCAATGTCTGTGTATATTTATACCAACAGCTCATTAACTTCCTCATAGTTCATTTCAGTAGTCATTTTATGTCAGGTTGAGAAAGTAAACAATACCTATTGAATACTACAAGGAAGACACTATGCTAGGCACTTGATACCTTCTCAATCAAAGTTGTCATGCCCATGTGGGATAGAAAATATTACCCTTACATTATATTTGAGAAAATGGACGTGTGCAAGAGCAATGTAAAGCATCACTGCAGGGTGCATGTGGAGAGGATGGGGAGCTTACTTATTGCTTATCTGTTCTATTCCAGGTGCCTCATAAGGAGCCTGCTTTTAATTAATTGGAATTTACCTCCAGTCTCCTGTATACTCCAGCAATTGATCAGATAATTCCCATCATGTGATATGATGCTGTGTTATGATAATCTGGTAGCATAGTGTGGGTGCAGAGGTGATGAATGCACAGAATTATCAATGTTCGAATTATCAACATTCATGATTTTATAGCTGACTACAATTCAGCATTGGAAGACATCTCATATTTTGAGTAATATATCATAAATGGACATTTTTGGAACACCTTTCAAGGCACACAAGAGGTCTCCTATATTTTCACATATGTAAAATTTCTTTAAGTGACAGAAAATTTGTCAAGGTAGATGCAAAGTCAACCATGAACTAGGCAATGGCAAGGGCCTCTGTCACAATAATGCACCGAATTCAAATTTTATTCATGGGACTATTAAGGTTGTGTTGCTTTTTTGGTTTTGTTTGATTTAGAAAATTTTGAGAGTTAGGGTCTTCAAGTACACCCGGTTATCCACATACAGTCAACTCCTGCAGGACAGTCTGGGATAGGCCTCAACTAGAAACTCAGCGGCAACATGAGGTGGCACTTTGAACTTGAATTACAATCCCGTTTCGAAAAGTCAGAGCTTCTTCCATTTAGGAGCCAGTCTTCTTTACCATAGTCATTCCACATTGTTAAGCATGGTGAATTAGAATGTTTTCATGTACTCAATACCCATCACACCCATACACATCAATGTGCAAACATCTAGCATTTTTCTTTTCTTGCTTATTTGAGATAGGATCTTGCTATGTACCCCAGGTTGGCCTTAAGCTTGCACCCTTCCTACCTCAGCCTCCCAAGATTATAGGTGTGCACTACCACATCATTGCAACAGTCTCCATTTAAGCTATATATGAGTTCATATGAGTTTTAATCTGGCCATCATATAGAACAACATTTGAAACATAAACCAGTAATGAAAGTATTACGAGAAATATCACATGTAACTTTTAAAGACTGCCCAAAAGACCGTTGTAACATCAAAGTAACATTTAAAAGAGTGTGTTCTTTCATTTGCATTCAATCTGTCTCTAAACCTAGCAGTGTCCTGGCTACTCACTTGCACTCACTCATCTGTCATCAAGCAATTCCCCAAATTTACATTCTACATCACTCATTCCAATATCTTATGGATTCTCTCTCCTTGACCCCGCTGTTTCCAAGGTTCTATCTATATTACAAAATATCACTTGAAATCATATTCAAAGGTAGGAGTCAAATGAGTAGAAAGAGAAGGAAGAACAAAAAATACTCTTTGTTTTCACTTTCTAGTGGAAAGCATCCTATTTTGTCTGCGAAGTGTACAAGTGGAACCAATCTTTCTGTGCCAGTGGAGAGTGCAGTGAGACAGTGGAACACTAGACACTGAGAAATCCCCAACCTCAAGTTCAAAACATATAGATATAGTATAGAATTTATATTAAAAATAAATATATACATATATATATATATATTCCACTGTCTGTGATCCTCCAAGTTCCCATACAGTCTCATCCCTTCATTATAGTAAATCTTCAAAAATCAGGCAAGGAAAAATGATTTTTTGGCTTTTATATTTTGTGGTAATAGAATTTGAACTCAGTGCCTTGCACTTGCTAGTCAAATGTTTTATTATGTAGGCCACACCACTCCAAGCCCAAGGAGAAAAAAAACAAGCAGAAAGATAAAAGAGAAGCCCAGTGAGGCTTTCAGTGGATTTCTCAGCAGAAACATACAGGCCAGGAGCTAGAGAAATTATAATATATAAAATAAATGAAAAGGGGAAAGGAAAAGCCTGGTAACCGAAATCCTTTCATCATTGATTTGTCCTTCAAAAATGAGTAAGAGATAAATACTTGTCTAGACAACAACAATTGAGGAATATCATTCCTACTGGGGAAAGAGAGAAAGAGAGAGAGAGACAGAGAGACAGAGACTGAGACAGACAGAGAGACAGAGACAGACAGAAAGAGAAAAAGTAGGAAAGACAGAAAGAAAGAAAGAAATGGAAAAAAGAGAGGAAGGAAGGAAAGAAGGAAGAAAGGAAGGAAGGAAGGAAGGAAGGAAGGAAGGAAGGAAGGAAGGAAGGAGAAAGAAAAAAAGGGAACTGTGGTTCTTCAAGCTGTCCTAAAACCTTTAAAATCTTCACTACTATATTTCATCTCACTATTATCAACTAAATCTTAAATCTCAAGCATAGAAATGTAATCACTCAACATTGTGAATTATTTGGGGGAATCACTGAAATGTACAGTACAGTATTTGACTTAATTAATTGACACTGACTGTTTGACATTCCTTGTCAAGAGAGTCAGCCTTGTTCTTCCTAAGACAACAAAAGTCACTGCTTCCTGCATTCCAGAAAAAATAATTGAGTGAAATGTTTTATCTCACTGTCATAGAATGAAATTTAAATGAGTAATTTAAAATAATAGAAAGCACATTTTTAAAAAGCAAGACAGAAAGATTGTGATAGGAATCCAGTGGAGATGGAATGAGAAAAAATTTTCAGAGATTTTCTTTTATTATTAACCCAAGAGAAGTAATCATCTATATGTCAGTGAAAAAAGTAAAATTTGAGCAAGGCATATTGAAAGATAGTTTATATATAATGAAGATAAAAGTCATTACAAGGCATGGTACTGGAGGATTATTGAAGCATTCTTACCTTAAATGCTGTTACAGAAAGTTCCTTGATAATTATAGTCCTACTAAAACTGTATTAGATAAAGAGAGATAGGAAAATAAATTGAAATAATCTGAAATTCAGAAAGAAAAGATGAGCCCTCAGTTTTCTGGAGATGGCAAATGTTACAAGGGTGTCACAGAATGTTACACATGCAAGGGGTCTTAAATTTTTTTACTTCCAGCTTCTTAATTTTATAGTGAAAGATACTGCTACCCACCTTTGCCCGAGGTTATATCTAATCTTCATGGTAAAGCAATGGCAGGAACATTGATTTTTCTTCATAGATGCAAAGACTCTTTCCTCTGGAGAGATGACAATGTGGTGTCATCTTTGTGAAAATAATTCTAGTCTTCTCTATACTCTTGGGAAGAATCATTTTTTTATTCACTCTTTCTGGTACAGCCTGGTGTCTTCCCTGAAGCTGTTGATTAATTACCAGGAACCATCACACTCCACAGTGACATCCCCTAGGCAAAGCCTGTCTTCTGGCCTGAAATGCCAGTCTGGGTGAAGGTCTGGGACAATTCCTGTTAGATGACATTCTTGGCTGCAGGGGTTCCCCTCTGCCTGGGGCTGCATCAGTGGGAAGAGGGTTGACTTTAACAAACAAGGCACTGCTTCCCCACCAGCAAGCCTGCTGTTGCTGTTGTCTCCAGTCCTCCAAAGGCCGGAACCTCCATATGCTCAAACCTCCACTGTCCCAGCACAGAATCAAATGAGGAATTAAGCAAATCGGAGGAGCCGGGATCAGTGGAAATCAGAAGAACACTGGCATGAAACCAAACAGCAATAGAAAGAAGAAAATATCATACCTGACATCCTGACATCCTGAGCTCCACAGCTAAGAATAGTTACTGTCTCTTGTTTTATTTTTCTTACTTATTCATTTTTCTGCCATGTCAAGCCAATGCCAAATATGATCAGAAAAGGCATAGCTTTGCAATCAAACATGAATAGCAACTTGATGCCTCTTTGTCTCATGACTGAAATTAATAATAAGATGGCATCAAATAATAGCAATCCTGTGCAATGTATTTCAGGCATGTGTTTATGAACACTTCTATGTCTCCTGAAACTGAATGAACTATGCATGATGGCACATAAAAGTATGCATATTATTTATACAATAATTATAAAATGACATCATTGGCCTGAACATGTACAAGGGAAGAATGAAGATCTACATATAATTCATAAGAAAATAGGCTCCTCCTATTTATGTCCGTAGCAGATAAAACAACACTAATGCCCACCCTCCTGGATCTACCACCAAGTCTGCACAGGTGCTCTGCAAAATGCCAATGATAGAACAAGGCAAGAATATCAACTGGCATTCTGATGATGGAAAGAATTCCTTTGACAGATGAGTTTTGCTGAGTACTCCCTATTGGCTAGGCTGAAACCTTCTGAAGACTAGGCTGTAGCAACACAAATACCCACCTTGCCTTCTCTTTCCTCCTTTAATCACAGCTTTAATAAAGCATACATTTATTCTCCCCATCTTCTCTTTTCCCTGTCCCCAAATGTATCTTTCTTTCATGTCTTTGGCTGTTGGGAATGCAAATGTGTAAGTACTTTAACCCACTCATCATAAAAATGTAAAGTATCTAATTGCATGATGAGATAGTCAATGAACTTAATATTAAACCCCATTGATATTAGATTTCCAACAAGTCAAAGTTATGTTTTGAGCTTACTCTGGAAAAAATAACATTCACAGCCATTTTCCAACATGACTATTCTCCTTAGATCCATCTAAAGCAAAACCATGGGCAAAAGGTGAATGCGCTATCATCCCAGGTGACAGATAGCTGGCTCTCCCTTGTGTATTCCGCAAGTGGAAATTTTGCTCATTCTCATTTGGCTGCCATATTGAAGCATCACACTGCACTTTGCATATCTTTGTGGAGCTTAGGGATCGATGTCTGTTCTCCTTCCTAAACCCTCATTAAGTGCAGAGACTGTGCTTGCCTTATTTATTGTCATTATCTTTAATGCCAAGGGCTCTGCAGACTACACAGTAATGGGCCTTTAGGATAAATTCAAAGAAATTCAAATTGCTTGCAGCGTCTCATTCTACTTTTCAGAAATCTTACTATTATTCTCTGCTATTATTTGAGGTAACAGTGGACAATTCTAAGTTAAGATGAGGAAGAAAGAACAATTTTAAAGAGAAAGTTCAACAAATGGAGACACTAAATCCCTGGAATGCAAATAATGAATTAATACTATCTGTTTAAAAGCTTGCTTTTATTGAAAGCCATTTGTAGGTACTGGCTTGGATATTCAATTCCATGAGTTAATTAAACATGCATTTATTTACTGCATATTATGAATCACTTACTTTGCACTGAGTAAAGAGAAGAAAATGACAACTGTTTGCAGGCTTAAAAGTATTTCAATTTGTCCAGCAGGAATGTTGAAGTAAATAAATAAAATAAAGCAGTATGTTGAGTATTGTAAGAGATGTATGTTTAGAAGCATGGAAAATATCTCATTTAACATTCAGACCCTTATTATGTGGTTACAACTGTATAAACTAGCTCCTTCTTTGTAATTATTTTTTAAATAATTCCTAGGTGGGATGCTGCTTACAGCAGGGGCTTCTAACTCTCACGTTCCAGCAAATGGCTCTTAACCAACTGTTGTTGACTCTGATAATTCATGATGCTTTTTTAATCCATATGAATAGATCGCATTGTTTCATATTAGTTTACAGATGAAAATTTACTTTGGAAGCGTTTAACCTATTATATCTTCTATCTAACTGTATGTGTCCGATTTGCAGTGTACACATTGGTTTGGGAAAGGTTAGGAATCACTTCCTTCTTGTAGTTAGTTCTATTACAAGGCTTTTTTTTTTTTTTTAATTTCAGCTTTTCCATGATTCCCCCTTGTCAGGAGTATAAACTCCAGACTCCTGAGCATGGAATGCAGAGACTCATCGATGTGGATCTTCCAGTTCTTCCCTTCCCCATGCCCCATTACTTTTTCACTCCACAAGTTCCAGCCACGCTCAGGGCACTGCGATGAGAGGGCTTTTTACTGTCCTCCTCCTTGTTCTTCTCTTCTCTCTTGCCTTTCACCTCCTGGTCTTACAACACGCTATCTTCATGAGACATCTGTTCAATCCCTTTCAGATTTCAGCATGCGTGTAACTCATTAGTTCTTCGAATGTTAGCTTATAATTATTTCCTAGTATGAGCAATGCTTCTAAGCTCTACACACCCAATTTCTCCTGAGGACTTACTCTAGCACATTATGCAAACTATTATCTTCTCACTTACTGTATCACGTCGATATTATTTTTATCTCCTTCATAAGCCTATGAGCTATGGGCAGGAGCCATCTCACTTTTTATTCTATCTTAGATCCTTTGCACACATAGAAGGATATTTATTGAATAAATCCCAAATTGAATAAAGGCCTTACAAATTCACTATAATGCTACAATCCCAGAAGGAGAACAAGGAATAAATACGTTATTTTCATGATTTTTAAAGAAAATAATGCATTTCATTAGATATGACCTGTCATACTTTAAGTGCTCACTAAAAAAAATTAATGTGTTTGAATGTTACTAGAGCTAGTAAATGCTTATTTCATGGGTTTATTTTTAAAGTAGTAGCTTTTGATTATATAGGTTCAAAAAACATAGCAGTATTTCTTAAGGTATATATATACAGTTACAGTTATTAAAATATATAGTTATAACGTAGGCCTGATCAAAAACAATTGGAGATATAATAGACATAAAAACACACAAACTAAATGGCATTAAAATCGTTATGGAAACTATATTTATAGAACAATGACATCTTTAGTTTAGATACATGTACACATAAAGTAATGATGTAATTAATGCACATATAATGTGCATTACTAAAAAGGTAATTTGAGACACCTTGGCAATGGAAAGTTCTTTATGATTCAAGCAAGGGGATAAAGCCAAGAGCTAGATGGGTATTTCATAACATCATTTCCGGGCCATACAAAGCTATCAATATAGGCAGATAGCCACCCACAGCCATGGAAAAGCATATGAGCCTATGTGTCTGTCCTTCCACATACCAAATGATTTCTGAGGCCTGGTAAGGCCCGCTGTGGCAGATATTCCTCATTCTGATTAGTATTCCATGAATCAAGCCTGAAAAAACAGTGCCTAAGTTAACATCCCCTAAATGCCAAGTTCCTTTTAAGTTAGAGATATGTCACAGTAAGATAATACAATTTAATTTTCCCATAAGAATATGAAGTTGGTCTTCAACTTACAGGCTATATTGATGTTCTCATTACTATACTTCCCCCTCTTCAAGATCTAAAGAAGATCCTCATACACAGTATGCATTCAGCAAACATTCATATCCAGGTGTTCACACATTTTTTAAATTCAAAAAGCAAGCCTAAGTTGTTAAAGTTTTTATTAAATTAAATTATTAACATAATTTAGGAGACACAACATTCTTACAAATCATGTTAATCTTCCTAATCTATGTAGTTTCTTAGACTCTTGATGGTTAATGAGAGGGACGTCTTAGTAGGTAACAGGGGCAAGAGTGGTCCTAAATGGTACTGGTACAGTGGAATAATCTTGCAAATTCTGTAGATTTAGTGATAGCACTTGTGAAGATGCATGGAAACCTCATAACTGTCTTACAAGTCAGAACTGTAAGCAGCAGTCAATGAAAACCAAGGATGTGCTAATGCCATATCAAAGATGCCATCATTCTATAAAGTTTTCATATTTCAATTTCATTTATTCTGCCTATATAGTACATTTATATTGTTTAAATCATTATACTCAGATGCACTTCTCACTACCCCTTTTCCCAGATCTGTGTAACTTTAACCCATTTAAATACAAAAATAAACTTGACAGAACCAAATATACTTTCAGTAAAAGGATTTAATTATTGCAACAATATGGTGTCTATTTATCCCAGTAACCATTAAGAGATCATAAGTATTTCTTTGGCTAATATAGCATGAACACACAGAATAAATGACATTTAGAAAGTAATTAACATCATTTCCACGGTTAATATCTTTTGCACACAATGAGGATCATGCCTCTTGATCTGTCCTAGTGATGTATGACACTCTCACTTTATGACAGATGTATCATTGTCTAACAAACTGTCTTTCTCTATCTTATTTTTACAGTTCAAGTGCACAGGCATATGACAGGGTTGTAGAAATATGTTACTCAGTAATCTACCATAGGAACTGTAAATCAATTACAGCACATTTTTATTTAAGATTCAGTCACATTTTTATGTCAGGGAATCAAACAATTTAGTCATCAGCTTAATACTTATTTTTAAAACAAATACTATCACCATGTAATTTCATGTATTGCTGTCTTGTCCCTTTTGAATAATTTACAAGAATCCTATTATCTTCTAATAACAGAACCTGCAATTTTTGATGTCTGGTAAAAACTATTCAAGATGAACAACTTTGGGCCAAAGATCCTAAAATTACTTCTTGCTCTTTTAATACTTTATATCTTAATTGAATCTTTGGTCATAGCTAACAGAGAAACTGATCATGACATAATGCAATGTATTTCTGTAATCCATAAACAATTTAGGCCAGAGGTCTACTCATAGAAATTCTACTTTGATTTCCAGATCAATATTCCATATTACATAAAATTCCAGGGTTGCATATCTTCATTCATTCATTTCAAGTCTTGAACAAGTTTCAGTAACTACTAAAATAAAATTGTCACTCAGTGATTAGTAACCCACAATAAACAAAATACATTAGTTTCCTCCTCTCACATGGATATATTTGGAAAACATAAAAATATGTTGTTACAATCTGCAGTAGATTAGCTATGGGAAAAAAGATAGCAAAAAGTGAAAGAAGTATTTTTAAATTAAAGTGATTGGAAATAGCAAGTCACTGATGACAAAAGATCAGAGAGTTCATGAAGGGGCCTGGGATGCCAAATTGTGTTGGGTCTTGGTAAAACATGAGTGAGACAAGAGCTGTAAAGTAGACCAGGTTATTCTGGGTGCAGAATGAAGAAGAAAGCAAACAGGGGCCAAAACATCATAGGTTCACTAGGGTTTGTTCAGATAAAACTTGAGAACTTTTTTCTTTTCACATACTCAGTTTTATTGCTTATCATCTATTTTTTGCTATTGATGAATATTATTGCTTTTGGAGCAAGTAATTCCTGGATGGTTTTAACCAACATCTCCCCAGGGCAAACACCTGATTTAATGATGGAGCTGTGGATCCAGTGGTAAAGTACTAGCTTTGAGCAAAAATAGTTCAGGGACAGCACCCAAGCCCTGAGTGTAAGCCCCAGGACCAGCACACAAGTACACACACACACACACACACACGTACACACACACACACCATAACACATTAGATGAGGGAATGAAAATATCTGTATTTAATCTGCTAAATAACAATGCTATGATCTAGTAAGAGGGCTCTAGTTACTGACTGCAGCCGTCGAAGACATTATTAACACCCTGACCCTCCCCTTCTTTTCCTTACTGCTTCTCTACCCTGAAATGAAGGCGCTCCTTTGATTAGTAGCACTGTGGATTCAACTGTATCCCAATCTCAGATAAGTCATGTGTTGAAACCCTAAAAACTAATGGACTGTGTTTGGAGAGAAGGTCTTAAAAGATGTGTTTAAATTTAAGATCATAAGGTTAAGGTCCCAGCCTAATAGGATGGGAGTCCTTAAAAGAAGAGGAAAAAGTATCACATTCATCAGATGGACACCAAATGGAACAAAGGAATACCAAATGAAGACAGAGTGAGAAGGCAGCCCTGAGCAAGCCAAGGACAGAAGCCATGGGAGAAATCATCTGGACAATATCTTCATTTTGGACTTTTAGTCTCCAGGTTGAGAGAATAAATTCCTATTATGTAAGATCCTTACTTTAGGATATTTTGCTAATGACAGCCTGACCCAAGTATTATAAGTAGATGCAATCCTTTGAAAATGATGCAAATATAGATTTAAAAATGTTGTCTACTTCATTTCTATATAATGGGTTCTTAGTTGGCCTCTGATAAAATGTAGTGATAATAAACATCTCCCATTTATTCATACTAAGTCAATCATATGAGGTAGAAGGTTAGCTCACTCCCACGTCTAACAGTTTCCAATGTGGTCTTGTTCTTCAACAATGATATAAGGACCCAACAAGCCATGTACTCTGTTGTGTGAATTATACCACAAGCACATGCTGCTCCAAACCCTTCACAGGGAATAGCTGGTCATTTCAGCATTTACTGAAGCTGTTTCCTCTTCCATGCGGCTCAGACACTTACTGTTCCTGACTGCAGTAATTTGTTACCTACATGACCCCCACTCTTATGCTGGAGGTGGGGGCAGAGAGGGAACAGCATCTTTGCATCAGTACCCCACAGACACCTCCATCCCTTATCCCCAGAAAAATGTTTGTTACTTTTAAGAAGAAAAAATGCCTGGAAAATATGTAGGTTTCTATAGACAGTCTGTTTTAAACTACAAACTGTTCTACCTGTACATAAAATGACAGATCAGAAAGGCACCAACTGGATGCTTCAGAAACCGAGGACAAATACCTATTTTCATTCATGTTGTGAATGCATTGTTAAAGCTTTTTTGTGTTGTTTTGTTTTGGTTTTGGTTTTGCCAGTCCTGTGGCTTGAGCTCTGGGCCTGGTCACTGTCCCTGAGCACCTTTTGATGAAGGCTAGCACTCTACCACTTGAGCCACAGCCACAGCGTCATTTTTGTGTGATTTAATTTGAGATAACAGTCTCACAGACATTCCTGAATGGGCTGTCCTGGAATTATCATCCTTAGATCTCAGCCTCCCGCATAGCTAGGATTATAGGCATGAGCCATTGGCACCCAGCATCAATGCATTTTTTAAATCTTCTACTTATTCATCAAGTACCCATGAGCACAATGTAATATGGAAACTTTGGGGAAAGGGACAAATATAAAATCTTAAAAAAAAAAAAAAAACACTAAAGAAACAAAAACCAAACAAGGCAAGGCTGAGAAACTCACAGGCAAGAAGAGTCATGAGGAGGTATGATGGGGTCAAATAGAATATGCTGTCCCAGATGACAGTCTAGAATATAAGGGGACTACCATGTAAAGACCAAGGAATTGACTAAAAATGTTCATTGCGACCATCGGTGAAAGTGGTCTTTGGAGTGACCATCTCTTCATACATCTTCTGTTCTAAACCTGCTCTAAAATTAAAAGCCTATTAGATATGGAGCAAGCTGATCACAATAGAACCAGTTCTAAATTTTCTCACATGCTGTGAGAAACCCAAAAAGTAACATGGATAACAAAAAGAACCAATCAAACACACAAAAAAAGTAAAACAAAGTAAAATATAGATCGATAGATATTGACATCTATCTATCTATCTATCATCTATCTAATCTATTAATGTAGGGAAGAGACTATTGGAAAATGTAGACAGAGACAAAACCAAAAGAATCAAGAGCTAACCGGGTAAGCCTGCTATATTCTGTAGGGAGCAGAGGGATTACTGATAGAACTTCTGATCAGCCTGAATGCTGTGCAGGTGAAAAGTGGCTAACGAGTACTCATTATCCAAAGCAAGCCCCCGCACTGAGAGCAGAGGCCACAGTCAGGTCTGTGTAAGTTGTGAGAGCAGCTTCCTAGGTTCTAGTCCCTGAGTGATTTCAAAGAGCTCTTGGGCTCCTGCTTATACTGTTACATAAGGTGCGATTATAGGGTAGGATGGTCTGATTGTCAGGAATGTGTGAATTCTCAGGAATATATAAAAGAACCAGCAGTGAGAAGCTCATAATGATGAAAACTGAGAGGAAGTAAAGCAAAGATTATAATTAAATTATGGGATTCAGAGACAGGAGAATCACAGTTCAAATAAGAGTGGAGATAAAGACTGAGAAAAGCAGAAAAAAAAAGTGCTACAGAGATGTAGGCAGCATAGCTTTTGTTTTGAAGATTTTTAAAAAATTTATGTGTAGTAATTTTACATATCTAAGACATATCATATGACAGTCATACACATGTATACAATGTCTAATGATTAAATTAGGGTAATTAGCATTTTCATCTCCTTAAACATTTATCATGTGTGCGTGCATATATGCATGCTTGTGTGTGTTTTGGGAACTTTCAAAATTCCTTTCTTTCAGTTATTCGTGAAATACATATAAAGTATTATTATTACATTAATTATTCTTTGTAGTTATGAAAGGGAAACTAGAACAATAAGACTAATAAATCTATTTTGGCCCATTTTTCTCTCATCATCCTATGAAGGCGCCGTCTCCCAAAACAAAATAAATCTAAATGACATTTAATAGTTCTACCTCAGAATAACTCATGTGCCACAAATGCTGTAGGTGTGCAAGTTATGTATGTGTGTATAAATTTAATTGACTTGAAACAGATTGCACACACGCACATACACACACCATAAATGCACACCTATCACCACTGAAAAGATAAAGAATATTTTCCTAAGCCACAAAACTACCAAAAGTTCTAATTGCTCGCTCTTCTTTCTTACCCAATCCCCTTTGTGACCAATGAATGACTAATCTACATCTGTCATCATTTTCTAAATTTCTGGGATTTTGTCCATTAAGGCAATAGTGCAGAATTTACTTTTGTTTCACTCCCCTGTCAACAGTATTATTCATAGAAGCATTAATATCTATGCCTCAGTACTTCATTACTTCCTTTTTTTGATACTGTTGGATATTTAGGTTCTTTATAGTTTGAGGTTATTATAAGTAAAACAGCGATGAATCTATATTAACATATATTTCGAAGAGATATCCAGAATTTTCACTACTGGATCACAAAGGAGATATGCATTTAATATACATTAATAATACAAGAGATTTTCATCCTTATAATTTTATGCATGTGTATAGTGCACTTTGAACAAGTCCATTCCTCTATTGTATTCCTTTACCCTTTTACCTCCAATGTGCAAAAAGGATCAGGAGATATAGTGGATAAAAGAATAGAATAATATAAATATGTAATACAATGGAATTAATAATACAATTAACATATTTCTCACACTTTACACTCATGTCCACTAATCATCATCATCTCAGCAGAATCATTATCATCGTTTTTGGTTTAGTTTCCACATATGAGTGAAGGCCTGAAATAAAATGTTGATTCCACTTCTATCCATCTCCCCACAAATGACATAATTTCCTTCTTCATGTCTAAATAAAACTCCATGGTATATCTATCTATCTATCTATAGATATACATTTTCTCTATCCATTCATCAATGTTGTTATGAACTTTGTCTTTGTATGTTGATTTCCACTCCTTTATACACTTTAATTTGGCAGAGTCATAATGTAGATCTATTTTTAGTGTTTTCTTGAACCCTTATATTTATTTCTATACTGATTATACTGTTTCGCATTTTCTTCATCTATGTAAGCAGGTTTCTTTTTCCTCACATACTATCTAACATAGGTTTTTATTTCCCTTGATAATTGCCATTCTGACTATGGTGATATATATAACCTCAGTGTAGTGTTTTATTTGTATTTCTCTTAAAAATAAGGGTGTTACACATTCCTTTATGCATTTACTAGCAACTTTAATTCAGAAAATTGTTGTTCATGTTCCCATGTATTAATATGTTTGTTCTTTGATGTGTAATTTTTAAGCTCTTTGTATATATTGGATAGTAGTCCTTTATCCACTGAATACCTAGCAACAATTTTCTCCCATTTGTACGCTCTTGGTTCTCGTAAATGGTTTCATTTGTTGTATACAATACTTTTAATTTTATGGAAATCAATTTTTTTTATTCTTGCACCTATTTCCTGGGCAACTGGATATCTATTCATAAATACACAATTCCTAGATATATTTATGGATCTTCTGTTTCATGGGTCTATACATCCATTTTTGTAACAGTACCATACTGTTTTGTTACTATAGCTCTATAGTATAATCTTCAAATTATGATATGTTTTGCTAGTTTAGCTGAGGATACATTTTACTGAGAATCTTTCATTATTAATTAAAAATTCTTGGATTTTCCTCTATTTTTTTCTTGAAGAATGACATTGGGATTTAATGAGAATTGCAACGAAGCTGTTGCTTGCTTTCAGTAGTAGTCATTTTCGGTATAATTATTCTTCCAATCAAGGAACATGAGGTTTTTCCATTTCCTCATGTCTTCTTCAATTTCTTTTATTAAGGTTTTATGATTCTTTTTATAGATATCTTTAAAGTGAACACATTTACACACAGGGGAGATGATCTATTTGATGTTTTCACCATCAGTGAATGAAAGTTATAATTCTCATCTGTATAAATTCCTAACCATTCTGAATGACAACAGTCATAGTTTTAAACTTTAGGCAAGTTGTTAAGTATGCCGGTATACATTACAAATATGGTTATCCACTATTACATTTTTTTCAAATTGAAATCTACATGTTCCTGTTAATTAATAATACTGAACTTCTTTCATCCATGTGTTTAATTGCCTTTGTTCCAAAATAATCCATCAAATATGTGTAGGCTTATATATGGACATTTTGATATTTATCTTGTATACACTTGTTGCAGAGTACACTCAATCTTACCAAATTATGTAGTCTCTGGTATTTTCTCCTTACAAGATCAAATTGACTAGAAATTAAAACAATTACACATCTTCTGAGAATTGATTTCTTCTATCTCATACCTTATTAAACTGGCAAAACTCAGAGTAGTTTTGTTAAAAAGTTTCAGCTTTGGGGCTGGGAATATGGCCTAGTGGCAAGAGTGCTTGCCTCGTATATATGAAGCCCTGGGTTCAATGCCTCAGCACCATATATATAGAAAATGGCCGGAAGTGGCACTGTGGCTCAAGTGGTGGAGTGCTAGCCTTGAGCAAAAAGAAGCCAGGGACAGTGCTCAGGCCCTGAGTCCAAGGCCCAAGACTGGCAAAAAAAAAAAAAAAGAAAAAAGAAAGAAAAAATTGCAGCTTTTGAGTCTTGTTTTGTGGTGATTTTAAGAGCAAATTATTCCTTTTCCTGACTGACTAACGTGGGATATTACTTAGGAGTATATTTTAAGAAATGATATCTGCTTGAGGAAAATCCTTATTACTTCTAATTCATTGGTACATACATAGGGAATTGATATTAGATTTAGTCAAATAATCTAGTCTTATGTGAATAGAGATGGTAATATAATTCTTTTTTACCTTATTGGCTAATTGGCTCTTTTGCCTCATTTGAGTACATTTAGAATATATGAGGTATAACTTATTTTAATTTCTATTGTCAAGGTGATTCACAGAGGGGTTGCAATTACATATGTAAGATAGTGAGTGCACTTCTTGTCAAATTTGTTAGATCCTCCCTCATTTATCTCTCACCCTCCCTCCTCCCAAATTCACCATCCCCAGTTGTACAGTTGGTTTACGACATATTGTCTTGTAAGTATTGCTGTTACATTGGTTCCCTTTTTACCCTTTGTCTCACCATTTTGATATTCCCCCTACCTTTTCTTTTTTTTTTAATTTTTATTTATTTTTTTAAATTTTTTGACACGGTATTGTGCAAAAGGGGTACAGTTACATAGTAGGGTAGTGTGTACATTTATTGTGATACCTTACACCTGTTTTCTTTCCCTTCCCTAGGTCAGGTAGACATAAATACAATACTCAGTGTACCAAGAACATTTACAGTAGCCACGTGGCCTATGCCAAAGAAAATTCGCCTAGGGCTTTAAATGTAATGTCAACAGTAGACAGTATGTCGACAATAGTCTTATATGAATTTACCTACATAGCTTTTGAGCTATTATAATCCACTGAGAGGTTAATTTTTTTACCTTTATATGTTGAGTAGTTGTTTGGTTTTAGTTGCATAATGTAGGGTCACTGACCCAAACCTGTGGGAAATACCATTTGACAAGAAGTTTTTGGTTTCACAGACCTGATCTCTACTGTCTCCCCCTCCCACCACCTTAACAGTCATATATCAGGGGGATCATGCCCCTTTGTTTTCTGTTTTCTAGGCTTGTCTTGCTCAACAGTATTTGATCAAGTTCTGACCATTTCCCTGAGAATACCAATATTTCACCATTTCCAATCGGTATGTAGTATTCCATTGTGTATAGGTACCATATTTTTTGGATCCATTCATCTGTGGAGGGGCATCAGGGTTGTTTCCATATTTTGGCTATTGTGAATTGTGCAGCGATAAACATGGAAGTGCAGATGTCTTTTTGATATCTTGGGACCTGCTGTTCAGGATAGATGCCTAGGAGTG
Organism: Perognathus longimembris pacificus; assembly: GCF_023159225.1. Classification (NCBI taxonomy): domain Eukaryota; kingdom Metazoa; phylum Chordata; class Mammalia; order Rodentia; family Heteromyidae; genus Perognathus; species Perognathus longimembris. The sequence continues at coordinate 18,087,876 of NC_063170.1, forward strand.
GTATGGCTGGGTCACAGGGTAGGTCTATGTTGCGCTTTTTGAGAAATCTCCATACTGTTCTCCAAAGTGGTTGTACTGATTTGCACTCCCACCAACAATGGAGGAAGTTTCCTATTTCCCCGCACCCCCTCCAGCATTTGTTGTTGCCTGAGATCAGAGTTTAGGCCATTCTAACTGGAGTGAGGTGGTATCTCAGGGTTGTTTTCATTTGTATTTCCCTTACTGCCAAAAATGTCAAACATTTCCTCATGTTTCTTTGCCATTTTTATCTCTTCTCTTGTGAAGTCTCTCTTTAGCTCCTTTGCCCATTTCCTAATTGGTTTACTGGGCTTGGAGGGGCTTAGTTTTTTGAGTTCTCTGTAGATGACAGATATTAGGCCTTTGTCTGTTGCTGTGCTGGTAAAGATCCTTTCCCATATGGTTGGCTGTCTTTGTAGTTTGGTGGCTATGTCCTTAGCTGTGCAGAAACTTTTTATTTTGTAGTAGTCCCATTTGTCGAGTCTCTCCCCTATCTGTTGTGCCCCTGGGACTCTATTCTGGAAGTTCGTCCCTGTGCCAGTAAGTTCTAGCGTGTTTCCTACTCTGTCCTTCAGTAGTTTCAAGGATTCAGGTCTGATGTTGAGGTCCTTTATCCATTTTGAGTTGATCTTGGTGCATGGCGATAGGCCTGGGTCTACTTTGAGTTTTCTGCATATGGCTGCCCAGTTCTTCCAGCACCGGTAGTTGAAGAGGCTCTGTTTATTCCATTGTATGTCTTTAGCTCCTTTGTCAAATATCAGCTGACTGTAAGAGTGCAGTTTTATTTCCACATCTTCAATTCTAATCCATTGGTCTTCCAGTCTGTTTTTATACCAATACCAGGCTGTTTTTGTTATGATGGCTCTATAGCAGAGCTTGAATTCTGGTATTGTGATACCTCCTGCACTGCTTTTTTTGCCTAGAATTGCTTTGGCTATTCTAGGTTTTTTGCTGTTCCATATGAATTTATGGGTTGCTTTCTCTATTTCAGTGAAGAATGTAGCTGGGATTTTGATGGGGATTGCATGGAATTTGTATAACAATTTGGGCAATATGGCCATTTTCACTATATTGATTCTGCCTACCCATGAGCATGGGAGGTCTTTCCATCTCCTTGTGTGTTCTTTGATTTCCCTTTTTAGATTTTTATAATTCTCATTAAATAGGTCCATCATGTCCTTGGTTAGGTTGATCCCTAGGTAGTTTATTCTTTTTTTGGCTACTGTAAATGGAATTGTTTCCATAATTTCCTTTTCTGTTTGCACGTTGCAGGTGTACAGAAAAGCTGCTGACTTTTGTGGATTGATTTTGTGTCCTGCTACTTTGGCAAATGGTTTGTTAGGTGTAGGAGTTTGGGGACTGAGTTTTTTGGGTCCTTCAGATATAAGATCATGTCATCTGCGAATAGGGATAACTTGATTTCTACCTTGCCGATGTGGATCCCTTTGATGTCCTTCTCTTGCCTTATTTCTATGGCTAGGGGTTCCAGCACTATGTTGAAAAGAAGTGGGGAGAGTGGGCATCCTTGTCTTGTTCCTGAGTTTAGGGGGAATGATTTTAATTTCTCCCCATTTATTATGATATTAGCAGATGGTCTGTTGTATATGGCTTTTATTGTTTTGAGGAATGTTCCATCTATTCCTGTTCTCTCCAGAGCTTTTAATAAGTATGGATGATGTATTTTGTCAAAGGCTTTTTGGGCATCGACTGAGATAACAATGTGATTCCTGATTTTAGTTCTGCTTATGTGGTGAATTACATTGATTGATTTACGGATGTTGAACCATCCTTGTGACTGTGGGATGAAGCCTACTTGGTCATGATGTATAATTTTCTTGATCAGTTTCTGGATCCTGTTAGCTAATCGTTTATTGAGGAGCTTTGTGTCTGTGTTCATTAGTGATATTGGTCTGTTGTTCTCTTTTTTTGTTGGGTCTTTGCCTGGTTTTGGGATGAGTATAATATGAGCTTCAAAGAATGAGTTTGGGATTTCTCCCTCTGTTTCTATTTCGCGGAAGAGTTTGAGGAGTATTGGTATTAGCTCCTCACTAAAGGTTTTATAGAATTCGTTGGTGAATCCATCTGGGCCTGGGCTTTTCTTTGTTGGGAGCCTCTTGATTATCCCCTGTATCTCGCTGTAAGTTATTGGTTTATTTAGTTGATTTATTTCTTCTTGGTTCACTTTGGGCAGTTTATACTTCTCTAAGAATTGATCCATTTCTGTAAAATTATTCTTTTTTGGTGAGTAGAGGTTCAGGAAATAGTTCCTTATGATTGTTTGAATATCGTGTGTATTTGTTGTAATTTTTCCGGTTGAGTCCCTGATTTTATGGATATGAGTCTCTTCTCTTCTTTTTTTTTTTTGTAAATCTTGCGAGGGGTCTATGAATTTTATTTATTTTCTTGAATAACCAGCTTTTAGTCTTATTTATTTGTTGAATGGTCATTCTATTTTCAATCAGATATATCTCTTCTTTAATCTTTGTGATCTCTCTCCTCCTAGTCATTTTAGATTCGATCATTTCTTGTTTCTCCAGTTGTTTTAGTTTCATGGTGAGGTTATTCACCTGCTCTGCTTCCATTCTTTTAATGTGAGTGCTGAGGGCAATGATCTTGCCCCTCAATATTGCCTTAGCTGTATCCCATAGGTTTTTTTTGTGATGTATTTTCATTGTCATTGTGGCTTATGAATTCGTTAATTTCAACCTTAATTTGGTCTGTGGCCCAAGTGTTAGATAATGGTGAGTAGTTTAGCCTCAAAGAATGTGTAGCCTCTGTGGTAACCATTGTTATTGAGGGTTACCTTTATTCCACTGTGGTCAGATATAATACATGGGATGATGTCAATATTTTTGTATTTGCTGAGGTTCTTTGTGTGGGCTATGACATGGTCTATTTTGGAGTATGATCCATGGGGTGCTGAGAAGAAGGTGTATTGGGTCTCTGTAGGGTGAAAGATTCTGTATAGATCTGTCAGATCCATTTGGGATATGGTGTTACTTAGGTCCTCAGCTCCCTTGCTAATCCTCTGGGTGTTGGATCTGTCTCTTGGAGAGAGCGGGGTATTAAAGTCACCCAATATGATTGTGTTTGGGTCTATCTTGTTCTGTAGTTTGGTGAGAATTTGCTTGACATATATAGAGCCTCTTTTGTTCAGTGAGTATGCATTTATCACTGTGATGTCTTGATTCTGGATTTTTCCTTGTATTAAAATGTAGTGTCCTTCTTTGTCTTTTCCAGTTGATTTTAATGAGAAGTCCAGCTTGTCTGAGATCAAGATGGCTACTCCTGCCATTTTGGTATGTGCATTTGCTTGGAAGATCTTGCTCCATCCTTTCATTAATAGCCTGTTTTTATCCCTTACTGTGAGGTGAGCCTCTTGTAGACAACAGATGGCAACTTTTTCTTGGAGGATCCACTCTGCCAATCTGCTCCTCTATCGGAGAGTTTATACCATTTATATTCAAAGAGATCAAGGATAGGAGTGTTTTTTCCCCTTCCATTTTCCTGTTAGGCTGTTTTTCTTCTCTCTTTTTTTTTTCTTCTTGTTTTTAATGAGCTGCTCTTTCTGTTGGGCGCTGGCTATTGTAGTTTCTTTCTGTTTGTGTCTGTGTGTCCTGTACAATTTCTGTTGGGTGGGGTTCCCCTCTTAGAATTCGCTGTAAGGATGTTTTTTTTAATTCACATACTCCTTTAGATCCTCTTTGCTATGGAAATATCTGGTTTTACCCTCAAATATGAATTCTAGTTTCGATGGATATTTTCTCCTTGGTTCACAATTGTTGGCCTGTAGGACTTGGATTTTGTTCTTCCACTCTCTTCGTGTGTGGTAGGTTTGTGTGGAGAGGTCTGCTGTTATTTGGATCCTTTTCCCATTGTAGTAAATCTCTTTCTTCGCTTTGGCTGCACTCAAAATTGGTCTTTATTCTTGAGATCTGATGTCTTGATTATTATGTGCCTGGGCGAGGATTTTCTGGGGTCTGATCTGCCAGGCATCCTACAGGCTTCAGTTATCTGGGTGAGGTCCCTTGTGAGATTGGGAAAGTTTACTGCAATAATTTTATTGAAAATATGTTGAAGCCCTCTGCTCTGGTATTCGGCTCCTTCTTCTATTCCAATTATGCACTGATTATATCTCTTGTCTTTGTCCACTATCTCCTGGATTAGTTTGCCCTGGAGCTTTACCGTTTCTTGGAGTGTGGTAATTTTCTGGTTCTTGTCGGCTGCATTGTCATCCATGAGAGAGATTCGGGATTCAATATGGTCAATTCTTTGTGTTGTGGATTCAAGTGTGGAGTTTATGGATGTCAGGGAGCTATTTATGGTTGCCAGATCAGTTCTGATCGTGGAAATTTCTTCCTTTAAAGAGTTGTATTTTAAATCTATTTTTTCATGCATTTCGCTTCTCAGGATGTTAAGGTCTTCTTTAATGGAGGTCTGCACTGTCTCCATTTTTGCTTCCATTTCTTTCTTGATTTCCTGAAAGTCCTTCAAGACTTCCATTCTAAATTCCTGGAATTGTTTTCTGAATTTATTCCTGAGGCTTTCCATCATTTCTGCTATCATAGCCTCAGTTGTTATTTTACTCTCCATCTCCTCTTCGTTCGTACTGCTTTTTGGAGCTGGCAAGTTGGCTTGCCCTTTCATGTAATTTGTAATATTTCTTTTTGATTTGTGCATCTGGAGATCTGTAGGTGGCTTCCTTGGGTTGGCTTTGTGCTGGTTCCCACTGGTCTGTCAGTAGAGACTTGTTTGTGTCCTGGCTCTGGGTTTGAGTTTGGCTGTTGAACCTTACTGCCCAATGGGTGAGTGTGACCGTCTTGATTGTTGCTGAGGTGGTCACCCTCCCTGCTCTTGGGAGTAGGTGGGTTCTATGTTTTTCTCTGCAGGATAGTGTCTTGCCACTGTGTTGTGCTGACCCTAGCGTGCCCCTGGTGGGGGTTTGTGGGTCGCTGATTCAGCGTGGCATGGAGGCTTTTCTCATCTTTGGTTCTTTTTTTTCCACTTGGTACCTTGATCAGAGGAGCTCACTTCTCAGATTGAGATTTGCCGCTGAGAGGCGGCTTGCCCACCTGCATGGATTGCTCCAGGGCAGGTGTTGCTGTTGAGGGGCGGCCCGCCCACCTGTGCCCCTATCAGAGTGGGCACTGCCACTGGGGGTCCCTGCCCACCTGTGCGGTGTGCACCTATCTGAGCGAGTGTTGTATTTTGCCCGCTTGAGCGCTCCTGCGGAGGGTTGGGCAGGAGATCCTCTTGCTGGAGGCCTAGCTCTCTGGCCCACGCTGGCCCTCGGGGGTCATGTGCATGTGCACTCTAGTGCTTCCTTTGGGGATGTGCTTCCACAAGTTGTTGGAAGGTGCTTGTGCCCTCTCTCGAGTCTGCTGTGGGGGGGTGGTATGCGTAGGCCCCAGCAGGGTCAAGTGTCCGTGCACAGGTTGGTGCCCACAGACTCTGCGCCTCAGCTGTGAGGAGGGGGGCGAGTGTTCGGGCCCAGGTGTCCCTGCTGAGCTGGTATTGCACACCAGCTAGCCTGTGACTATTGTCCAAAAAGTCCACGAGGACCAAGCGCCTTAGGTGTGGCTTCCAATGCCTACTGGTCCCGGGGCCCATGCTGGGGAGGGGGCAGGGGGCTGGTGTGGCCTGGATCAGGCTCCTCTGCTGCCTTGGCGCTGCTCCTCCTCTGCTAGCTCCGGTGTCCTCCCAGAGGCTCTAGGGACCTTTTGCTGCCTGATTTGGGGCTCCTTTGTTCCCTGGAGGTAGGGAGGGGAGGGAGGGAGCTCTAGCTTCTTTGTGGGTTTTGGGTCTCTGCTAGAGCTGGTCTCCCGTTGTGTGTGTGTGTGGGGGGTAATGGGGAACTTACTGGTCCTGAATTGTGTGTGTGTCCCGCGCTGCTGTGGGCTTTTCAGGGGCAGGGTGCTGGGGTGTGGTGATTGGTCATTTGGTGGTGGTGGCGCCGGCTCTCCCCTTCTGCACTGCCTGGTTCCCCTGCTGCTTATATCTGATCCCGGCCATTCGGTCCCGCACCTTTGGTCCCTCGCCACCATCTGTCTCGGTCGGTCTGTGCTCAGTCTGGGGTCCACAGAGCTCCTGCCGTCTGGACTCTGCACTCCTGGCATGACTTTTCGGCAGTTGGTTTGCCGGCGCTGGGTCCCCTTTCCCAGCCTGGCCCTATTCGGGCCAGGGTCGGTGGGTGGGGCCCTCCCTTTTCTAATTCAGACAAACATAAATATGATACCCAGGTTATCAAAATCAAAATCAAATACAGTAAAAACAAGGAATAAACCATAGGGAAGATAAAAGAAAAAATATTTTCACATAGTACATTCAAAATAACAAGATCAGTGATAAACCACATGTTTCCATATCTTAGAGTTCATGCTGCTTAGCAACATCTTATGTGGTCATATGTGCATACCTATTGAGTTATTGTGATCATCTACTAGGACTATCCTAGACATATACTAATTATTACCAATGAGGGAAACCATAGAGTCTATGTTTGTCTAGGTCTGTCTATTTCACTTAGTATGATTTTTTTCCAAGTCTTTCCATTTCCTTACAAAATTGGCAGTGTCATTCTTTCTCACTGAAGCATCAAATTCCATTGTGTATATACTACAATATAGTATATGCTATATTTCTTGATCCATTCATCTACTGAGGGGCATATGGATTGGTTCCATACTTTAGCTATGGTAAATAATACTACAATGAACATGTCTGTGCTGGTAACTTTAGTATGGCCTTGCTTGTGATCTTTTGGTTAAATGCCCAAAAGTGCAGTTGCTGTGTCATAGGGGAGCTCTGTGTTTAGCCCTTTGAGGAACCTCCATACTGCTTCCAGAACTCCTGCCAATAGTGTAATAGGGTTCCCTTTTGGCCACATCCCTCCCCAGCATCTGTTGTTATTAGTTTTCTTGATAGTAGCCATTCTTACTGGGGTGATACAAATAAAAACAACATTGAGATTCCACCTCACCCCAGTAAGAATGCAATACATTTTTAAATCATCACTATTTCAGTAAAAGTCTGTCACTACTACGCACTTGTGGCTCATACCTCTAATCGTAGTTACTTAGGATGCTGAAACATGGAAAATTATTTCAAAAGCAGCACAGACAGCAAAATCTTAGAGAATTACTCTCCAAAAAACACGTCGAAAGCCAAGCTGAAGGCATGACTTGAATGGTAAAGGACCAAAAAAGCTTAGTGAGTTTAAAGCCCTGAATTTAAGCCCTTGCTCTGACATGCGTGCGTGCACACACACACACAAACACACACAGTATATCACTTCATATTGAAAATAAGATGGTTCCAAGAATAGATCAATTTCTACTCCTAAAGTTTATACCATGATTGTCATACATGTTTAGAACATTCTGTATCATTAAATACCACAACATATTGTCACTACTTTTGCTTTATTCAGATCTTTTTTATAAGTAGATTGTAGAAATGATAAGGTCTTAGAATTTGCGTGGGCACTGGTGGCTCATGCCTGTAAACCTAGCTACTCAGGAGGCTGAGATCTGAGGATTGAGGCTCAAAGCCAGCCCAGGCAGGAGAGATCAAGAGACTTTTATCTCCCATTAACCTCCAGAAAATTTAAGTGACACTGTGGATCAAGTGGTAGAAAACTATCCTAGAGCTGAAGAGCTCAAGGACAGTGCCCAGATGCAGAGTTCAAGCCCCACAGGTTAAAAAATATATAAAATAAAATAAACTTAGAATTTATCAATAATGTGATTATCCATCTCAAGGTTCTTGATTTATTTATCTCCAAATTTCTATCTGATTACCATGTTCTTCAGGTTTAAGAGCATCCTTTATCTGGTCTTATCTACCAGGTAAGAATATGTTCTTTTATTTTTATTTTTTTGGTTCTGAAATGTCTTAGCTTATCTCCTTCAAGAAGACATTTTCTTGAACTGTCGAGTTTTATGTTGACTGAAGGGTTTATTTTCTATCTTCATTATCAATATTGTTTCACTGGTTTTTTGACTTAACACGTCTAGTTTTCTGGGAAGAAATGTGCTATTGTGATTCTCTTTATATCTGTTGATTGTGTCTTTTCCCCTGTCTAGTTGCTTTCAAGGTTTTGTCTTCACTTGGTTTTGAGATAAGATTTTTTGAGATAAGATTTTATAACTGAGTCCAGGCTGCCCTAAACCCTTGATCTTCCAGCCCCAACCACCACCTTGTCCCCTGCACCACAACTATGTTGGGATTATGAGTGCACCACATGCCAAATCCTGTAGTATTTTCTATGTTCTTTACCCTTTCTTCATCTTCAAGGATTTTTATTGTATGTATATTAAGCACATGATGATACCACTTCACAGCACACTAATGTCTGGTCCATTTTATCCCATTATCTTTCCTACATGTAACATTTTAGATAATTCCTATTGCTTCGTCTTTGGTTTCACTAATCTTTTGCTGGGCTGCCTAATCTACCTCTTAAATCTTCACTTAATTCTTCATCTCAAACACTTTAATTCTCCTTGTTACAAGTTTTTATAACTTTTATGACAGATAATAGTGAACCATATTCTATATTTCTACTCTCTTCTTACACATTGAGGATACAATTATGATTTTGTCTATTTAAACTGCAACCTGTTATATGTCTGATTTGACTGCAATTGATAAAAATTCCCATCATTATGAGTTATAGACCATTATTTTTATATGCTTGATAATTTTAATGTACTCTAGACACTGTACACTTCACCTTTTTAGTTTGTTATTTTTGTATTTCTACAACTTTCTTTTCCAATGAGATACAGTTAAGAGACTTGAAACTTTTTCATTTCATGTATTGGAATATTAAACTATCCATAGAAGATTTCATGCTGACATCTCTACACATTATTTTACTTTATGAAATACTGCTTCTAAATATCCTAGACATGGTTTCTAATGGCTCTTACTAGTTATGAGGATTCCCATTACTCCTTTCAGCCTTAGAGAGCTTCAGGAACTTTTCCTCTAGTACATTAAAGGTATTGTTATAGATAGTTTATACCCATGTGTGCATTAATCTATTTAAATCAAACTTGAAGAAGATCAACGAATACACAACATTTCCTTTGTTGCAGCTTGCCCCTATCCATTATATTCTTTGTAAATTATATTCTTCTTAGTCTTCCTAAAGTTTTTTAACATCATAAGTTCAGGAAAAATCAGTCCTAAAGGAAAAAATAAAACTAGAAATGAGAGTGAAATTAGAGAGCATGTAGTAATAAACTATAATGGAGATTTGAAGGGAAGAAAAAGAAAAAATGCCACCTGGACATGAGTAAACTGAAAAAAATAATTTTATTTACAAAAGAAATAGATGTACAAGAAAGGCAGAGATAAACATTATAATGCCAAATACAGGCAGAAATTCAACACATGTAATTCATAAATATATACACACACAAGCACACACACACACACATACACATACACACACACAATACACACTTCTATAATGCTAATAACTGGAGCCCAAGAAAACTGTCTTAAGAAATAAACTTTAATAGTAGAAGGAGAAACTGGAAAAATTTGACACAGTGAGTTCATTTGTCAGAAATATATTCATAGAATGATTAAACTCTTTTTGTTCGTCCTGAATTATTAAACTTTTTTTTGCCAGTCCTGGGGCTTGGACTCAAGGCCTGAGCACTGTCCCTGGCTTCCTTTTACTCAAGGTTAGCACTCTACCACTTGAACTGCAGCCCTACTTCTGGCCTTTTCTGTTTTATGTGGTGCTGAGGAATCGAACCCAGAGCTTCATGCATGCAAGACAAGCACTCTACTGCTAAGCCACATTCCCTGCCCCGAATTATTAAACTTTAAAGAAACAGAACACTGAAATTCATCCACACAGAATACAAATTATTTCAAGAGGAAATACAATCAGAAACTCAATTAGATTCATTTTTAATTATTATGACTTGATTTCTGGTGATAGCATGATACTATATTTAAGATACCATAGAAGTGATTATATAAACTAAGGAAGTTAAATAGAGTAGAAACTGTTTCCAAGAAAAAAGTTCATTTGGAAACCACCATAAAAATGGAGGCATTCAAAGGAGGCTGTGGGGTGTGGGGGCAGGGAGGGAGAGAACAGAGACCATTGGTTGTTCTGTTCTGTTTTGCTCTGTTTCATTTTTATTGGCCCTTATTTAAATTTAGTAGATTACAGAAAAAGGTAATGTATGAAAAGCTTCAACCAATAAATAATCTGAGAATCCTCCAAATTAAAAAGATAGGTACATAATGTTTTCATCATGCAAAAATGTTCAAGAGCAAGCAAGGGCCAAACAATAAGAAGATGAAAATACATGGATCTCGATAGATCCATATTTATAGAAACTAGCTGTTCTCTATCATTTACAACTGAATTGTCATCTTAGAATGAGTTCTATCACGTTTATAAAATACAGTGTACTGTGGTATAAAATCGACATGACAAGTGAAATTATGAGAATACATAACACAGGGGATTCAACTTGATTTGTTAGAGGAAGGTACAAGTGGCTACTAGGGAAGATGTCTTTAAACTCACAGTTAAAGGACAAGTAGGAAAATTGCAGATGGAATAAGAGGAGAAAGCACTGCCTTGAAGACAGAGCAGTGAATGCTGTGATTAGAAATGTACTATATAGTACCTTAGCTGAAATAAGAAAATATGTAATGTATTAGAAGACAATGAGATATTAGCACAGGTTTAGTGGACAAAAAGGGAGTAATCAAATTGATAGATGATAGTATAGAATATGAGTTTCAGTCTTCAGAACTTGCAAATAATATATAAGGACATTTTATAGCAGAGAGTAACAATTATATATAACTACAAATGTACACACTAGAATGAAGAGCTGGACATTTGAATATACACCCTTTGATTATACTATATTAGTTTCTATTGCTGTTATAAGACAGGTACAACTTGTGAATGACTTAAAATAACACAAATGATTAACAATTATCTTAGGGGTATGGGCCACGTGTCTAGGATGGGTCTCCTTAACTGAACACTATAGTGTGCTATTTCTGGAAGTTTTAGGATAGAATATAGCTTCTATTAGGTTATCGAAATATTTTCATGTTTGCAGCTGAATGATAGACACCTATTTTGTCTTGCTGGAAATTTTAATTTCCCAACACACCAATGTGTCTCTGGACACACAGACTTGATATAGATTTTCAAGGTCTTTAGTCAGGTGTCAAGCCTCTTTCAAGCCCTCATTCATTCTCTTCTTCTTCTTTAAAAACAAATCTCTAAGTATATCCTGGGCTTATATTTTACTGGAATAAATACACTTGCTTAATTCTATCCCACTGATGAGGGCAATCATACTATCTCAAGTCCTTAACCCTTGGTCTCATCTCCAAAATTGCTTTGTTAAGAAAGATATCTTAGGGCTGGGGATATGGCCTAGTGGCAAGGGTGCTTGCCTCATATACATGAAGCCCTGGGTTTGAATCCTCAGCACAACATATATAGAAAAGGCCAGAAGTGGTGCTGTGGCCCAAGTGGTAGAGTGCTAGCTTTGAGCAAAAGAAGCCAGGGACAGTGCTTAGGCCCTGAGTCCAAGCCCCATGACTGGAAAGAAAGAAAGAAAGAAAGAAAGAAAGAAAGAAAGAAAGAAAGAAAGAAAGAAAGAAAGAAAGAAAGAAAGAAAGAAAGAAAGAAAGAAAGAAAGAAAGAAAGAAAGAAAGAAAGAAAGGAAGGAAGGAAGGAAGGAAGGAAGGAAGGAAGGAAGGAAGGAAGGAAGGAAGGAAGGAAGGAAGGAAGGAAGGGAGAGAAAGAGAGAGAGAGAGAGAGAGAAAGAAAGAAAGAAAGAAAGAAAGAAAGAAAGAAAGAAAGAAAGAAAGAAAGAAAGAAAGAAAGAAAGAAAGAAAGAAAGAGAAATCATGGAATTTCAGGAATCTTTGCAAGTTATTATTCTGCCTGCCTCATATACCTAAGAAATTTCAAGAAATTTCCTTGCAATGGGAAAGCCTGCCTCAACAAAATACCCAGGAAAGCTACATTTCTATCCAACACAACTATCTCTACTAAAGACAAAGATTGGTCAGTGTGCCAGGGACATGAAAGATAGATTCTAACTTCAGTTGCTTGAGTTCTGATCAGAGCAAAGCATGACTATTATGAAAGCTCTGGAAACCTAGGAAGAGGAGGATAGCAGATTCAATATTATCTGAAGTTAATTCTCACACATTAGCTTTGATAGTACAATGGTGGGTGGAAACTTTTGCACAATACTAATTGCCTCTTGTCCCATTTCTTCCTCCCATCCCTCTTTAACTGCATTTCTGTTTGTTCCATCTCACTCTACCTTATCCTAGATATTAAATCAGAATAAATAAGTTGGATGTGGATAATATATAATGTTCCCACTGAATGCTAATCATCAAATAGGTACCTGAAATTCCTTCATCATACAAGAGAACAGCCCAGTCATCCCTTTGAGACTCTATCTCCTTCAAACATTCATTTCAGGGATGGAAAAATTCACAACTAAAAGTTTGGAAATGCCTTGATTGGATGAAAAAAGCAAAAGCAAACCAAGAAATGGTGAACCCAAGCCATTAAATTCACTAGCCACATATGGTCATCTCCTAGAACAAGTAAATACTACCTCTATAACAAAGACATTTCCCAGAACCATGACTGTTATCTACTCTTACTTGTCCAGCCTTATTACCTCCTGTGTAGTCCCCTTTCACCCTCGAGCATAAGCCGCCCCTCCTGCAGACAGCAAAGCTGGAGTGAGGGCTATGTGCAAGCCTTGGTGTGTGTGGCCATGAGACGCACCCCCCTCCTCCGCTCACTGGATAAGAATAAGGAGGCAGGACACGCGGGCTGTGGGTGGGTGGGGGGGGGGGGTTATATAACAGTAGTGGTGGCAGGAAGGGGCGGGACCAGGAGTCGCTAGCTCAGATTAGGGAAAGGCTAATCTGAGCTGTCCATCACAGTGATGTCCCCGAGCTTCCCCCAGAGGCGGAGATCACAGCCCACAGAACCGCGCCCTTGGGCTCGGCTTGGAGCCATTATGATATCCATGTGCTTCGAGCCAGAAGGGAGGCAGGGCTGGTTTGGGCCGCCTTTCCAGTTCCGGGGGGGTGGCGGGGGGGGGGGGGGTAGTGGGGAAGGTAAGAGTGGCTAACAGCCACGCAGCCCCAGGGCGGGAGAAGAGGCAGGCCTCTGGGTACTGCCCCTTAAAGGTATAGCCAGAGCCCAACATTACTGCCAAAAATGCATTTGGAAATCAAAATTAAGTAAAGCAATCTATATAAATAATCATTGTTACATAATAATTCTGCAATATCTCTGTTTTCACAAAGATTCTAAGAGGAATTTACAAGAAAGACAAAGAAAGAGAAAGAAAGAAAGAAAGAAAGAAAGAAAGAAAGAAAGAAAGAAAGAAAGAAAGAAAGAAAGAAAGAAGAAAGAGAAGTATAACAAATAGTGAATATAAGACATTGAGATTTTTTTACTCAGAGTTTTCTAACTATATCATACAAGGTTTTGTTTTTCCCAGAAAAACCTTTAGAAACATTTACGGGCATGCTGGGGACAGTAAAAGCATACTCTATTAGTTTTTTTTGAACTGCTATAATGAAGTACCACAAACTGAGTAGATTAAAATGACAAAATTTTATTCTCCCCAATTTTGGAGACTAGATGTCTAAAATGAAAATATTGTTATGTTTGGTTTGTTTTCAGAGCTCTGAGCAGGAATCTATGCAGTGCCTTTCTCCTAAATTTGGAGGTATCTAGCAATCCTTGGTATTTCTAGGTTTAAAAAATGCATCATTCCAATGGTTCCATCATCAAGTGATATTTTCCTGCATGTCTGTGTCTTCACATAACTTCACTGAACTTTATAAAGAAATATTCTTACAATGTACCTTAGTACAATAGGACCTCATCGGAACTTTATGTGCCCCTTATTTTGACCTTCTGGGCATGATGGCACATGATTGCAATCCTAGCTAGCGGAAGGATAAGGGAGGAGGCTTATGACTTTGGGCCAACTTGAACTGCATATCAAGATCCAGTGTAAAAAAATCAAAGACTCTTGATGTAGCATAGCAGCCAGGTCCTTGTATAACATGTACAAGGCCCTAGGTTCTATCTCCAGCCTGTAGGTCACATTCTGAACTACTGAGAACTGAGGCAACAGCTAATGGAGGCATTTCTATCTAAATGTATGGACTGTTCCTCAGATTTTTCACAGAGCCAAACTAGAGGACAACTTAAAAGGTGATTAATCTCTACAAAATGCAAGATGAAAATAAATAGGTCCTTGGCTTCAAGAAGAAAAGGTTATTTTTGAACAGCAGTTCTCTAATGCGTTGCTTATATTTTATTAATAATTAATAAATGATTAATGCAGATTGCTTTCTTCCAAATAAATTATCAGAATGTGTTATAACAGCTGTGAATAAATCATGGGCTCTAGTTCATGAGTTGCCTGTGCAAATGTCAAGAGTATAATATATTATATTTAAATATTAGTTATGTGTCTGAACTATGGGTAAAGACTCAATTGTAATACATTAACAACTATCCCTATCAATGAGATATTAATCATTGAAATTCATCATGTAATGAAATGAATTTCTGGATGCTTTATTGTTTAAATCATGATTTGATAGTTATTTAATTTCTCTTTCTATTTAGAGGCATATAATTAGACTGGAAATATCATATATAAATTAGAAATAGTCTAAAACATCAGCAACACAATAAAACATTTATGCTGCAAATTTTCTTCTTATTAAAAATAGGATTTTTGTTAAATGATTTAAAATTATTTCAATGGAAATAATGTTAATCATCAAAATGATTATCATCATCATCATCAGTATTTAGTGAGTACTGACTTTGAGCTAATGATGAAGAAAAATGTTCTAAAAGTTTTCATTTCAACCTGAAAACAGTCTAAGGAACTAGTTATTATTAAACTGTGCTTTTTTTGCACGTGAAAAAACTGATTTTGAACAATTCCAGCTCATAGCAGAAAAGTACTCCGATGAAAACTCAAAAAAAATGTAATTCTGGAGACAACATGATTTTTCTTTTACCTTCTAGGAGGTTATAGGGCTCTAGGGCAACCAAAACAGAAATGAATGGTGTTTAAGCATGGTGATTCATTCAAAACATTTGTGATTTTTATGCACCCCACCCATACCCTGAAAGCATTAAAGATAATGTCTAAAGTATAAGGTACATACAAAAAACTAGCTTTTAGTGCCTTACATACACTAGCTACATGTTTAATGCTCAAAGTAATAAAAAAATATGTTGTATCTTACATTCTTGTTTACAGATGACAAACTGAGATGTAGTGATCTTCAGTAATTTTCCCAAGGTTTCATATTAGGTGTTATTCTAAAGCAAATCTGGTTGCAAAGCTTCTGCTTCTAGCAATTTATGACTTTATTTCTATGTGTATGTATGTGTAGAGGAGCCTTCCACTGTCCCCAGTCTCTGAGCACTTGGAGCTTTCTGTTTACTATCTACCATTCCATTCTGTGTCTGAGCTTTCCACTTATAGCCCAACAAATATTTTTAAGTAAATTATTACACAGATTCTGGTTTAAAGAAACATCTTCTCTGCCTTGGAATATGTAACCAAGCATTGAAAATTATTTTTATTGTATTTGTGAGTGAAGCAAGAATGACAAATAGGGGTAACCACATTCACCTATTAATAGCCGTGATAGTCTTGAGACTACTTTATTGGATAGTATAGATTAGAAACACTTCTATTATCACAGAGAATTCTGCTTATTAGGGCTATTCTAAAGGAAAACTTGAAACCAGAAACAACTGACTTTTACTCTCCTTGAATGTTTCACCACAATATCTCAAATAGACAGCTAGGAACGAAATGAAACAATATGAGGAAAGTGAAACAATTCCTAGTAGACAATACTCAAAAACATAATCTCATTGTCATGAAGAATCCCCTTTGTACAATTTAGCATATGTTGATAAATTTAAGTTAGCTGTTTTACCTCTAAGCACTTGTTGTGGGTTCCTATAATTTTGCTAACAGCCCCAGTCTTAAACAACTTGCCTAACTTATATTCTTTAACATATTTTCCCTATTCTTACCCATATCCTTTATCTTGCATGTGATATTTGATATTTGGAAAGAATTCTAGTTGTTTTATTTTATTTCTTTTTTTTTTTGTAAAAGCACTTGAAAAATCTTATAGCCAATTTTTTTTTCTCAATGCTTTAAGCAAATATATCAGCCTTTAAAATTGCTAATTCCTTATTTCTCACTTCCAAAGGCACAGTTTTGAGCAGGCACTTAGTTCCTACATCAATTCCCTCAAATAGGGAATAAAAAGGCTATGTAGCACATCAGAACTAAAAGTAGGTTTGTGAGCTGCTTCCTTCTAATTCTAGATTCTGGTGAGAGCTAAGGCTGGAGAATGAGCCCAGTGTGGGTAGGACCCGCACAGGTACAAACAAGAGAGAGAAGATACCATCCTTCATTTGAGATGCCACGATGAACATTTGCCATCTTATCACTTTGTCCCGAAACCTAACTCCGCACAGAATTATTCCAACATGACATAACGGCACCAACATGATCCAGAATTTATTTCTAGTTCTCAGGTGACTTTAGATGGCAAACACTAAGAACTGTCTCCTTGCAATCCACCTGAATGTGACCACCATTGATAAGGAAACAGTGTGGGGTTGAGTTGTCTTCCCATTTTACAGTCAAGCAAACGCTTCAGATCTTACCCCTAAAATCTAAACCCTTTCTTATATATACTATACAAATCCTATGATGACATTTTTGTATCTATATCCTATCATCTGTTAGCTATATCATATCAATCTACTTAAAGCATAAAACGTATGGGAAAGCAGTATAGTGCTCTAAGGGGGAGAGTCTTGGTCAGAATGGGGAATTTTCTGGCAACTATCTGCTCTCCACCTAAAAGATCCAATCCTTGATCACCTAAGAAGTAACATCTCATCAATAACACACAAAATCTGTAACACTTCTACAATTTATGGAGTGTGATAAGCGTGAAGCACATTGTGGCACAGTTTAAAGGGCAAAGGAAACATAATTATTGTAAAATATGAAAAGAAATGCTTTTAAAAGAAATGAAAACAAGCTCGGAAAAGTTAGGGGGTAAAAAAAAATCCTTACAGAAAATATATACCACTTGTAAGAATTGTGACTGAAATTCAGGCTTCCCCCAGATTGTCAACTTCAATTCTGATAAATTCAAAGAGGAAAAACTCTCCCTAGAATGTGGTATTATATCTGTTTACAACCCCAAAGTGCTTAATCGATGGTCTGAGTATGTCCCTTACAATTTCCTAGCTCTAAACCTTTGGTGATGGACTCTTGAACAATCATGTACACAAGTTACACAGTCAATTAAGCTTTATTTCCTTTTAGATACCATATTCTAGGAAAAAAATTGTCCATTCCTTCCTCTGAGTCCAATGTGCTCTGCAAGTCAAAATGTCCCTGAAAGCCAAATTTTGGTGATGCAATGGTCCTACTTAGAGCAATCAAGGTAAGTTATCTACAAAGGTCTCAACACAGGGAAAAGAAAAGGAAACAAGGGTTTCTAGCTTATGAGATACTCAAAGAGACAGAGAGTAAAAAGAAACAAAAAGAAATACTTATTTCTAAGTAGTTGGTGACTCTAATTTGAAACTATTCTTGGTATTTAGATACCAATAAAGCTTTCACTGAAATTGTAACCTAAGAATACACAAAATGAGTTTTGTATTTACAAATTGAGCTCAAATGAAAATATGCAGAATATCCTGGAAGGTTGGATGCAGGAAAATGACAGAACACTAGGCATGAAATAGAATCTCAGAAGTGGTGTATGTCAGCTGGTAGAGGCAAACCCTGTACCTCCAGTCACAGAAACCCAGGTATCCAGAGCAAGTATGCTGTCACTGGGCTCAGAAAGGTCAATGGTATCTCAAGCTTGAGGACTCTCAAATCTGGTTTTGTATTCCAGCTAAACCTTTGCACAATTTACTTAACCTACCCAAATTATTTCATTTTATGTTTACATGAATAATAAAAATAATTTATCATGTCAAGCTTTTTAATCAATGACTATGTATACATCTGTGATTTCATTTGTTCCTTGGAAGTACTTCAAGTAGCATTTTAAAATTAAGAGAGAATAAAACATACCCTACTTTTCTTTTCTCCTTTTATATTAATGCCTTTAATCCATCTCAGTGAGTCTCTTGGTATTAAATGACATTACTAATGATTTCCATTCAGATTAAATACTCAACTTTCTATTTGAAATCTCATTGTGGGTGTTTAATAGTTGTCTTAAAACAAATACATCTCCAAAGCTAATATACGCTACTAAAAGGTATTTTTGTGTTCTTATTTTTTTTATTTTAACTTCTTCACAACATCTTGTTTTTCAGGGCTGATATGAGCAAGAGAACTATTGAATGACAGGGGATGTGGGGTGATGTTGGTCAATGTTATTAAGCCTTCTGTATTTGAGCATGTTAATGTTCAGCAGAAACTGGAGACAGAAGTACTGTGGGTTCCTTGATGAATTCATTTCAAGGGTTATCGCTCAAGTCCTTCTGAAACATTATTGGGTGGTATGACAAGCGAAGAGCTGGAAGACCACTTATGTCTCAAAGTGGAAGACAAATGAGAAAGATTTCCAACTTTAGGAAGAGGATAGTGGAGGCCTATTGTTAGATTGAAAACAGGTCTAGTCCAGTTGAAGGGATCTTGAAGGCCATTATCATCACTGAGTAAATAAAAGTGCTGACCTATGTCCTTCATGAAGCATCCTTATGGCAGTGGTAGGTAGAATCTAGGACCAGAGGTAGTCATTAGTGATGTTTATTAACTCTTCCCTGCTCCTTGCTCTTGTAGACATAGTGACATGGCATTTCTTATTTCCTTTAGAAGTAAATGGAATTGTGTGAATAATTTTGGCATATGCTTTTTGGAAAGAAATTGCATATACCACAGTTGGACCGGTGGTTTCACTTTTCAAGGTGATATTCTCCTCTGAGAATCCACATACTTTGAACAGGGGCAAGGTCGCCTGACTAACAAGGTGAGAAGAAATGAAGCTGAGACTTCAGAATAAAAAGGAATAAACTTTAGCAATTGAGACCTCACTAACATCAAGGCAAGCATGTTTTTGTGATACTCTGAATATCTCTTCTCTAAGCATCCTAACTGATTTCAATCAGAAAAACAAAGAGTCACACTTACATCCTTGTAAGTTCCAAGGCTAGGCCCCAGAAAAGCAAGTAATCATGTAGAAATAGTCCTCAAGTTACGAAAAAAAAATAGGACTGGGAAGTCAGTGTGCCTGGCTGTGTGCTTAAATCATGGGTCTCCCTTCTATTATTAAAAAGCATTTATTTTTCTTTGTTCAATTTTTGATAGAAATATGAGCCATCAATTTTCCTTCATTTCAAGATCCTATAGATTTTCCCCACAAATCCACAGTAATGAAAACATTTATATTTCATTATTACAGAATCCACAGGGAACCTTTTCCCTCTTTTTATATGCCTCTCAATTTCATTACATAATTAAAATGGAAAAGTTGCCTTGGGGAACAATAAAATATGCCAGGATATACCTGTCTCAGGTAAATATGTAGAATATTTTAAATTATTGTTTTGGCTTCTTTTTAGAAATATACCTAATGAACTGACATAGACAATTACCTAAACTTGTGCATTAATACTCTTTGAATGGTAATTATATTATAATTGAAATGCCAACGTGATCGAAAAGGAAAGAATACGCTATTTACTGGGCAGAGTCCAAACAAGGAAATTAATGGGTAGATAACTTAAGTCTTTATAATGTTTTTTTTCCTAATAACGCTGAAAAAGTGATACTGAGAGCAATTACTGTTTTCCCCCAAATACAGAAATACATAAATAGACACAAATTAAATCTACCACTCAGCAAATTTCATTTGCCACAGGGAGATTAATATAAAAAAGGGCTCCTGAATTTTTATCAGAACAGAAAACTTAATAGGATATTCCAAAACTTCAGCTGTGGCTGGCTGGAGGATAGATAATGGCGCTTTGCAGCTTAAATCTTGAGGTCACTATTTAAAAAAAAAAAGTCCAGGTTGGCAGTCACTCAAAGGCCTTGCTATCAGATGGCACCCAATGCCTATGTGAAATGAATTACTGGTTTCACTCTGATGGGTACCAGATAGGGATCTAATGCCATCCCAACAGCTGGAGCTAATTGTCCCAATTGTTGGTTCTCAAAGAGACATCCAACAATTGAAAATGGAATTACATTCTCACCCTGTCCTTAGCTGTTTTCCCAGGATGGGCATGACAGTTAGAAAATTTATCTGGGCCTATCTTGTGCTTTGATGTAAATAAATCAAAGATTCATTATGGCAGCTCATGCTTCCACCACCTCAGGGGCTCAAAGGTCTAGTTTATTACGTTGGGGGATAATGCCTCTGTCTCCCATTTGCCTGGGAGGAAGACAGTCAAGACGAAAGGGGGATATGAGCAGGTGCTGAGCTCCATGGATAAAGGACTTTTCCTCTGCTGCAAAGAGGGAAGGCAGATTTAACTGCCTACTTTCCAACTGCCTAGACTACATAACACTGATGCCTTATCGTTGAGATTGGTACAATGGGAAGAATAGGAGTTGGGCAGATGTATGAGTGAGGGGCAAAAAGAACCATTATTCTGTCCTCAATGAAAACCAGTGGCTATATTAAGAGCATTGCTCCAAAGACACATGGCCCACCCCCTAAGACTGCATTCACAATATCTCTGCATTGGGAACCCACTGTATTATATCAAAGCTTTAATTCTTCAATCCTTTTATAGCACTGTTGTGAGATTAGAAGGGATAATGAGCACATGAGAAATCCTGCCACAGAGAAAACACATTACAAACATTGGTTGCGTTGTAGCTATTTCATTAAACATTAGTAATAGTAATTACTATTATTGTCAACACCTATTTGGCAAAATTACCCCCTTAGGCTTGTTAAGAAGATCAACTGACATTCAAAAATGTGGAACTCACAAAATATGATTGCAAACAATTCAAGGTGTTAAAAATAACTATCACAGACATTTTGTGGTTTACTTTTATTTTTAGGCATTACCAGGTGTTATTTCTCAAATATAGTTTATATATCCTGAGATTCTAGGTAATGCTATCAGAGGATAACTCACACTCAGAGCACAGAGTAAAATAGAATCAAATATTAGGAGAAATGAAGAGAGCTTGTGGGAAATTTGGGGGGAATCATGAGACTTATCACTGCCTCAAGCTGATTCCCCTAAGCTCTGGGTTGGCAGGACTGCCAGGTCACCAAGAATTCTTTGTACATGCTATTTATTGGAGCCAGTAGGTATTAAATTATTTCATCAAGCAGTCCTGTAACTTTGCAGCTCCCTGGTGGGTCTTTTAATCTCAGATTATGTTCACCCATCGAGCCATGATTGCTGGAAGGGTTATTACTATTTCTCATTATACTATCTCCTGAGTCCTCTTTTATCCCTTTGTTAAAATTGCTCCACTGAGAATATTTTTTTCAACTCAAATTGAATTTCCTTTCTGGTTCCCCATGATGATGTCACAGAGTTCCAGGTTCCTAAAGATCTCTTAAAATTCAAAGGGAAGACAAAACTATATATGTTTAGCATAATTTCTATCTTTCCTTGAAAAAATGATTTTTCTATTTGTTTAATATGCATTAATCAAAGTCTCTGGTTGGATGCTGCAAAGATGTGTGTGTGTGTGTGTGTGTGTGTGTGTGTGTTAAGAAGGGAAATTGTGTGGTCTAAACTCACAATGTTTTCCTTTAATATCATGACATTAAAATTAACATCCTTTCCTTTCCTAACGCTCATATATTGTATATTATTGGTCTTTTTCACCCCTGCTCTCAATCCAGGTCAGTTTTTTGTGGTGGTAGTTGTTGTTGTTGTGTCTACTTATTGACCTTTGTAGTATGTAGCCATTTGCTATGATGAGTGGAAGTAAATTTATACATGAATGACTGGAAACAATGCATCAGTAGTACATTTTGCACAGAGTAACTTCTGCATTGTGTCTTGGGGTGGGGTGTATATACAAAGGTTGAGCTTCCTGCCTGGTGTTTTATGTCTTCAATGTTCTTCCTGTATCTCTTAACAAATATTATTTTGACCTTATGAATAGTCCTAACTCTGGCCAGCTTAGAAGGAGGTCCTGATCAGAAAACAAATATGAACTACCCTCCATTTGCTTTTCTTCAAGATTCATTTATCTTATGGATTTGGCAAGTGACCCATCCCAAGAGAAGTTCACATTTACCACCTTAGGAGATGAATAGTGGCTTCTTTCCATGTATAAAAGGGTAAAAGGATATGAGAATTTCTAAACATCTAAGGAGTGATGTGTTCAGTGATTAAAGATAGGAAAGCTAGCCCTTTACAGATGATTGAGTTACTACAATAAATAGACCTAGAATATGGAGTTTTATGCCACATCCTTATGATGAACAAGACACCGCATGAAAAATGAGGTAATCCATGGATATTAACAGCTGATTGTGATCCTCTTTTGGGTTGGGACCTTCCTGTTTCTCACTAGTCAACCCAGGGTTTACAATTCCTGGCACTGAGCATGTATTCAATAAATATATCCTGGGAGGAAAGAGAAATGTACAGGCACAGAAACAATCAGAAACTAAACTGAAGCCTGTTGCAGAGAGAACAGAAGCACAAGGTTTCTGAAGACAGAAGCAGAAAAAAGTTTAGATTATTATGACCTTGTCCCATGATATCTAAATTATTTATACAAGGTCAAATAGGCAAATGTTGATTGAGTTTCTTTCACTGTACCAGTACAAAGCAGTCTAAAAAGAAGATTCTCTTAGTTCTCCTGATCCATCCTAGCATATGTTTTTAGGAGAAGATAGCACATTAAAATTTCTAACTACACAACAATTAGAGTACACATACATAGGCCAATAGTCATTCCCAAACTCCTTCAGGAAGCTGATGTTCATCACATGCTCCCTATGTGCCAACAGGACGTGAACACATGTTTTCCTTCACATTAGATAATCCAGAGAATCCTATTCATAAACTATGAGGTGATTAGCCTTAGAGGCTTTCTATGTGAAGAAGAGACTAGTCTCAGAAAAATGATTGGCTATGAGGCATCCATAGTTTTAAGAGGTGCCAAAATGAAGAGGAAAGTTATCTCATTTTTTTCATACAGACTAATCCTAGTTTGGTGTGGTAAAAAAAAGTTATACATACCTACCTACCTACCTACATACATACATGTGTTTATGTGAGATATAATAAGAAACGTTCTTTACTTGCATATCCATTGCATCAAGAATGAAGTTTTTGGTTCCTGATTGCTCTGATCCAGATATTTCATTATCCCTCTGCAATATAACACAGCTTCTTCTCATTTTGTACATATAGTTAATGAAGATGTTGCCGTATTTATGACTAAGGTTCCCTTGTGAAGAATAAATGTAATTAGCAATGCATTCATTTTAATAACTGAATGATGATAGTTATTTTTGTACTCCTAAGTTTGTTGTTCTTGCCACGGGATTGGCAATTGCTTATCAGAGAGTTTGAGCAGGTGACATAATAAAGGTGGACTTGTTAACAATGAATGATATGTAGGTTCTATCTGTCCCAACATCATAGCAGCTGATAGCTAATCCTAACAGTTTGAAACAGCATAAGCAATGATTTTCAGGGTCAGATGGAATTTCCTATAACATGATGATCTCTGCATTGGAGACATGAGCACACCCCCTTCCTGTCTTCTTCCTTCTGACCACTGAAAGTCCAGCCCTACTCAGCAGAAGATGAATTATGCCATTTGGACCACTGAGCTTTCACTGATGCATTGTCATTTTGACTTTTAAGATTTGCCAGGTATTACAAGAGCTTATTTATCGAAAGCAGATGGCTTTCTGTCATTTAATTCACTGGAATTTACTTAGTAAGAGGAAGGGAGAAATCAAACTGGCTCCATGATAAAAGCTCTCTAAATATATTAGCTCCTTGAGTGGACTGCAGAGGGACAAATAGAACACTGCTTTTTAAAATGAATTAGCCTCCTTTTATGTTTTAGAAGAGATAAGACCAAAGTCCTCGTCAGTGAATGATAACATGAGTAGAAGCAATTTCAGAATTTGCTTTATCAAAAGCTGAATCCTTTCTCATCCCATTGACCAGAGGGCTGCCTTCCTTATAAGTTACCCTCGTGGCCTTCCTCCAATGGATCAAGCTCAAACAACAGTGCAGTGTCTGGTTTCAAACCCTAGACCCATTCTAGTCTTTCTCTCAGATCTCGGCCTTGTTTAGTCTGCTTATTTCAGTTTTAATCAAAACCCAACCAGCAGTCCTGTGTTTCTTCAGGCATTATAGTCAACATCTTGTCTTTCCTTTTTGTAAGAACGTATATTTCATATCCTGTTCAAAACTATTCAATCAACTTTCCGTTTTCATCTTTTTTCTCTTGTTTAGGCAGAGCTTTGTACAAAGTTGTACAAGGTAGTTTCCATTCACCAAAGAAGTTTATAAATCTAGGGCATCCTGACCAATGTCACCTCCCTCAGCTTTCTCACCCACCTCTCCCAATCTACCCATTCCCTTACTTACCTTAATTTCAGGTTAGTTATTGAATTTTTGCCATTTAACGAAGCAGTGTATGTTTGACATGTATCTTGATCTTAAATGAACGTTTCTGCTAAATGTCAGTCACTGCATCTCCTTTCTGCTTCCTTCCTCTCTTTTTCTCTCTTCTTCCTGGCCCTCCCCCCATATCAAGAAGGCTCTACTCCATATTAATAGAACATACAATGCTGGAGTCAGTAGTTTTGTGCTCAGTAGTTTGTGGAGTCAGTAGTTTTGGTAGTTATTTTATGTACTTATTATCTATAGCCTTTAAAAAGACAAGTCCTGCAAGTACATAATTTATAAATAGATCCAGATCCCTTAATCAAATTTTTTTTTTTTTTTTTTTTTGGCCAGTCCTGGGCCTTGGACTCAGGGCCTGAGCACTGTCCCTGGCTTCTTCCCGCTCAAGGCTAGCACTCTGCCACTTGAGCCACAGCGCCGCTTCTGGCCATTTTCTGTATATGTGGTGCTGGGGAATCGAACCTAGGGCCTCGTGTATCCGAGGCAGGCACTCTTGCCACTAGGCTATATCCCCAGCCCCCTTAAGCAAATTTTTGTAAAGGATAAATAAGATAATATACCTGGTAACAAACTTCACATGGAGATATATTATCAGCACACATTACTAATACCTACCCAGTTCCCATCAATTTGGAATAGCAGCGATACCAAGAGAGACAAACTGTGATAATTTTCTTGGACAAGCTCACTGCTTCAGAGTACTCTTATTTTATAATGGAAGACATTCTTAAGTAGATACAGAAACACAAAGGGAAATGTGATGTTTAAATTTCTTTTAATAATCAAGTTAGTACCTTTATTGCAAGGAGGTATTTGTGTCTCAATCTTCCTGCTTATATCTGTTGTTTGAAAACTCATAGAACTGTGAAGGAGTTAAAGACTATCATTAAATGACCTCTGGCCTAAACAGAGCTGTTACGTGAAAGAATTACCCATGAGTCTTGCCTATGGATTCATTCCATGAGGGTCACTACAGGGTATAGAAAATAATCATGTACTTCCAAAATATTAAGAGAACTTCAATAAAAAGAAGGAGTAAGTTTCTCACAAGATAAGTCAAGTATTTCTGTATTGGCCCGGGAAATTCATTCATGCCCAATAATCAACAAATGTTCCAAAGCTCCCCAAAAGTGCTGGCCAAGAATTTTAAAATGCCTGAATCACACTCTTATTACTCCAGTGCTTTGTTTTCTACTTTGTTCTACTGCTTTTGATTACTAGTATGTCTCCTGCAGAGATTTCCACAACAGTATTAATTTCTGGGGAAAGCAACCTGTCATAGTAGAATTTAGACACAAAAAGATGGACTCCTACATTGCATAAAGAATGGACTTTTCCAAGAACATTATTATGTATCTTACAGCCAGTTCATACTATTATCTCTAAACATGCTCATGGTATTCTCAACCATAAAGGAAGAGCAGGGCATGTCTGCATATTTTACCTCGTGTTGTTTAATTTGAAGGAAGCCAGCATAGTCTATTTATTCTTATTGACATTATTTGCTCATTGGATATCTGATATTCTGTCTGTTTTCTGTTGCTCTATTTCATAAAGCTTTTTCAAAATGACTGTGAGGCTGTGTTTACAGCCCTATGAATGTACAAAATGCTTCTGGATTGTGCAGTTTAAAATGTAAATGTCATTTTATGTGCATTGTACTCAATTAAAATGTGCTGATAAATATGGTGGCACTTAAGTCTTAATCCTGGAAGAAAAAATCCAAAAATTTAGGTGGCATTAGTTAAGAATAGGAATTTTAAATAGCCTTTGGGTTGGGGAAGTTGGAGATAAGACCCAGAAAGGAGAAGAAGAAATAATATAACAACAGAATAGTGCTTCTCCACCTTCCTTCCTCTATAGAGATCCTCAACCTATACCTGTGCATAAATATCAGCGAAGGAAACCACTTAGAGGAGAGTTCTGTAAACTACAAGCCCAACGTAATCAAATCAGAATCTCTGATGGTGGATCCCAGCCATCAAGGCACTTCTTCAGTTCCCCCAACTGATCCGTTATGAAATCAAATTTGAGGCACTATTCCACTTCCACCTATTTTAATACCAAATACATTTTGTCCTTAATGGAGCCTGTTATTTATAGACATCTTCACTTAAGAGATGGTGTGGAAGTGGCATAAACTTCTCTAATTGCCAAATTCTATTATTGTTCTGTAGTCCCCTAGCCTAGGAGGAAGAAAGAGAATAAGATGTTTTCATGACTGATATTTAACTTGCAAGAGAATAAAGCTGCTGCTAATGTCTGACTTTGCCAAAAATAAACCAAGACTAAAATCCCAGCATTGCCATCTCCCATCAGTGCCAAAAAATAGCATCGTAAAGGAGACCCCCTCTTCTTCTTCTTCTTTTTTGGTCGGTTGTGGAGCCTGAACTCAGGGCCTGAGTGCTATCCCCGAACCTCTTTGTGCTCAAGGCTAGTGCTCTGCCACGTGAGCCACTCCAATTTTTGAGTGTTAGTTGAAGATAAGATTCTCACAGGGATTTTCTGCCCAAGCTGGCTCTTAACTGGGATCCTCAGATCTCAGCCTCCTTAGTAGCTAGGATTACAGGCGTGAGCCACCACACGCTGGCACCCCTTCTCTTTTATCAGAAATCCTGAAGGAGTCCCAAATTTATTGGATTTATGTTTGGATTTTTTTATTGTCTACACTTTTAACTACAGAAACTATTCTGCTCTGTCATTGCCTCCTTGGCATTTGTTTTCAGCTTTTATAAAGATGGTGGATGATCTGCACCTGCCTATCTCTGCAACTCTTTTTCACTCTGAAGTTACTGTGTATGTGTGTTTCTCATTCAGTCTCCTGCATTTTAATTTCCTCAGTACCTCTCTCAAAATATCTGTTTGTTGTTATTTTTTTCTCCAGACTGTGATCCATGCTATTGCTTCTGATTACAATACCATTGTTTCCCCTTTGCCTAGTAATTCCTACTGGCTCTTCTGGTCCCAGATTCAATATTCTCTCTGAAGAAATTCTTCCTTGTCTATCACCTAATAGAATATGTAAACAAATACTTAAAAATAATGCAGCAGGCATCATCAAGATCTTTCCACAGAAAAGGTGTATTATTTTCTTCCTCATGGTTCTTGAGCTGAAAGAAAATGTCGTAATGCTGATTTTGTTCACCATCTTATCACCAGGACTTATGACTGTGTCTGGTGCTTTGATAAACACATTTCTCCATTAAGAATGAGATGATTGGAGCTCTAGTGGCCCAACCTATTAGTGCGTGGTACTTATGAGAATGAGATGATCTATTGATCTGATTTCCTATAGTAAAAAAAGGAGAGAGATCTCATCGAACTCTTATGCTGTTGAGCTCATTCTAGAACAATGTTTCTCCATCCACAAAGCAGGTAGAGGATTTCTTGAGAGTCCCTGAAATCTGAGATTAGTCACAAGACAATTAGAGCTTTGACTGGAATGATGATAGTGTGGAGGTTGGATGATTATAGCCTCTTGTGTGACACAAGAGGACTCAGGAGAGTGAGCACAGATTTGGCACTTGATGATATGTTGAAGCAATGTGAACACCTCTCTGTCAATCTTTATAAAGGTCAGATTATAAGAAATAAAAGCAAGTGCCATTTAACCCAGTAGGTCGCATATCAATACCACCATTTTCTCTGAAGCCTGAAAATGTAAATAGTTGAAAGAGGATTCAAACAAATGAAATAGCCCAGGATATGGGAATATATCATTATGTACTACCTGGGATCAGCATCTCTCTAGGATACTTCTTTCTTGGTGTGTGTGTGTGTGTGTGTGTGTGTGTGTGTGTGTGTGTGTGTGTGTCTCCAAGTATAAGGAGCTGAATCCCTAGTTCTCCTCAAATGTAGTAATTTTAACTACTGTCTTTGAGGTCAAAGGGCTGAGTTATATGAAGAAATTCACCAGTTCCTGCATGTATTTTAGATATGAGGTATTTGTCCGTTGTATGGCCAGGAAAGATCTTTTCCCAGTTGGTGGGCTTTCTGTGTATCTTGCGAGCTATATGTCCTTTGCCATGCAGAAGCTCTGCAGTTTGATGCAGTCCCATTTGTCCATCCTTTCTTTGATTTGTAGCCTTTCTGGGCCTTTATTAAGGAAGTTTTGTCCTGTGCCAAGGAGCCCAAGTGTTTCTCCGACTCCTTCTTGTACTGTTTTCAGGGTATCTGTTTTTATTTCGAGGTCTTTGATCCATTTGGAATTGATTTTGGTGCAGGGTGATATACAAGGATCTAATTTTAGTATGTTGCAGGTGTTGAACCAGTTTTGCCAGCACCATTTGTTAAAGAAGCTATCTTTCTTCAAACCTATTTCTTAGCTGCTTTATCAAAGATTAAGTAGGCATAGTTTTGTGGGTTCATTTCTGGGTCTTCAGTTCTGTTCCATTGGTCTTCAGGCCTGTTTCTGTGCCAATACCAAGCTGTTTTTATTACTATAGCTTTGTAATACAGTTTGAAGTTGGGTATTGTAATTCCTCCAAAATTTTTTGAGAAGAAATAGACATAAGGGATAAAGATGGGCAATCCCATTGCTTCCAGTTCTTCTAAAATATGTTCTATCTTTTTGGATTTCCAGTAAACATAGAACTACACCTCAGCAACTTCAAGGTCATGGCATGAGTACACTTTGGGACACTTCAGAGACCTCTCTGAAAAGTTTCAGAGAAGGAGAAACAAAATTCAGATTCTTTTTATGGAAGGGAGAGGTGAATTCTCTTTATACTGTAACTGCATGGGAGTAGGGGGTCGGCGGGGATCAGCAAACCAAATGACACAAATCCAAATCTGCAGCCCTCCAGTGTTTATAAGTAAAGTTTTATTATAATATTCTATAACTGGTGGGTTGTTGTGCATGGCCACTTTCACGACAAAGGCTAAGAGAGATATTAAAGTAAAATTTCTCTTTATAGAAAGTACTTGCCTACTCTTGGGTTGTAAAGTTCTGTGCAACTCATCATTCCTTTCAGCTAAGAGAAAGTAACACATAATGCCTGCTTTTGCAGACCTGTTTTTGTAGAAGCAGTAGTAGATAGAACGTGAGTATGAAGCAGGCAGTCATAGATAAAATAAAGCAGGGTAGGAAACCATAACAAATTATGAGTTAGAAGATTTGTATACATTAAGATCTTCTTCAAAATAAACTTTCACTGAAAATCTCTTGGTTTGAGGGAGGAAATTTCCATTGTTGAGTGTTTCCAGTGTTGAGTGGATTTATTTAATTACAGGCAACAGTAGAAGGAAGGAGATGGGAGGTTTTGAGAAGCTCATCAAAAATCAAGAAACAAATCTCAACTGGTATCCCACAACCTAAACTAGGCATATTCCCTAACAAAGGCATATCTTCTTCATCAAATAATTATTGAGTGACTAGTCACTAAAAGGAAAACTTGTATTAGATTACAGGGTTGTCCAATAAGTGGGTCTTAAAACTATTGTGGTTAGAACCAGTGGATTTGCTGTTTCTTTTTTTTTTAATTTTAGGAAAGTATTTGTAAAAACTTGCACACACATTTTAAATGATAGGAAATCACTTAAAAGCCACTTAACCTTGGATAGCTTACTTAACTTCTCAGTGACCCAGTTTCTCCATAAAAAAAAACAGTGATAATAATGGTTATTAATTCATAAGCTTTCCAAGATAAAAGTCCTTTTGATATTTAAGAGCCAGAACATTTGTTTGGGCTTAGAGTAAATAGCTTAAAAATAAAATAATCGGATGCTTTTTTGAAATGTGTTTCATTCAAACCTACTAAAACAGAGACAAACTCTGGAATGTTCATCCATACTCTGTTTTTATGGCTGAGCTCAAAGATAAAGCAGGTAGCTGCTAAGTTGAGAATGGTATTAGTTCATCCCTTGTGAAACCACTTCATTCTTTGTGCCTTATTTTACATAAAAAATAGGGAATTTTTATCTGATCTGTATTAATTAATTAATACTCATTGATTTCTTCTTTGTGACTGAGCAATTATTTTGTTCAGACACATTTATCTTTCCCAATAGCTTCTTGCATTCCACAGTTCCAGAGTATATGTCTCATACCTTAAATGCAGGCTTAGATGTTGTGATGGTACTTTATAAACTTTAGAGTACTGGCCAGATATTACCTTTTATTTGTTGCTTTCAATCGATAGGACAGTGCGTTACCTTCTTGTCCCCTACCAAATAATATTCCCTGAGAGATGTGTGTGATCTTAACAACAATCAGCTTTTCCCAATACGGTCTTTCATTTTCTGATTTTATGCCTTCCCAATACCTACTGCTATTGGAAACCTGACCTTTATACACAGGAAGCATTATAGTAGCTACATAATAGAAAACAATAATACCTTACTTTTTGTGCCACCTCATAAATATTAAATCAATTTTCATAGTCAGTATAAAGCTGAATCATAAGCTTGAGGCAGGGGATCATATTTTATTTATCTTTGTAGTTGAACAACTTGCTTCATGTCTGGTTATTAGTAGGTCCTTAATTTTTTTTTTAAGCTGTAAAGGTCATAAAAATGTAAATGTCATCCCAATAGCTCGATGGGATATTCAAATAGAGTACCATCACTCATACGCACATCAAAAGTAGACTTAGTAAGGAACACAGACTGAGAATTAGCTATTCTAATTCATCACTCAAAACCCTTTCTACTATCTGAGCACTCACAAAAACAAAAGCAGAAACAAAGAGGACTCTTCACGGGTCATTTAAAGACATTCATTGCTAGGAGGGATGTTTGTTAGAACTGACTTTGGCATAACCAAATACTTTCTATTCAATCAAGAGACTTCTGTCTCTCTACTTTTACTATAGTTGCCATTTGTCCTCATGTGCTTATATAATTTAAATGTGAATCAATCAAAATTAAATTAAACTTGAAAGTTTCCGTACTCACACTGGCCACATTTTTACTATACAAGTGCCAAATGAAGCCAGTGGTTGACACAGTGGAAAACAAACATAGAGGATCTGTCATTACTTAAATTTCCAGCAGTATGGCACTAATCTTGGTATTGTCAGGAATTGTAAAGGAAAATGTAAGCAGTGATGAAATGATGAACGGGAAACTGGACACAGTGGCAAAATGTCTCTGCAGTAGGGTAGATGGAGACCATTCATCCCATTGTGCTCCTTTGTCTCTAAAGAAGATTCATCATGATCTTTAACTGAATCCTCAGGAGGAACCGTAGTGGAAGGACAAAAACAAAGTTCCAGGTTTATAGGAGAGAAGTAGACACCTTGATGAGAAAAACAGAAAAAGGACACGGTAAATTTTTGGTACAAAAGAGAATGTTATACACATACATTTATGTTTATTGGGTAAAGGGGGAGGGTTGAAGTTTTGAACGTGGGACCTCACATTTACTAAGCAAGTGCCTATAACCATGAGTCATGCCTTCAGGGTTGTTTATCATTGTTGTTTGTTGTATTTTTTGTTAAGGTAAAGTACAGAGGGTTTACAGTTGCATATGTTAGGTAGTAAGTACATTTCTTTTCAATCTTACAACCCCCTCCCTCTTTTTTCTCCCACCTTCTCTCCTCCCCAATTCCCCCTACCTTGACTTATACAGTTAGTTTACCACTTGTTCTCTTATAGGTATTGCTTGTTGCATTGGTTTGCCTTTTACCCTTTGTCTCACCATTTTAATGTTCCCCTTCCCTTCCCTAATTCAGACAGACATCTATAAAATACCCAGGGTACCAGAATCAAATACAGTGACAGGGGCTAAATCATAGGAAAGATGGAGAGGAGAAAAAAGAAATAATTTCATATAGTACGTTGAAAATAACATCAATGACAAACCACTGTTTTCATATTTTGGAGATCATTTCTCTTAGCATCATTTTCTGTGATCATTTCTACATGCTATTTAGCTATTGTACAAATTATTACCAATGAGGGAAACCATGGTCTATTAAAAGCCATTGATTTTTAAGGATTAATTTTATATGCTGCTAGTTTGCCTAAGTTTTGGGTCAGCTCAAGTAACTTGTGAGTAGAGTCTATGGGATTCTTTAAATACAGGACCATGTCATCGGCCGAGAGAGAGAGAGTTTTACTTCATCTTTCCCTATTTGGATCCACTTTATATTTGTCTCTTGCCTCATTACTCTGGCTAGGATTACTTCTGCATCTAGGCTGGCCTATGACCACAATCCTCCCTTTCCCTGTCTTCAAGTAACTAGAGGAATACTCTTGCAGACCTCCAGATCTGAGTGAGAAAGCCAGTCAAGGGTACAAGCTTGGCAAACTTGTCAACTGTGGTCCCTGTAGAGGGATGCTGGGACCAATCTCTTGGGTAGAGGCATACATTGGCTGGAAGGAAGGGCTACCACCAAGATTCATGCAGAGATTTTTGTTTTCCAAGTCCCATGGCTGATCTTTGTCCCTGAATGTTCCAGTTGATCTAGCTCTGCCAATAGCACCAATATTCCTCATGGAGAGAAATATGAGGTGACATCCTACAAAACTGGTGGGACATCTAAATTTTAACCTTCAGCTCTTTCTCACAAAAGCGATCATTGGTCCAGGAAAACCTCTGTGTATACTATTGTGGAGAACTAGCCTCTGGGGATAGCAATGCAGTCATTGCAGTCTGTGTTAAACTTTACCTTTTTCTCTTTGATTCAGATTTTCTGCTTTGTGGTCCAAGACTCTCAGTATCCAACCTTAGTTCTGGGATATTTACAATGGTGTGGATATTTGCAAACAGTTTCTATTTCTATGAGGGGGAACTTTTATTCCACCAGAGAACTTTCATATGAACTTATTGATATCATTCTTCTGTGAGTTTAATTTTTTTTCTGAGTACCAAAGTTCAAATTCAGGGATAACTTTCTTGGCTCGCATTCTAGGCTGGCATTCTTCCACTTAACCTACACCATCTGACTGAGGAAGAAAAGTTACAGGCATGTATTTTTTCTGGCTTTGAAAATAGAAGCAAAGTATGAGCCAAGAAAAGTAGACATCACAGGAAAGTCTGTGAGACTTATCTCCACCAAAACTACCAAAACAGCTGGAAGTGGTACTGCAGCTCAAGTGGTAGAGTGTTAGCCTTGAACAGGAAAAGTTCAGGGATAGCACCCAGGTCCAGAGTTCAAGCCACAAAATTGCTCAACGCTAGTGCTCAACTGTTTGAACCAAAAGTCCACTTCCATTGTGTGTGTGTGTGTGTGTGTGTGTGTGTGTGTGTGTACTTAATTGAAGATAAGAGTCTCACAGACTTTCATAACCAGTTTGGTTTTGAACTGTGATCCTCTCTCTGCCTTCTGCCTTCTGAGTATAACTGATAACATATGTGAGCCACCGATGCCCAGCTGTTTCCCCTTCTTTAGGCCCAGCAGTGTTTAACAAAGTACCTGAGCCATAAGGTACCCAATAGGCTCTTGAAAGAGCAATAAAAGCGAGAAGAGAGAGAAAGGAAGACAGACAAGACAACGAATGGAAGAAAGAGGAGAAAAATAGGAAGAAGCAGGAGGAAAAGAAAGAACCTAAGTGAGGAAGGGAGGAAGAGGCAGACCATGAAAATGCAATGAACTCCCGATACAACAAATTATTCCATCCCATCTTTGGGCTAGACTTGGCCCTGAGGACAGAGGAATAACAAGTGTCTACAGCATGTGCCTCACTGCCATCTTAACAGAACTTCATTTTTATTTTATGTGGAATATCAAAGGGTTGGTGATGCAAGGATTCACAAACTTTCCCCCTGAATTATTCTAATAGCAAGAGTGAGTGAATGAGAACCTCCAGAGGCTCTCTACCAGCTAAAAAAAAAACCAAAATTTCTTTTAAGTTTCTGTATTAGTTTGAAACATTCATGCAAGTTTTATATTCTATTCATAATACAGCTCTGTTGGTTTAAATATAAAAATATACATCCATTTTTTTTCCTTCAAATCTGTTAGTAAAATGTGTGTTCTAGGAAACTACAGGCATGGGTACTGATTGTCTGCTTAGCCCTCAAGGCACAGTAACGCTTACTGTGTGGTAGCAGGTATATGCCAGCTTCCCAGGCTTATGGACTCAGGGATGGTCTTAGGTGTTCCACAGGGCTCATTTCTCTAATCCTAGCTAATAAAGAAGCTGAGAGCTGAGGATCGAGTTTCAAAGCTAGCCCAGGCAGAAAAGTCCCCTTGAGACTCATATCTCCAATAAACCACTTAAACACCGGCAGTGGAGCTATGGCTCGAAGTGGTAGAGTGCTAGCCTTAAGCAAAGGAGTTCAGGTACAGCACCCAGGACCTGACCAAAAAAAAAAAAAAAAAAAAAAAAAGGTATGTGGTTCCTGGAGAGGATACTTGGAGTGGTTGTCAATGGAACACTTTGCTAGTAAGCTTATACCAGAGAGAGATGTCCACACTAGAAATAAAATGCTCTTATTTTATATTCCTAAATTTCTTCAAGCATTTTAAAACAGCAATTACTACTTAAGAAGTTCCATTTTAGCTGTTTCTAAATCAGTTAATAATATGTATTTTCCTTTTAATATCTTTCTAAAGGGACTAAAGTGCCTCTCAAATAATTTCATTAATCTGCACAACACTTTCTTTTCAAAGATCGGCTCTTTTATCACATAAAGTACCTTTTTTTTTATACCAAGTTAATATCTTATATCAAGCATTTCTCTGGCTTAAGTAATAGCAATGTTTGTAATTCGATGGCTGTTAAGAGTTTGAGGTTTAAATCTGAATAATATTTTGCTATTAAGTTAATACAGTAAATGGGAGGGACTGCAATTTTTCTAACTCATTGCATTAGAGAGATACTTATATACATGCTTACATGCAAACACATGGATGGATTTTTGTAATTGATGGATATATTTATAGAGGTAGAATTTTCATTTATCAGGAATGACCATTTCTTAGTATAATAGGATATGCAGGTATTTCGAGGAAAAGTCCCTTGTCTGCTAAAGTAGCTTGGGAAGTATTAAAGTAGTAATGGAAGGTTATCAGTATCTCTGAAATCAATGATTATGAGGTTTGTTTTTTTTTAATTATGAGGTCTGGCTTGTACCAAGTCACACACCAAATATTTATTAAACTCCTCTATTGTTGATGTAATGATAGCAGATCAAACAGGAAGCAGGTACTTGAAAAGGGATGGGGTAGGACCAAAGGGAAAGGGTAAATGAATGAAGAGATGGGGAAAGTGTGTTCTGGAGATAGGAAATTTGACTCTCAAGAACAAAGAAAGAAATAAAGGTCTACTATAGTCTTCATATTCATGTATTTCCCAAAGTTAATGTCAAAATTATAGCCTGTATTGGGCCATGAAGCTTTTATGTAACTGCTTTGATCACAGCCCATGTGAATTGAGTGACTTTATAGAAGATGCTGAAGTCTCACTAAGTTTCCTCAGCTATCCTCTATCTCCTGATCATCCTGCTTCAGCCTCTGGAGTGTCTTAGATCACTGGCATGTACCACCATGTCCAGCTCTAAGGTCTTCATTTGGACTTCTCAGCCTCCAGAAATGTGAGAACTAAGCTTCTATGGTGAGGACACCAGCAAGTCTACATTATTTTGTTATAAGAGCCAGCCTAGATATCTTAACTTATAACCATACATCTTCTAAACTATATATGGCTTGTGATTGACAGGACTCTGATGTGGCTTTTGGTCTTTTAATCTGAATCTATCCAATTCAAAGTACACTATACTTCTTTTAACCTATTAGAACAAGTAACCAAATTCAGGCTTTAAATTATACAAAGGAAAAATAATAAAAATATCCATATGCTTTGATCCTCTGAAAGATTTTGTTTTGCATTTCCCACCAAAACCTTCATTTCTCCAAAATAACTTTACTGACTCATGGAACAAAGGGACTTGCTACAAATTGGGTTTTGTAAACAACACACATGCTTTGTTTTACAAAGAAGCAGCCCTGGTGTAGGTTGTTTCACAAATAAATACAACAAGAAATAAGTAAGCAAACAAAATGAGCAAAAAAAAACCCTCAGAAAACAAATTCCTTAGTACTACATGACAACATTTTACCATGAAAATATTTCCCCACTAGATTACAATTGTATCAAAATTTCAGGTGAAAATAAATACATCATTAATGATAATCAATAATGTGAAAAACTTTGGACATATTAGTTTGCTGGGGGCAGGGGTAATTCAGTGAACATTATACTTTGATGAAAGACTCAACGAAAGAAAAAGGAGTGTTTTTTTTTTACCTCTGCCACTCTAGTTGAAGTAAAATATAAATGTGATAAGATAATATGAGGTCCATTCAGAATTATTACCATTTCTTTTCTTCTGACATTCAAATTTTCAGGAAAAAAAATTGTTCTACTTGGACAAAAGGAGCTTTAAGCACTCCATGTAACACTAACCAGAGCCAATTGAATCAAAGGTAAACAATGGAACCAGAATGAACCAATCTTTTGTTTTTAAGATCTGAGACTATAGACCAATGGTGTTGAATCAGGATTCCAACTCTATGTAATATTACAGCTTTGAAGCTGGAAAGAAGCTGTGTCTTAAGCAACAGCATTGAGAGTAGGGCAGTTGTGAGTGGCTGCACAACCTCTGGAATAGAGGGAGCCTGGTACCAGTTGTTGGGTCTGCTATTTCCTAGCTATGAAATCTTAAGGAATTTACCTTCTCATTTTCCCTATCATAAAAAGCAGATCATAATTTCTTCATCCTGTGGTTTTGTGTGCTTTGATAAGAGAGAATTTTAATGCAATTATTATCTTTTTAATAACACAAAGTAAATTGTGATAGAAGGCATACAGTGCACTATGCAGCACTTGCTATGTAGCACTGAACTACTGCTGGTTACTACTGTAGGGGAAAATGTACTTCAGAGAAAGGAATGTGGACAATTAAGAGAAAAAAACGAGAACTATCTGTGATGTCTCTTGCCCAAATGAATTCAGCTCACTTTTTGTTAGTTGGGTTCTGTTGGGAGGCCCTCTCCTAGTCTCCAATTAGCTTACAGAAAAAAAATAGCCTTTATATAAAATTATCTTATACAATTGTGAATTTTTTTTTCTAGTCAGGTTATGTCTAATTAAGTTAGGAAAGGGATTGGCAGTAGCAAGTGACCACAGAACCTTTGGTCTTCATTGCCATCAGTCATGTGACCAGCAGTTAAACTAAAAATGTATTTCCTCAACATTAATGGAAGTGTAAAGTGAAGATAAGAGGTGATCAACTTTTACTTTCCTCCTCTGATTATAGTAGATTTGATACTTGTGATTATATCCTTAATTAATTTTTCGTGAGTCTAATATGTGTCTGGGGCCAAGAATAGGAAATAAGGTCGAGTTTGAAACTCTGAAGGCAGAGACAAACCAGAGGATATATATATATATACATATATATACATATATATGTATATATATATATAATCTCCATATAATCTACAAGGAGCTGTGTGCATAAGGGGAGAAAGGGGAGAGCTGAATTAAAATTTTGTCTTGTCTTCTAACAGTATGCTATACTCATAATCAAGATGGCTTTAAAAAATTACGGTGAAGGGATGGTAAACATCTGCAGATGAGTTGTGACATTATGCTTTTCATAATAAAGAAACTTTGTGTCTAGGCAGAGTGGCTCACTCCTGTAATTCCAACTGCTGAGGAGGCAGAGATCAGAAGAATTAGGATTCACTTCCAGTTAGGGAAACAATAATACATATGCCACATCCCAACCCATACACCAGTTGAGTAAGCATCCTGTAGTCCCAGCAACAGGACAGCATAGATAGGAATATTGTGGAATCAGGCTGGTCCAGGCAAAACAAACAAACAACAAATAAGTAACAAATAATGTAAAGCAAAAAATACTGAAAGTATGTCTCAAGTGATAGAGTGCATGCCTAGTTAGCACAATACTCTGAATTCAAACCTCATTAGTACCTGAAGAAAAAAATCATTACACAGTATGGTGATTAAAGTACATAGTAACTTATTATACATTTAGGAATAACCTGAAAACAGGTAGCTCAATGTATCCAAACACCAGCTTCACTGTAGTTCTAGTCTTACTACTAAAAGGAGAGTGAGCAGAAACCACTCATTAATCACAAACAAAAAAATCAGGAAAATAACCCAGGTCTGATCATTTCCAGATTATCAATGCTAAGAGAACCTTGAACCAGGACATTGTTAGGATATTTACATACAATAGAATGACATATTCCTCCCATGCAGCAAATTTTTTTTCTAATTTCAAGTAATAAACACAGAAAGATGGTATCAAAGTTATAAGGTGGAATTTGCTTTGTACTAAAAGTAAAGCTTTGTTTTATAAAATTAATCTCCATCATCAGGTTCTAAGGAAAACTAAGATGACTAGAATGGTTTTATTGTGCAACAATAACTGTAATCCTGGTATTGACCTAGATTAACAGATTACAAGGTAAAATTTTCTCACAAAGATACGTAATATAAAATTCCATCTCAACCAAACTTACGGAAGCTCCAACTGAAATGGAAGCAACTATAAAAGTGATTTTCATATTTCTATCATGCTATATCCAAGGACCTGCAGAGAAACAATCACAAGAAAAGCACAGCATTGGGTGTCCATCAAGAATAAAGAATAGTATAGATGAATCAATATAACAGATTGACTTTTTCTACTAATAAGTTCTATAGTCTCTGGATCTCTGTATGGTATGATAATGACTGCTTTGCAAAAGTATACAAATTTGAGTTACTGCATACAAAGACCCTTTTCATTATCTTGTTCTGTATTGTGTGTTTGTGTTTGTGTGTATATGTGTGTTATGTAAAATGAGGACTATAACATATAATCACTGACAGTTTCATAAAGTTGAGCAAGGAAAATAAAGTACACTGATTAGTACAGAGATGCTATGAACGCTATTATCTTGGTTTATGGTTTCTTGGACGTTTTCCTCTTGCATCTATTCTTTAGCCAGTACCCCCAGCCTTTAGTTTTGTACTTTGTTGCCCGGTCAGGCCTCAAACGCACAACACTGCTCTTATCTTGCACTCTTGTGTAGCTGATAATACAAACATGCATTGTCACATCAGTTTATGAGCTTGAGTTGTGCATAAAATTTTTAGTTTTATACATTTGTAATAGAGAACAATGCAGTCAATGTTTCAAATATGCAATTATGAAGAAGGACTGATCACATGAAAGCAACCACTGTTGACATGGTGGTATATAGCCCTCTCCATTTCATGATGCAATTATTTATTTTCCTGAGCAGAAATTGGAAGTTATTTCAAGTCTGTTAAGGGCTGTAAGAATACCTTTGCTTAGTGGTTTAGCTGTACTCATCCTTCACCAACTTGAAATGACTGATATTGGGCATGGTCTTTTCTTGTGAAATAAAAAATGATAGGCCTCCAGCCACGTGCTAGTAGCTCATCCCTAAAATCCTAGCCCTTTATAAGGCTGAGATTGGAAAATCGAACTTTAGAGATAGCCCATGAAGACTAAATTTCAAGTCTCTTATCTTTAAATAACCAGCAAAAGGCCAGATGTGGAGTTTAGACACCAGTGGTAGAATGCCAGCTATGAATGAAAAAGCCAAGCAAAAGGTGAGTACACACAAAAAAAACTATAAACATCCATTTTATATAGCTTTATGAATCCAAAAAATTATAAGGAAGAAGCATTAGAAAAACACCTACTGTTGTGGTTTAAGTATTTTGATTCCTGCCAAACGTTATCCCCAAATTAACAGTGTTGGGAGGTGTGGACTTTGGGAGGTGTTTAAGGTCATGTGGATTCTTCATTCACAAATGATGTAATTAATGCTGATATAAAAAGGCTTGAGGGAAGGTCCACTTTCGTTTGCTCTTCTGCCATGGGAGGAAAAGCTATTTGTTTTTTGTCTCTTTCTCTCTGTCAAGATGCTCTAAGAAAGCCCACACCAAATGCCAACCCTTTAGGTTAGAGGTCTTAAGATTCTAGCACTGTGAAATAATAAATTTCTCTGGGAAATAGTTTATAAATTTCCCTCTCTTAGGCAGAAAACAGAGTAAGACAGCCACGAAGAACTTAGGTCATGATTTATGAAGAGTTCTGTTCTATGTAGAAGGCTGAGAAGCACTGGTAAAGTTGGGCGAAAGACAGAGTTTCCTTGGAGAATATCTTTTGAGGTTCAGAATTCTTTAGGGAGCTTCTTGTTTACAGGCAGGAGACATCTAAACACGGATCATTAATTAAGATGAAGGTTTTGTGTCCACTAAAGTTATTCATATTCTTTCCTCTCTCTTTTCCCCCATCTCAATTACTATTCCTGAACAGGTACTGCAAAATTAAAATCCTGTGCATTACTTATTTGCATTCCCATCAAATGGTTCAAGGTTGAAGAGGAGACTCGGTCCATGCTATTTTACATTGCATATTATTGAGATACTAATTCCCCTATCATCATAAAAGATCATAATTACCTCTGGATTTCTTCTCTGCTATATGTCTCACAGATACATACCAGGGGCACTGGTGCCATGTATATTTTATTAAAACCTCACCAAGTATCAACAAAGATAACTGTTCATTCCTCTAGAATTTTTTATTCATGTTTATCCACAATGGGTGAAAGCAGCATGCAAAATAAATGAAGAATGATACCACAAATGTCTTTAGAGGGATATTAGAAGAGAATCAGCAGAGAGGATTATGAAAGTTGTATGAGTCATATATTATCTATGCAGATGCTACAACCATCAGAACATTTAGTATGTCCTGCTCCATACCAGTCCCAAATAATATATGTGCCACATAATGACGTTCCAGCATGGGCTGGAGGAAGTAAATCCCGCCTTTATTGTTGTTTTTAAAAATGACTTTGTCTTTGAATGCACTGTTCACATGAAAAGTCTTTGTACCTCCCATGATCATTTGAATCCAGCTCTCCTTAAGGAAGCATCAAACATCTTTGCTACCGTGCAAGGCATAAGCATTAACACCATTTCTGTAGCCGGAGAAGTGCTCAATTTCTTAATGCCATTCATATTCCTTTTTGTTACAGTGTTACAAATGAATATTGAAGATGCAGACAGAAAATAAAGTGTTAGAGACAAGGTCAGTAGGTTAAAACAGTAGCATATTTAAAAAATGCTCATAAAATGTTTCTCTGAGCCCAGAAGTCATATGGTGAAGTAGAAAATGAAGAAGCCTCTTTACTTAGGAAAGCATTTTTCTTCTAATTAGCATGTGTCAACCAGGACTGAGGGGAAAATGCCTGATGACATTTCAGGGAATGCAGTAGAAATGCTATAGAAGGAGTGCAAGACAAGCAAATCTGTAAATGGATTTACACACATTTATATTATTTTTTTATGTCTTTGTCCTCACCATCTATGTAAAGGATATGATTTTTGTAGAAATGGAAGGTCAGAGCTGGAAAGGTTTTAGGTGTAATTTAGTCTACTTTCCTCATTTATAAAGATGAGGATGCTGTAGTCCAAAGAGGTCAAAGGAAATGTTTAAATTCAAATAACTAGTAAGAGTAGCACAGAAGGAAAGAGGTCCTCTGTTGCCCATTGTGTTCTACCTTGTGACCTAAAGGACTTGCAGGTAAAGCAAATAGTCAAAGCAAATCTCAGACACCACACTGTAAAAATTTTCATAGAATCACAAATGCTTTTAAAGATTTCAAAGACTTTCAGAGGGAAGTCAATGTTGTTCCATATGGTCTGTGTACCAAAATATCAGTGACAGGGTGACATTAAATTATTCACTAACCACTGCACTGAAGTTACCTGTTTCTAATTTCTTTTTCTTTTTTTGCTAGTCCTGGGGATTGAACTCAGGGCTGGGTCACTGTCTCTGAGCTTCTTTTTGCTCAGGCTAGCACTTTACCACTTGAGCCACAGCAGCACTTTCAGCATTTTTTCTTTATGTGGTACTGAGGAGTCGAACCCAGAGCTTCATGCATGATAGGCAAGCACTCTACCATGAAACCACATTGCCAGGCCATACATTTCTAATTTCATTCCAAACTGTTTATATGACTTTTGATATAAATTTTTCTGTGCCTAGGCTGGTTTGTGGAAGACTTAAATAAGAATAGTTCCAGATGTTGTGATTGTTTATGGCAAAGGAAATATTTTGCAAACCATCTAATCCAAAGAAAGTTTTCAGTACAAGTTATCAGCTATTATCATCACCATTATTATTATGACTATTAAGATGATGATTATGTATGTTTTATTGTGCATGTGTGTGTGCTGGTTGTGAGGTTTGAAGTAAGGGTTTGGGTGCTGTTCCTAGACTGCGCTTTTGTTCTCAAGGCTAGTATTCTAACACTTAATCTACAGCTCTACTTCCAGATTTTTGGTGGTTAATTGGAAATATGAGCCTCATGGACTTTCCTGCCTGGGCTGGCTTTGAAACACAGTTCTCAGATCTCAGATTTCAGTCATTATTGTTATTCATTATCATCATCAGCAACAGCATCATCCTCATAATCATCCTCCTCATCATCATTGATAGTATACAAAGATTTTTCACAGCCTTACTTCTAAATGCAGCCCACTTGACTAATGAATTATTTTTCCTTCTATAATAATGTGGTTTCCAAGAGGCCTAAGAAGAGATGGGTCAATTCTCCTGTAATAAAGGAATATAAGCAAAAGATTCATTGTCTTCTTGGCTCCAATACACACAGACAGATGGTCTCTCTCTTTTGACATATCGGATTTCAAATCCTTCTTAGTCTTGTAAAGTTCAACCAGATGAAAACCACACTGTACATCATGGTGAAGGGAATCAAGTATTTGGCCATAGTTGAAATGCACTTGCTACTTCAAGCTAGATAATCACTACTAGATGGAAAGTTTTCTTTTGTGTATAACATTAAATAATCTTTTCTGGATATACAATGCAATACTTGAATTCTATGAGATATGGACTTGCTCTTTACTCAGTAAAGAATCTAAGGTTAGGTCCAACCCAAACATTTGCTTAATAACTACCCCACATATGCAACTTACTGAATTGCATTCTGAGAACAGCTGGCCAGAGGCCACTTCAGATATACTTTTCTCATACACATTAGGGTAGTATGTAAACTCCAAACATGGGAAGTCTTGGAAAACATTATCCATTAGGACAATTAGTGTGAATTCTGCCATGCTAAATAACTACCATATTGTAAAAAAAAATTCATATAATGTGAGTTCTCATTTGCCTTAGGTCACATATGGCATTAAGAGCACAGGATTTTGCCATTAATAATCTTAGTGCAGACAATATAAAAATGTCTAAAGTATCCACAGACCCTAGTTACCAAATTCAATACTAAATCTTAGTGCAGTTCCCCCTAAGAAACTGCAATTTATTTACAAATGACTTGAGGTCTAAGACTTTGTAATTCAGAGTAATTTGTAAGTAATTTAAGGATTTAAATATCCCAAGTGGACTATCGACTGGTAGAAGCATGAAATAATAATAATAACAATTCATAATGAAGATAGGAGAATAGTGAGATTTGCTTTTTCTCCTTACTGACTGCTAGAGTATGCTTTTAATGGCATTCTCATTGATTAATGTCTATATTACGTACAATTTATTGGTCACTTGCTCAGGAAATCTTTTCATGGAGAGATTATACACAATGGTATTTCACCACCACTCTCTCCATAAAGCATATATAGCTTAGAAATTGTACAATGGAAGGCTAATTCAGCAGATGTGTGTGCCAATGTGGTGTCTGGAGGCAAACGGATTTACAACAGGCAGTTCCTGGAGGGGAAAAAAAAGTAGTCTATCTATGCCTCCTCACAGAATACCTAGATGGGCATTTAAAGTCTCTCCCCAAGGCCCTCTTCCCACTTACAACGTCAACACATCAGTCTTCCGAGTTAGATAAAAGAACTCTGATGAAGACCACGTTAACATTTATGTTGAGCTTAAATAAAACATGAAACTAACAACTTGAAAGAGTCTGTGAGCTGAGCAAGGCAGCATTCGTACCACCATTCAAGAATTATTCATGAAGGTTCAGAGCTTCTCAACTTTTAGGTACTTACATCTGATTTGACTTAACATTCTCCCTTGCAATGACTGTTTTCAGATACTTCATCTACTGACATAGGAAGTCTGCAATAACAGGAAGAAAGAGTTTCAGCATCTAATGATAGCTAAAAGCCTTAATTGCTGCCTCATTTTCCTTCCTGATTGTAAAATACCTCTGTTTATTGGGA
The DNA here is from genome assembly GCF_023159225.1 of Perognathus longimembris pacificus. Classification (NCBI taxonomy): domain Eukaryota; kingdom Metazoa; phylum Chordata; class Mammalia; order Rodentia; family Heteromyidae; genus Perognathus; species Perognathus longimembris. The sequence goes on from NC_063170.1 coordinate 18,132,784, forward strand.
TAATGGAAGGTGTTGGTGGGAGGAAAAGGAAACACGTACATTTAGGGAAAGTAAATTAAAGCAAATGATCCTATTTTAAGAAAAAAAAAATAAGCCGTTCATTTCCTGAGTTCAGAGTTCAGTAAAGTGTGATTGATGTACTTCCTAATGATATAGCCACAACTTACCTTGGTTTAGTCTTAAGACAAAAGCCAAATATCTGATAACATGGACCAATGGTCAAAGGTATTTAATAGTCAAAACTTCTTGTCTATCAGACCACATGGTCATTTTTGTTGGCCTTAGGTTTGCTTCCTCTATATTAAAGACCTGCTCAAGTGTAGGATGTGTCAGTTAGAAAATGAATGCATTCTCAAGATGTTATGAGCTTCTTGGTTATTATAGTTAATAATATTTGAAATTCTGTATTGTATAGTTTAAATTTTCTGTGTAGATCTAAGACACTCTCAGGAAAAAGAAAAAAATAAGTGAATTGATGGATATGTTAATTAACTTGATTGTGGTAAAACGTTTGACAGTATATCAAATCATCTCAGTTGTTGTATACTGCAAATATATAATTTTATTTGTCAATTATAACCTACCAAAATTGGGGGAAAAGAAAAATAATGGTGCTCACTCCCCACTTAGAACATGAATTTTACAAAGGGCTTTTTCCTCTATCCTTCTTCATTCCTTGGGAATGGTTTGGGCTCATTTTTTTTTTTGTTTTTTTTTTTGTTTTGAGAATTCCTTGAGAGACAAGTTTTTGACTTCCAAAAAAAAATTGAGTTCCTATTATTCTAGAAATTCTTTGTAGTCCAAATTAGTGAAGTCAGAAACCACAGTCCCTTTGGTAACTAACAGTAGGTTCTAATGATCCCTTTAGCGGATTTTCTTTTTCAAAGCACTTCCACATGCATCATCTCATTTGATAACAATGAAACTTTAGTTCTATGAACAGGCACTGTGGTGGATGTGACAATTATGGGATTTCACACAGGGCAGCAGTTAGCATGAAGAAGCCAGGGCTGTTCCAGGGTGTAAGACTCACAGTCCTTAATCAGAGACATGGTATCATTTGTATTTACACAGAAGGAGAAATGGAAAGGCTGATTGTGACACATTCAGCAGCATTGTGCACACCCCTTACCCCCACTCTCAGCGTGTATTTTTTTTTTTTACCTCAAGTCTTATCCAAAATAAATTGTGAAAACGCAAATGATAAAAATTAGTATGACCCAAATTCTGTGTTTCTTAATGAAACAAACAAAATACCACCAGCAATACAGATGCATACTAATTCTTTTAGTTGGAAGAGTGTTTAATTCAGTTTGAAGTTAAAGCATGTAAGAAATGGGGGAGGCTGAAGTCATTTTCTGATTTACTGTGCATCCTGACACTTGGATTTTGCAATGTTATGATATACTCCACTAACAATAAATTATCTTTATTATTTTTATATTTAATTTCTGTAGCTCAAAAACAAAAAATAGCCCTTTTAGCATTTTATTTTTCTTTCAGATACTTATTTGAGTATTTTACTTTTCAGAACTATGTGGCAGGGCATGAGGGACAAGGCAACAAAGAGTACAGGAAATGTATCCAATGCCCAACGTATGATACTGTAACCTCTCTGTACATCAGTTTGATAATAAAAATTTGAGAAAAAAAAAAAGAACTATGTGGCAAATAGAATCCTGTCTCTTAAACTTATAAGTTTTGGTGAGAGTATCAAAACTTATTAAAGGATATTTTTTCTGGGAAATTATGATTTTGAATATAATTTTAGACCCTTCATTATTAACAACACATTTGATTAGGTTAAACATATATCCTGGATTATGTATGACCCAGAAATTGATTGAGTTAATGGTTAGGAAGGAAATACATATTGTATTACCGTGCAGATAAAACTGGAACATGCCTTATAGACCCAAAAATTTTATATGGCAACTCAGTCATTGTACACCCCAAATAAACTACAACTATGACTTGCTTATAAATAGGCAAATTCTTTCTGTTTTAAATAAATTATACCATGAGAGTTGAGGATATTTAAATACATTTCCAGTTTGGATTATCATGAACTATGTAGAAAGAATATATTGTACATATTTTGATTATATTTCTGTTGGCTAGAACTTCAAAGTAAAACCACTGGATGAATATTATGTATGCCCAGCTTATTAGTTAAAATAAGATCTGACTAACTTTTTGCCCCTAACTACAATCTCCTAGTCCTAGCGTGCTAAGTGACTAGTAATAGAGATGAAGTACTGCACCGAGTTTAGCAAGATTTCCTTTTTCATTTCTTGAAATGTATGTCTGTAACAATGAATACTTACAACTACTCTTACTAAAAATTTTCTCACTTAGATGTACATTTTTGTAACAGAATACTGCTAGATAAAGGATTCTAGACTTGGATGCAACTTTTGCTTTCTTCTTTGATTAATTGAAGAACATTGCTATCTACTATCCTTGATTATATCCAATATGACTTTTTTTTCCTCCCACTCAGGATGTGGCATTTCCCCTGGCTGTTTTTACTTATTGCTAATTTTAACCTATTTGACTTTGATATATTTTGACTGGGGGTACATTAAGATCCTTGTATCTGGAATTTAAAAATTTTATTAAATGTAGAGTATTCTAAGAATTTCCTCAAACTGTTTTGTGTATTCTCCCTTTTTATGGATTCAAATTAAAATATATCAAGCAAACAAAACTAACCCACAGGAAACTGGTCATGTTTTATTTTTGTGCATTTTCATATTGAATAGATTCTTTTGGTGTGTCTCCAGTTTTACTCTAGCTTTCACAAATCTAATTCATCAATTCCCTTCAGTTTAAATTCTATTTCAACTATTATAGATTTCATTATAAAGTTTGATTACATATGTATAAAGAAGCTGCTCAAAGGAGTTTGAATTTCACAAGTCAGGTTATGAGTACAATGCATCTTGGTCAATGTCAACCTTCCCATCATTCTCCCCCATTTTACTTACCATATTAATATATTAGACATATTTTTATCATGTTAAATCTTTCTACTGGTACCTTGAACACAGCTTTAATCATTATTTTTCTACTTACTTCATTATCTACATCATACCCCACCCACTTTCTGATATATGTTATGCATAATAGATAGTATAATAAATATTATATATGTATATATATACATATATATTTAACTTATTTTTTTTGTTGGTCATGAGGCTTGAACTCAGGGTCTGGACACTGTTCCTCAGCTCTTTTGCTCAAGGCTAGTGCTTTACCATTTTGAGCCACAGTGCCATTTCCAGCCCTTCATATTTTTGTTGGTGGCGCGACATTGTGAATTCTTTCTTGCCTAGTGTGAGAATTTGCAACTCTGTGGAATGTTGCCTTTCTTCTCGGATACTGAGAAGGTCAATGGTTTATGGAGTAAAACTGCTAAGAGTAAATAGAGCACTAGGTAAAACCGTGGCATGAGGGTACAATAATGGGGACAGGATTATCCTAAGAAAGCCTCCATGTACCCAATCACCTGCCATGGAGTGTCATTTTCACCCCTGTTCTTTCCTCAAACAAAGCAATTAGTGAAAGCAGTTATGAGGAAGGCGCAGAATTCCTCTTTTCTCCCTCTCTCTCTGCCTCCAACTGATTCTAAATTGTCATGTCATCTCACTCTTGAACTTTGAAAACTCATTAAAAATGAAGCTTTTTTTTTCTCTCTCTCATTCACATTTACGGTCATCTTCTCCTTTCCCACTGCCCCACAACGGGTAACAGCAGACATAAGTTAGTTCTCTCGTAGGATGAGCTCAACGCTCTCTCAATTTCTGTTCATTATTTTCTTCACATTCTCAGGTCTCTGTTGGGATTTATAAATATGATTTTTTAGGTTTCCCAGCTTATTCTAATCAGAAAGGTAGGAGAACATTCTCCAGTGACTTTTCTAAATCCAAAGAAGAAGGGTAAGTAATGTCTCATCGAATGTCCCAATGTATGTAGTAGAAGTGCAGAGTATTAATGATGCTATATTTTCTCAGAGATGTTCTAACTTTTCTATAAAAGTAGTTGGAATGTAGGTTGATTACCTTAATCTAATTAATATTTAAGGCAATTTGAAGCTAGGGATTTTTTTTTTGACAAGCATATTTCCTTTCTGTCTTAACTCCTAGACTTGAGCTCTTCTCAGATTAAAATGGGAACATTGTGCTCTTATACCACAGTTCCAGATCTACTGGCAATTCGTAGTCTTAAATTTCCTCACTTCTTCATCACTGCAAATTCATCAAAGTTCTTCCTTAAGCCCCTGAGGTTTTACGCATCACATTTCAAGATAATTTTTAACCACCGTTTATAGTCATGACTTAAAAAAAAATCACTTACTGGCTTTTCCATAGTCTTTTTCAGGTTTGCTTAGTGAATAAGCCCTAAGAGACTTAAAACTTACAAATCTTTAAGTGTTCTAGGGTGCTTCCACACCCCCAACACCAGAGAAAATACTACAGAGCACTGAGTCACAACTTTCCTAAAATCAGGAAAATGACATTTAAAAGTAATATTCAGTTTCTCTTGATGTATTCCCAGTTTCTCGTCTGCCTTCAAATTCTCTCGTTAGTTCTCAGTGAGAGACTGAAAGAGATACTACATATTTCATCAGAAACTGGATGGAAGGTTTTAGAGAAAGTTCCTAAGTAGATTAATGGTTAATGTAAAGTTTCTGCAGGTGGGAAACCAAATCATCTATACAAATTCCAACTTACTTCAAATCTTTTTATAAGAATAGAATTGAAAAGTAATAGTGCAAGGGTCTTAATGGCACCAGCTATCCACCTCTGATGTGACTGTTGACAGTCAGAACACCCCAGTTTAATAGAACACACTCTCTATCATATCCTGAAGTCCATATATGCTAGTAGAAAAGACTAACTCACAACTCTGTATTTGCCCAATTCACCCATAACACTAAGTGTATAGTCAATAAATGGGGCCATACTTTGTTATCTGCATTTCTTTCTAATACTATCCCTACCAGGTCAGTTTAGGCTCTGCCTGTTTGGATAGAAGCCAAGAATCCTCTGTGTGAGATATGATATATCAAGTCGATACATGATAAATTACACACATATAGTTCAATAAGAACAAGAAAAGACTTATCTTTGTCCTATGATATTTTAACAGCACAGATCACACAGGTGACCTCAAAAGATGGTGATTTCTCTCTGCCATAAAGCAAGCAGCTCTGTGTCAGGGAGCACTGGCTATGGGTGCCCTAACTCAATTCTGATGCTGCCTATCTGGTACCAGTATCAGATCCCACAGGTTGAGAGCTCCATCCCCGAGACTGGCTTTTCCCCCACATGAGATTGAAAAGTGAAATCCAGCTGATATTCCCAGGTTGTTTTTACCTGTGCCTCTGACTTCACTCTTTATAGAATGCGGTTTCCTCAATCCCCTCCTCACGTTCAATAAACTGGATGGAGTTGCTCACAAAAGCCAGAGAACTATATATGCTACTTGGTTATAAAGGATATTCATTCCAAGGGCTGTAGATGAATGGAGGAGAGGGTTGAGGAACATCCTTTTGGTCTCCTAGGGAGCCCCTTTCAGGGACCCTCCATACATTCAGATACTCAGAAGCTCTCCAATCCTTTTGGACTTAGTATATTCATTTTGTTAACCACATGGATAGAACAGTCCAGCAGAGTATGTCTACTCATTTCTTCTTGGCTTCTCTGTGAAACATTGCTACTCTAAGAGTTGTCCACCATGAGGAAGGTTTTAGGAGATACTGTCAAACAACATTAAGTGTGAAACAAAAAGAAATAATTGTGGCTAGATACAGGCAGGCAAAGTTTGGAGTTTCAAGTTCTTACCTTGAGGAAGTAGCTATAGGCCAGAAGCTACAGAAACCTGTTTGTCTGTCTTCCTGCCTGCCTGTCTATCTATCATCTATCATAACACAAAGTAAAAGTACTTTCCTAAAATATTCTTTAGGAAAAATTTTTGTCCATCAAAGGTTGAACCATTTCAGCAGTGAAACCTGCTAGACACTATGTTGGAAATGAACTATACAACTTTGGGGGGAGGGAAGTTGGAAAGAAAAATCTAGATGAGAATGAGGGAAGGGAGTGACACTTTTCAAAAGGAAATATACTCATTACCTGAATCATGTAATCCTAGCCCCCCTGTGCATCATGTTTCAATCAATTTTTTCATTTTTTTCATTTTCTTATTGTCAAAGTGGTGTACAGAAGGGTTACAGCTTCATACGTAATCAATCAATTTTTAAAAAGAAAAATTTCTGTCCCTTGTGTAACTTCAAACCACGTTTCTGTGATATTTTTGCTCAACAGACTAGCATTATACATTTCCACCTCTATTCTTTCAGAGAAAAGTGTGTCTTAGACTTTTGCAGGTAAATCTTTGCCAGTACTTAACCGTGACTTATTCTTGCATATCTATTAACTTCTCGATCATACTTTTTATTCTGTCTTTGTTTGTTGATGGTATCTATGACTATTCACTTCAGGATCTGATTAATCTTCCCAAATTCTCTTACCCAGAAACTTCAGAATTGGATCCCAGTTGCCTTTTTCATTTCTTCTACTGCATAACTTCTTCATTCCCCATTTAGGGTTCAACGCATTATCCTCTGCTTCTTATGCTATGTTATCCATGTTATCTGACTGGACACCAGTCTTTCAGCTAAGGAGATGTTCTCTGTGATTCTTCAGTTCACTTATTTTCTTTGCTTCCATTTGATTGCCAAATTCTCTAGAAAATGTTTTCCATTTCTGTCAAATTTTCCTCTCCTTCACCGATACTGAACTAGTTCAACTCCTTGTAGGTTCCCAGTGGTCCTCATACCACACTATCTCAGGGCACAACATTTAAAGATTCACACATTAGACTCTTAGAAGCAAATAAGTAACCAAGGAAAATGCAGTGTAAAAAGAGAAGTATATTTATTCAAGGACTTGAAGGACAGAATATGTGTCCTCAGTTTGAGTAAAAACAAAATGTGAGATTAGAGTGAGCGGAAGCAAAACAGTAGGAGATGGGATTGATGGAGCTGAGTGGGAAGTATGTCATCCTTGTTATGTCTATGAGGATTTTGGCTTTAATTCTGAGTACACATATGAGCGATGACAGACTTTTAAGGAATAAAATAGTCTCTCTAATAATATCAAAAGACATCATTACTTGCTACCAAATAAATCTGTACTTATCTTTAATGCTTATATAATGCAAGTAGCTATCACATTCAGTCTCACTATTGCATATATTCCAAAATTGTTAAAAGTATAAACACTTCTCTTATTTTCCTTTGTGTACAGAGGTACAAACCTATTCATATCCAGAACCTCACAGTTGTCTAACAAATTCATATGTGGACTTAATTCCAAAATATTGCCTGACTAGGGTATGCCAGGAAGGGAGATAAGTCCTTTTGCTTATTAATTAAACTCAAAATACAAGTCTGAAATAATTTAATGCATAACCTATTGAACAACATATATTCAATATGCATTATATCATCATCTTCAAAGTCCAAAAGGGTCCAAAATAATACTATCACCTCAAACTTTATGTGATTTGAATGTAATTACAAATGGCAGCCAAAGATCTGAAGCCTGAATAAGATTTAGCATCATTGTGATGTGTGTATAGCAAAGTTTCTATTTTCATTTTCATAATGAAAACGATAATTATCAAGGAGGATCTGGTATCATTACCATAAAAATAATTTTACTTGCTTTTTGGCCTTACCACTCCATTCAGCACAGTATATTTCCATGATAGGAAATTCATACATCTATATTATATGAATATGTATCTTAGCTTAGCCATATTTATATATACAATATTACAAACACATATAGGAAAACTGCTCTGTATTTTTAAGGTGTTTTGTCAGTGTCCAAAGTGAGATATTGGGATATCCAAGAAATGGAAGATAGGCTGAGCAGTTTATTTCCCTCAATCTGGAAATTCTGACTACTTCAGTAAGATCCCATATCAATTTCTCACTTCAGCTTAATGTGCCTCTTAGAAATGCTTCGAAAGATACATGGGGCTTTAAATTGCAACCTTGGTTCTTTTTACTTTCTCATAGTAGACATAAACCTGAGCAATTTTTCTTTTCTCTGAGTCTCCCTGTTACCTGTGTGCGTCCCTTGTCCAAGGCCACTCATTCTATTCTCACCTAAAGGATGGTGCCTATCATTCGCCCAAATGGCTTTGGTGAGGGTCACTTCTCAAGGAAACATGAGAATGGTATGTGTATTGATATATGGTTGCTACTTACAAGCCTGCATAAGTGTATACCCACCTACACGTATGCATACCTGCTTACACAGGACAGGATCTCTGTGTGTGTATGTGTGTGTGTGTGGTGTGTGTCAATCTACATATGTTTAAAAAATACCTAAATTCTAGGATCAGAGGAACTGTAATTAATATCTCAACTCCATTATCATTTTAGCCACATAACCTTCAGCAAGTACTAAGTTCCCTAAGGCTCAGACTTCACGTCTATAAAATTTGAATAATGTTATCATCTTCAGAAGCTATTACATGGATATAATGATACAATCAAATGGTGGGAGATAATAGGATACACTTAATCATAGCAGTTTCCTATCAGCTAGTGCATGATGATGATACAAGCATTCATGTCCAATATTTACCTGTGAAATCAGTATTACTATGTTTGTAATGCATCCTAATAGGATCTAGACAAGACAATTTCACCAGGAAGTATTATCCCACCATTTTCCCAAGGAGGGTGGTAATTTGTTTGGTTTTTGTAAAATTTTGCTACACATGGAAACTTCACAGTGGCATTATACAGAAATTTTAAAGGAATTTGCTTCTCCAATTTGCACTTGGCTATGCTTTCCAGTTTCCTGTGTTTTACATCTTTGTCCACCATGATGAAAAGGCCTACTGCAAGATGGAGAGTTGGGCCATGTGTCAGTCTCCATGACATGCTATTAGTCACCCTCTTTCACTTCATGGAGTCTAATGAGTCTTGACCTGTTTAATTTACCCCACCAAACACATTGTGCTTAATAAAATTAAAGCTCCCTCCTCCTCTTGTGTCATGTCATGTGCTTGTACATATTCATCTCCCTCTCTTTCCATGGACATCTTTTATTTTAAGTTACTTTAGCTAATTCTTTGGTGGAGACGGTTGTTTGATTTATTGTTGTTTGGCTTATTTGCTTTTACCTTATACAATATGAAAAGAAAAAATGTTTCATTCAGGTAGAATATGCTAGCTATTATTGTGTAATGTTTGGAGCAGTAGTTCGAAAAGTTGGTTGAAACTTTGGAACCCTAGTAATTTGAAATCTTTTTCCTTTGTTACTTTCAACAGGATTATGAATTTTAGGTTAAATTAGGTTGTTCTAGCTTTGCCAGTGGGAAATAATTTCTTTTGATTTGGAGATATCAATTTTTTTTCCTAAGTAGAATTATGGTAAGCATAAGAAAGTTGTATGATGAAAGGTTTGTTGCTCCTTCCAACAGAAAACAATTCAAATATTTTTGTTTCTGGTTTATTTTTTCCAGTCATTTAATTAAAAGTCTGTTTGCAAACAGACACCAACCCACCAACTTTGTCATTTCTCAGACTTCCGGGTAGGAAATTTTTGGAGGAAAAAGGAGAATGAATTTCATCAGAAACATATTGTGTTGATAATTAAACACAGAGCAAGTCATAGAAGTAACATGCATTTTTATGTTAGCATTTTGTCTCCTTCTATTTCTCTTCTTTGTGATAGGGGTTGGACAGTAGACCTTTTAATGTGTACAAGAAACATTTGAGTTAGTATTGGGTTTTCTCAGTCCAAAAATGAAGAGGAAACTTAATAAAAACAATTTAATAAAATTATATGCATATAAAATGTTTCAATTTTATGGCCCCCACATTTGGAGTAAAATTGTTAGACTAGGATTTTGTATTTTCACATAGTTCTTATTACTATTTCCTGAAGGGGCCCATTTGTGAACCATGAGATTAACAACAACCACAACTAATGACAACATCTCTCATCAAAAAAATTAAACTGACAGCAAGAAAGATCTATAAGAAAAATTTAGGTAATCTTAATGTAGGTTGTATAATATTTTATATGTGTTTCTCTATGTAGATTATGTACATCTGTATATGTGTGTTTGTTACACTAATCTTCTGTGGTTTTTTTTATTAAATAAATTACAATGTAAATGTTCTGAATACCAAGAAGATTTTACTCACTACCCTAAACCCCTTCTTTTTCACCAGCATTCACATGTACTGTTTGGGATTCATAAAGAAGATCCTTCTTTGGTAGAAAGTCCCTGATTTTATTTTAAATTTTGAGATTATTTGAACATACCCTTCTGGCATGTCTTTTACTGCAATCTACCAATTGAAAATATACTCTGAAAGCCAGGTTCTCTTTGAAGTTTTCTTGAATCTATTGTTTGGATCTTAAGTGACTCAAAGCTCCATAACTTGGTTGTCAGGGCCAGCCTGTGGGTGCTATTTGAAGGTGACAGAACTCTTCAAAAGGCCCTGCTGGAAGTATAAGGGAATGCCTTGAAAAGGATATTAGAATTCAAGCCCCTTTCCGCATCTGCTTCACTTCCCACTTGCATGAGACTAGGTTAGCCTCAACCACCATGTGCTACTGCCATCATGCACTGTGCTACCACAGGCCCAAGTGACCAAGAACCAAACCATTTGACACCACCTACTCTCCTTATGAGTTGTTTTCCTTCAGTAATTTTTCTTATGGCACAAAATTATATTTGGTGGCACAGACAAATTATCACAACTTACTGCCTTAGAGCAACACAAATTTATTATCTGAGAGTCCTGTAGATCAGTAATCAATCTAGGCTAAAAATCCAGATACTGCTATTAAAATTAATATACTCCTTCATTAATTCTTTTTGCCCCTTTCACTCACTTGCTAGAGACCCCCTTACCTTTTAGGTCCTCCCTGCTCAAAACACAGTGAATCATGTCATCTTTTTAATTTGGACTGTCTATGAAACCCTTTTAAAATTTGATTAGGCCAACCTGAATAACCACAGATAAACTTTCCATCTAAAGACTCTTAATTTAATTACATCTACACACTGAAGTCTCATTTTCTTTGTGAGGTGAAATAGAGGAAATCTGATTAGGGTACAAGCATTTGGGGGAGGGAGACTTTCTACATATGGAAACCAAGACAAAAAGAAATGTAAGACTGAAATGTTGTCCCTTCAATCCTACCTGAGGTGCCTGAGGATATCTCTATCACTTGATAACCTTTTTGGTTCCTGCAACATCCAACACACATTCTGTTTATTAAACTGTACTTAAGAAATTTGGAAGACTGCCAAACTATGAGTCAGTCAGTACAATAGAACCAGTTGAAAATGGAGTTATTTATTAAGAGAATTCTGTTGCAAGGTGGCAGTGGATTGACACAACAATGAACTCAAACTGAGTGTTCTCACCAGGATGAACTCTGGAACGCAGGCCTGTTGAGATTGGAATATTTTCTGGAATTGGAGTATGTAATCATATTCTAAGAAACAAGTACTGATTGTAGCTACTGAGGGAAAAAAAGTATTTTAAAAGGGAATCATATAAATCTCTTCTCTTTAATCTTGATTAATTTCCAAACTTGTTGATCGGATTAAAGGGTGAGTGTTGGCCTTTTCTAGTGTTACGTGAAAAGATTTAAGTTGACTCTACGCTGTAGTTCAAACCACTTACAGGAGGAAACATTTTTTTGTGTTTCTATTTAGAATTAAAGGAGAGATTCCTCATCAAGATAATGCCAATGTTCTTAATTTCTGCAAGGGTTCAGAGTTCATTTGAAGACTATGGTGTGGGATGATAATGGAGAACATTATAAATGGCTTCTTCAATTTCATAAGACATTAAAGCTGAGTTTCTCTATTGGTTATAATTATCACTCTACTTGCATTTGTGAAACATATACAAATCTCTTATACTTGAAAGAAATATTCAGAAGTCAAAAAGGAATCTAAAAGAATTTGTTATGAAATTGTTTGCCGTATTTTAAGGAAATAATGACATAATATTTTAAGTTCACTTCTACATAATCTAAGAAGTAATCCTAAATATCTTTAATTTTCAAAGAGATTAAGCATAGGGGCAAACATCAATAATCCCATTTACTTGGGAGATACATGTAGGAAGACGATAGATAGTCAAAATGAAGGATAATGAAGGCAAAATTGTCAGCACCTTATCTGAAAAATAAATTAAAAGCAAAAGGTCTGGGCATGGCTTAGAGGTAAGTTCCCTGAGCTAAATTAATACATGTGTATGTCTGTACACACATACACACACACACACACACACACACACACACAGCAAAGGAGATGAAGAAAAGTGAAAAATAGAACAAATATAATTTAATATCTATTTCAGTATCTAGAAACATACTACAGCAACTGATTTTTAAAAAATGGAATACATTTCTAAATTAGATATCACATAGTTTCTACCATATTGAAAACATGCGGATAATGGTTTCTGGCTTTATGAGAATTTACAAAGAAGCACTGCTTGCTAAGCACACGTTTGCAATTTTAAATTAAATTCATCACTCAAGGGCCAATGATTTCCCTTCCATTAAAAGCACTTACTCGGGCTGGGGATATGGCCTAGTGGCAAGAGTGCTTGCCTCCTACACATGAAGCTCTCCGTTCAATTCCCCAGCACCACATATATGGAAAACGGCCAGAAGGGGCGCTGTGGCTCAGGTGGCAGAGTGCTAGCCTTGATTGGGAAGAAGCCAGGGAAGGTGCTCAGGCCCTGAGTCCAAGGCCCAGGACTGGCCAAAAAAAAAAGCACTTACTCATTTTCACTAAAAATAACAACCACTAACACTTATGCCAGGATGATTAATAATTAATGTAAGCTACTAAGTAGGAGAGTCACTTGAAATACAGTGGACAGTGCTAGACTTCATGCAATAATGGTTTCCAGAAGAGAAAAGTGTGATGTTCATTTCATATGGCTACTAAACTAGGCTACTCTGTCCAGATAGGTGGCAAAACATTATACTGAATATTTCTGTAAGACTGATTAGCTGAAGGCTTGCAGAAAACACTAAACTAAACCTATTTCTGTCCTGAAATTTTGCCAACATAAAGGCTTTGGATCTGAACTGCTGGGTTTTAAGCTTGCTAGCCCTAAAAACCCATGAATCAATTTTGTTAAAAGTAAATCTATGTCTATATGTCCATCAGTGTGTCTGCATACATATATATACACATATATTATACATAATATATGTGTATATATATGTATATGTATATACATATACTTACCTACAGTCTAGAAATAAATAAAATAATGTGAAACAATGAATAGTTTTGGAAAAAAATTATATTGAGTGAAGTAACAAAGAAACATAGGCTATATGTTTTCCCTCATTTGTGGTAACTAGATTATGCCTATAAATCTACAAGGAAACACACTGGATGGTAAAAGACAAAATGCACTGGGACATGATAAATTCTACATGTCTGTAGATATTCACACAGTGAGAACAAAGAACTATATAGTCTTAGGAAGGCATCACAAAGGCTCAATAGCTATATACATATGGTTTTATGGAAGAATACTTATCAAAATGAACTCCACAAAAATAGAAACAAACTTTTGTGGGTTTTTGTACTTTGTTGCTGTTTTTGTTTTCTTTACTTTTTGTTTGTCAGTTTGTTTGTGGGAGGACAAAAGGGGCACAGAAAGGGTAAGACACAAGTTGAACAAATGCAGCAGTGATACTAACTAGACACATGTTGAAAATGAACTACACAACTTGTGGGTAGGGAAAAGAAAAAAAACTGTGTGAGAGCGAGGGAAGGGTGTGAGGGAAGGGGTGACATTGCTCAAAAAGAAATGTACTCATTACCTCTATACCTGTAACTCCTCTTAAAGAGGAATTACATCATCTTTACAATCTCTCGTTCTCTCTCTCTCTCTCTCACACACACACACACACACACACACACACATACACAATGAGGTACCAAGAATGGTACTTGTCACATAAAGGTATGGTGAAGGTTCTAAACTCTCTTAGCTTCCAAGGATTGTACTACTTGCTCCAGAATTTAGTCCAGACTGACTTCCTAATAGATACTTGTTATCATCTTCAGTTCTCAAGTGAAAAACATTGTCCTCAGATTTCAGCCTGCACAACTTGAAGTAACCACAAAGTCATTAATTACTACATAAATTAGAGTTGGGTTACTTTTTCAGCTCTGGTATTTCAAACCTAATTTGATTATCCCCTACTCAATCCTTGCCAAGTACCACCACTACCAATTTAACCAGACATTTAAATATCAATCTCATAGATCATGGGCAACTATTAAAGTGCATCACTAACTTGCTTCGAGTTAATGGTCCCTAATTGATTTGCAATTTCATGTGATAGAACTCACTCAAAGTGTGATATATACTTACAGTACTATATATGACATTTCTGTAGAACTCATACCTAGTTCTGAGTCATCACATATATAGATGAATTGATTACTGGACATTACCATTCTAGACATATTTCAGACCTTCGGCCATCTTGCTGGGCTCTTGCAATGTAGAGAAACCTTCTCCAATGGCCCCTCTGTGACTAAGTTTTATTGCCTCAATGATTTTGTTGCTTGTTGTAACCCAATACGTATGTTAGTGTACCGTAAGGAATAAGTTGTCGTCCGATTTATTAGTTGGAGTATCTTACATCTTTCAATGGTACGAAAAATTTTATATTGACATATCCTGAGTTTTTATTGAAGTTATATTAGTACTATCTATCAGAGATATGCTAGAAAATCTATAACTTCCACCAAAATGTTGCCCATGTGAGTAATTCAGTTTATGAAGTACAATCTTCTACGGCAGGCTTAGGGCCTTGTGATTCATTTTTCAACCTATGCGATGTTTAATGATTTTGTCACAATAAAAACTAATACGCAGTCCTATGTCCATCATCGAATTATGCCATTCAATTTATAGCTTATGGTATGAAAAAAGACATCCAGATATGGAAGTGTGAACAGTGGAAAATAACTCCAGTCTATGCAATTCTCTTTCTTCTTTTGACATACATATTTGTGGTGAATAAGAAGTTGTTTGGCTTATTACTATACTGGGAATTTGTTACAACCCAGTAATGACATTGTTTCATTATGTCAAGCATGTAGATATTTGTCAGGGGTATATTTAGGGGCCAAAAATGATTATTAAAAAATGAAACTGCATAAAACAAAAGAGAAAAGGTGGAAAGGTCTTTATCACCTTGTTTAAACCAATCTCAAATCCCATTTTCTAAGCTACTAAACAATAATTCCCAAGCACACTCATTTTTAACTCTCATAGCATTTCAAGCACTTTTGCAGGTGTGTGTGTGTGTGTGTGTGTGTGTGTGTATGTGTCTTTTTGAGAGAGAGAGCAATTGCTGTGACCATATTCAAACTGAATGTTTTACAAAGAATTAATCTAATATATTGTTTTCTTGAGAAATATGTTAGAGAATACAAAAAAAGAAAGCTAAAAGCATAGTGATAAAAATAATTGAATTTTTTGTTTGAAGGATATATTTCTGAAAATAAGGTTTAAATTGGGTATCTATAGGATAAAATATGCATAAAATGCTCTGTGATACATCTATTTTTATGTTTAATAATAGAGGAAATTACTCTCACTTTTCATATAGGATTATTTTTCTAGGATTATTTGTTTTATTTCTACTCCCACAGCATGAAGTGTCTAATACTTGACAATAAGGCTCCCAAGACCCTTTATGCTACTCTCCTTGTGTATCATTCTGAAACATGAAGTGACTTGGCTTATGATATAGTGAAAATCTTAAAGGTATTAAATCCAGCACCAGGGCACTGGAATACATATTAAAATGACTCAGGACCATGCACAAAGAAAATTTTCAGTATTCTCAGAAAGCAAATGAAGTTCTAAATGGGTCACAGACTTCTTCAGAAGCTCATACTTACTTAGTAGATCATTTAGACTGTTATTTTAGCTTGAGAAATTCAAACCCTATGTTCCTTATGCAATATCATACAGCACACCTCCTACCCATGAAACTTAGAATGTCAACTACAATGGAGTAAAATCACAGACACATGTCAAATTTTCAGCATGAAGAATGAATGTGCCTTCCTATGCAAGATCTTACCATTAATTTCCTTTCCTTTCTCTTCTCATACATGGTACGAGGCATGAAAGCAAAGCTCTCACGACAGTAAAATTCACATTTTTGACGATGACTTTATTCCTGGATTCTCCTAAACAGATTGGCTTCCAATGGCATTTAACTACCCACAACCCCCCAGAATTCATGCAGACCAAGCAGACATGAATTAGACATAGAATCTTGGGCTTTTGTCATTAATAGTGGGGAGTAAGTGCAAATAAATGTTGGAGTTTCTGGGACAATAAAAGCTGTTACATAAGTAAATTAATGGGTCCACAGCTCTCCCTACAGAAGGAAGAGAGAGACACAAGTGTAAGCCAAATGCTTCAACACAGGGCCTAGAAGGGACGCATGCTCAGTACAGGAAGATGATGCCAGAGGGATTTGGTTGGAAATAGAAAACAATGAGTAGAGCTGTAATTGCTCTCTGAAATACATGTCTATCTGAAGACATTAGTCCAACAGCTACCCAAGCATCCTGCCCAATAACATGGAACTCATCATAGCACTGTGTGTGTAATATCCTCGAATTTCAGAAAGTAGATGGATAAGAGGATGAAAAATACCACTGAAACTGCCCAGAATGTCATTTCATTTTTCCATTCTTTCTCAAGTAGCCTAATTAAATAGATCAAATACATTCATTGAATACTAACAATAGGATGGCTGTTTCGGATTCATTTTATTTGTGCTCAAAAGGAAGTTCATTCCAAGGAACATCAGCAGAGATTTGAAGCAGGGGTAGTGAATATCAATGTAAAATAACTATTAATTGGAGAAGGAATTTACATCTACAGATGGGTAGGGGCAGGTAGAGTTGGAAGAGTAAATCACCTTAGTCCATCAGCTGAATGAGTTTCCCTTGCATTGTCTCTGAGAGGGGAGGGAGCAAACACAATGTTTAGAAGGCAAAAAATAATGAGATTAAGTTCAAAGAATTCCTGAATTCCTCTTGAATGCTAAGGTCTGGATGGGTGAGACTTGTTTGTCCATCAACACTTCCCTGGCTCCACAAGGAGGCTTGTTTTGAGTTATTAAGCCTTGGTTTATAATGACAAACTTATGTGTGTATTTCTATTACAGGAAGATTCTCTTCAAATTTTTTTGCCAACATACAATCATCTTATTTTCATGTGTTCTATTGATAAGTTCGAATGAGATCAGGGTTATCTTTTTCTTGAAAGCACTGAACAGGTGGGTAAGTAATCTTGTAGGCTATATAAGTTCAAAACCTATTCTTACCAATGGTCTTTAAATTGCTTTGGTAATGCAAATCAGGATTACAGAGAAAGGTATCTTATGGGTGGGAAGACATTAAATTTCTTGGTCATATGACCATTGTTTATACATTTCTAAAAATACCTCTAAGCTACAATAATTAACAGCAACAATAACAATACTGCCAATAGCAATAATTCAGACTGAGGTTACACATTTAACTTGTTTTCCAGATAATTAATAGAAACCTTCCTAAATCCCTCTTCTACATTCTTTCCCAGCTATAATTAGACACATAAAGGTGAGGATAGTCATTGCTACTGGTTCCATATGGGAGAAGAAGGAAGAACAATGTGTGCAGAAAGAATACTTATAGCTACTGTATCTACCCTTCATCATGAGCTCTTTGTCTGTTACTATTAGGAGAGAACCCTCCTGATTATTTCCATGGCTAAACCAATATAAAACACATGACTGTTATATGCTATCTAAGAAAGATGACTCTCTGCCTTTTCCATTTGTACTTGGATTTAGATATGACTGTTAACTAAAAAGCAGTGTCTACTTAAGGAGGCTGGTCAGTTAGCAGGAACAGAATATGACAGAGAAAGCCCATTTCATAGGTGAAGAGGTATTTAAAGCTATTCTGTCTCAGCAAACTCTTTAACCATGAACAGTCCAGTGCTTCTTCATCATTAATTTACATAACAATTGTTGGAGAGTTCTTCAGGGAAAAAATATCCAGATGTTGATCCCTTAGCTCTTTCTAATAATCTTTGCTGGAGAAGCAAGGTCACTGATTGGAGATGCATCTTGATAATTTAAGATGATCAACAAGTTTCCTTTCTCAGAAAACATTCATTGAGCATGTACAATATGTCAAATACCACTTTAAAAATCTCTCTTTAATATGGCAAGTGTTTCTAACATAACTTTGACCTTAAGTTAAGGGTGATAATGACTTAGGGACATAGACTTGTGTGTTCAAAGCTGACTGTCACTTAATGGCCTCGACACTTAGGTTAATTAACTAAACTTTGAGTTTCTATTTCCTCATATAAGAACTTTTCAGAAGTGTGTTTATAAAGCATCCATACAATAACTGGCACCAATAGCATTCACACAAAGTCAATTGTTATTACTCTTGCCCCAGTTCTACAACTTACTGAACTCAAGGGTGAAGGCAAATCTACTTAGGAGAAAACCCATAGTAACTGAGACAGAAGAGGAACTCCTAATGACAATGTTGCAGGACTCTAAGGATGAGCCACTAATTTCTCCATCCTGGAAAAAACAAAATATTTTTTCTATAATGGAAAAAAATGAGTTTGTAAAGGAACATCTTTTATGCAAAGGAAACATAGACAAATATCAAGTTAACCACCCATGGTTCCCCAAAGCACATAGCTCCAGGGATGAAGTAGATATCCTACAAGAAGGATTAAATGCTATGGGGAGAGTGTGAGTCATAGGCAAGGCTACAGCCCAAAGTGAGGAACATGAGTTGACAAGGAGACTGGACCCAATTACAGGTCCTGAAGTAGAAGAGGATTTGAAAACTAGGTCCTAGCAAAGATTCAGTTGCTAAGTCACCAGCTTGAGGGTTTTTAAAGTATTTCTGATTTAGGCCCAAGATCTAAGGAAGACCTACTTACAGATAGGAGGTGATAATCATTCTTTGACAGAATACACAGTAAACAAAATTTGTTCCATCCTGCTTGTTAGATACACACATTAAACTTTTGAATGAAAAATTTCCTTTGGCTGTGCTCTATGCTAGCATGGAATGTGTTCATTTAAGGCTTATTAAAGTATGCAGCACATATTTAGATTATAGGATAAATAAATAACTGCTTGGACCAAAGCAAAGCTACTAAAGTCTGAAAAATGTAAGCCAAAAGAAATGCCCATTTATCATTTCAGATGGTAGTTAGAAATCACAGGAAACTGAATGATGAAAGTCTTCTATAATTACGGCAATTTTGTCACTTTCTCATATTGCTACTTTGTCAGAATTCCTTTACAAACTGGATTTAATCCTTAAAATTAATAAAAAACAAAATAGAAAACTCATGTGCTCATTTCTTGTGGAACCACAAAAATAAGATCTAACTAGTTATGCTTTAATTTCATGCTAATCTTCGTTTTGAATATTAAGGAAAGATTATACAAGAGTAAAAAGAAATATATATGTAAGATGACCAAGACCAAAACAAAAGCTAATTATGAAAAAATACTTGAGAAGAGTACAAAGAAAATCAAAAGCCCTGAGCAACTGATAAATGTATTTAACTATGGGGACCATTTGTTGTTTAAAATATGCTTTCACAGAACTAAGAAAAATCTTTTAATGAGTAGCTTGACCCATTCAAGATCAGGTAAGACGGTCAAGTGTTGTTGACAGAAGCAACTAGAGATCCATAAGCTACACTAGCAGAATCTTCAACTCATAGGAAAAATGAACTTCTGCTCCTGTCTTAATTTGCCTCTGTGACCTTATAGTAAAGTTCACCATCACAGAGATTAAGACACCGTGATCCAATAAAACCTAATAACAGTTGTTAAATAAACTAATATTGTCATAATTTTTACATACTTGGAAAAAAATGTCAGAACATTAGCCAACTGCTAGCATACATGAGGAGTATTTTTCCCAGCTCATTAGTCTTATTACAACAATATTTTGGGCACTAGCACTGTAGACACTTTCCCATTACTCCTTTCTGAGAACCATCCATCCTTGGGGGTTTTTAGCCGCGTCCCCCCCCCCCCCCCCGCAGGAGGGACCAGAAAGCAAGCCCCATGAGGACCGGTCCAGGGAAAGGGGAAAGGATGAGAGCTTACAGGCTGCCACCCAGCCCCCTTCTCCACAGAAGCCAAACAGGCAGCCTGGAAGCCGGTTGGAGCCAAACTCGTTTAATTCAGGAAAAGATCTGTTACACAGGTTGGGGGGTGGCAGAAGGGGAGGGATACGTGCACCTACATAGGGGCTGGGATTTGATGCCTGAGCTGTCCATCAGGGGTGACATCACAGGACTTCCCCCAGGGGCGGTTGCCATGGCCCACAGGACCGCCTTGTGGTTCCTCCCCCGGCGCCATCTTGGCACCACGGGGGCTGAGGCAGGAGGTGGGGCTGGTTATGGCCGCCTTTCCTGTTCCGGGCCAGAGAGGGCGGGTGTGGCTACCAGCCATGCTGCCCCAGGGCTGGGAAAAGAGGTGGGGCCGGCTAGGACCACCTCTTAACGCTGTAAACCAGTGCCCCACAATCCATAGTGCATCATTATCCCCTGGTGTGACTTTATCCTGCCACTTCTTGATCATTCATGAATAAACCAACATTGGTATATTGGAATATTCACAGAAAATTCATGAATATACCGAGTAAATGGCAATGTTTTGGACTCTCCTGAAAATGTCATGTCGCTAGTTGAAAACAATGGAGAGGTCACTTTGATTCCATATAATAAACTACTTCTGTCTCTGTGTAGATCTACCTTCGTGCATAATTTCACTTGGGCTTGGTCCAAATTAAAATGGAGAAACAGATTTTGTAAATTGCGTTCTAGAGAAGACATATGAATTAGATAAAAAATTCCAGAAAGAAATGTAACTTGATCAGTATTATAGCAATCAAAGCTCTGGATAGGAATTGGCTATCTTTTCTTCTTTGGTGTTTATAACCTACATTTTTAAAATCAACAGCAAGAAAGATGTTATCTCTATCATCAAAAAGGGGAGATCTGATGAATACTTTGAACTGCACTTACATGTAAGCATAAGCAATGTGCATATTTCCTTCATTAAAGTTTGATAGCTAAATTTCAAACAGATTTTTTATTTGTTGTCATTGAAAAAAAGAAGTTAAATTGGCTTCACATGGCTACAATATACCAGGACGTGACCTATGAGCTGGGATATCATGTTGAACAAATGCAGAAAATCCTACAGCTATTGTGAGAGATAACCAGAGCATTCACAAATCACAACTCAGATATGTGCTACAAAGTAATAAATATGAAAGAGAATTTATAACTGGATGTGATCTAGTCAGATAGATCTAGACAAGTCTTCTGTGTATTGGAATATTTTTATTAATTATCAGTGTTAGAGTATATGTTAACAATGGAAAAGATGTTGTCAGTGGATGAAGGAAAAAAGGAAAGAAGGAACACATGAATCAGAAAAGAAATGTAAAGGGCAAATTACAGTCATGAGAGTAAAGAAGAGAACAAACTGAAAAGATGACTGTTTCTAGTTCAGCACGTGCCACATTGTAGGTACTATATCTTCATAAAGGAAATAGTAACATCATGATCATCATTTTTTCCATGGCCATTACTACAACCATTTCCATGACCACCAACTGAAGTGGTGGTACTGAGGCTGAATCAGAACTTTGTACTTGCTAGACACGTACTCAACCAATTTAGTCATGCCCTCATCCCTTTTTCCTCTAATTGTTTTTGAGACAGGATCATACATTTTTTGTTTCCTGGATTGTCCTTGATTGTGATCTTCCTGTTAAAGCTGTCCACCATAACTGGGATGACCAGCATGTATCACCAAATCTGACTTTTACTGTTGCAATGGAGGTCTAGAAAAAAATTTCCCTAAGCTAGTTTGGATCTTCCTAATATGAGCCTCCCATGTAAATGGATTGACAAGTGTATACTACCATACCCAGCCATTGGCTGACATGAGCCAATTTATAAACTTATTGCCCAAGCTTGTCTCCAACCACCTTTACTAACTAGGTCTACTGTGTTTCTAGCAAGTATTTTCTGAAATATTCCTCTTTTTAGCTTGTGTTCATTCATTTGATCATTAACTAATCTGTTGATTTAATAGACTGACTAAATGCCTAATAAGTGGCAGAAACTCTGATGATCATAAACTATTTATTTGATTTAAAAACACATGTGTAGACTCTACTCTAATGGACCATGAGTTTAAAATCAAATATTGACTTGAATTTTTGCATGTCTCATTTCGCTCCATATATAGAAGTTACTCAGGTGTTATTTCTTGGCTCCTCCCTTGTTTTTTTCAAGCTGGCTAGAAGAGGCACAGAGGAAGACTTAGGAAGGTTGGAAAGTGGAACAGGGAATTCCTCAGACTTGGAGTTGGCTAGGAGAATGATCTTGGACATGGTAGACATTTATGACTGAGTCATGGGTCACACAGGCTTCTTCTTAAGAAACATGTCTTCTGTGTGCTAGCTTAGGCTCAATAAAGTTCCCCATCCCACCAGCTAATAAACTGACATACTGCGTCTGACAATGGGTGGGATCTGAGGAAGGAAGACGATCAGGTATCTCCATTGCCTTACCTGTAGCTTACCTAATATATCCCACAACCATTTGTCAACTCCAGAAT
Organism: Perognathus longimembris pacificus; assembly: GCF_023159225.1. NCBI lineage: Eukaryota > Metazoa > Chordata > Mammalia > Rodentia > Heteromyidae > Perognathus > Perognathus longimembris. The sequence goes on from NC_063170.1 coordinate 18,155,598, forward strand.
CTTTTAACCTATCCATGTGGAAATACTTGATACTTGATACATGGACCAGATTATGCAAAATAGTTTTCCTGAATGAGATGACTACTGGTACCCATTTACATACCCCAGTTCAAGATCCCATGTTTTGGGGGTAGCCAACCATAACCTGTGGTGCCCATGACCATGTTCCCACCAATGAAGAACTCTGTGATTGCCAGGGCTGAGCCTAGCAAAGTAGGGAACAGTGGGAAGCAAGAACCCAAAATCCCAGCCCTAGGCATTGAGATAAGGTATACTGTGTATGAGACTGAATCCCAAATCGTAAGTATATTTTCCATGTTTCCCTAGCACTCTACTTACAAAAGTCAAAGGTAGGGGCTGGGGATTTAGCTCAGCGGAAGAGCACATGCCTGGTGAGCTCAAGGCCCCAAGTTCACTCCTCAGCTCTGGAAAAAAAAACAAACAAAAAAAAACTACGAAAGACCAAAAAGAAAGAAAAACTATAAAAGACCAAAAGTCAAAGGTAAAACTATGAAGAATTCCATGAAAGAAACTGAAGACTAGTGAGCCTTAAAGGGAAACCTCTTCTGAGTTCAGGATTCTGCATGACGGGATGCCCATGAAGATGAGAGGAAGGGGCACAAAGTAACTGTACCCTGATCAGGAAGGCGTCTGTGAGTAGTTGACACCTGAGGGATGAAAGATATCTAAGCTCTGAGGAGAATATGATAATTATTATTTTAAGTACCCCTCCATTTTAAGACTTAGAAAGGCTAATTAACCCAAAGTAGTTTCTTTAATGTTTATAACCATGGCTCTACATAACCCTCTATCTTCTTGAGAAGATTGTGTTTCTCTGTTATATAGAAGAAAACCAAGAATCATTTTCTGATAGGAAACTATGAACAGAGTGAGGAGAACATCTGCCTAAAGCCATTTTATTCTTTATTCATTGGATATGAAAAAAATCTGACAAAGAATAAAACTGTGGATTTTTTAAAACTTGGACTTTGTCTTCCAGTCATTAGAGTCTAATTAGTCAGAACTCAAAGGTAAATGGGTCCTAGTTAAAGCTCCTACTCTTGTTTTAGCTGTGTCTCCCCCTTTGTCTTGTCACTCTTCACAATCTACTATTGGACACTAAACCTACCATGTTGTATTATGTATGAGGGCTCTTATCCAGTACAACTATTACAACATCCTTCTTGTAGTTTGAATAACTAAAATCATCTAAGATATGCTTAAGGTCTAGTTCAGCAGTCAATTTCTCTGGAAACAGAATGCCTACCTTCAAGTAATATTATATCCCAATTTACTTAGGTCATTGCCTCTCTACGTTTATTCCAGCACTTTCCATTAAAGTGAAAAATGCTCCCTGCATGGTTTACATAATCTCAATGCTTACAGAGTTAATAAGATGCATGTTCTATAGGTTATCTATTTAATTCTTACTGAATTATACCTTGCCAATAATTTTGTTCAGAAAACATATGCTTCAGTTTAAGAAAAAGACAACTTAATTTTTAAAGTATTTTTTTCAAAAATAACAATTCTACAGTAATGCATCTGACACACCATATCCTTGAGAGCTGAACTGAGAAACAAATTTTTAAAAATAGGCTATTTTGATGTTATAATTTTGTTGCCACCAACATTTCCAAATGAATGTTCAAGGAAAACCATTGATTTATACAATCATGTCAATGACAACGTTTGTTCTCTAAAAGAAGAGCACTTGACACTAGAGACATAGAAGTTGACAAAAAGAAGACAATGGAATAAGCAGTGTTTATTTTTCATTTTTCTTCTCCAGTTCAAAAAATGAAATATTCATCAAAAATCATTTTTAGTTTTGTCTGGATCTTGACTTGCTATTATGCTTGTTAGACACCAATGGAAACAAAAAACCCACATGAACAAAAGAAAAGCTTTGCACAGAAAAAGAAAATTTCCCCTAACTAGCCAACATGAATTATTTAATATATATTTAATTTTATATATCACGTATCTACTGTGATACTGTCACATATTACGAATAAAAAAGATGTGCATTTATATTTTATTAGAATATTTTGTATAAAAAATCTCATTTTTTCTCACAAGAATCTTTTTTTTTTTTTTTTTTTTGGCCAGTCCTGGGGCTTGGACTCTGGGCCTGAGCACTGTCCCTGGCTTCTTTTTGCTCAAGGCTAGCACTCTGCCACTTGAGCCACAGTGCCACTTCTGGCCATTTTCTGTATATGTGGTGCTGGGGAATCGAACCCAGGGCCTCATGTATATGAGGCAGGCACTCTTGCCACTAGGCCATATCCCCAGCCCACAAGAATCATTTTTGTTGATGTTTTTCTTCAGACATTTTATTGAGCTATGATTTACATAGGAAAAATTTGCCTACTTTAAGCACATACATTGATGAGTTTGGGGATAAAAATATACCAATGCAACTATTGAACAACATACATGCCAGAATATGTTCTAAATTTTTCCCCAACTTATTCTTCATTTAGTCTTATCTGTGTGTTATGGAGTACACATCACTATGTATAAACAAGAATATTTGAACCTGAGCATGGTGATACACACCTGCAATATCAGCTCCTCAGAAAGTGGAGATTGGGAGGATTCTATTTGATGCCATCTGAAGCAAAATGTTAGTAAGATACTCTGTCAACAAATAAGGTGAGTGTAGTAGTGAGTTCCTGTATTCTAGCTATTCATGAAACATCAGGAGGATCTTGTTTCCAGGCAAGGGCCAGGCAAAATGTCTGAGATGCTAAGAAATATCTATGAGCAAAAAAGAGCAAGAGTTCAGGACTCAAGTAGTAGAGTGTCTGCTTAGCAACTGCAACACCCTCAGTTTTATTGTAATGCTGCTAAACAAAAAGTTCTTTTTTTATTCATTTTGTCCATTATGTTCATTCCAAAATATTTTATTCTTTTTGATGTCACTGTAAGTGAAAGTTATTTTCTTAATATCATTTTCAGGTAGTTTTCAGTTAGCATGAATATTAAAACTGAAATTGTTCTTTTGACCTTATATCCTGTAAGTCATGAAATGTTTATGTTCTAACACTTGTGCTTGTGCAATCTTCTAAGATTGCTTTGTGGAAACTATCATGATAGGCACGAACAGATCTTTCTATTATCTTTTCTGATCTAAATTCCTTTTGTTTCTTTTTTTTTTGTGGTTAATCACAGTTAGGTAGGGCCTTCCAGTGACATATTGATTGGAAGTACTAAGAGTAATAAGCATTCTAGCTTTGATGTAGAGCATAATCTTGACCTAGGAAAGGCTTTCAGTTTTTCACCAATGCATATAATATTACTGGTGAGAAAATAAATCCTCCCTTGGTACACTGTGCATCTATAAATGGATGTAATCATAGGTGTTTGTGCAGAAGATGGAATCAAGGTGTGACAGCTGGATGTGTGCTAGATCAACACTTCTAAGTTCTTGACATTCATTGTAGACTTATTTCTAGAATGCTAAGCATTTCAGTTAGGAATTAGGGTCTCATTTTCAAGAGGGTCTCATTTTCAAGAGGAGGAATCCAATTTTTGTTAAAAATTAATTAGCTTCCCCATGATCATTTGACTGTTAAGGACTGGGGATTTTGTTTGTTTGTTTGTTTGTTTGTTAGTTTATTTGCCAGTCCTGGGCCTTGGACTCAGGGCCTGAGCACTGTCCCTGCCTTCTTTTTGCTCAAGGCTAGCACTCTGCCACTTGAGCCACAGCGCCACTTCTGGCTATTTTCTATATATGTGCGCTGGGGAATTGAACCCAAGGCTTCATGTATATGAGGCAAACACTCTTGCCACTAGGCCATATCCAGGGCTGGAGATTTTAAAGAAACAAAATATATGACAGATAATTTTGCTCCTAACTCAAAGTTGTGTTATTCAACTGCCTGTGTGTCTCATGCCTGCAAGTCATGTATTTCAGGTGAACACTTCAGGTTGAGAGCACCAGGGAAGACTGCTTAGTGAAAATAATTCCTGCCATATCCTTTTTCTCACAGTGATTTTGTTTGCTTCTTGAATAACAAAAGATAAGAAAAGCATCCATGTTTTTTTGGGTCTGGCTCACTTCACTTATTATAATTTTTTCCTAGTCCTTCCATTTCCTTATGATTGGGGCAATGTCATTCTTTCTGATAGAGGCATAGAATTCCATTGTGTATATGTACCACATTTTCCTGATCCATTTGACTACTGAGGGGCATCTGGGTTGGTTCCACATTTTAGCTATGACAAATTGTACTGTGATTAACACTGTTGTGCTGGTGGCTTTAATGTGTTCTTGTTTGTAATCTTTTGGGTAGATGCCTAAAAGTGGGGCTGCTGGTCATAGGGGAGTTCTATTTTTAGTCTTCTGAAGAATCTCCATACTGCTTTCCAGAGTGGCTGAACAAGTTTGCATTCCCACCAACAATGAAGTAGGGTTCCCTTTTAGCCACATTCCCTCCAGTATTTGTTATTGTTAGTTTTCCTGATAATGGACATTCTTACTGGGGTGAGGTGGAATCTCAGTGTTGGTTTGATTTGCATTTCTTTTAAGGCCAATGATGTAGAGCATTTTTTAATGTGTCTCTTGGCCATTTCCTCTTCGGAGAAGTCTCTTTTTAGATCTTTAGCCCACTTGTTGAGGGGACTCTTGGTTCTTTGAGGTTCTGTTTGGGAGAAATTTAATTTTTTAGTTCTGCATATATTTTAGATATGAGGCCTTTGTCCGTTGTATGGCTGGTAAAGATCTTCTCCCAATCTGTGGGCTTTCTGTTTAACTTGCAAGCTTTGTCCTTTGCCCTGCAGAAGCTCTGCAGTTTGATGCAGTCCCATTTGTCCAATCTTTCTTTGATTTGTAGCCTTTCTGGGCCTTTGTTAAGGAAGTTTCATCTTGTGCCAAGGAGCTCAAGTGTTTCTCCTACTCCTTCTTGTAGTGTTTTCAGGGTATCTGTTTTTATTTTGAGGTCTTTAATCCATTTGGAATTGATTTTGGTTTTCCTCATAGGGAAAAATTAGTATAGATTTAGGCTAGTCACAGCAGAGAATCACAAGAGGCCAATAGCTATTCCCTTATGAACACATAAGGTGATGTTAAGTGAAATGAACTCCATGTTACGGAAACGAGTGTTACATCACTGTTGTAATTACTTTCAACATGCCATGTGAAACCGTAGCTTTTTTTTGTTGATGATCCTCTTGTATCCTCTGCCTATGGTTGTCCCCATGCTATCACTGTATCTCATATGAGTACCCTCTCATTTTATTGAGCTATGATTTACATAGGAAAAGTTTGCCTACTTAAAGCACATACATTGATAAGTTTGGGGATAAAAATACACCGGTGAAACTATTGACCAACATATAGGACAGAATATGTTCTAAATTTTTCCCCAAACCATTCTTCATTTAGTCTTATCTGTGTGTTAGGGAGTACACATCATTATGTATAAACAAGAATATTTGAGCTTGAGCATGTTGAAACACACCTGCAATGTCAGCTCCTCAGAAAGTGGAGTTTGGGAGGATTATATTTGATGCCATCCTGAGCAAAATGTTAGTAAGATACTGTATATACTGGTATTAGAACTAGGGAAGGGAAGGGAATATCAAAATCAAAAGACAAAGGATAAAAAGACAAATGACTCCAAAAGCAATACTTAAAAGACCATTTGGTGTAACCAACTGAAAAACTCATGGGGGAATAGTGAATGGAGGAGGGAGGAGGGGGTAAATGAGGGATGAGGTAACAAATTGTACAAGAAATGTACCCACTGCCTTACGTATGAAACTGTAATCCGTATGAAACTTTAATCCCTCTGTACATCATTTTGACAATAAATAAGTAATTATTCAGAAAAAAGGAATAGTTATGTGATGCCCAGTATGGAATTTGAAAAAGAACTATGTGTTTTGCATTGATACAATTCTATTCTTGCATCTATACCTGTGTTTGTGAAGATGTGGCTGTCATTTTAATATTAAGGCAAATGTCCCTAAAGAAAATAAGTGCAATATATCATATGATTGGACATGGTCACTAAACTGGACACGGTCTTTTGATTCAAATTGTAATTTCCTCTCACTGTTTAGCATCTGTCTCTTGATGGTGTTCTCTATAAAAAGAAGATAAAAGATGATGCCAACTAGTAGCTGAGGGGTAAGATTTACTAGGTATGTTATTAAATTAGTTTGAGTACTTGAGCTTCAGCATGCAAAAAACACTATGTAGGAGAGACTGAGGGTTTGTGTGAGAAGAAAATTTTCACTCTTTATAAGATAATCTTATTTTTTCCAGGATTAGAGATACTAAATGTAGTTACTATGTATTTTTCTTTTGTGCACAAAAGTAGTTTCAGAAATGTGTATGTATGTGTGTTTCTTTTCCTTTCTCTCTCTCTCCTTTCAGTCACTCTCTTTATCTACCTCCTTCCAGCTATCCTCTCAGTCTCTTGCTCTCAACTAGAGCCTTCACTAAAATGCAATTTTAACTCATTTCAGTGATCCGATGTTATGTCATCTGCTTTGCCTGTTTTTTCTCCACATCAACATCTTTCTTTGTCATTACTTGGGCAGCATCCACTCTTGTGCCCTCTTATATTATCTATGTTTGAGAATGAAAAAATAAAACTGTGCTTTAACTTATTGAACAGAAGCTTACTGCCTACTCTGTCTCAGAACTCAGGGGATATAACGTGTTTTAAAAAAAAAAAAAACTGAAGATGGAAGTCATTGTTACCCTTATAGAATGCTAGTCTAATCTGGGATATAATTAATGAAAAGAAGTAGTACAAAAGTACTCTGATTATGATAAGGGGAAAGTATAATGGTAATATAATTATTTATGGTAAGAGACATTGACCAAGCAATAGAATCATGTCGGAAGAAATAGTTATTGGAGTTATTATTGCTACTGTGTTATTATTCAAGTGAAGGTGGCTACAATTACCTATGCATAATGCTCATGATTTCAAAGGCTTATTTTTCAATACTGAATCCATGAAATTGCAGGGCAAAAAAAATCAAATTACCCCATGCTTCCCATGGAAGAGCGCCATGACAATGGCTTAGCTCTTTTTGTTCTAGTTCCATATTTGTGCTTTGGTTTTACGGTGCAAAAAATTAACATTTACATTCCAAAATTTATGTTATCTGTGGTTCATAGGACTTATTTTGCTTTTTGTTTTTCTTTACATTAGCAGTGCTTTGCATTCCACTTCTCAGTAAAAGAAAGGAAGTTGGGTGCTCAAGCTTATTCAGTGCAGAGAATGAGGCCAGCCAGTAAGGGTGAAAGCAACAGAGACACGGGCCCAAGAGAAGTCTGAGATTCACTGGGAAGAACTTGTGTGAACTTGGGACACTTTGTGTATTTGAGTTCTCCTATATGCAGAGAGATAACACTATGTATAACTTCCTCTAGGAACATTCCTGAGATAACATGGGAAGGGAGCCAGCAAAGGGTAACTATTGTATACATCTCAGCTACTACTGGAATTTATTGGATTTTAGTGTACTAGCTAAATCACCTTCCCTTTTATTGTGCTCTTATGGGCCAACAAGTGTTCTCTAATTCTTTTTCAGATATTCTCATTGTGAAGTTTCATGTAATACTTGGCACAATCATTTTGATATGAGGTTTTTATCTCATATTTTGAAGCACATATTATCCTTTGGGAGCATAAATCCTTAAGATTAGTACTTCCATTCATGCTAGTATTCTTTCACTTCATAATTTCATGCAATTACTCAAGTCCCTTCTTGCTTGCCTTACAATCTTCTCCCTGGAGTAGCTTGAATGGTAAATACACAAACTGATCTTGGGAGAACATAAAATATGTCATGTAACCTACTCTCCTCCCACCAAAGGCTTCCTTTCATAAAATACAGATTCACAATGGTTGAGAATCACAGGAGACAATCATTTTCCTGATACAGAGAGCTGTGAAGGAAAAGATTTCGCTGTGATACAGTTGACTTAGACACCAGCTTCAGTTTCAGATGCTCCCATTTTGCAATCTGCATTGTTTGTGCTGACAGCTACATCTGAGAAGGGGCCACAGGCGATTTCCAGCTGGAAGGGAGCAGAGGAAATGAACAGCTTGCAAGCAAATAGGCGAAGAGATTGGGGCTTCTTCTAACATGACAGGTGCATGCTTGTGTCTATTTTAAATCTCAATGCCCCAGTACAGATACCTTTCCTACTATACATTTTTAAATGGATATATGAAATCACAAAAATCAAGCCCTGTTTATATACATAAATAGTCTATATTTTGTATCCTAAATCTCAGAAGATAGCGTGTATATGATAAATGTATAAAGTTTAAATTCTTTTTTAAAGCTATTTCCTATGTACTACGCATATCCAAGACTTGAGAGAAGTGAGGGATCTTGATAAAAGGATGCTGAGAATAGATGGCAAGCAATAAAAAAGGGTAGCAGACCAAACTAAGAAGGGATGATGCTCTGGGGGCTAGTACATACACAGGAATTTCAGCTTCAACCTCAGAAAGTTGAGAGAAGGTCCAAAGGGGATAAGAAATAGTAGCCATCCATCTTTCTTTGGTGCCTACTATGTGGGAAGCATGATGCTGAGCTATACATTGCCATATTCTCCTCAATTCTCACAGTCACACTGGAGATAAATACTGACATCGTCATCATTATCCTTCCCCTCCTCTTCCTCCTCCTCCTCCTCCTCCTCCTCCTCCTCCTCCTCCTCCTCCTCCTCTTCCTCATCATCATCATCATTATCATCACTATATAGGCCAATATTAGCATAGAAAAATGAAGTAATCTATCCAAGGTTAAGTACTATATAGCTACAGTTCAAATCAAGACTATCTACATTTAATTCCTTAGTCATATTCAAGCACTGTGCCTTTACTCACATACCTGCATGGCAACATTTTGGACACTGGTATGCACCTGCTGCAAACAGACTTGCAGAACACACAGTAATAAAACACAGGGATAGACTTTACCGTATTATAAAATATTCCTGAGTGTGTGTGATAGAAAACAATAAAAATATTTTCCACTTATATGTGCTCTTGAGGAGCTTATTTGTTGGTATCCCTGGAGAGAAGAGTATGCATGCAATTGGAGCTAATATACATTATTCATCAAGATAAAGGATTTGTAACGGGAAGTTCCCTAAGTTATTATACAATGTGTTGTACTTGAACCCACACACAGCCTGTGTATAAAAGCTTCCTCAAAGAGAAAATCTCAACCAAACACATATGGGACTTTTCCAAACAAATAAAGCATTATTATAAAGAATATATTTGCCTTCCTTCCTTTCTACTCAATATTTGGTTAATATATTAAAGGTACATCTTTGATAGATGGGAAATATATTAAGAAAATTGTTGAAAAATTACAGGAATTTTTGTAATTAAGTAACAGAATAACAGACTGTACACTAGGTAATAATTAAAACATAATGTTTACCAATATTTTTATATCAGGTATCAATGCATTGTCAGTTGCTTTATAACTATTACTTAATATTCAGTAACATTATTGTGTCAGAAAGCAGTCTGAGGTCCATAGGAAAGAAATGCTTTTAGAAAAGTTTAAGGTTAGATGTGGGAAGCTGAGATGGAAGGACAGTGGTTGGGGCTGGCCCAGTTAAGTTAGTGAGACTGTATCTCAAAGAATATGTGGGGCCAAAAGCCAGTGGCTCATGTCTGTAATCCTAGCTACTCAGGAAGATATGATCTGAGGATCATGGTTCAAAGCCAGCCTAGGCAGAAAAGTCCCCATGATACTCTTATCTTCAATTAACCATTCACAAACCAGAAGTGGTGCTGTGGCTCAAGTGGTAGAGTGCTAGCCTTGAGCACAAAGAGGTCAGGGACAGAACGCAGGCCCTGAGTTCAAGCCCCACACACAAAACAAAACAAAACAAAACAAAATCTGAAAAATAAGTTGGAAGTGTGGAAGTGTAGCAAGAAAGATTTATAGAAGCGTTCAAAAATGTTTCTAAAACAGAACTGTAAAAGGTGAATAGAATTAAACAGTAAGAAGCAAAATGGGCCTTCCAGAAATAGTAAATAAACTGAAAGATACCTTAGGGTATAGGAAACATAAGGCAACTTGTGAATAGAAATTGTGGTTGTAACTTAGAAACCTCCAGTGGCAAGCAAGGACACTTGGCATTGGAATGAAGAGACTAGGAAACTGTATAAAGGGCAAGGATTTGGTATTGTATTCTGGAAATCATCCCCTACAGGACAAGATTGATGTACTAGATTCACTAAAGCAAGTGGATATGGATTGAACAATTGAGTCAGAGGATTTTTGGCCCTAAATTACTATGTTGTATCCACTTTTTTGTTGTTGGTTGTGGGACTTGAATTCAGGGCCTGGGCGCTGTCCTTGAGCACTTTTACTAAAGGCTAACACTCTACCACTGTGAGCCACAGCTCTACTTCCAATTTTTCTGGTGGTTAATTGGAGATAAAAGTCCTGGACTTTCCTAGCAAGAATTACAAGTACAAGTGTGAACCACCAGGACTTGGCACACATGTCTGCTTTCTTAGTGTACATTTCTTGTGTTTATCAAAACATCAGCTTTGTTTGGAGGCAGTGTCATGTCTCTGTAACCCCAGCTATTTGGTAGATAGAGGTAGAATGACTGCTATAGGAAGTTTACATGGGAAAATGCATGAGACCATTCAGAACCATCTAATGCCTAAAGTGCTAGGGTAAGGGGAGTGGCTTGAATGGTGGAAAGCTTGCCTAACAAATGCAAGGTTCTGACTTCAGTATCCAAGGAAGAAAGGAAGGAAGGAAGGGAGGGAGGGAGGGAGGGAGGGAGGGAGGGAGGGAGGGAGGGAGGGAGGGAGGGAGGGAGGGAAGGAAGGGAAGGAAGGAAAGGAAGGGAAGGAAGGAAAGGAAGGGAAGGAAGGAAAGGAGGGAGACCAGCAGGTAGGCACAAAGATGCTGGTTTACTTAATATTTAATTATGTTAACTGAGGCTGCCTTTCATGTACTAACATTATCAAATCTTAACTATGTTGTTTATTTTTCTATGTATACACTATACATGAGACAATATACATGATGCTTTGCCCAACGTAAGAAGTAATGACTGTATGAATTATTTAAAATTATATACATGTCCAGCCATAATCTGCATATTACCAGCTCATAGATTGAGTTCTGTGGGAAAAGGAGATGAGTTCTCTAGGTAGGACAAGATTGTCAGGGAACAGAGCAGAAATTGGAAAGTTCTAAGCAGTCTGAGCCATGGCAATGGAGAGTCCACTGTGCCCCACACTAGAAGTATTAGACCATTTTCTCTTCGGAAGCCAAACATCACAATATGGAGCAATGAATATTTGAATAGCAAATTTAGGGAACACTTATATTTAAGTAGTCCAAATACTAGAAAGAGAACAATATTTTAGGCACAGAAACTCTGTTGTTTCTGTATTGGTCACCATCTCTATAACCATCAACTATATTGGACCATTCCTAGAGGCTATTGACTTGCTAAGTGTCATTCTCACTTCCCTGTGCCTGTGATTTCAGCCATGTGGCTTCACGATCTCTTTTACTAGAAGAAAAGTACATGTCTCTCAAAGTTGAAATTGGGCTCATCTGTCCATACTGGTTTGAAAAAGCCACAAATCTTTGAATGAGCTGAGGGGCTAATTCTTTCAACTTAGATTCACAGTTGGCTTAGCTATTTGTTTGCAGTGATTAGAATGTATATATAATATAAAGTGTTATGGGTAGGTAAGGGTATATCAGTACAGGTAAGGCAGCTCCTACCTGGTTTTCTGAAACCATTATTTAAGAAACCACTGGTTATGCAGTGAGAAATTTCACTATCTACTGCCCTGAGGTCAGAAAGGTCAGAATGAAGTATTTCATTTATGACTCTAGAATGAGTCTGTCCTGGAGCTATCCCAACCCCCACACAAATATCAGTCACAAGGACATTGTAAAGTAGGCTCTCCCAGCATCTATTCAAGTCATAGGGATCCTCTTCAGTGCAAATCAGACATTACAGATAAATGATAGTCACACTCCACTCTTCCCAGATGCTAGCCAACAATATTTGAGTGGGAAGCTAAAGAAGTGCTTAGGCCACTGGATTTCAGTACTTGATTCCCAACAATAAATACCTAGAAAAAAACATCTAGTTGCTCTGGCTGATAGATAAGAATAGAAGTGATTGTGAGATTTATTCACCTCAGCTTCTATTTGTGCTATTTATGCTACTGCCACTGCTAGAAGAACACACTCTGACAAGCCAGCTATTCTGTGGAAGATATGAAATATGTGGAGCAAATCTTTATCAATCCTGCAGAGACCTGGCTTGGGTGATGCTACAGATTGAAGCACAGATGTTGCTTGTTCAACGAGGTCCAGACCAGACCAGTAAACCACCACTCTCCAACTTGCACCAACCATGAACAAGAGGAAATAAATGTTTTCAGCTACCTGTTATGGGGATTGTTGATTACACAGCAAGAGTGGACTATTACACACTAACAATTCTTGTTGACTGAATGATAATTATTGGATTGTCTCTCACTCTGTAGCTGTTCAGTAACAAAGCAAGTTTGTCATGTCTCTCCATTCTGAAGCTGTAATTTTTGAAGATTTCCATCTCAGGGGTGAAACCTCTGGCTTATTGCCAATGTTTCACACGATGCCCATCATAGATTTGAATTACGTTGTAAAATAGAATCAGTGTCTATACAGGAACAATTGCAGTCACTGAAACAATTAAGGGAAAAAAGTGTTCTTTTATATCTCCTATAGTGATGTTGCTAGTCTCCCTCTTTATTCGCTAATCAAGATATTTCTCAACGATTTCCGAGTCCTCAGCATTTTATATAATGCATCACTATGTTCCCTTCACACAGTAAGGGCTCTCTTTCTCTTACTGAGATTCTTTTTTCCAACCAATCACTGAAAAAAATACTTGTTGTGGTCCACTTGCTCTTTCTTGTTCTCTCTCCTTCCTGATGGGGCATTTCAGGATTATTTTCTTTGCCATCTGTTCCTCAGCAAATGATGGAGAGTGGAAAGTTCAGAGCTACATTGACATGCAAGCTAATGGTGTCAGTATTTCTTGCTTTCACACAGCCCCCCAAAGCTCAACATCACATTTTCTACAAAATCCCAACTGCAAAAGCCAGATGGAGAACTGAAATACAATGGGGCAAGATGTTTAATTCTTTTTCAAATGTTTAATGACTTGCCATTGGTTAATAAAAGATAAGGAAATTAAGGTAAGGTACGGCAGTCACAAGATGGGGGGGGGACATTATTCCAGAATATGAATAATAAAAACATCATAAATGCCTAGTGTCTCTGCAAATAAAAGATTACCAGCATTATAAGGTGAAAGTCTGAGGAAGGATCTTTAAGATTAACTATTGGATTTAATAGATGAAGAGACAGATTCAAGGCTCAAATGCGGTATAACTCTTTTCAGTTCAACTAAGCACAGCGAGTACTTGATCTGCTTTAGACATTATTTTACTTTCTCTAGCTTCCATTAATATGTAAACAGTGGAAAGGAAGGGACAAAGGAGGAGGTTATGGTGGAAGCGGAAAGAATGAAGTGGAAATAGGAAGCTGTTCATCATCAGATCAAAAAGCAGATGAGGGACCCCTTTGTTCCTCTCCTATAAAAACGAAGGGCTGGGCCAGATGCTAGTGGCTCATGCCTGTAATCCTAGCTACTCAGGAGGCTGTGATCTTAAGATAGTGATTCCAAGCCAGCCACAGCAGGAAAGTGCTGAGACTCTTATCTCCAATTAACCACTAAAAAACCAAAGATGGAGCTGTGGCTCAAAGTGATAGAGCACTAGCAATGAGTAGAGAAGCTCAGGGACAGCACCAGACCCTGAGTTCAAGCCCCACAACTGACCAAAAAAGAAAAAAAGGGGGGGGGTGGAGGAGGCTGGAAACTAAGAATTCTCTTTTTGTGCGTGTTTTCCTTAACCATTGCATTCTTTTTCCAAGAATTGTCTAAAAGTGAACATAATTACTTTAGGTTACAAGAGGTGAGGGAAGGGGTGAAAGACTATTTTATGTCAAATGCAAAGTAGAGCACCCTATGTCAAAATCACAGATATTTTTTTCCTCCCATAGAGCTGTAGGGCAGAGGGGCAGTGCATGGAGAAAGGAAGACCTAGCCAAAAAGGCCAAAAGATTATTGTGTTTAAAGAATTAGTTGGCAAATTAGAAATGTAGGACTCACTACCATCCTTTATTTACTGTTTCACTTTGAACAATTTATTCCTCATCTGAGCCTCATTTTGTTTTCCATCTCTCAAATGAAGACCATTAGGAGGAATGAATGGTGTAACTTTTCGAAAGTTATTGATACATTATTTTTGAGGGGGTGGGGTTGGGATAGTTGTGTTGCTTTGGTTTGAAACTCAGGGCTTCTCACTCAGTTTGCTTGCTTGGTTGGCACTATACCTTTTGAGCCATACCTCCAGCCTGGCTTTTTGCTGGTTTATTTTAGAGATAAATTCTTGCAGAGTATGATTCCCACATTGTCTTTGATCTGAAAACTTCTGTATTTCAGGCTCATTAGTAATTTGAATTACAGGCATGAAGCCACCACCATTGCTTAAATACTTTTTAGGTGAACAGATATTTAGATCACTTTAGATGCAATTCACAAGAAAAATATGCAGAAAGTGAGGAACATTCACTAAGAAACACATAAAGTCAACCAAATAAACAAAACAACACACTCACTTGAATTTTAAAAAGCAAGAAACAATAACAAAAATACTTCAAAATCATTTGCAATCGTAACAGTGGCACTTCCTAAAATCCTACCTGTGGAGCTGAAGCTAACATTTGTGGCTGTTACATAAAACCATGATTGTTCTATAATTCTATAATTGTTCTATAAATTCAAAGCTTGTTATGCCACAGCTATGAAACTCTGGGCACAGTAGTTAATGGAGGCTTTATGTTTGCCTGCATGATGCCAGACTGCTGCAGCCTCACAGAATAACATTTAAAAGGGAATGAGCCTCATGCAATAGGGTTTGTCATAGAAGAAAATTGTATTTATGCAAAACGCAACAGTATTTAGGAAGATCTCATTGAACTAAGGGTACAGTTAACTGGGATTCCATTAGTTGGCATTCCATTACAATATATGCATCTGTGATTCATAATTTTTTATTGTTCTTGGGGTCTAGGAGAGACCCAGAGACATGCTGGGTACAAATATAACCATTAGAACAATTCTTCCATTGATTATAACCCTCAGCAATATAATGTCAGCCCAGGCTGACAAGTCCTGGCAATTTTATCTACATGTAACCAGCCAAAAGCCAGGCTGGAGGCATGGCTCCAGTGGTAGAGTGCTAGCCATGAGAAAGAAAGCTGAAAGAGAAGGAAAACCCTAATGTTTAAGCTTCAATATGGGCAACAATTAAAAAAAAACTTTAAGTGTTAAGTCACAATAACAGTACCATGTGGCTGTACATTTTCTACTCAAACTCTCAATTATGATTTGAATTAAGTGTCTGTTCCAAGCTAGTTTATGTATAGTTAAGATTAAGGCCATTTCTTCTTCTCCCACACTGAGTGGAATTTTGTACTCAAAGGCTAAAGAGCTGGGCTCCAATGGCTCATGCCTGTAATTTTAGCTGTTCAGGAGACTGAGATCAGAAAATCACAGTTTCAAAGTCAGCTCAGTCAGAAAAAGCATATGAGCCTCTTATGTCCTACTAACCAGCAAAGAATCAGAAGTGGAGCTGTGACTTAAGAGGTAGAGTGTCAGTAGATGAGTGGATCAAGAAAATGTGGTACACATACACAATGGAATTCTATGCCTCTATCAGAAAGAAAGATATTGCCCCATTTATAAGGAAATGGAAGGACTTAGAAAAAAATCATACTAAGTGAAGTGAGCCAGACCCAAGGAAACATAGACTCTGTGGTTTCCCTTATTGGGAATAATTAATACACGTCTAGCATAATCCTAGCAGAAGATCACAATCGCTCAGTAGCTATGTAATTTGAACACACAAAATGATGCTAAGCAAAATGAACTCCAAGTTATGGGAAAAACGTGGCTTATCATTACTGTTGTTATTTTCAACATGCGATGTGAAGTTATGCATTTTTCTTTTGTCTTTCTTCCCCATGGTTTTACCCCTGATATCACTGTAACAGATTTCGGTACCCTGGATAGTGTGTGTGTGTGTGTGTGTGTGTGTGTGTGTGTGTGTGTGTTTGTGTGTGTGTGTGTGTGTGTATTGGAACTAGGGAAGAGAAGGGGAATATCAAAATGGAGAGACAAAGGATAAAATACAAACCAATGCAACAGCAATACTTACAAAACTATATGCTGCAAACCTACTATACAACTGATGAGGGGAATGAAAATGGGGGGAAGGCAGGGGAAAATGAGGAAGGAGGTAACAAGTTCGATAAGAAATGTATGCACTGCCTTAGGTATGAACCTGTAACCCCTCTGTACATAACCTTGACGATAAAGAAATAAATTTAAAAAGTAAAAAAAGAGGTAGAGTGCCACCTTGAGCAAAAGAGCTAAGAGACAGTGCCAGCCCCTGGGTACACACCTCAGTACTGACACAAAAAGGCTTAATAATATTGAATATTTACTATATGGAAAGCATGCCTCCAAGTGCTTTAAAAGTTAAGCCCATCCATTCTTCCTCAATGGTACCTCCCTACAGAGTAACTATTGTAATTGCTCCCTGTTTACAATGGGGTGATCTTAGTCAGGAAGAATTTAAACAGATTTCCCTAGGTCAAAATATCAAGACTGGTATGAGCCAACTAGACCCATGAGACAGTAGCATAGTACCACTAATTCTCATGATGACAAATGACTATAATTGTATCACATACACAGTAGGGTTTTAGGATGTAGAGAGGCATTTTGGAGCAAAGTATAACCATCTGTTCTTTTGGGTTTGCAACCTTTCCAAGCCAAGGTTTCAATATCCACATTCCCAAGATTAGATTGGCAGATGTATTATTAGTACACATGAATTGTAAACAAAATAGTGTTTCATTATTACATGCATATATTTTTTATCATATTTTGATCAATTTTATCATAATTGATTATTTTGAACAGTGAGTGGATTTTCATTGCCCATACTTATCTCCTCTTTTCCCTAACAGCCCCCTTTAACTTTCCCATCTTTTAGATTGCACATATGAGAAAAAAATGTGATAAATCTAGCTTACTATTTCTTAATGACCTCCAGTTCAATTCATTTTTCTACAAACATCATTATTTCCTTCATGGCTAAATAATAATGTATGTGGTAGGCACATATATACACACAATTTCCTGGACATATGTATATACATACACATGTATGCACACATAAATGTACAGTTTCTTTATCCGTCCAGTTCTGAATAGCAATTACACTGAATCCATAACTTGGCTACTGTGAATAGCATGGGTAATCCATAGAGGGTAGGCAGGTATCTCTAACTGTGCTCCGATTTTGATTCCTTTGGGTTCTGCCATTTGTCCTCTCTTAAAATTCACTTAGATATCTACTGTCCATTTCTGGTAATGTTGTAAGCATAGTATTATTCATTAAGCACTTTTCACATATGAGTTTCTAACTCAACCATGTATAGACATCTCATTTAATCCATTCTACAGTTATGAATACATGATTATCCCCAGCTTACAAATGGGGAAACCGAAGCTCAGAGTGGTAAGGAAGCTTTCTCAAATCGTCACAGTTACCAATAATAGAGTTAGGGAATTCATTAAAGTCTTCCCTATTAGACTAATTGTCTTGATGAAACACACATTTACAAGCCTGGTTATAATTGTGCCCAGTGGACAAAGCTGATCGTTCTGCCCAACCATTTGTGGTTTCCAACCTTAAATATGTAGTTTCCTATTTAGATGGTAATGTAGATACCAGCCACTGAGTATGCGTAGCTTTCTCTCCTTGCATCAAAGTGCATTTGTTGCAAGTTCCTCAGGGCAGGTAAGAAAGGTGCACTTCAATCTCCCTTTGCCAGACATTTCACAGAGCAGCACTGTCTCACGCAGCTTACATGAGGGGCTACAGTTCAACTGGGAGCTGGGGAAGCAGCAGAGAAAAAGGGACTAGCACCAAATAAAAAGGAAAAAAATAATAATGAGGGAAAGAGGACGCCTTGGCCAGTGATGGAAATCACAAAGGCAAAATGAAAATTTAAACCCTCTTTTACCTTCCAGTGAACAAATGCACTACTCTTAGCCATTTTCCTTTACATCTTAAATCTTAAAAGCATGGTATCATTAAGTGACTCCGTGCAATAGTCCTTCAAGAGAAATTATATCCCATCTAAGAAATAGTGACAAATACTAGATATAGTACTCTCAGTCTAGTCAAACTACTGCCTTGGAAAGCAATAACATTGCCTGCTTTGATTCACACAGTGTTTCTTGCCATCTCACACTCGTAGACTGTTTATCTTACTCAATGGCAGCTCAATATAAGACTGAGAGCTATAAAGAATTTATTCTATACTCTTTCCTCAAATTCTTTTCTGGTCAGAGTCTTACAGCCTTGTTTTATTTGAGCTTAAGACTCCTTTGATGTCTTATATTGCTCATTCTTCTTGTCTTGGGGTTTATTTTTCTTCACATTCTGAGCAAGAGAATAAAATATTCCAGATGACATCCATTATGAAGGAAATCTACACTAATTTCCAAACTAGAAATGTCTCTATAACCAACCTCTAGCTTCCTATAAAAACTTAATGCACTCAAAGAAAGTTCATATCATTTTCTGGCAGAAACTGTTCACCTAACTATAGATATTTTCCCTTCTTTTCAGAAGAAATTGAGTGCCATCAGAGAGACTGAAAATGTTGAATCCTTACTTTCTGAGCATTTTAAGCAGTTCAAGAGTGATCAAGGATCCAAACTTTGGGTGATTTGACATTAAAAATATAATAATATGTCTGCCTGGGCATGCGTAAAAGACTTTCCTCTGCTCGGTCCTTCTGTGCTCTGTCTTTGAAAAGGCAGCCTGGGACATTAAAACATTAAATTATCCCTGTAACTGCTTTGCTCCTTATTTCCCAATTATTTAATTTATTAATTTAATAATGTTAAGGCTTTACCATGGTTGAGGTAATTTTTCCCTTCCTGTCCAAAGCATAGTAAATAAATATTTGCTGCAGTTACCACATGAAGATTACAGAACAGCCTCTAATCTCAATGGGATTCAGAAATAAAATTCTCAGCCAAAGAGATGTCAATAGGTTTTGATTTACTGATCAACACATCACTAACCTTTCATGATAATCATTTTGCTTCTGACCTCTAATGATCCAATATGTACAGAAGAAAAATAAATAGAAGTAATAATGGTTTGCTTTTGGCCTTTACTTTTTAATTATCAACTTGATCATCTCAAAATATAAGTGTTCCTGAATATGAAAGATTTCCAGTTTCTAAAATCTGTCCTTTACAGAAGAGATGTACTTTGTTTTTTATTAATTGAAACCTGGGTATTACTAAGTTGATTCTAGCAATAAGGATGCAACCTCTAGGATACTTCTTCTTTCTCGCAGTGAAACTCTGATTCTCTGAAAACACAACAAAATTCTATACACTTAGAAATTAATGATGGCAGTGGAATTATTTTATATATATATATATATATTTTATTATCAAATGAATTACAGAGAGGTTACAGTTTCATACATAGGCATTGGATACATTTCTTGTACTGTTTGTTACCTCATCCCTCATTCCTCCTCCCCCCACCCCCTCCCCATGAGTAGTTCATTTACACCAAACAGTTTTGCAAGTATTGCTTTTGTAGTTGTTTGTCTTTTTTTACCCTGTGTCTCACAATTTGGGTATTCGCTTCCAAATTCTTAGTTCTAATACCAGTATACCCGGTTTCCAATATACTCAATTAAGATACAGTACAACCACAGGAAGGTGATACAAAAAGATCATTAATAATAGAGGCTACAGTTATATATGGCACGATGAAAGTAGTTACAACTGTGATATTACAATCGTTTCCATAACATGGAGTTCATTTCACTTAGCATTATCTTATTTGTTCCTAGGGGTATAGCTACTGGGCTCCTGTGATCCTCTGCTGTGACTTGCCTAAACCTGTGCTAATTATTCCCTATAAGGGAGACCATAGAGTCCATGTTTCTTTGGGTCTGGCTCACTTCACTTAGTATAACTTTTTCCAAGTCCTTCCATTTCCTTACAAATGGGGCAATGTCATTCTTTCTGATAGAGGAATAAAATTCCATTGTGTATATGTAGCACATTTTCCTGATCCATTCTTCTACTGAGGGGCATCTGGGTTGGTTCCAGATTCTAGCTATGACAAATTGTCACCCTGCACCAAAATCAATTACAAATGGATCAAAGACCTAGAAATCAAAACAGACACCATGAAAACACTAATCAAAGGAGTAGGAGAAACACTTGAGCTCCTTGGCACAGGATGGAACTTTCTTAATAAAGACCCAAAAAGGCTACAAATCAAAGAAAGGTTGGACAAATGGGACTGCATCAAACTGCAGAGCTTCTTCAGGGCAAAGGACAGAGCTTGCAAGATAAACAGAAAGCCCACAGATTGGGAAGATGTTTACTGGCCATTCAACGGACAAAGGCCTCATATCTAAAATATATGCAGAACTAAAAAATTTACCTTCCTCCAAAACAAAAACCAAAGAACCAATAGCCCCCTCATCAAGAGGGCTAGAGACTTAAAAAGAGACTTCTCTGAAGAGGAAATGAGAATGGCCAAGAGACATATGAAAAGGTGCTCTACATCACTGGCCATAAAAGAAATGCAAATCAAAACAACATTGAGATTCCATCTCACCCCAGTATGAATGTCCTATATCAAGAAAACTAACAATAACAACTATTGGAGGGGATGTGGCCAAAAGGAAACCCTACTTCATTGTTGGTGGGAATGTAATCTGGTTCAACCACTGTGGCAAGCGGTATGGAGATTCCTCAGAAGGCTCAATATAGAACTCCCCTATGACCCAGCAGCCCCACTTTTGGGTATCTATCCAAAAGACCACAAACATAATCACACTAAAGCCACCAGCACAACAATGTTCATCCGTGGCAGTGCAATTATAAACTCGCTAAAAATTTTACATGACACCCAAAGAACCTAAAGGAGCAGCTCCATTTCTGAAATACAGTGTATTTCTAGATGGTTGAGACAAAGCCAGAGATAAAACTAAGAATGCTGGGAACTCAGGGTTTGAGTCTACTTTATGAGACAGAATGACAGGAAGAGATGCTGAAGAAATAGGCATGCAGACAAGCTCAAAGTGCAGTTCATGGATAACCCCCATATTAATTCCTCAGACTTCTGAATACTAGGCCTCACTTCCAGAAGTATCCAATGGGCTTGAGAAATAAATGCTGGAAATCTGTGCTTTCATGAGTGATCTCACTTACAAAGCATTTAACTATTGGAGTTGCTGCTCCAAGCATGCTGTGTACCACCATGCTCCTGGTACCACCACTGTGTATGTGACTGCTTAAATTATTAAATGAAAAACAAAAAATTCACCTCAACTGTTTCCAGAGCCATAGGTAAGTAGCAGGTATGATATAAAAAGGCTCAGTGCACACCAAATTCATCTTCACAGTAAGATCTGTAAAACACAGCAGCTGGGAGAGCGTGCAGGAGCTACATTGTCACTTACTAGTGTACTTTCATCCCCAATACAACCTTGGCCTCTTGCTAGATCTCTTTTCCATGTAAAACTATTCTTTTTCATATCTGCTGTGGGGCTACTGATTTTACATCTGGGAAAAAGAAACGAGAAAAGTTATCTATGGTTTAGAACACTAAAAACACAACTTTCTATTCAGTATGTGTTTACATGGTTACACTTTATTTCTGTAATTTTTTATTAGCCACTGTCCCTTACTGATGATTAAAGGCTAAATCAAAGTTGTGTTCATTCATTCCTCTCCTTCATTCATTTAAATCAACCTACTACTGAGCTCCATAGTCTTTCAGTCTTTCAGTGGATGTCTGAGCCAGCTCTCTTCCTTGGAGCAGATCTGTTGGGGACTCAGTTTTGGCCTTGGTGGGGGAAGGGCGCCAAGAGCGAGACGCTGCCCTTCCCCCAGCCCTGGGACAGTGTGGGAGGGAGCCCCTCCCACCTTCCAGCCTCAACCGGAAAAAAAGCCCCCCACCCCTGGGGGGCGAAAGCATGCGTGCCACCATGATAGGGATTGTCCAGCCCACAGGGGAGGTTTCGTGACATCACCTGATGGGCAGTCCGGCTTGGCCAATGGCCCAAGTCCTTTCCTTTCCCGCCATGACCGCTATATAAGCCCCCCTCCCAAATTAAAGCCTTTGAGACTCATTCAACCATCACAGCATCTCCCTGATGCCTTCTTCCGCCTTGTGGTAACATGTGAGGGGATGGGGGGGGAGGGGAGGCTTCAGCAACCTTTCCTCAACTTAGCGTATTTCTATAAGAGTACTGCTTGGCCTTCTGCTGGCAGAAGGCAAGGCCGAGTGCTCTTTCATAGATTTTGGGGTTCAAGCATTTTCCCCGGGGGACCAGGGAGAAAGGGATCCGTCAGATCCCGACACAGATCCATCAAGCAAATCATTTGTCTCTTCTACCTGCAGTTGCCAGAAAGCTGGATGGTTAATAATTCCTCAGTCCATCCTTTCTAACATAAAGACTAGGTGTTCGTTTGTTTTTTTTTCTTTCTGGTGGTTCCACCATTTGAATGTCTTCATTTTTGCCAGAAAGGTACTTTTCCACTTGAGCCAGGCCCCACAATTTCTGGTATACTTATTTTTTTGGTCTTGTATTTGTACCTAGGCTAGGCTAGCCTGTGCCATAACTCTCCTCTTGTGCTTTGAGAAGTAGCTGGGAGGACAGGCATGTGCTACCACACCCTGATTTTGGAGACTGGGATTCCATAAGTTTTCTTGTCCAAGTTGTCCTCACACTACAATCCTCTCAAATCTCTCCCACTGGAGTATCTGGAATTACAAGCATGAGCTACCACAACCAACTTGCGTCTAAGTCATTTCCTCCCTACATCTGACATCCCTAAAAGCATTTCCTTAACTGGTTTAAATTTCTATAAAAGCAGTAAGAGATCAAGCAGTAATAGACAATGCTTCATGGAACTTCTGCCTTCATTTCCCAATCTTAGGAACATGTGATCACATTGGTCCCATATGGAAAAATCGAGACCAGTTTCAAAGGTAACCAATTAGTTACTACCATCACATCTGTCACTTTATTTCTCTTTGTCATGTAACCTAATGTAGCATTCACTTTAGAGATCAGGGTGAGGATATCTTTAAGATCACATTTAACCTATCATATTTTCTACCAAAACAATAGCAAGAATAACAAGAATACATGATCGGCAAGCTATCCTCACAGTCTATCTTTCATTGTTTTATGAAGAACTTTCTAGCTTGCATTTGCAATACCTGGGTTGTTTATAAAAGAAGAGAATGTTATTCTTGGTTAGACTATAATTTCTCTATTGAACAAGATAATAATTATTCATAAGTCAATATAAAATAGGTATCAATGAAGACAGTAGGAGGAAATAGGTGTCTCCAAGTACTTATCTGTGGGATTCAGATATGAAGTTACATATTATTTCTTCTTTCTTGTGCATCCTTGTTTTGGCATGTGGTTTTCTCCTATCTGGAGGCTTAGCTCACTATCTTCAATTTCAGCTGTCATTATGCTCACACTGAAGAGAATATTGAGAAGGGCATTGGGAGACCAGAGTTGCAATCTCAGCTCTGCCACCGGGTAACTACAATTCCTTGGTCAATTTACTTTCTGTCTTTGAGATTCAGGTTCCTCATATGTAAAAATCCATAAATTAGATTTGATCAGAATGACACAACCAATCACTTTCAAGCAGCAATCACAGCTGAGAATGCTGGGCTTAGACTAGATATTCAGTGTAATAAAATTCAGCCGACAATAATTAAACAAATTATGATTACATTTTAGAAATAAAGACACTGAGGCTTTCAAGATGCAACATACACAGAAACAGACAAGTTGATGTGAAACCTTTTAGTACAACCTCTTAAGGATAATAATAAAAGAAAGGCTCAGGGAAGGAAAGCTTATACATGACTTTATGATGACTCATCTGTTTTTGTCATATAATATATAACACCCTCATATATAATATGGAAAGCACAAAATAGTTTCACTGTATATTAATCTCATTCTGTCATTTACATGGTGATAACCTCAATGTTTATAAAACAAAAACTTACACACAATATATAATTTATGTATCCATAATGAAGTCACATAAATACCACAAAGTCCCAGTGAAGTATTTAAAAATGAGAGGAGCAGAAGGCTCAATTCCCAAGCTGTTGAGCTCTTGCTGTAGGCAGATTTTTAGCTCTGATTAAATTAACGCCTGCCCAAACACAGGAACAGAGCCAACCTGAGAATCAATGTCAGTTAAGGCATTCAGTCTTTGAGTGTGACTCCTAATTTTTCATTACAAAATGCAGTCAAACTATTTTCATCACTGAGGAAAGCTAATAAGAACACTTGGATCAAACACATCCATGTTATGAACTAGAGCACTTATAAAATGTAGCAGCGGGAAGAATTAAAAATTTAAAAATACTGAAAAAAATTATCTCTGCATATCTATGACACAAGTGATTGCTTAAAATAAAGGTATTAGAGGCTTAACTGGGTAGTACCAGCTCTGGAAACTTTATTTTTACATGAATAGCTGAGTCCCTCATACATACTACTATCATTCCTTGTTTAGAGGTTATGTATGTCTTACTTAAAATCAAAGTTAATAGTTATAGTGCCTCTCAGTTTCCAACATCAAATAAAGTGGGTTTGCAAAGGTGATCTTGTTTTTCATAACAATTTTATAAACTGGGTCCTATTATTAATGAAATTGTGGAATTGTAGTGACAGAACTCTCTGGGATGGTTGTAGCTTGCCTATGGCTGCATAGATAACAAGATTTGGTGTAACAAGTTCTTTCATTTGAGGGCTCATGGTGCATAAGTAGAGAAATTTTGTTCTACAGATTGAAAACATACTTGGAGAAAGACCTTTCTGTCTCTCTCTCTCCACTACTGTGAATCATCTAAATAAAATGATTCCTGTTTCTTCACATTCGCCCCATTTCCTCTTCTTCCAACCAGCATATAATTTACCAGTAAAAGGTGATCAGCAGATTATCTCAAAATTTAGAGACCACATGCCACATGGATGAATCTCACCTGAGAACTCTCTCTCTCTCCATATTTGTTATCACCATCATCATCATCTTTCTCACCACCAGCCATGATCACCCAACCTGCCTAGCAAGCAATAACCACAGCGTTCCCAATCCTATTCTTAACTCTGAGCAGCACAGAAGTGAAAATAGTGAAGAGAATAATTTTGTTTGGAATACTATGTAGTTTTTCCTAGCCAAGTCTGTTGACTTCAAAAATACATCAGTTAATATTTATTAAATATTTAATTTTCTGGGTATATGTCAAGGACTTTAATAAATAAAATGACTTCTTTCCTTCAGTCAGTTTCTTACTTATTATTGATTTTCTGAAACTTCATCACCAGATTTAGGAGCTACTGTCTTATTGCCACTTAGAAGTCTGAGAAGATGTGATCCTAAGATATAACATTAAGATCATTAAGATTTGGTAAATATTCTTATAAACACCTAAAATATTTGAGAACGCTTTAAAATGTCATGTCTGAGGATAGGACTCTTAAAAATGGCATTTAAAATAAAATATTTTGAACTCAAGTAAATGAAGTAGTTAAATCTCCTCAGTGGGCCACATAATCTAAAGAAATGAGCATGTGCCTGGAAGGACTGAGAGATCAGAAGAGGAATGACTCAGAGAGTTTTGGCAAAAAAGTGGAACTTGTTCAAACCTCCATGAATATACTAATTTGGATTTTCTGAATTGTTTCTCTATTAGTGAACATCTATTAGATGTTCCTTCTTACACAGGCAAACAACCTAATCACCCCCAGTTTAGAATTTTACCACTTGTTTGGTTAAAAAAAATGGCTGGTTAAGTGGAAAAGAAATATTAGTATTAAGCCTGTTTTTCTAGTGGAAAATCAGTATTAAGAATATAATAACAATTTCTGAGTGCCAATGGCTGGTGCCTGTCATCCTAGATACTCAGGAGGCCTGAGACCAGAGGATCATGGTTCAAATTCAGCCCAGACAGAACAATCTATGAGACCCTTATTTTCAATAAACAACTCAGAAAAAGCCAGAAGTGGCGCTGTGGCTCAAGTGGTAGAGTGCTACCACAAAAAGTCTTGGTGACAGTACCCAGGCCCTGATTTCAAGCCCCAGAATTGGCAAAAAAAAAAAAGAAAAAAGATAACTGAGACTGAAAGTATACGTTAGATAATGCATAGCATATAGGAGGCAATGGGTTCCATCCCCAACACCCAAATTATGAATTTCTAAGTCACAACAATATAATAAAAAATTATTATTAGTGGTAGAATTACCATGACTAGTTTATATTGTGTTAAGAACGCTTAATTATATTATTCATCAGGTCCCATAACTGGAAAAAAATGTTATGGTGCTTTTTTCCATTTGACACATGGGGTAATGAGTTTAACTGAAGAGCTTAAGTGTTGGTAGAAATAATACATCCAAAGACAAACAGATGTCTTCAATTCTCTTTGGTCCTCACCTTTGATTATTACCTCTGTGGCTCGAGTATCAATACTTTGTATTAGGAGAAAAGGGCTCAAATGCTGAGATCAAATCCTGAAACTGCTGTGTGTTGTCAGTTTGGCCCTTCAGAAACTCAATATTTTTACTTAAAATGATAATAATCACATACTGGAGTTAAAATGTTTTTTTGTAAACTAAATGTTTTGTTAAATTCACATCATCTAGTTGTACAAGGAAGATTGATTTTTAACAAGTCCATTTGTATATGTAATGCATGGTAATCATTGGTCTCTCCCCTCCCCATTCCCTTTATAGTGACAAATCAATAATCATTAACCAAAAGATTCTGAACATAGAAAACTCAAAATAAATATGTATATTAAAGAATTATTAGTATTATTAGAAATTATAATGGAACATTTGCTTACATGAATGCTCAGTAAAAATGCCTTTATTTGCTCATTCGTTCATCTGTGAAAAATTCAGATGCATACTGAAAATTTAGTTCTACCTCAGGCACTGAGTAGAAACTGATAACTACAACAGAAATGTCACTGCCCTGGAGGAAACTTTGACTTCTTTAGTAGATTCATATTTTTATAGAAAATTATAAGAAATTCAGCAGACTCAAAGGCAAGCATTAATAAGTTCTTTTTTTGCATGATAAACAGGATCAAAGACATTGAGGAACAATAACATAACAGAATTTTACATTGGAGAGCATCAGGACCTTCTGCTTTTCTGTGGGCCTAACAACCCAAATCGTGCTTGCTTGATATCAAATTATTTTGTTGCATCACTCTATTTAAGTTCTAAAATCTCTACTACTGTTTATGTGTCATTGCACTAGCCCAAGTTGTACTGATTTAATCTTTGCATATATCTCCCTGGCATCTTCCACAACAACAACAACAACAAAAACAACAACAGAAAACAATTTTAGCCAACCTCAATATGCTTTGCACTACAACAACAAATATTCATTTTTTTTAAATTCCATCATCTAAAAATTGTTTTGTTATCTTTTCAGTACAGCCAAAGCAGTAAGCATCTGTCTCTTCCAACCAGAAAAATCAGACATGTCTTCACAATGATTTGCTCTTATTTGACATCCAGATTCTACTTAACTGATTAGAGATTACTTGCCCCTCACTTGTTATTTATATTTTCATCATGGAAAAATACGTGCTTTAAAAAAATCAATTTCAGTCAGTTTATTAAGTTTATTTTTAATTCTCTTCATGCCTAGTCTTAAAAAATATCCAATGCAATATATTGGGCTCCATCATTTGATAACTGTGCCATGTGGGACATCTCCACTTTTCATTAAAGTTAGAGCAGCAAGGAGAATGATATTCATTGGTTATTTTAATGAGCTGACAACCAGGCAGAACCAGGACTTGAAATCTAAATGCATCCAAGTCATGTCACTTCTCAAGTAAAATTACTCAATGATTCTACCATAGACCATTAGGTAAAGCCCAACTTCTTGTATAATATTTACATGCTCATGCCATAAAATGTACCACCATCTTCTTCAGTTCCCAAACTCAAAAAAATAAACTATATCCCATCTATATAGTGAGTCTTTGTGTCTTCTCACTTTTCACTACAATAGTTAACTACTGTTTCTTTATGGAATTTTCTATCAGGCTTATTACTCCATTAGGTTATAGCTTAGACATTGTTTTGTTCTTGCTGGCAAATGTCCATCACAGTTTCTAAAGCTCATCTAGACTTCAAAATGCCTGAGGAAAAATTTAAGCCTGTAGCTATGCACATCTATTATGTGGTTTTAAAGGTAGTTATGCTTTGTTTTCATCAAGCACAGTATAACATTCAATCTCAAATCGATTGCCTTAAAGGAAGAAGAAAGATTTTTTAATCATATTTTTAAACTCCAAGTAAGCATAGTTGATTTAAACTCAATACATCATGTCAACAGACTAAAGATTCATATCATCATATCAGTTAATATGGTAAGAGAAATTGACAAAATTGTATAGTCATTATCAACTTAAAAAACAGTTATTCTGCAGCTGCAGTAAAGAAGAGTTGTGTCAACTTGCCAAAGAAGACACCATAAAAAAAAAAAATCCTTCTAAGTCAGGGGCCAATGGCTCATACCTGTAATCATAGCTATTCAGGACTGAGGATCTCAGTTAAGATCTGAGGATCTCAGTTTGAAGTCAGGCTGAGCAGGAAGGTCAGTGAGACTTCTATATCCTATTAAGCAGAAAAAGCTAAAATTGGAGGTGTGGCCTCAGTGGTAGAGCCCTGGCCTTGAGTTGGGAGTCTGTAATTTACATAGAAATGAAGGAACATTTTTTATCTTTATCTGCAGAGGACACAATCATCTATTAGAGAAAAATCTTAAGAAATTTAATATTTTCAAAAATCCTAGAATTAATAAAGAAGATTACCAATGTCACAGGATGCAAGATAAACATATAAAATAAATTGTTTATACCAGGAGTGCATCTGTAAGGGAAAAATAAAAGAGTAACATTTATAAGATTAAATGATTCAAAGTACTAATTACCCTGATCTATTATATACTGCATAGTTGTACCAAATGATTACACTCCATATCATATTGTTAAAATAAAGAAATAAAAATGAATAATCAGATACTTAAATGTACCATGTGCATATATATATTCATAATTTTATAACACATATGCAGGGCCTGTACTCCAAGTTTTTTAAAATCTTGATTAAAAACAGTTGGAAAACCTGGGAAAGTGTCTCAGACGTGTAATACCAGGTAGATCAAGACAAGCAGAATTCAATGTCAGTCAAATTAAAAGGTAGCAAAACTGTATCTTAAGATATAAACACAGTGAGGCGTCTCATGCCTGTAATTTCAGTTAGAGGGGAGGCTATTGGTAGAAGAATTGTGGTCCCATTGTGGCCCACGACCAATCCTAGAAAAAATTAAGAATGAATAAGTATGGAAACATCCCAGATGTCCTTCAATAGACAAAGGTATCAAGAGAGTGCACACACACACATTTTACCTATCAGTAACAATATTGTGTCATTGACAAAAAAAATGGATCTATCCATAAGAAGTTATGTTAAATGAAGTAAATCAGGCCCAGAGAGACACAGAATGCATGTTTTCTCTCATAGGTGGGAAGTTAGATCTAATTCATAAATGCATATGTGAACATATACAGGGTAATATGCTGATAGATGTATAAACTAAAGTAGAGTATGTTTAACGGAGAATCCTGAACAACTAACTTAAAAAAAAAACAAAATAAATATTGGGCAATTAGTATGTGAGGCATCGTGGGAGGGACACATAGGGGATGGGAGTAGCTGAGCGAACAGAGGAAGGGTGGAAAGTGTAATCATAGTATTAAATGTACACATGAGAAAATGTAGTATACATGAGAAAATGAGTCTAGGAAAATTGAGAGGATTTGTGGGGTTGGGAGAGATGGGGAAGAATGATGAAAAGGGAGGGCTGTGCTCATACACTGACCTGCTGCATTGAAAACCCACTGTACAATGACTTAAATAAACTACTTAAAGATAATAGAAAAGAATGAATAAGATATACTCTTTTTGTCAAGATAGCCATTGGTTTATTCACTCTTATTCATTCTCATTAGACATCACAAGTCAGAAAACAATTAACTATTGAATAACTAAGCAAACGTGTGGTTATTCTGTACCATGCTTATGCCTATTTGTTTACAACACAATTTGACCATGGCTTTGGGACTCAGTCCTCTGGCTGCACTTGCTCCAGCTGCCTCAGATAATTCTCACCAGTGTGTTTTCTAGCAACGGTTCAAATGGATTATTCCTGAAGGCACTCTTTTCCAGAATGCTAGGGCAAATATACATGTAAAATTATATATTTAATGCTGAAAAGGTGTATCATATGATGATACAACCACCATGTAATTATACCTGCTTAAATAGCTATGCCTGTGTAATGGCTGAATCCATGCTTTTAAAACATGCTTTTGAAGAATTTGATTCAGAAATTTATTAGCTATATTGTCAAAATAGGAATAATGAACATACCTATCTATTTTCTCACTTTCTCCTTCTTCCCCTTCAACAAATGACTTGCTTTTTTCCTTTCATATCTTTTGCCCACAAGAGTAGTACACTTGCAAAAGTCGGATGATTAGGAATGAGAGAGAGAGAGAGAAAGAGAGAAGGGGGAAAAGAGGAGAGAGGGAGAGGACAAGAGGGGGAATTGGGGAAAAGGGGAAGGGGGAGAGAGGAGAGAGAAGGAGAGAAGGGGAGACAGAGAAAGTAACCAAAGTGTTTATAGAAACTGAGGAGAGTTGGATCAATTTATAGTGCATAAAAATAGTACACAGTATATACTGCTACATTTAATTGTCCACAGGTTCTCTGGGAAAGCAAACATTCTTTGTAAGCTTCTATGCAGTTACTACATCCAGATGCCTGGTTGTGACAGTTTTCTAGTAAATGCATCTAGAGCAACAGTCATCAGGCAGTTGTGTCTGAGTCAGTTACGTGGTTAAATGGATAATGGACTGTCTGGGTTGCCTGAGGCTTTTGAATGTCAATTTCTTCTGGCTCAAGTAATTTATACTTTTTTTTTCCTGTTGTTGATAGCACTTCTGTAATTTCTTTCACACGACTCTGGTCTACTTAGCTTGATGGAGAGGAGCTTCATATTCTCATTTGCTTCAATAAAAGAATCTGAGTTTAAAGGCAATCATGCTTGCAAATCAATGTGTTAATATAAATGGAAAGGTATTATATCTCTGGTTTTAGTTTTCTTATCTTTCCCATTTTTATCATAAATAGGTACGGTAATTACATTTAGCATGTGCTTCTATGAGCTGGCAAGGATATTCACTGTTAAATTGTTGTAATATGCCAGGAAACCACACCCTGATTTTTACATACATTGAACAAATTGAAAAGGTATCTTTATTGGACATCAAAACTACAGTCACTAATAAGATACAGGCATCCCCCCCAGTGTGAGGTGCATTTTATTTCAATGGTGACCGCAAATGTGGACAGAAATCACTCTGATTTATTGTGAGTAAGATAGAAATTTCTGATTACTATCCTGTCTCTGCATGAAACCAATCTCCTTAGAAAGACCATTTGAATCCGGGAAATAGAGGGCAAATGTAAATACGAGTGGAGGTTAAAACTGTTGCTATGAGTATGAAGTCATAAATTATGCAGCCTGAAAATTCATTATGTTGTTTTTGTCACCAATCTCCTGAGCTGTATTATAAAAAATTTAGAAAAAAATAAAAGAAAATGAGATTTAAAACAGTGCAAATTCTCCTAAAAGGAAATTGAGTTTATTGTAGCATTTCCTAAGGAGATTGCCTCATTGTAAACTTTTCTTCGTGCACAACACATTTCACTTGGTTCCAGCTGAAAACTACTGTTTTTATTTTATTTTATTTCCTTGTAACTTGGTTGACTTTCAAAGCACCATATACTTTCTCTAATTATCAAAAATTATCCTGATAGCATAAGGGAAACAACCTTTAGTGGGAAAAGTAAAATGTGATGCAAACAATGTTCTAGGTCCCATTGGATGTGCTATTACGATGTTTAGCTGAAGCTGGGTATTGGGTACTGGGTACATGTGACTTAGCTACTCAATAGGCTGAGATCAGGAGGATTTAGATTAGTCTAGCTTAAAATAACTAGGAAAATGCAGGGCTGCCAGGCAAAGCTTATGTGTTAAAGAGTTCTGGCCAAACAAGTCATTTAGCTAATATGGTTTCTTCAGGTTTATTCTAGAACACTCTACTTCGTTTTTGAATATATTTTAAGTCAAAACATTCATGTGTTGATTTAGGTGTTTACTTACTAATTTAGCAAGTTTTGTTTGAACATTTCTGCAGATAATTTCCCTTATACTCACTTGATCTATAGGAATTTACTTCTGCTCCCTGGAACTGATGACTCCTGTACCTACATTATAATAGCTGATGTTTTTACTAATAAAATCCATACAGGTTTTTATATATGTATTTCCTCATATTAATGTATAGTAGTACAATGGTGCTATAATCTTATCACCCTTTTTATGTCATAAATATAATTAATACACTAACATCATCAATATCATAAATATTATTAAGCTTATCATAAATATCCTTAGGAATCTACAAATCATATATAAAAATAGGTCATAAATATCATTAATCTTATCACTATTTTGAAATTGTGATTGGTACTATAATAAAATTAGATCAAGTGATTCATTATTTCAATTTAAAAATCACATATATGACAAGATTATATTTCTATAATATTCTAGTTTTTATAATATTGTGTATTTGCTCCAACATTAGCAATACTGAATATTTTAATTTCATATTTCAACCCCTAAAGAATGCATTATATAAATTTAATATGATATTATTCTGATTTCCATGCAAAAAAAAAAACATAACTTTCAACGTCCTGTGATAGTGATTTTGTTTAATCCGTTCCCTCGTTTGGGGGGAACTCTAACTGCAGTGTCTAATGCCCTAAAGAAATTTCTTTCCATGAAAATTTAAAATGGAATGAAAGAGTATTACTGCCAAAACTAGCTTCATTTCAATTTATGAGAAATAATAAATCAATCATTAAAATGGAAACCATGCATGAATAAAAGCAAGAGACAAGAACTGTGACAGCATTTTAAGTAAACTTTGTAACAATCCTCAAAAGCCCAATTCTTATTGTTAATGCAAGTGGTGTTTTTTTATCCAACCTTGTATTGAACCTCTCTAATCATACCGTAGTTGAATTACAATTAATATGTAAATAGAAATATAAAACCAGGTTTATCCCATGTAGCAGTCTGTACCTGCAAACACCCTTCTCAATCTTCTCTTTGGAAAATCCCATGGGTTGCTTAGGCATTCCATTTTTTCCTTTCTCTTTTTCTTTCACAACAAGGTCAGTAAAATTAATTCCAAGAAAAATGAACTATAATCAATTTGTAAATCTTTCTCACTGGAAAATTATCGCTTTTCCTATTGCTTTCCCACTTCTCTTATCTCAGTGATACTAATTGGCCTCAGGAAGGATTGAAGTTTATAAGTATTTTTTAAACTAGCTTTTATCTCCAAATACAACTGTTATGTAAATTGTTTCGAGCAGCCCATAAAAATATGTTCAGTCTTCATATATTAAGTCACCATACATACTTTATAGATACACATGAGTCACCTACAGAAATTGAGGCTCTCTTAAATATTATAACTGATTCTTTTCTCTTCTTTTTGGCAGTATTAGGGATTGAATTCAGGGTCACCCACTTGCTTGACAAGCATTCTATCACTTGAGGGTTCACCTCAAACTGTGATCCTAGAATTACCTCTCAAGTAGCTAGGCTAGTTATAGAATTGAGCCTCAGTGTCTCAGCTGTATTTAATTCCTTGCCTCCCTAATCATTCTCTTAATTTAAAGATAGTCACCCTAGAGACCACCTTCACTTTTACTACCATGCCAATGCACTAGATAGTGGAGCATCAGCTGGTAGTTTATTTTATGATGAGGGAAACAAACTTCATAAAATGAGTAATGTTAGAAATCTGTTAGATAATCATAGTGAAGAAGTGAGGCCATACTGTCCCTGACTGCCCAGAATTCATAAAATCCAGTGTCAATCCATCTCGAATCACAGATCATCACAATTCAGCCTGGCATCCTTGTGGCAAATTACTCCTAGAAAGACTTTCAAAAGAGGAAAGATTTATTCTGGCTCACAGTTTCAGAGGTTTCATTCCATGTTCATAATCCTTTAGCCATGTGGGCCCCACAAAAAAAAGGAGTTATATATAACAACATATTCACCTCTATCTTATCCAATTACAAAACAGGCTATGTGTGAAAGCAAATGGACTAAAAACAGAAAACACTTAAATAGTGAGACAATAAGTAGATGCCAACTTTCTCGTTCCACTTCTCATCAATTGTGGCTATAATTGAGTTTAA
Organism: Perognathus longimembris pacificus; assembly: GCF_023159225.1. NCBI lineage: Eukaryota > Metazoa > Chordata > Mammalia > Rodentia > Heteromyidae > Perognathus > Perognathus longimembris. The sequence continues at coordinate 18,190,264 of NC_063170.1, forward strand.
AAGATTATCTTCAACTGAAATTTTCTGCATCTTTATATCAACAACTCTGAAATTTAGAGAGGCTACCATTAGGCAGTTATTTTCAAAATGCTATGAACTAAGTTAAGTGAGGAACATGATGCAGAAAATCCCCCATCTGTTGCATAACGACTAATCTAAATAAGTATTCATATGCAGGAGTAATTAACCTCCATCCAGATTGTTTTTTAACAATACAGTATACACAGTTCTGATGCACTGATTGCTGGTTAGGAGAGGGAGAGTGAGAACATTATCTATTGGTGGCCTTGAGAACATAGTAAAAGCTATGTTTTATATATATTTCTACTTCATAGTTCATAAATTGTGTTTCATAGTATATATCCTTGTGCTGTACTATATACTAGAGCTTTAAAAACAGTGAGTGCTAGCATGTATATATATATATGTGTATATACACATATATACACATATATACATATTAACATACTAGTTCCATATGTACCATAAGGATAAGTACATACTAGTATACTGTAAATAGGAATATATGCTAGTATATACTTGTTTATACTTCTGATAAGTGTATACGTAAGTATTATTTATGATAATAATAAATTACTCCTCCTGAATTCTGATGTCCCACTCTTCTTTTTTTTGCCAGTCCTGGATCTTGAACTCAGGACCTGAGCACTGTTGCTGGCTTCCTTTTGATCAAGGCTACTGCTCTACCACTTGAGCCAAGTGCCACTTCCGGCTTTTTCACTTTATGTGTTGCTGAGGAATCGAACCCAGGGCTTCATGCATGCAAGGTGAGCACTCTACCACTAACCCACATTCCCAGCCTGTCCCACTCTTCTTTACAATGTAATTATAATTTTAATTTATATAACAGTATGGATAGACAAAACACTCCCACTTTCCATCTTTTTTTTTTTTAATTTTTGTGACTATTTGACTAAAGGCTGGGCATTTAGGTACAATGAGCAATATTCCCCAAGCTTCCTTAGAATGCCATTGGAATGAGTCTCTTAATCTTCTTTTATGTTTTCTAGAATAAGAAAAATCTAGCAAGTACCTAAGATGTACATATAAAAGTGCTGATCCCCTGGATCACACAATAATAATGTCAGCCCAATATGCCTTGTCTGACAGACAATACAAGAAAGTTCTACATTCCTTCATATAGCTCAAAAATGGTTATTTCATATGAAATCCTCAGTTACTTTACTTAATATTTATGAATATTTGTGAATATTGAAATATCTTTTTTGGCCCTATGGCTTGTAAAAATAACCATTAAGTTTTAGAGACTAAACTTTGGCCTCAAGATGAAACCTAAAGTTTAAACAAATAAACTTTAAGTTTTTGGATATTTCTTAAATATCTAATTTCACAGTATAAACTATGTTGGAAGGAAGTACTCATTAGGTATGTCAGACACATTATCCAAAAAAAATTGGCTTGGCTCTTAAATCTGTGTTTGCATTTCTTCTTTTATGAAGATTATCATTATCTTCAGGTAATGGTACAAAGGAGTTGCCATTTAACAAACCAGTTTATGAATACAATAAATACCTTGACCAATGTCACCCCTTTTCTGTATGTCTGCTTTTTTGCAACCAGTTGTAATATTGTTTTACCAATTATCAATAAAACTTAAAATGAAAAATAGCTGTAAATAGGAAAATCACTATTTTTATATTTATTTCTATAATAGGAAGCAATTGCAAGCATTATTAGAAAAAAGTCAATTTTACTAAACAATTCTTGGCAGTTGTCATTATTTACTTGGGGTGATAGTATTAAGTAGTATAACAAGATTACAGCCAAATATTCACATACTGTCTTAGTATTTGAACAGAATATCTTAAAAGAAATTTTAAAAACCTAAAAATAGAGAGAAATATTTTTGCCACTATTTTTTGAGTTGTAAGAATGTTCAAAGGGGGTGATAATCAAAGCATTGTATTTATAAACTGCTTTGTTGAATGGCAAGTCATTTGTACTCCTACTCAAAGATTAAGAAAAAGAAAAAGGTTGGAAAAAATAAAATTTATAGTGAAATCTAGAATGAGATTTTTCTCCCTCTTTCAAAAATATAGATCAAATGAAAAATAATCACTTTGAAAGATCAAAAACTGCATTTACATGTGCTGGATCAAACTAAAGCTATTCGATTTAAATATTTAAGACATAAAATAAAACAATATTGGTAATAATCTAGTGCTTTTTGACCCCCCCCATATTATTTATAAACCTCATTCTCTATGTAACTATTTTGGCAATAAAGGCTATGTCTTCTGAATAATTGTACTTCAACTCTCAAGCAATTAATGTATCTGGCTATATAGAATTGTAAATGCCACAGATTAAGATAAGAAAATTCATCCTACAATACGTAACCATTTCTATAATGGGAGAAACATAAAACCTCATAGATCTTACTGAATTATTCTTATATTTTTTTGCTTTCATGGGCTTTGTGTATTATATCTATGATATAAGGAGAAACTTTCAGTGGTACTTTGATAACAAATACACATAATAAAATGTAATGGGCTTATAATACCTTTGATTTGACCTTCAAGATTAAAGGATGAGGGAAAGGATTAAAGAAGAAGATGAAAAGGACAAAATTTGTTTTAAGAATAATCATTTTCTATTCTTTAATCTTTGTAAATGTCAGAATTATAAATTGCTTCTATAGCAAGTGCATAACAAGTGTGCAGATCCTTAGTTGTCCACAGTGCTTGCATTAACACAGTTTGCTGACAACAGATAGGCTAATGCTTATCAAGGCAAATGAACCCAAGGTGTCTGAGATCTTTAGGGCTCAAGATAGAACTTAACTTACCTTATTATAATAGAAGATAGAAATATTTATCTATGTAATAAAATATCCCACAATCATTTGAAGGCTCTTAGAAAAAAACATAATGGTTCTGTCATTCTTGACAAACATGTTTCACCCTTACAATATCCCAAAGAAGATCAGAGACAAAAATACAGATGCACGTGGACCAGCTCTGTCCCTCATCAAGGAAATGATGAAAGAATTCAACCTGAATTATAACATCTTTCCTTCTATGAAGTGAAATTACATACGTTGAACCAGGCATCAATGATTCATGCCTGCAATCCTAGCTCAGGAGTCTGAGAGTGATTATTGCAGGTCAAAGCCATCGTTGGGTAAAAACCGACCAAAAGTTGCAAGTGGACCTGTGGTTCAAGTAATAGAATGACAGCCTGGAGTGAAAAGACTAAGTAAAGGACAACACACAGGCCCTGAGTTTAAGTCTCAGTAATGGCACACTGTCTCACACACACACACACACACACACACACACACACACAAACACACACACACACGTTGTCAGTATTGAGGAATTTATTACAATCTTAAATTACATTTCTGAGAATTGTATTTTAGGGAAATATACAGTAGAATGTATGTGTTCAATTTGTATTTGTCAGATTTCTCAATATTTTAAAATATTTTCAAGTTAAAAATTTTAACTATTATCTACACTGCTGTTTTCTTTATTCACCTATGAATTTTCCACCACTCATTATTAGCTTAGATATTTGGAGACTTTAAGTCTGTAGGAGTCATCAAGCTGTCATTTTCCATGATAAGCTGTCCCACCTAGCACCTGGCTGTGTCTCCAAGGAATGGCATGTTTGCTTCCTTTCAAAGATATTTATGTAAGTCAATTCTTAACATTACTCCAATTCACTTGTCTTTTATTTGGTATATAGGGATATGTAGAATGTGTCCAATTATGCTTTTTTAATGACTTTATTTTTAAACAGCCATCTCTATGCAATTTAGCTATATAACTTTTTAGAACAATATACTAAGGCCAACATTTTTAAAGTCCAAGGACAATTGAGAGAGAAGAATGCATGAACTCTGAAAGATTCGTGACATCTTTGATTTATGAAAACATCTTAGGTCAAATTGAAAATCCCTTTGCCCCTAAAGAATTGGTATTCTTCCCAACATGGAGTGTTATTCTTAATAATAATTAATTAATTTAACAGTATTCATTATGTCAATGAACCATGGAATTATAAATCTCTTTCTTCCTCTTTTCCCCTTTGACCAGAATGGTTGAACAGCCTGGCAGTTTACAAATCTTGTCGGCAATATTCAGAATTTATTGCACAATAACCAAATCAATTCCATAAAAATATAATTCTAATCAATGAGATGTTGCACTGGCAACATTACCAAATCCTTTCAGTATGTTTAACCAATCCATTTTTTTGACAGAATGTGATCTAGTATTGATGTGTGTATTGGCATTAACAATGTATAGTTCCAAGGAAACGATTTATTTTGCTATTGTATAATTTTAGAATTCTTCATTACTTCAGTATCTCTTTCTTTTTTTCTATTTTTTTGGCCAGTACTGGGGCTGGGACTCAGGGCCTGAGTACTGTCCCTGGCTTCTTTTTGCTCAAGGCTAGCACTCTACCACTTGAACCACAGCACCACTTCTGACACACACACACACACACACACACACACATATGGTGCTAAGGAATCAAACCCAGGGCTGCATGTATACAAGGCAAGTATTCTACCGCTAGGCCATATTCCCAGCCCCCAGTATCTCTATCTTGACATAGGCCAGCTATCATCTCTTCCCTGTCTCCTTCCATTCTAAAATTATAAGGATTGTACCCAGGGATAAAAATTTCTGTTACCATTATGGGGATGAGTCCTTGTACCCATCTCCAGATTTCTTGTGGATATTTTGAATTCCAGTTCTCTTCTAGTTGTTTCTGCCTGAATAGCAGTTGGTAAAATCACTGCAACAATAGACAATGAATCTCAAGGAAGTCCAAAATGGCTTGATAGAGATGGAAAAAAGATGGGCTTAGGGTTTGTATCATGGCTTGGCATAGGACTGGGGTGAGAAACTCCTTTATCCTTCCAGCATCAAATAGGAAAGTAGCAAGATTCATATCATCTTGTGAGAACAAAGTGATGAGAAAGGGATCAGACTGCAAAAGCCTATGAACACTCAAACACCAAATGGCCCTTCCACTACCTATGTTGCATTTATAGTTTATCCTTAGCTCAAACAAGAAAAAGTGAGCAGCATTACCTAACCCAATAGCAACCCTACAGCCACCATCAACGAACAATATATAAGTTCCAACAAAATGCAATTCAATGGATAATTTATTATTTAACTGTTGAAATATACAAAAAATTGTGCCTTGGTCTTACAATAACCTACATTAGGAAAGCAGGGAAGCTAAATGTGTGATTTGACACTTTAATTTCTAAGGAAAGTTTAATATCCATTCTTTCTTTTTATTTGAAGAGAGTTTTGTCAAGAGAATATGAGAAAAAAAATCTAACAACAAAACAATAAGTCCTTTACCAATGGTTTTCATAATAAACATGATGATTGAATAGGTTTTCTTCTTTGTTATGGTGACCAAAAAGTTAAGTGGTGAGTTTTGGACTTTATATAGCTTATAATACATTTATAGTTAAGTGTACCACAAGAATGCATGACTTTCCTTATCCTTTATAGCTTGGTTGATGAATTCTGTTAATTTATAACTGATTTGATGTCCTTTTCTTGCTCTATTTTCCTCCTGTAGATAAATATAGTTACAATAAAGTTTATGTTCCATAAACCATATCACCTTTGGTGATCCTAGAAAAGTTACCTCATAAATATCAGAAGACAGAAAAAAAGGCATTCATACTATACCTGTTAAAAAATTTTTTTTAAAGATAGTTAACGTAAAGTCTGTGTTAAACACTAAGCTTTCATATAGTTGATTTGAAGTTTGCTTTGCTTAGTTTGGTCCGAGTATTGGGGCTTGAGCTTCAAAGGGCCTCAAACTCTGGCTTGACATTTTTTTTTTGCTCAAAGTTATTCCTTTACCACTTGAGCCACACCTCTACTTCTGGCTTTTTGCTGATTAATTGAAGAATAACAGCCTCATGAATTTTCTCTTCCAGACAGGCTTCAAACCTCAATTCTCAGAAACCAGGATTTCAGGCATGAGCCATCAGTGCTCAGCCTACTGTAAAACGTTATGCATATATTTCATGCTACTTATAGCATGATCTCAGGGGTCAACAACCAAAGGCCAGTGAGCCAAATCGCACACGATCACTTGTTTGTGTAAAGTGTTGCTATTCATACTGCTATACAGTCTAAGTTGAGTGGTTGTTCAAGAGAACCTATGATTGAGAAGGCTAAAACATTCATAGTATGGTTTATGTAGATAAAGTTTTATGGAATGTTATAGAAAACTCATGGAAAACATTCTTAATTCTGAACCATTATAAGGATAGATTAAAACTAGTATTTGAGCCTTTTCGGAGGAAGAAGAAGATCCCACCAGAGCTAGAGGGACCAAGTGAGTTCAGAGCTGGACAGCACCCGTATAAATAGAACCCATGTCTGAGGGAGACTCAGCCTTTTGGGAGGAAGAGGAAGAGGATCCCAGCAGGGCCAGAGGACCGAGTGAGTTCAGAGCTGGGACAGTGCCCAGTGAGGATAAGACTGGGAACTTCCCCTCTTGGCATTCTTCTCGCCCACTCAGTTTGGATCCTGTTGCTGGGTTTGTGGTTGTGCTTGGAAGTGGTGGTGGTGGTGGTGGTGGTGGCGGCGGCGGCGGTGGGGCTTGACCTTGAGGCCTGGACACCGACCCCTGAGCCTCCCCGAGTTCAAGGCCGGCGCTCTGCCACTTGAGCCACTGCGCCCCTTGTGATTTGGGGGAGCGGTCCCTTGGATCTCAGAGTCTCCCGGGGGGACTTTTCTGCCCCCCCCCCCGAGTGGCGTCGAGCCTGAGATCCCTGCATCTCAGCCCCCCGAGTAAGTAGCTAGGATCGGAGGCGCGGGGCTCCCTCCTTGGAGCCATGGACCCCGACAGCGCCCGGGCTTTCCAGAAGGAACTGAGCTGCACCTTCCGCACGCATCCTTTCCTTGACCCTGTCACCACCTAGCTTCTGTCGGCTGAGTCTCTGCCTCTCCTGGGAGGAGAGCCCGGCTCTGGCCAGGTGCCCCGTGTGCAGGGAACCCTCGCAGCGGAGACACTCCGCAGAAACGTGGTTCTCAAGAGCCTGGTGGCCATCATCAGGGGAGCCGGCCTCAGGAGCTTCCTGAGCTCCAAGCGGGGCAGGTGTGGGGCCCACGGGGAGCCCAGGCAGGGGTTTTGCGAGGCACTCCAGGATCTGCTGTGTGAGCGCTGCTCCCAGGCTCGGGAGCACGAGGCTCACAGACACGGAGAAGCAGCTGGAGGCGCTTCTCAAGCAGATGCACAGGGTGTGGGAGAAGGTGCAGGAGAACCAGGGCGATCTCATCCAGAAGAGGAGAACATCAACAATGGATGGCCTACGTGAATCGGGAATCTCTACCTAGCCAGGGCCAAGGGTGTTTTCGCAACGCCGCCTCGGGGGATCCACCGATGTGGAGCTTCTGCGGGTGGCAGAATCGACCCTGGAAAGAAGCAAGTCCACCTTGGCCTTCCTGCCCCGTCCTCTGAGGCCGGCGCTGAGTGCCCCCCCCACACACACCTGCCCGCACTAATGGAGGGGCTCCAGTGGTACCGGTGGAGATCTCCTTCCCAGAAGCCCTAAGGAGACAGGATCTGGTGCCGGGACCAGGAAGCTGCGGGGTTGGATTCCCCCCACCCCTCCACCCCGCCCCAAGACTCCATCAGCTTTGTGGCGTTCGGGTCCCCAGTCTTCAACTCTGGGAAACTTTACTGGGAGCTCGGCGCCCAGGAACCTTGCACCTGGGCCATGGAGTGTGCAGGGGTTCGGCAGTGAGGGGCCGCCAGGGCTTCCAGGGATGGGAGGACGTGTTCCTCCTCCGACTGTCGGTGAGAGGGAACACTCAGCAGCGCCTCTTCACCACCTCCCCGCCTCTCCTCACCACATGGAGCGGACCTTGGGCCAGGCGGAGGTGTTCCTCCATCTGGATCGCAGGAGCGTGAGTTTCTGGAACATGGCGAAGCGTTCCTGCAACTGGAGGTTCCCTGATGGCTCTTTGAGATTTCCCCTCATGCCCTTGTTTTCCAGTGGCAAGTCCCTGCCCTCAGGGAGGAGCCTCTCTGCAACTGCCTGTGGGGAACCCTAGATGGAGGGGGGAGGGGTGTGGATAGAGGGGAGGCAAACCATCTCCAGGGAGAGGGAAAGCCCTGGAAGCAGCTCCCTGGAAGAGGAAGAGAAAGGTGAAAGGTTTGCTATGCGGTCCTTCCCTCCATCCTCCCCCTCAGGCACACCCCCCACCCTCCAATTCCCAGGCCCTCCCTGGGGCACAGGAAATTCCAGCCCCTATTGGGAGGGCAAGGCTCAGGGACATACCTTACTCTTGGCCCTCCCTCCTGAAGTATAAATAGAACCCAGGTCGGACGGACACTCAGCCTTTTCAGAGGAAGAGGAAGAAGATCCCACCGGGGCCAGAGGGACCCAGTGAGTTTGGAGCTGGGACAACGCCCCGTGAGGATTGGACTGGGAGCGGGATTCCCCTCTTTGCTTTTGGTTCTAGGTCAATTAGTTTGGATGTTGTTGTTGTTCTTGTTGGGTATTGGTCTTTACTTCTTTTAATTCAATGCACGTTGTGTTGGTAGGAACTCTATATTCGATTTCCCTCTTCTACTGAAGGTAATCAGTATTACTCTTATAATTCGTGTCTCTTATTTTAATCCTATTTTTAGAATTATTTCGTACCATAAAATAAAATATCGGATTTTAAAAAAACACTAGTATTTATCCTAAAGAATGAGTTCTTTAACCAACTACAGTGTTTATTATGCATCTCCATGCTGAAGTGAAAAGTCTAGATTAGGGAATAAATTCTCCAAATCGGATATGGATGTTTAACATGTCATAGTAAAAGCTCAATGTGAAACCAGAAAATCAGAAACCACAAGCTTAGATCTGACAAATTCTGAGACAGAATTAAACCCTGCCCCGATTACAAAGGTTATGTCATTGCATCTATGAAACACTGTGTGTGCAGAGTTTGTTTCCTTTTAATGAGATATCTATGTGATCAAAGAAAAAGTAGAAATAATGCACAGATACTCATGTTCCTTCCATAAAACAATGACAGTCTGCATAGAAAAGGGTTGTGCTCAAAGTCTTGAAATAAGTCTTCCAATGATACAAAAAGTAACAAGAAGCTTTTTTTTTAGATTTGAATACATTTTTATTTTTAAAAAACTGCCCCTCCAGTTTTTTTTCACTTGTTTTATAGGTTGGTTTAGTTTTCTGTTTAATTTAGTTTTGTTGTTGTTGTGTTCTTCTTTTTAAAAATAATTATTTATTGTCAAGAAGTTTTATCTGGTAATCTAAATGCTGTTAGATATGCTGTATAGGATGCAAACTCTTGAGATTTCATACCAGTAAAACTTCTTGTAGTCACATAACATTACAATGGTATTTTTCAATTTGCTTTGGCAAAGATGGTGTTTGACCTTTTTGACATCTTAATGCCAATGTAATGTTATGTGACCATACATTATTTACAAGTACTTTAATGAGTTCTCACAGAACCAGGTTTTACAGACCTATTTCCCCCATCAATGTTTCAATTCTTCAATCCTACATGATTCTATCTGATGGATTTTTCAGAAATTGACCATGTCTCAGTTCCAGTGGTTACTCTAACTATGACTGAAATGCTAGAGGACAAATAACAGTTGCCAAGTGTGACTGGTGGAAGCATACACACCTGTGGTCTCTACCATCATACCTATAAATCAGGTAGGGATTGCCTCCTGCTAACAGCTGCAAAATCAACAAATGCAGGCAAGTGAGGGAAAGAGAGCCCCTTGATTTTATTCCAGATGTCTTCCAGAACAATCACTTTCTTCCTTTTACTATTAACCACTTTCTGCCAGTCCTGGGGCTGTCCTTGAGGCTAGCACTCTACCACTTGAGCCACATGTCCACTTCTGGCTTTTTCTGTTCATGTGGTACTAAGGAATCAAACCCAGCGCTTCATGCATGCTAGACAGGACTCTACCAGGAACCCACATTCAAAGCACACTATTGACTACTTCTAATTAAAGCATTATCATTCAACCTTTTCCCATCCTAATTAAGTGGCAGTAGACTTCTAAGAGAATTTTCTTCCACCAGTCCAGGTAATGTATCCATTAGAAAAGCCATCATTTATACTACTTTGATATTCAGTAGCCCGTTAAAATTTTCTGATGGGTTAGTTGTTGCTTGCATACTAAAATTTCTTCTTCTGGGGTCATTTTTAAGAATCTTTGTCTTCAAAATCTCTTTTATATGGTCTTACAGACATTCACATTTATGTCATTTCCCTTCCTTGAAGGTGGTACAGAAATACTTGCTATGGTGAGATATATAGCACCATTGTATGCTGTAATGCTTTGATTAATGTTAGTTCTTCTCAAACTTGCCCCATAACCATTTCCCTAAAGGCATAAGAGGAGAGAATTATCCAGAAGAGCCTGGAGCACAGCCTTTCTTGGACATTTACCATCCTCAAGCCAAACTGTTTACAGTGATGTCACTCACTTTACTGTTAGAGAATACAGAAAACAATGGATTTCATAATCTAACAAATGCTTTTTTCATTCCAAAAATGTATTTCAAATTACTTCAGAGATTAGCACAGTAAGAAAATTAAATCATATATAAGACACATGTAACAAATTGCCCATATATAGTTCTCTATATAATATATTGCACATATTATAATTATCTGTTTATAATTTCACTAACTACAAATCCTTTAACCAAAATACTTACGCACTTTTATCGTTATTCAGAATATTAAAACATACTGCTCCTAAATACTAATTTTATATTTAATTCAAAAAGATAATATGAAGGATACTTATCAATGATATTAATTCATAGTGAAGGCAGAGAATCTTTTAGTATTTTTAAGAAAAATGCAATACTATAATTATTACCTTAAAGGTCTTGCAATTTTCCTTATATTTTTGTTGTTGTTTCCACTTGGGCCACCACTTCACTTTCAGTTTTCTGCTGGTTCATTTGGAGTTAAAAGTCTCATGGGGGGCTGGGGATATGGCCTAGTGGCAAGAGTGCCTGCCTCATATACATGAGGCCCTGGGTTCGATTCCCCAGCACCACATATACAGAAAATGGCCAGAAGTGGCGCTGTGGCTCAAGTGGCAGAGTGCTAGCCTTGAGCAAAAAGAAGCCAGGGACAGTGCTCAGGCCCTGAGTCCAAGCCCCAGGAATGGCAAAAAAAAAAAAAAAAAAAAAAAAAAATGTCTCATGGACTTTTCTACCCTAGCTGACTTTGAACTGTAATTCTCAGTTTCATATTTCTAAGTAGCTAGTTTTACTAATGTAGGCCAGTAACATCTTCTAAATGTAGGAATATATAACATGTACATAATATATACTATATAATGCAATATTATATTGTAGATATAATGTATAATGATTTATAGTACATAATAGAGATAATAATTTTAAAAATTAATATATTTCTTTTCTCATTGTTGTTCCATTATGTTTTGTGCCATTAAAACATCAAGTTCTCAATTCAGTTGCTGATTTGGCATTTCTGTAAAAAATCCACTTATTTGAGGGGAGATTAACAGAGGTGGAAGAGAAAAATAGTGACTTAAAACCTTTCAGTGTCTGGAACTACTATACAACTGAAATGTCAACATTTCAGATATACAATTTTAATAATTAATGGACTTGATTTATAAACAGAGGGAAAGGTTTACAAAATAAGTGAGCAGGTAATATAAAAGTTTTAAACACCCCCATTTCCACCTACCGCTGCAGTTTCTTCTCATATTATCATCTTCTACTAGTGTAATATATTCATTGTAACAAATGGGTCAAATTGATACTTTCTTCTTGTTACAGTAATTTATGGTGTATGTTAGTATTTACTTTCTAGGTAGTATATTTCTAGAGGTTTTGATAAATACATCATGATGTCCATCTACCATAGCCACTTCCTACAGGGCAATTTCATGTCCCTAAAATAATCCCTGGGCTCCTCTTATTAATTCTGTCCCACCCTCTTTTAAATCCTCATCATCCACTCATCATGTTGCTGTTTTTCCAATTTTGTCTTTCCAAAATTTCATTGAATAGAATATAACTATGGTAACTATGAATAGTCTTTTCCAACCTCTTTTTAGTAACTGAGACCCTGTCTCTTTTTGCCTTTGCAGAAACACTGAAGTATATTTTTTTACATCAATGTACTATGGGACATTTATCTTCACATTTTATGGTGTCATAGTTACTTCCAGATTTGGTAACTGGTATTGGGACTGTGTTGGGGTGGGGGTGGGGCAATAGGGAGAGCTAGTGCCAGGGCTTAAATTCAGGAATGCCCATTTACCTAGCTTGTTTGCTCACAGCCAACACTCTACCATTTAAGCCAGGTCTCCAGAACTTCTTTTGGCTGGTTAATTGGAGATGGACTCTCACAGTCTTTTCTCCCTGGGCTGTGTCTGAACCCACAATTCTCCAGGTCTCAGCCTCCTGAATTGCTAGTCTTCTAGGTATGCGTCACTAGTGCCTGGCCTAGAGTTGCCAATTGTAAAAGAAATAAAACTAGTTATGAATTTGTTTGCAGTTTACTTTGGCATAGATTTTTTTTTTCATCTCATTTACGTAAACACCAAAGAGCACAATTGCTGAATTGAATCGTATGTTGAGAGTCTGCTTATTTGGGTAAGAAACTGTTATACTGAGTATTATTGTGTATTCCAAACACACAGGAATGAGAATTCACCTTTTAAGGCTGTGCTATAATTTGCATGAGTGTTCCCCTCAAAGATCTATATGTTTCATGCTCACTTCCCAGCAAAATTCCTTAGGAAGATGGTGGAGTCTTCAGGAAGTAGTGTTTCCTTGGATTTCCTTAAGGTGTGCCATTAAGAATTGCAAGGTGACCACTAAGCTCCTTTGTCATTTCTATTTTCTTTCTGGCTCTTGGGGTGAAATTGTCTCTGCCACATATGTCTCACTATCTGCAACAACCACCAGAGACCCAGAGCAATTTGTGTGCCCAATCTTAGACTAAAGCTTAAAAATAAACTATTCTGAAATATGCCACAATAACCCTTTCCTGCTCATATGTTCATTATCTGAGATATTTCTGTGATAGTGACAGCTGGTAAAAAAAGACTATCTTGTAGAGAAACCACAGTGGGGGGATTGTTTTCTTTTTTAAATTCATTCTAATTGTAACTTTCTTTTAATCAGAATATTTTACTATTTGTATTGACATATGTAAAAGAAATGCATACACAGAAACATATAGATAGATAGGTAGGTCGGTAGATAGATAGGTAGGTAGATAGATAGATAGGTAGGTAGATAGATATAACAAAGAGACAGAGAAACATAGACAGATAAAGAAAAAAATCCTTTTAATCATCCATTCAAATGGAGAGATGTTTCTATACAAAATCAAATGCTTATACCCTACTACCAACAATTTTTCTCACAGTAGGCCTCCAAAAAAAGCAATCTTGTCCACATTAATTAACAAGAGTATCAACAATCAGAGGGACTCAGGGTTCTACTTTGGAACAGCAGTGTGCAAAATACTTATGCATAAAACAAAAAAAGAGGAAAGAAAAGGAGAAAAAAATGCCTGCCAACAAATCAAGGACATAATACATCTCAGGAAATGGCATCATCTTTTACTTTAATAACTTCAGATTTGCTCTCAGAAGCGTGTATTACCACAACATGGTGGAATTTTACAATGCAAATCCACAACAACTCTACAAGGTCCTTCACCGTGTAAATGTCTTCAGATGCATAATCAAGCACAGAACATCAAAAATATGCCCAGTTTGTAACACAGAACAGGGTAGAAGTGTTTGCTTAGATAGATTCTGGGCACCATCTGGGAGACGAGTGCCTGGTTTTGCAACAGATTGCATAATTTTCCTGTAGAATCTGGAGAAAAGCCCTAACTGCTTTAATAGAGAGTTGATTTTACATGCCTTTAATCTTCATTTCGGTTTGTCTTAAAGGCAATCCATATGGTTGAATGGCAGAAGTAGTCATTAGCTTAACACTGTGCTAAGCTTCCATCTTTCTGTAGGAGACATGAAATATTTCACCTTATAGAGAGTTAGTTTTCATTGCACATAGCAATTAATCTTTTTTCCTAGCCACGCATCTACTGCATGTATATGCCATTTGATTGATTAGATTAGAAATTTAATGTTACAGTTCATACATTAGTAATATTTCAATAGAGCACGTACCAAGGGCTCCTCTATCAATAATATGAGTGGATCAAGAGCAGCACAAATTAGCACCTGGAGCAGAACAGATGACCTTGGCAGGCAGGGAATCCTTCATCCACCACAGAGCAATCTTAGTGCAAAGTTCATCTTACTAGAAGCTCCATGTGTTACCTGAGGCTGGAGGAGCATGAATTAGTCACAGGCAGATGGCAATTCCAGACTATCTGTCCGTGTACCTGCCGTGATTCACCTTTCTTAGCACATGCTAGACAGAAAAGCACTTTGGCATCATGTAGTCAAAAAGACAAAATTGCCACCGATGAGCAGAATCAAACATGTAAAATGAAGGAACCATTCATACTGGTCTTGTGATGATCATTTATGAGGAAGAAAAGGGGAACGCCTTTTTGCATACATAGTGCTAAATTCTTTTCAAGTCTGAGGTTGGCACATTAGTTAGAAAAAGTGCCTTATATGTTTCTGTTTATACCATTACAGAGACTAGAGAGGAAAATGTGTTTATACTTAGACATCATGCATAACAACATTTGTTGGCCTTACAGTTTCAAATATGTTCTCAAATAAGATCTACCAAATTGCACTCCAAGCTAAGGTGATGCTGGCTGTCATAGTACATTGAAAAACATTGGAGACTGAAGTGTTTTAGCATCTTCCTAAAATCATAAAGTGCTAGGTGCAAGCTATTGGATCAAAAATACATTTTGACATTTCAGACTTTTCTTCATTCTATTATATTTTCCTCTTCTTTATTTCACCTTGATTTCTTTGCAAGGAATGACATCAAGGATTAATATAACATTCGCTTGGAATAGTCAAGGTAAGGAGCAAGTTAAGAGTAAAATAGTAAGCATAAAATTTAAAAAATGGAGATTAGAAAATAAATTGTAAGACCGTGACTGCAAAATAAAAGTAAGCCTATAGCTATACCATATCCATTCTCATCTGATTTCAGAAGCTACGCCAGGTTTGGACTGGTTAGTACTTGAATAGAAAAACTAACAACAAGATAAGTTGACAACATTGTACATATAGTTTTTATTTTGTACATATAGTTATAGTTTTGTACATATAGTTCTTGTAATACAAACTTTATAAAATTAAGGTATATTATGGACAATAACAATGGCTCCATTTCTCCAACATTTCTTAGCTCAGTCCCATTTGCTTTCTACCTTTACCATAATCTTTCCCTGTGAATCACTTCAACTTTAGGTCAAATGAATCTTAGCCAGTCTCATAAAAAGAGAATGTGAGAAGTGTTACTGGATTGGCTCACTCTTTCCTTACCATCATTAAAAGGAAACACACACCAAGGATAAACCAGAAAGTTGGACAGGAATGTGAGAGACACATCAAAATTCACAGACACAGCTGGGCATTAGTGGCTCATACCTGTACTCCTTGCTATTCAGGAGGCTAAACTCTGAGGATCCCAGTTTGAATTCAGCCCAGGCAAGAAAAGCCATGAGATACTTATATCTAACAAACTGCTCAGAAAAATCCAGAACTGACACTGTGGCTCAAGTGGCAGCCTTGAATGAAGAAAGCTCAGAGACAGCGCCCAGGCTCTTAGTTCAAGCCCCAGGACTGGAAAACATACACACAAAAGTGAAAGACACATTAAGAGAGGTGAATCACCCTAATAATTTTTAAGAAGGTCAGTATTTTTGTTCTCACTATGTAGCCCTATTTTAATATAATTGTCTTAGTGCTAACCCTCTTGATTCCTGATCAAACTAAGTTAAAAAATAAAGAAAAGATAGCTACCTGGAACATGACTAATGCCTGTAATTTCCTAGTATGCTACTAAAATTAGAGTGGCTTATTATACAACAGTATTGTGTCAATAGATACATGATAAAAAGTAAATCCTAAAAACATTTTTTATAGTAATTGTCAACATGGGAGTCTCTATTGTTTGTTTTATTTATAGATGTCTATCTGTGTATATCTTCAAGAATATTTGCATAGTAACAAAATATGCTATATTGTTACATGGAAATATCAGTAGCTCATTGAGAAACATAGCTTTCAAGGTCAACATGAGCCAATCACTGTGAGATATCACAGAGGGATGCTACTTTATGACTTGAGGCCGCTCATAATCACAACCCAAATCTAGAACTAAAACCTTCCTAAGTATTTGACTAAACCCTAGAAAACTATTCCTAATAAAGAAGAAATGAATAAGGAGTGTAAAAGCCATCAACTAAGGGCTACAGTCCAAGAAAAACAAATGAATGAATGACATAATTAATCCATGAGTGAATGAGTATTTTTAAGTATATGTATTATTAGTTCTGTCCTTTAAGCTTACTTTAAGGATTATCTATTGATACAAGCAAGTTTTTACTTTGATGTATTCAACAGATATAATAGGCAGGGATATGATTGTGTAATACCTTATTTAAAATTTTATTGTGCTTTAAAGGGCTGGCATTAAGAGTTGAGAGTCTAGAAAATGGTGGTTTGCCTGCCTGCATGGTGATGTGAATTAATTTGGAGTATTTAATGCAAAAGTCACTCTGCTGAGAAAGGATTTGGCAGTCTATTTAAACTTGTTTTAATTTGAATCCCAAGCCATTCTTCGTGTCTATAATGTGGAACTGATTAATCATCTGTAGCAATAAAGCAATAAAGCAAAGATTGGGGGACAGATTGGGTTCCCAAGTACTTCTTGAATACATAGCATAGACCGCCCAGTGGTTGCAAATATAGTTCCTATGAGTAAATGGAAGGGAATGATAGATGCAAATCAATTAGCATGCATCGTTCAAATGATCAGGCAAAAGCAGACAAGCCTTCAATAAGTGTCAAGCCAAAATATTAAAGTCGAACTGTTAACAATCAAACCTTATTAATCAATTCTGTACCTAATTATTACATAGCTCACCAGCCATGCTAACAGTCAACCAAAGGGATTTATCAAAATATTAGGCCGACATAATTAAATGGATTTCTGTTCAAGGATAAATCAGTAAGATTAACTGCACAGAAATGAGCTCTGCTAAATCTTGATTTGATTCAAAAGCTGAATTCAAATTGTTTAGAAACTTCAAGGGAGGAGCTGTAAACTTCCACTGTGATGGTGACACCAAGAAAGAGTTCTTTCAGGCTGGAAGTTTGGTTTTTTTTTCTTCCCATAGCACACACTGCTCAAGCTGTTGGGATGCAGAAGAAGAAGAAAAAATATCCCAAGGGATTGAATTAAAAGTGGAAGTGTAACCTGATTATAAACAAAACAGATGATATTCAACTAATAGAAACTGACAGCAGAAATCAAATAATACTCAGCATTTGGAGTTTGAATCATGGGCATGACAATACAGCTAGGTAATACGGAACGTGTTGTCATCCCACAGGATGGTCAGTTATTCAAAAGGGCAATAAGCCAAACTCACAATATCCATAAATGCAAAATAATATCCTCACCTACATTTGAGGGTGAGGGGATGTGGAAGATATGATGGCTTGAAAATATTGCTAGTGAAGGAATAAGAAGTATGTTAGTAATGTTTATTGTACACTATGTAACCTTTCATGCCAGCTTCCTGGATGCTAATGATTGCTCTTGTGTATATGAGCTTGTTCATTTTATATTACCACTTTTATGAATTCTGAAGTGTTATTATCCTCTTTTATCAGTGAAAAGTCCTTGTCATGGGGTTTCAGTAACCTGTCCCAGGTTAATTTAACCCTAGTAAATCAAGCAATTGAGATTAAATTCTGAGAAATTTAACATCAGAGTCTGTACTATTATTACTATTACTATTACTGTAAAAGTGATATACAGAGGGGTTACAGTTGCATAAATCAAGTAATGAGTACATTCCTTTTTTTGTTTAATAATGTCACCTCTCCCCTCCTTTTCTCCCAAATTATTCCTCCTGAACCTCCTCTCTCCCCCAAGTCGTATAGTTCATTTTCAACATAGTGTCTAGTGGAGTATCACTGCTGAATTGGTTCATCCTTTATCCCGCCATTTCTGTGCTCTCCCTTACCCTCCCCCAAAGAGATAAACAGGCCTAAAGGTACATCTTTACCATCCATAATTCAATATTGCAAAGTGCAACTGGGAATTTGGGAGCCTCTGGAGCCAACTAGGCTATCAAGACCAGTATTTAAACAATATTCCTCCTCCTGTATGGAGTTGCATTTGATTTCACATCAAACTGGGCAAAAAAAGGGTGGCTCAGCATAAAGATGCTATTGCTTCAGTAAGTTTCAAAGACAAAAACTGCCTTTTTTGTTGTCCTATTTTTATCTATAGCTGTTTTGGGATATTTTCTTCTTTTTCTTTTTAGTTCCAGTATATATTCAATGTTCTTCACATAGCTAATAAGAGGCAAAGTTTATTTTTTCTCAAGTCTAGAATTCATATGAATTCAAGAAAGGGTAAGTTTGATTTCTGTTCAGCAATTGAAAATATCTGTCCTCATTTCACTTCCAATGTCTTGACATAAGAAAAGCCATAAGCTATGGTTAGACAGATTCTTTTCATGTATTCTCTTTCTGAACCTCAGGTACATTTTTGTAAGCTGAAAGGGCACAAAAAATATTTAAAGACACTTTAAATTCCAAATTCTAAATGTTTATAAATGTATTTCCTACTCTGTAAGCAGAAATCCAGCAATAAATATTCAGGAAGTACTAGAAAAGTACAACAAGTAAACATGATCTTTTAATATGTTGCATTTATAAGATTTTGGCATTTTAAGTAGCTTAGACGAAATCACTGTCAATATCTCAAAGGGGTACTGTGTTAAGTCTGCCTATTTTCTTTGTAGACCTCAAACTCATCACAATCCTTTGCTTAGTAACTCTCTTTAAATAAATATTTCCTCAACCAATCTTTAATATAAACTCTGATATTAGACTTTGCTTAGAAACATAATAAAATATGTAAAATTTCATCTTTAGAAAGTTACATATAAAAGAAAAAAGCAATAGTGAACATTCAGATCAATGAAAATGTGTATACTTGTAAATTACTCTGCCTACATACACATTCGGATATACAATATATAAAGATAGATAGATTGGATATATAGATATAGATATGGATAGGACAGAGACAGAAATAATATATGTGCATGTGCAATTGTTTACCAAAAGGTTAGCAAACTGTGTACTTTATGAGTTATATGGCCCAAATGGAGTCATTACAGCTGGAATATACACAATCTTATGGAAAAATTTGATATTTTTATAATGTGAATCCAGGCATAGGTCCCAGTTTTGCAAGCTGAGGCAGAAGAATGTGGGATTAAGTTGCAATTTCATTTTAAAGGTCTGGAAAGAGCACTGTGATTTATTGTGGAACAGACACTAATCACAGAGGACCATCAAGATTGCCATCTGACAATTTTAATATGTGAGGGCCCATGATTAAGACTTAAGGAGTACCTTGAGAATTGCTGAAGAAAAATAACGTTTATTGGGTATTTCTTGCTGTCAGACTCTGCACTAGTTTCTTTGCACATGATATCTCCCTGCATATTCATGACAATGTTGGGAGCTAGATTTCATTAGTTATGAAAAGGGTATTCGCTTTATTCTAAAGAATGCCAATTTTGGAATCAAATGGACATGAATACAAGTTTCTACCACCAAGGTATTTTGAAGTGACTTTTACCCTTTTTCCCTTGGATGAAAGTTTATATTGGACAGATGTTCTTTCATCTTAAGCTTTTAGAAAGAAAAAGATAGATAGATAGATAGATAGATAGATAGATAGATAGATAGATAGGTAGATAGATATGATAGATAATATACTGTGTTGTATTCAACCTGCATATTCAGGTCTCCTACATACTCTGAAGTCTGTATATTTAATATAGAAGACACTAGTAGAGTATTGGAAAAGCTATAGATTAAATGTTAGGAAAACTGTAGGAAGAGTAGGAGAGTGTTTATATAATCATTTACAACCTGCAAAAGGAAAATGCTTCCAGAAATTAAAATTTGGGGCATGTAAGAGCTTTTATTATATTTCTAATGTAAAGACATCCTGTTGAGGTTCTTCTGCTGTGAAGTACCACTTATTGTGTTCCAGGCTTACTTCGTGCTCACAGGTTCTCTAGTGGGTTGGAAGACTCTTTAGGTCAACTGTCTCCAAATCAGCTCTCAAGAAATAACTTTGCAAAATATCTACTATGTTTCTTCGGGTCTGGCTCACTTAGTATAATTTTTTCCAAGTCCTTCCATTTCCTTATGAATGGGGCAATGTCATTCTTTCTGATAAAGGCATAAAATTCCATTGTGTATATGTACCACATTTTCCTGATTCATTCGTCTCCTGAGGGGCATCTGGGTTAGTTCTATATTTTAGCTATGACAAATTGTGCTGCAATGAACATTGTTATGATGGCGGCCTTAGTGTGTTCTTGTTTGTAGTCTTTTGGTTAGATGCCCAAAAGTGGGGCTGCTGAGTCATAGGGGAGCCTACGTTTAGCCTTCTGAGGAATCTCCATACCGCTTTCCAGAGTGGCCGAACCAGTTTACATTCCCACCAACAATGAAGCAGGGTGGTATTAGAACTAGGGAAGTGAAAGGGAATATCAAAATTGAGAAACAAAAGATAAAAAGACAAACGACTCCAAAAGCAATACTTGCAAAACGATTTGGTGTAAACCAACTGAACAACTCATGGGGGGAGAGGGAAAAGGAGAGGGGGAAGGGGGAAATGAGGGAGGAGGTAACAAACAGTATAAGAAATGTACCCGAGGCCTAATGTATAAAACTGTAACCTCTCTGTACATCACTTTGACAATAAGAAAAAAAAAACAAAAAACAAGTGTGTTTGTATGCCTTAAGGCATTTTTAAGAAATTGAATATATATGTAGAATTAAATAAGATTAGTCACTGAAAAAATATTTAAGTATATCATATATATGATACATTCCCAGGAAGCATCATAAATGTTTCTTTGTTGGCATACATACCTAACTTCAGAGGTAATACAAAGCCTACTCATGGGTCCTTGACCTTTAGGTCAAAGATTGCTATAGTTTGTGAAATAATTTGGCCTTTCAACATATATTTCAAACATATATTTGAGTAGGCCACACAACTGGCACAAGTTTTGCCCCTTCTGACAGAAAGAAATTTAATTTAGGATCTATCAGTGTTCTGTTTCATGCCATAAATATGACTATTTCCTTGCCATAAATATGTGACTATTTCCATAAGCAACAATTTCACTCTTACACCTCAAAATTCATTAAACCTAATACCGGTACTACCAATTAAAGTGCCTGAAAATTAATTGCAACAAGAAGAAAAATCATTCAACTCATCACAGATAGAACTTAATAAATTAGTTCCTAATCATAGCTTTGAAAGGACAGGAAGGAAAGGTAACATCAAGAAAGTCAGTGTGCCAGGGGCTGGCGCCTTTCCTTAAACAAAGATATAATAAAATATATGCCGAGTCAAATATTTAACTTCAATTTTGTTCCTAAGGTTATCACAAAGTTTTGATAATAAATATGTAATTTCTCTCCATTTGAAGTTTTTAATGAAATTTTTATTGTTAAATAAAGGGATATATTTACCAGGGCCAGTGTCAAATATATAATCAGATGGCAAGCCAGGTATAGGGAGATATTTTCTAGTGTCAAATATATAATCAGATGGCAAGCCAGGTATAGGGAGATATTTTCTAGCATCTTAGTTCAATTTCTCAAATTTTTGTTTACTTTCTCCCTATCTTATGTTGTAGTTATGTGCTTCAGGAAGTATTCGGTCCTTCTGTATTCTTTGTTCAGGGACATAGAAAATGTCATTCTATCAGGCACCTAGTGGCTCACACTTGTCAGTCTAATTACTAAGGACGCTCAGATTAGGTTCAAAACCAGCTGAGACAGAAAAGTTGGTTCAACTCCATCTCTAACTAACTAGCAAAAAGCCAGGTTGCAAAAATTGCTCAGCTGGCAAAGGGCAAGCTGGGAGCAAGCAAGCTGAGCAAGAATGAAGACCTGGTTCAAGCCTCTGATATCTGGAAAAGAAGGAAAGGAATGGAGGAGAAGGGAGGGGAGGAATTAATCTGGTATTTTGATTTAAGTGAATCAATTTTATTTCTTTATTTATTTGTAATTTATTTATTAATTAAACAAAAATTTTTTGACAAGGTGTTGTGCAAAAAGGGTACAGTTACATAGTAGGGCACTGTGTACATTTCTTGTGATATCTTACATCCTGTTTTTCTTTCCCTTCCCTAGGTCAGGTAGACATATATACAATACACAATGTACCAAGAACATATACAGTAGCCATGTGGCCTACGCCAAAGAAAATTCCCCTAGGGCTTTAAATGTAATGTCGACATTAGACAATATGTCGACAGTAGTCTTATATGAACGTACATACATAGTTTTTGAGCTATTGTATTCCACTGAGAGGTCAATTTTTGACCTTAATATGTTGAGCAGTTGTTTGGTTTTAGTTACATAATGTTGGGTCGCTGACCCAAACCTGTGGGAAATACCATTTGACAAGCAGTTTTTGGTTTCACAGATCTGGTCTCTACTGTCTCCCAGTAACCTCATCTTAACAGTCATATATCAGGGAGATCATGCCCCTTTGTTTTCTGTGTTCTAGGCTTGTCTCGCTCAACATTATTTGTTCAAGTTCTGACCATTTCCCTGCGAATAACAATATTTCACCATTCTTAATCGCTATGTAGTATTCCATTGTGTATAGGTACCATATTGGATCCATTCATCTGTGGAGGAGCATCTGGGCTGATTCCATATTTTGGCTATTGTGAATTGTGCAGCTATAAACATGGAAGTGCAAATGTCATTTTGATATCTTGGGACCTGCTGTTTAGGATAGATGCCTAAGAGTGGTATGGCTGGGTCATAGTGTAGGTCTATATTGAGCTTTTTGAGAAACCTCCATACTGTTCTCCAAAGTGGTTGTACTGATTTGTACTCCCACCAACAATGGAGGAGGGTTCCTCTTTCCCTGCACCGCCTCCAGCATTTGTTGTTTCTTGAGTTCGGAGTATAGGCCATTCTAACTGGAGTGAGGTGGTATCTCAGGGTTGTTTTTATTTGTATTTCCCTTACTGCCATGAATGTTAAACATTTCCTCATATGTTTCTTTGCCATTTTTATCTCTTCTCTTGTGAAGTCTCTCTTTAGCTCCTTTGCCCATTTCCTAATTGGTTTACTGGGCTTGGAGGGGCTTAGTTTTTTGAGTTCTCTGTAGATGACAGATATTAGGCCTTTGTCTGTTGCTGTGCTGGTAAAGATCCTTTCCCATATAGTTGGCTGTCTTTGTAGTTTGGTGGCTATGTCCTTAGCTGTGCAGAAAATTTTTATTTTGTAGTAGTCCCATTTGTCCAGTCTCTCCCCTATCTGTTATGCCCCTGGGACTATATTCAGGAAGTTCCTTCCTGTGCCTATAAGTTCTAGCATCTTTCCTACTCTTTCCTTCAGTAGTTTCAAGGATTCAGGTCTGATATTGAGGTCCTTTATCCATTTTGAGTTGATCTTGGTGCATGGTGATAGGCTTGGGTCTACTTTGAGTTTTCTGCATATGGCTGCCCAGTTCTCCCAGCACCAGTAGTTGAAGAGGCTCTGTTTATTCCATTGTATGTCTTTAGCTCCTTTGTCAAATATCAGCTGACTTTAAGAGTGCAGTTTTATTTGTGGATCTTCAATTCTAATCCATTGGTCTTCAGGTCTGTTTTTATACGAATACCAGGATGTTTTTGTTATGATGGCTCTATCATAGGGCTTGAAGTCCGGTATTGTGATACCTTCTGCACTGCTTTTTTTTTTTTTTGCCTAGAATTGCTTTGGCTATTCTAGGTCTTTTGCTGTTCCATATGAATTTATGGGTTGCTTTCTCTATTTCAGTGAAGAATGTAACTAGGATTTTGATAGGGATTGCATTGAATTTGTTTAACAATTTGGGCAATATGGCCATTTTCACTATATTGATTCTGCCTACCCATTAGCATGGGAGGTCTTTCCATCTCCTTGTGTCTTCTTTGATTTCCCTTTTTAGATTTTTATAGTTCTCATTAAATAGGTGCGTCACGTCCTTGGTTAGGTTGATCCCTAGGTACTTTTTGGGGTTTTTTTTGGCTACTGTAAATGGAATTGTTTCCATAATTTCCTTTTCTGCTTGTACATTGCTGGTATACAGAAAAGCTGCTGACTTTTGTGGCTTGATTTTGTATCCTGCTACTTTGCCAAAATGGTTTATTAGGTGTAGGAGTTTGGGGACTGAGTTTTTTGGGTCCTTCAGATATAATATCATGTCCTCTGCGAATTGGGATAGCTTGATTTCTTCCTTGCTGATGTGGATCCCTTTGATGTCCTCCTCTTGTCTTATTGCTATGGCTAGGGATTCCAGCACTATGGTGAAAAGAAGTGGGGAGAGTGGGCATCCTTGTCTTGTTCCTGAGTTTAGGGGGAGTGATTTAAGTTTCTCTCCATTTAATATGATGTTAGCAGTTGGTCTGTTGTATATGGCTTTTATTGTTTTGAGGAATGTTCCATCTATTCCTGTTCTCTCCAGAGCTTTTAATAAGTATGGATGTTGTATTTTGTCAAAGGCTTTTTGGGCATTGACTGAGATAACAATGTGATTCTTGATTTTAGTTCTTTTGATGTAGTGAATTACATTGATTGATTTACTGATGTTGAACCATCCTTGTGACTGTGGGATGAAGCCTACTTGGTCATGATGTATACTTTTCTTGATCAGTTTCTGGATCTTCTTAGCTAATATTTTATTGAGGAGCTTTGCGTCTTTGTTCATTAGTGATATTTGTCTGTAGTTCTCTTTTTTTGTTGGGTATTTGCCTGGTTTGGCAATGAGTATGAGAATGAGTGTGGGATTTCTCTCTCTGTTTCTATGTCATGGAAGAGTTTGAGGAGTATTGGTATTAGCTCCTCACTAAAGGTTTTATAGAACTCATTGGTGAATTCATCTGGGCCTGGGCTTTTCTTTGTTGGAAGGTTCTTGATTACCCCCTGTATCTTGCTGTAAGTTATTGGTATATTTAATTAATTTATTTCTTCTTGGTTCAGTTTGGGCAGTTTATACTTCTCTAAGAATTGATCCATTTCTGTAAAATTATTCTTTTTTAGTGAGTAGAGGTTCTGGAAATAGTTCCTTATGATTGTTTGAGTATCGTGTGTACTTGTTGTTATTTTTCCGGTGGAGTCCCTGATTTTAGGTATATGAGTCTCTTCTTTTTTTTGTAAGTCTTGCGAGGGGTTTGTCAATTTTATTTATTTTCTCGAAGAACCAGCTTTTAGTCTTATTTATTTGTTGAAATATCTTTCTATTTTTAATCAGATTTATCTCTTCTTTAATCTTTGTGATCTCTCTCCTCCTAGTCCTTTTAGATTCGATCATTTCTTGTTTCTCCAGTAGTTTTAGTTTCATAGTGAGGTTATTCACCTGCTCTGCTTCCATTCTTTTAATGTGAGTGCTGAGGGCGATGGTCTTGCCCCTCAGTACTGCCTTAGCTGTGTCCCATAGGTTTCTTTGTGATGTATTTTCATTGTTATTGTGGCTTACGAATTTGTTAATTTCATCTTTAATTTGGTCTGTGGCCCACGTGTTGGATAACAGTGTGGGGTTTAGCCTCCAAGAATATGTATAGCCTCTGTGGTAACCGTTGGAATTGAGGGTTACCTTTAATCCACTATGGTCAGATATAATACATGAGATGACGCCAATACTTTTGTATTTGCTGAGGTTCTTTGTGTGGGCTATGACATGGTCTATTTTGGAGTATGATCCATGGGCTTCTGAGAAGAACGTGTATTTTGTCTCTGTAGGGTGTAAGATTCTGTATAGATCTGTCAGATCCATTTGGGATATGGTGTTACTTATGTCCTCAGCTCCCTTGCTAATCCTCTGGGTGTTAGATCTGTCTCTTGGAGAGAGTGGGGTATTAAAGTCACCAACTATGATTGTGTTTGGGTCTATCTTGTTCTGTAGTTCTGTGAGAATTTGCTTGACATATGTAGGGCCTCTTTTGTTCAGTGAGTATACATTTATCACCATGATGTCTTGATTCTGGATTTTTCCTTGTATTAAAATGTAGTGACCTTTTTTGTCTTTTTAAATTGATTTTAATGAGAAGTCCAGCTTGTCTGAGATCAGGATGGCTACTCCTGCTGTTTGGTAGGTGCGTTTGCTTGTTAGATCTTGCTCCATCCTTTCATTCGGAGCCTGTTTTTATCCCTTGCTGTAAAGTGGGTCTCTTGTAGACAACAGATGGCAACTTTTTGTTTGCGGATCCATTCTGCCAGTCTGCTCCTCTTTATCAGAGAGTTTATACCGTTTATATTCAAAGAGATCAAGGATAATAGTGTTTTTTCTCCTTCCATTTTCTTGTTGGGCTGTTTTTCCTCTCTTTTTTTCCTTGTCTTTAGTGAGCGGCTCTTTCTGTTGGGCTCTGGTTATTGTAGTTTTTTCTGTTTCTGTTTGTGTGTCCTGTACAATTTCTGTTGGGTGGATTCCCCTCTTAGAATTTTCTGTAGAGCTGGTTTTTTATTCACATACTCCTTTAGATCCTCTTTGCTATGGGAAGATCTGGTTTTCCCCTCAAATATGAACTCCAGCTTCACTGGATATTTTATTCTAGGTTGGCAGTGGTTGGCCTGTAGGTCTTGGATGGTGTTCTTCCATTCTCTTCGCGCGTGGTAGGTTTGTGTGAAGAGGTCTGCTGTTATTCTGATCCTTTTCCCATTGTAATAAATTTCTTTCTTCGCTTTGGCTGCATTCAAAATTTGCTCTTTATTCTTGAGATCTGAAGTCTTGAATATTATGTGCCTTGGCGTGGCTTTTCTAGGATCTGGTCTGCCATGTGTCCTATAGGCTTCAGTTACCTGGATGGGGTCCCTTGTGAGACTGGGGAAGTTTTCTGCAATTACTTTATTGAAAATATGTTGAAGCCCTCTGCTCTGGTATTCGGCTCTGTCTTCGATTCCAATTATGTACAGATTATATCTCTTGTCTTTGTCCACTAGCTCCTGGATTAGTCTGCCCTGGAGCTTTACTGTTTCTTGGAGTGTGGTAATTTTCTGGTTCTTATCGGCTGCATCATCATCCAAGAGAGAGATTCTGGCTTCCATATGGTCAATTCTTTGTGCTGTGGATTCAAATGCGGAATTTATGGATGTCAGAGAGCTATTTATGGTTGCCAGATCAGCTCTGATCATAGAAATTTCTTCCTTTAAAGAGTTGTATTTTAAATGTATTTTTTCATGCATTTTGCTTCTCAGGATGTTATGGTCTTCTTTAACAGAGGTTTGCACTGTATCCATTTTTGCTTCCATTTCTTTTTTGGCTTCCTAGATGTCCTTCGAGACTTCCACTCTAAACTCCTGGAATTGTTTTCTGATTTTGTTTCTGAGGCTTTCCATCATTTCTGCTAACA
Organism: Perognathus longimembris pacificus; assembly: GCF_023159225.1. NCBI lineage: Eukaryota > Metazoa > Chordata > Mammalia > Rodentia > Heteromyidae > Perognathus > Perognathus longimembris. Next base: position 18,217,917 of record NC_063170.1, read on the forward strand.
TAGCCTCAGTTGTTTTTTTATTCTCCATCTCCTCTTAAGTTGTGCTGCTTTTTGGAGTTGGTGAGTTGGCTTGCCCTTTGATGAAATTTGTTATATTTCTTTGTGATTTGTGCATCTGGAGATCTGTGGGTAGCTTCCTTGGTTTGGCTTTGTGCTGGTTCCCGCTGGACCATCAGTGGGAGACTTGTTTGTGTCCTGGCTCTGGGTTTGAGTTTGGCTGTTGAACCTTACTGCCCAATGGGTGAGCGTGACCTTCTTGATTTTTGCTGAGGTGGTCACCCTCACTTGTGCCTGCTTGTGCGCTCCCACGGGGTTTTGGGCAGGAGATCCTCCTGCTGGGGGGCTAGCACACTGACCCATGCTGGCCCTTCAGGGTGCGTGTGCATGTGCTCTCTAGTGCTTCCTTTGGAGATGTGTTGCCCGAGTTGTTAGAGGGTGCTTGTGTCCTCTCGCAAATTTGTTGTGGGGGGACGGTATGCATGGGCCCCTGCAGGGTCAAGTATCCGGGCACGGGTTGGTGCCCGCAGACTCTCTGTGCCTCTGATGTGAGCCGGGCGTGTGTTCTGGCCCAGGTGTCCCTGCTGTGCTGGTGTTGCTCACCAGGGAGCCTGGGGCTTCCAAAGCCTACCAGTGCCTGGGGCCCCTGCTGGGGAAGGTGCGGGGCCGGTGTGGCCAGGTTCAGGTGGCTCTGCTGGGGCTTTGGGGGGGATGCCTTGGCGCTGCTCTGCCTCTGTTAGTTCCCGAGTCCTCCCAGAGGTCTTAGTGCAGCCAGCTATGGAGCTGCTTTATTCCCTCGGGGTAGGGAGGGGGAGGGAGGGAGCTCTAGCTTCTTTGTAGGGTTTGGGTCTCTGCTAGAGCTGGGGGGAGGTAATGGGGAACTTACTGGTCCTGGGTTGAGTGTGTGTCCCGCACTGCTGTGGATTTTTTGGGGCTGTGGTGCTGGTGTCTAGTGATTGGTCGTTTGGTGGTGGCGGCCCCAGTTCTCCCCGTCTGCACCTCGGGTTCCCCTGCTGCTTATGTCTGATCCCAGCCGTTTGGTCCCCGCACCTCCAGTCCTTCGCTGCTGCCGTCTGTATAGGTGGTCTGCACTCGGTCTGGGGCCCATGGAGCTCTTGCTATCCGGACTCTGTGCTTCTGGCGTGACTTTTCGGCAGTCGGTTTGTTGGCGCTGGGTCCCCTTTCCTAGCCTGGCCCTGTTTGGGCCAGGGTGGGTGGGTGGGGGGAGTACCTCAGAGATTTTCCGGCTCCGTGCAGGTTATAGGCTCTTCTTTTTTTGTTCTTTTTCATTTCCTGCATTTCTCTGTGGCTTCTGGCTGCTGGGTTTGCTGGGTTCTTGATGGGGTGTTGGTTGCTGGAGCTCCCAGCTTGCTATTCAGTTGGAGCGAGTTGGGGTGCCTCCCTACTGTGGCGGTGCCATCTTCCCTCCCAAATTGATTTATTTATAGAAGAAAATGTAGGCAGTGAAATGGGAGTTCCAAGTTATGTCTCTAAATCAAGAATATGCTCCCATAAAACTCCCATGAAAGTAAGCTAATTTAATTTCTTAAATTCTAACTTTACTTCCTCCATAGGTTCCCATAAGCTCTTCTTCTTTCCAAGAAGCTTGAATTGAAGACATGGCCCTCCCAGCCTGGTCTATCCCTGACATGCTAGACACTGCATTGCACATAGTGAATGTTTGAAAGTTTTATACATTATTGAAACTTTATTATCCACATCTCTGTATGTACACTGAACTTCCTAAGAACTTCCAGGTTTTGATAACTGCATGTAAATGGGTCATATTTGTTATGACTTCCCTTGAGGGCACAGACCTGTGTGGCTTTGTATTTGCTTTTGGATCAGTCAAGAGCCAGCATGGAGTGAGCACTAGATCAGCACAAGTCAGCACATACCTTCAGATATTTTGTGTACTGGATCAAGAGAATGACTAGAAAACTAAGTTACTTTCTTCCAGCACATAGAAGTCACTCATAGACACTGATTTAATTCAAGAATTCCTGTGATTTTTAAAACTCAAAAGTAAATATTGTCACAGATTACAGGGAAAGGAAAGACACACATTGTCTTATGTGTTTAAGATACTTCTCTCTGTCTCTATCTGTGTGTGTGTGTGTGTGTGTGTGTGTGTGTGTGTGTGTGGTATTTTTCCACTGTAATATCCAAGAAAATTTGAAAATACCATAGTGGGTTGCTTAGCATTTGCTAAAAAATTATACTCACAGCAAATTTTAAAATGATTTATGTTTTGTACTCTTAAGAAATGAATATAATGATGTTTCCTTATATTTGTATAAGGCATTAATCTCCATCATTGCTGGTTAATTACATACATTTTTGTTCCCATATAACAAATATTTTAGAGAAACAAATAACTTCACTTTCCAGATAACAAATGGATTTTGCTTAATTTTTAAATTCATACTCACTTTTATTGATTGCATGTCACTATAAGAAATTTTTTTTTTGTTGTTTTTTTTTAGGAGTGGATGGGATACATGCTAGACAATGGAGACAGAAATGGCACAGAGAAGTTCCAGCTCTCTTTTTGGAACCATGCAACTAACTAACATATACTAGTATCTTAACTATCTCAGGGGTATTCTCTTGGCTTGGGCCATATCTGCACCATGGTATAAAATCATGTGGCAAGGATATTTGGTTGTCAATTTTGCTTCAGGTACACTTCTCTCTGTGTTACAACTTGGGACTTCATGAAAGAATAACCAACTGTTCCCTCACATCTTTACACTCAGTATCAAAGATGAGAGGCTATATTTTGCTGGGCCAGAGAGAGGGAGTAATGTGATAGGCAAACTTTTTGGCTACAAAGAAAGGAGGGAAGAGGTAACAGGTAGATAACCTTGATGAAGATACACAAACTGGAGTTGAATGTTCTTTGAAAAGAGATGTTAATAATTTTATGAAAATAGGAAGATAGTGTGTGTGTGTGTGTTTGTGTATGAGAGAAAGAGAGAGAGTCATTGGGGTTTGAACTTAGGGCCTGGGTGCTGTCTCTTAGCTTTTTCACTCTCTGTTAGTGCTCTGCCAATTTGAACCACAACACTATTTCTGTTTTTCTGGTGGTAATTGGAGATAAGAGTCTCACAGACATTCCTGCCTAGACTGGCTTCAAACCATAATCATCAGAGCTCAACCTCCTGAGTAACTGTAGTACATTTATGTTGGAACAATGAAAATAACAAATTATTTGACCAAGCAAAGGAAATGAATGCGGGATACCAAACTTGAACACAGTGAACTTACACCATTGGGAAACATTACAATAAACTTTTTTTTTAGGATTTGACTTGTCTCTCCTTTTGTATTGTGTTTTATTATGTTTAAGTAATTGTACAAAAGGATTACCATTCAACCTAACAATTTATGGATGGAGGAGAATGATGAAAGGGTTTACATCAATCAAGATGCATTATACTTATAAACTGCTTTGTTTCTTCTTAAAAGCTTGGAAACATCTGACATTGATTGGCTTAAGTTTCACTCCTTGTTTGAGGGTTTGATTTTTATTCTGAAAGGTGATGATAGGGTCAACAGTATTCAAGAAAGCAAGCTAGTAGAAAGGTTAACCGATATGGTTTCTAAAATGAAATGATAGCCTTTATGGGAGGTAATTATTACTAATTAGTGGATAAAGGTGATATGATAATTAAAGACAACCAAGATTGAACAGCTGGTGTCAACATCCACTAACCTTTTCAAATTCTAATTACCTGTCCAAAGATCCAAAAATACCAATGAGTTGTGCTTCTTTACTTAGTCTTGCTCTGAGAGATTTTGAATCAAGTGGTAGCCTGTTTCCATAGAGATCAAAAACTTCTGTTTGGTATATTCCAGAAGCTATCTCATGAAATAATCAGTTGATGCTGAGTTTGGTGGGATGACTGTCTATTGGAGTATAAGATCATCAAGACTGACTTCTCTCAAATTCCTGCTGAAGCATCGTTATGAAAGGTTTCTCCATGAATCAATGTCCTGCTTCTGCCTATGGAAACTCTAGTTTCCATGGGTGATGATAATGGAGATAAGAAAGCATTTTAAAGTACCTACTGGGCACCACGCATTTTACTGAGCAAAGACCAGTGATGATATGTAAATTATTTTATTCCCTTGCAACTTATTAAAATTAGCAATGGAAAAGTTGACCATGTTATATTTTAAAAAGGTCAACAAAATTCAAACTTGAATTCACACCTGATTCTGAAGTTATTTCTGATTGTATTCTCATCGCCAGAAAAAAGATTTTCACATGTAAGAATGTAATTGTGTGACAAAGATTTTAGTGTTGAGCATTGTCTCTTCTTTCTACTACTCCTATTTCCTTTGCCTCCTCCTTGTTTTCTTCCATTGCCTTTTCCCCTCCTCTTTTTGCCTTCTTCCATTCTTAACTGAATTTTCACTCCATCAAGCAAGATCCTTAGGCAAAGGTCTACAGTCATTTAGAATGACTGTACATGTCTTACAATCTCACCATGGTGGAAATAGTTCAGACAAGTATCCTTGAGTTCTTTGAGTAGAACTTTATCTCCCCTTCACAAGAAGAAGTGGAGTGATCCCTGTGAAAGTAGAGGATCTCCTAATTATGTGGGGTAAAATATGAATAAGAAGCAAGAAGGGTCCTTCATTTGGGGATGGGTGGGCAATTCTTTTAGGTGAAGTTGGAAATTAAGACAGAAAGGATTTGATAGGGAAAACACACTTAAGCCTGTGCTACAAATTTTGTCAGGTAACTTTCCATTCTAAGAACATTCAAAATTTCACCAATCAATTTCTTCCAAGGTTATTGGAAGAAAACCACAAAGCTGCTTCCTGTACCTTCAGTATAAATTTGGAGAGAAGATGTCTGAAACAGTGCAGAACCTGGAACAGGAGCAGCCTCGCACATCAGCATTTTTCTACTGCCATCTTCTTTGTCTTAAACGAGAATAAGTTGACAGTGACATTGGAACAGAAGCACTGGCCATGTTAGGACTGAGGTACAGAGTTTTTGACGAGCAGGGACATTTGGAATTAAGTTCTAAAGTGATGCTGAGTGACAGGATGTCTCTCTCATCTGTGCCACTAGCGGACAACTATCACAAGCTCAATTTGCTTAATAGGAATGTGTCAGATGCCCTCCCACACAGGAAAATAAAAAGGCAGGAGCCTTCAAATGAGCAGTGGCCAAGATTACCTTTGAGAAATAAGAAACCTTGTCTGTATTCAACGAACCAATTATTCAGCCAACTATACATTGGGGAAATTAATTCCTGAAGCAAAAGGTTTCATTACGTTCATAACTACAAATATTGTTCTTCGATATAAATGGCCTGGCTCACTTGACCCACTGACCTTTTTATTTCGATATACTTAATAGATTTATAATATGTTCTGGGAAGAAGGCTTCTTTTTCTTAAATTGCTCTTTTCAGACTATCCTATGAATGTTAAGTTGTTCTGAGGATGTCGAAAGAGTCAAGTACTCGACATATTTTTGCAAGACTGGCTTCCAACTTGCTTCATCTAAGTAGCACATCTCCACTGATAAAGAGATCACAGGGAGATCGCAGTCCATTCTGGAAGTGTCTTCCCTATTGGATCTTGTGCATAATGAGAATTAAGGTAATTTTCAATTAACCTGCAGTTTTCTGTGCCTAGAAAAGAGTTTCATAAACCTAGTAAAATAAATATAACTACATTCTCTGAAATTTTTAATTGTATGTTCAAAGTGATATACAAAAGAGTTGCAATGATATACGTTAGGCAGGGAGTACATTTCTTATCAAATTTGTTGCCTTCTCCCTCATTGTGTTTCTCCCACCTTCCCTCCCACCACTCCCACCCACTGAGTTACAGTTCATTTCCAACACATTGTCTTGTGAATATCGCTGTTGTATTGGTTCATTCTTTATCCTTTGTTTCGCCATTTTAATGATCCCCTTCCTTTTTATATCTTTTAATCACTGAATCACCTAGTAACATAAATATGACTACATTCTCTGAATGTTTTCCAAAATTTGGTGCATTTACCAGCAAATGAACAAGCATTGGTATGTTAAAAAATATATGTGAGCATATACAAACCTCACATATATATTATATACTAATATATATAATGATTATACTGATATAGTTGTAATTTTATTACTTTATTCTTGAACTTAGATGTAACAAGCATGTAAATTAACATATATGTAATGCTTGTTCCTTTATTCTTTTGAACTAAAATGTAATAACTGTAAAATTATCAGCTTAACATCAGTAGTAAAGTTTGAGATAAAATAAGCAATAAAGACGTAGGTGATATCATTGATTACCCCAGAGATAAAGCATGTAAGTTTTCTCTTACATGTGGAAGCTATATGTAGCCTATAAATTTGTAAGTAACTATGTTGAGTGATATGCAAGTGAATACAAACCAATAAGGTCAATTTAGGGAACAACTCAAATAGTGTAATCCCTTACAAAGCCCAAAAGTCCAAGTCCAACAAAATAAACAACAGGAAGTGGGTATTTGAAACTGGTGGGGTGGGGTCAAGGGGAGAAGGGTAGACAAATGAAGAGAAGAGGGGGAGAATGGAGTCAAGATTTCAGTGTATATCCTGCAAAATTAAGAAAAGTGAGGGAAGGGGTGGGATGGGGAAAAATAGGTGAGAACGTTGAAAGGGGTGATATTTATCAAGATATATCATATTCATAAACTGCTTTGTTAAATGGCAACTTCCTTGAACAACTAAAGACAATAAAAATTAATTATTTAAAACTTTTTCAAGGGTTGGGATATAGCCTGCTCTAGCCAATGCTTAGTTCTCTCCATATCATCTCTCATTTGTAAAGCCAATTGCTTAAGCCTGTATATTATTAGTAGTAGTATTTTATTACTATTATGATAACTGTCATTGTGATTATCTGTGGAGAAAACATGCATGAGTGTATGAAGCCATTGATAGATCTAGTTAATCTTTTTTAATTACTTGACCTCATAACAATGCAGCTGAGTACATTTATGTGTTGTGATTATTTCCATATTTTCATCTTCTTATCCTCTAATCTGTCCACTTATTAGCCCTCTAATAATGCAGTCTAAACAGTAGCATTGCAGGATAAAATTTCTAAAGCTATAAATCACCATGCACATAAGATACTCTGATATCTCTGTTGAAAGTCATGAGAAGTAGGAAGGTGTTGATGTGACACAGATTCAAAGTAGAATTCTGGGAAATTCAGGCTTTTTTTTTTTACTTTTCTATTTTTTAAAAATCAATGTCAGAGTTGAAACCCTGGGTCTTGAACGTGCAGTGCAAAGACTGAGTCTCGAATTCTCTTGACCTATTTTACTTTAGAAAAACAAAACAGATATGTGTACTTATGTCACTATTATTTTTTAAAAATGCATTTAAATATATCCTCAGTTCTTATCCTTAATTTTACACCAATGTCTTCCCTGCAGTACTTTGAACAAAATAATGTAATGAATTGATTTAAAATGCAGTTTTCTTCCCACTCTAATTGAACTTACAGGCTTTGAAGCCCTCTTTCCCATCATTGTCTCTGACATGCATTTTCATTTCCATTCTGGAATGTTATTATAATAAGTGCTCGTTCCACTGTCAGATTTTAGTGGACTGAGAGGCATTGTGCATGTATTAAAATCTTCACTGAGCAGAAATTGTGCACTTACTTGGCTCTGTGTGAAATCTGGAGTGGGAAAAGAACTTGTCATTGTGTTTTCCTGGTTCAGGTAATTTAACAGGCCATGTTTCTTTTTTTATTTATTTATTCTTTCACTATCTTTAAATGAATGTGGACTATGCCTGAGTATTTTTGGGTTTATCCACTTTTCCAATGGAAAACAGCTAGGTATCATCAATCTAAGCATCAGCAGCAATAGCTGAGGCTCCTTCAAGCCTGCTTTGAAGGATGAAAAATGCTGGAAAGGGGGACACTATTTTGGGAATACAGATTTCTGAGCACCTGCCTCCTATTTTGTTGTGATTTTCAAAACAACTTTCCAAGTTATCTTCCATGTTTTTCATCTTTGGTACTTCTTTTTGATGGTTTATTATCTTTAAGTAGTTGTACAAAGGGGTTTCGACTCAAAATGTCAGTTTATGACTATTATGCATCTTGATCAATGTCACCCCTTTCAATATTTCCCTCTCCCAATGAGAAATATTAGTTTCCAATTGAGTTTAAGTAACAGAATTTCAGATTATTATGAGAGATTTTGCATTTAAACCAACATCTTACTAATTCTCATATTAAGAGACCTTAACTTAATAGAGCAACTTAACAAAAAAAGCATAAATAATTGAAGGAATAATTCTATACTGTGATTGTGATAGTACCTTCATAATGTCTGTATTTGTGAATATTTATTCAGTTGCCTACCGTGAGAGATGCGTTTTCTCAAGTATGAATTATAACTCAGGAACTATTAAGTTACAATAGCAAGATAAAATGACCACCACTTTATGTTCAAAACATCACAGGCAATCATGTAAGTAGCTTTTAATTTGCAATTTCTCTTTGGCTATCCCACTGAGCTTTTCTCATTATTAGTCCATTGAAGACTTCAACACAACCAGTGTCAGTGGCTACCATTTTGCAAAAGCATTGAACTTTCATTGTTTCTAATTTAACTGGAAACTTATCCATATTTATCCGGTTTTGCAAGAAATAATAGTCAAATTTGTTCACGTTATTTCCAGGAGAGTAGAATTGTTTTTCAATTATCTCTTTATGTTTTCCATTTTCTTTGCCCAAAACCGCAACCCTTGCCAAATTCCTGTAACTTAAAAACATATGAATGCATTTCTCTCGTTTTCTTACTGTGTATGCATATCTGTCAACCTTAAACTTTTATTTTTTCACTGAGCTCAAAATCACATTTTCTACTCCGCCTTGAGTATTTATTTTCCTTTTGGCTTGTTCTAAAATCAGCATAAAATGAGCAGATTCTCAGAATCAAATAATATCATCATAATGCATGTATTCCTTTGGCCAAAATCCAGAAATCATTACTTTTTTCTTTCATTCTTTATAATTTAGAAAGAAGCATGCCCTATCATTATTTTAATTAAGAACTTTTTAATTTTTAATTAAGAACATTTTATTTTGTATTTTATAACATTTATTTGGCTTTACTCTGTTGACAAAAGTTATCTTCATTATGGAACAGCTGATAAATATAGAAACACCCAGAAATTCACCCCAATAAATTCATTGCTGTCCTTTTGTTAAATGACATCACAATATTTTTCTGTTTATGTGGCATTTTTATAGTACTTTTTCTATAACTTATTAATGTAACTACAAGACTAATAGCAAAAAAACTTCCAAAATATTAATTAGTTTTCTTCCTTCATTCATTCTTTCTTTCCCTTCTTTCTTTCTTTGCTTTCGTGTTTCTTCCTTCCTTCCTAATTCCTTCATCTTTCCTTATTTTTCTCAGCAGTACTGGGATTTAAACTCACAATCTAATGCTTGCCAGTCAGTCACTCTACAACTTGAGCCATTGTCTACTTTATTTTGATAATTTAATTTTGAAAATTTTCATTTTCATCATGTACTAACTGAAAGCTTGGCCCTTTTTCATCTAGCGTCCAGCTTCTAATAGTTAATCTCTTTTTCCACTCTTCTGTATTCTTGATTTTACTCTCTTAATAATCAGAGTGATCTTTTACAAGTGACACTTACATCTTGTCATTCCAGTGCTGAAACCCTCCAGTAATCTTTGTTTAAACTTACAACATAATTCAAATTCTCTATTAAGTCCAGAATCATCCATACTAGGAATAAAAAATATATATAATCCACACACTAAACCCAGCACAGCCTGTTTTTTTTAATTATAGTAAAATATTAAAACAAAGTTTACCATCATAAACATTTTTAGACCTCTCTCATACAGTTTTTAAAGTACATAAGCCTAAGTATTTATTTTTTGTCCAGTCACAGGAAAAAAATATTTGCTAATCCCCCATCTTACCAAGTTGGCAGATGTCTCTCTTCCATTCAACCTTTCACTATCTCCATTTCACCTGTTTTTCCCACGTACTAGCCCCCCTTTAAATGTGCCACACATCAAGATCATCCTACCTAAGGGCTGAAGTTTCTGTTTGAATGTCATGCCTGAGGAGGAGAATGTGGACACCAGATAAGCATCTCTAAGAGCTAACTTCTTTTTTTTTTTTTTTTTTTTTTTTTTTGCCAGTCCTGGGCTTGGACTCAGGGCCTGAGTACTGACCCTGGCTTCTTTTGCTCAAGGCTAGCACTCTGCCACTTGAGCCACAGCGCCACTTCTGGCCGTTTTCTGTATATGTGGTGCTGGGGAATCGAACCCAGGGCTTCAGGTATACGAAGCAAGCACTGTTGCCACTAGGCCATATTCCCAGCCAAGAGCTAACTTCTTAATTGCATTGTTTGTCACTCACCCTGAATCAAAGGTGATGACCATGCTCCTGTTCAAATGTATTTATATACTGCACTTAGGTTTTCTTTATGTTAAATATAAAGGATATAAAAAAGAAAAATAATGAGAAAGGGGAAATCATCTGAAAAAAAAATGCCTGGACACCTGTTGGAGCAATTCTGAACTACAATGAGGATACACAGAGGCTTGGGCCTGGTGGGGGGAGACAGACAAGCATTGGCATGCCTGAATAGTACAAGAAAACTATCAAAGGGCAAATAGTACCTGCTTGTTTATTATAGGACTTTTTTTTTCAAAGAAAAATATAACATTTAAGTTTGTAGATTCAGTCATAGGTAGATACATAAATATCATGACCTAAATACTTAAATCTTCTGCAATATAGAGATATATAGGCAATCAGACATTGGGAACTTTACTATCTACATGATTTTAAAAAGACATTGTAGGGAATGTCAAGCAAGTTTCAAGTATTTTCACTGTAGCTGAAAAGCTGGAGATGTGTTTTATTTGTATGGTGCCAGCCTGGTACATACAAGAAACTGGGTTCATTGCCAAGCTCTCTCTATATACCTTGTCTTTCTACAAGATGGCTTACAAGATGTGCCACATGTTCTTCCCTCCTACAATGATAACAAGAAAAAAAATAATAAAAGGCACTCTTCAACTACAACAGTTGACTGAAAGCCGTGTGAATAAAACAGAGATGCAGCTCAAGGAGACTCAAGGTGGCTGTATGCAGAAGGGAATGAAGCATTTTGCCACATACCTCCCTGCCATCCCAGTTGTAATCAACACAGATCTTTTATATGATGGGAAAAATGGCAGAAGAAAGCTCCTGGCAGCTTGTATGAATGCTATAGGCATGTGTATTTTCACTGATGAGGATGTCTCCAGGTCCTAAGTTCAGTTTGTAGAACTATCAGAGAGTAGGAACTCAAGAGACAGTGCCCCATCTGTATTGTGCTGTCCCTCATCCAGGATGTCCTTGCACAGTGCTAATTTGTGGTTAAACCACCGAGGGCTGACAGCCACCCTGTGGTAGGTTGTATGCCCTCACACTGCTCTTCCAGAGCAATCTCACCCTGCACGCTGTTCAAAATCTGCTATGCCATGTGGCTGTACCTTGTTCACCTGGATATTCCGGAGTGACCCTGACCTCACAGGACACTCAGAAACCAATGGACACACTCCACTAGTAGCTGAATTTGTTGCATCTAAAGCCACCTGTCAGCCTGCCCCATCTCACATAATGATATCCTAGAAGAACCCTGTAAACCACTGCAGCTCGGGACACTGAGCACACACAGGCATTGCTGAAAAACCACTTGGAGACTATGCTACTGCATCTACCTGGAACCAAAGCCAATGAGGTCTAAACAACTGATACCCTAGCACACTTCTCCAGAAGAAAGTAGTTTATGATGAAACCCACTGTATATAATTGTTAGAGGTAATCCATATACAAGATGTGCAAATATCAAAGCAGGGGGAAAGTAGGACCTATAGTTTGCTTCACTATTAGTAGCAAATGAGGGGCAGTATTGGTCTACAAGTTCATCAGCATTTGGTTACTATTAGAGTTTTGGATGCTGGCCATTCTAATGAGTATGTAGAAGGTATATCATTGTTAATTTAAGTTGTGTATTCTGATGGCATGGCATCTGAAGCATTTTTTTTATGGTGACTTGCTACCTGCTTATCTTCTTCCAAACATTGCTGGTTAAGGTCTTTGCCCTAATTTTAAATCTAATTCTTTGTTTTCTAAATATTGAATTTGAATTTTTCTTTATGTCTTTTAAAAGAGTCATTTATCATGTACCTTTTCAAATATTTCCACTCAATGTATAGCTTGTCTTTTCATTGATTTAACAGTATATTTCACATATATACATATATTATTTTAATGAAGTCTGTATTACTCATGCTTCCTTTTATGGATCATATCATTATTCATGCAAAACATTGAAAGCAACCTTAATGCCCATCAATTGGAGAATGAATGCATGATTAATCTACGATGGTAACAAAATTAACTATAATGCCATTAACATATGAAAATAGATGTAAACTATAAATTCTAAATCCAATATATACTTTTAGAAAATTAAAGCAACTGAGAGGATATATCATATATGTCTGAGAAAAATAAATTTTAGAGGTGACTAACTAGCCAAAATTTATATTCATATTTTTATAGATAAAACTATGTAAAAACGAAAAACTGGGTGTGCTGGCTCACACCTGTAATCCTAACTACTGAGGAGGCTGAAATTTGAGGATTAGGTTTCTAAGACAGCCCAAACAGAAGCATCCATGAGACACATCTCCAATTAACTACCCAAAAAGAACTTGAGCTGTGGTTCAAGTGGTAGAGCACTAGTCTTGAAAAAAAAAAAAAACCCTCAGGAACAGTGCACAGGCCTTGAGTTCAAACCCCAGGACCAGCACAGAGAAAAATAAGAGGGGAGAGGGAAAGGAGAAGAGAAGGGAAGGAGTTCTGAAAACTGTGAGACTGATGTTGGTAATACTATCTGGGGAAAGGCTGGTAGAATGAGATGGAGGAATTGTTTGCTTAGACAGAGGCTGTGGTGAAAGTTAGAGATTTTACAGAGAGGTTCTGTTGCTAAAATATATGGTAAAAGTGAGACTTATTACATGATTAATAATTAAGTGATATAATGCTGAAATGTATGACATAACTTCTGGGGTTATAATAAATAGGTTATGACAGAGGACAAACAGAAGATACTTGGATAGAAGATTGGCAACAAAACTGGTTAGACAACAAAACTGATGCATGTTCCAGGCCCTTATGTACACAGAACCAATACAGATCCACAGATGCTTTAAATAATTTCTGCATTACTTAGACAGCCTCTAATGACTGCTACATAAATGCTGGTTATGCTACCTTTTGCTTGGGGAAAGAAGACAAGAAAAATACATTGTATATGGTTCAGTTCAGTTCAGGTACGTTATTTTTCCAAATACTTTGGGCCCACATTGATTGAGTACTCTCTGTGCAATTCATGCAGGTTTAACTTTGTGTGTGTGTGTGTGTGTGTGTGTGTGTGTGTGTGTGTGTGTGAGATTATGAATCTAGAATGCTAAGGTTAATGTTAAAGAGAAAACAATTTCTTTACATTATACAAAGGCATTCAGTGTTTCAGAATTTAGACTGTTCTCAAATACATACAACTTATTTGACAAGTGTCTCTAACAAAATGGAGACTAATTGTCCACCCCTTAAAAGTGTTCCAGACTGTGTGTCTTTCTTCTAATGAATAATTTTTGGCATTTAGCGATGTCTTATGGCTTCCAAAAAGTGTCATAAAAGACATAATAGTTTCCGGCTTTTCTTCCTTTTGTATTACTTTGGGGTGTGAAATGAAATTATAGGAAATGCTTTAGTTTAAATTTCAGGTAAGCAATGCATGCTTCAGTTTTTAATGTATTCCTTACAGCATTTGGCATGCACGTACACTAATACTTGATCTGTTATTTACTAGAAATTAAGATTTAACCATAAATCCTTTGTTTTATTATGGGTAACACCAGCAATTATGTAAATAGGTCTGAACAGCATGAAACTTCATCCTAGGGGCAAAAGACATTGAGAAAACCAACTTTTGCACATGGTACTCCTGATCCAATCAAGCCTTTGGAAAGTTAACTGATATTGTGACATCAATTCCCCAGTGTCTAGAAGCCTGAGCACTAAACTAAGCCACTCTCAAATCAGGGTGGCACAAAAACTATGAAAAATAGATGTGCATGGTTTTATACTCCTAAGTTTTGAGATAATTTATTCCACAGTTATAGGTAAATCATAGACCAATTATCTCATCAATCATGGTTTATAACTTAGAATCCACAGAAGAGGAAACTGACATAAATTGCCTTGTTTTTTTCCCCTAAGGTATATCCCAATATATAATTGTGTGGGTGTGTGTATTTGTGTGTGTGTGTGTGAGAGAAAGAGAGAGAGAGAGAGCGAGAGAGAAAGAGAGAGGAGAGAGAGAGAGAGAGAGAGAGAGAGAGAGAGAGAGAGAGAGAGAGAGAGAGAGAGAAATTGTGACTTTCAGATTAACCAGCATTCAGGAGTTCCTAAAACTGTACTGAAACATGTCAGAGCCATTTTCCCCTTCATTAAGTCACGCTTTATTTTCCTATGTCTGATTGAAACCTCAAGTGAGAAAGAAAAAAGGATGTACATTATGCTGGAAAGTAAAAGCTGACATTTCATTTAAAATACTTTCAGTCCTTCCTGCTCTGCTGTAGGGATGTATAGGCCAACTGGTTTTTCTCTGCTTCATCACAGGTAAGATCTATGATCTTCTTTCTCTCTTTTAAGTATGTGGCAGGTTTTTTTTCCTACAAGGACATCCCATCGTTCATAATTGACCTTCCATTCCTACAATGCTTCATGTCTCTTGACATTCACAGTTTTTTTTAATTTCCAAGTTTTACATCTGTGTAAATATCTGCTCCACTGAAAATTCAACACAGTTATTTTCTGCTGAGCACATTTGTTTCTCCTACTGCACCCCCCCCATTCCAAAAAGAAATGCATTATAATTGTGGCTGGAATGGGACACAGGGAGCAAAATGATATGTGTCCTAATGCTTAGAAGCCCCTGATTACAACTTGAGAACATCCCTTTCTCCCCTTTAAGCAGTTTGCCAGTTTAAACTGCCTCAAAAGATTTCTGTGCCATAATAATTCTTCATTAATAAGATGGCAACAGAATGTAAAACTATAAAATGCAGGGCTACTTTGAGGAAAATGGAACTGTGAATGTGATTTCCCATATTCCCCAGGCCACATTCATTTGGGTTGAGAATTAGTTGCTTCAGCTTTCCAAATAAAGGGTATGGGAGCTCACACTTGTAAATCTAGTGACTCAAAAGGAGACTGAAAGAGTCAAAGGCCAAGGTCATACTGGACATAAAACTTCACAAGATTATCCCAACCAATGGCTGGCAGAGGCCTAGGCCTCTTGTATACCAGTTATGGCAGCAGTACAATGGCTCTGCGCCATCTGTTATTTTGAGCATGGTAAGGGAAGCCCACATATAAAAGATCATAACCCAGAATGGCCTGATCATAAAGTAATACCTTAGCAATAATAACCAGCACACAAAAGGCCTAGAGGGGGACTCAAGTGGTAGAGTTCAGACCTAGCAAGCATAGGTCTTGAGTTCAATGCCTACTACCCCCACCTCCCCCCCCCAAACATGCACCTTGCAATATAAAATATGAACTAAGAAACTTGTAGGCAGGGAAGAAGGAGGATACTACAGGAAAGTGAAGGAAGAGATGCCATTGTCCACTTGTCCACAAAGAATTGTACTTATTACCTGACTTATGGAATTGTAACCCCTCTATATAACACATTACAAATAGCAAATTATTTTAACATTTTTAAACAAATTATTGTTAAAACACTAGAAAGCTATTAATTAGATGTGGGATATTTCTTCAAGCAGTATTTTATTCATAATACCTGCATTTCCTGGTGAAATAAAAAGTGTACAGCTCTAACATTTTAAACAGGAGACCTGCCTTCACCTCTGGATTCCTGTATGTTGAGAAGCAATTAAAATACTGTGTCAACTCTGGCACATAATTTGACCATTAAGTTTAAATTTTGTGTTCTTCTCCATGATCCAAACTTTATTTTCATTTTCTGTGTTCTTCTACTTTCTAATTCCTTGTCCCATTGCTTCGTTTTTGTCTTTTTTAATTTAATTTTATTGTCAAGATGATGTACAGAAGGGTTACAGTTGCATACATAAAGTAGTGAGTACATTTCTTGTAGAACATTGTTACCCCTTCCCTCATTTTTCTCCCACTCTCCCTCCTCCTAAGTCCCCCCTCCAAGTTGTAAAGTTCATTTCCAACATATTGTTTTGTGAAGATTGTTGTTGTCTTTTGTCCTTTGTCTCACCTTCCCTAATTCAGTATCCCATGGATGTCAATGCAAATCCTTTATGAGTCAACTAGTGAAGATTGACCGGTGGAAGTGGCTTCTGCCTCTAATATTTGAACTTCTAACATGTAGAAGGAATGAGGTAACTGACATAAATGATAGTAGAGGATTCTAACTTGCACCACATTGTACAATGCAAGTACCTGTTGGTTATTTTTACAGGTAAGAGAAGAAAAACCAACAAGAAATGTCTTTCCCAGGTCGGCAGCCCTAGTGAACTCATTCGAATCCACTTCTATGCGGAGAATATGTGTTTCTGTACTGGATGAGAAAGAAAAGGCCAAGTGCCTAATTCTTGTTGTTTTGAGATCACTGATCCAAAGTTTTCTGTGAAGGCTGTCTGGGAAGCTAAATTTGTTGTTCTCTAATTCTCTAATTATAAAAGGAAATTGCCCTTGGTCTGTCTTACATTCCACTCATTCATGAAGGTCTGCCAATATAACGATTTGTCATTAATATTGGCAAAACTTAATGGCACCTCTTTCTTTCTGCCATGTAATGTAAATGGATGGACTAACCTCAGAATGCCTTGTGTTGAGTTAATCCCCACTGCCTCTCTGCACACATTGATTTAATGTTCTTTTATGTACTGTGTTGCTTGAACCCTATCAGTCAAATACTTTGTCTGTTTCTCATTTTTGACTCCAATACTGTTGATCATCAGATCCAAGTCTATAGGGCAGGATTGTTCTCCTCACTTCTTGCTTTTTCTCTGGATACATTCCTCTTCCTGTCTATCTAGTCATCTAGTTGATCTCAGTCTCAGTCATGCCTTGTGGCCACAATTCTTAGTGACTCTTTACTATTCTTCAAAGAAGAAAACAAAACCAACCGATACACATTACTTCTATCACCTGATGAGGTCCCATCACCTGTGTCTCCCTACCCAGGCACATTGCTCTGGTTTGCTGCTATGTTGTTCACTACAGATGCAATGCCTGGAAATCTCTCCCCTCCTACCTTCACTGTGGGAGACTGTACTCTAGATGCAAATTAACTGTTTCCTTGAAAACTACCTTTTTATGCTGCTCCTGTATCAGGAGTTAATATCATCTTTATAAAAGTTGTTGTTGTTGTTTTTATTAACAGATCATAGTGATCCATTTCTACCCTTGAGAAAAAGAGCTACTTGAAGGTCAAGGTGTCAGTCTTCTTAGTGCTCTGTAAACATACATGGAAATTATACAGTAGGCAAATGTTTTTAAGTATTTTTAAAATGTGAATGTTGTTTTCCTCATTGCAGTTTTACAAGATAAGGTGTTGCTATTGTCCATATTCTACAGAAAAATCCACGAGGTCAAAAGTGATAAAGTAGCTTTTCTACACTTCCTTAGCTAATAAGCTGTAATCTTGGATAGTCTGCCTCCTCGCTCCATTTTGTTTTGTAAAACAATTTTATTCTGCACCTCTGTACTCTCAATGAGTCGTTCTATGCTCGACAAAACTAGGTGTTCGAGGAGTATTTATTCAGTGAATAAATATATTCGACATCTGTTTAGTCACAAATGCAACAGCAAATACAAAAACATGTAATCAAAATGTTAGCAGCAAACAAAACAATCGCCTTTTAAATGAGCATAGTGTTACTTGGAATGCACTTCAAATTCTGAAAAAGAATACATCATTCAAAAAAAAGGAAAAAGAAGAATTTAGGAAAACAAAGCAGCATTTTCTTTAAACATCACAAAAATAGCTCAACCTTGGAGATACATGCCAGTGAATATAACATTGAATGTCACCATATCCATTTGAGCTCTTTCAGGTATTATGATAGCAGATGAATTTTTTTCTCTCTCTCTCTTATTTCAGTTTCCCATTTTCTGAAAATCAGTTCTGGTGGCTGCACTGTGTCTCTTTGCTTTTCTCTGTAATGGCACCATATTTGGGCTAAGGTGGCTTAGGTAAAGACACACAGGGGATGTCAGGAATCAAAGTGATCCGCTCAATCCTATACCATGAATGCTTGAGGTTAAAAAAAAAATAAGACACTTCCAAATATATCCATCAATATCCACCACCCTCACCCAGACTTTCTCAGTGCCTGCGAAAAAAAAGGAGTTGAAATTTCACCCAGGAACTACTCTAAAATATATTGAGAGAGAATAAAACACCCCAAAATGGAATGCTACAAAGCACTGAATGTTTATTAAAAAGAATCAGTTTCATACTGGGAGCATTTACAGGAAAATGTCTTGGGCTGGAGAGTAGCACAGTGGTATGGTGGACCACTTACTAGGCATGTGCAGGTATCAGTCTGCAGAAGAGGGGTGATGCATGTCTGTGCCTGTAATCCCCAAACAAGGAAGGCTGAGGCACAATGACATCACTCCATTCATAAGGGAATGGAAAGACTTGGGGAAAAAAAATATTAAATGAAGTAAGCCACACCCAAAGAAGCATAGGCTCTATTGTTTCCCTCCTTTGTAATAATTAGAATATGTCTAGAATAGTCCTAGCAAAGGATCACAATAGTCCAACAATTATGTCCGTATGACCATATAAAATGATGCTACTAGAAATGAACTTCAAGATATGGAAACGAGGGATTTTTGTTTATGTACTGTGTGAAGTTATTTCTTTTTTCCTTCATATTTCCTTCTGTTTTTATTTTGGTATCCTGTGTCTTGTATATGTGTTTATCTGATCTGGGAAAAGGGAGGAGAATAACAAAATGGTGAGACAAAGGACAAAGGGTGAACCAATGCAACAGCGATACTCACACTATGTTGGAAATGAACTTTGCAACTTGGTCGGGGGGAGGGAAAAGAGCAAGGCAGGGAGAATGGGAGAAAATGAGGAGGGAGGGTAAAAATTGTTCTACAAGAAATGTACTCATTACTTTGCTTATGTAACTGTAACCCCTCTGTACATCACCCTTAGAATAAAATAAAATGTTTCAGCCCATCCTAGGATACCCAGTGAGAACTTGCCTCAAAAGTCAGACAGAGTACATTTCTTTTTGAACATTGTCACCCCTTCCCTTGTTCTCTCCCAGTTCTTAATTCCCACCTCCATCCACATTTGTGGAGAAGCATTCTAAATGTATTGAGCTGTCAGCTCCTGGAGCCCTGTGAAACTCCCAGGTAAAGGAGATAGAGTCTCATGAGAAAGGGGTCTTTAGGTGAGGAACTGCTCCACAGATTATCTGTGGTGGGTGGGTTACAACCATGCTTGTCACACTTGTGTAAACCATCTGACACCTTTGGATACACACACACATATGTATAAATATATGTGTATATATATATATGTTATTGTAGAGATGATATACAGTGGGGTTACAGAATCAGGTAATAAGTACCATTCTTTTTAAATCATGTCTCCTCTTCCCTTGCTCTCTCCCAGTCTTTCTCTCTTTTTTTTTTTTTTTTTGCCAGTCCTGGGCCTTGGACTCAGGGCCTGAGCACTGTCCCTGGCTTCTTCTTGCTCAAGGCTAGCACTCTGCCACTTGAGCCACAGTGCCACTTCTGGCCATTTTCTGTATATGTGGTGCGGGGGAATCGAACCCAGGGCCTCATGTATATGAGGCAAGCACTCTTGCCACTAGGCCATATCCCCAGCCCCTCTCCCAGTCTTTCTCCCCCACTGCTACCCACAAGATATACAGTTCATTTCCCACATAGTGTCTACTGAATAAACTGTTATTCTTGTTCACCTTTTGTTCCACCTTTCCTATGCCCCTCTTACCCACTTAAAGACAAAAAAAACTAACATACAAGAAGGAAAAGACAACACAAACAGCAACAACAGCAACCAAAAATAAATCTCATTTCTTGTTCCTAGAGTTCATTTCATAAGATAGTATATATATATATATATGATCATATGCACATAGGTATTGAGCCTTTATGAGCCGCTCCTATGCATATCCTCCTTTGTCCTCTCTGTGTGACTGTCTAGAGACCTGTAATACTTACATCCACTGTGTTGTGTATTTTTTTTATCATTCAGTGTGTATACTTGTAGATTTATAAGCACATTCTAGTTACCACAAGTGAGGGAAATCATGCAACCTCTCTTTCCTTTGATCTGACTTACCTCCCTTAATAGAATTTTTTGCAAATCTTTCCATTTCCTTATGGATGGTACAGTGTCATTCTCTCTGATGGATGAGTAGAATTCCATTATGTACCTTTGGCAAGGGTAGGGGATGGTGTTTTTCTCAGGACTGCAACTTTTCTTGGGTGATATAGGTGGTGCTTTAGCAGCCTTGGATAATGAAATCTCTTTTGGATTCATACTTGGCAATAGTTATGCATCATCCCTTCACTTTGTAAACTATGCCAGATGATTCTCTGATGCAAGCCTTCTAGGATGCTTTCTGTCAGAAATATCACTTTTATACCATTGGAAAGTGAAAAAAAATCAAGTTAAACCATCAGAAACTGATGACTCTGTGTGTGTGTGTATGTGCGCGTGTACCAATTCAAAATTGTTTATTGATGTTGTACTCTAATAAACATCCTTTGAGTATCTGAAACTGTGGAAAGTAATTGTCTTTATGCACACAACTCTCTCAGAAACTATAGCATCATCATTTTATGCATGAAGAAACTGAGTTGTAGAGAAACACTTTACTATTTGCTCATAGTTATTGAGCTGAGCAGTGAGAGAGAGATTAAATGTAGGGCACTTAGTCCAAGAGTTAATAAGTCAACCTCTTGTCTACCTAATGGAAATTTGTTCATCTTAAAAAAAAAAACAACAACGAAGTGACACAGTTCTTGAGGGGGGAGAAAAAAATATGTTTGGCAGATGAAGTGTACACACACATGCACACAAATTAAAGAGACATATTTAGGGAAATGTAATGGGTTCAATATGTTTAGACTATATAGTGTGAAGTTGTAAATGAATGGCGAAAAGTGAGAATGTACGCTCAGAAAATAGCATAGGAATGCTAAATCACAGACTATGAAACTTGTCTTCATAATGGATAGCTAACAAAGTGCATTTAGCATCTAGCTCAGTGCCAACATCACAGTGTTTATATGAGCAAAATCTTTAGAGACTCAATTCTCATAATGCCCAAGATTAAGTAATATGCAAATTTAGAACAAGTGAAAAATACAGTAGAAAGGACCCAATAGCTGCAATGGACATTGATGAGAACAAGCTAAGCAACTCAAGGGCAGCAGGGAGGAGAGATGAAATTAGAAAAAAAGGAAGAAACAGACTACACTAAGCAAAAGAAAAGAAATTATGTGTATATATCACCCTAGCTGGAAGGAATTGTTTTACAGTAATAATAATCATCGAGATCATAAGCATTGCAGACTAGGTTGAAAATGTACATGAAGGGTAAAATGTTTTTTGAAAAGAAATGAAGAAAGCAAGGGGGGATAGGTTAGGGGTTTGTGGGGAGGGAATGAGAGAGAAAAATGAGGAATGGGGTAGTAACAAGTATAAGAAATGTATATGTATTCACCACATGAAGTATGTAACTATAACCCCTCTGTACATCATCTTGACAATATAAAAGTTAACATTTTGACAATCTGAAGGTAAAAAAAGAGCATGTCTCAGTGAGAAGTTAGGAGTGGTTATTATCTTTTGTAAATCTATGTTTAGTTTAATAAAATAAAACCTGTGTTCCATACAAAAAAGAAGTGAAAAGCTTCAAATTCTCATAAAGAGTTCTCAGTATGTTGATTAAATATTTGAACTCTTTATTATATTCTCCTAAATGATTAAAATGGTCTCAAGGTTGAACTTTTGACCCAGAAAAAAAGACAAAAATTCAAACAAATGTAATTTCATTAGAGAAGTGAATTTGGGTTGAGAGATGCATTTTTTTGGCTTAAAATTTAACTTGGCTTCACTAATGGCGATTCTTACCCCAATCTAGAGATGGTTTGAGGTAAAATAATCTCAACTTTGATCTTTCTAGTGCTGAGATAAATACACTATACTAAGCCTTTCTTTCAAATAGATTCTACTTTAATATTCTACTGCTGACACAAAGTTAACAACAGAGATATTAATTTTCTCTTTAACCTGCCTGATTTTGTACAAATCTGTCTTTTATATGTTGTTTAAATACGTCTCCCTGAAACATATAGATGATGAAAATATAGAAGTTTGTACAAATGCATAGTATATGTGAAATAGTACATGAGCATTTATGTTCCTAAACATGAAATTCATGAAATAAAATCATCTGGTAAAATAGCAGCCACCGTGGAAACATTTTTATTGTTTGTCTGTCCTATGAGTGCTGAACTTGAAAGAGAGGAGCATATCAGTATTAAAAAAAATGATATACCATGAATTAAAGTGAAATTAAGTAGAGCAGTATTTAGAATCCAAATGTTTGTTATTTTTTCTATATGGCTATGTAGATGCTTCATTTACATATAACATAATTAATTATCACTTAAGAGATTGAAACAATATGCCCAAAAATGAGCAGAAATAAAAGCATTCCTAAGGGAAAATCTGAAGATGTGAAGAATAAGATCAGATAGAAACAGAGCTTGGTGCTGGTGGCTCACACTTGTAATCCTAGCTACTCAGGAGGCTGAGGTCTGAGGAGCATAGCTCAAAGCCACCCTAAGCAGGAAAGTCTGTGATACTCTTATATCCAAGATCACCACCCCCAAACTGGAAATTGAGTTGTAGCTCTAAGTGGCAGAGCACTAGCCTTGAGCACAAAAGGTCAGGGACAGTGCCCAAGCTCTGAGTTCAAGCACCATGACTGACAAAAAAACAAAGATAGCAACAGAAAACAACTGGAATTGACCAAAAAAGTTGTAGATAATATACCAAGAAAGCATTTGTTTACAATGGCAATTCCACTACTTTGATAAAATTAATTTATTCACTTTTTAATTATTACTTCTCATTCCTTAGCAAATCAAAAGCAGGCCCTTCCTAACCCTTCCCAGGGTTATTATAAGTATTGCCTGAAAACTCACTTTTGGAAGGGCTTGAACCCAAGGCCTCTCACATGCTCTATTGCCCACATGGAACAAGTGTTCTACTACCTGAGCTATGGCTCAGGCCTGCTAAGCCAAGTTTATTATTATTATTATTATTATTATTATAAAGTCATGAGTTCTACAGATAGAGGTTAAAAAGGGAAATATGCATTTCACAGAACATATAATACATGTTTATAAATGCATTCATTGTGCAATGAAATAGGCAATCATAAAATTCTAAGCAAAAAATAGAAAACCTGTGAAGTAGAAGAAGGAAGCAATATGGCTAGAATTTCAAGGGAGGTAACAAAGGCCCCTGCAAAAGCTTCAAGTATAAATTGGTTTGTTTAGCAGCCGCAAAATGGCCACCATGAAAAGAAAACTAAGCATAAAAGCCTAGAAATATTTTTTCAGTTACTTGATTAATATAAAAAGGAAATAAAAAAGGGGAAATTAGTTTCACAATTGTCGAGCAATTTGAACCCAGCACTCAAAGTCAGTCAAATAATTTTGCATTTTCTGTTGTTTTGTGGATTTTGATTTGTTTGCTGTGGTCACTTTTGTTTTTCTACATTTGAGAGAGAATTAATCTTAAGTTCCAAACTTCTGTGGCCACACTAACATGGCTGCTTCTGGTGTGATATAAGAAGTCCTCAAGAAATATGCTCATTGGTCTGGGTTTGCTCAGGTGTGTACCTTGAACCTTGATGATGTCCTGCAGGTGGGCAATTCTCTATTCTTGCCCTCATGAGCAAGCAAAGAGCAATTGCTTGTATGATGACCACATGGCTATGGATGAGAAAGAATGACAATTTTTTTTTTATTTCTTTACTTTTTCTTCTTATGGCAGTACTGGGAGTGGAACTCAGTGACTTTACACTTGTTGAGCTGCTTGCTCAGCTGATGCTTTACTTCTGCTTTCTTGATGCTTATTTTGGGTATGGAATCTAGAAGACTTTTCTGCCCTGGCTGCACTTAATCTGCTATCATTCCCATCCCAGCCTCCTGAGCAGCTGGAATTACAGACCTGAGACCCTGGCAGCCAGCTAGAACAACTTGCAAGATGGCATGAGTGCTGCTTCCAGGAAAAAAAATAAGGTGTGATGATGGATGAAGCAATTCTATCCCTAAAACATGGGATATAGTTAAATCTTATCATAATTTCTGTCAGCATTGTGATGTGGTATGAACACCAGGCCTCGGGCTTGCATAGCTTACTTACTGCAAGTAGTGAAATTCCTTTAATGCATTTGATTTGAAGCAGGTCATTTTCCCTGGTTCAATGTTAAAGCAACAGAAGAAAATTTTTTTCCTAAGGAGTGTAGAGATGCAATATGTGTAAGACAGCTGGAATAGGCTGCTTCAGCACTCCTTTCGTCCCCAGACCTAATATCCAATTTTAAACTATCAGTGTATAATGTCAATACTTGCTCATTTTTTGGTTCTTCATCTGAGAAAGAATTTCAAAGCAAATCATTTTGCATTTCAGCTCTCCAAGGGGAAGGTTATGTTGAAAGATTTTGCGGAAATGGAAAATTTCTCAGAATTTATGTGAGCCTCAGTAATGATTAGGCATGTTTTAGCTGGGAGAAATCTCACTGGGAATGAGAGCAAAACATAAATTTGTGCTCAATTACAAAGGTAGTCCTTTCCCTCTATAATAATATGATTTATATTCTTCCTCAAATAATTATGCCTTGAATTTATGAACTTGTGATGTATTTAAGAAAACAAAACTTGGATGTTTATGATACAAAAGTAAACATCCTCAGTTAAAAGGAGAACATGCTAAGAAATTCTTAGAAAGATTCATCAATACGAGCTAGGGAAACCAGAAAACTTCATCATAAAAGTGGACATTCAAAGTAGAGAATCAGAAGTGAGGAAAAGAATTCGTATTGAAATACATCCTGGTATCACTATGCCAAACATAATCTGTTTTAAGGAAGAGGTTTCATGCCTAAGAAAGAGAAATTAATATGAAATCCTGTCCTAAATTCAGCTAAATATAAGAATGATCTTAAGTGCTTGCTGTACAGAATGTGCTTGTTCCAGTGTGTTTATTCATAGCACAATCATTCAACCTCAGAAGTACTCTGCTTTGGATGGTCAGTTTCATAACCACCATGGTAAAGGATGATACCATGTAAATATAGTTATCCATCCTTATAAATAAGAGACCATTAATTCAGATTGTACTCACATTCAATCCATACAGGCTGTGAGTAAACATGAGATAAGTTGAATCCTTGATCTGTTCAAATTTTAGTGGTAAGACTCAAAATTTTCCACCAAGTTTCTTCACCATAAGAACTATTCAAAGAATATCTTCCATAAGAGCTTTTCACAAAGTGAAAAGCTCATTATAATAATATATAATATAATATATAATAAAATAATATAATATGTAATATTAGTATATATAATATTGTATAATAATATAATATATAATAATATATTATATTAATATATAATATACTTATTATTTTGTGTTATAGTTGGATCGTGCTAGGAATTTAAGCATATTATACAACATTATTGTTGCCAGTATGTAACAGTATAATAATCCACCTAACCTTTTGGTGTTTGGATATTTTACTCCACAAATAATATACTTTGGAATGTATTATTTCTCAAAGATATTCTTTGGAGAAAATGTAATGGTAAATGAGCAATAGTTTCTGCAAAGTGAAAAATAAACACACTTTTCTATTACTGTAGAAGTAAAAGAAAATTGAGTAAATTAATATTTCTTATAATGGAATTAATAAAACCCTAAGATATTATTGTTGATCAATGAGTCATATAGGAAGCTTTGTTTAGATTTCTGCTATTAATTCATTATTTTGTAAAACAAGAAATACCAATTTGAGGTCACTTAATTAATTTTTCAACATTAACAAATGAGGGCTAGGAATATGGCCTAGTGGCAAGAGTGCTTGCCTCATATACATGAAGCCCTGGTTTGGTTCGATCCCTCAGCACCACATATGTAGAAAACGGGCAGAAGTGGCACTGTGGCTCAAATGGTAGAGTGCTAGCCTTGAGCAAAAAGAAGCCAAAGACAGTGCTCAGGCCCTGAGTTCAAGGCCAAGGACTGGCAAAATAAATAAATAAATAACAAATGAAATAAAAATCTGCTAATTTTTATAATTTTCAACTGAAACTCTTTTAGAAGAGTGAATGGTAATTACAAAGGGCATGCCATATTAGCAAATTTCAGCATTTCATGTTTCCATTCATCTAAGATTAATAGTTCACCTCTATTTCATTGATATGAAACTCTCTGCTGCTTTTACTTATCAAAAATGGGTATGCCTAAAGGAACTTTAGGTAAGTGAGATTGAACAAAGATTATTTTTTTAATCATTTTGAGACTTGATCTCCTTGGAAATAAAATGTGACCAAAACAGTAGTGTTTTCAAGTGTCTTAGGTAATAATTTTAATAGAAATATAAGACTCTAGTAAAACCAGAGCATTTTCTTATATATTATTCCTAAAAGAAATTTAAAACAATTCAACTTCCATTGTATCGGAGGAGCCCATGTTCCTAAAATGTCCCATTTACAATTTATGTGTATATATGCACATATATAACACTTTCAAATACAAAGGAGAAGATGTAGTACATATCTAATGTGGCCCTTGCAATATATGGGATAAATACAATTTACAGAAACACAAATTCTCAGAATTGGATGCCATTCAACCTATTATCATTGAGAGAATACAATATTGGAATGCCATCTCAAGAAAGTGATTCAATTTCTTTCTTTCATATGCCCACCTACCCATACATTTTCCTATCACCCATCCATCCATTTAGCTGTTGCTGAACTTTTTTTCTGTAGCACATTATATTGTATATATAAAGTAACACAAAATTTAAAAAGTGGGTTTTGAAACATCTACATTGTGCCAGAACTGAGGAGGATATTAATATTTACTAGATAGTTTTGGTATGAACAAGGCCACACAGACGCTTTTGAATATATCTTATTCTTTAGGAATAACAGATTAAAAAACAAATGTACAAAAACACACTATGCCTCAGGACCATGGGGCATTGACCTATATTGTATATTTTTCAGTTTGCAGAATAATTTACACAGTTTATGACAAACATTAACAGAGACTGTTATTGTATTCTTGAGGCTTAATGTTGTATGAGATGAGAGTGATAAATGCATTCGAGGGCAGAAAAATGTTTGTCATCTTAAGTGATAGCTCGGCAGAACTGGACAGAAAAACGAAGGGATTAAGCTTCATCCAAAAGTCATCAACTTGCATTGATGGGAGTTCAACTGATGGTACAATCCCTCCACTATTTGAGGATTTAAGGACATTTCTCTGGATTTAGCAAACTGGCTTTTCAAAGCAAACTTGTTCCTTCGAGATTTATGCAATGATATCTCAAGCTTGCTAAGTCACTTCAAGCTCTTCTGGGAAATTGAGTTTCCCTAAGCTGAGGTTCAAACCCCTTACCTTAATACTTAGAGGACTCACATTACATTGTGAGGAAAAAGAGGAATATGACCAAACATTTTAGAAAACTTGACCATTGGCTAAAAAACTCGACCATCGGCTAACTACAACATTAAACTTCGCTAGATAGTGCATTATTTTATACAAACGAAGGGAATTGAAAGCAACTGTCACTCTAGTCCTGCCCCTTAAGGTTTAAGTTAGACTTGTGTTTTATCACAAAGTTAGTGGTCTCCATTACTAAACTTCATCTCCAAGTACTCTCCTCTTCTGCCTTGCTACACCCAGACATCCACACAACCACTACTTCTCTTCATTCTTCATTGTTTTAGCACAGTTCCAAGCATGCTTATCCCTCAATGTCCCTGCACATATGACCATTTCTGTCTGCAGAGTTCTTAGTCCATGCACTTGCACCTCCTTCAAATCTCTGCTCCATTCCTGGCATCTCAAAATGTGCATTGTGGTCTTTCTATTTTACATCGGAACTTAATCACCTCCACATCCACGTCTCTCCAGTTTACTTTTCATTGCCCTGTTTTCCTTTCTTTAAAAATTCTCTACACTTGCTTTATCAAAGCATTCTTCTCAAGCTGGGCACTGGTGGCTGGTGCCTGAAATCCTAGCTACTCAAGTGGCTGAGGCTTCTGCCAGCCAGGCAGAAGAGTTCCCTGGGAGACTCTTATCTCTAATTAACTATTCAAAAACCAGAAGTGGAACTGTGGCTCAAAGAGGTAGAGTGGTAGCCTTGAGCAAAAGAGCTCAAAGACAGTGTCCAGGCCCTGAGTTCAAGCCCCATATTAAGCAACAACAATAACATTCTACTCCAGAAATGAGATATCCACTTGGATGCTACTTAATTATTTCCTCTACTTAAAGACCAGGCCTTTTTTTTTTTTAATGATTCTACATTTTACAATCAGCTCAGACTAAGAACAAGGATATT
This sequence comes from Perognathus longimembris pacificus, assembly GCF_023159225.1. Classification (NCBI taxonomy): domain Eukaryota; kingdom Metazoa; phylum Chordata; class Mammalia; order Rodentia; family Heteromyidae; genus Perognathus; species Perognathus longimembris. The sequence goes on from NC_063170.1 coordinate 18,246,702, forward strand.
GTTTCATAATAGTGTTAAAAACAGGAGTAACTCAATTCAAACTCTAGCTCAACATTTTATAGATTTTCACTTTTCTGACTCATAAAGCAATTATCATCTAGTATTGAGTGATACACTGAGTATTTACCATATTCTCAGACATGATACCCTCTAATAACTATTATTTAAAAATATGTTGCTGTTACACAAATTTTACAAGTCTTGAGGAAGCATATCCAAGTTGAAAGAATTGTCAGGAATTTTTTAAATCTTCTCACCCATCTAAGTCTACTCTTAAGCTATTACTGTCCCTCTAAATCTATGAATAGATTATTACCTCAGAACCTGGTACTCTACTAGATCTCTAGAAATGGTAAGCAAGGACATCGGGAATTTTCTTTAAAGTTTAAATTAGGCATTTGGAACTTGTAGTATATCAAGGCAACAAAAGAAGGAGAAACAAACTTTTCTGCCAAACTAATTTTACTTTAAAATGGTCTGCACTCCCATGATTGCAAGCAGAGAATGAAAGTCAGGTAGAGGACACAGCCATTGAAGCAAGCACCAGGGACTCTTCCAAGTTTGGAAAGTTAATAATCATATGCTTTAAAATGCATCTGAATCAACTCTCACATTACCTTCAGAATAGTTGCAGACAATGCAAGCATTTCATATCCAAAAGAGGAATTAAAAAGAGGTTTATTTAAATCTGGGCATATTTATTTTCTTATTGGTATTGTTAGTAATAGTAATGTTATTTATATCCCTCAATTTTTATATTAAAGGCCACTAGAAACTGGCTTAGGAAAAGAAATAATATATAAGAAATCTACCAGAAAAGAATCTTACAAATATTATCTCCTATCTTAGATATAGAAATTCACAAACTATTTTTTTTTTGGGGGGGGGGGGCAGTCCTGGGCCGTGAACTCAGGGCCTGAGCACTGTCCCTGGCTTCTTTTTGCTCAAGGCTAGCACTCTGCCACTTGAGTCACAGCGCCACTTCTGGCCATTTTCTATATATGTGGTGCTGAGGAATCAAACCCAGGGCCTCATGTATACAAGGCAAGCACTCTTGCCACTAGGCCATATTCCCAGCCCACAAACTATTTTTTAAAGTTATTATTTTTCTTTCCCTAAAGAAAGAATTGTTAGGCCAGGTGCTTGTGGCTCACATCTATAATCTTAACTAGTCGGGAGATTGAGTTTTGAGGATTGTGGTTCAAAGCCAGCCCAGGCAGGAAAGTCTGTGAGACTCTTATCTCCAATTAACCACTAGAAAACCAGAAGTGGCTCAAAGTGGTAGGAGCTAGCCTTGAGCAGAAAGGGTCAGAGAAAGCAACCAGTCCCTGAGTTCAAGTCCCATGATCAACCAAAAAAAAAAAAAAAAGTAGGAAAAAAGAAAGGAGGAAAGTAGGAAAGGAAGAAATTGTAGTTGGAATTGTCTATGGGAACTTTGGTTTTTGGTGGGAAGGCTCTTTTTAACTCAGTATGTATTAATGAGAGAGGTAGACCAATGAAGGGGGAAAGAGGAAAAAATGTAGTCAGGAATTCATCGTATATACCACAAAATTAAGAAATGTGAGGGAAGGGGTAGGTTGGAGGGAGGGGTGAGAATGTTGAATGGGTGACACTGACTGAAATGCACTGTATTCATAAACTGCTTTATTATAGGGCATCTCTTTTGTACAACTACTTAAGAATGATTTCAAAAAATAAATTTAAAAATATTCTCAAAGGAGAATATGATGCTCATTTTAAATTACATATAATCTCTTATTTTCATCCTATCTTTTCAAAAATCATCCAGTTCCCAAATTAAATAAATTTGTGAACAACTTTGTATTCATTTCAGACATTCAAGTGTTAGAATATGTGCCTTTAGGCTGAACAAATATTAAATTCCCCATAAGTCCATTTATATCAATCATTCATTTTATACACATGAAGCACAAGATAAATGTAGGATGCAAGGGAAACAAAAGTAAAAGTGGGAAGTGTAACATATATCCTACCTCCAAGGATCTCATAATTCCTCAAGGATGGGACAACAATTATACATTAGTGATAGAATTACATCAAGAAGTTGATGAAAGAGGCTTTCCAACTAAATGAGAGTGAAAATTTGGGTCATACAAATGGGGGGTGAAAATTTGAGTCACCAGAATTTTCATGAACTGTAGATCAAATAATGTATTTTAAACCACATATTTAACTAATCATTATGAGACAGATCACTTAATTCTTAATATCATACATAATTAAAAATGAGATGGCTGGAGTCTTTTATATCTATAATTCTATAAGAGACTTGGGATGTGGAGATGGAAGGACCAAGGTTCAAGGCCACGCCTGAACAAAAGTTAGCAGGAAGTTCTTATTTCAAAACTAAGCTAGATTTGGTAGTTTCTTTCTAGAATCCCAGCTACTATGGAAGGGGAGGGATGAAGAACATGAGCTGAGGCTGGCCACAGACAATATGAGACCTTATCTGAAAATCCAAAGGACTGAAGCCAAAGGACATAGCAGGTACTGTCCTTACCCCCCAAAATTGTTCTAGTGACAATAAACACTTGGTGACTGTCCACCCAGAGAAAATGCAAAAAGATGAGGTATAACTACATTTCAACAATAATCCCTCAGAACTGGTTCCTGAGGAAAGAAAGAGAAGAAGTTGAAGGAAGGGAAGAGTTTTGATCTCCCTCATAAGGCAAAGTGGATATCCTGGCAATTCTCACAAATTAAACAGTAATTTCTCTGTGTGCCTCTTTCTACCTAGGAGTCATGAAAATACCTAGAGCAAGAAGAGTAAAACCAGACAAATAAACTCATTGAAGAGAGTAAGCATTGAAATTGGTGAGGATGTATGAGCTTAACCCTCAAGAATTGAAATATATTTAGAGTATAATAAATACTTTTACACTATGAATGTTTTTACAAAGGCAGAGTAACCATTAATTTTAACAATGTCATGCCTTTGCCCTCTTGTCTTCTCAATGTATTTGCTCCCACCATCCCATCACTTAGTCAGTTAGTTAGGTACCTGAGAGTTGGCAAATTACAACATTCAAAATCCTTTTTTTGGTGGGGGTCATTTCAATAAATATTATTTTATATGATCAGAAGCACATAGACATTGTGCTTTGTCTTTCTCCACTAAAAGTATCCTCCTTTAGTCTCACTGTGTGTGAATGCATAGAGTCCTATATAATGTATCATGTTCCCATGTATTTTAGATGCAGCTTCTGCATGTCAGAGAAAACATCTACCATTTGTCTCTCAGAGCTTTACTTCTTGTTCTAGGTCTATCAATTTCCTTGCCAATGAAATAATATTCTTTCTAATGGCTGCACAAAGTTCCATTGTGTATAGGCACCACATTTTGGGGGATCCACTCATCTACTGTAGGACATCTGGGCTGTTTCCAGAAGTCACATTAAAACTCTTGAGCCACAGGCTCCTCATCCCTTTTCACTTTGGTTATGTTTCAGGTAGAACCCCATATTTGATTTTCTTTCTTTTTTTTTTTTTGATTGCCAATTGCCCTAGCTTGTTATCACAGATATGTGCCTCCACACCAATTCCTCAATATTAAATAACTTAAAAGAATTTAAATTCAATGAAATAAGTTTTGAACAGAAGGTGTTATAATAATTAAAGATAAAGAAGGTTGACAAATTAGGAAATAAATGTTTTCATCATGCAACAAATAAAGAGAAAAACATGGCAAAACCCCCACAATGCTCTGAGCTACAACAACTGACAGTGGGATAATCATATCGAACACACATGAAAGCAACAGAATAAAACAATTAGTGAGAAGTTAATCGATTTGGAAGATGCAGCAGTTTAGCATGAGGTAATTGGCATCCCTAAAGGAAAATATGCTACATCTAGAACAGAACATCAACTTAATTATGCAATGTAAGTTACATTACAGAAAAGAAACACAAATTGAGTACACAAATCAAAGGAACACATAGTGGTCAAGGATATCAACGTCATGCAACTGATATGTAACTTGGATTAATTGCCAAATTGAGACAACAGAGGAACTCTTTCAACACTTAGACACATAAAACACATCTACACCAAAGAGAAAACATGCTAGTCCCAAAACTTTCTGCTCAGCTACAGCACATCTGGAATACAATGAGCTGCACAGACACAGAAAATACCTAGAGTTTTGAAAGGAAGGGGAATTTGGTGGTACATAGGCAGGAACATCTTGAGTTCAAGTTCAGCTTCAACTGCATAATAATACTCTCTCAACACACACACACACACACACACACACATGCACACACACACACCCATACACACCCCAGAAAGGCAGCTAAAATGTCTTTCAATTAGGAAGACAACGGGCAGTTTTACCAATCACTAAAGAACTCAACAGGCAAAGATGATTAAAAAAAAATAAAAGAACCTCTTTGTACAGTTACTTGACAATAGCTCACTTATTAAAAGTAGAATCAAAATGAATAATCCAAAGTAAACAATTCATGATTAATTCATCAGTGGTGGAAACAGTGTATATAAGTAAAACACTAATATGTAAACAGATATGTAAATTTTAGGTAAGAAAAAAAAGGTAAAATTATAGTATAACTTTTTTTCATTTTATAGTCTTAAATCCACAGGCTTAATCATATGTACACATATACACACAAACATACATTAATACAAATTAGCAGAGCACAGTGCTCCTGTAACTTCATCTTTCTGAACAATGACTGAATGCACTAAGATTAAGATATTTCTTCCATCACCTCTCTTATTTTCACTTACTTGGTATGAAGACTCAGTACATCTGCCATATCACAAAATTGATTCATTCAACAAATAGTCCGTTTTTGCCTAATTTCTATAAGGTAAGATGAACAAAAACATAAATAGTCCATTTGATAGGATGAGAGGGATGCAGACTTTCGTTGGTACAATTACATGTTTTGTGTTATTTACAAACAGAGATAATTACTTCAAGAGAAAGACGTCTGACTTAGGATGCAAGGCATAGGCAAGACTTCCCTGAGGAATTTAAATCCCCTATCTGTCTTTGAACCACTTTTCTCGTCTGGCAATCAAGAGACTGTAATATAAAAGGCATATTTAAATGTCACTGGTTTCTTGATTCTCAGCTTTCAGTTCTTTCATGATCATGCTAGGTAGTTCTTATGCTTTCTTCCTATTATAAATGAAGTAAGGTTGGAGAAAAATAGATGCTGATAGCAACCTAGACTTGATGCATCTTTGAACTTATTACCATTACAAAACAAAGTCTGTAAGGAAACCCCAAGAGAGGAATTTACTTATTTTATCCCAAAGCATCTTTGGTCTGCACACACATAAGCCACCATATGGGGCACATTTAGAACTTCATTAGAAGAAGAATAATTAGTCTCCCCTCATACAAGTAAAAGAAGAGACCCAGAGGATAAACACTTTAGGAACTGAAATAAAAGACTTTTCAAAAATAAATCTGCCAAAGCCAAATTAAGGAGAAATAAACCAGAACCCATTTGAAGAAAAATCAAATGAAACGAACCATTAATTCACCTGTAAAGCTGTACTGTCACTTGTAGATTGGAGAAAGAGATTGCATTTAATCTCATATGGTGGCATGGGTAGGGAGGGCACAGCATCGTGCATTTTAACAGAAGTACCCAAGGAAGATCTGTTGGTTGCCCTAAGGAAAAGAGTTGCAGAGTTAAAGACCTAAACTCTAGGAAATAAAGATTCACTGAAAAGGATACTCAGTTACAAGATTTATATTGTCAGATACATGTAAAAATGTAAAGGACCAGCCTAGTTGTTTAGAGCTTTGGTATTTTTTTTAATGCTGACTGAGAGAAAAGGGAGAATGAATGACAAGTTAGAGACTAGGTCTCAGCAAGAGAAAAGGGAGATAGGTTAAAGTCATTCATTAATTCAGGAAATTCCATTGGTTCTATTTTCTCAAAAGTACTTTAACACAACTATTTCAAATGTTGGGTAGAAACTGGCAGAAATCTATTACTTCATGAGACATTTATTTCAAAAATATCATTCATGACTGGTAACAGATTAGTTCTTCAAAAATGTTTTAAAATAAATTATTTATCTATCACATAGTCACAAAACCTAAACATTACTAGTCTATACATTGTAGAACCTTGGATTTCTCAAAAATCATAGTGTAAAAAAAGTTGATTGTTTCTTCATCTATTCATTGGTCCATTTCATTGTTGACTATTGTCAAAAGAATTTCAAGCAAGAATACACAGAAATATCTCTCTGATATTATACTTTGATGCTAGACAATCTTCTAACATTGGTTGTCAAGTGGTTGGACATATTCTTGGTTCCTTGGTTGTCTAATGCAGACTATACTGAGCCACCCACATTGACTATGATTTCCACATAAAAGAAATAAACACCAGTTCCAGGGGTTGAGGTCACGTAAGGTTTATCAGATATGATTACCTTGAAGCTACATTTTGAAGGATGAGAAAAGATATTAAATCTAAAACTGTAGAAATGTGGAGTTCGATGTTTAAGGAGATTTCTCTGTGCTTCTAAATGCACAATATTAGGAAGTGGTGTTTTAAATATTTCTCATGGAGATTCCAAGTGTCTAGATCACTCACTCTAGGTTTGACTTTCTAGGTTTCAAGAAGGTTGATATTGTGTGAGTTGGTTTCATTTACTCCTCTATTTTTTCTAGCACGGTAATTCTGGAGGCAAGAAACTACAAAGAAAATTCTTGATCAAATTTGGGCATGAAGCAATTGACATCTGAATTTACTTAAAGACACACAGCTGAAAATGAGAAATGTGTAAAAGCAGGAGCTGAAAAAAATTGTCCTATACAGATTTTTCCAAACAAATCAGCCAAATGACTCAGAGAAATATTTTACCTTATTTAATTTCTTAAAATGCTAAATTCTGAACTTACCACAAGAAATACTGACTCAGAAGTGATTTACAAATAAAGGTGAGAATTTACGTTTAAATACCTTTTAGGCAATAAGATCAAATCTATAAACAGTAAATCGCTTAATATCATTTAAATGAGCTAGAATTATTCTTTCTCTCTTCACAATTTCACTTTTGTTATTTTAGTTTTGCAGATTTTAAAAAATGATAAAAACAAAAAACCATGTGTTAACAGAAATAGGATTTATGTATAAATAGAATTACTTATACATAGCACTTACGTATAAATAGTCCGTGATCTTGGAGACTATTGATTCACTAATGAGAATAACAAAACATAGAACGGCAGGACAGCAGAGCTCCCATTCTTAAATGCAGGACAGTTAATCATCCTTAAAATATACCTGAAAGTTTCTCAAATCTTTGCAAAATTTCTCAAAGCAAACAGAATTCCCAGAATCTATAAGAAATATAAGTGCTTAATTTATCAGATCTCAATTCATAGTGTTTCCAATCAATTATTTTTGCCTAAGGTAATTGTGAGTTAATTTTTTTCAGCAATCAGATTCTCTGAATAATCCTGATTGCAAATGCAGGTCAGAGCGCTGGTGTTATCACTGATGGGGCTTGAAGAACACAACGGGGGTAAAAATTAAATCTGGAAATTTGAGTAGCCAATAGATAAGCTTACTGGAGTCTAGAATATACAAGTTAAGTGTATATATCACTTAATAATTGTATTATTAATTCTCTTGATGTTTACATATTTTTCAAATATATATGGATATATACATGTGCATCTATCAATCCACACACATGACAGAACTACCTGTTGGAAGTGTTTAGGAGAAGGGATGAGGTGAGAAGAGACAGTAACATACATTATTATATAATTATACTATAATATTTAATTATATATACATATTTTACTGTTTGAAAAATATTATTAACATATCACTGTTGTAATCTTATGTTTAAAAAAGATCTACAACAGAAAAAGAAATTTTGGCAAAGCAGGAATCATAACCCAACATGTTTATTATCCAGTTGCAAAGACTAAATATTTTTAGGAAAGAAAAACATGTATAACAATCAATCCCAATTAATGCTATCATAATGTGTGTTGTGTTTACCCTTCTTCTTGAGTAATGGGTCCCCAATTACTCCTTATGCGCAGATCTACATCACTCTTGGTTTCTGAACAACCCATGAGCTTAAATGACATAAATTTATGTATTTTTTTCTGCACAATACATTTCATTTGGTCACTTGATCTAATAAAAATTGAATGTACTTATTCAACTCCAATTTGTGTCTTTGCTCAGAAGCCCACACATATTTACTACCTGCTTTTTAATAGAAATTGGAGAACCCGAAACAATAAAATCACACCAAAAAAACAGCATCACTGTTCTAGAAAGCTGGAGAAGCATACTGATCACTGAGAAGAACAAAATCCAGCTCATACTAGATGCAGTAGACTTAGAGGCTATAATTGCAGCATAGACTCAGCTGGAACAGGCCACATAAATTTCTAGCAGTAACCGACCAGCACTGGAACCACAACTAATAATATAGAAAGAAAGCCACATACACTTGTAGCTTATGAAAGGCCCTGTGTGACCTTCCTATCAGGATCTTTCACTGTCATCATGGAACACACATTAGGTTCTGTACCTGGGAGTCACCTCTTGACAGATGGTAAGAGCAGGTTGTCTTAAACACACAACAGAATAGAAGTCTCAGTACTGAGATGAAATTTTTAAAAGCAGGCAAGGCTGATTTTATTCATTCATGCACTCCAAATGCTTCATAAAGAAACAATGTCTTCAAAGTCATATGGAACTAAACATTGGGATTAGAAGGTATCACAAACAGCTTTCTGACTTTAACTGCTACAAAGGAACATTTTCCCTGAGAAAACCTCAGGTGAAATTGGAAGAGTTATTTTGATGGTGCAAATTCTTAGAGCATCTCATGTATTACTTATCTGCATCTTGATAATAAAATGCATGAGCTTCTTTTATCCATTAAGTGGATATGTGTGTGAGTAGGTTTTTTTCAATATGGAAACACAGGAACTTGTTTTATCCATTAAGTATATTTATTGCTTTGTGAATTAAAATATATTAAATATATACTGAATGCCTATATATATGCTATTTTGTAGATATTAACTTTGGTATTTACTTCATGTTTTTCCTATTCCTGAGATAGGTCAAAACTTTAACTACTCTACTTATATGAATATTTCTAAACCTCAAGCTGTAATATGCAAAAATGGGGATGAGAATCAAGACTCTAGAGATGTTGGTGAGAATGAGAGCTAAATGGAGGCACACTATTCAACACAGTGTCAGGTTAAATTGAGATTGTTTAAATGATACTTCATTCTCGTAACAGAAGGAAATCCAGTTGCCTTGATAACATAGAACATGGATGTATGTATAGAGGTATGCAAATTTTATTCTCTAGATAGTAAGACATATACCATTGTAGATATAAATGTAGACATTTCAGCTCAAGAAATAAGGTTTAAAATGGGGCAAAGGCTGGGCACTAGGATACCAGGGACTGATGACTGTAAGCCTAGCTACTTGACTATAGTTCCAGGGGGGGAGTTCATGGGATTCTAGCAAAAAGCTAGATTCGGCATGCACCAGTTATTCCAGCTATGTTAGAAGGACTGTAGCATAGGTTGGCTGACAAAAAGAGAGAAAGAGAAAGAGAGAGAGAGAGAATCTCAAAATTAACCAGGGGAGGGCTGGACACAGGGTCAAACAGTAGAGTATCTGTCTCACAAGCACAATTTCTGAGTTCAGACCCTGTTACCATGAAATAAACAAGTAGAGAGAAAAAAAATATCTTAATGGTAAGTAACATATCCAAAACAATTTGTTGCCTTTTACTCAATCTATGGACAAGCTATGAGCTGTGCTTTGTTTTTTTCTCTGTGATTTCCCTCTATTCACTCTCCTCTGCTGGCACCTGGCTTCCTTCAGTGGGCAGTAGCCCCTTAGAAAGGACACATACTCTGTTGTCTTAGAGGTCAGGAGATAAAATGATATAAAAGACAAGTTCATAATAGGAACAACTAGATGTTGATTAAACAGAAAGTGTTCAAATGTTTATATCACTTGCACCTAGAAACATGAGTAACTTACAAAAAATAAAAGGAGCTCTTCACTCTCCCCATGATCAAAAATATAAAAATTTCATGCCAGAATCTCTTGTGAAAAGACAATTGAAATAGCTGCAGTTAGAGCTGCAGGAGAACTTTATGATGCCTGTAACCATGCAGAAGTTGTTATTTTACAATTGTATTTCTAGGATGATGGCTACTTAAAATGGGGTGAGTCACCTTTAGACTATACCAGATAATTACTTGGTTCTCCTACTGAAGTAAGGTATTAATTATAGAAGGTAATTAGTGACCTGTTTGAAGATCTGATCATATAGGTTTCCACTTATTGGTGTCTGTGTTCTCTATATGCACAGTAGAGGAAAGCTTCCAGCAACTGTGATTATTACCATTATTTCATTTTTATTGCTTTTCCTATTCATGGGAAGACCGGGGAAAGTCAACAATATAGTTAATTTGCTTTAGCAAACTGGAAAATGCAAGATAATATTATTTCTTTATGAGTTAGAAACTACCGAAGAACATCACCACAGGTTCTAAAAGTTTAGTGTGGCATCTAAATAGCAACTCTGGTTTGCATATCTCAATGTTCCTATTTCCTGTGAAAACACATAGCATATTAAACTGATAAAACTATCAAAAGGTAAGGCAGTCAGTGTAAAATTCTTTCAAACCAAACCTTTGTTATCTGTGTCTAACATCTCTGTAGCTTAATTTGAAATTTGAGTGTGCTTTTTTCCCCTGTTTGCCAGCAGAAGAAAAGATAGTTGGAAAAGACACACACACACACACACACACACACACACACACAAAGTTCAAGAAAAGGAATACCTTTTCACAAACAGAAGACTCTAGGTTTGTTCCCAGTAGAAATCCTTGGGTTGGTCAGCTTGCCAATGCTCAACCAAATCTTCTCCAAAACTCAAATTCAAGGAGGATAATTAAACAGGTTTATGGGTGCTTGGCCCCATTGCTAAGGCAGAATATTATAGGTGCAGGGTGGGTGGGGAATGCCGCAAAGCTGCTTACAGCCAGGAAGAAAGAAATCAATGAGAAAAAGAAAGTGCAATAAAATATAGCACCCTCAGGGACATACCCCAATAAGCTATTTCCTCCAACTGGATCCCACCTCCCAAAGTTTTTCCACCTCCTAACAATGAGGCAGGCACTCTGATCATTAACAGATAATCCATTGATGAGGTCCAGCCTTCTTTATTCAATCATGTTCTAGAGGTCACATCTCTGGGCACTGCTACAATGGGGCCCTGGCTTACATTACACAAGCAATTTGATAACTATGTTTTAATGTATCACAGCTGTGATTGGTTGCTTTGTATACCTGAGGGGAAAGACACAACCTTTTGCTACAATCCAGTAACTCTCACCACTGGCAAGACACAAGTGGGACACACCGGCTCTCTTGTTTAACTCCAAAAGCAGATCTTGAAGAACTGATCATTGTGTTTAAAGTTGTTTATGTGGTAGGTAACACTAGGAAGTACAGTGCTTCTATGGAGAGGGAAAGGAGAAGGAAGAATAAAAGTGCAATTGCATTGGGTATTATTTTATTGTTGTGCTTTGTTTTAATAGCACAGGAGTTTGAACTCAGGGTCTCATGCTTGCTAAGGCAGGTACTCTACCACTTGAGCCATGACTCCAGACATTTTTGGTTTTGATTATCTTTCAGAGATGACGTTGCATTGTAGGTAGCCACAGCTTACCTCACTACTATTGGCTTTCTATTTATGTCTCTCCCACACAACTGGAAGTACAAATATGTTCCTCCACCATCCCACCAGCTTGGGAGGTGAGGTAAGAAAGAGCTTATTAAAACCTTCTCAGAACTGTTTCTTTTGGCCCTTGATTCTGCCCTGTGACATGCCAACTGTAATGCTTATAAGAAGTCCAAGGAAATATAGTGAGAATCATGAATGAGGGAAGAAGGATCAGAATAATGTGACCACGTTGTCCACATACAACCAAACTTTCAGCTGGAATCACAGGGAGAAGGCAAGATGAGGCAATGACACCTCATAGAATCAGGGTCAAATTTGATCAAAACTCTTGGAAGCACAACTGTTTCAAGTTAGACTGCTTCTCCATTCACAAAGAGAACACAGTTAGGGAAAATGAGCCCTCTCTGGGCTTGAAGGAAAGAATAATAGCATATCATCCTGAAGACTCAGACAACCCCTTCGTTCAACAAAAGTAACAATTAAAGCTAGAAGAAAATGGGAAATGTCTGGCATTTTCCAAAGAACCTAAAATGCTGCAATTCTCTATGAAAAGTTTTGTTTTCTCTCTTCAGCATTTTATCTTTGGATAACAATGTGCCATTATGAAGGAAGGGGACAGCTGTTTGTTGATGGGGGAAAATGTAATTGCAGAATTTATAAATTCAAGCAGGCACTATAAGCAAGACCTGATATAGCATCAGCTTGGACTAATAGCAGAAAAGACAAATGAAGAGGCTCTCTCAAGAAATGAGCAAAAATGTGAGAGTGACATAAAGGAGGTGGATGAAGTGCTGTATAGGACACAGGCCTGAGTGGTCAATAGCAAAGTGGATCTCTTTTCCTGGATGGCTATACAGAAGCATGATAAAGCCACCTGGATTTCTGTGTCCTCACAGAAAAGAGAAAAATTGCTTGATTCAAAATATGCCACAGTAATTGCAAAAAACCTCCCTTCATTGTATAAAATAACTGAAGTGCCTTCCTCCTCCCTTTCTTATTTCTATATTCATTTTATCTATTTATTACTGTGGAATATTCTACCCTATTCTGACTAACACAGAAATTTAAAAAGACTAATAACTATTCTGGACCAAATCACACATGTCAGTTAGATCAATTTTTCACTCTCTAAAATTATATTTAGTAGAGAAGAAAACTCACTAAAGATAAAAAAGTGTGATTACATATGTATATATATAAGAATTTTACTTCATTTATAGCAATCTATATCAATTATGACAATAGATGGAAATGATTTCTGAACATCTCAATTGCTGTAACCATTTTAAGATTATATATTCACCAAACCCAAGTGCATGCTGTGTAAATAAATACACTTGCAGAAATGTTGAAATGATTGGCAAATAATTCTGAGATATTACTTATTTCAGACTGAATGAAAATCAAAGCCAAGTAGCATTAGATAGAAAGGAAAACATCATTTCATATTGATAAAAGGCACAATTCATAATGGAGTTAAGTCATAAATCATTATGAAACAAAATATTGAATTCAACTAAATTAAGTAGATGCTCTTTAGAAAATGGAATATGACTTCAATACAACTTTCTCAGCTCTGGATAGACTAGCAACTCAAAATGCAGTTATAGGGTGTTAAGTAATTGAAAAATCTGAAATACTCAAATAAAACGTATAAAAATGACTGAACATTAATGGACATTAAAGAACAAAGAGCTGTGCTGGTAGAAAATAAACTGCTGTCAGTTGGATTCTAGGAGGCCATTATGTGCTGTTAAACAATTGTTACATAAGGGAATAAACATGCACAGAATTAGAAGATCATTTTTGAGGGTTGGAGCTCATTCTTCTTTGACCCTTCTGGTAAATTCCTCTTGTCAATGCATACATTTCAAATCAGTAATATGAATTACAGAGTTCTGCAGGTGCCTTGCTATGATGAATAATCCCTGAAACACAAGGCTAAGGCATAAGAAATTCCATCAGCACAGTGTCAGGCATGATGCTGAGTTGAAAGGATCTGAAAAGGTAAGGTTTGGCTGTAGACTGTTCTGAAAGAGTGAAAGAATGTTTCTTCACCTCCAGACACTAGAGCTGAAAGAGAATGGAAGCACAGCTGAGTTCCATGTTGTGTCAGTGATTACATTTCTGCCTTAACTCGCTCTGTACATTTTGGGTTAGTCCATCATCACCTACACCTGAACAGAAAATTAACTTTTGGAAATATTCTCTGAACAATGGAGTACATGTAAAGTAGGAGCTGGGCAACTATTTTTCAACTGTGACCATTGGTTTTCTTCCTTTCCAGAGAAAGATTCTTTTCAACAAGCAGACAACAGAGGGAAGGAGTGGATCAAGATGACAGCTGGAGACCAAAATATAGAGCTCTTGATAAAATTGCCAGAGGCCCTAAACTAGGTCTGGCAAAGGGCCTGACAATTCCATGGAAATTAGCATCCAAGTATCTGCTCAGAAATATTCAGAGACTATTCAGAGAAGATACTCTTTGTAAAAGTTACCTCTTTTTCATTTGGTTGTTGTTGTCTTTCGACTAACTCTTCTTGTTGGGAAATATTCCAGAGTATTTGATAACAGACTAATAAACTTAAGGTAGGTTTTGGGACCATTTTTCATTGTATACTCCAGTTTTAAGATGTCATGGAGCCATGGCCTTTATCAACCAGCAATTTTCACACCTTAAGTCCTTAACCCTCTTAGCTGATAATTAATTTCACAGTTACTGCATAGCTGGATCAGTTTCCAATAAAAGAACCTGGAGAAATCTAACATGAAGTGGGCAGGAGATAATGCAAAAGTAATCATTATTTCACAGGTGTTTGTATTTTTCCTATTTCCTTGAGCCTTGTGAATGTATTTACATGACAATTTGAAAATGATATTTGGGCCATAATGGTTCCTAGACTGCTAAATACAGGAGGGGCCCAGGGACTTGCAGAGCTGGTAATGGGAAACCTGACTAAGCTAACATTTTGACACTGGCTGCTTCTCAGGAGAGGCAAACAGAGAAGATGAATTGAGAGGAGGCTGTCACTAGAAACTAAAACTGAAAAAAGAAAACAAGAAACCTTCAGAGTACACAAAAGAAAGATTTCAAGACTATAGGAGTTAATTAACAAAAAGGTGACATCCAAACCCTTGCAAACACAGGCTCAGTGAACTATATCAAGGAGTAGGAAAGATTAAATAAGCAGGCAAACTTGGAAATCACATTCTGATATTGCCCAGATAAGACAATCTCATAAATAGTATAGAAAATTGTCAAGGTAAGAATTGTAAGGAAACACTATAGAGAAAATACATTGTCGTTTTAAACTATGTATTAATGTTTTCCCAGACATTTTCTGTTTATGAATCTGGCATCTGTGACTCATGCCTCTAATCATAGCTACTTAGGAGACTGAGATCTGAAGACCAAGGTTTAAAAGCTAGTGCTGGCAAGAAAGTCCACGAGACTCTGATCTCCAATTAACAACCAAAAAGCTAGAAGTGGAACTGTGGCTCAAGTGGTAGAGTGCTAGCTTTGCACCAAAAGAAAATAAAATAGCTCAGGAAGAGCACTCAGGCCCTGAGTTCAATACCCTTTGGGAAATATTCAACTATTTTTCTGTAACTTGTTTCAATACTTTGCTTCACATATTTCCCTTAAAGAAATGTCTTTTGAGACTTTTTAACCCCATTTCTTTTAAAGTACTCTTTTGCAAAGTTTCTCTTCAGAGAGACATTATTGGTTCATATTCCATGGATGATCATAGTAAGTTTGCGAGGTTGACATGCTTATCTCTCTTTAAGGAAAAGGAAAGAGTGAGAGGCCATTGGAGGTTAATTAGCTTGTACTTTGTCTTCCAGAATTCAAGTGAAGAGATGGAGACTAAGAAAGAACCTTCACTTTTGTGTTGTCAATTAAAAATAAAGTGACACTGTTCTTTGTGGCATGGTGACACATTCCTCACCGAAGAGGCTAGATGTTCACAATGATGTCTTCTTAGAAATGGTTTGGAGGGAATTCTTATGTTACTCTGTTAATAGCTGATCATAAACTAGGAAGGTGTTCTAATTTCTTAACATTCAACATCAAATTACTTTTAATTTCCAAGACTGACTAGATTTTTTTAAATTGTAAATGTTGTATACAGAGGGATTACAATTACATAAGTCAGGTAATGAGTACATTTCTTCTTGAAGAATATCACCCATTCCCTTATTTTCTCCAGTTTTTTCCCTCCTGAGTGCCCTCCTCCACCCAAGTGGTATAGTTCATTTCCAACATAATGTCTAGTGCCAAAAATAACAACTTGTTTCTCCTCCTAGCTTTCCTTTGAGGTCAAAGAGCAGTTGCACTTGACACCTGAAGAAATCTAATTATGTCTCTTATTCTAGGCAGAATACAATTATTGTGATGATGATTATTACTATAACCTCTATAAACACAGAAATGTAATCCAGGTATGTGGGTAGTTTATCCACCTCCCAAATGTTTGGACTCTTGTCAATGCTTTTTGGTTTTTACTATAGTTATCCACACCAAACTGCAGAAAGCTCTCAATGCTGAGCCATTAAGTGTGTTAAAGAGAATTGGAATGCCATTCGCTGACTCTCAGAAAGCTGGGAATGACACAAGAAAGATCAATCACTCCTAGCATTACAGAGAACCAAGCTTCTACACTAAATGTAAGTTAATCAGAATCCAAGCTTCTTTGGACCTTGGAGTTAGGTTTAGGCCAATACAGATTGGGATTGTTTGCTGTTTCCTAAAACAAGGAAGTCACTAATCCTAGGACGGTTTCCCATTCTGGTGTCTGTAACTTCAAAGGGATTGCTATCTTACTTTTCTCACATAGGCCCCCATCTGATCATCAATCAAAACCCTGTTAATGGGACCTTGGGCATCTGTTGCTGGTGAGAGGCATAGGCCCCTTGCTACCCAGATAGTAGTTTCAAGTTTCACCATCTGGTTTCCATCACTGCCTTGCTCCTGGTTGTGGTGGGAAAAGGGTTCGGCTCTAGGCAGTTTGCAACACCAAACATGCTGGTAGGTGGCAGGTGCTTTTGAAGCACATTGCTTGTATGACTTTATAGTTTCACAACCTCTTTCATACCGTGTCTATTTTTCCTCCTCTTTACCTGAAACAAAAGCAGCACAGAGTCATTTAATCATCTTTCAATGGCCCTATAGTTAACAATTGCTGAAGCCAATGTCTTAGAACTGGGTAGCTTATAAATAAAACTTTATTTCCCAAAGTTCTGGGGTCTGGAAGGCTGAGATTCCACTCTGTTGAAATTCTGTTGTGGACTCTCTTCCAGGTGATGTCTTCCTTCTATACACCTCACATGGCTGCAAGACATGACAGAGATCATGCTGTCTGAGTTCTCTGTCCTAAGGGCACTAAATTCATCAGTGAAATTTCCACTGTTGTGCCATATTCACTCCCCAAAGCCCTTCCTCCATCTATATACCACCATATTGGAGAGTAGACTGTAATTTATGAACTTGAGAGACACATAAACACCAGCCCACAGTAATTTGAGGTAGAATTCTTAACCATGAATCAATAGGTCCACATATATCACAATCATACGTTTCCATTGTTTAAGTGTAGAGTACTTTTCTCCAATTCCAAAGTATCTTCTTTACTCAGGTCTTACATTCCATACAAGTTCTTAAATTGTCTTGCTACTACTGATCCAGGAGTCACGGTGTCTTGACAAGATCCTTTCTCCTTTCCTCAATGTCTGCTATATTCTCTTCATAAGTGACAGAGACTCATGAGCTACAAAAAAGGACTGGAGTTAGAGATAAGGAAGTTTGTTAAACTATTTTTCATAACAGAATAGAGCGTAGATTTTCAGTAGATTTTACAGGTGGTGCACTGTGGTCTGGGAGCATTATTACTAGAGAATTGAGATGGGTTGACTGAGTAATCATGGGACTTTCCTTAGATTTCATGGAACTAAAATGAGATCATAGGCTAAATTCGAAAACAACAAATTTCTTCAGCAAAGCCTTCCAATTAGACACAAGCTGAATCTGTAAAGAGAAAAGCAAGGGTCAAAAGGAGAAAGTCAAGTTCAGCCATTAACTTCAAGAGCAAGAACCACCTTTTAAAATGCGTGATAAATCCACATGTTCAGAAACGTGTCAAAAGAAGCCACAGCTGGAAAGAAAAAATAAGAGCTAAGAGAAACGATGGATGCTCAGGAAAAAAAAAATACAGGGTTGGAGAAAGTGCTGTTCATTGATCTGGGCTACCAACATGGTAGTGTCTTGGTGAGCTGTTGGCCTAGGAGAATCATCCAGGAGCTTTGTGCAGGCTTTCTGTCCCACTATTTAATGAAGCATTAAAACACATATGACAGCAGATTGGTGCTGAATGTATTGGAAGAGGAAAGACTAGAACAAATCCCTAGGAAGAAAGTGACTTTAACACAAGGCAAAGTCATAAATATCCAGCCCAGCTGTTGAAATGTATCACACAAAGAAGCTTCATTTCCTCATTCCTATTTACACCACTTTTTGTACCCATCATATCACCATTAGACTGCAAGCTTGTCAGAGGCTGCAGGATTAGAGTGACAGGTGTCATAGGCTCCCACACATGGCCAAATGGATTAGGAATGGCTATCTTTCAACAAACCACACATGAAACAAAATATAACTGCATTATGGCTTCATGAAACAGCACTAGACACAGGTTCTTACAAGTGAATGGAAGCAAAGCACTTCTAACTCTAGTTTATATTTGAGAGTTAAATAGAACAATTATATATAATTAGTATGAATATATATAAGACGAATATATGCAGATGTATAAAAGAAAGATTGTCATCTCAAGTATAATCAATTGTTAGTATACGTTTCATTAAAGAAAAGACCAAAGTAAAGTAAGATAAAAGATATCCTAACAGAACAATGCTTTTCACAAAGAAGACTGGAGTATTTCTTTTCTAACGACACTTGAAGAAAACCACAGATTTTATTTACTGAGAGGTTATCTAGTGAACAGCCACTCTATTCCTGACACTGGTGTAAGCTGGGAACCAAGAGAAGTCAAGGATCTCCCATTCTTTCCTGGAAAAGAGAGAAAGCACAACTTCCCATTGTATAAGAGGTACTTTGAAAACTACTTTTTCTGAAAAGCCCTGACTCTCTACACAGGCCCACACATGAAAAACTGGAGAGAATTTGGCATCCCTGCTTCCATTTTGCCCAAGTCTCTCCTGAGATCCTTTTGGAATGATAAGACCTGGGAGATGGACCACCTTCCAAGTGAGAAAAATGACCTGGAATGATGCAGCTGAACCCAGAAGCAGGAGGAATCCTATTATGGAACAATATTACTCCCCTCCATTGATGACAAAAAAAACAACTGCAGAACCAAAACAATGACCAACCAGGCCACTCTTTGCCTAGACCTGATTAATTACACATGCCTCAACTTCTCTCACTCCAGTTCTTACTGTTTAAACATCCAGCTCATATTTGTGCACTGAAGACTGGAAGAAATGCCTTCTTGCTGCCCTTAACCAAATGTTTCTTTCGCCATACCAGAGGAGCTGAACTCTGAGAGTTAGGCTTTAGGCCTGGAATTCCCAGGAACAACTGATGACTTATATATATATATATATATATATATATATTTAATTGGAGGCTTGAAATAGACATGTACGCTCAGGGTAAACATGGAAGTTTGTGACTAATATAATGCTCAGTATAGGACTTTTGGAGGGAAAAGATGAATTAGGCCAAGAAGGAGAAAGTTTTTTCAGATATCAGGCTTAACATATTGAACATGACAGAGCTTAGGTGATTTTCATATCATACAAGAAGCTGTGAACCCTAGAAAATTCTCCGGTCCTCCACAAATTTAGAATTCCATAGTAAAAGTTAAGATAGAATGTCTTTTCAGTTCATTAAACTTTTAATCACAACTAATTCAGATGCTTTTCATCTGCAAATGTGGGACTAACACACTCATGAAGACA
This sequence comes from Perognathus longimembris pacificus, assembly GCF_023159225.1. Lineage (NCBI taxonomy): Eukaryota > Metazoa > Chordata > Mammalia > Rodentia > Heteromyidae > Perognathus > Perognathus longimembris. The sequence continues at coordinate 18,266,457 of NC_063170.1, forward strand.
AGCTGCAAGCAAGGTTGCTATGATTTGTTGTAGCATGACAATACTTGTCTTGGGGTTAGAGCTGTGTGGCTCAGGTAGTTGGGCCCCTGCCTATGAGGGATAAGCATCAGAAACAGAGTTCAAGTCTAGGTATCAGCAAAAGAGAGAGAGAAAAAGAGTTGTCATAGTTTTTGTTTCTTGACCATCTTTCAGGTCTCAACTACCCAGTTATGACCCTGCGTAGACCCCACACTAAATAATCCATTACAAAGATGGTTTTTCCTCTTAAATTAAGCTATGTGAAATTCTGGAAGAAAACACTAGTCTTGGATTTAGGGCACCTAGATTCTAGTCCACAAATAAACTGCTATGATCAAATAGGAGTCACAGGCTCCCTGTCTTTGGGCTTTGTTTCATCATTAAAACTAGACAATTTCTGAAGTCTTTCTAATAATTGTAGCAAGGGTACGGTCTCCACTTTGCTGCACAATCATTTCTACACATTTAACAATCCTTTGTGTCATCAAGTCCCCTTTACTGAATAGTTGACAAGGTTTATATTAATATCACATTTGCGACTGAATTTAAGGCATGCTTTATTTAAACAGTGTGATTCAAATAGGCCTTTTTGAAAGGTGTCACTCCAATTTATTATTGGTTCATGCATTAATGAATTTTAAATAAAAATTCTTAATGAATTTGGGTGCAGTTTAGCTTTTGAGCCAAATTATGAAGCCAGGTACAATATTATTATGTGTTATTCTCAAGGACAATTTTAAATGAGATGTCACATTGAAGTAATGTTATGCCTCAGAAGAGAAGCCTATTTTAATAATGAAATAGAATAAGAAGTCATTCACAGTGAGAAGAATGCAGTCTTACTCTAATATCTTAGACATTTTTTATTTTCAAGGCTTTACTTAAAGCATGCACTGGGGAAATAACTGAATTCCCATATTCATTGCACATGTATCTATAAAGCAGCACAGTATATGACCAATGACATACACAATTTCAAATCAAACAGGAATTTTGATTGAGTGGCCAGTGTGCCTTTTCATTTAAAGCAAGGATTTCTCAGTATGGGGGGGGGGCAGCGTTGTTTTTACCTCATGATAGTGAGACATCTTGGACTAAACAATGTTGCTGCTGTTTTTGTTATTGTTGGATAGTGGCTGAGGATCTCTATTACTTCAACCTCTACAAACTGGTAATACTTACCTATCTGTAAAAATCAGACATTGTTCAGTAACCTCTAGGAAAGAAAAGCATCCCAAGTTGACAACTACTGGGGAAGGAAAAAGGAATATCAAAATTGAGAAACAAAGGACAAGAAAAACATTTCAAAAGCAATACTTATAAAACCATTTGGGGTAAATCAACTGCACAACTCTTGGGGAAGAGGGAAAGGGAGAGGTAAAGGGGGAACGAGGGAGGAGGTAACAAGTTGAACAAGTAATGTACTCACTGCCTTACATATGAATCTGTAACCCCTTTGTACCACACTTTGACAATTAAGAAAAAAATTTAATTTAAAAAAAGAATTTGCAAAAAAAAAGTATATACATGACACCCAACTTATGAAATTTGATCTCTCTCTGTGACTCTCTCTCTGTAGTATACAAATTTTATTTATTTACATGATGTTTTAGTACAGATTTACATAAATATTTTACATAATTTCAGGTGTTACAAACCTTTTATCTGAAGGCACATTTCTCATTACAGTCATAAAAATATCTTCATGAGTGCTGGGGATATGGCCTAGTGGCAAGAGTGCTTGCCTCCTATACATGAGGCCCTGGGTTCGATTCCCCAGCACCACATATACAGAAAATGGCCAGAAGTGGCGCTGTGGCTCAAGTGGCAGAGTGCTAGCCTTGAGCAAAAAGAAGCCAGGGACAGTGTGCTCAGGCCCTGAGTCCAAGCCCCAGGACTGGCAAAAAAAAAAAAAAAAATCTTCATGATATTTCAAGGAGCTCAAGGAAAATGTTATGGATAACTTTGTTCATTGAATGTAGACAATAAGACAAAGCTTCCTTTTCTTGGCATCTTTCTGAGCTCAGCATGAATACTTTCCATGGTGGGATGGTGACTACTTAGTACGGTAGTGAAAAAGCCTACAATTGTCCGCCCAAGGTATTGCCACTTTTAAACCAGTTCACCTCTATATTCAATTCCCTGCTTTTTCTGTCAGGATTGTCTGATTCTTTAGTAAAAAGAAAACAAAGGAAAAGTTGCAATGTTCTTCATTGGATTAAACTCTCTCATCTTTTTCACCAGGGTTTTGTTTTTGTTTTTGTTTTTGTTTTATAATCTGTCCAGGTCCAATTTATCTTTCCCTAAAGACATCATTTTCATCTCTGCTACTACCTCCTAACATTCTACCTTCTACTTCAGGGAGCAGCTGTAACTTTAACTCAAGGGAAAGATGAGGCAGAGTTCCAGCATATAATTTGCCATCATTCTGACTTATTCCATAAGGTAAATCTCCTTTCCTTCTCTGATCCCTCTTTTCTTTTTGGTCAATTTATGCTCTTTAATATGACAGATGTGTTCTGATTTCAATCTATCTTTATAAACCAGAGTAACCAAAAACATAATACCATCTACTGCATAAATATGTTCTCTACTGTAGTCTCTCTTATCTGTTCTCATTTCTCGTATTCTTTGATGAGAACCTTTATCCCTTGTTTCCCCTCACTTTCCTTTTCCTCCTTAGGGTTGCCACAGGACTAGCTATAGAAGCAACACCACTTGATTTAAATCACCAGAAAAATTTTAATGTCTGTTCTTGATCAAAAGTCACACAAAAGAACAGCATTTGCTTTTCTGGAAGACCAGAAATAGAAGATTATACCTGGAAGACAGCTGTTATTTTTAAGACCCCTTTGAGAAAGAGTTACAATGAACGCTAACTGTTCATTCATGTGTACCAACTTATACTGCTGTTGCCTTATCAACATAAGCTTATGTTGAACAGAGGTTGCATTGTTTATTTATGTACACATTTATTCATTCAGGGGTTTGTGGGGAGATGGAAGTGTGCAGCTCGGTCATTAGCTTGCTCCATGACCTTGTGCTAGTCCTTTAAACTGTTTGGAGTTGAATTTATTTTGGGGGTTAGAAAGCAGAGGGAAACAGAAGTGATTATGCAATTTCTGGAGGCAGTTTAGCTGCTCAGCTTTATTTTGTATTATTCTCATGGCAGAATTTTTCAGTAAATAGTAGTTTTTGTCTGTCATCCCTCTACTTCCCTCTAAAATAGGATTCCAGGTTTGTTTAAGTACCTACCATTTAACTCTCTGACTTAGGGGTCATAACCCAGCCCTGGCTCAGTAGTTAATACTACCTGCTCTAAACAATCATGCTGTTCTTACTCTCTCTACAAATCCATCCACAAGCCTGTGACCTTGGGAGGCCTGCTAAAGGTCTTCTGGGTGAGACTAAATTACTCCTGAAATAAAAATCTCACAAGAGAATAGTCCTTTTACCCCTGAATACCATGGTCAAGCTGATTGTCCTGATTACCACACCTTCCTCAAGGCTGTGTGAAATGCCATGAAGTAAAATCCATGTGTCCTCCATACTAGGGAAGAACAAAGGAACCAAGTTGACAAAATTGAGCTATTCACACAATGTGCCATACAACCTGCATGGAATGGGGGGGGGGCAGCTTGTTCCCCCTCTCAAGCATTCACTCTTTCCTCTTCCTCCCTCTTTTCAATTTTATCAAGCCACCCATTTTCACTGCAAGGTGCAGCACTAACACTAGCCCTGGAGAACAACATGTGATTGTGACTGTCGTGTTGTTCTACTTCCGCATTAACTTTTTGAAAGGAAATTGCTTATTTCATAATCCTTCAGATTCTCTCTCCTAGGACCTGAGCACATATTTGTACCAAGTTAGAAAAAATAATTGATCAGAAAACTGTGCATACCATCCAAAGAAATGCTTCAATAATAAGACAGAAAGAACACTGGGGGGAATAAATTCATAGAACACAGCCACTTACCCTGAATGGTGACCCATATCGTAGTTGGTAGACTTATGGTCTACATGCTAACTGAGAAATCAAACTCTTACCTTATTTCACCATTTTGTTGGGGGGGGCTCATTTCTATAATCACTTTACCTATAATTTTCCATGCTCTAGCAGGACTCCCTGCTGTGTGAAGTGATGTATCTTCTTTTCTCTTAAATAATGAATTTCACTAATAAGCTGCCAAAGTCCTAATTGATGTGGTCAAATCTCACATCTGTTGCCTGTGAGGCTACACAAAACAAAAAGCCTCACAAGACAACTAGTGAAAATTAATGTGTAGAGGGCATTTCAAGGTGGATTTAATCCAAATATGTTTAGGATTTAAAAAATATTTTTAAATCATTGGACTCATGTTTTTGAGCTTTTTCAACAGTTAGCATGCCTTAATGAATAATGGAAATAAGAGTGTCTGTAACTATCGCAGAAATCCAGGAAGAATTTAGAAAAACTTGAACTACTCTTCAAAGTGGTAAGTGCTGTGGGAAAGTTATTATGATTCAGAGAAGATCCAGGGAGATTATGGGAGTCTTTTGAATTCCTGATGAGACAGCCCAATGAAACACACAGAAAAGACAAAGAACCACTGACAAGTTAGGGGTCAATTGGCTTTTCCCAGTGGTGGAGGTGACTGTGTACGGTCACCTGACCCGATGTGATGGAAAAATAGTCACAGAGGCTCATTCTCATCCTCTGAAAAAATAAGATCACTTCTAAGATGTTTTGTAGCTATGATCATCTAGCGCTCTGTGTCTGAGTGGGTAAGGCCCCTTTGCCCACCGAGTGCTGCTTCTGCAACAAGCTGAAAAACTCCAGGGTACCACAGAGCCAGTATTTATGTTTGCAAGAAACGAGTCTTGAGAAAAGATCACTCTGCCTATGAGATGTGCACTGGAGTAGTTACAGATGCATCATTGATGGAGGGAAAAATAATCCATTTAATTAAGAGCAGAGATAGGGATGTGTGATGATTCCGCTAATTAAGATTGGTATAGATTTCACGTACAGCACTAACAAAGAGAAAATAAACCTCCTTGTTATCAGTTGAACCAATGTTGAGCTACGAGAAAAAGACAAAACCACAATGGAATAAGAAAATGCTCCTTTACTTCAGACCCACCCATAACTCTACCCTCAGCAACATATTTGTGTACTAAAGTTCAGGTCTGCCTTTTCTAAGCCTAATAAACATAAAATCCATAAAAGGAAAAAAGTTCAATTCCCTCACTCTGTTTCCTAATCAAACATTTCAAAAATAACTGTAACAAAAAACTATAATGACAACCTGGGTTCTCATACTCTTCTTTGGAATTTTAAGAAGACAAAGATATTTCCAAAGATGTTCTAGAAACATATCTGAGTGTTTCACATGTGTGATAAAATGCGTTGGCTAAAATCTTTGTTCAATTCATGAAGAAAATGACTTTTGAGAAGTTTGAAAAAAGAGCTTGTGATTATACAGAGTATAAATAGTTATCTAAAACTCAAACCCAGATGAACTTTCTTCAGAACATTTGATCTTTACTGGAGCCTACTAGGTAATGGAATATTATGTACCCATTAATAAATGTCAGCAATAAACCAAGTACGATTGCATTACAGCATGAACCCAGGTTAACTAAAGAGAGAGAAAAATATATCACTTTACACTTAACAGCCCTGCAATAAAGTCCACTAAAGTGAAAAGAAATTCTCTTAAATGTTAACAGCAGTTGTGATAAACCATTAGGGTTTATTTCCCATCTATTGCTGGGAGTTCTTACAATATGCATAGGCAATACCAAATTTGGTTTTTCACAGCAAATATAAATGTCACAAGTTATAAATTGAGCCACTGAAAAATTATGAGTTATAAAAATATTCCTCATACTAGAGAGGAAAGATAGTAAAGGAGATTATTGTTAAAGTGTAAGAATTAATGCCTTCTAACTATGAAAAGGAAAGAAGGTGATGACAAAATTAAACAGAATGAAAGACAAACAGCAGGATAATTTAATGGAGCTCATTAATTTACGTTTATTTTCTTTTTATAAAAAGCCTATGAACTTGTAGGGGCTCTGGTGGCTCACAGCTGTAAGCCTAGGTATTCATGAGGCTGAGCTCCAAGGAATCATGGTTTGAAGAAAAGACTCCCCCGACTCCCAGAAAAGTCTATGAGCAAAAAGCCAGAAGTGGAGGTTTGACATGAGTGGTAGAGCATCAACCCTGAGTAAAAAAATCCAAGTACAGGCATGTAGCCTTGACTTCAAACCCCAGTACAAAACAGATAGCAACAAAGAGCAAAACAAGTAAACACCTAAAAAGATGATGATATGTAAAAATTAATTACAGTGATTTGCTAGAGGGTTAATGAAAACTATACTATAATATGTGTGTTCGACCTTATCATCATACTGCTGCAAAAAATAAATGTTAGACTAAAAAAATGCAAACTTTATCTTAAGAAATGTGAAGGTAACTAAAACTAGATCCTTATATATCACCCTGCACCAAAATCAATTGCAAATGGATCAAAGACCTCAAAATAAAAACAGATACCCTGAAAACACTACAAGAAAGAATAGGAGAAACACTTGGTTTCCTTGGCACAGGACAAAACTTCCTTAATAAAGGTCCAGAATTGCAAGAAATCAAAGAAAACTTGGACAAATTGGACTGCATCATACTTCAGAGCTTCTGCAGGGCAAAGAACATAGCTTGCAAGGTAAATAGAAAGTCCACAGATTGGGAAAAGAGCTTTACTGGCTATACAATGGACAAAGGCCTAATATCTAAAATATATGCAGAACTAAAAAAATTAAGTTCCTCCAAAACAAAACCACAAAGAACCAACAGCCCCCTCAACAAGTGGGCTAAAGACTTAAAAAGAGACTGCTCTTATGAGGAAATGAGAATGGTGAAGAGATGAGCTGGGAATGTCGCCTAGTGATAAAGTGCTTGCCTCGCATACATGAAGCTCTGGGTTCAATTCCTCCACACCACATAAACAGAAAAAGCCAGAAGTGGTGCTGTGGCTCAAGTGGTAGAGTGCTAGCCTTCAGCAAAAAGAGGCCAGGGACAGTGCTCAGGCATTGAATCTAAGCCCCAGGACTAGCAGAGAGAGAGAGAGAGAGAGAGAGAGAGAGAGAGAGAGAGAGAGAGAGAGAGAGAGAGAGAGATAATGGCCAAGAGACATATGAAAAAGTGCTCTACATCACTGGCCATAAAATAAATGCAAATCATAACAACAGAGATTCCATCTCACCCCAGTAAGAATGTCCTTTATCAAGAAAACTAACAATGACAAATGTTGGAGGGGTTGTGGCCAAAAGGGAACCCTACTTCATTGTTGGTGGGAATGTAAACTGGTTCAGCCATTCTGGAAAGCGGTATGGAGATTCCTCAGAAGGCTAAACAAAGAACTCCCCTATGACCCAGCAGCCCCACTTTTGGGCATCTACCCAAAAGACAACAAACAAGAAAACACAAAAGCCACCAGCGCAACAATGTTCATCGCAGCACAATTTGTCATTGCTAAAATAAGGAACCAACCCAGATGCCCCGCAGTAGATGAATGAGTCAGGAAAATGTGGTACATATACACAATGGAATTTTATGCCTTTATCAGAAAGAATGACATTGCCCCATTCACAAGGAAATTGAAAGACATGGAAAAAAATTATACTAAGTGAAGTGAGCCAGACCCAAAGAAACATGGACTGTATGGTCTCCCTCATAGGGAATAATTAGCACAGGTTTAGGCTAGTCACAGCAGAGGACTACAAGAGCCCAATAGCTATGCCCTTATGAATGCATAAGATGATGCTAGGTGAAATGAACTCCATGTTAGGGAAGCGACTGTTATATCTCTGTTGTAAGTACTTTCAACATGCCATATGAAACTATAGCTTCTTTTCTTGATGATCCTCTTGTATCCCCTTCCTGTGGTTGTCCCCGCAGTATCATTGTATCTCATCTGAGTACCCTGGATACTGTATATACTGGTATTAGAACTAGGGAAGAGAAAGGAAATATCAAAATTGAGAGACAAAGGATAAAAAGACAAAGGACTCCAAAACCATTTGGTGTAAACCAACTGAACAACTCTTGGGGAGAGAAGGAAAAGGGGAGGGGGGATGGGGGAATAAGGGAGGAGGTAACAAATTGTATAAGAAATGTACCCATGGCCTAACGTATGTAACTGTAACCTCTCTGTACATCACTTTGACAATAAATAAGTAATTATTATTTTAAAAAAGAAATCTATAGGTATGCAAAGATCGAGTAGAATAAAGTAAAAGCACAAAACTGAGTTTACCTTTTGGCGTTTATCTAACAACTCCCATCCATGCTTGGTGAGAAATACTAGGCTCAAAGCTAGTCTCACCAAAAGGAAGAGTCTTGTACACTATTTCCCACATATTAAGTTGGAGTTTCAAAGATGGACAAACATAAAAGTGCCCTTTCTTTCCTCCTAAAAACAAAAGAAAAGGCAAATAATGAAAAGAATATTTGGCAAAAAGATGACAATAGAGGGGAAAGAGTGACTTTGAATTTCTATTGGTTTATAGCTAACCTGGTAGCCTCCAGGAACTCGAAGTCATAAACTCGATTTTAGGTAGTAGCAAAATGACAGTTCCCAAGGGCACTTAGCAAACCAAACAGCCATCTCTCTGTAAAAAGATCTATTTATTCCAGGCCTTAGGAAATTGGAATTCTTTTTCAGGGGTAAAAGGCCAGCACACAAAGATAACCAGACAAAAACAGAAATAAGAAAATATTTATAAGAACCAAAGGGGGAAAATTCAGGCGCTGAGTATTATATATTAAAAATATCAGGAAAATATTACATTTTAAATATTGAACTCTATTGACATGTATTAGTAGCAGTTCTCCATATATGTGTGCATAATGCCAATTTATAAGGTGGCATAGCACACAGGAATTTGAAAGAAATCAAATTCAGTAACTGAGTAATGTACTTAGTGCCTTGGGCCTGTAATTCTAGCTATGGGGGGGGGGGGGAGGGTTGAAATCCAGAGGATCATGGTTCAAAACCAACTTATTTCCAAAAATAAGCACAAAGATGAGTTAGAGTTTGGTTCAACTGGTATAGCACCAGCTGAGCAAGCATGAAACCCTAAGCTCAAAATTCCAGTACTGGCCAAAGAAAAAAAGGAAAAGCACCAAAAGGATATCTGATGGGAGAGAAAACAAAAGATAAACTACAACTTCTTGGCACAGAAAAACAAACTGAAAAGGTTAGATGGTATAGAAAAAAAGAATTCAAACACTGATTGTCACAGAAGAAAATCAGAAAAAAAGGAAACAGAGTCCCATAAAACATTGCTATAGTTTTACCAATGATGGTCCTGTGAAAAGTCATATTACCTAGTGAAGTTTCCACTCTCCCACTTTCTCTAAGCACACTCTTATGATGTTCTACCACAAAATCAGCTACTAGTGCATTTTTCTGAAAATAACTCTGCTGCTACCCAACACATGGCAGTATGTAAAAGAAAAACTAATAGTCATAAAGTGAGAAAAAAAATTAAAACTTAGGAAGCATGGTGAGAAGAAACATTCTGCTAATTTTCTTGAATTAAAAAGAAAGTATCCTCTGCTAGTACTATCCTAATTGAAATAAATTTCAAAGTATAGATATAAGAGGTTTTTTTTCTTGTTATTTTGTTTTATAATGGACTGTGTGAAATTATTTCTTTTTCCTTTCATTTTTTCCCCTTTGGTTTATCTCTTGTTGTCACTTTTTTTTATTTTAGTACTCTGTGTCAAATATATATGTATATATATATATGTATATATGTGTATATATGTATATATATATATATGTTTATCTGATTTGGGGAAGGGAAGGGAAATCACAAAATAGTGAGACAGAGGAGAAAGGCTCAACCAAAGCAACTGTGATACATGACACTATGTTGGAAATGAGCTTTACAATTTTGGGAAGAAAGGAGTGGAAGGTGGAGGGGGGAAGAAAATGAAGGAGGGAATAACAATGTCTGACAATAAATATACTCATTATCTTACTTATGTAACTGCAATCCCTATGTCCAATATCCTTACAATAAAAAAAGAAAAAGCATCAAGCTTCAGTTTCAACAACTTTAAAGATGTCTGAGAATACTGTGAAATAAGTATAGCTTATAGAACACAATTTACCAACATAAAAATCAATAGGAAGTTTTTGTTGTTGCTGCTTGGGGGGGGGCTGGGATTGTTGTTGTTGTTGTTAGTGTTGTTTTAGCAGGGGTTTGAATTCAGGACTTTGTGCTTGCTCACTTTGCTTGCTTGGCTGGTGTTCTGCAACTTGATGCACATATGTAGCCTGTCTTTTTACTGATTATTCTGGAGATGGAGACTCATGAATATTTCTGCGTGGTCTAGCAACCAATCTCAATCCACTGTTTTTTAACCTCCCATGTAGCTAATTACAAAGAACTGGTACCTTGATAAGAAAAAGCAGGATATGGAAGGGAGGGAGGGAGGGAGGGAGGGAGGGAGGGAGGGAGGGAGGGAGGAAGGAAGGAAGGAAGGAAGGAAGGAAGGAAGGAAGGAAGATGAAAGAGGGAAGGGGAGGAGAAAGCAAAGGATGAGGAGAAAGAAGAAAGAAGTAGGAATAGGGAAGAGAAGGGAGGAGGAGGAAGGAAGAGGGGAGACGAAGAAAGAAAAAGAAAAAGACAATGATGTGTGTTCTATTGCCATGATTACAACCTGACAACCAACTAATGGATTCACTTCTTTATATAATAACATCTCCAAGGCTATGAGCTAAAAATATGTATTTTCTCTTTCATAAAGTCATTATGCCAGGTATTTTGTTTATTGTGTTTTCATTGAGCTGATGAACACAAAGACGTGTGTGTAGTAGTGTGTGTGTGTGTGTGTGTGTGTGTGTGTGTGTGTGTGTGTGGTATCATATAATTTAGGAAAGGAATAAGTTTCTGTATTACTCTAAAGAAAAGTTATGGCCTTGATTGGCATTAGAATTTGATGCCATAAGGACACATGTTTAATTCTCAGAACAGTCACAAAGATTCAGAATTAGAGAATATTATTAGTTTGGTTCCAGTGACTCATAGTTGTGATCCTAGCTAATCAGGAGGCTAATTGAGATCTGAGATTCATAGTTCAAAGCCTGTCAGGGAAGGAAAGCCCATGAGACTCTGATCTCCAATTAATTACCAAAAATCTAGAAGTGGATCTGTAACGCAACTGGTACCGTGCTAGCCTTGAGCTGAAAATGCTCAGGGACAATGCCAAGAGCCTGAGTTCTAGCCCAGGACCACCACCACCAACAGCAACAAAAAAGTATTACTAAGACACTAGCAAAAAGGAAAAGTAGTCAAGACATTCTCAATCATTCAAAATCAAAAGAGAGCAAAAAAAGACGAGGTAGGAACCTAGAGTATGCTGGAATAAATAGAAAGCATAAACTACCTAAATAAATCAATAGTTATATTAACCATAAAGAAGAATGACAGAAAATAGCCATAGCAGATAAATAAGTAGTATTTATCACCATGAGAACCTTATTTTTAAGCGAAATGGGGGGAAAAAAATCTCTTCAAGCACAACAAAAGAGATTTAAACAAGAGTTTCGAGATAATAAGAAACCTCAGATGGCTTAGGCAGGAAGATGGAGATTTCAAAGCCAGCCTGGAATTTACAGCAAGATGCTGGCTCATAAAACCAAACCAAAACAAATGAAGAGTAAATAAAGTAAAAAATGAGTTGATAAAGCAAACCTTAAGTATATAAAATAGTAAGAACAATCTATGAATTACTAAGATCCATCTGTAAATTAGTTGAACTATGCAAAGGAACAGAAAAAATAAAGTACATCTATGCAAATATTTTTGTAGTATTTTAACCTCCCAAAGTTAGCTGGAAAGAAATTCTCCTTCATTTCCTATTATTCAGGGGAGGGCTGATTTTATATCTCATACATTTCTTCATTCCCTTCCTGCAGCCTGGTTGTCAGGCCTCCCTGGTTATCCCCATTGTTAAAATAGGAACTAAAGATTTACTGGGAATGTATGCTCTTCCAAATGATCCAATACAGTCCTTCCATCTTCATAAGCTTACTTATTAAAATCTTTGACTAAACACAAATTGTTTGGTCTTATATTATCTGATAACACATTTTGGATTTGTGTTCATTTTCTCACAATGCTTGGTACTTTTCATACGATAGAATATATACATGCAAATACATTGTTGGGATTCCTAAACACAAATGAATCTTTAATCTAAAAGTACTTCAGTAGCACAAATACTGACCACTGATCTGCTACGAGGCTTCTTTTTATTTTACCAGGTAAATGTACAAAGCTAAAAGAATCCAACTGTAAATGTATTTGCCTAAATCTGTTTTGACATAACCAATTGCAAAAATAAAAGTACATATGGCAGGCAAGAAATTCCAAGAACCAACAGTTTGTATCCTTTTGAAAGTTGCAAACCCAAAAATATACAAAAGCTAAAAATTACCATGCACCAAGAAAACATATTGGAAAAGCCAACAATTGGTTTGATCTCAGATTTTTGTTTCTAAACAAAGCCCAAGACAAATATCTGGTGCAATTCAATATCTTTGCTTGTTCTTAATGAAAATTTAGAAAATATCCTTTTGTTTATAGGTTGTACTAGTCTTTCAAACTCTTGAATGGAACTAAAAAGAAGGAAAACAGTACCTAAACTCAAACCATAAACAGAATTTCTAACTATAAATAAAATGTAATTGTTTCAAACACTGAATCAAACTAATGAGGTCATAAGGGATAATACATCTGATTCTTCCTATCTAATTTTTATAAAAAGGCTTTAATGTGAATACAAAAAATACAATAAAAATTAACCAAAACACAAAAATAACTTGAGGATCTCCTGAAGGCTTTATTCGAAACTGAACTCATGAAAAGGTCTTGATATGGAGAAGCTTCCAAAAGAGTTATGCACATAATTGAAAATAAGACGAATTATAAATGTTGAATCAGTACAATAAAAAACAACTGAAACTCAAGAAGGGCTAATTATCAGAGCAGATTTTCTTTGGCTTTCTTTTGAAGTATTTCCTATAGGAACTTCTCTTTGAAGACAATCCAGAAGTTTCCAATATTAATTGTGTATGTATGTGTGTGTGTGTGTGCGTGAGCATGTGGGTGTGTGGATGTCTATGGGTGTCTACATATATGTGTGTGCATGTATATATATATATATATATACAATGAATTATACATAAATAGAGAGGGAATTAAACACTTAGCAGAAGATAATAACACAAGATAATTCCCTTTAGTTTTCTTTCAAATTAAACTAATATTTGCAGTAAGTATTTCATTTTTTTTCTCAAATTTTTATTATCAAACTGACGTACAGAGAGGTTACAGTATCATACGTTGGGCATTGGATACATTTCATTTTTAAGTTACTACTTTTTGACATGATCTATTGAAATAGAGCTTGCACTGATTCCCGATAACTCAGTCTGCAACTGAGTTATGAGGAAAACGTAATGTCCTGAGACAAAGTGGCTGTGAATAAATTACTATGGACAGTGAAGCATCTACTTATTAATTTTCCACACTATTTTCTGCTGCCAATAAGCAGAGAACTGTTTCAAGAAGAGGAAGACAACTGCTATGAAAAATCTCACTCATCATTATTCTCAGTTTTTCAGTCAAAATATTAAATGTAAACATCAATAATGGTGATAATAATGATTGGTCTAATGCCTATTACCATAGTTGATATTAGTTTTAAACAGGACGCTTCCTGGACTTTAATTTTTTATTCAATCATTCCATCAGCTCACAAAATTCTTTCTGAAAAACTCTGTGATCCTTTCATCACAGTAAACGATGAGAAAGGCATGCCTACTAAGGTTGCTTTAGAAATTTCTCCTTGAAGGATACAAAGCAATGACTAGGAGATAATGGTCTTTAGGGTTTGTCATTGGAAGTCTCTCTGAAAAACCTAAAATGGTCGCATTGATAATTAAATACTAATCAATATACCCATTATATCTCTTTCTTACACCAATTCACGACGTACTTATAATAGTTAACCAGGAATTGCTTAAAGGAAATGAATACATTGTGATTTTCTTTTCAAAATCAAGGAATTGTCAGTCTTATAAATTATTTTTATTTGCCAAATTGTGATGTATGAATCTCCCCCAAATATATTGCATGATGTTTTCCATGGCTTTGCCAACTACTCCATGAGTAACTAGGCACTAAATATCATGTTAACTATTCCAAAACTTTCATTAGAAAGAATGACTCCCAAGCCACCCCCCAAAAAAATTAGATTTATTTTCTAGTCTCCCGAGGAATGGAACTGTTCCATTCACAAGAAAAGCAAAACTACTTAATTACTACATTTATTAAGCATTATATAGATGCCAAATAATGCCATAGATTCTTTTTAAAGATTTTCCTAATTCATATCATGGTTTTCTTTCTTTTTTTATTATGATTTCTTCCCTTTCAATCCTTCTGATTTTATTTCCTCTACTAACACAGATCTAAGATGAGAGATAAAGTAATGAATAATGAATGTTTTCATAAAACTTGCATTCTTTATAAAGATGGAACACAGCAGCAGAATATAAGGAAATCAATAAGTCCATCCAACAAGCTAATTCCCAGTAGTACATAGAAGATAATAAGCCAATGCAACCTGAAATTATGAAGTATGCTAGCAAGTACCCATTTGTGTTGCTGTATTTGAAAGTTGGGCTATTTCCTGCATCAGTTGCCAAGAAATGCCTTCCTGAGAAGATATTATTAGAGATGTATCAGATATTTGTAACAAAAAGATCAAAATATCTCAAAGAAGAAACTTTAAGAAATAACAAACACCAAATGGTAAATTTGAAGGGGAAAATGAGAACAATGTGACAAGATCAAAATGCTAGAGATACTTGGGATTGATCTTGTAGGATTTTTGAAATTTACTTCCAGACTGATAAGTCCATATGATTTAAAATCTAATTGTTACTGGTACATTGTTTCTATTGACATTTTTAGAATTATAAAATTCACCAATAAAGTGTCTCTTCATTTGATCTTCGCAAAAGGTCTGTGAAATTTTTCCAATGTGTACATGGGGGCAACTAAAACCATCTCAGGGTTAATATGTTAAGGAAATATGAATTAGAACAAGAACTCAAGGAGCTGGGAATATGGCCTAGTGGTAAAGTGCTCGCTTTGTATACATGAAGCCCTGGGTTTGATTCCTCATAACCATATATATAGAAAAAGCCAAAAACAGCAATGTGGCCCAAGTGGTAGAGTGCTACCATTAAAAAAAAAAAAAAAGAAGAACAAGAACTCAAGGTTTGGGATTGTTCATATTCTTCTGCTACATAAATCTGCGAGGTGACTTTGAGTTTCAACCCAAAATAGAAAAGGTATGAAAATATGTGTGTTGAAATTGATTTGAAGTTCAGGGACAAGAATACAGTATTCTATCATTTTTCAAATATAAATACTATTTGCACATCAGTTCAAAATCAAATGACCAATATTTTAGAAAATTCTTGTATCTAAAGATCATACCCCTAATACAAATGATGGGTAAAACTACCCCTTGTGATAAAATGTTTCAAGAGACTTTTCGTTTGCAACATATTGTAATTCAAAAAAGATGCCAGATTGCTTGGAAGTTCATGTATTGATGTTTTAATGAGTAGACTATTTTATCTAGTGGAGCACATCCAATTAAATTTAGCATTCAGTCATTTGCTAAGGGGACAGTCTGCAGCTTCTAAATGATTCCATTTCTCCTTTGCTTCCCCCTCCAGTTCCAGATGCCACTTTGATGACTTGTTTGTTTTTCTAAGGATCACTGAATGTCTCACTGGAATCCTATTCATGGAAGAAAAGTCAGGGCCTTCCACATTTAGTATTTCTCCTAATTTTCCTCAGCTCTTCACAGTCATTGACTTTTTCCTCCGGTTGCAAGAAAAGGTGAATTTCCCCAGGATTAAAATGTAATGTTTTTCTTTCATTTCATCATTTGATCCTTACTTCCCCAAATATTTATTTAGTGCCTACCAGGCACTATGAACACAGGCGAATGAGGCAAAAATCCCCATCTTTCTGTAACAATACAGTTTATCATGAGAAAGTGGAAAACACACACATGCACACACTAGTGCGTACTAGTACGTACTAATGTGTGCATTCATGAGATCAAAGCAATTGCTATGACAATTGTATGTTGTAAGCCACCCTCCTAAAATAAGGACGAAAGAACAGAGAAGACTCTTGGAGCTCCAAAATTAGAACTTTATAGACAGGCATAGAACTCATAAATAAAATCTAGTCAAATGGTGTTTGACAGAAGACATTTGCTCAAACTGTCCTTTGTCAACTCCTCAGACAGATATTCACAAGAGATTACACCAAAAACTTTCACACCTCAGTAATCACAATAATACTTCTATGTCTTAATGGATTTCTTGAGCAAAAAAATCACAGATTAAGATGATAAAACATGGCATAATACTAAAACAAATTTATAATCCTCAATTGTCTCATCATTGGATTTTATTTATTTTTCCTGAAGATTTATATATTTAGGATTGGAAGGTCTGGCTTGAATCATTACTGCAGGCAACTGACTGCCCTAAGTACAAGAAGGAAAAAATAAACACAAGTTGGAATGTCTACATGAGCTAAATGAAGGAAGACTCTCAGTAACTCCAGGTGGGATGAAAAAAAAGGTGCATTTTTTGGACTTCATGTACTTCCGGCCTCGGATGTGTTTTGAAAGCTTCCCACAAAGCAGTTTAATACAATCCATCAATGGTATAATTACAGCATAATCTCCAGCACAATAAAATAAACCTATAAACCTTAATCCATTTCCATACAAATGTCCTTACTAATGAAATCAGGAATGATGAATAAGAACTATGCACAATGGCAAACTCTCCTCAAAAAGGCTTCAGTTCCACACAAGTTCCCCATAGGTCTCTAAAATATTATGCCATTTATGCAATTACAATCAGCTACTATTCTTAGGGGTTAAAGGCCGCTGCAAAATAAATGGAGATACTGCTTCAGTAAAGATAGCTCAATCAATCTGGAAATGTTTCTGCTTGTTCGGGAGGATGACATACTCTAATCTGTATAGCAGACAATGGTGTTTCATTAAAAATCATGATTTCACAACTCATTATGTGATTGTCACATGAATGCATCCTTCCCCATTCTTGATGGCTAAGCTTTGTATTTCTCTTGGATGAAAGCCTCTGTATCCCACGAGTAAAGGGAAGCAGAATGAGCCTTTCATGGAAGTTCTCAGAGGAGTGATTGGCAATATTGAACAGAATTCAAACTTCATGATTTTAAAAAAAGGTATTTTTCTCAGGAAACCACAATGTCTGTGTTAGTTAGCTTTTAGGCACTGTGACAAAATACCTCAAAAAAAATAAGTAAACTTAAGGGGTAAAGATTCACTGGAGCTCACACTTTTTAAGGTGAGAGTTTGTTGTCAGCTTGCTCCGTTGTTTCTGGGCCTGTAGTGAGACCAAACATCATAGTAAATAAGGACATGGTTGAACGAAGTTGCTTATGTGAAGGTGGCCAGGCAGTAGGGAAAGTCAGACAGGAAAGGGTGCAGGAGGTGGGGACAATATAACCCTTTAAAGTTATGCATCCTATGACCCAAGTCCTCCAACTGTCCTTTAACTGGTTCTTACCCTATACGTTCCCATTACCTGAGCTGGAAATGCGGCTTCATGGTACAGTGCTAGCCTGGCATGCATGAAGCACTGGGTTCCATTCCTCAGCACCACATAAACAGAAAATAAGTTTTCATCATCTCCTCAAACCATGCTTCCAAATGGACTCACTTCAACTCATGAATCCATGGGCAACATTCTATTTTAAAACCACAATAGGATATAAAGGGCAGGAAAAACAGAAGTGATTATATTCATGGGACAAGAAGAAAATAAGCAATCCAAATATTGAGGGCCAGATTGTGAATTCAGTGTGTATTATTAAAAAGTTTCCCAGTGATGGAGTTTCGGATTTCAGTCCCCACTCACAAATCTATGAATACTAGCTTACAAATACATAGATTTCCTTTCATATGAGTCAATAGTCACCTAAAAATATCCAGCTATGTTCTCTAAAATGAAGTGGCCTTACATGGAAGGGAACTAGTTAACTGAAACGTTGGTAGCTGCCATTTCCACTTCCTTAAGAAAGCTTGACTGCATGCAATGAATGAGAAAACCACAACCCTTTGGAAAGGCAGATAGGGTTCTATGTAGCTTGGGAAACAATGTCAAATAATACTCTAGATATTGAGGCGAGAGTTTTAAGAGAAGAGCAAACATTTGGTAAGTAGCAATGAACAAAGACAGGCTGGAATGAGTATAAAACATGAACCAAAGCAAAGTATTTGGATCCAAGGTTGTGCCTCCATGTGCTAGAAAGATTCATACAGGGCCACCTATATTCATAAAGGTGAATGTGTGGAAGATGCCCACAAGTTGACAGACCCTCATGTAAGCATCTCTCTTGCACTTCACTAAGTGGCTAAACAGGACCATGAGATAGTCAGAAGATATAAAGTCAAACGGAAATGTAGCCAGTAATACCTCTCAGTCTGATATGTACTTCTCTTCCTAGAAGATTTTTGACCTCATAAATTCTTACTAATGTAGTTTTTCCTTCCTAGGGATCTTGGCAACAAACACTATGTTCTGGCAGAATATTTAGGGAGTTACAGTATTCTCTCACAAACACTTAGTGGCATTTTTGTATAGCTTCCATATCAAACACACAAATCTGTATAGTATATATTAATTGAGAAACCACTTTTCAAATGTAGTATCTAGTTCTGGTAGACCTGCTGAGCATTTTGGAAAATCTTATGGTCAAACTCATATACTACCAATCATCATGGAAAATGTGAATTGAGAAAGATGGTAATGATGTTTTAGAACCTGTATATTAAAGAGGGAAGGAAAGGATAGTGGCCCAAGTCTAGAAACAGAGGTCAAGGATTTCAGACAGGTCTATTTCTGTCACGTGTAGATTACTGTGTTCATTTTGATAATCCCTGTTTTTCCTTAGTAAAACAATATCTCTCTTCTCAGTGCTCAAGATGTTAAACAAACAAACACAAAACCACAATGCAAGCCATAGCTCTTTATCTCACACTCTCCTTCCTCTGAACTTTAATTTATCATGATGGTTTTACTACGATGTATGTACACCAGATACTTATGAATGTTCGCTATACCAAATGAGTTGCTTGTTAGCTTGTCTTTTATATTTCTTGCATCTCCTCTCATCAATTTGCATCATCTTTACAACTTGTGGGGGAGGAGAGTCAGGTAGGGAGGGAAAAGGGAAAAAAGTAGAGAGGAGGGTACCACAGTTGGAAAAGAAATGTACTCAGTACCTTGTGTAACTGTATCCCCTCTGTGCATCACCTCTACAGTGAAATAAAATAATAAATAAATAAATATAACAGAAATCTCAGAGAAATGACATCACAAGTATTTTTAGTCGGATTCTTCCCTATATAAACCCATCACTTTAAAAAAATCACTTCTGATATTCCTAAAATTGCAAAGACCATATTACTTTTGGGCTCAATGGATGAGTCTCTGCATCCTGTGATTTTGTACCTGGTAATCCTCACCGTTCACAGTTGGAGAGCAAGCCACTCTTTGTGATTTTATCTGTTCTCTAATTCATACTCACTGGGTGATTCGCCTGTAAGCCTCACCTTAGTCTTTTCTCTATTCCCTTTCCCCAGTAAAGGTCTCCACAGGAAAGAGAGTTAAGAATGTCATGAAAAATAGAGAATCACATTGCATTCTGAAGAATTTTTGTCACTGTTGAATAATAGAGCCATCCCTTCTCCTTTCTGTAAGACTGCCTTCCTTTATGGATATTTTCACCAATTTCAACTCAGTCATTAAATTTCATGTAAAAACACATTGTACTAAGTAAACCCCATAAAGGCATTATATAAAAGCACTCTTTCTGATGATGATGGAAATGATATAATATAGAATAAGATATTAGAACACATGTTCATGGAATAATTCGGTCCAAATACAAAATATCCAATAAGAAGTTATTTGGCTAGATTTCTATAATGAGTCCTTCATTGGAATTGTTAAGTCATGTGTCTTCTGATATTATTGTTGAACCTAGTGACATGCTTTCACTACAACTCAAAAGAATTTCATCATTTAAATAGAGGCTGACCTGCTATCATCTAGTGTTTTCTCACCCTAATGCTTTTGCAGTTCTAAACTGGAACACATATGGTATTTGGAGAATGTAATACACAGTCATCAGGAAGTTTTAATTACTGTAATGATTTCAAATAGAATTTCTTCTACCTATCTCATTAGTTAAAACATACTATTTTTATTTTTACATGGAGATTTGTGATCTTTCCTATACATGCTATTTTCCATCTTTTTTGGAGGATGTGTAACATTAAAAGTAATTACCAATAACCTCTGAAGGCCACCATTAAAGGCAAAAATTAGCCTGTACTCACAATACTGATACAAGCTCTATTTCTTCTGAATGTAAACCAAGGCAATAATGAACACCCTACAAAATTAGGGCTTGAAAACACTGCCAACAAATTCTTGCTAAGAAATGGAGCCATTGGGAAAAGAGAATTTTATATGTCATAAAGGATATTAAACATACCTTACTTTTCTACTGCCCTTATCTTCTTCTGTTTAAGCATGTGAATATCTGATGGAATAATTGACCTTTTATGGTTGGCTATTTGAATAAAAGTGTTATTTATTCTAAGTGGGAGATTTGAGTTGATAAATACATAAAGTATTTCCCAGAGACATACCTAAAGAAAAATTAACATGATCTCATTAAAAAGATATGGTCCCTTACACATCATTTGCTCATACATTTAAAAGACAGTAATGGAACACTGATTATTATCAGGCCTGGCATAGTAAAATTTTTGAAGTACAGTACTTTGCTTCTTTTTTACATGGAAACTATGTTTCATTGTTCCTTTTCAAAGATAAAAGGACATTTAATGATTATGATGATTTAAGATACTGTAAGTGTGTGTGTGTGTGTGTGTGTGTGTGTGCTCACAAGCACATAAATATACATGCTGCCTGAGAGTTCATGGCTACTCCTGGGTATTGACAGTGAGTGACTTGTAGCCACATGACTTGATTTTGACAATAAATCAACATCCCTCAAAATATCCTTTAAGTAATTGTCATTTGGAGCCCAGGATTACAACTGGAGTATAAAATGGATAAACAGGATGAATTTGTACACCAGTATCCTTTCTATGATTGGCTGTACTTATCTGTGAGACTTGTGTTCCAAGACCCATAAGAAGCAGCCTCAACCCACAGAGAGTAGTGACCCCTGCAGATGCACATACATCGTGGTGATTATGTTTAATTTATAAAGCAGGCACATGAAGAGATTGATAATAATAGAACTAATGAAACTAAATATTACAATAAAGTTTCTATCACCATGACTCTTGTGCCCTGGGCTCATTCTGAAGTAAATCTCAGGTTAATTGAACATGAGTACATCTTGATTAGAACAATAAATAGAGATAGACCTGTGCATGGAATGGAAAATGCGAATGGGTACAATGTCCAGGAGAGGATGGATGTTCAGTGTGAGACAGAGTGGGATAATGCAAGATTCCATCACAGTGTTCAGAACAACGTTTATAATTTGCTTACTGTTGGAATCTATTTACTTTTTTTTCTCACTGTATTTCGTCTCATTTAACGAAGAGTACAGAAAGAGTAGAGAGAGAGAAAGGAGAAAGCTGTTTTACTGGGCACTTCGCTGTGTATTCATACAAGTTCAAAGATTTAACCTGCATATCACTGTGGTAGTCCATGTGCTTTCTTTTTATCTTCTCTGTGGAACTTCATCACAATCTTTAGAAAGCTCTTCTTTCAGCATAAATTTGTCTCTCTAATCACTACTTGAATCATTGGCAAGAACGAGATGATTGTTACTGATCTGCTGGGATGCTAAAGAGTTCTCAGATCCAACTATTGTTTGCCTCCAGGTGCTAATGATCATGCCTGGAATCCTAGCTATTCAGCAGGCTAAGGTTCTGAGGATTATGGTTTGAGGCCGTGCTGGGCAAAGAAGTCTAAATTTCTGACAGTCTATCTCCCAAGTAGCCAGTAGTAAAAAGCAGAGCTGGAATAGTTCAAGTGGCGGAATACTTGCAGAGTTAGCATGGTGAGTGAATGTAATGACCTGAGTTCAAACTTTGGTATTAGCCCTCTTCTCCCCCCAAAAGCCACATATCAATCCAGGAAGCTTAATAACAATTAGCTTATAATTGAACAACATAGGAACAAAGACAGGTAGAATGCTGGGTGTTCCTTTCTGGCTACACATCAGACATGAAAGGTGGGATAGCTAGGAATCAAACATGGACAGGAAAATTGGCAGTGCTCAGTAGTTAGCAATGTTTGTTTTTTTAAAAAAAGGCTATTAATGCCTTCACCTAAGAATAGGCAAGTTTTGAAAAGGGTATCTTAAGAACTGCTTAAAATCAATATCTGATGCTTTGGATACGAAGTTTATAAATGTAGAACAATTGCTAAAAGTTCTATCAATTACCCATGAAGTAGCGGAGATAAGGAACTGAATCTACTCCCCCCCCCCTTCCTCAATCTCTGAAACAACTCACTTGAGCGTGAAAGTCAATTTACATTTTTTTCAAGTCTAGAAATGGAATTTTCGTTTTGTGTCATATTCATAAAAAAACTCATATATAACTCAGCAGGGTACTCACATGTGCTTAGAAACAATATTAGGTATGGGAATTACCTTTTGTACCATAAAGACAAAATTACTCACTGAGAAATAAGATTTTAAAGGATCTTTGGAAAGC
This sequence comes from Perognathus longimembris pacificus, assembly GCF_023159225.1. Taxonomy (NCBI): domain Eukaryota; kingdom Metazoa; phylum Chordata; class Mammalia; order Rodentia; family Heteromyidae; genus Perognathus; species Perognathus longimembris. The sequence goes on from NC_063170.1 coordinate 18,289,403, forward strand.
AAACAAGAGGAAAAAAATAAGATAGCAAAATTTCACCCGAGACTAGGAATGTTGCATTGTTCATCTGCAGGCACCTCATCCCTCCTGTATCAATTTTACATCTCTACTTAGATTCACTTCTCTCCAAGGAGAACCAGTAAGCTGTTAGATTTTAATGAAGACATGTTGCAGAGTGAGCCATGGGGCTAGAAATAGGAGTTCGAATCTTACAAACTGTTTCTAAGGACCCAAAGCAGCGAAGATTTGGTATAAAGGGACTATAGACACAGGTGCAGCTAAAGCAAAGCAAATTTAGTTAATATGGCACCATACGCATTTTCTATATTGTTGGGGAAAATCTTTAAAAATTATAATTCTAATGACTGCAAAATATTTTACCAAGTAGATGCACCATGAGCTATTTAATGAATTCCCAAACCGAGAGAATCATGTTTTCTTCACTATTTATTATGATGGAAACTCTTGCTGCAATAAACTTCCAGCACTTAAGTGCGTCTCCTTTCCCCACACCCTTTCTGTATTCAGGAAAAATTGTTTTGGCTTATATTCACAGAAGTATATTTATAAAATCAAAATTCACAAATATTTGTAAAGTTCTTGCCTATCTTGTTTATCAAATGCATTATAAAACTGTAAGTTTGTAAAGGTGACTGTTTCACTGTGTCTTTGCAATAGTTACACACGTGTGTGTGAACTTCCAAATACAAATGACAAGAGCGATATTCATGAATAGTACAGAAGATGCATCATATCATGGGAGGTTCAGTGGCTGTTTCATCTCATCTGATACATGAGTGAAGGGTGGTAGATTTGTTTTATAAGCTACCAGAAAACTTCTAGAACTTTATTTTGCTCATTATGTAAGATTGAGGGAGATTCTGATGCTAAAGGTCGAGCAGAACCTTTGATCATTGGAGATTGTCTTCACCTTGTAAACAGGCTTTTCTATTTAAAAAATAGGAAAAAAATGTTAGAAACTGAATCCAATGTATATTCTGTATATTTATAAGAAGCTTGGGTCAGTTTAGTTTAAAAAATGCTATAAAATCATTTGTTAGTAAAATTGTACATGCCAATGCAATGCTATATTTTATTTACTCTTTAAAGGTTGATCGTAGACATGTTATTGATGAAAGCAACTGTAAAATACTTGTTTAAACTTTACAATAGCGAACATACCAGAAGCCACCATGATTCACATATCTCACACAGGCATGTATGACATACAAATCTGAGTACAAAATGGGGTCCTGTGAAATTTGGCCAAATTTTGTAACTTTTCTGAAACTGTATGTGGGAATTTTATAGCACACAGTAGTTACATACTAAATAGAGACAAAATCCTGAGTAATGAGACAGATAATCCAATTAATATGTTTGATGGTTATTGAGTGACTGTAGCACAACAGATCAAAAAGGAATTTCCCTATTTGTGCTGGGTAATAGTAGCTATTGAATTTAGATTCAACATGCTGACACTGATGTGTCTCTGAACAGAAATGTCACAAATGTAGGCAATGCAAATTTAATGGTTCTGGGGTGAATATATAATTAGAGGCTATTAAAAAATACAGAATACAGTTAGGAATTCTTCTAAATAGCTTTCCACATATTTCTGGGGATTCCTTTAGCTACTAACAATGAGGTCACTGAAAAGTTCTTAGAAATAACTAAGTCTGACCAATAAAATTAGATTGAGAAAGTAAGGTCTCAATTCTCAAGGAAAATAATCTAGAGTGTAACATGCAAAGAGAGAAGAAATTCATCAAAAAAATGAACTGAATAAATACAGCAAGTATATCACTCATTTATAAATCTTTCCTGTCCCAAATTTACCAGTTAGGATTAATTATACCCTGAAATATCTTGAAATGTAATGTGAGAGCCAAGTGTGGTAGCTCAGGCCTCTAATCCCAGAACTCAGGAGCCTGGAGCAGGAAAATTTCAAGTTCAAAGTTGGCCAGGGCTTATATAGAAATGCATTCTCTGAAAATGAAAAGCCCTGCCCTTTTGTGTGTGTGGCATTACTTGAGAGTGAACTCAGTATCTCATACTTACAAATCTGGCACCCTTCCACTTGAGCCAGGACTCCAGCCTCTTTGTTTGCCTTAGCTATTTTTGTCAGTTAGGATCTTATTTTATGCCTGGAGTGCCCGCAGATGCAACTCCTATGCTCCCCCTGTATCACTGAAAATGACTGGCCCCTAGCACTCTGTCCACCCTGTAGGTAGAATGAGAGACACCATCATGCCCACATACTGCTTGGGATGGAGTTTCCCAAACTTTTATGAGTGGACTCCCGAGTTCCAGAGACCTATGATCTCCCAATCTCTGTCTCCCAAGTGGCAAAGATGGACAGGGTTCAGCCATATCATCTGGCTTAAAAATATTCTTAAAGAGGGAAATGTAATGCATGAGTCTGCTACATCCCTCATATAAATGCCATCCTTGGTGGAAAAGAAGGAAGTGATTATGAATAGCCAAGAGTCATTTCTTGTGGAATGTATAGAAGAAGAACAACAGTTATAACAAAATAATGAAGATGGAAGAAGTTGTCTTTACTAGATCAAAGCCACTAAACTTAGTAAGACAGAAATATCCAATAAGGAGAAATTGAAAATAAGCCATCATACTTGTGTGATTAGTACATCTAATTCTAACACTTAAATGGTGGTCATTCATTCACTTAGCCTTTATGGATGAGCTATTTCATGCCAGGTATTGCAAAATATTACCAATGTAGACACGGTGCCTAGCAGCTTTCTGATGGGGAAACCCAACAAACAATCATAAATCCTAAAACAAAGAAGTAGATGTGGTCTCAGGTGATTTTACAAAACCTTAACGAAGTTATGTAGTAACATTCCCTGAATTTCCATCTTCTATGCACACAAGAAAGATGTTATCGGCATTTACTGAAATCCCTGCCATTTGTAAAAAAGGTAGAGTCTTTCTTCTGTTCATAATAAGTCCCTACACATCAGAATATTGCAGACAAGAGAGAGGAACAAAGGTAATAATCATTAAATTATTCAACTTTTCATATTTTATTGCTAGATGTGCCATGTATTATTCAAAGGAGAGAATGCCCTCAATTTAACACCCATGAGCAATGTATAGAATCATGCCAGGATTCTTGTCTGTCTCTGCTAAAATAGACTCCATATTCCAATGAAGTTCTTCATTCTGTACATCTAGAACTGGACATGAAATTCTATGGGACACCTTGACATTTCACAGGCAGAGGAGATAGAGAGTGGGGAGTGAATGGTGCAAGGTTGAGAAGAATTGACCAAGATTAGGATGTGATGTTTGCCTTTTTTCCTTCTAGATGCATGGCTATCTGTGATAAGAGGAAAGCCTACTTCTAAGACTCAAATGGATTCATGAAACATTTTCAAAATGCAAATCATTTCACCCATTATAAAAAAAGTAAAAGGAGAGCCCTCATTTTTTTTCCTTATAAGAATTAAACTCATGTTATGAAACTCAACCTGTTTGGTTGATTTTTTGTTTTTCCCCCATTCCCTGAAAACCCATTAAACTACACAGGCTCAGCAGAACACATCCCACTGGTGCTGGCCCACTAACCTCTCCTCACCTGTGTAATGCTATGCATTTCCTGCCCTGGGATTCCACAGATGCTACTTTCCCTGGCACTGTTTCGAAGATTCACCCTCAAAGCTCTAGTTTATTAAAGCATTGCTGAATTCACGAGGCTTTTGTGGGGGTTTCTTCTCTTAATTTAAATAAAACATTATGTATTTCTATCTACCAGCACTCCTGTAGTTATGCAATGATACTGTGCCTATACCTTACAAGGAAAAATGGGCCAAGGAATCCCAAGGTTTTCTTTGCTGTTTTGAGCGAGGCTCTACTCCACTTGTTTGCTCTCTCTGTTTTGATATGTATGAAATGGATTTCCACCATGTCCACCTATCATAGGATCAAGAGTATCTTCTGCCTTTGCTGTGGCAAATCATATTAGACAACTCTCCAATAGTATATCAAGAAGGAAAATTTTATCTTATTGGCTCTTATAAAGCCAACACAGTATTCATTGGATGTAATAGTACACCTTGCATACATGCGGGGAATAAACAATTTTAGAATCATTTGGGTCATCTTTGCAGTATCCGGGGAAAACTATCTACAGAACAATTAGTGACATCAAATAGTAATATTATCATTGACCAAATTTTTAGTGGTACTAAATACAGAAGAGAAGTTGAACTTGTACTCTATCCTTAGGTGATCAGAATTATTCCAGGATTATTTATCACATACACTTTGGTAATCATAATCAATCAGAGAAAACATTAAAATCAAGAAGTGATTTCTATTAAAAATATTTCAGGGCTGGGGATATAGCCTAGTGGCAAGAGCGCCTGCCTCGGATACACGAGGCCCTAGGTTCGATTCCCCAGCACCACATATACAGAAAAAGGCCAGAAGCGGCGCTGTGGCTCAAGTGGCAGAGTGCTAGCCTTGAGCGGGAAGAAGCCAGGGACAGTGCTCAGGCCCTGAGTCCAAGGCCCAGGACTGGCCAAAAAAAAAAAAAAATTCAAAACCACTAAAGATTCATACAAATAATATTAATTACTCAGGATGCTGAGAGCTGAAGGTTCCACTAGAAAGAAAAATCCCCTAGACGTAGTATAAAAATTAACCAGAAAAAGTAGGGCTATATTTGTGGCTCAAGTAGTAGATATGCATCAACTAAGCAAGCAAAATGAATAAGCACAAGACCATGAGTTCAAATCACAGTATTATGAAAAGGCAAAATGTGATGTTGGATAATCCTATGAATAAATTGAAAGAATTAAAAATATGTCTCTGGACAGTTTCAGAGAAGATTAAATAGTTATTCACAAACACCAAGGCTTAAGATTGGGAGAGAAATTTAAATTACTTCAAGCCCTTACTGGAGGATAGGAAAAGCTAATCCTGTCTCCAAACAATGTCAGTCATAAAAGGTACTGGTAGACCTGTGGTAGAATTAGATACTTACAGTGATAACTTTCATGTACTTGGTCCTAGCATTCTATCATCCAATATTTCTGAACAAATTTATCTCATGATGAGTTATACACAAATATGAAATTTACTCTGTCTTCTGAAGCCCTAATTTAGCCACCAGTATTCATAATGATGATCCTCTACAGTAGAAAACAGTACTAGTATTTGAATGCAGATAGTTTTCTTGGTGAGTACAAGGGACATTGAGAGGAGGCACAGAACTGATACAAAGTGAAGAATCAATCATACAGTAATTTGTAACAAATTGTCTTGTAAGTATTGCTGTTGGATTAGTTGACCTTTTACCCATTGTCTCACCATTTTGATGTTTTCCTTACCTTCCCTAATTTAGACAAACATACACACAATGCCCAGGGTACTAAAATCAAATACAGTGACAACAGGGGCTACACCACAGGAAAGAAAAAAGAAATAATTCCACAAAGTGTGTTAAAAATAACAACAAAAATGATAAACCACTTGTTTTCATATCTTGGAGTTCATTTCACTTAGCATCATCTTATGTGATCATCTGCTATTACTATTGAGCTACTGTGATCATCTGCTAGGACTATCCTAGGCATATGCTAATTGTTACCAATGAGGGATAACATAGAGTCTATTTTTCTTTGGGTCTGACTTTCTTCACATAGTATGATATTTTCCAACTCTTCCTATTTCCTTATGAATGGGACAATGTCATTCTTTCTGATAGAAACATAGAATTCCATTATGTGTATATATACCACAATTTCTTGATCCATTCATCTACTGAGGATCATCTGGGTTGGCAGGAAGGAATTGGGGAGGAGGAAAGGTGGGAGAAAAATGAGGAGGGTGGGTAACAAGTTTGCAAGAAATGTACTCGCTACCTTACATATGTAACTGTAACCCCTCTGTACATCACCTTGACAATAATAAATAAATATATAGATAGATAGATAGATAGATAGATAGACAGATAGATAGATAGATAGTGAAAACCAGGAACAAAAAAAGAGAATCAAGTGTTCACCTGGAGCCTACTCTCGAAGGTGTAATTCAATGCAATGTCGACCTAAACCTCACACATCACGCATGGGTAAGGGTACTGGTATAGTTGTATAATTGAGGTCAGTCATGATTTGGCGTTTGTTGCAGCCCTTTCCTTTTTCCCGTTAGGCCATGATGCTGGGAACTGTCTATGGAACTGAAAGATGCTGCAGACATTAGGAAGTTTTGGCAAGTGGGCATTGTACAAGGACCACAGAAATAGTAACATTTAAGGCACTGGTAAGTCTTCCACATCTGCACTCCTACACTAGAGGGAATTTCTAGAAGTCTCCCATGGAGCTGTGATTTTCCTGAATGTGGCCACCACTCTGTGGATTCACCAAGCACAAAGTATTGTGACAGGGCTAGGAATGTGTCTTAGTGATAAGTGCTTGCCTAGCATACATGAAGCCCTGGGTTCTATTCCTTGGCACCACATAAACAGAATAAGTCAGAAGTGGCACTGTGGCTCAAATGGTAGAGTGTTGGCCTTGAGCAAAAAGAAGCCAGGGACAGTCATCAGACCCTGAGTCCCAAAGGCCAGGACTGGCAAAAAAAAAAAAAAAAAAAAAAAGGATTGTGTTAAACAGGAACCAGGCCTTTGGACACTAAGGAACGATTCAGAACAAAAGTATTCAAACAATCACAGTTCTTGACAGTGTCTTCACACCAATACTATGGTTCTTAGATCATCCAATAAAAAAATTGTTTCACAATGTATTAAAATAGGAATAGAAATGTTTTAAACTTGTATGGTTTCAACTTGTATGGTTCCTGCTCTCTCAAACACACACACAAACACATACACACACACCTGCACAACCAACATGAACACACTGTCCGAGAAAGAGATTAAAAATTAATTCCATTAGGATCTGCCATGGTAATACACATCTCTAATCCCAGCTACTCAGTTAACACACAACAGGATTGTGACTTAAGGTCAGTTAGGCAAAAAGTTAGTGAGATCCTTTTGCAGAATACAAATTGAGTATGGTGGCTCATGCTTTTGACCTCATGTACTGGGGGAGTAGAGGTAAGATTCTCTACTTGAAAAAGAAACAAAAGCAAAATAGAATGGGGTAAGGTTGAAGTAGAGCACTTGCCTAGCAAGTGTGAGACCTTGAGATGAAACCTCAGTAATGCTGAATAAACCATTGAGTTTTATTGAATCATGCCCACTTTTATCTAAGGAACCAACATGAATCTAAAGACCCAAGAAAAGCAGGCAAAGTATAGACCACAAAAGTTGTATTGAGGTCAAAGTATGAACAGAGTTTTATTCAGAACTATGATTCAAAGAAAACAGATGGTTAATTTCCTATTTTAAAAAATGAGAACTTCTGAATGCTGGGTAAATATGCTCACATATAATGATTGCCAAGATCACCCCTAGGAGAAAATTTCCAAGTAAAGAATAGCACACATATTCTCCCATTTGTATGAGAAAATAAAACCATATCCCTATTAGTCTCAACTACTCTTATACACACCAGTAATTTATGTATATGATATTTCTAGAAAAAACATTCAAATTTGTCTTCCAATTTTGATTTTGGAATTCAAAAGAAAAAAATGCAAAAGAGTAAGTTTCTCTGGAATCATGTAAGGAACAATAACTCCACAGTCTAACTTATTAAGACTATTTTTTTTAACAATGAAGGGCATTTTCTTAAAAAAAATAAGATAGAAGCAAAAATATCTGGAAATTAACTTTAGTATTTTCTTACCTCCCAGTTCAAGTATGTCCTCTTCAAGTTCTTCCCATTGCCTCATCAAGCTTTGTCAGAACAATGTGATCTAAGTCTTAGACATTGGCTATTGTGACCCATCAGTTGGAAGATCCAGAATAGCTCCTCAGTCTTCTCTTAATTTTCATAATCATGACACTTTTGGCTGTTTACATTATGAACTTTCTCTCAATTTAGCTGTGTCTAGAGTTCTTTCATTATTAGATTTAGCTAGTGAGTCTTTGGCAACAATATCATAGTAGGAATAATGTGTCCTCGTTGCATCTGTTCAAGTGGTACTGAATTTCAACATATGACATTACTGATGATGCTAATTTTGATCACTTGATTAGAGAGATGTTTCCAGGTTTCTCCATCTCCACAGTTATTTTATCTATTATAACTACATATGTTCTTTTGTAGGGAGGAAATATGTGATTATTTAAGTATCTCATTCTCACCAAACTTTCATTTACTGTAGGTACTTAAGATGCTTTGGTCTTAGGGATTCTTTCCATTCCAATACTTCAATTTAATCTATTTTATTATGATGATTATTTAATGCGATGCTGATCTTAACATAGATTTTTCTAACATCCCTCTTAGTGTTTCCTTTATTCAGTACAATCACCTTAACTTTCTGGCTTATTTTTCACTGCTTTGACCTTGGATTTAGCCATGATTTTCTTTAATGAAAAATAATATCTAAAAACCATAATCTGGCTTTGTGTGTGTTCTTTGCCATGGGTGTCACAGTTCAGAAGCCTCCCACCACTGACAGGGCTAGAAATAAAATTATTCATATAGAAAAATGCACACAAACCCACACATAGTTATACTTAATCAGCTCTATCAATTGAAAACATTTATATCAATATCTCATTTTCCAACTCAATAGCAGAGCTTATTACAGTTTTGTCCTTTTTCCCATTTGAAACATCCTTATCTGACGGTAACAAAAACATGCTCCAAGTTGATAATGTATTCATGGATTCATATTTCACAGGTACCCATTCTTTCTTTGTATCTCTCCCTACACTTTTCCACTACCTATCACACCACTCACACACACATGCACACACATGTATGCACGTACACACTTATGTGTTCATGCACACACCACTGCTCTCCCTTTTATTTTCTGTTGTTTTTTTTTTTGGCCAGTCCTGGGCCTTGGACTCAGGGCCTGAGCACTGTCCCTGGCTTCTTCCTGCTCAAGGCTAGCACTCTGCCACCTGAGCCACAGCGCCACTTCTGGCCGTTTTCCATATATGTGGTGCTGGGGAATCGAACCCAGGGCTTCATGTGTAGGAGGCAAGCGCTCTTGCCACTAGGCCATATTCCCAGCCCTGCTCTCCCTTTTAGACCCTTTAACTCACAGCATTTAGACTCCCAACCCCTCTATATTCCTTCTTCACTTTGCTTTGATCTAACAAGACACAGGGCTTTGAAGAATCTCTTTCTCTATGAAAATCCGTGTCATGCTTGGTCCTATGCAATGATTTCAGGTAATTATTGAGAAGAAAAGATTTTAAAGGGATGTGAAAGAGCTAAGAAACTCTGATGATGTAAAATGAGTTTTCAAATGTGAGGGAGACAGCTGGTATATTTTAGTATAGACCTTTTCTCATCACTGGATATATTTAAATGATATTCAATACTACTTTTCCTATTTGAGACCTATGTGAAAAGAGTTTGATAAATGAATAGATGTAAAAGTTTAATCTAGACCATTTTAATGGATAATGATCAGTTTAACTGAAAATACAGTTTTAGAATTGTTTTCTTACATCCCTGGTTTTAATCAATCCATAAAAATAGAAAATCTTGCATACAGAGGCCCTAAGAACTTACTAGAGAAAAATATTTTCCAGATTATTCATGCTTGAGACTAATACAAAGCCTGCAATGAACATTAAAGTGAAAGCCCAGTAAGTGCACAACTGTATTTATTAAATATGGAGCACCAAGACCATCTAGCTTACAGAATCCAGTAAATAATGACACAAAGTAAGTTGAGCAAACAGTTTAGTTCCCGGGGGTTCAGGTCAAATGAGGCCCCAAAACCAAATCTTATCAATGACATTCTAAGCAGTCCTTCAGTGTCTAAGTGTTCTAACACTGCAGCATTTTCAACTTCAGCAGGCTACCCAGATCCTTCTTATATCATTACTGCTCTGTAAGTAATTTAATCTTTCAATAAGTAACAAACAGCCAAAACCCCAAAAAAGTATCTAAGAGATATCTGCATTAGAAGAGAACAAACTTTATAAATATTCATATTTGATAGAGCAATCAAGATGTTGATGTTAATATTAAGCAATAACTTTAATTGTATTTCAGCAAACGGATGCCAATTAGGAAACAAATTATCTCATAGAAGCAGATCTTCCACACAGTTTTGCCCTGAAGGTAAGCCAAGGGCTATGCCAGCTTCCTGAATTTTAATGCACAAGCAGAACACCTCCAAAATTAATAAAATTAAAAATAAGCATCTAAAAGGATTTAAATTATGCCAAAAAATAAATGACAGCTGTCTGCTCACTAGCAAAATATTTTTCTCTCTTAAGTGGCAAAGGACCACGAAAGAGTAGCTTCTAAGTGAAGAAAGACCATTTAGATTGTTCCTTTCATGATGGCTTTCAATCCCACAGCATATCTGATAAAGCATTTGCAATGGTAAGTTACTATGTAAACCTCTTCTGAACTTCTTAAACTCAATAAAATGCTACAAGATTGGAAATAACAAGCATTTATTTCTGATGTCTGAGGGCCTGTCTGAGAAATTTCTGATTAAAAAAAAGATCCAGCAAGGATAAGAGTTAGACAATGAAAGACGACTGTTTCAAAAGGAACCCAGAGAGACTAGACAATTGGTTATTTTTCATAATTCCAGAAACCCTAAAATGTGAAGTTCTGCCATGACATTTCCCAGAGGTTAACTCTCATATGGTAGGACAGGTTCTGCCTCTGAACTCCTGTTATAGAATTTGCCCACAACAGGAAGCTCTTGAGTATCCTAGAAACAAGTCCTAAATTGAGCTCTCCTTATTGCCATTGCAAATTGTATTTCCTGATATTGAATGGATCACATCAAATTGCCAGTGACACAATGGTCTCCTTTACTAGATAAGAGATTACAAGGAAATGCCTTGTTTTCATAAATATTTGTGTTCAGAGTAGAACCTGAATTAACCCAAAATCCATAGTCCACAATCACAAATTGACAGAGTGGTTCCTGGGTTTTGATATTTCTGTAAGCTATATATGCAACCTGCATACCTTTGAAGTCGAAAAGTGAAAGTCTTCTCACACCTGAAATATGTACTGGGGGATTTATTTTCCGTGGACCCATCTGTTTCTGAGTCTCTACTTCTGAATTTGTTATATAGAGCCAAAGCCCAGATTTTCCTCTGGTTTCAAAATATAATTTGCACACATAATTTTTCATGAATAGAGTAGTTATTACTGAGATAATACTGGGCTTTGCATATCCAAACACAGTTAAAAATCTCATCATGTATATGTTCTTGTCTTAAAATGACCTTGTCCTAGTTCTTCTCCTTTTTTCTTTTTCACATTGTCAACATCCACATTCCAGAACAACAAACATCACCTTTGCATTTCAATCTCTAAATTCTTATGTGAGATTTAATCTACAGAGAATTATATTTCCTCTCTCTCCATGGTAAAAACTATTTTCTTTACTTCATCTTATCTATAAAGGAGGCATGCATAAACACAGGTCTTTAACAAACTGGTAGTGGGGGGTTAACATACTAAAGAAAATAAATCACTGAAATAACATAGAACAGGCATGGTTTATACAGCAGGAGGGATTCTAGGATCTGTTTGACATTTCAAGTTCATACCACTGAGTGATCAGGATTTACCCTGTGTAAACACTAAGGGGCACTGGAAATTAGAAGCTAGCCAGGTTCCCTGAGCCTGAGATCAGTTTGATCTTCAAGTCAGGATTTCCACATCATGTGAGGTACTGAAGGCTGCTATTGGCCAAAGTGACTCAGACTAAAATTATGAAAGAAAAAAAAACTCCGGAAATCACCTACCTCACACAGCAATTTCTTTTCATTCCAACTATCCAATCTATTTCTACATACTTGTGTAAGAACTTTTGCTCTTTTTTGTTATGGATCTGATGATTTCCATTGCTGTTGCCACTAGTTTTTTATTAGTATTCATTAATAGCACAAGGGAGTTTTGTTTTGATAATTTTTTGAGCAAGTTCATTCCTGTATTATAATTCCCATAGTGTCCTTCCCTTCCTTTTCATGTGGCATTAGGTGGGTTTCATTATGCTATCTTCATATGTAATGTATAATGTGCTTTTATTCTCTCCATCCCTCAGTATTCTTCCCTGTTCTCTCCCTATCTTCCCCTGATCCCCCTTTGAAAATCCCCCTTCAATGTGTATGCTCTATTATTACTTCACCGCCAGTAATAGCAGCATTTTAGGCCTTCATTCTATAGGTAAATGTAAACATGTCATGATGTGAAGCTCAGCTGACTCCTTGGTTAGCTATTATGAACACAGCTGCAATTAACATGAGTAGTCAGGTGTCTTTATTGCATGTTGATTTAGATAACCTTGGCTATACACCCAAGAGTAGTACAGTGGGGTTATAGGGAGGTCTATTTCAGTGTGAGTGTGTGTATGTGAGAGAGAGAGAGAGAGAGAGAGAGAGAGAGGGAGAGAGAGAGAAGAACTCAAAGCCTCATCCTCATGGTCTGGTTTGGCTCTTTCACTCAAAGCTGGAGCTCTACCACTTGAGTCATATCTCCAGGTCTATTTGCCTGGTTTTTTCACTGGTTTACATGCCAACTAATGGTGTGTAGGATTCTGTTTCCATATCTGCCCCAGAATTTTTTGTTTGTTTTCTTAGTATAATTTTAATTTTCACTTCCTTTTTGGCTAAGAATGTTGAACATTATGGGGCAGAAATAGGGTTTAATCCCAGAGCTACAGGCTGTCTAGGCAAGTGCTGTATCATCTGAGTCACACACCAGCATCATTTAGCTTTCTTTACCTTTAAGATAGGGTCCTATACTTTTACTTCCCTGGCTATCTTCAGAAAGCAGTCTTCCTACCTATGCTTCCAACCTAGCTGGGATTATAAGCACATACCATCCTAGCCTCTATGGCTCTTGGCTTGCTTTCAAAACGGCATTCCAGTGATTGCTGAGCATCCTCTGCTACAAAAGTCTAAGTTTGAATTTCTCCCTTAAGTGGTGGACGTGGAGCTCCTGTCCAAGACCAGAGCTCACTTGGGTGGGAGCTATGTCAAAGTTCCACCCTCAAGGAGGTTTCCAGCCTGATTTCAGGAGTGAGACTTAAATTGGCTCCAATTCAGGTTTAGAGACACTTGCTTTTTAAGAACACCTGTACTTCAAATGAATCCCTACCACTAAATCCTCCAAGAGAGCCTTTACAATGGCTAAATAAGGGCACCCAATCTGCTGTGGGATGGAAATACATGGCTGCCCCATTTCTGTTTCAGCCTGCCATGGTCACAAGCATACTGGTCTGGATTGTCATTCAGTGAGCTAGCTGTTCATGCATACTACATGGAGAAATCCAATCAGATGTGTCCTTCTGCCTTTACTAACTGTCCCCTTAAAATGTGGCCTGTCTGCATGTCACACAGATTTACTTTTCTTATGTTCCTATAAGTATGGCTAAGATATTCACCAAGTTTATGGACTGTTTGCACAAGAAAGTATTTAGAAGCTTTAAAATCAGACCTACAATTCCAAGTCTCAAAAGCTGTTTCCTTGTAGATAGTCAACTGCCAACTACTCTCTCCCACAGGCTCTCTTTGAGGCATAAAATTGAATGTACCACGATGCTTGGTGCTTATATTTAGTTAATTGTGGGTGCAATCAGCCAATTGAGGATACAATTAGACGCTGCAATTAGCTGCTGTGGTCCAAATTATTGGAGAGAAGCAAAAACAGGAGGCCCAGTCGAAGCCTCTTTAAAGATGCAGGTCTGTGGATGAAATCACCAATAAAAGTCATTCAAATGAATATATCCATGAAGGCAAAACGTGAGTGAGAAAATAGCACAAGCTAAAGCTTATTTGTAGAACAGTGGGAGAATAACATTTCTCCTCCACAAACATGTGTATATGCTTTTATAGTTTACAAATCTGCTGTCAAGGACATTTTATCATAGACTTATTTTACCTAAATGATGCCCCACTTAGACTACAAAATGGAAATTGCAGTATACAATTTTGATGCCGAGAGAGGAAAACATCTCTCTCACTATCCTACACCATCTGACAAATGTCAAATGTCCCCTCTTCTGCTATAGTTCCACAAAATCTCAAGGCAATGAAAAGGAAAAGCATTTAGTATTTATGGTTTATCTCCATGTTTTTCAGGGCCTGCAGTGGACATTTGACATGTGATATTCTATTTAATCCTGTAACACCTCCATGTGAGAAATGTGTCTCTTTTGGCAGACGAAGCAAACCAGTCCAAATAAATCCAACAGCTTGACAAAGCCCAACACCACTGGCAAAGGGCAAGATGAAGTGTCTCCCTGACCTCAAAAGTCCTTCCTTCAAACTAGAATCTTCCAAATCTCTGGTTTATTGTGTGTAAGATCTGACAAACGTTCAACCTAATGTTGGAGGCCAGTTTGAACCTGGGTCTGAACTCCATGAAAATGTCAGTCACCTAACAATTGTTTGTCAAAGACATTTATAAAATGTTTCCTTTACTTGGTGGAGATAATGGAGAACACTTAACTGCTGTGATTCAACTATATATTTTCCTAATTTTTTATATATTTTATTTTGATAGGGTTCCTTTAAATAGTTGAGGGAAAAGCTCCAGGATTTCTTAGTGAGTTCTTTTGCAGAATTTTAATTTTGAGTTATGTCTTTGTTTCAGTATTTAATTAAATTCTGTTCTAGAACTTCACCAAAATTGTTAGAAAAGGGAAAAAGATAAATGGTCATATGGAATTCAATGCTTTTTAATTACAGGAGTCCATTCACTTTGTAATATCAGTGTAACAATTCCTTAATGAAATTGAATTATTTCTTTTAAAATTGACTTAATTAATGATTCAATTTATATTAGATTGATTTTATAATCCAATTTTAACTATAATGGTAAAGTTTAGGCTTTCTTAAAGAAGAGAGTCTTAAGAACTATTAAAATCTAAACTTCTTTGAAATGGAAGTTTATATGGAAGAAAAAATGGCTTTAGTTAAGACACTTGAAATTTTACTACTCTATTTTGTTTAAGGAAAATGCAATAATTTTATATTATATTTAATGTTAAGGTTTTTAAAATCCAATTATTTCCTGAATAAGCTATTAAACTTATTTCCTTTCATAAAGAATGAACAAAATGGCTTAAAGAAGAATAGTTCTACGATATTTAATGGGCCTTTAGGCTGTTAATGAATCCTCAACACTTGCTGCCTGTAAGGCTCTCAGAAATGCTAGCATGAAATCTGTCTTTTAGCCTGCCTAGGCCCCAAGGACTTTTTCATTATAATAATGGACTAAATGGTTATGAATAGAGGGGTTCATTCCTCCTCCTGATTCTCCACTGATTCTCCCCCGGAGAAGCATCTGTGTAAGCTATCTGATCCCCATCACTCAGTCTACTGTAAATCTTCAAAGCTAGGTATGTAAAGCTTAGAATACCTTGAATCTGAGGAAGAGAAAAAAATGGTGGCAATAAGTCTCTAATTTCTTAAAGATACTGACTGTTAAGCAGGTTACACCTGTGCAAAATATAGGTAATATATTCAGTGTTTCATAAGTAAGTAAAGATCAGAATAATTGCCTAACCTTCATTAAAGAGCTGGTTACTCATTAATTATCTCTCTGATCATTTCTTACTGCTCCTATAACCAATGGGCACAGGCAGAGTGACTTAAGATAACACACATATACTATCCTGCAGTGATCAGAGCTGAGCTGTGTAAAATGGTGGCCATGGCTCATTCTTTAAGGACTCCTAAGAAAGAGGGATTCCTGTCTTTTCCAACTTGTAGAAGCTGCCTACGGATGTTGGCTCACAGCCCCACACCTTTCCAACTCCAACTTCTATCTTCTTTCTCCTCAAATTTTTATCCTTGTAATTCCTTTTCATGGAGTTCCTTGAAATTCTGTTTGAGTTGCACACATACAGGTTAGCCCACAATCACAAAATTCTTACAGCTGCCAAAACCACACTGAAAGATTTTAGTGATTAGGAATTGGACATTGGGGGCTAGGATACCATTCAATCTACCAAACCTACAAGCAAGCACTATTCTCAGTCCTTCCCCCCCTTTTTTTCTCTGCTTCCCCTGCTTTTGTTTGAAGAGAAGAAGAGGATGAGTGAGAGAAGGAGGGAGAGGAGGGAGAGGAAGTGGAGGAGGGGAGAGAGGGAATGAGCAAGAGAGATCCTGAAAAACTCGTGGTCTATTTTAAAGTGAGAATTTTCTTCATCTATAAAGCAGCCTAGAAATATTAGTAGGAACAAAAGACATTGATATCCCCCCATATTTCAAAGCCCATGTGTCCTCAAATGATAAAATATCCAGTGGTGGAATGAGGGAAAAGAATAAAAGCTAAAAAGTAAAAATCCATCCTTCCCCAACCTGGATGTCCTTAATGTCCTTAGTTCTACAGAAAAACTTCAATTCACTGTTGAAACCCTGATTTAATTTTTTTCTGCTCTGTCTCCTCCTTTCCCTTAATAATTGTGTGTGTGTGTGTGTGTGTGTGTGTGTGTGTGTGTGTGTGTGTGTGTGTGTGTTAGGGTAGAGGAATGGAGGAAGGAGAGAAAGGTGAGAGAGAGGAAAGGAGAGAAGTGAGACAGGATAGAGGGAGGAAAGAGTCAGTCAATTTCTTCTTTCTCTCTTCTTGCTAATCAGGAAAGAGACTGTCTCTAGAGGCCATTTAGTGGAGATGATTTTCTCTGCCTCACAAAACACTCAAATTCAATAGGAGAGTCCCACTACTTCGCTGTTGTCCATCAGCCTAATAATTAACTTGTATTACGGTTCAGAATTCCACCCTACCCAATAAAATTATTTTCTCCCATCCTTCTGTCTGGAAATACTGAGAGGCTCAGCAGTGAGACTGAAATAAAATCTTAAGTTTTGTTTCCAGAAAAGCAAATAGAAAACATGGTTCTATTTCTGTGACCAAATGTTCAGCTTACTCTGAAGATGAACAGAGAAGGAGAAAAATAAAGCAGAGCTGGGCTCACTCAGTTCTCTTCCTCAAAGACACCAATCAGATGAATGATTCTCTTCCCTAGGGGAACAGTGAGTGGTAAATTGTGAGATGCAGGAATCACTTTCAGCTTCATGGGGAATTAAGTGGAAATAGACTTTGTTTTGGAAATAATACAGGCTGGAAATTAAGTGCTCCAATCTAAGAAGGAATGTTCTTTTTCATAAAAGGGTGACACAAAAGCTAAATACTCTCCACAAGTCCTATTTGCAATAATTTCTTTCAAATCCAACTATAACAAAACAATTTTAAATTTAATCACGAAGTAGCAAAACATAGTTAAAGGGCTGTGCAGAGTGGTACACGCCTGTAATCCCAGAATTCAGAAGGCTGAAGCAGAAACATCTCTAATATGTGGACAGCCTGGGGTACATAGTGAGACACTCTCAAAATAATTTTAACTAACCTAAAATTTAAAATAAAATAAACAGAAGAAGGCAAGAGGAAATGTAACAGTGTGCAATTAGAATATGAAATAGTGGAAATATTTCTAAGAATCATTCGTTGGGCAAAAGGAACCAGCATAGATTATGTGAGTCTACAGACATACAAACCAAAAGATTTACGCGAACAGATCCAAGCTTGACTGCCAGTTCCTTATGAGAAAATAGTACTGTTTATTCCATTTATACAACCAGCTCTTAGCAAAGTTCCTGACTTAAGTCGTAGCACTTTATAACTACTGATTAGTTGACAGCCCTTGTCTTCACTTTCTGAGGGCTCAATGTCCAATTTGTGATGTTTCCACTGACATATGTATATGTGTATGTGTGTGTATATATATGTATAAATATATATGCTGTATCACCTCCAAACATTTATGATTTTTAAGCAAATGTTCCCTTTTTCTGTCCTAACTAGATCCTGCAACAAATCATGCCTTCTTCTGGATATTTTTCTGACACATTCTTTTTAAATGGCTTTAACCTTGTTAACAAACTCCAAATGAGTCCCTTAATATGTTACTTTAATGCTTGGAATCACTGTGAGTTCAAGGAGAGAGAAGGCTTCAGAAAGAAACCTCAGGCTGGGTTTCAGGTATGCTTAATCCTGCCTACATGAGAAGCTATTGCTAGATAATTTCAAAAGCATACGCCTTTAGGATTCAAGCTGTTAATGTTTGCAAACCAGACAACCACCCTTAATACCACTGCTGGTTTATTGACACAAACTCTTCACTTCCCACAGATTGTAATTGAATCCCCCCACTGCTTAATTGGAAATAGAACGACTCCACAACCAGATTTGAAACATCTTCTGAAGCTGGTAGGAACATCAGCACTCCCTTTTAAAAATAAAAATTATATCATTAACTCTGTTAAGTGAAGATTGGTGTTCTGGTGAATATCGGGAAATGAGTGCGCCCCAGGACTGTCTGAAGACAGGACAATTAGGAATGTGTTCTGTTTTACAGGCTCTACCAATGGACTCCTTCCTCCTCAATGCAGACAAGCTAAAGCTGGCTTTGTTTCTACCTTGTAAAGTCCTGATGTTTGTACTGTTCTCTCCCCTGAAAGAACCTTTCCTTTTCAAGTTATTCCTGTCCTCTGAGTTTCATTCCAACTCTCATGCAACAAATAACTATCCAGTCATTATTCTAAGTCACGTATAGTGGTAGAAAAGGTATGGTAAATAATTAGGGTAGCAGAGCAAATAATAAGGAAATAATTGGCTGATCTAATACGTATGTGATATGTAAAAAAAATCTACAAATATATTAACAAAGTAATCTACAATATTTTACCAAACTAATCTACAATTGTACAGTTATGCTTCAGTGCCTCTGGGGAATGGTGACAGGATTCCTGTAGATCCCAACCCACAGACATGCTCGCTGGAAAATGGCGTATCACACCTTGCCTTCTGTATACTTCCAAGCAGGGCCACATTCTGATAGAATCTAGTGCAACGTAAGTACTATGTATGCAATTGTACTTTGTTGCTTAGCAAATAATGACACGAAAAAATGTCTGTGTACACTCAACACAGACACAGTATACTTTCTTTAAGTGGGTTAAATCCAAGGATGCTTAGGCTGTGATAATGGGGGACTGACTATATTTGTAAGAGCATATGGCTATTCATTGAAGTACAGGTTTTATTAATAATGAATTTAAAACAACATGATTACAAATGAGGATAAATAAAATAAATTATGACGTTATGTATGGTAGAGTATGTAAACAATGAAATAATTTCAAAACATATTTAGTAACATGGAAGTGTTTAAATAAGTAGAGAAGTATTGTGAAGCAGATACTTTGTCTGTATATGTTTATCTACATATGTACATGCATGTATATATGTGTGTACATATGGATATGAATATATGTACCCATACATATATCTAAGTTACTATAAGACAGAAGATGGACAACTGTTTACAAAAATGTTCACAACACTTATCTGAGCTTTAAGATAGCATCTCCTCAAATAATTTGCTTTAAGTAGGGTTATTTTAGGCTTTTAAGAAAATATTATATTGTATGGTAATTTTTTTGTTCATAGTAGGGCTTGAACTCAGGGCCTAGGCACTGTCCTTGAGTATTCTAGCTCAAGACTAGCACTCTACCATTCTGAGCCACAGCTCCACTTCTGGTAATTGACTGGTTAATTGAAAGTAAGAGTCTCACAAGGACTTTTTTGCCCAGGCTGGCTTCAAACCCTGATCCTCAGATCTTAGCCTCCTGAATAGCTAAGCTTACAGGCATGAGCCACCAGCCCCTGGCTTTGGTAAAATTGTTTAAAATGCATCTGTTCACAAAGCCTGCATTAAGCAAGATCCATCAGCAGTCATCAACCCTTCCAGATTCTTGACAAGTGCAGGTATATGTTGTCATTTACTTGAGCATGGGCTGTAGAATCATACCACTTTATAAAAAAATCATACACTGTATCAGGCAGTTATTCTGTATATAGAGTGGTGAAGCTACTTAATCTAAGCTACTTAACATATGTTATCTAAGTCTTTTATTACACAAAGAGCATTATCATCTCCAATGATACATAGAAGGAAAATAGCTGTAACAATTATTGTACTAACCTAGTTTAGCAAATTGCCCGACCTATTCATAATAAAAGGGCTATCTTTTATTGAGTCTTATTCTGTTTCCGGGCTTCCCTCTTCTGGATTTATGTCCTTCCTTATCTCCCTGTTCCCTCCTTCCCTGCATACTTACCTGGAGGGTGAGTCAGTGCCCTCTCCTATCCTGTAAACACATCAGTGTCAAGTCACTTATGCTCTGTACAAAGAACATCACCTTACACGCTTGCAGAAGTGGTGAGCTTGAGGTGGAGGCAGCCAATTCCGAATCACTAACCCTTCAGCCAGGAGTGAGGGGTGCTGTGCCTGCTTCTCTCCACGTGGCTCTCCATTGGCCTCTCTGCTGCTCTATGACTGAATTCCAGCTGTGAAATTCTTATACCTACAAAACCCATCTTTTCTTCTAGTATTCATGGCTGCTCTGACTTCTGCCTGAAGTACTTTTCTTCCTGACACCTCAATGGCTCATTTCTTCTGGTTTGGCTGGGCTCAGGTGCAGTAGAATCTCCTTGGAGATCCCTTGTCTGCACATGCTATCTAAATACAGACCAAATTTCTGGTTATTCTGTGTGTTTTTTTTATTCTACTCATATCTGTTCACTTAAATGAGAGCATGTATTTAGATAGGCAGGCACTGTATAGATCTGGTCAGTGTTTCTTAGCTAATCAATCAATTCATTGGAGATGATACTACACATGCCCAAGAAGAATCTTCCACAAAATAATACAGAAAAGGTAACGGATATTTCTCTAGGTATTTGTTCAAACTCTGTCCTGTCTTTACCTTGAAGGAAGAACATCCATGAAAATCTTTTTTTCTTGATTCAAGCAATTACCAAGCAGAAGAGTGGGAATCCCCTGAGTAAACCACAGCCCTTTGCAGGTCAGACTATTTTACCGCATAAGACTTTGTCCTGAAGTGAGGGGAATTCACAAGTAAGCCCTGGAAAATGAGCCACAGTACTCAATGAAGCAGTACCTATGTCATGATGATCAGGATACCAAAGATGATGATCTGCCAGGGGAAACGGCATGTGAATGCTCAATTGTGCTGTGAAAGTGATGGTGGGGTGGTACAGATTCTGTATGAGCCTCAAAGTGCACTGCCTCTTAAGGGGATCTGGTGAGACTTCACTGAAGGGGAAACAATGGAGATGAACTTTAAGAGCAAACAAGGGAATGGGGGATACCAAGATAGGGCGACAGGAGGCCCCAACCTTCCAGAGAGAGAAGAAATGTGCAAATATCCAGGGACAGAAAAACAAGAGGCATATATGTGCAAAGAAATGAGTAGGGGAAAAAATAAAACACTTTTCTCTTTTATACTCAAACCACTCTCAATACTTCATTTCTGGAACCTGATGTGCAGGATTTTCTTACATCAGACAGCATTCAAATTATCAACAAATCCCAAGTGTGTGTCGTGCAAATTTCACTTAATTATGATGCTCTCTACCTGGAAGGGGTGTCACATTTCTCAGGTTAGGGATTCAGTCCCTTGAAATGGTCACCATCACAGACATCAAATAGAAAGCCCAAATGTCACTAATCCTTCTAGCTCTGCAAGAGAATTCCCCACAACTTCTACTGGGGTATGACTATTGGCTCAAATGGTATACACAACTCACCGCATGCAATTACTTAGATCAGAAACTGCGGCAGAGAGTTTTGGGCCCTTTTCAAACATCCCATCTTCCCAGACAGAGCCACGCATTCAGGTGAACAGGTGGGTAAACATATCACCAACCTTGAAGCACTCTCAAGTCCATCTCTTGATATTTCTAAAGAGGTTCCATTGAATAGGCATGATGGACTATCTCATCAGCATTTGGTGATGAACTCAACCCTGATGGGGCAGAAGCAATGTGCTAACTGCATAGTTGGTTCCCATGGCAACGAGTCCCCATCCTGACTCACCAGAAGCTTTGAGCCACCTTTCAAACTATTAGTATACATTAAGACACTTATCACCTTGGCGAATTCCAGTGGCTTTAGGAACCATGCATCAGGAATTTTATGAAAAATATGAATATATGTCACTTTTACATGATATTACTTCCTTTTTCCCAAGAAGAGAGCCCCTTCCTGGCATCCTATGAGAGTGCAAACTGGTTCTGGTGAGACTAGGAATTTCCTGGTTTTACCAAGATAATTTTCATATCCATGGACCCCTGAATTCCTGAGAGGGGGTAACAAGTATGACAAAAAGTGCACTCACTATCTTATATATGTAACTCTAACCCCTCTGGACATCACCTTGACATTAAAGTTAATTTTAAGACATCTTGCAGGTATAATGTGGATATGTCTGTTTTTCTAGTAACAATCTTTGTAGTCTTTCTAAATATGAATTATGATACATGTTCTTCCATTTGTACTATCACCTACCCCTCTCAACAGGTTATTTCTTTATGGAAGGCAGTCAACACTGGAGAAAAGTGGCTTGGAATAAGCAAAATAATAAAAATATTCACCAAAGCAATTCTAATACACAATAATTACCCAGTGATTTGATAATACTGCAGTGTGCCTCTCAAATCTGCCTCCAGAGCTGAAGAACTTATTATCATAGCTGCTTACAATGGTCCTCTCTGTGAATTGTTTTCTGCTCAAGACAGTTTCTTCACACCAAGGAAAGACCTTCATCTCTATTCAGAATATTCAGAAGGGTGTTTGAACCTTCTAGGATGGGGGCAGGAAGGCAAAGTGAAAAGATTTGAGCAAAGATCTTGCTGGGTTTCTCAGTCCCTAATCTCTCTCTGTCCAATCTAATTTCCTTGAGTTTACCCAATGGGTAAACTCACTTGCAATAATTTTTGAGCTCACTTGCAATAATTTTTCCTGTTAATCTTTGTCTCAGAGTCCTGCAACCAGAGCAGCAATAATACATACCATTACTATTTCACTACTACTTGGGATGTGTCCAAGCATTTTCCAAAAATTTTTAAATCTTTTTGATGAGGAAGTAGGTACTCTTCTTAATACCCATATTAGAGAAGATGAAACCAAGACTTATGCAAAATATATCATTGAGTTACTGAAAATCATATAGAGAAATAGAAACCTCAAGTATTATCTAGCTGTTTATCCTTTATGTAGAGACAATAAGAATATTCAGACTTTGAAAGTAGAACCAATTTATTATTTACAAGTTCCTATCTGCTTTCTCTTTTCTCTTCTTTCCCTCCATCCCCTCCTCCCCTTCCTCCCCCTCCTCCTCCTCC
Source organism: Perognathus longimembris pacificus (assembly GCF_023159225.1). NCBI lineage: Eukaryota > Metazoa > Chordata > Mammalia > Rodentia > Heteromyidae > Perognathus > Perognathus longimembris. The sequence goes on from NC_063170.1 coordinate 18,312,724, forward strand.
TTCCCTACCAACAGTTCCTCCTCTCCCCCTCCCTTTCCTCCTCCTCCTCCTCCTCCTCCTCCTCCTCCTCCTCCTCCTCCTCCTCCTCCTCCTCCTCCTCCTCCTCCTCCTCCTCCTCCTCCTCCTCCTCCTCCTCCTCCTCCTCCTCCTCCTCCTCCTCCTCCTCCTCCTCCTCCTCCTCCTCCTCCTCCTCCTCCTCCTCCTCCTCCTCCTCCTCCTCCTCCTCCTCCTCCTCCTCCTCCTCCTCCTCCTCCTCCTCCTCCTCCTCCTCCTCCTCCTCCTCCTCCTCCTCTTGCCACTCTCAGAGATTGAAGTCTGGGCCTGAGCATTATCCCTAAACTTTTAATATTAGCATTCTACCACATGAGCCACAGCTCCACTTCTGGAATATTGTGATTAATTAGAGATGCAAGTCTCATGTTTTCTGCCTGGTCTGGCTTTGAACCATGATCCTCAGATCTCTACCGGCTCAGTAGCCAGGATTATAAGTGTGAGCCATTGGTGCCAGGTTCCTTTGTTTTAATTCTAGCCAACTGTGAGAGATTATACATACAGGTCCATTGAAAATTATTGTTTGGAAAACTCTATGTAGTACCATTTTCCTTATAGTGACAACAGAAAGAAAGCAGGGGAGAATATTAATGATAATCAAATGTAAAGAGGAATCATGAGGTATGATGTTAAACGAACACTACTGGTTAACTGTAGCCTCTATTATTGATGATATTCCTGTATCACCTTCCTGTGGTTGTACCTACAGTATCTCTGTATCTTATCTGAGTATATTGGAAACTGGTATACTGGTATTAGAACTGGAAATTGGAAGGGAATACCAAAATCGAGAGACAAAAGGTAAAAAAAGACAAACAACTACAAAAGCAATACTTACAAACTGTTTGGTGAAAATGAACTGAACAACTGAACAACTCATGGGGAGGGAAAGGGAGAGGGGGAGGGGGGAATGAGGGACAAGGTAACAAACAGTACAAGAAATGTATCCAGTGCCTAATGTATGAAACTGTAATAACTCTGTAATTCAGTTTGATAATAAAAAGAAAGAAAGGAAGAAAGAAAGAAAGAAAGAAAGAAAGAAAGAAAGAAAGAAAGAAAGAAAGAAAGAAAGAAAGAAAGAAAGAAAGAAAGAAGGAAGGAAGGAAGGAAGGAAGGAAGGAAGGAAGGAAGAAAGGAAGGAAGAAAAGGAAAGGAAGGAAGGAAGGAAGGAAGGAAGGAAGGAAGGAAGGAAAGGAAGGAAGGAAGGAAGGAAGGAAGGAAGGAAGGAAGAACACTACTGGGAATAGCTTGAGCTATAGGCTACATATAAATGTCATATATAATGCCAGAGTGTCTGTAAGTTCCAAAAACTGGCAGTTGGAATGATGCTGAGCAAAGTAAAGATGCATGGTTTCACTCAGGGCACAGACATATTCTTACATCAGTCCTAACATGAGCTATATTTTGGGTCCCAAGGATGTTCATTAGGTTGATAATGACCTAGTTAGTTCATAAAAGTTTCATATTTTTTCTCTCTTTCCTTCATCAGCAAGGAAATTAGGAGGAAGGGGAAAGATTGTTAAAATGCTAATTTGTGAAGGTTTCTGATGGGAGGTAGAATTTGAAGTAGGTTTCACACATAAATAGAGAGGAGAAAACTACTTTGGCAGCTCCTATGCATAGTTACCTATCTTTCTTGTCTCTTTCTTATAGCTTAAGATTTTATGTTTAACCATATCTGACTAATTCTAGTGCTCCCTAGAGAGAGTGTTGATAGCCTAATTCTTTAGAAATACCTGGTTACACTTTTTTCTAATATAATTTTTGTGGTGTGTGTGCCTGTCCTGTGGCTTGCACTCTACCATTTGAGCCACAGCTCTACTTCTGGCATTAAAAAAAAAAGTGGTACTTAATTGGAGATAAGAATCAGACAGACTTTCCTGCCAAGGCTGGCATCAAACCATAATCTTCAGACTTCAACTTCCTGAATAGCTAAGATTACAGGCATGAGCCACTGGCCCCCAGCTTGTTTTTATTTTATTTATTTATTTTTGTCACCAAGTAGTTGTTCAATGAAGTTTCAACATGTCAGTGTATGAGAATAAGGCATCTTGCTCAATATCACCTCTCCCATCCTTCAATCCTCCCAATCTTGTATCAATGCCATCTGTCCCCTCCCCAAGCTACCTAGTTCCATTTTCACATATGTACATTTAATATTATGACTGTATTCACCTGTACCACCTCTCATCATTCCTCTGCTCCCCAATTTGGGCCCCCTCTCCCTCTGAATAAACATGTTTCAGGATAGCCTAATTGTTGAAGAGTACGGTCCTTTGTACCATTCCATGAGCACCCGGTTAGATCAATGGTCTGCATGCACAGCCCATCCTGGTTCTATTAAGCAAGTCACTAAAGTACATGAGTTAAAATGCTGTTTTCCTTCCTTTGCTCTCAAATCATTGGACTTTTCTGAGCCTTGGTCTCTTCATCTATAAAATGGGAACTTATGTGTGGATATTCTAAAGAGTAACTCTAAGTATTCTAACAACTTTATGCAATTTTCAGTCATCATGAGTTCCTATGAAATGTTAACTGTTTACTCATATAAAGACACAAAAGACTCATTAATGCAAATGGGCAAGGATGGCTCAAGAGGAAGGAATCTTCCTGAATAACCTTTTGTCCACATCACCTGGGAAATGTCTAATCCGTAAGTCAGTTTTGTCATATTTCTTATTCTTGGCTCTCTGTAGCTAAAAGAGCAATTCAAGCGATACCAGCTATCAGCAATCCCTTTTGCTGAGAGGTAAGTAATAAGTGGGTCACTTCACATTCTTTCGAATAAGCAAGGACTGTCATAAGAATTAAGAGGGGGGAGGAAGAGAGGAATACAGAATGAGAGATAAGCAGACAGGGGAGAAGGAAAAAGAAGCAAAAGAAAGAGATGAAAAGGAAGAATACAGGTTCATCTCACCAGGGCTTTCTCATCCAAGATGGAAGCCAGGCAGTCTGCTTTGACTACCTGCCTCCCTCCTGGCTTCTGAAAACTCCTCACTGGTTCAAGATGTGCCACTAGGATTCAACCGAGTCTGCTGCACCTCCATCCATTTGTGGCCTTACAGAAGGGCTGAATGAACTCAGCAATTCAATGCCATTTGTGAGCATCCCTAAAACAATAGCTTTAGAAACCAAGAAGAATGATACCTTCTTCAACAAAAGTTCTGTGTCATTTGCTTGGTGATTGGAAATAAGGTGGGGAGCCCTTTCCTAAATACGGTATGTTACCAAGCAGATGTATAAGAATCAAAGGGAGGGCGGTTGCCAGGGAGACAAGATACTCATGCCAACTCTGTAGCCGACTAATCATAAAATGTCTCCAGGGGGCATTGTATAGCCACAAGCACAGACAGGAACACAGCCAAGCCAAGAATCCAGATGTTGCCCTTGGAACTGGGCACCCATTTTAGGGGCTGGCATCTGCCTCCCGCCAAACAGAATGTGTGTGGCCACATCTGTTCACGGCAGAAAGTTAACACACACTAAACACAGAGGAAAGGTTGCCATAAAATAATGATTTGGCACCATGCATGGGGAAAATATTAAATATTAGATAACGTTTCTGTTAACCCTTCATATGTGTTTTTTTCCACTGTGCTACCCTAATCCACCATAGGCCCATAGCCTATCTCTCAGCAATTTCTGTATAATTACGAACAACCTTGTTTGCAAGTAATATCTGAATTGTTGAAAATCTACCTAAGAGTACTTGAGAGTAAAAGAGAAAGAAAGTGGCCTCATTTTTCCAGTTCGACGAAGTACAGCTTTTACTTTATAGCTCTTAAAAAGAAAGGACAAAAGGTGAACAAATACAGCAGCAGTACTTACTAGATACTATGTGGAAAATGAACTATAAAACTGGTGGGTGGAGACACGAGGCAAAAACAGAGAGAGAGAGACAGACAGACAGAGGGAGAGAGAGGCAGAGGGAGAGAAGGAATGACATGGTTCAAAGAGAAATGTACTCATGACTTATGTAACTGTAATCCTGCTCTACAGCACTTCTACAACAACAATAAAATATATTTTAGAAAAACAGAAAAAAGCCATATTAAATATTTGTATCTGAAACTTAGCTGGCAAATTACTGTCTGATAAAAGGAGATGACAGCAAAATATTTTCAAGCTGTTCATGTTCACTCCTATCTAATTCTCACTTGGAATGGTGAGATTTTTGAACAATCAGTTACTGCACTTTAGAAACTCTTGAAGTTTATTTCGTGGGGGAAGCAGGGGATGTTTGACCAGGGAAAAGTTCAATGCTGTGTAATTTCATTTAAACATGTTCTGTAACTAGTCCTATATCAGACTCTCTAGATATGTTTAGTATTTCAGTTTATAGGACTTTTTTCAATTTATTTGTGTCTCATTCTTCACAAATCTCTCTAGAAGTTTGTTCATAAAGGTACCAGTAATCTTTGAGGACAGGATGTAATAAGCGTATAATTATGTGTGCACTGCCACCAATTGTCACTATCTTCTTCTTTAGAAGAAATGTTTCTACCAATACATATTAAAAAACAATGATTAGTCCTTTTTTTCTGTTTTTCTCAAAACTTTCTCTTTTTTTCTTCCTTTTTCAAAATTTTTGTCTTTGGGTTGGTGCTGGGACTTGAACCCAGAACTGTGCATTCTTCACTTTCCTGCTCACCGGTGAAGCTCTATGACTAGAGCTACACCTCCAGTCTGGCATTTTGATGGTTAAATGGGGATGGAGATTCACAGACTCTTCTACCCAAGCTGTTTCAAACTGCCGATCCTCAGATCGCAACAGCCTGAGTCTCTAGGGCAACAGATGTTGAGCCATTGATGCCTGGCTTTCCAAAACTTCTTTTTCATACCAAAATAGCAAGATTCTAGTTGGTTGTATTAAATATAAACCATCCTACTCATTTTAGTTTTCTAGTGTTACATAACAAATCACTGTGAACTTAGCAGCTTAAAGTAATATCCCCTCTGTCACATAATTCCTAAGCTGAGATCTTATATAGTCTTTCAAAGTAGAACTCAAGATGCAGACAAGGGCACATTCTCTTTGCAGGCTCAGGGGATGGACTCCCTTTGCAAGCCAATCAGGCAAGCTTTTGGCAGAATTCAGTTCCTCTCAAGTATAAGATGGATCAGAGGACCCCATGTCCTTGCTAGCTGTCAGCTGGGGGCACCCACTTCTATTTGAGGCTGGAACATTTCTTCCCACCTGCCACTTCTATGCTCACATCAGCAACAGTACACCGACCTTTCCTTTGTATTGGATTTCTTTAACTTGTCTTTTGCCTTTTGAAGGTCTTCTGTTATTAGATCAGGCCTACCCCGGACAACCACTGTATCCTAAGGCCAATTGAAAGTGACATGGGATTTTAATTACAACTACAAACTCCATTCCTAGCAGGATCTAGATTGGTGTTTGATTAAATAAACAGGATCCAAGCATCTTGGAAGGAGAGGAATCCTACAAATCTATCTCACACACATCTACTCAAAAAGTGGTTTTTAAACCATCAGCATCAGTGTAATCTGTGAGCTTGTTGGAAAATGCAGAGTTCCCGGCCTCACCTCAGAAACAGTGACACATATTAATTAGAAGCACTTGCTTTGTAATGCATTTTTGGTATTTTTCCTATCATTCTTTTCATTTTTGTAGCAGAAATTGGATTGGCAGAAACAAGAAGCCGGCCATTTAGTTCTTTTATTCTATCTGTGAATGTTTCTTCTCTTCCTTTCTGGTAGAGAGAAAAAGGGTCAGATAAGGCCAAAGGCAACTTTCTGGATCACAGCCTGAAAGTGTAAGTAGAGCTACATCCTGCCGAGCTGGGGAAGGAAAGGGATATTTTTTTCAGAGCATTTGCAATGGAGCTTTTGATGGTTTATTACTTCTTAGCCTTTAGCATTCTTAGTGGCACTTCTTTGCTGCTGAGAGTGGACAAATCTTGAGTATATTATGAAATCTTTTAGTGTTTGTTTATGGTGCATGGCTACAAAGTTTGAAACTTTAAATGAAAATAGATCCCTCTGCAGAAGAAGGATAATAGTCCAGAGGACAGAAATCAATTTTGTTTTAGATGGAGGGAATTATGCACCATCCGATTGTTACAATATGCTGCATTATTTAGAACGTATCTCACAAGAGGCTGGCTCTCCACGAGTGTCTATTGATTTCATGTCCACTTAGCTATAGACTGAGATGGGACCATAAGGAAACCCAAGTGCTGTTGGTCAAGGGCTTTCAGCATATACACAGCAGCTCAGGGCTGACCACACTTCACCAGAGGAGTGTTGAGACAATAGACTGCCTTTCCACTTGGTGCCCATGTGGCCCACTGTAGCAACTCCTCAAGCTGGTGCATAATACAGGGAGATGTCATAGAGTTAAAATACGAATATGGTGAGATCAGAATCTGATGGTGACATTTTTGCTTCTAATAAAATGAACAACTGCTGAGGAGAGAAAAACAAATAAGAAACAAAAATCAGGAAAAGTGTTTGTATTTAGGATGTGCCTGTGTGTGCTTCAGTGGCAAAAGTACAGGGAGTGGAGAGTCACCAAATGCAGAGATGCTCTGCCATCCTTTTCACAAGTTAGAGGCAGAAATATCTAACATCAGTTTTCAAGAGTAATGGTACTCACATGTCGTATCATGTGAAAGCATGCATATTACTTTACATTAAAACCATTATCACTAAAATGGCATCATTATTTCTGGTGTACAGACAGTATTGTAGGATTCTTTTTTGTATTTATATGAAGACTTGTGGAAATTACATTGTGTGGTGGTGGTGGTGGTGGTGGTGGTGGTGGTGGTGTGTGTGTGTGTGTGTGTGTCCATCCTGGGCCTTAAACTCAGAACCTGAGTGCTGGCACTCAGATTTTTCACTCAAGGTTAGTGCTCTACCACTTGAGTCAAAGCCCTACTTATGGATTTTTGCTGGTTAATTAGAGAAAAGAGTCTTTACCAACCTTCCTGCCTGGGCTTGCTTCAAACTGTGAGCCTCAGATCTCATACTCTTGAGTAGCCAGGATCATAGTTGTGAGCCACTGATTCCCAACTGAAATGACATCTTTAATTTCTGACTTTCTCTGTAATAATAGCATGTCCAAAGATAAAGTAGGAATATTGGACTAGCAGTATTACAATTAGCAGGCGTGATTGACTGCCACCACTTCACCAGAGGTGATGTCAGGTGCTATAAATGAAGAAGCTTGCAGTCCACAGAAACAATCAGGCATACAGTCAATTACACAAGAGTTTGGTGTGGGTACTCTGAGGAAAGTGGAAATTGGTACAGGAATAATGGTCAAAGCCTGACAAACTAGGGTGATCGGGATGAGAAAGACCTTACAGAGATAATATTACAATGTGCATTTTAATTCTATTTATCTTTATAGTAAAGGTGATATACAGAGGGGTTATGGTTATATAAGTCAGATAAAGAATGCATTCTTTTTTGAACAATGTCACCTTTTCCCTCTCTCTCTACCAATTTTTCTCTTCTTTCCCCACGAAAGAGTTGTATAGTTCAATTTCAATGTGTTTTAAGATATAACCAAATCTCATTCATCAGAGAAGAAAGGCAACACACCAACCAAGTGAAAAGAGTATGCTTTGTTTAAAAAAAAAAAAAACACGCGAACTAATGTGAGTTTTGGTACAGATGAGTTGTAGCATCTCTGGGGATTGGAGAGCAGATGGGAATATCACAGTTTCACAAGGAGGAAAGTCAAAAGGGAAAAAAATCAGAAAATGTGATAATAAATTATGCTTTAGCCTAAAACATTATGAATTCCAATAATATTCAAATGTTTTGCTTATTGTCCCTAAACAGTATTAACATTTTGATCAAAGAAGAGGTTCCTGAAAATGGAATTATTTAAAGAAAGTAAATTTAGGGATTTGAGAAAATGGTCTCTCTGTTCTCTTCTGTGTTCTAGTGTATGATCCAGTGATGAAATCCATCATTTTTGGCTATGACTTTCTGATTAATCCTGAAATCCTCCCATCTGGATTAATACATGTGTTGCTCAAGGCATATCAGTGGCTGCTACAAACAAAGGTATTGCTGTCATGACTCTTTCCTGCTTCAGAGACATGGCCTTGTCTTCTATCTCAAGTAAACTTTGTATGTTAACTAGGGAACCACCAACTCCCTCACCCCCATCTTCATTACTCCCACCCATCAGTGTAGGTTGGCCAATCAGTTATCTTAGAAATGGTTTCATGAGACCCTTCTCCTCAAACATACAATGGTTTATGAATAACTAATTTTTTTTCTTGTTCACTATGATATTTATATTTTTAAATTTTTTCATTGTTACCTTTAAGTAGTTGTAACTAAGAGTTTTAAAAAAATGCGTGGCAATCTTTGAGCTCGCTGTTCTGTCTGGGTTACATTTTTAATATTCAAATCTTGGTGAAATAGTCATATTATTCATCCCTCCTTTTTTAAGCAATGAGTAAAACAATGGCAGACAAGGCTAAGTTTATTTACACAATTATAAAGAGACAGGGACCTCATTCATGGCCAGTCTGTAGTATGCACACTTTATGAGCTCTACATTTAAGCTGCCTGTTACAGTGAGCTGATGGTGAGACAAGGTAGAAATAAAAATATTTACTGAGTACCTAGCATCAGTATGACACTGATAAGGAGCTATAAATGGTGTCTCTCCAAATTTCATATCTGAGCCAGGGAAGATTAAAATTCATCCACTGAAAATTAATTCTTTTGCATGTATGTAAAATGAGGAAGGCATTTCCTGAATGAAATAGTTTTCTCTTCTTTTTAACTTTTTTTTTTTAATTTGAAACTGTGAATTGATTGCTTTCCTGGCCTAGGCTAGAGTCATTTTAGGCAACAGGCATCATCGCCACAATCTAGCAACAGCAACTATGATCATTAGGCTTTAAATTGCCCTTACATTCACGGTCATTTCCTAGCGCAGTCAGATTTAAGCTTGGTTATTACGTTACAAAATGGAATGTATTAAGTTTGCTCAAGTTCATCTCCTGAGTTTACATGGAGAGTGCTGCGATCATCTAGTGTTTAGACTAGAGCTAAAATGGACATTTCCTTACAATATAAAAAGATGATTAAAATATTTCCCAAAAATAAACAAAAACTAAGGAAAGTCCCAATCAGCTTAAGGGTCTGAAAATAGAACTTTGACATCACATGCTCAAGTTACCATGCAGACAGCCATTTCAATGCCCAAGTCATAGCGACAGCAAATTAGGCCCAGAGATAAAATTTGTTTCCCAATCCAAGCATCATGAAGTCATTGGAAGTGTTCACTACAAGTTCCTACCACACTTGGAAAAGGCTCTAAGAAAAATATTATAAATATTATAATGGTGTCACAGAGTGGTCTGAATTTGAATCTTGAGCTCTGCTAATGACCAATTTCAGGACATGAAGATTCTTAAACCTTGGCAGCCTCCATTCTTGCATGGAGAAACTAGGAGTAAGAATATTTGCCTCAGTACATGAAATGTATCCAATGCCTAACGTATGAAACTGTAACCTCTCTGTACATCACTTTGACAATAAATAAGAAAAAAAATAAAAAAGAAAAGAAAAACAAAACAAAACAACATCAACAACAACAAAGAATATTTGCCTCTTAGAATCATTCCAAAGAAAAGAAAGAATATTTACATGTGAGAATTATTTGGGGAACATGAAGGTGGTTAAGTAGTCAGTAAGAGTCTATTTATTGAAGTGTCTCATCAATAGTCTGCAAGAATATGCTCAAAGTACATTATTCTCATCATGGAGATATCACAATGAAACCCCTTACATTGTATAGTTGGTTTGTGCTAATAAAATAGGTTTGATTTTATGTCGGGGACATTCTTGGGGAAATAAGATCTTTCTACCAAGTACAAATTGCAGAAACATTCACTTAGTTACAATTTATTATTCACCAGCTGGGAACCATTAATGTATTTGTGGGCTATTAAATGTCTTATAATTCTCCATCTACCTCTGTCTAAGCTACTTTTATTCTTCTCACTCCCCAAAAGGAGTCTATAAATTAAATGTTTGGAATCTGTAACCTAAGCTATAAATAAAGAAAAGAAATAATAAAAAATAGATTTTTGAAAAAAAATGAAGGACCATTCATTTCTCATCTTTATGATGGTAAAGTCACATAAAATTATCATTATTAATTAACATATTTGACTGCAACTGAATATAACAAAGATTAAGAGCTGTCTCCAAACCACGTTCAATTGAAGTGTCTTGAATTTATCAGGAAGAATATGAAAATTTACAAGAGAAAATAAGAAAAATGTTCCCTGTGTCATCAGTGTATAAGGAGATAGTGCATTGGGCCTATATAAACATACATACATATAATTGACTATGTTCACAATTATGTGGCTAGATAATATAGGAGTTCAGACATTTAAAGCAGGAAGAACACACATACTTTGGTAATGTCAGCAAGGAAATCTCCTTTACAAACTAACATGATAAGAATCATTATATTTTTGTTGTTTAGAAAACAGATATCTCAGTAACTACTGAGAGGCTCTTTGTCTTTTCCTATGTTAATACCAGAAGTATCTATGTAAATACATTGGAATTTATTTTTAAGCCTGCTACAAGTTTATAATCACATTTTTATAACATGAGAAGGAGGGGAGGGAAAAAGAATGCTTGTTTGTGAGCAAATGGCTCACGCCTGTAATCCTAGCTGTTTAGATCTTGAAGGTTGAAGTTTGAAGCCAGTCTAGGCAAAAAATAAAAGCTCATGAAATTCCATCTTCCAAATAACCAGCTAGAAGCATGACTGAAGACATGGCTCAAAAGCACAAACTGAGCAAGGAAGCAAAACAAGTATGAGACTCTGAATTCAAGCCCTGGTATCACCAAAAACAAAGAAAGAGAGAAAGGATGTTTATTTCACTTGTTTGCACACTCTAAGTCTATATATTCTCTTCTCTGATAATCACTAATGAAATGAGAATTTTCAAAAAAAAAAGCAAACATACATAACAAAAAATATGGAAATGAATATCTGTAGTGATAGAACAGTTCAATCTAACCCTAAGTATATAATAGCATAAATAACACCTCAATGGCAATAAAAAAAGACGTAGGGTCTAATACCACGTGGGTGTCTTTAAATTTTTCATATAACTCAAGACCTTTACATGTTTGGTATTGTATATATCAGTGAAGAATTTTTGACATCTGGATATTGGAATGTGTAATTTATCCTGTTACCTTTTGCTGTTTTACACCAAGTATCTTTGCTTTTGAGTTTGAATAGACGTAAGACTCAATTCCTCTCAACTACTTACAGAGCTCAAGGTCTTAGGAACAAACACCCTTTCTATCACAATGCAACTCAATTAATACTTTCTTCAGAACTGTTTTTTTCTCCTTGCATCACATGAAGGTTCTCAAACATGTCACAACCTTCTGAAAGTTGGGGCCTGGGCTTTCCTGTACCCAGAATGAAATGTTACTCCCCTAAGATAGTTCCATGGATATATGACTGGTCACCTCTCCATTTACTCCAGAAAGGTTTATCCTTGAAAAAAGATCCTTTGCAGTGGACACATTTAAATAATTACATATTGTATCTTGGGATTTGTCTTTTGTAAGATGAGTCAGGGGTGCAGGTCCCTGGAATGAGAGACCTCATCAGTGGGCCAACTTCTCACAGCCTCTAAGAACAGATGCTCAGCCATCTTCTCTCACACCTACTCATATCCTGTTGCCATCCTCTCCTCCATGGAAATGTCATAAATTCAGGTGCCTCTGTCTAATGGCCTCTTGAAGAAGGATAGGTTGCCACACATCCCTCACTGAGCTGATAGCATTGCAGAACCTCTGGCAGGTGACTGGCCAAAAGAGGGTTGCTCATTGATGCATGTGAACACCGACCAGCCTCATTCAGGGTGTGTGTACTTCCTGACATTCAGAGTTAGTGATCCTTGGCAAGCAACCCCTATACTGTGTTGAAGTAGTAACTTACAAGACAGGGAATTGCCCAGTACATGTCTACTACCTAAGTGAATCTAGTCCCTAAGAGGGTCTTGGCATCAGCTGCAAAGGCAACCCCAGGGTGACTGAGACACTGTATTTGCTTCATGACTATGCCAATTTTTAATCTGCTATCACCCATGGAGGCTGGTCATCTCATCTTCCTCCTTCCTACCTTTCTGAGTCTGTCATCTATTTGACTCTGACCCGTGTCAATGCACCTTCAAAGAAAAGCCGTGTGTAATAACTATGCATTTTTTTGCGAATTGCGTGAGGATTAGATGTGCTGATGCTTGCATTTCAAACTTTGCTAGCACATTTTTTTAAAACGCAAGAAAGAAACAACCATGCCATGTGGACAGCAAGAGACCTGAATAAACGAAAGTAGTATTCTGTGTGCACCTTTAATGGAACATTTTCCTTGATATTTTGAACTAAGTACTTTACTTTCTTTCATGTTTTTTCCCCCTAAGGGGACCTGCAAAATGCACACTCACTCTTGTCCTTACAACCCAATCTTGGACTCATCTGCGATCCCAGCTAGTAGAGAGGCTAAAATTTGGAGGATCTGTATTTGAGGCCAGTTCTGGGAGAATGTTTTCAAAACTCCAGCAGGAACTGGGCTGGGTAGTACAGGCTTGTTACCCTAGCTATGACGAGAAGGAAGCCGGGCAGATAGAAGACAAGGCTCAGGCAGGATTTTTTCTCAAAAAGAGCTCTATCTCAAAAAGAGCTAGCATTTTAGAAAGGCATGTATGTAAATAGGAAGAGTATCTGTGTTGCAAGTGTGAGGCCCTGAGTTCAAATCTCAACACCAGCAAAAAAAAAACAAACAAACCAACCCTAATTCCTTAAAGTCAGGCTATGCTGTACATCTTGGCTATTCTGCCCCTACCTAGTACCTGATATTAGCCATGTATTCAGTAAATGCCTTTTGAAATTTTCATTCATGTGCATTATAAACTTGTGTGCATGATGTATGTGCAATGTCTAAACATTTACACATTTAGTGTAATGTTCATATATACTATAAAATCTTATAAAATTTATATATGCTAGGAGTTAGTAGGGACAGATTTTGTTTCAATATATACTGTGAATATGTAATAACATGAAATAGATGTAAAACAGATTTAGAAAACAGATTTTCAAATTTATGTCTTTGTTATCATTCTTATTAAGAGACTACTGCATTAGTCTCTTTGCATTTAAAAGGTCATTAATCCAAATGCTAATTTAATCAATATTATATTAAATGAACTATAAAAAGTAAATTAATACCAGGTAAGCAGATTTGTTGCACCATAAGCTTTCAGAAAGTGCCTAATGTCAGCAAATTTCACTGAGAAATGAGCCCTATTTACACCCAATAGGAGTTACTTATAAAAATCTTGGTCTGTGCTTTCCTCATTGTTTATTCCTTGATTCACTGTGAAAGCAAAGATGAATATTAATATAATTACAATTTCTGGTTTGTCTGTTTCCAGTGCTTATCATTTTTTTAACACCTGTGGCTAAATGATGACAACATAGAATTTGGTATTACCAGATGTCTTTTAATATGAATTTTTCCAGAACATTAAGCTCTAAGTAGCTTATTTTTCTGGAAGCAACACTTTCATTTATTTAAAAAGTAGGAAATATGTTAATAGGGCACATATCAAGATATATAAATTTACACAAGTAGACAAATATGCATATAGACCACACAACACACACACACACACACACACACACACACACACTCGCACCACGGACACAAACTTATTTTTAGTAAGTCTCTGAATTAGGTGGGCTTACTCTACACACATATTCTTTATACTGTTAGCCTTTGGAGTTGAAGAGAACTGCATGAAATAAAGGAGAAAACCTAGATGAGCAAAATATAATGGCAAGAAAAGGAAAGAAAAACCATTCAAATTAAACTGTGACTTGCTGCAAAAAGGTACTGCCTTTTGCTGATAAACTAATTTAATTAAACATTTAGTAAGTATTTCCTGGGCATTTCAAGTGCCATGTCCTATCTAGATGTATGCACTCCATACCTTCTAAGGTTACTCTTGAATCACAATTATACTTTGATGTGTCCTAGAAGTTCAGAAGAGATGCTAGGTAAAGCAGGATCTGCCACATACACTTTTCTTCCTTCTCCCTCCCTCTGTGGTACTCTTTATCCCAAATCAAAAGAGCAGCACATACTCTGAGAAGCCATAAATTACCTCTATTACGTCTCCCTCCTACCTTTTCTCACTTAAATTGGTTCATGACCTTATTTTGTGTGGGTATTTGTTTATGAGGCTGTTTCTTTTCTGTTGTGTTTGCTTTCCAGACAGAGGCAGCATGCAAGAAGAAAAGGACAATACATTTTAGAAAATGCATATCAGGGTTGGAATATACAGTTAAACCTGGAGATATGCAACATTAATTAGTCTTCCAAAGAGGAGAGTGGATAAAAAACAAAGAAGCATTACTCACTTCCTCATCTTCTTTCTCCCCTGCTGTGTAGATAATAGAATCTGAGTTCCAGAATGTCCATAGATATTTTGAGTTTATAGAAGGCAGTGGAATATGTGTTACAGGTTGTTCTATCTAGCATTGTAATCTCTGTCCAATTTTCTAATCACGAAACTGTAAATACACACACACACACACACACACACACACACACAAATGCCACTTTTGTAACCTTGGTCTGTAATTAATTCCTTAATGGAGTCATGAGACTAGATTGATTGGGAATTACAAAGTGAACCAAACAGGATCTTTAAAACATTGCCAGCTGCCTTAGATATGAAACTGTACCCCTCTGTATCTCACTTTGACAATAAATACATTAATGAATTTAAAATAATAAAATATTTAAGCTTAAAAAACATTACCAACAATGCTTTGTATTTGAAGCTCTAAGCAAAGTTTAAATAATAATAATAGTATTTCTTATACTTAGTAGTTGAGGTTAAAAGTCCTATACTACTGATCCACTATCTATATCAAAATATTATATAAAAAGTCTTGGAGTAATAATACTTCTCCGTCTGCTAAAGGAACTTTTGCCAACTTTTATTTACACATCACATATATTCCATTCTGCCTTTCAGTACCAATAAGATTCCCATTCAACCACCATTACATGCTAACAATCTGCCAGAAACTTCCTTTACCTTCTGAGCCTGTCCTGACCATTAAATAAGAAATGACAAATGCTTTAGCATGCTGATTTAGCAGTATGGAAAAAAAAATTGTAGGGCAAAGGAAGTGAATCTTCTGGCATCTTTCTCCTGCTCAGCTAGGCTAAACTCTTCTCATCATAATTTATTTGCAATCCAGTCTCCTTCCCAAACCCACTCACAGACAATTAGACATTGTATCCACCTGTCATTCTGGCTTATTGTGTATTCTTGAGAAATATGGGAGAGAAGTTCAAGTGGCTCAATGTTCTGTGTGAAGGTTCTTGTCAACCTGAAAATCTTCCCACTAATTCTTCAAGCCTTGCCTGCAATGCCTGAAATGTTCCTGCTTCTATGAAGATTCTCTTCTCTTGCCCTAAAACTTGCTCTTCCTGGCTGAAACATTTAGAAATAATCAGATGATCAGATGGAAAATTGGAAATAAGATTTTTTTTTCTTTCTTATACTTTTTCTTTTTTTAAATTATTTTATTTTATTTTATTTTTTATTTATTTATTTATTTTTTGGCCAGTCCTGGGCCTTGGACTCAGGGCCTGAGCACCTTCCCTGGCTTCTTCCCGCTCAAGGCTAGCACTCTGCCACCTGAGCCACAGCGCCCCTTCTGGCCGTTTTTCATATATGTGATGCTGGAGAATCGAACCGAGAGCTTTATGTGTAGGAGGCAAGCACTCTTGCCACTAGGCCATATTTCCAGCCCTCTTACACTTTTTCTGATCTTGATCCTTGAACTCTGGGCCTGAGCTCTGTCCCTGAGCTCCTTTTGCTCAAGGCTAGCACTCTACCACTGGAACTAGAGCACCACTCTTGGCTTTATCTGTGATTAACTGGTGATAAGAGTCTCATCAACTTTCTTGCCAGGGCTGGCTTCAAACTGCAGTCCTCAGATCTCAGCCTTCTGAGTAGCTAGGACTACAGTCATGAGCCAGAGACTGGCTGGTAATGAGAAATTTTCTAAAGCATCTTCTCTTCTACAGAGACTTAAAAAAAAATACCTTTGAGGTATATAGGGGGACTGGCTGACCAAAAATAAATAAATAAATAAAAAATAAAACAAAAAAACACATTATCAGGGGATGGCACTCTTGTTTGAATACCAAGTTCCTTAACTACAGACAAAAACAATGTAACTTGATCCAAGTGAGATAGAAGCAGGTAGCTGGTCAGCATTTGACCAGCTTGTGAGTGAAAAGTTTATACTAAGTGGGAGCTCTGGTAGTCTTCAAACACATCCTACCCATGATACACTGGTATCATGTAGAATGGGGTCAATTTATCAAGAGAAATTGGTGACATTCACAAATTGAGGTTACAGTGTAGTCTTTATAATCCAAATACTTATTTATTAGCAGAGCAGTATAGGAAATAACTCATGGAATTATAAAAAAATTTGATTATGGTATGCTGGCTGCCAACAGATTATTACCTTTTTGTTGTTGTTTATCTCATTTGTGTAACTCTTACACTTTTAAACTTAGTAACTGGCCCTGTACGAGCAAAAGTTACCACCTTTTATACATTATGCTTAACAGTCCTATACTACTAGAGACAATATCCTAGACAAATTCTCTTGGCCTACCTTAGATTTCTGTTTTGAATTGTTCATTGAATCAAGTTCTGAATTGCTACTTTTGTGTCACAATATAAGTCCTGGGTCTGTATTTTGTTTGAAGATGAGTATTGTGATGCTGATAACATGCTTAACAGATTTCTGTAGGTCAGATTCTATTTCTGTCATTTTAAAATTTATTTATTCAAATATTATTAGGCACAATATATCACATATAAGAAGATAAAAACAATACTCCTGTGCATGCAGTTAAATTGCATTTACTATAATATGCTGTAGGATATAATTGCAATAAGGTGCATGCTTTTCCTAAGACCTGGATTTGCCTCTTTATACTGAATATACAGGCTCAAACGATCTTTATCTGACATCAGGCTGTCTGCAGAACCTGACTGTTTTCCTTGAGTCTACCTTGCCTCTGTTTTGGGCCATTGCTCTTTTGCTTCAGGAAAACCCATACAGCCCATTGGTGCCTGATCTCGTCCCATTAAGGCACCCTTTCTCTCTACTCTTCCATTTTCAGAAGCAGAAAACAACAATGTTCTGCTCTATTTGCAGCTTTCAACAAACATACAATATCATGATGCAAGTGGTTGTTCTCAATGCATCTTTATAACACTAATAACTAACACTCTCTCTTCCATTTAGAGGTATTCAGTAAATGTTGAACTCATTGGCTCTTTTGATAAATGCAAAACAAGCTTAATGTGTCATCATCTTCAAATGGAACTCGAAATAGGATTAAGTTTGTCATCCCTCAGAAATGAAGCCATTTCTAATATGCCTTGAGTGAAGGAGAGGGGGAAGGAAAAAAAATCATTTTACAAATTACAATAACTTGACAGCTGATCACTAAACAATATCACAATCATTTTCAGTGTGCTGCACATGGCTGAGTAGAAGAATCATTAATCTCAGGTCCCATTTTATTTTTGCCTCAATTTCTCTCTCCCCTCATGGTATCACTAGCAGAAATCATCAGTGGCTGTGTTCTTGCATATACCAGATTATTGCTAGAAAAGTCATACACTAAGTTAATGCAGATCTGCTTCCCAGAGGTAAGTCCAAATGGATTTAAGTTCTTTATTTTGAGTGACTTTGAGAAATCCCCATCTTTATCAGTTGCTACCAGAGAAATAGAACCTTCCAGATGTGACAGTAAACTGGCCACATATTCATCAGTTCCACAGACATAATAACTTCCTTAGAGGATTGAGATTAATACCACCATTTGTCAGTAGGCAAAAATCAGATGACCCTGTGTTTCAGGGCCAATGACATAGTATGTGGGAGGTTTAAACGACTGGTTTCCAGAGTTCTATATTTGAACAACTTTTCAAACAAATTGTGTATGCTTTAGTCGTGTCACTGCAATGCTTTTGTTCTTGGCTTACTGTTTCCAACAAATGATTACCTTCAAAGGAAAAGGATAGGGCAGTACTTCTCGAAGAAGCTCTTCATCTAGAAAAGAAAAAAAAAGGAAAAACCAAACATTGCTATCTTATTTTTCAAAGCCTAATAACCTGCTTAGGGAAACGGCAGATGTCTTTCAACTATAGGCGATGAGTGGCACAAAACACAGCTTGGATGGAAAAGAAAGGTAATTACAATTGAGCTGGCATTTGGGAGAGTAAAGTACTGTTTTCTATGCCCCTTGTTATCTAGTAATAAATAAAGGGATTGGGAAACTTCATAGATTTGGCTATGCAAAACTATCTTTCATTTATTTTGACTCTTGCAAAATTCTGATTATCTGTAGGCATATGAGAAATCATCTAAAGAGAATTCAGGAATCCTGTTCCTAAAATCACTTGTGTAAGCTTGGGAATTATGGGCCAAAATGACAGCACTCGGGTGAGCATATTTACCACAAAAGTCAAATAGAGTGTCGGCCCCCAACCAGGGTTCCCCAAGGGTAGATTAAACATCAGAACACAGAAGACCTCAAACAGCATCACAAGACCAAGAGGTAAAAGAGATCAGCCCAAGCCACACTCCTAATCAGGCCCTTCATGGGGGCATTTGTTCTGCCTTTCCTAACCCTGTTAGGATCATTCCTCCATTGGGCCTAAAATAATAAGGAGCAGTATAGACACTCCTTTTTTATTCATCCAAGATTTGAATGCAATGCAAAGAAAAATAAGAAAGATTAAGATCAGATAGAAGAAACCAACACAGGAATGTTCCAATGAAGAATAAAACAGCAAAAAAGAAAATTATTAGAACTCAGTTATTAGTGTGCTCTTTTGCACATAGGCACTAAATTGTAAGATAACAGTTTATCATTTATACTCTACAATTATATGTGTGTATCTACAAATATGTGCATATATTTACGTAAGCCCATATACATATGCATCTGTACACCCCTCCTATACACATGTGTACACAAATGAATTTATAAAGAATATACAAAATCTATTTATACAAACTTGTATTTAAACATATGTTCACATATGTATCTGTGTGTATATATGCATATATATATAGTGTGTGTGTGTGTGTGTGTGTGTGTGTGTGTGTGTGACTTGAGGAGGCTGCAGAAGTACAGCACAAAAGGAGCAGCATGTCCTTTGTACATGTCCCTTTATGGTTCAGGTCTGTCTTAGATTACCACGACTCTCCCAGTTTCACTTATCCCTCTCTAAAATGGATCTTGGTGTCTCAGCCTTCCAAATATAATGGAGCACTAGAGACACAGGAAACCATTTGGAGTCCCATGTGTGCCTTTGAACATCATTTATGTCTCTCCTTATCCAGCTGTCAAATTTCCACTTATCTTCCACTCATCTCTCATGAACAAAATAAAATGGCACTTATCATAGAGAACAATAACTGGCTCCTTCAGCCCATTAAGGGCCATATTCTTGGTCTTCTCTTAACATATCTCTCTCATACATCCTGTCACACAAACATTTGTCATGTTTCTAGAACTACATGTCTATTTTCCCAGAGTCTTCCTCTCTACAGACTGGGACTTGCTAGCAGGCAACATATAACATATAACAGTGAGCCTTTCTTTCAACTATGTAGAAATGCATTCTAAAGTGCTATAATATCAGAAACAATATTTATATATGAATGGGTTAATATATATGGAACTTCCCTTTAGGATTTCTTTGGCCACCCCTCTATTGTAAAATAAATTTTTTACACTTAAAATTTCCCTTTGCTTGAGCATCAGCATCTATTTTTGGCACAAAATTATAAATTATGCTGTGACCATGATCTGTGGGAGCCTATGAGTTTTTTACTCACATAATCCCATGGTTATCTTTCCAAGTTGATATATAGGATCAAGTATGGATTAAATCCAGAAAGAGAAAAATGAAGAAACTCATGTCTCCTCTAGATAAGATCATGCACTTGATTATATTTGGAAATGCTCAGCATATTTTTCACTTTAAATATTTCCAACTTATTTTAAATTCATGAGTCCATTTCCTGCAACATCAAAGTAGAAAGAATATTTGTCAAAACCTTTCGGTAAAATTCCAAGTAAGTGAATTTGGAGCTTATCATGCAATGTCCTTGTAATAGAGCCATTGAAGACATTTACACTTATTTCTTCTGACTCTATATTGTTCCTATACCCATAAACTCATTAGTGAGGTGAAAATAAAACCCTCACTTGAGAAGTTGGACACATAAGAGCATCCAATCAGTTCAGCTACTGCCATTATCATTAACCGTATTATATCGTTATTTCATTGAGTGGTTTCATTCTAAAAACTTCTGATAAGCAGAGATTTTTCAGTCATCGATATTGGGGCACAAATTCTCATTCCAAAGAGCTAGGTGGTCTAGCGAAAGTTCCTTCACATTGTGAAAGTTCTTTGCTTTCCCTGTCACCTATGGTCTCACTATAGCCTCTGACTCATGTTTACTACACTGGCTTTCTTTTGGTCCCTCAAAAACATCAAGTTGCTTCAGCTCTAAGAAATCCTATGCTTTTTGCCCTCTTCCTGGAGACAACTTTTCCCTTAGTGGCGTAGATGAGTCAGAAGTCAACTCTCCACAGTCCCTTCCCATGAATTGATTTCCTTCCATTGGAATGAGACATTGAAATGTCTAAGGCTGTTCCTTCTGTATCCTCAGCAGCTTGCCGGAGAAACCTTGAACACTGTGCTCAGATCTATTTCCTGCCACAACAGTCATGGTTTATTCAAGAGAAAGCAGAGCTCAGCACGTAGTAGGATTTCTACAAATAAATGAACAATGAATCAATTGAAGAATGAACTGAGTACAGCACCAGCACATGAGAGCTATTCATTATGACATCTTTACAGCTGCCCTGCAATACTTAAACTAAGTGCAATTGATTCCCCATATCCATGCAGTCTATATTGTTGGATTCAACCAAGACCAAAAATATTTCTTCAAATACGTGATCAAAATATTCGAAAGACTAAAACTAAATAGGTACTGAACATGAACAGAATTTGTACTTGCCTTTATCCCTTAAATAATGTACTATCACAACTCTTCACATAGCATTTATATAGAGTGTATAATCCAGAGATGATTTAAGTTCATAGGAGACCTGTGTAAGTTAAATGCACTTGAGCATGTATAGATGTATTATATATGCAGGGGACCTGGAGCCAATTCCCCAAAGACATTGAGGGATGATTGTTCTAATACCACTATTGCCATAAACACATCCTTGCTCTTTATTTCAAGCAAAGAAAAAACAAAAACCAAAACAACAAAAAAACTTAAAAGTGCTGGTAGATCTTGACAATTCACAAACAAAAACTAATTACTTTCAGGTATTAAACATCAAGGCAGGAGAGCAAAGGAGACTCACCCTAATTATGTAAAGAGACAATGCTGTATGCAAATTTCTAGTTACTGCTTTAAAAAAATGAGTGATTGCTTGGGAAGGAAATAATTGCTTTGGCACTAAATGCAGCTGTTATTTATGTCACATTACTTACAAGACTGATGTGCATAATATTCCTCCAGTCCTACTATAAATTAAAACAATTCAAGAACATACTACCTACAGACACATATGAGAATATGTGTTTACAGTTGCTACACTGCTGATTTGAATAAGAATAGGGACTTTGCTCAGAGATGAAGACATTTTATGGAGAAAAAAATGAATAAATGTCCTCATCATTGTCATTCTGGTGTGAAGGTAAATCAATAGACAAGTTATATGACTTTAAAATACCATCACAAAAGAGAAGCCCTGGTGACTAGAAGCCTCTTAGGCTGCATAAGATGATTTTAGGTGAGAACAGTAGTGTGTGAAGTTGTAAATGAGGCTTATCATCAGAAAGCATGACTCGCCACAGAAACTATGTTTGTCGTACATCTTAGGGCAAATGGTACACGAATCTAAGCCTCAGTCTTCATGTCTATAAAATGAAGGTAATAATACCTTATCTTAAGTAGTTTGAATGTTTCACACACTGAAAGATAATCCCACAGTGTGATAGAGAAGATGGAGGTATTTGAGAAGCAACTTAGTCCTAATGACTCTGCCTTCAGGACTAAGATGACATCAGGAAATCTCTTTAAAGTTGTTTTAGGTCTAAAAGCAGACAACATATGCAAAACAGTGTAATCCCCGCCCTATTTTTTAAAAAAGTGCCAAGTGGTGATGATGAAGAAAAGCAAATATGCTTTGGATAAAAACCCTGTAATGAATGTAATTAATTAGTTAATTAATGTAATCATTTGGGAGTAAAGGTATAGATGTGAGTGATAGCTTTGGGACTGGATTGAAAGCTGCAGATTGTTTTGTTGCATTGGGGAGGGAAGGGCTCATGATCAACCTGAGGGTGACAGAATAAACGTAGAATGACAATAGAAGCAACAATGGTAATCTGACAGCACCATCTCAGTTTCACCTAGTGGCAGGTAAGATCTTCAGGACAGATGTCAAAACAAACTTCAATGCCTAACCTGTTAAGTAAGGTCAAGGCACTCCATGTAAGATAGTGGGCAGTATCCTTGCAAATCTACTTTTACAATTAGTAGCATTTTACTAATGAGGGAGCTTAGCTAAGAACTTAGAGCCAGTTGGGTGGTAAATTTAAGCCAGGGGCAGGCTTCCAACTCGGAAAAAGTTAAGGAGGGAACCGGATTTTTCTTCCTCTTCTGCCAGTAATACTGGCAGAGAATATCAGCCTTTAAGTGAGTTTAATGGTATCCTGGCAAGAAACAAAGTGCCTCTGAGTAGAAATTCCTTTTCTTAGTGTTCTGTAATGCTGATCGCCAGAAGGTTCCTGAAGAAGAAGCGTCTGTTTCCGTGTCTCATCCATAGCATCTATGCGACCTCACATAACCATCATAGCCCAGACCTGGGTTTCTCTGCTCGTCTTGCTTCATTGCCACTCTTGCCTCAGGCCCCTTTGGAAGGTGAACTGACTCTGTTTAACTTCTAAAAAAACCCATTCTCTTTTTTTATGACAGAATTTTCACGGAGTAAGGCTATAATAACAACAGTTACTGTTGCTACTGTGGCTGCTGAGAATTGAGTCTCTATGTGTCAGGCACGCTGCTAGCTGCTTTAGACACATTATCTCTCACCCT
This sequence comes from Perognathus longimembris pacificus, assembly GCF_023159225.1. Classification (NCBI taxonomy): domain Eukaryota; kingdom Metazoa; phylum Chordata; class Mammalia; order Rodentia; family Heteromyidae; genus Perognathus; species Perognathus longimembris. The sequence continues at coordinate 18,336,073 of NC_063170.1, forward strand.
TTCAATGACCCTGGAAGGGGAAATTATTATTCACATTGCATAGAGGTAAAAGCACATTGTCCAACATCACAGAAGTGTGGGAATAAAACCAATGAGGTTAAGTCAGGTCTGTCTGATTCTAAATTTATGCATACTCATCTATACCACAATATGGAAGGTTTATAATCATCCCAATACTTTTGATAACAATTATGACTAGGGAAATAAAAAGCCAACAAATATTTGCCGAGCTTCAATGAAGCATTATTCTCATAACCCACTGGCATCTTAGGTTTAAATGTTGCAATATAATGAACACATGCATTTGTGTGATTGACTTCCTTGGTCCTCACGCGGGTCTTGTATTTCTCAACTGTGATTTCCCCTCTTCCACATGTATAGGATCACCGGGTATATTTAGATATTTGAAACTGAAGTTGGTGTCTAGATTTATTTTATTTTTCAGGATTAAGAAGAATATGTCATTCATCCTAATTAACCTGGGGAGTGTGTGTGTGTGTATGTGTATGTGTGTGTGTGTTTCCTGCTCTGTAGCCACCATTTCTCACAACTTATTATCAATGAAGTCTCACTCATAGCTTGACTAACATGGCTGAGCTAGAATTGCAGCCTATCTCCAATCAGGGAAGCCAGGTGTCCATTCTGGAGAATTGGCTTGCTCACTTTCATCTAATAAGTGTTATGTTAAAGCTTTCTACCAGCCTTTCCATGTTCCCTACCATCTTCCTGCTGCAAACAATTCACCTTTTCCTGCAAGCAGCTAATGGATGAAAACTCTTGCACGTGCATTAGATAAAATTTGATCAACAGGTTTCAAATACAGTCGTGCAGTCTCAACCCTGAGTCCTGTCATGGGGAAGAGTCAGGTATCTGTTGGCATGGCTCAAGACTAAAATTAGAAAGGAAGAAAGGAAAGAATGGTGTGGTCAGAGCTTCATATTAAAAATCAGTAAAGCCTCATACACAATGCCTGTGTTTATATAGTTAAAAACAGTGGCCTTTACCTTTTTGCCAGTTTTAATTTTTGCATGACAAATTAAAAAGAGGAAACACTGAAATTGCTCAACAATGAGAATAAAACTGGCACCCATTATCTGGATTCTTCTAGTGGATCAAGATGCTAATGAGCAAGTCAGACTGCACAAAAAGCCTCACCTTAGCATAATGAGAGATTAGTAAATTAGATTGCTTTGCCCCTTGAAATCCTGCATTTGAATCATCCCTCACTACAATGCAGTTCCTTCCAAATGACACGTTCTATAGCAGGCCAATAACTCATTTCTGCCTCCCTGAAGGTTTCTCTTTCTATCTCTGAACCCAAAATGCATTACTCATAAATATTAACATTTTGTTAGTGCAGATCTTAGGCCAATTTGAATGCTGGAGATTGGGATGTGATTTGACTTTAAAAGAGTAATGAAGTTATTGTGAATCCAAGGATAGAAATGAGTTCTGCAGAAGAAAATGTCTGAAACAGTGCATAAAATAAGTGACAACCTTTGGTTTCTTTAATTACAGTCCAAATAGGGAAAAATCACAATGGAGATATTAGGCTCATTTTTATAGCCTTAAAAATTGGATACTGACCCTTTGAGCTCATTTTTCCCTCACCTCCAAAGCTTTAAGAATAGACTTTTAAAATAAAAAAAATGTCTAGCACATATTAGCCATTATTATTAACATTTCCTACATGCATCATTTCGTGAAATCTTTGTAAAACTTCTCTGAATACTAATTATGATCTCCTAGACTTATCCTGTTACTTAACTTCCCTACAAATTGCAGGCAAAAGATTTGAACTGAGAACTGTTGAAATTCAGAGCTATGGGAGGAGGTGGTTGACCACTAAATGAACTGCATAAAGTTTATATAGCAAAGGTGAAAGCAGAGTGGAACAGAAACTGCCTTAGTCCTTGCTTTGAGAAGGTCCTTGCTGCTTAGATAAAAAATTTTGAGTTCACATTACTCCCAGTTTAATGACAGTACATATCACCAGGCTCAAAACCGGTAGATTTAAGCTTTTTTACTTATTGCAAAACAAAATGCCATATTAGACACCTTCAAGGCATGGTGTTAGTGGGCAGCAAAAATTTAATATCTCTAAATGTTTCTGTATTGATAAACTCTGACTATTTACAGTTTAAGGTAATTAAACCACAAATGCATTGGAATAATGTTTAGGGCTGACTTAAACCCTTAAAAGCCATTAGCTGTTAACTGCCAAGTTGCTTTGAGCCTTGGCATGAAATTGAATCATATCTAAAAGGTTTTGTAGACTAGTGGCAGAATTCATAAATCTTTGACAGCTTCCTTTCTTTCCTCACAAACCAGGAAATGGGGAGGGAGCAATAAAAGAATGGATTTGGTAGAGGAAAGAACACTTGGCTTTCCATCCATCCAAAGTTTCTCTAGACTCTAGTCAATTAACCTTGTTCAGTCTTTAAATTGTGAAGTGGCAACTATCCATTTACTACTCTTTAACTCAATTCCAGTTAGAATGTATTTGCATCTCCTATAGGGTTTGTGAACTAGATGGAGCCCTCAAGTAATTTTACTATGAAGAAAGGCAGGCAGATGAGTAAGAGGAAAAGTAACTCATAGTGTTGATAATAAGAACACCAGAAGGAGATAGTGGAAAGCAAACAGGAGTGTATTAGGAAGTGAGTAAAGGAACAGTTCTTGCAATTAACTGTAATGGAGCCAGGTATGTACGTTTAACGGGAATTACTGGTATTGGAACTAGGAAATTGAAAGGGAATACCAAAATTGAGAGACACAGGGTAAAAAAAGACAAACAACTACAAAAGCAATACTTGCAAAACTGTTTGGTGTAAGTGAACTGAACACCTCAGAGGGGGAAAGGGTAAGGGGGAGGGAGGAGGGGGTTATGAAGGACAAGGTAACAAACAGTACAAGAAATGTATCCAATGCCTAACGTATGAAACTGTAACCTCTCTGTACATCAGTTTGATAATAAAAATTTGAAAAAAAAATATTTCACTCTAAAAAAACTATATTAATAACAAACACATAGACAAAAATGGGAATCTTTTTATACTCAAATAAATATTTCATAAATACCTTGTACACACATGAGCACCCCACACACACACACATGTGCCTACACAGAGCTCTGTCTTTTACATACCTGAAACAATTATGTGACTTCCTGCTGATCCTTCTCATTGATGGAAATGCTCTTGTCACTGAAGACTGTGGAATGCTAATAAACCCATTTCTCATAACCTCTATTTTACCCACCCCTGTAGTCCCTACAGCTATTCATATAAACTCCTCTCCCTGTCTTTCCTCTCATGTCAACGTAGCTCTCTTCATCATGCATAATCTTTCATTCACCTCTCTAATCACTGTATGAGGTCTGAACTTTACATAAATAGACCAAAAGAGTCCCAGAATTTTTACCTAATTGTTGAGATAGAGTGGTGTCAATTTGGACTAAATAGGGATCTATTATTCGCCAGAGAAATAGACAAGGAAAGGAAATAAAAAGGTCACACATAGAAAAAGAGAAGTCAGATTATATTTATTTGCCACTGTAGCATTCTATACTTAAAAGACCCTATAAACTCTACCAAAAAACTCCTAGATCTGATCAATATTTTTAGCAAATAGCAGGATAATATACCAAATATAAAAATATACCAAATATATCAAATATACCAATATACCAAAATCAGTAACTTTTTCTATATACCAACAATGAAAATACTGAAGGAAACAATTAAGGAAAATACCCTATAAAGATACTGGTAATCAACAGAGAAGATGAAAGATTTTTACAGTAAAAACTATATTACAAAAACTGTTATGAGGGCTGGGAATGTGGCTTAGTGGTAAAATGCCTGCCTAGCATGCATGAAGCCCTGGGTTTGATTCCTTAGCACCACATATACAGAAAAAGCCAGAAGTGGCACTGTGGCTCAAGTGGTGGAGTGCTAGCCTTGAGCAAAAAGAATCCAGAGACAGTGCTCAGGTCCTGAGTTTAAGCCCCAGGACTGGCAAAAAAAAAAAAAAAACTGATATGATTTGAATACAAAGAGGGGACTGTCTATGATGGGAACAAACAAAAAGAGGGAAGAAGAAAAGACAGGATGATGAGGGAGGAGGGTGTATGATCAAAGTAAGTCCACTAAAATATGCTTAAAATGGACTAAGGGAGAAGAACAAGGAAAAGCAATAGAGAAAATAAAATCTGATCAAAGCATTACATAAAATGACATGTATTCATTACCTGATTTATGAAATGGTAATCCCTCTGCTCATCACCTTAATGACAATAAATAATTTAAAAATTTGATCCAAGTTTATTCAATCAAATATTACAACAAAGATCTTTTGTACCAGTAATATGTACTAGTAAAATTAAACACATGCAAAAGAAAAACCAATAAACACTGAATACAGAAATGGAAGAAGACACTAGAAGATGGAAAGTTCTCCCCTATTCTTGAAATCTATACACAGAATTAACATTGTTAAAATGGGTATACTCACCTAAGTGATCCATAGATTCAGTGTTACTCCTATCAAAAGATGAATGCTATTTTTCATAGATAAAGAAAAGTCCATCTTAAAATTCGCATGAAAGCCAAAAGAGGAGAGAGGAAGAACTTCTAGAAGTACATACTATCAGACTTCAAATTATACTACAAATCCCTAGCAACCAAAAAATCATGGTGCTGAAACAAACAAAAGCAATGAAATAGAAGAACTTGAAATAAGTACACACAGTGTAGTCATTTGATCTTAAAGGATGCCAGAGATAAATGTTGGAAAAATCCAGCTTCAACTGTATTGGGAAAACTGGATATATACATGTAGAATAGTAAACTTAGAACTTACCTCTTACATTGTATGAAAATCAAAGACCTTTATGTAAGACTTCAAACTAAAGCTTGTACAGGAAAACATTGGAAGATGCTGACATAGGCAATGACTTTCTAAATAGAATTCCCATATCTAGGAAGTAAGAGCAAGAATTGACAAGCATGAAACAATTCCAAATAAAAAGATAACAGCGAGAGGTAGGAGAAAAAGGAGGGAGCATAGAACAGAGAGAGAACAAAAGTGTGAAATTCAGAAAAATACACCAGACAAAAAGGACATTTTAGGTAAAAGAGTGAATATTCTCCATAAACAACTTGGAGTCTAACTCTATCCATTGAGAAGGAGAAGATTGGGTGTTCCTTAGAAATGAGCTTAAAGATGAAAATGATGGAATGTTGGCCAACTACATTTTTTAAGTCAAATTTTCAAATGTGGATAATTATTGCTGAAATGTAAGTGGAGACTGCCAAATGAGACTGAAATTGAAGAATGGCACAACTTCCTTGTAATAGCGTTATTGACTCACAAACTTGCCTTCATATTTTGACTTTCCCCTGGGAAAAAAATTGCCAATATTTTTCAACTGATTTTACTTTTCAAACTGAAGTGATAGCTAATCTGGTCACAAATTGAGCCCACATAGGTAACTGTCAGCAGACAGAAGAATGGATTTTTACACCTGGACCTGATTTTCTTCAACACTAATGATAACATCTGTTTTCTCTCTTGAGTTCATTTGAGTAGAATCCAAACTCCAACAAATCCACCAATGTGAGGGTAATGTTTTAAATGGAAATTCTTTTCAATAGAATTTGAATGCAGATTTCACAGCTAGAGTGGATTGAAATAAATGTATTCTTGACAAACTTATTAAGCAAAAATTTCATGGTATTTCAATTTGGGACACCTTGAAACATGGGATGACCGATTCTTCAGTTCACACATAATCAAGATTGGAAGTGGAGTGCTAGGAAAATAGACACATTAAACATTGCATGTGAAATCATTTACAGAACAGAAGCCTTAAACATGTATTGCAAAGATGTATCAAATAACAAGTTTCAAACATTCTTTCCCATTAATGCATTTTTCCCTCCATGTGGCGTCTTTCAAGAGAAGAAAATCCTATCACCACTAAGTCCTTCTTTAAATTCCCATTGATCATAGACTTAGAACAAGATTATCAAAAATAGCCTACACTGAGGTAATGTGACAGAGATTCAGGGGGAAATCTCAACATTCTATTTTAGATTACATCTACTGGTTTCTTGGGCTCGTGTTCATTCCATTGAAAAAGATGGATTATCAGTGTGTGCCTGTTAATTAAGCACAAACAATAACTATTGCTTCTTACAGTTGCAACACAAATACCATAACCTTTCCCCTCTGTATTAAAAGCCCCATGTTTGATCTATTTGTCATTTAGGTGGAAAATACAGCCATTGTGCCTTCAAAGAATCAAGTATTGACTTAGAAAGAAACAATCTAACTAAGAGCAGAATTGTATGCCTTTTTTTTTTTAAAGTTATGTTTGGATTTTAGACCTTGCTTCCATTGTCACGAACTCCAAACTAATAGAAGAGAATAGTTCAGTTTCAAGTCAGCTTTTGATAGTGATAATGAGTACATAATTTTCTTTAATTAAAGTACTTTTAATTTGAGGGGGAAAAGCCAATTAGAAAGGCACTGCCAGCTTTATCTGAAATTATGTAAGTAGTTCTGGATCAGAAAGTGCTAATGATGGTCGATCTTCAAAGATATGCATTTTACTGTTGTTTTGTTACATGTTGGTATCATGAGCTAAAAATCAAAGCAGTGTTTTACTTCTTGATAAAAACTGATATTGGTTATTAGATCAAAGGACATTTTATACATGGAATGAGCACAGCACCACTGTGGTCTAGCACTGAAATGTAAGTAACCATATGTTTGACCACATGATACTCAGCATTTTATAGCTCTAGAATCATGAGAGTAATCCTTTACTACCCTGTTTGACTAATGTACTTAAAACTCGAAGAACCACTAATAGGTCTTTTTTTTTTTTCAATGAAAACACTAACTGTAGCTGCAGAGTCTGATCTGCTACATAGTGCAACTTCCTTTGTTAGGAGAATATACCAGGGTATTGGTGAATATGGAAATTAGGCAAAAGTAAATGAAGAGAAAATAGTGAAGAAAGAGGTGCGGAATATACCCCTAGCCTGAACTCTGGTAAGCGAAAGGACAGAGGGAGACTAGCTAGGGGAGTCTTAGGCTGTCTTGCTGCCCTAAGTTTGTTCACTTGCAGTGAGTTTAGAAGGCAAGATTTCTACCAATCAGAGAAGCCTCCTGTCTCTCATCCATTTCTGCTAGGCTTGTTTAACTGTCTGGGAGCAGCTTATGGGACACAGTGACTTCAGTACAAAACTAATAGGTGTTAAAATGCATCAACTAGGGCCATTGGTCACATTGGCTTCCTGAAGATGGGGAGAGGTGAGGACACTTTTATGTCCACCTTGACTTCCTAACTTAACCAAACTAGCCCCACTTATATTAAGATTATCCACCAGTATCTTTCCCTGGAATCGCAGTATCTCCTCTCCTCTAAAGAGATTTTATTCAGCTCTGTGTGAGGTTTAACTACTTGTGATAAACAAGAGCCATCTTATTAGGACCTTCTGTACAATGCAGACAAAGTGAGCAGTAACTTTAGCTGATAGTGATGATTAATAATAATCATCCAATAGGCATTCCACATCAGACTTACTATTTCCCTTTCCTTACTTTATAACAATTATGTCCTCATCTCCTTTTTGTTTGTTTGTTTTCTTTTCTTTTCTTTTTGCCAGTCCTGGAACTTGAACTCAGTACCTGGGCACTCTCCCAGAGCTTTGCTTGTTCAAGGCTAGCACTCTACTACTTGAACCACAGCGTCACTTCCTATGTCATCATTTCTTAACAGCCACAATTGTCTTTCTTAAGCCTGCTCGTCTGTCAAGTAACAACATAAGAAACAAACTTTTCTTTCATATGCTGCTAATTTAAGGCTATCAGTATAACCGAATTTGTTAAAGGTTTCTCTACCAAAGGGGAATTCCTTTTAGGGCAAAATACCCTCATCTAGCAACCTTTCACTTAAGGGAATTGGAGAGACAGGGGGGAAATGATGGAGGGTGACACTGGTGAAGATTCCATTGTACTCACAAACTCATGTGTTGAATTTAAACACTTCATACAGGAGGAGGAGATGGAGGAGCCCTCAATTTGAAAACAATATTTCATTGTTCCAACAAAAGAATGGGGATTTTCTACACAGAGAATTTACCTAGGATAACTGTGTTATGTTTGCTGTCTTTCTCATCTTCTCACATCTCATTGTTCTCCTTACTCCCAGAAAATGCCACCTCATCCCCAACCTAGTTTGTCAGGTAGAGTAATTTAAATCTCTTTCTCACTAGTGAAGTTATATAGTTTTTGTTTTTGTTTTTCTGCAAAGGTATCACTTACTTCCTTGCTATTTATTTATGCCTCACTCACTTTTCATTCCACAAAGAACTGGTTATGTTACAGGATCAACTGCAATAAAATATAAAGGAAATTTTAAGTACAATAAGAACATAGGAATATGATTATTCCACTTCTATTCAGTGTAGTAAAAAATGAATAGGACAAGTGAGTTAAAATAAGGTATCAGGGAGAGGAAAAGTATATGCTACACTGTAAGCTTTAGTCCTACATTAAGATATAAAGACAACACCAAAACATGTGCTTCAAAAAACATATTTTTAATTTTTTGTAAAGATAATATACACAGGGCTTACAGTTATATAAGTCAGGCAATGAGTACATTTCAATTAGAACAGTGTTACTCTCTCCATTTTCTCCCACTTTTCCTCCCCACCACACTTTGTAGTTATTTCTAACATAGTGTCCAGTAAGTATTGCTGTTTCATTGGTTCACCCTTTGTCCCACCATTTCTGTGATTCCCCTTCCATTCCCCAAATGAGATAAGCTTATATACAAGACAGAGGGTACTGAAATAAAATTAAAAAAAACAGTGACCACAGGGAATAAACCAAAGGAAAATAATGAAATGAGAAAGAAGTAACTGCATTTGTTTTGAATGTACTGTGTGAAGTTCTTTTTTCTTTCATTTTATTTCCTTTGGTTAATCCCCTGTTGTCACTGTTTTTGATTCTGGTACCCCATGTCTTGTATACATTTATCTGATTTGGGGAAGGGAAGGAGAATAACAAAATGATGAGCAAAAGGACAAAGGGTGAACTAATGCAATACTCACAACTTGAGGGGGAGGGGAGTCAGGGGAAGGAAAGCAGGAGAAAATGAGGGAAGGGATAACAATGTGCCATAACAAATGTGATCATTGCCTTATGTAACTGTAACACCTCTGTATATCACCTTTACAATAGAATAAAATATCATTAAAAAAAACTCTTGGAGTTCATTTAGATTCACATCATTTCATATTGTCATATGTACATAGCTACTGGGCTATTACGAACCTCTAGGAGAACTATCCCAGGTATATAGTAATTATTACAAATGAGGAAAATCATGGAGCATATGTTTCTTTGGGTCTGACTTACTTAAATGATTTTTTCCCAAGTCTTTCCATTGTCTTACAAAAGGGGTAATGTCATTCTTTCTGGTGGAAGCATAGAATTCTATTGTGTACATATGCCACATTTCTGTATCCATTCATCTGCTTAGCGTGGTAAATGATGTTGCAGTGAATATAGTTGTGCTTTAGTGTGGCCTTGTGTTGGGAATTTGGGTAAATTCCCAGGAGTGGGATTGTTGTGTCATAGGAAAGTTCAATGTTTAGGCTTTTGAGGAACCTCCATACTGCTTTCCAGAGTGGATGAACAAGTTATCACCACTAGCATCTGTTATTATTAGTTTTCTTGATAATGGCCATTCTAACTGGGGTGAGGTGGAATCTCAATGTAGTTTTGATGTGACTCTTGATTAACCTGGATTGGAGCTTCCAGAGAGCCAAAATCAAAAGGGAAACAAGACCTGTTTATTATTCTTCTCATCCACATGGAGTAACAAACCAACTCCCAAGACAGTAGCAAAGTTTTGCCTAGCACTGAACTTTAAAACAGCATTCCATGAAGACAGATATAAAAAACATGGAGCTTAGCTAGGGACCAGAAGTACAGGCCTCAGCTAATAAACTCACAAACAGGGATTGCTAGCTGTACAAAACACTGATTGACAAGAGGATGAAAGGATCAGTAGCAAAGGGGAGGCTCCTCGGTTTCTGGAGAAGAAAGAAAGTGAAGTGAAAAGTCACTGAACTCCTTCATCTTCTGAGGGATTATCCCAAGACTCTTGTCTTTCTTGTTCTTCAGTTTGATGGCCAGACTCCTTTATATTCTCCCTAGAGAGGGTCCAATGGCTCTACCTTCCTTAGTGAGCTGTGCTCACGAGTATTGGAACCAGTAGCAGACAGAGCTCTGGGCTTGGACTTTAATATGCTGCTCACTGAAACAGCTATTTCACTTAATGGTCTCTATCCAAAGAATAGTCCAATGGAGGTGACATTGACTATTAACCTTATCCAGAGTGGGGAAGGCCCACACAAATGATGCCTAAATCGTTCCTCAAGAACGACTGAGTGTGAATAGAAACTGCCTGCGAAACAGGCTCTGTCACCACGAATCAAAGATCTTTATTATATATGCAGAAATTATTCTTGCAAGATTCGCTAGTTAAGGAAGTAGGCTTATCACCATGGGTAGAGAAATATGAGGATGATTTTTTTCAAGCCAGCAAAACAAAAGTAACAGGCTTTACCACTGATTGTGTTTATTAAATTTCTCAGCAGGACATTGTTAATAGTCTCAAAAAGACAATTTGGGTGTACAAAGTGACCCAGAATAGAACCTATTATGATGCTTAAACTGTTTTAAATATATCCACTGAGTGCTTTGGTTGTTTTGTTTTGCTGTGTTTATGAGTTGCCCTTCAAGAAAGGAGATTGCGAAGCCTAAGAGGTAGCTTCTTGCATGTTTCCATTACAGGATCAGGCTTAAACCAGGTCTGATTTTCCAGTGAAGAGAAGTTGAGAAGATACATCTCAGACTTGTCTTAGGTCCATATCTCTAAGAGAAAATACAGAACTAACTTTGTGTGTGTGTGTGTGTGTGTGTGTGTGTGTGTGTATGCGCGCACACATGCGTGTATACATGTGTGAGAGAGAGAGACAAAAATGCAGTTTTTCTTGGTAAATGTGTATATACCTGTGGGTAAATGTACCTATTTCTGTACATATGAATGTGTGTAGGTGTGTTCTTTATAACCAAACACATCCATCTGATTCTATCATCATTAAGAACTCAGCAAAAGGATATAAGCAATGGCATCATTTGGAAATTCTTTTTTTCATTAGTGGAGAATATCCCTAATGAATTCAACTGAATCGATTGACCCAGCCACCGAAAGCAAGCACTGATGTCACTAATTTATGTAGGAAAGCAGGAGGAAGTAAGGAAAGGCAGGAAAAAGACAATAAATTATAAGAAATGGCAAGAAACTCCCAGAATCAAGAGTGTTTTAAAGCTCAATGTTTGAGCTCATGCTCAAAGACAGTTTTCCTGTAAGAACAGAGTTGGGGATTGAACTCACAACTCTACAGAAGCTAGAAATGGGTGAGACATGAGGAAGGAAAGAAATCTCTTGATGATTCCTGTTTTCTAAGTTGTGAATACAATGAAACTCATTTTCTGGCAGAACATGCCCTGAAAGGCTATGAATCAATTGTGGTATTTTAAATTGTGCCTTACTTAATAATTCACAAAAACATTGATTAGTATGGTAGTGATATATAATATGGATTGTATATTGGACAGTATCTTTCTAAAGGTTCGGGGAAAACAACTCTGGGTTCTGAGATATTTGACCCTAAGGGTTTTTACCAGCGGTTGTATTTCTTCATCAGTACAGTTAATACCTAAATATGTGTTCTGGGTTTTTGTTTTTTTTGATGTGCCTGCTTTTGTGCTAACTCCTGTTTAAGTATTTGCTCACGTAGTCCTCATTACACAGCTCTGAGGTAGATGCGATGCTCCCTGTCAATGCATAAAGATATCTGAGGCTTACTGAGGATTATTTACTTGCTCAAGGTTACACAGTTCCTAAATATCAAGACTGTCTTTCTGACTTTAAATGCCATTCTAAACCCTGTGGTTCTTATCAGAAAAAGTGCCCAGATGAGTATAAATATAGGAAGAAAATGGCAAGCATAAAGTGATAAAAATATCTACTTGCAGGACATCTGTGCTCAAGGACAATGATCCAGTCAGCCTAAAATCAGTTATTCTTTCCAATAAATAGATAAAACATAACTAACTATACTAAGAAATAAAATACATTTCAGGAGGATTTAGTGACTGTTTAAGCTTCAGCTTTACACGAATACACTATACAAGAAACTTAACTCAAACTAGGGTTTGAGCTCAAGGCCTCATGCTTGCAAGGCAGGAAGGAAATCTACCACTTGAGTCATGCCCCCAGCCCATGAACTTTGGAAACATAGTACTTGCAGGATGCTTCCATGCCTCTGTAAACATGATGTAAGCTGTGTTAGAAGATGTGCCCGCATGATAAGCCTGCTTCTTGTCACTGGTCCCTTTTGTATCTTCTGCTTGCTATGGTCGAATCACAGCCACATCCTTTGGATTGAGACTCGTTGGAATTCCTAAGGCAAAGCCCTCATTGAGTTTTCCAAAGTCACTCCTGATTGAGTGCAAGTAAAGGCACTGAGGGTATTTTCCCATCAGTCTTCATTCTCTTTCCTGGACCCCTGCCTACTCTGTTGAGCCAATTCTCTGGGGGCTTGTCTCATATGGCCTCTTGTGTAGATGGCATATCACCTGTCTCCAGAACCTATGAATATAATAAATCCTCACATCTCAGATGCTGCCTCTCACGGTGTAATTTCTGCAGCTGTGTTAGAATGGTCATTAAACACTCGGCAAGGGGGACAACTCCCCCATTTACAACACAGCACCTGTCTTTGTTCTTTGACCCAGCAATTCTCAACACATAATTAGGAGCCAATCAATTATGAATCAAGTTCACATGTTCTTACCTTCCCATGGTTTTAGAGAATCATAAATATTAGCACCCTGGCTACAACTCCCTCCTTCTCATGGAGGATATTCAATAAATATATATTGAATGCATTTATGTTTAATGAGTTGAAGGCTTTGGCATGGCTATTATTTTCAAGTGTATCATAAAGCTTCAAAGCTTTATTAACAGTAATAAATTGCAGAACTCTTCTCAATATTGCAGCTTAATACTTCAAACAGGCTTCTCAAAAATATAAATAAATAAATAAATAAAGAGGCCTGCTTGTGTAATCTCAAAGTAACACCTCATTATGATTCGCATGATATGGAGAGACATTGCGTGTTTATAAATAAACCGTAACATATACACACATACAGAAAGAGATACAAAACAATCCCTTTCCATTTTTAAATAGAAAGTAGGACTGACTTTTTCACAAGTAAATTAAATGCTTAACAAGTCGATGTCTAGCAGCACACAAAGCTTTTGGCAGCCATCAATTGTGCTAAATATGTGGCATTAATTGCAATTTATGTGGCATCTTCATAGCATGTATCTCCAAGTGAAAGATTTAGGGACATTCTCCTCTATGTTCTAATGCTTTGGTTGGCCATATAATGGAATTAAACACAAAGCTTTGGTCCTTCTGTCTAAAGAAAGCACCCACATTTAGCAATCTCAAATCAGATGGTTGTAGTGATGGCTCTGCCACATACAGTGAGATGTGACAATTTAGAAAGACAATGGGTATGTTAATCTATTCAATGGAGTTTCAAAGCTAGTGGCATGCAAAAGAATAAATAAAAGCATAAGCTTTACAGCTGTTGAGACAGATGAGCCAAAAAGGAGTCTCATATGTACTTCCATTCTTTCTTGTAATCATGGAACAATTGCTCTGCCAGCAGATTAGATCTCTTTATTTCTTTTGTCTCATTTATGTTGACTTGCAGTCTTGTCATTATTTTTTTTGTATATAATCATACATTAAGGGACAACTCTAATAAGTTATATGCTATTGCGATTTGTCATTCTGCCAAGGACTATTTACTCAAAGCTTAAATAGTCTCCTTAAAGGTGCCTTTGGTTCCAGAATTTTCAAAGTGGCAGCTTTATCTTTTGCTTGAAACTATGCCCATACTATGCTGTTACTGTAAGTTTTTCTTTCTTTGATATAAGAAATGTCCTTCAAATAGTGTTTTGCATTTAACATCTATTGATGTTATTTATTTATTTAGGATCTGCCACCAAAACTTGATTATAAATTCCCCTATGGAAAAACCCACACCTCCTGGTGCATAGGTAGTCACAATGAATATGGCTTGTTTAGCTCAAACTCAACCATCAAACTGTAGTTTAGGTGAGCTTTGTTTCAATTTTCCTAACTTTGGAAGAATTTGCCAGTCTTTGGAGTTGGGGCCTACGTGGCAATAAGCCAGCCTAGCAAGATCAAGGCCCTGGGTTCAAATACCAGCAATACCTAAAAAGAAAAAGAAAAGGAGGAAAGGGAGAAGGAAGTGGAGGAGGAGGAAGATGAGAAAGAGAAGAGGAGGAGAGGAGGAGTGGGGGGAAGGGGAAGAGGAGAAAGTAGAGGAGGAAAGGAAACAAAAGGAAGAGAAAAACAAAGAGGAGGAATAAGAAAAAGAAGAAGAGTGGACCAATACAACTTGACAAGTTATTCAAACCTTCTTTTACAAATGTGTAGGAAGGGGGCTGGGGATATGGCCTAGTGGCAAGAGAGCTTGCCTCTTATACATGAGGCCCTGGGTTCGATTCCCCAGCACCACATATACAGAAAACGGCCAGAAGTGGCGCTGTGGCTCAAGTGGCAGAGTGCTAGCCTTGATCAAAAAAGAAGCCAGGGACAGTGCTCAGGCCGAGTCCAAGGCCCAGGACTGGCCAAAAAAAAAAAAAAAAAATACAAATGTGTAGGAAGGTGAAAGAAAAATGGGGGAGGAGGTAACAAGTTGTACTCACTACCTTATGTCTGTAACTATAACTCCTCTGTACGTCACCTTGAAAATAAAACAAATTTAAAAAGGAGTAAGACTGCTAGAAGGTCTTGATCAATATGATTAAATAACATAGAACACTTGTTTATATCTTTAGAACAGTCATCAAGTTTTTATTTTTATTATTATTATTGCTATTATTATAGCTAGCTTGAGCTTTAAACAGCACGAATAAAAAAATAGGATCCTGAACTTGAGGTACTTATTTATATGCAGGTTGCCTATATAATGAGAATGCCAGTCTGAAGAACTTGACATTCCAAGAGAAGAGGCAACACAAGTTAGAAGCTGTATTCTCTACAGTCGGCACTGAGTCCATCTCCCTTCTATGTCAGGTCAATGAAATCAATGATTCAGGCCATTATCTCCCCCAACATATCCCTTACCACCGGAAAGGGCCAATCTGATAAAGTAGGTAGTTAAAAAATGGTTATTGATTGCAATGTTGGTATGAATAAGAGTTTGTGTTCGTTAACACATGTATTTTCTTATCTTTATAAATGGGGGGCAGGGCTGTAACAAAGTCATTTAAGAGAAATATCTCATAAACCATCTCATTTATAAGGACAACATTAAAACAGGGAAATGAGTGGGAAGTTGAGATGTTCAGAGAACTCAGTGGGGGTAGGTTGGCGCTCTAGGATTTATTTCACACTATCTACTCATCACAAATTGCATAAATGGCTGCCCATGGGGGACAGACCCAGAAAACTGTTTGAAGAAATAAATGCTAGTGAGAGAACACTGCTGTGGTCTTATAAAGCTTAAAGTTTACTTATCAATTAGTAATTAAATGCATATTAATTAATAATTATTTATGCTCATTAGGTATACTCATTAATTAATAAATAGTTCTGTCATTTAATATTTAAATTACTGCATTCATTAATAATTATTCATTAATAATTAACTGAAATTCATTCATTCATTGAATTACTTCCTGAGCTTGTATGTTGTGCCAAGAACTGTGACAAATAATATAAATATGACACTAAATAAAAATATTTCTGGAGCTGGGTGCCAGTGGCTTATGCCTGTAATTCTAGCTAGTCGGGAGGCTGAGATCTGGAGATCATAGTTCGAAGCCAGCCTGGGCAGGAAAGTCTGTGAGACATTTATCTCCAATTAACCACAAGAAAACTAGAAGAGGTGCTGTGGCTCAAGTGGTACAGCACTAGCTTTGAGCTGAAGAGCTCAGGGACAGCACCCAGGCCCCAGAGTTCAAGCCCCATGACCATCGACTACACACACACACACACACACACACACACACACACACACAGACACATAAATGTATATGTCCAATGCGTACCAGTCGCTCACACTTGTAATCCTAACAATTCAGGAGGCTGGATCTGAGGATTACAGTTCAAAGCCAGTCGAGGCAGGAAAGTATGTGAGGCTATTACCTCTAATTAAGAGGAAGTAGAACTGTAGTTGAAGTGGTAAAGCACTAACCTTGAAAAAAAAAAAAAAAAAACAGAGACACTGCCAAGCCTCTGAGTTAAAGCCCCAGGATGTGCAAGCATGCATACACACAGAGAGACACACACAGACACACTCTCACACAGAAATTCCTGTCATCAGAGGACTTTTTGCTTTCTATTTTTCTAAGTTCTAATTTACACTCAACAGATGGGATATTCTTTGAGGGCAGAAAAAGAAAATCCTATTCTATTTATCCTTAATGTTTCCAATGGCATACAATACCTACTCTTAAAAACTAACCAATATTTAGTTGACTAGATTGGACTTTGTATTTGATATTGACTGCTAAATATCCACTCCAGAACTGTAGGTTAAAAAAAATTATCATTGTACAATTTCAGTAAACAGGAATCTGAGGATGCCTTGTAGATTTGGCCCAAGAGTTGCCTCCAAGTAGCAATCAGTGCTATGTGTTGCCACAGACAAGTAATTCACGTCTATGCACGTTCCCATGAAACCCGAAAAACAAGCTCCTAAGCTCACCCTGATTCTCTGTAGGGACCGTGGAGCCCTGAGGGACAGAAGAGGTATGAATAGATGGTCTGTGTAGAGAAAGCCTGGCAGCAGCGGATAAATGCCTGTGTGTTTGTCTTATCTTGTGTTTGAGTCAAAGAATTCTGAGTGTTTGACAGTACAATGATCCTGCCAAAATACAGGGAGAGTGTCTGTGTATACTTATATTACTGCTTCTTGACATCCTTTTGGCTGCCCCTTAGAATGTGTCCTTCAATCTGTAACGAAAATTGCCCTAATAACATGTAATTTCTCTTACCTATTAAAAACAGAGGACTGGCCTAACACTTATAGCTCAATCGCATAATCCCAGCATCTCAGGAGACTAAGATCTGAGGATCACAGTTCAAAAGCCAGCTGGGGGAAGAAAAGTCCATGAGACTCTTATCTCCAATTAATCACTCAAAAGATGGAAGTGGAGCTTTGACTCAAATTGGTAGACTGCTAGTCTTGAGTGCAAAAGCCCTGGGAGAGTGCCCAGACACTGAGTTCAAGCCACATGATCAACAACAAACAAAAAAAAGCAAAGGATGTGCCAAATACTAGTGGTTCATGGCCTTAATCTTAGTTACTTAGGAGACTGAGACCTGAGGATCATAGTTTGAAGTCAGCCCAGGCAGGAAAGTCTATGAGACTCTTATCTCCACTAACCATCAAAAAGCTGGACGTGTTGCTGTGGCTCAAATGGTAGAGTGGTAGCCTTGAGCAAAGAATCTCAGTTATGAGACAGTATTGAGGCCCTATGGTCAAGCCCCTAAACCAGCAGAAAAGGAAAAAATAAAAAGCTCAGAGCAGAGGAATTTCCGCAGTTTAATCAATCCTGTCAATTAAACTCATATGACATATGATCACATATATGAATATTATAGTATGAATAACTTTTCTTTTACTGCCAGCCTGGTGTCTGCTGGATAGAACCAGCAGAGAGTAAATCTGCTCTGCTCTCTAGTTTAAGCTGTCCAAAAAGAGAACATGAGAAAACACACAAGATGGAAGCCATAAGATTTAAAATTGGTAATCTCAGAAAGGATAGTTCAGCCTTTCTGGCCTATTATATGTTATCATGGCATAATACCTGATAAACCCATCACAAATGGGAAATATTGTTAGTGAAAAATGGATCTAATACCCTTATCCTACCAAACCTTAGAGCGTCCCTTTCAGTATTCACCGCAGGCTGTTCACACTGATTATACTGTGGCTCCCAGAGCTAGGGTCATTACCACTGGCCAGCATCATGCGAGGTTCCCCCTTTGTGTCCCCAGTCTGGAAAATGATCAAAATGCAAACCCTGCAGTATGGCTTCCACTGAATGTACTCATTGTCACCACTAGAAAGTTGAAAACGCCTAATCAAATTATGATGACATTGGGACTGTCTATATAAGCCAAGTCAATAACTCCAGCCCACGCTTGATGGCAGAAGATTACATCAGGACACATATGCTAAGAACTAAGACTTTTAGGGATCCACCTTTGAAAGTGCTTACCAGAAACATTTTAAAGAAAATCTAGGGGATAAAGTACAGGGCTACTCTGAATAAAATGAAAATACTTAGTGAGCAAGTACCTGATGTTTGCTATAGGAAAATAAGTTATTATAGATGGGATAAGTTTGCAGAAAATCATGCTTTATGAGAAGTGGCTTTACCTCATGACCCCTAAAAATCATCAGCAAAACACACTTTAAATTGGTTACGGAGCTAATGGATTTTTAAAAATTCATAATCACAGTTGACTTTGTGCTTGGTTGCTTTCATGGTATGAAAGCAAGCAAAGCAAATCAGAAAAGAAAACATTGAAGTACAGAGGGAGAGACAAGAACACAGCAGCCTATCTTCTCCAGGAACTTAGAGAAAATTTGGAACAATACAAAGAATCAAAAAGCTGTGGAATTAGACTTGGGGACTATTATAAACTGACACGGGAAACATAGAGATTTCCTAAGACTTTTGGTTAATTGTGAAAATGGTTTTCAATGTCCATTTTCCCAGGTTGACAGGAAAACAGCGACGCCATGATGTTCTGTGCTGTATTCACCAATTCAGTGGAACTGATTGCTATATGTTCGGAGAAGAAAAAGATACTAAGTCATCGAGAACATGCTTGGCCTTTCTTCTCCATAAACAATACCTGGCATAGAGCCAGTTTTTATTTTATGTTTATTTCTTTCTGGTTGCCAGAAAAAAGGAATACCAGAACATGTTTACCCATCGTATTTCTGCAATGTAGAGGTCTATCATTTTATGACTGTTTTCTCTTCTGAAGGCTGTCGCTGCAGGCCATTGTATTACACAACATCACCTACACTCGCCACAACACACACCGCCTCCTGACAAATTGAACAGAGGTTCACAAGGAACTTGGCAGAAAAGGATGACTTGCAGCTCAATCATCCCCTCACAATAAAAGTTATACAGAGGAGCAATTAGTTGGCGTCAGCAAAGTATAGAAGGAGAAGAGACAGTGACTAAGCAGCCTTAATGATAAAACACAATAGCATGCATTTCTTGGAGATCAGATCACTAAGCCCTCAATTTTGTGTAAATAATCATAAAACCTATTATAATTTTGGGAAAAAATGTTCCAAGTCTCGGTAGAATTGACTGTGCCTGTCAAGGTTTCTTCCTTGCTTCTTTTGGCTTTCTCTCTCTTTTTTTTTTTTTTTTAACTCTTGGGTGTCTGTTGACATTAAATTCCCATTATCTAAGCTCAAAGTGTATTGTCTGGCTCTTGACATTTTTGTCTATAAGTGAACATACCTTAAAGGCCTATACTGCTTAAGGGCAAAGATCACATGTTATTTGTTTGGAAGCCTGTTCCTTAACCTACTTATCTCCCAGCAACTCTTCACCGAGTTTATTCTTGGTATCCCAAATTATATGGTAAATTTCACAAAGGAAGTAATGCATTTATCTAACTCAAAAATGTATCCTACATAGTAAAGCTCCTTGAGTATAGTAAGTTCTTAATAAATATTCATCAAGTGACTGTTTAATGAATAGGCATCATTTCAAAGCCTCATTATAAACAGGATATGAATTTTCATTTTCTCTTCCTCTGATTTAATAGGATCAAATTCCTTTAATAAATCATGCATTGCAAAAAGTCCTGTCACTAAAGACAAAGGCTCTTCATATTCTGTTTCTCCTTTTCTTTCTTTCTAGACACTGATGTTTTTGAGTTTCAACAATTATGACGTCAACAGTAGACATTTCACTCAAAATTTCAATGGAATTTAAAATCAATTTTCTTGTAGAACAAAAAAAGCCAGAAATAAGTAAAAAAAAAAGGTTAAGTATTTTTTTCAGTTTCACATACAAAAACGAAACTGACTTGCTTAACTGCTTCTGCATAATTTCTCTCCAAAAGCAAACACATCCAGTGTCTCCCATGCCTCTTTCACATCCTCCCACTTCATTTCCCATCTATTTCTGAAGCAAACAAGTTTTTTACTGATATAACCTGGTGTTAGTTTCCCCTGAAACATCTCACTTAATTGTCCATTTCTGCACTCCATCTTTTTTAAGGAGACCTCTATATGTACCTGCAATGGAGACAGAAAATCCCTATAATGGTGGGAAGTTGACAGAGCCTCTATTAGGTTTCTACATAGAAACAGAATTGTAGAGTCTATCTATCTGTGTGTTTGTCTATCTGTCTGTCTATCTTCCCGCCTGCCTATCTCTCTGAAATTATATAGACTTGCAAGTCCAAAATTTGCTTAGCTGGTATCCAAGTTCAAGTTTGAAACTGGCAGGCTGCTGTTGAACCCGGAAGAGCCAAGGTCCCTAATGGAAACCATTAAGCAGATTTCTTTCTTACTTGGCAAAAGGCTTTTTTATTACTCTGGCTTTCATTGAATTGGTTAAAATGTACCAACATTGTGGATGGCTTTATTCATACTACAAATTTCAATGCCAATTTCATTCAAAGACACTCTCACAATAAAACAGTCACAATAAAATTTGAAAAATATGTGCACACTATTAGTGGCCCAGTGAAGTTGACACATAAAATAAACCCACTATATACTCCAGAAGAAAAAAAATCTTACAAATGAGGAACTTAATAGTGCTTAAACATCCCCCTACAATGTCCATCCTTCAATTACAAGGCATTCTTCTACATGATACTACAAAGATATTCACTAAAACTAAGCCTTGATCGCAGCTTCCTCCCAATCTCGGTATCTGCTGTTTTGTTCTTCCATATTCTACTCTCCCCTACATATCCTTGTCACTTTCTAAAATCAATGACCTGTATTCACGTCTCGCGATGTGCCTCCCTAGGGAAAGAGAGGGCAGCTGATAGAATATTCAGAGCATTCATATATGCCCTGCTGACGGTGCAAAGCTATCTTTGACTCATTTCAACCTCCAGAATGATCTCCTGCCAAGCAGTGTCTTTTGGCCTAAGGTTTACATACACAAAGGAAGCTGGGGTCACGCTAATCATTCCAAACAAACAGGAATTGGATAGGGAGGCAGGCACCAGTGGCTCACATCTGTAATCACAGGTACTCAGAACGTTGAGATCTGAGGATCACAATTTAAAGCCAAGCCAAGTCAGGAAATCCATGAGACTCATCTCCAGCTCACCACTAAAAAAGCCAGAAGTAGAGCTGTGACTCAAGTAGTATAGCACCAGACTTGAGGGGGAAAAAAATGCTCAGGGACAATCACCAGGTTCTGAGTTCAAGCCCCACAGCTGGTGCAAAAATTACCCCCCCCACCCCCCAAAAAGGATCTCTTGCTTTCACTAATTAGCATCTCTTTACTTCAACTTGGGGAACATCCTTTAGTATTCCTTATAGGACAGGCCTAGTGAAGTTATATTCTCTCAGCCTTTGTCTAATAATGTCTTTATCTCTTTCACCTCTAGGATAACTTTTCTGGGTATCATATCCTTGGTTGCTAGTGATTTTTTTATCCCCATGGTTTCTTTTTTTTTCCCATCAATACTCTAAAAGTCTTCTGTCACTCTCTCTTGACCTATAAGGTTTCTTCTGGGAGACCTGTTACCAGGTGAATTTGAACACACATATTTGTTCTTTCTTCCTCTTGCTAGTCTAAAACAATGTATTTCTCCTTTGAGAGGCAGCATATAATGGATCAGGAGTCAATTTCCTCATGTTAAATATGACTAGTAACATTTACTTGACTGTGCCTGGATATGTATATCTGTCTCTGGGTTTAGAAAGTTTTCTGTTAACATCATTTTCAGTATACGTCACATCCTTGGCATTCTCAATCCCCCTTGAACTCCAGTGACTTGAATAGTTGCTCTGTTAATGCTGCCCCATCACATGTCCATGGGCTTTCTTGATTCTTCTTTTTGTTTAATTGTTCTTCTACAGCTATATTTTCAAATAGTCTGTGCTCACCTTACCAATTATTCCTGTTTGATTTATCCTTCTATCAAATTTAGAATTTTACTTAGTGCTCAAGAATTTCTGTTTAATATTTTAAATTTCTTTCATGTCTCTCTAAAATTTCTCCAAGTATTGAATTGTTTTCCTGTGTTCGCTTTAAGCTTGCTGAGTTTCTTTCAAAGAACTGCTTTAATTTCCCCATCCAAAGAGGATAGAGGAATGAAGAGAGGAAGATGGGGGAAATGTAATTATAATATTCAATGTGGGTCCTATAAAACTAAGAAAATTGAGGAGAGGGAAGGGGTTGATAGGAGACAGGGAGGGTTGGGAATATGGCCTAGTGGCAAGAGTGCTCGCCTTCTATACATGAAATCCTGGGTTTGATTCCCCAGCACCACATATATAGAAAATGGCCAGAAGTGGCGCTGTGGCTGAAGTGGCAGAGTGCTAGCCTTGAGCGAGCAAAAAAAAAAAAAAGAGAAGCCAGGGATAGTGCTCAGCCCTGAGTCCAAGTCCAAGGACTTGCAAAAATAAATAAATACATAATTTTAAAAATTTAAAAAAAATTCTAAGAAAAAAAGAAAGGGGACAGGGAAAATGATGAAAGGGGTCACATTAATCAAGATCCCGTTGTACTTATGAACTAAGCTGTTGAATGAACTCCTTAGTTAATAAAAACATGTTTTTATATATTCTCCATCCAAGAGTTTTCCCACACTATTTATCTATCTATTCACAGCTTCTGACACTTACTTTTACCATTAGGTAAGGTCATGGTCTTCTGAAATCTCTTGAGGTTTGGTTCTTTCCATTGAAGAATGAGATATTTATTCCAGTCAACCTCTAAAGTCTGACTTGGTTTCTACTTCTTCACAACACTGCAAGACTTCATGATAGAAAATGCATCATTTTATTCAAGGCTAGTCCAAAAATGTCAGACGTGTTGAGTTGAAAACAATGAGACTAGTAAAGTAGGCTACAGTCATAGCAGAAACTACAACTTTCTTTCCTTAAGGCCCAAGTCAACCCCTCACCCTCTGCTTTTGACACGTTCTCCAGGGAAATATTCTCCAGTTTGTTTTGATTCTACCATCTCTTAGATCTCAACAATAAAATTATGTGCCAGAGAACAATTCACTTATCATGCCAATAATATTAATTGGTTATGTAAAACTGACTCTCCACTATAAAATTAAAACTGAACTGTACTCTGTACTCTAAAGTACCTGAGAATACATGAAGATGTTTACTATTATCTCACCCTCACACCCACCATACTATGAATAATATCATGGTAGCATATAAACTTTTCAGTGCTCTTCCTTATTTTACATTATGGTGATTATACCTCTAGTAGGAATATGTTACTTATTTATATATAAAATTATTAAACTCAAGTACTTCCAAGAAATTTATTAGAATGTTATGTTATTCAACCAAATGAAAGCCTGTAAGTCATATTTCATAACTAGCCTCACTATAACCAAATGAGTATATTTATGTCCAAGAAGTTAAGGTTTCAAAAATTAACAAATATAACTGGTAATTTTTACTTTTTAAAAATGTAATAAATCCTATTTATAATTCTATGAATGACTGAAATCTAGACACATCACAGTTGGCAAAGGTTACTGTAAGAACTACAGTAAGATCTCTACATATATATATAGATGTGTACATATATATGTCTTGGTTTTCATAGATAGGGCATGTTGCAACAAGAAGATAATTCTGAGTGTATAATTCCATACACAAATTGATTCATTGTAATCATTTTCTTCAATCTCATTTGCTTGCTCAGATCTATGTTATAGAATATCAAAGAGGCTGCATTCTATAGCATTTTAGAAATAAAATTTTGCAATCTCTCTCTATGGGATTTAATTTCTTATTTGTCCCATGGTCATAATCAAGAGTTTTCACTGCCCTGTTATAGGCATCATATTTGTGTTTCTAAAACTTCAGATACAAGCTATTTTTTTCAAATTTTTATTATCAAATTGATGTACAGAGAGGTTACAGTTTCATACGTTAGGCATTGGATACATTTCTTGTACTGTTTGTTACCTCATCCCTCATACCCCCCTCCCACCTCCCCCTTTCCCTTTCCCCCCATGAGGTGTTCAGTTCACTTACACCAAACAGTTTTGCAAGTACTGCTTTTGTAGTTGTTTGTCTTTTTTTACCCTGTGTCTCTCACTTTTGATATTCCCTTTCAATTTCCTAGTTATAATACCAGTATACCTGGTTTCCAATATACTCAGATAAGATTACAGAGATAGTGTAGGTACAACCACAGGAAGGTGATACAAGAACATCATCAATAATAGAAGCTACAGATACACATGGGACGTTGAAAGGAGTTACAACTGTGATATAACAATCATTTCCATAACATGGAGTTCATTTCACTTAGCATCATCTTATGTGTTCATAAGGGTATAGCTATTGGGCCTTGTGATGCTCTGCTGTGACTTGCCTAAACCTGTACTAATTATTCCCAATAAGGGAGGCCATAGAGTCCATGTTTCTTTGGGTCTTGCTCACTTCACTTAGTATAATTTTTTCCAAGTCCTTCCATTTCCTTACAAATGGGGCAATGTCATTCTTTCTGATAGACGCATAAAATTCCATTGTGTATCTGTACCACATTTTCCTGATCCATTCGTCTACTGAGGGGCATCTGGGTTGGTTCCAGATTCTAGCTATGACAAATTGTGCTGCGATGAACATTGTTGTGCTGGTGGCTTTAATGTGATTTTGTTTGTGGTCTTTTGGATAGATAGAACCCAAAAGTGGGGCTGCTGGGTCATAGGGGAGTTCTATATTTAGCCTTCTGAGGAATCTCCATACTGCTTACCAGAGTGGCTGAACCAGTTTACATTCCCACCAACAATGAAGTAGGCTTCCCTTTTGGCCACATCCCCTCCAACAATTGTTATTGTTAGTTTTCTTGATATAAACTCCAATATAATAGCATTTACACGATGTAACAAACAGTGCAAGAAATGTATCCAATGCCTAATATATGAAACTGTAACCTCTCTGTACATCAGTTTGATAATAAAAATTTGAAAAAAAATAAAAGCATTTACAGAGGAGATGTCTTTGAGGTGAATGAGGTCCTAAAAGTGAGGTCATCTGACTGGAATCAGTGCTTGGATTACAAAGAAACACCTCAGACACAAAAGACCTCCACCTTAGTGTGTGTGTGTGTGTGTGTGTGTGTGTGTGTGTGTGTGTGTGTGTGTGTGCTGGAGTTTGAACTCAGGACTGAGACCCGAGTTAGTACTCTACCACTTGCGCCACAGCTCCACTTCCAGAATTATTGGATTTTTGGTAGTTACGAGTTTCATGAGTTTTCCTGCCTGGCCTGGCTTTTAATCCAAATCCTAAAATCTCAGCCTCTGGGGGAGCTAGGATTACAGCCATGAGCCTCTAGCACCTCACTCCAGCTCTCTCTCTGGATGTTCTCCCAAAGCACAGGTCATATGAGCCTGTAACAGAGACACAAGAAGAAAAGAGTCCGCATCAGAAACTGACCATGGGGGGCACCTTTCTCAGGCTTCCAGCTTCTTGTAAAGAAATTAAGGTATTAAGTCACCCAGTCTATGATATTTTGTTACAGAAGCCCCCAAATAAAACAGATCTCTTTACAGATGCCTCATTGGCAAGGTAGGGTAGCAGAAGCATGTATGTAGCAAAACTTAAATGAGAGAACAGTATTTCATATGAAGTCATAAGTAGAATATAAACTTTTTCTTTTTCTGCTAAGTACTTCATTTGAAGTTAATCTCTGTCTTCAAAATTAGTATCTGCTTTAAAGGGGACATGTCTTCACATACAAAATATTTCAAAGGCTTTTATTTTCTATTGTAGAGGAGATGTGATCATTGTCTTCTTGGTTTTGTTTTTTTTCAAATTCTAAAGGATTTGAAAACCCTGAGGTCTATCAATAAAATCCCTTGAGTTAAGCCTGCATATATGACTCCTAACTGAATTTTCCTATTCACCGTATTCCAGCAGGTCAAACATGGAATATATATAAAAATAAAATAAAATCCAATAATGGCAAAGACATGAAGATAAATAGAACAAACTGAGACTTCTTTTTTGTGGCAGATTTTCAGATGAGAAATCAGATATATACCACACTTACTTCAATCAGGATAACACATAGGGAGCCTCTGTGGTGTGAGCTTGCTTATTCTGGAACATCAAATCTGAAACCCTTGACAAAATGGCATCCATGTCAGGTGATATTCTAGAGAGAGGCTGACCCTGAATATAGGTTGACAGTCCATCTGGCAAATGTGAATGTCATTTACCAGTCTATATCCCAATGAAATGAAATAAGAATGTAGATTGGGTGTCATTCCAGACATACTCAGTTTCCAAGGTATTGATCACATTTGCAATAGTATGAACAAACTCTTTTCCTTCATCAACAAAAATATGAGCACACCAAGGAATACTACCCCCAAAAGCCCTCCATAAATAGAATCTTCTTGGAAAGTTGCAGTTAGCAAATGTGGGCTGATTTTTTATTAAAGAGTTAAGATAATAATAACTTTTCATGTTTACCTTTTTTGCATAGCTGGTTGATGAGAAAAGAATCTGACAGTCCTCACCAATTTCCTTCTCCCTTATACAATAAAAGCTAGGAAATGCCATTGCTATCCTTGTATCACCTCTCTTCCAACTGTGTGGATTCATGTGCCAGCTGGGACCCATGAAACATAAGGAGAACTCTGTTGGAATGGAGAGATAAAAAGGAACTACTACTCCATGAAAAGAACTTTTTTCTCATTTAACTTCTGTAATCCACATGTTTTCCTGAGTTTATAAGACATGGTGACTAAAACGGAATGAACCATCTTGTGAGCATGTAACTAGACTAGTCCCTGCCCAACAATATCAGCAGTTGAACTTTACCCAGTGCTCAAGTTCAGACTCCCTGTAGTAGGAGGTTGATACCCATAAACTTTACTCCCTGACATTTGCCTATGGCAAAGGGGCTTTGCAGATGGAATTAAGCAGCTGTTGAAGTAAGGCAATAAATGGAAGAAGAGGCCCACATATCATATGGAGCTAAATTCTGCAAACCACCTAAGTACTAAACTAGATTCTTCCTAACATCTTCCAGTGAAAAAAAAGTAGGCTGGCTACTACATGATTTCAATCTGCTGAGGTCTGAAGCAAAGAAATAGGCTGAGCTGATCAGACATTTGACCTATTGTGAAATATTTATATTTGTGTTTTTCTTCAATTGACAACATTTCCATTCCAGCCCTGATAGGAAACAAATACATGTCCTTCAAACAAAGTTATGTATGAATATGTTGAATACAGATAATTCTAGGGAGTCAAATAAACAATGACAGTAACAATATGATAATAAAAACAATAATGGTAGAATATTTGTCATTATTTATCATGCATCAACTTCTGTTCTGCAACAATAGGGCAAATAAAGATGCTAGAAACACTAGGCCAATGAAGCATAAGGAGAGGGACAAAAGAAAACAGCTACTCTCTGGTCACATAATCTCTCTACCTGAGTAAAGAAATATTTTCCATTCCTCATTTTTTGCGTTATATTCTTTTATATTCCCTCAATCTCATTGAGTAGAAGTGCGTTAGTCTTAAGAAGAAATAAGTAGCAAAGTACCAATATATTGAGGAGAGGGGTCTCAAGGTGCCTGGATACAATTTAGGTACCTGTCTGATTTTTAAAGACCGGAGTGGGTTGAAAAGCTCTGTGACTAAAATGCTCATTTTTCCCACACTCTTCCCTTAGACTTTGTGCCTTAGTAGAAGAAACAGAAGACAAACAAATGCACAAGAAAACATTAAAGTTTACAAACAGCTAGATGAGGGCAACTCATAAGAAAATTGCTTATCAAATAATTCGGGTTATATGGTCAAGAGAAACCTCTTCATTTGTTAAGTGAAATCTGAGTAATAAGAAGGAAACAACTAATAAATTTTGCAATGAGGGTAATGCAAAGGTCTGCAAATGTTCACTGAGAGAAACCATTGAGTGTTTTATACAAAACAGGTAGAATCAGGATGCATTAAAGAAAAATGGATGATAAAGAGCAATGACTTTGGGCTGGGGATATGGCCTAGTGGCAAGAGTGCCTGTCTCATATACATGAGGCCCTGGGTTCGATTCCCCAGCACCACATATACAGAAAATGTCCAGAAGTGGCACTGTGGCTCAAGTGGCAGAGTGCTAGCCTTGAGCAAAATGAAGCCAGGGACAGTGCTCAGGCCCTGAGTCCAAGCCCCAGGACTGGCAAAAAAAAAAAAAAAAAAAAAAAAAAAAATTAAAAAAAAAAAGAGCAATGACTTGAACTCTGAGACACACAAGAGAAGATTAGACAGAGGTATGTGCTCCACAAACACATTTAGCTCTTATATTTTACTCTCAGGGTAACAGAAAATCAGTGGCCAGAAAGGATTTAAATTGAAATTATTCGTGATCTTACATAGCATATGTATTGTAAAAGTAGGAGGACAACAATGGAAACAAGAGCTCAGGTTGCTCAAGAAAACCAGGCTATAGACAAAAGTGGCAACAGTGGCTGGAATTAACTGGATGGTTTCAGATTGTTTTGGACATAAACAAATATGGCTTTCTGAATATTTGTTACTGAGGTAAGGCTAAGAGTAGACTCAAAAATATCTTTAAATTTCTGGCTTGAGCAGCTACATACACAATACTCTATAAAATTAGGACGAGAGAGAAAGAACCAACAAAAAGCTTAGCAAGTGGAGGTGATAGGGTCAGAAACCAATTCTGCTTTAGTTATTTTAATTTTGAGATGTCTATTAGCTAGTCTAAAGGATAATTTGAAAACGTGTTGTCCAAAGTCTTCATATAGCATTTTGACACATAACACTTTTTTGTGATTTATTTAAACTATTTTCATATTTCTTATTTCTTTTTCTCTAAACAAAATCAGCATTCACTTTTAAAATGTGCTCCAAAAGGAATAGATATGATAAGTAGGTAATATATTCCTTTATTTTTTGTTGTGGTCATATGTTAGAGAAGTTATATGACCAGGGAAGATAATTATAAAAATACATAAATATAAAAATTATTTTAAAATTATTATAAACAAATATAAAATTCTTATTAAACATTGTTAAATATATTATAAAAATTTTAAAAATAGTTTATGAGCAAAATTATTATTTTTGACTTGCACTTTCTGTGACCTACCCAACATATTTTGAATATGTAGTCAGATTGGGTAAAAAACACATATGCATACCTACAATCCTAGTAATTCAGGTTGTGATCCAAGATTAGATAAGGCAAAGTTGTTGGGGTTTGGACACTCCCTTTCTCCCCCCACGGGGAGAATGGTAACCACAAACTCTATGAAAGAGCACTCAGCCTGGCCCTCCGCCAGCGGAAGGCCAAAGGCGTGCTCACATGGGCAAGCGCTAAGTTGAGGAAGGGTTGCTGAAGCCTCCCCTCCCCCCAGTCCCCCCACATGTTACCAAGGGCGGAGGCGAAAAGGAAGGCATCAGGGACATGCTGCGGTGGTGGGAAGCGTCTCAAAGACTTTAATATGGAAGGGCACTTATATAGAAGTAATGGCGGGAAAGAAAGGGGGCTGGCCAAAGGGCCAGTCATAGGCTAGGGACCACGTTCATCAAGTGACATCACGAAACTTCCCTTTGTGGGCGGGACAACCCCATCATGGTGGCACGCACGTGTTCACCTCCCAAGGGGTGGAGGCCAGAAGGTGGGAGGGACTTCCATTGTCCCAAGGCTGGTGGAAGGGCAGCCTTTCCCAGGCCATAATAATCCCCAACACAAAGTTAGCATAATATGTGATCTGAAGAACTAAAAGCAAAATGAATAGGAGTGTGGCTCAAGTCGAAGAAAGTTTTCTGGCAGTCACAAAACCCTGAGTTCAGTCAGAGAAAGAAAGAGAGAGAGAGAGAGAGAGATCAGCCTCTAATAATTTAATGTGAAAAACTCAGCAGATACAAAATAAGACATGCCTTTTCAGTCTTCTTGATTATTCCTTCAAGAACATTTTCCCCTTCCAGTTGATTTATAGTGTAAAACACATTATCTAAATTTTTCCTTAATTTTTCCTCCCTTCATATCTATAATCATGTATATGTCCTGTAGTTGGATGATACTGTTGTTGACCTAATAGATATTAAATTTATACATGGTAAAATAACATAATTATCAGAATACTCATATTTCTGGTCTTCAAGCATTGGAATGACCAAAAAATGTTTCAAGAGAGATTGAAATGTTTTTGTGTGCCAGGTACTGAACTGATACTTGTTTTTTTTGTTTTTGTTTTTGTTTTTTTTCAAATTTTTATTATCAAACTGATGTACAGAGAGGTTACAGTTTCATATGTTAGGCATTGGATACATTTCTTGTACGGTTTGTTACCTTGTCCCTCATACCCCCTCCCTCCTCCCCCTTAACCTTTCCCCCCCTGAGGTGTTCAGTTCACTTACACCAAACAGTTTTGCAAGTATTGCTTTTGTAGTTGTTTGTCTTTTTTTACCCTGTGTCTCTCACTTTTGATATTCCCTTTCAGTTTCCTAGTTCTAATACCAGTATACCTGGTTTCCAATATACTCAGATAAGATTACAGAGATAGTGTAGGTACAACCACAGGAAGGTGATACAAGAACATCATCAATAATAGAAGCTACAGATACACATGGGACGTTGAAAGGAGTTACAACTGTGATATAACAATCATTTCCATAACATGGAGTTCATTTCACTTAGCATCATCTTATGTGTTCATAAGGGTATAGCTATTGGGCTCTTGTGATCCTCTGCTGTGACTTGCCTAAACCTGTACTAATTATTCCCAATAAGGGAGACCATAGAGTCCATGTTTCTTTGGGTCTGGCTCACTTCACTTAGTATAATTTTTTCCAAGTCCTTCCATTTCCTTACAAATGGGGCAATGTCATTCTTTCTGATAGACGCATAAAATTCCATTGTGTAACTGTACCACATTTTCCTAATCCATTCGTCTACTGAGGGGCATCTGGGTTGGTTCCAGATTCTAGCTATGACAAATTGTGCTGCGATGAACATTGTTGTGCTGGTGGTATTACTGTGATTTTGTTTGTGGTCTTTTGGATAGATACCCAAAAGTGGGGTTTCTGGGTCATAGGGGAGTTCTATATTTAGCCTTCTGAGGAATCTCCATACTGCTTGCCAGACTGACTGACCCAGTTTACATTCCCACCAACAATGAAGTAGGGTTCCCTTTTGGCCACATCCCCTCCAACAATTGCTGAACTGATAGTTGTACATTGTCATATTTAAGCCAAGGACAATTTGGATTAAGATGACCAACTCCCATTTCTTATAATGGTGTTGGCCTGCCCTGTCAGATGTATAAACAAAATTGGGGGATTCCTGTGACTCTTTTTCAGGAAAAGCTAAAAATATATCTTCCTAAATAAAACACTTTCCTAACACATTGGCCTTAACTTGCAGATATGCTTTATCCATGATCTGGTTCTCTCGTTCTATAGTTAAGCTTGGGGTGAGAGTTATTTGCCAAAAGTATCGAAGTATTCTGGTGCCTCTGGCAACTCCCACTCTCACTGAAAATATTTTCTTTTCTACAAACACTTGTGTACAAAGGTAGACACTAAGGCCTTCTTAATTTTCTGCAATTTTAAAATCCTGGATTAAAAGGAGTTAAAATAGTTTAATGTAACTGACCACACCTTGCTTTATAAAGATGATTGTGAAGTTGTCTATAGCTGAGGATGGCGAGTGGGAAACAGCTCTGGTAATGTCTGCTGCTCAGCTATTTCTCCTAAGGACAGTAACAACAAATAAAAAACTTGGCCCTTAAAAAAATAATTCCTTCCCCCTGAGGCAAGAAATGCCTAACTCTATTGACTAATTATAGTTGATAGAAACATCAGGCAAATAAGGCTCTATACTCATTAACAAATGAAGAAGGGAGCTGAGGATTTGGGAGTGTTTAAATATGGAAGAAGTACTGACTTACCCACTAGCAAGAAACAACTCATGTTTATTTGAGCTAGGTGTTTGTCTTATGAATCTATCATTTTATCTCTTCTAGACCTTTCTGCCTAGAGTCTCTATGTATGGAAACCAGAGCCAAAAATCCTAAGACATTCAATGTTATTTTCACAACAGGTGCAACTGCTTTCAAACTCAATGACTTTAAGCCCACTGTGCATCCAATGGAGGCTGTACATTCCCTTGCAGCACCCCCAATTATTTCCCTTTGACTCAAGTATATTTTCTTTTTGTGTAGATCTATACTTCTTCCTAGCATATGTGCTGTTTTTCTATTCTCTATCCAGAGCTTAATGCAATGAAATAAATATATGCGTGCTTGTACACATTTTGTTTTATGCAAAAAATTCTTCTCCAGCAATCACAATTGGTAACAAAGCTGAAAATTAACTATGCCTCACAGTCAGCACTGAAAATGTTTATTCATCAGCAAACAAAGTTGGTGTACAAAAGGCAATAGCAAAATATCAACGCATGGAAAATGAACACTTGTTTTGTTTTAAAGTCAATTGGCAGGAAATCAATGACTTATGATGCGGGAAGCCCCATGCCCACCTCTAGAGGCCTTTGTATTAGTGTAAAGGATTCACAAATCATATGTACGCTCACAATTTTTCAAACAGCAAATGCTAATGTTATATTTACTCATCTTTTGAATGTTAGTTTTTAGCAACTGCTGTGTTTGTTGCAAAAGGTGTACCTTGAATCAATATTATCAATATCACTTAAGAACTTCGAAATTCAAATCCTCATATATATTTTTCAGAGATACTGTTGATATAGAATTCTTGTCCAGAGTTCTATCACTAGTATATGTATATGTGCATACAAATATATTCCTATGCATAGATGCATATTCATGTCTACCTCCATTCATATATATTTCATTTGTTTTCAGTGACAGAGGTCTGGGAAATTATTAGAGAATTCTCCATGGTTTTACCCATGTGACAACCTATCTATCTGCCATGGTCTCTTCCTCAAAAACAATTCTTTAAAAATCACTTAATATTAACCTAAAACTAAAATATACTACTTATTTGTATACTGTGTCTGCCACTCTTTATGTTTAATATCTTAACCACTGGATAGTAATTTTGGTAGCAAAATAACTTTGGTGTCCATGCAGAACATGAGAATATTGCTTGTGGAAAGTGAAATCAAACATTATAAATAGAATATGTGTCTGAAAATAAAGGATGTTATATAGAATGCATACCTGAGATTTGTGAAGTTATAACTTCTAGAAAGTCTCTGGATTTCAGTTAAAATAATAATAATTTCATTTATCTAATATTCTCAAAGTTACTTCTCTATGCATTTACTTGATTTTTCTAATATAATACATTCTATATAGCCCAATATATTGAAAGGTAGTCCTGATGCTTTCTCTTTATTTTTACAAAAATGTAACTTAATCATAATATTTTTAGATACTTTAACTATCAATGTGTTTCTTTGTTTAATGAAAGAACTCTCAAATTCTCAATGCCCTTTTGAATGCCAGTTGTCTTTCATGAAAACCTAGAGATCAGAATTTTCTATTCTTCTCTCCCTAAGTTCATTTTAAGACTGGAAAGAATGGCCCATGGATGCAACTTCAAACAAGTGGATGTCTGCAAGGTTCTTCACAAGTTATAAGTTTTGTTCCAAGGTGCCAGAGTTATAGTTCTGTGTTTCTCTGGGCAACAAATAAAAGTGAACTATTGTTTCCAAAACTTTAAATGAAAAAAATGGTTTCCTGGGGAAAATGACAAAGTGATTGTTAAACAATATACATAGTTAAAATTCAGAGGACTTTTTTAAAGTGGTCATTTATATCCATTGCCATCAGATAATAAGCATTATCCAGGCTATTTTTATTCTGGTCTTTGTTAGAACAAAGTCCAAATGTTTTTTTATATGTCCAAATTAATTTTCAAAAACCTCTGATGAGATGGTTAGAAAATCTTTTTCTTGAAATTCTAGTTTAATTTAAAATCACTGCCCAAGTTTTCTTAATTTTCATAATATAACTCCATTCAAATGAATGAACTTAATAGAAAAGGAAAATACATGTAATCATAATAATTTTATTGGTCTCCAACAGCATAAGACTGAAATTATGGATGTACAATTATATATAGCAGGGTGACCCTTGTGTTTTTGTAGTCAATTTTGCCTTGTAGCAACCTATTCAGAATTCCTCCCATCTCCCAAACCTGTACCCCATGGAGGTGGTATGATGTGAATTGCTCATGGTGACCATTCTTGTTTGTACCACTGAGACTGCTGTCACCTTACTGGACATGAGTATGGGTGAGACTAAGAATTATCCCTGAGATCATATGTACTCCAGAACTAGGCCAGGGTAATGAATCAAATTTGAGAACCAATTGTCACAAATACTAAGTAGAATAAGAAAGATTAAAAAATCTGAAACCTTTCATTAAACACTATGAAGAGTTTAAGTAAGATGAACCAAAGATTAAAAGACCTGGAGCCTTAACAGATATGGGTCATGTTTGCTTACCTTACAGTGATAAGCTACCTTACTTTTCTTCACAGAGGACTATAGATGATACTTTAAAAAATTAATATAAAAGTATTTTGGGGGCTAATAGCTCACTACTGTCATCCTAACTTCTTAGGAGGCTGTTATCTAAGCATCCTGATTAGAAGCCAGCCCAGACATAAAAGCCCATAGGACTCTTACCTGCAATTAACTAGTAAAATGTCAGAAGTGGAGGTGTGGCTCAAGTGGTAGAGCATCAACCTTGAGCAAAAACTATCCCCACCTTTTGCTTGAATTCAAACAAGAACAACACACATACACAAGTGTGGGTGTGTGCACGTGAGCGCACACACAGATGCATGTGCATAGGATATTAATTCATTCCCCATGCTTTAATTTCGATGTCTTAACTCACTTTATACCTGAGACACAATTGTTACTTTCTGCAACATGCTGATAAGTAGGAGGGGAAAATATACTCAAACATTCCAATTCCTATGATGTTTAAGGAAACATCATTTCAACCATTTTCAAAGGTTTATCTGCTGCAAATATAAGACTGATTATAATTCCCCACTTTATTATACTCTGGTGTTCATATACTAATCCTTATTATATTGCCATGAAATTAGAAAAAGAATATCATCACAATTGTGTGTTTATTCTCAATATGCTAGATAAGCTGTTAGCATTAATGCAGCTGAGGTTTTATTATGTTTCTTCAAAGAAAGAATGGAAATGAGTTTACTTAATATGAGATGATAATTTTGTATAACTGTTAGGATTAGGTAATGTTGAAAGTAGGAAATCTTAATAGAAAAAAAAACATGTTAAATTTCTGTGCATCTGAAATATGCGGACTTCAATAATGAGATTGGAGCAGCTGGTCTGATTTGGTCATTTGCAACAATTAATTGATGGAGTGCTACACTGTGTCATCATTCTCTCCAGACCCTGCTGGAGTGTGTGACATGTGTAACCCCTCTACTCCTTCTGGAATCTCCGAGAGAGACTTTCTGTAATTAAATTTGGTCTTTTCATTGGAGAATCTTAATGCTAGAAATAATAGTTCCGCAAATAGTTTACTTAGTGAGCAGAAATTTAGCACATACTAACCGAACACATAACTATCCTTTGTTCCTTAATAAGGAACGAATAAGGGCTTTCCGAATATGACTGGTAGACATTGAAATCAGAAAGATCTAGTTTTGAACCCTGATTCTATCCTTTAACTAGATCTCTTGATTGTCCATTGGTTCTTATTTAGGAAAACAGAAAGAGAAAAGCGCTTCTCTTATTTTGGGTGTAGGCACCTCACAAGAAACAATATAAATCTGTTCAAAACCAAGTGCTCCTTTTCATTAAAATGTGTAAAAATGTGTATTATGCATTTTCCAAAGTGGGAAAACTACATTGCCTTGCAGTTGCATCCCACACTCTATGTGAGATATGACAGACATATGACTGCTAGGCTCAATGACAGCAGTGATGAGATGAGGTAGTTAGGTGATTGAATGAGAAGAGGTAGTTAGGTGATTGAATACCTTATAGTTCAATATTAAAATCACAGCTAGACTGTCAGCTTTAACTTAAAGAGGGTAGTAAAATAAATAAATAAATAAATAAAACACAGAGTCTCTTAACACTTGAAGTTATTTCCCTCCTCTACTATCAAATTTCCCTAAATCCCTTCAACTATGCCTCTTTCACAGGGCAGTATCCTTTCAATTCTTCTAAGCAAATAAACAATAAACAGAAATATGAATTTTGACAGAAGCCAATGGCTCACATCTGCAGTCCTAGCTTCTCAGAAGGCTGAGATGTATCACAGTTCAAAGCTAGCCCAAACAGGAAAGCCCATGAGAGTTTTATCTTCAATTTATCACCAAAATGTCGGAAGTGGAGCTGTGGCTCATTTGATAGAGTGCTAGCCTTGAGCAACAAAGCTTATGGACTGAGCCTAAGCCCTGAATTCAAGCTCCAAGACCTGTATGAAACGAACAAACAAACAATTTTAAAAAGCTGAAAAAAAAGAAAGCAAAGCCTAGATTTCCAGCTGATCCATCATTACTAGACCAGCAGTAAACCTGGGACAAAAGGAAAACAAATGGTCATGATGGACCATTATTAGCCATTTATAAAATAGCAGAAAGAAATCCAATGTGCATTTAATTAGTTGACAATAATGACAATGCCTCTTAGAATTTTTTTTTAAAGAAGGCATATGCTCCAGGCTTCTGTAACTGAGAAGTTTCTAGCCTGGCTACAATGCAAAAAATCAGGCATCTTAATTCAGACTAACAGATGGATTTGGAAATCAACTAGGCCTTCTCACTGTACACTATTCATGACACACTCACAGAAAACATTAACCAACTTCCTAAAAATCATTTACTCCACTCACTCCCCTCTTCTCCTTCTTTGAGACTGGTAAAAAGTCTCTAAGCCAAGGGGGAATCAGAGCTATACAACAAAACAAACAAAAACAACAAAAATCCTCTAGATACCAGAAAAATGATGTGGTAAATAGTCATACAGAAAAACCTTGCCATTTAGGTCAATTCCCACTGGACCATGGCAGTAACAGCAAATGCAATTTTATTGTCCTAAGTCACTGGCATTTTGAATTGCTTTGATGTGTTAGTCAGACTTTTCCTTGTTTGGGGGGAAACATTGGGAGACCAACTCAGGAACAGATTTATTGAGATGCACAGTTTCAGAGGGTTCGTTCCATGGTTGCCTGGCTCCATGCCAGTGAGCAGAAGATCATGGTGCCTAAAACCTGTGGAAAGGAACAGTTCCTATCATAGTGGCCCAGAAGTTGAGAAAGGGAGTCATTGGCACTGGGTTAGCTTTAATCCCCTGCTCCTCGTTTATTCCATGCAGGATCCCAGTCTATGGAATGTTGTTGCCACATTCACAGGGGTCCTTCTCCTTCAAGTAATCCTCCATAGAACCTCCTTCAGAGAAACTCTAAGGACCATGACTCACCGGTCTCCTGGGACCTTCTAAATCCCATGAGGAAAAAAAAATCCCTCACATTTGACAATAGCCTTCTCTGACTAAGACATTCTATCTCACACCACAAAATCGGTTTATTCTAAGCCTGGATGGTTCCTGGAAGTCTTCCTAGGCTTTCATATAATCATACCATAACCTTTTCTAGTTCATCTAGTGTACTATAAGCCACCTTTGCTCTTATTCACCCTATCCCTTGTGATTTAGGTGGAAAACTTCTTTCTGTGTAAAGACATCATTCAACAGGACAAAAACAATCTCCTATGATTAGAGGTCCCAATATAAAGCCCAGGCTATGGGTGTTTGTGTATATGTGTGTATTATATATACATGAAAAATAAATTTATTTACCTTTTGGGGCAAAACTGAGAAGGGAGAAGTGTTTAGTCTCTCTCACCTATTTGACCATAGCAGTGCTACAACTCACATAAGATATGAAACTTTTTAAGTGAGAAAATAATACACATGTAGATTTATCTTTGGGCACAAGTGATTAGAAGAGGCAGATAACGACATTCCAGAAGCCGGGACTCCTGTGGTAGGCCAGGATGCAACAGTGTTCCTAATTCCTAGGGGCACTACTATACTCACACTTATTTTTCTACCAGAATTTACAGATGGCTTCTCCTCCTTAAAAAAACAACAACAACAACAAAAAAAAAAAACCCACAGTTTAATGCAGTGGCTCACTTCTGTAAGCCTAGCTATTCAGGAGGCTGAGATCTGAGGATCAAGGTTCAAAGCCAGCCCAGGCAGGAAAGTCGTTAAGAAACTTATCTCCAATTAATCACCATAAGACCAGAAGCAGCACAGTGGCTCAAAGTGGTAGAGCACTAGCCTCTACCTTAAGAGCTCAGGGACCAGGCCCAGAGTTCAACCCCACAACTGACCAAAAACAAAACAAAACCAAAAAAAAAAGAAAGAAAAGAAAAAATTAACTCTGATTCCCTGTTTCCTAACAGTGTAACCAGGGCAAATTGCCTATCCACTATGACCTAGTTTCTTCATGGTTTCCATTGCTTTGGTCTATCTGCATTGTATTGCCTCCCCGATAGACAATATTGTTTTTGATGTCAATCATGATAAATTAGTTCTGTAGAAAATAGTTATAGTGTTCTCTTTTGTATATTGTCTTCTAAGAAATAATGGTCTAGAGTTTTGTCCATACTATTTTCTTTTCTCAGTATCTCATTCTCTCTTCAATTCTGAGCTTATCTATTTGCAAATCAAGGGATACAGTCTCTGCTTGTCTTCTCTGTCTGGTTTTGTCTCTTTTGTAGTTTCCTCCAAGACTATGTTTTAGAGACATAATTCTTACATGTTTTCAGTAAAGCCTAGGACTGGAAGTGATGGGTTTCAGGGTGCTTGTATGTGTGACTTTTTTTAGAAACTGCCAGCCAGCTTGAAAAAGGGAGAGCCCATGTTTTCTGAGTACTGGCTGAGTGACAGGTGCCTCAACTCTTCACATTGCTCATCTCAGCTAACTCCTTAACACCATGATTCCCCAAATCATATCTTTATCTCTGATTTTCACAACTTTAAATTGAAGTTTGGAAAGGTTAGAAAGTATCCCCCCCCCCCCCCCGCCCTCCTCACACCATTGGTAAGAGTTGCTGCAGGCACTTGAAGCCAATTTGGCTTACCTTGGAAGTAGAGCATGGGCTAAGGATGAGGCAGACTCGTGTCTTCCCTTCCAAGTGCTCACAGAACTTCAAATCTCTCCATTTGGATCACACAGCCCCAGTTGTTCTTAGTAAAATAACTAACTGGGTCAGAGAAAGGTTTGCTTTTATATTTAAAGAAACTTTTCTATTACCTCTAAGTTACTCTTGACCAGTGATATGCCAAAGGCAGGAGAAGTGGAAACCACTAGCAGGATTGTATTCTGGAGCTGGTGGAAGCAGTTTGTCAGGCTCTGCTCAGCTACTTTGCATAGGCCACCACACTTGGCCACTACACTACAATTAACCTATCAGAATTAGGCTTCCAATTACTATCTAAGGAAGCTGGCAGAACCCTTTGGGTATTCTCCATGGGGGCTGAGTTAAGCATACATTTACATGTAAATGGCCTCTTTTTCTCCTTCTCAGCCTGCTAATGAAATATTCTACACTATCTCCCTTGCTGTGTTACACACACATTTTGAGTTAGAAAATGCTTCTGATGAAGGGAAAAAAAATAAAGGAAAACTACATAATTTTTTTTTAAAAAATGACCCTCGGGGAAGCCATTTACCTTTTTCTCTTCATTTATTACATTATTCAGTGAATATTTGAGTACTGTACCAGGTATTGGAAAAATATTGCTGATAAATAAGAACTTGAGACCTGCCCTCAAGGAGATGCTGAAGCCTGAAGGAGCTGATTGTTAAATTGGTATTTCAATGAAATTTTAAAAATAAAATAAATTGAATTGTACTAAGTGAAAGATTAGCACAAGTAGCTTGAAATAAAATTAAAAGATAATATCTGACTTAGGTTAAAGTCAAGAGAGTTTCTAAAAGAAGCTGCAAGGCAGGTTAACTACTTAAGCTGTTGAATAATGAGTCTAATCAATGTTCGCTACTATTAAGCATTCATCATAAGCAGGCAAACTCCTAAAGACCGTACGTGGATGTGGATAATCTCCACACCTTTTTGAGGGTGGAATGGCAATTATTCCATTATTCAGACAGAAATGTGGAGCCAGGGTTCAAACCTAGTCTGTGATCCTAAAATGTGTATATTCAAAGGCTGAGGGACCATGCAGCTCTAACTGCTATTACTTTACTTCCCAGAATTTACTTCTTTTTGGACTAGACATGTAACTTCATGATAGTCACATTGTGCAAGTTCTTGTCACTGCAACTTAGAGAATTGAAAGGCAAGGGCTAGGAATATGGCTTAGTGGTAGAGTGCTAGAGTGCTAGCCTTGAACAAAAAGAAGCCAGGGGCAGTGCTCAGGCCCTGAGTTCAAGACCCAGGACAGGAGACAGAGAGAGAAAGAGAGAGAGAGAGAGAGAAAGAGAGAGAGAGAGAGAGAGAGAGCCCAGAATATGAACCCAATGGAGTCTTCTTGAAAGGTGGTCATTAAGCGTTATTACAGTACAGAGCTTTAAGTGTTATTACAGTACAGAGCTTCCCCCAAAAATTCTCCCAGCCATGGAAGTAGCACTGATTGTTTAATGGCTGATGCTGGTGCTCCTCTGGCTCTTTTCATTGTCTGAGTGGGAACCCAGGGTATTATGGGAACAACAGGCACAATGATGGAGCACATATCTGTTGCATGTTACATCTGACATCTTTGATGTCTTTCCCCTTCTTTCCTTCAATGAAGTATTAGTTTCATATGTCAATATGTACCATAAAAAAATAGTCCCAAGTACTTCTTTCTAATAGAATATATATTTTTCTTTAAATTATTACTCCAGGAAACTTGTTCTTGATCTAAACCTAGGCCAAAATAGTTGCTATCTTGTACAAATAATTACTTTATTAACAAGCAAATGTACTCATTACCTTACATATGTAACTGTAACCCGTCTGTACATGACCTTGGCAATAAAATAAAAAATTTAGAAAAAAAATATCTACCATCCTACTGTTTTCTTCCATACTAAATTTAAATTTATATACTTGATTAAATGTTTTTACACAATATAATAATACCTACTGAATAAAAAACAAGCAAAGGTAAGATTGTATTTTTAAGACAATATGTTTCTAAAGAGCACCCATAACTGTGAAATTTTTTCTCCCAGAAGATTTTTGAATGGATTTTCACATCCCTATGTCATACATGAAGAACTCAGGTAAAGCAAAGTACAAAGGTTTACCCACTGCCACCCAGGAAGAAAGCTGGGGGCTACACTTCCATGATGTTGAGTGTCTGACTGGTCTCAAAATAACACTTGCCTATTTCAGGCTTCTTGGAAATCTTCAGCAATGTCTAGCGTAGTCTCATACTCACAAAATAAACAAGTTCTGATTACATGAGAGAAATGACCGAAGCTTTGCTTCCAATTGTTTTGCCTTTATTCTCCATTCACCAACCCATATCCTGATGGTTATTTCTCCTGTTGTTTTGATACCCGCAATGAATTATCCTGAGTATTTACACACACTTAGTTGGCTTGGTTGACTGCTTTGCATTATAAATTTGCATAATTACTTTCTTATCCAGCTCCATTTTATGAGAATTTGGAAAGTCTGTATGTTCCAGAATAGTAGAATGAAAGTCACTCTTATTTTTCCATGTTCTTTAGCCTCTCTTTCTTGTCCCTCTTGAACTTGATCTCTCTGTGTCTTTGTCTTTGTCTCTCTGTCTCTCTGATTCTCTCTCTCTCTCTCTCTCCCCACCTCTTAATCCCACTTCTGTATTCATTTCTTTCTTCCTAAGATTACCTTTTCCTTTTGATTCCCAGAAACTACAGGATCACCTTCCATGGCAAAGCAGCTCTGCTTTCAAATCCTCAGCCACTGTCCGCAGGACCATCTGAACACCTGTCAGGCCACACACACGCATGTGGGATTCAGGAAACAGGTCTGTTTGAGCTCCCTGTTGACATCTCTCTAAAAGCAGTTGGCTTTCACAACCTGTCTCTAGGGAGGTTTATAAAAAAAATAAAAAAATAAAAAAAGGAAGGCAGATGCTGCTGCTGCTGCTGGTGCTTGGCTTTCCCTTCACTGACAGTGCCTGTCTGTTCCTCTACATCGTGCAATTTCAGTCCCACAGCCTTCTCTTAAGCGTTCTCTTTTACTTGGCCTCACATCAGATCACTGGCTCATCTAAGCCCAGAGATTTTTCATTAGGTTTCATTACAGGACGTTATAGCTTCTGGTTGCATGGCCGCGCTCTTG
Source organism: Perognathus longimembris pacificus (assembly GCF_023159225.1). Taxonomy (NCBI): domain Eukaryota; kingdom Metazoa; phylum Chordata; class Mammalia; order Rodentia; family Heteromyidae; genus Perognathus; species Perognathus longimembris. The sequence continues at coordinate 18,378,815 of NC_063170.1, forward strand.
GTGGTGACTTTTCACTGACACTGTTTCGAGAAACTAAGCGATCTGACATACAGTGGTGGCCGCACAGGCACCATGTCAGATTTTTAAGCCAAACAAGACTGAAGAAGTCATGTCTAAAAATGTAAACGTGCTGAAAGGTCCATAGTCACCTAGCTAAAAACAACAATGAAGCTGATGCTACAGAAACCCCCATGTTCTGAAACAGTCTACTTGTACATCCATTCCTTTTGCATGTATTCTGTCATGTACTTCTATAGGAAACTGAGTGCCACAAGGAACAGCTTACCTTTGTTATCTTTGACCACTGAATGCAGTTTGACAAGGACATATTTAAGTATATTTGACTAATCCATACTATCAGAAGCTGTTGTTGTTCTACATGAAGTAAGGTAAACATTAGCTGGGAGTGAATGGCTCATGCCTATAATCTCAGCTACTCGGGAGGCTGAGATCTGAGATTGATAGTTGGAATCCAGCTGTGACAGGAAAGTCTAATGGGGCTCTTAATCCTGAAAAAGCCAGAAGTGGTACTGTGACTCAAGTTGATAGACAGCTAGCCTTGAGCAGAAAAGCTGAGAGACAGCACCCAGGACTAACAAAAAGAAAAGAAAGAAAGAACAGGCAAACATAAATACATCTTTGAAAAGGCCCATACATAAATAAAATTTTAGTTTCATAGCAGACACAAGTTCTATCTGCACGGTGTCTTCCTTAGAAGAACTCTCAGAATATTTTCATCTCCAAAGTTCACAGATTCAATTTCAAAAGTAGTGCTAATCAATGTAAAATTGCAGTATGTTTGCCTGAGCAATAAGTGATATTGCACAATGTGCATGAAGAAAAACCACCTAAATGTTTCCTTTCATCATCTCTCCTCTTCCCTCCATTTGTCACTGATCTCACTAACTCTATTTTATCCTTCTCTTCCTCAGCTTTTGTCTTACAAAAAAAGCTTCCTCCTGCTTCACTCTTCAATCACCTTGGATTACAGAAATGATGGGATTGCTTAATAAGCATGTTTATGAAAAGGGCTAAAAGTATTCCTAAGTAATACCAAGCTTTGCCAGAACAAACTACCCCATATGGAGAAAACCCTCTAAATAAGAGCAATTACCCAGGATAGTGAATCTGTACCCACGAGGTAGAGGGATCATATCCTGTGGGATACAGTACTCCCTTTGTGGTGACAGTAATATTCACCTTCCTAGACACTCCTCCCATACCCTTGCAGAGGCAGAAGTGGGATAAGGCTAATCAAACCACCCCAAGACCAAGACTACTGACTCAGCTCAGCTATGCACACCTAAGGTGTTTGTCCTAAAATTCCAGCAACATCACAACTTGGCTGCCTTTGTACTGTCAACCATGTGTTCTCTTTTATACTGTCTTTACTTCAGTCCTATCCCTCTATATCTTATATCTTCTCTGCTGTTCCCCAAAACATCCCTCCATTCTGGAGAATAATCACTGGGTCAAGGAAGTCCTCTTCCTTATTTAAGGTAGTGTGTCACTTTAACCCTGTGTCACTTAGCATGGCTGGACCCTGGCTGCCTCCCCAGTCAAAGCGACACAATGCCTCTTTATTGTACCTCCATATCTTCAGAAGGCAAAGAACACATCCTGCTGGTCGTTTCTATTTTTCTTGTTAGAGTTCCTTTCAAGCATCTCCATCTCTACATATGTAAAATTAAATCCCCCAATCCACCCAATTCTATGAATGACTACTTTAAGTAGTGGCATAATTTTTAATAATAATAATAATAATAATAGTACATTGAAAACCTATGGTGTCATATGCTCAGGCAGGTTTGCTTACTGTGAAAACACATGCTTTTCCTTTCACTAGTGGAAGCATCTTTGCTGACTGTTATCTGCCTTGGAATTACTGCATGCTTATAGAGAAGGCTGCAAGAGGATTTCTCTGCAGTGCTTGTCTGACAAATGAGAAGTTGATATTTCCACAAATATAATAGGAACCCAGGAAGTGAGCTCAATTGCAAGCATCCATTTTCATGAACCGCAGTTCTTGAAAATACCTATTTTCTATTAATTTCAAAAACAATGCTCCGATTATCCTTGTGCTATAAAGTAACCATCACAATCTCTGAAATAGTGTTAAACCTCTAATGTATTTAGTTTGCTAAGTTAAAGTCTACCAAACTAAACACTATAATCTAATACAACATGATATTTTTATATCCCTAGAGATATTTCTTTCATGTTTCCTAAGTCATATTTTTGGATTTAACAAACTTCTGGTGTGGATAGAAACAAGATGGTTTCATTGTACTGTAAAGTGTAAAAAGAAAAAAAAACTGTAAATAACTCTAAACCAAGCTGTGTGGTATTTTTTTTCACAGCTGGAATACTAGTTTTTATTACAGCTCAACTGGCATTGCAAATTAAAATTCATCTCTGTTTGTTAAACTGCTACTTAAAATGGCTTCCACCAACTGTTACAGTTGAATATTATGTTGTCATTTATGCATTTTGTAGGAATGGTTCAATAGCATGCATTTTTTTAAATGAGTACACAAAAAGTCCTTTTGCTCCCCCATTGGTTTTCAATAGTTTACTAAATTATTACTTTGAGCTCTTGATCAAATGTAGCTTACTTTTCACTGGTGATAAGGCAGCTGTCAGCTGAATCAATTAAGTAATCTGTATAGGTATAAATTAGCTGGAATGGCTGCTTATAGCCAGACAACTCCATTATTCCTTCCTTGCTACATTACCTTGCAGAGTGGCCAATTAATAAAAACTAGATAGTCAGTGGATGCTTATTGCTCACACTTGTAAGCCTGGCTACTCAGCTACTCAGAGGCTGAAATCTGAAGATCACAGGCCAAAGCTAACTTCAGCAGAAAAGTCCATGAGGTACTCATCTCTAATAAATGAGAAAAAAACACAAGTGGAGGTGTTACTCCTGTGATAGAACACTACCCTTGAGCCAAAAAGGTAAGGGACAGCATTCAAGTGCTGAGTTCAAGCCATAGAGCCAGCACAAAAATAAATAGATAGACAAACAAAAAACTACAGGGCCCTACAGTGGCAAGTCATCCTCTTCTAAACAATAAGGGACATATTATTAACAAGAGGAAAACAAGATGCCTTTCTTTAAAAAATGTTTTAGTTTTTATTTTTATTGACCACATAAACTTAAAGTTTATTTTGAGTGGATTGTATGTTCATATTTAATTGTTCATTAGGATAAGCTAACATGTGCCTAAAACACTATTTATTTTATCCATTAATGAAATTAAAGAAAAAAAAACTTAGCATTATGACATAGTCATGCAAAAACAGCATGTGTTGCTTCCTTTAATACCAGCAATCCTCATTACAGTAGATTCCTCTTTATTCTTGGTTTTATTTTCTATGGCTTTAAGGCAACCATTGGCTTCTAAAACTATTATTATAGTACCATAAAGAAGTGGGATATGTGAAAGGGGAAGGAACAGGGTAGGAGCAAGATATTAGGAGAGTTTTAATATGTTTTCTACTTTTTAACCTTATTTGGTCACTCCCTTACAGTACTTAATTAGTAAATAGTCTTCAGTGTATATTTGCATAGAAACATAAGATTCTTACCTTAGCACTGATGTGCTTAATGTTGTGGAGCTATTTGGTGGTCTCAGATCACTGGAGTCACATTATCAAACGGGATTATGATATGCTGCTCTCCGCCTCCCTCAGTTTCATAAACTTTTCCTCTTTTTAAGGTTATCTCGTGTATTTCATTACAGTAATGAGAAGCTGACTAAAGCAACAGGGACAGGCACTGTCCACAGCTTCAGTTACCCAGCAGCGGGCTCGGAAGGGATTCCACATGGAATCCCTACTGCACCTCCTTTAAGAACCTCTTCTGATATCCTAGATCATTTAATGAGAACTTCATCTGAGGCCCTCAGTATCTCCTCAGTCATGTTATTCTTACCAAAATGGTTTTACACTTTTGATTTTGCATATCACACAGAGAGAAGATCATAAAACAAATACTATGTTTTATTACATATTAAATCCAAGTTTCCCAGCACAGTTTTATTAATACATGGAGGCAGGATTTCTATGATATTTTGGAGCCATCAAAGTAAACACCAATAATGAATTTAAACTCTTTTAAAACTCTGCTCTTATCCAATTGTGAGCTTATGTTTTACATGTATTTTATATTTATTTATATTTCTATATTTATAATATCCTTTATCCTGGGATAGTATTTGGTCTCCCTAAATGATTATTTTTTTAAGAAAAAAAAGGAACTTCAAATTCGTAGTCTTTTATGATTTTCACATACCAACTTCAAATTAAGAGAAAACAATGTCTCATGATCACCATATAAAGGAAAGAGACTACTTAGGTTCAAATATATAAGTTCTGAATTTTGCTTGAAAATAAAAATATGGTTACAATTAACCATTATTTCTGCAGGGCCATCACAATTCCCATTCACCTCATAATCTATAGAACAGAGAAATCCTGTTTCATTATGTGGATTGTTTCTGAGCAGACTAGATTCTTCATAAGTACTTAACAGAGACATGTACAATACATGTCTAATTTATAACCTATTCATTCTCAAGAGTTTTATCTAATGCACCAAAAACAATGACAAGGAGAGAAGGCTTGTGATCGCTTTATAGCCACCATTAAGAAAAATGTTAACCTTTTCTTGCTTTCATAGTTCACTAGAACATTTTTCACTCAGCATTGTCCCCTTAGCTATCTTAATCATATTGTACATTGTGAATTCCATAAAAAATATATATACATAAATATATGATGTCCTAGTAAAATGTCATCTTCGTGATAGCTTTTTTGTTTTTCTCATACCTGAATCATTTTATTTTTCCTATTGTTTAATATAAGGGGCAACTAAGGATCACAAATGGTAAGAAACAAACAGGAGATCACAAGAAAATGCTGAAATAGACTTTTTATGACTATGATATTTGAATGATAAAAAGAGTTAGCTTTAAGGAACTTGTTAACGAATGCTTGTATTAACAAAATTGTTATTTAGGAAAAAGATGGTGAGAACTAATTGCATGTCATTTGTAAAGAAATCATATTTGCCTCAAGCTTTGTACATGTAGTTTTTCAGGATTCATGTTTTTTCTATTCACAGGTAAATACTTATTCACCCATTATATTTCACCAAATAAGAACTGAGAGGTAAGCACCTTTGGATCATGCTTATAGTCCTACTCAGAAGGCTAAGGTCTGAGGATTGAGTTTTGAAGACAGCTCAGGCAGGAAAGTCTATGACACTATTATTGCCAATAAACTAAACTAACTAACTAACTCAATCAATCAATCAATCCAACCAGCAAGCAAGCCAGCCAGAAGTGGTAGAGAACTAGCTTTGGGACAGCTGCCAGACCATGAGTTTAAGCCCCAGGACCACACACACACACACACACACACACACACACACACACACACACACACACACCCCACCACCACCACCACCACCACCACCACTACCACCACAACAGCAGCAACAACACAACTAATGACAGCATTACAGAAAATCAACTGGGAAACAGTGGTCCAGGCTCCAGTTTTTTTCTCTTCTTTTTAAGACTGAAGAGTTAGTATTTCCTACTTTCGTGATGACAACTAATCAAGTCAAATCTGAAACTTAAGACTAAAAACAATCTTTAGCCTAGACAAAGGAGAACTATTGCTCTATTAAGGAATAAAATAAATGTCTTTTGAATCCTAGGTGATAATTTATGTAACTATCTTTAGGATGTATTTGATAAGCATTTTCAAGTGTGTTTTTGAAGCATCTTCTCTAGAATCTCACTATGAATTCCTAATAATATTTTCCAATATTTTTAAATGCTATTGAAGGAAATTATGTACCTTCATCAAGAAAGTCAAAAAGTAGTGACACATAAAACATACGCTATCAATGATGTGATTCTAGAAGGGACATCTCACTAGTGTTGGGTCTAGGGTCAGAAATAGTAAGTACTCATTGATTCAGAGTAGGAGATTTTCACTTAGAAATAAACTTGAGTTACCCTTGAGTTCTTCTATAGAACCACATTCCTTTTGATAGCTCACTGCCATATTTCCAAATCCTATCATCCCTTGCATTCACTCAGGCAAACTCATTTAATGGATGTGTTTTTTTAGGAAAGCATTTTCCCTACAGGAGCTTAGGGAAATAAATATTTGGATTTAGATAATGAATGTACATTTATAAATTGCAGGAAGAATTTGAAAAGAGGACCCCATGACAACAGAGAGAAATAGAAAACAGAAAAAGAAAATGGGAATGGAAAATAAGGAAGTCTGACTCTTGGGTGGCGAAGGGAAGGGAAAGTCAGTTTTCATTTAAAGTGGTGGGAAACCCAAATTTTATAAGCTATGACTACCAGTTGGTAGTCACTAACTATACAAGTCTGTTGAGCACTTTAAAAGCAATGAGTGAGTGAAACTGGATTTAAATTTTTGCAGAAGGGGCTGGGAGTGTGGCTTAGCAGTAGAGTGCTTATTTAGCATAGATGAAGCCCAGGGTTCGGTTCCTCAGTACCACATTAACAGAACAAACCAGAAGTGGCTCTGTGGCTCAAGTGGTAGAGTGCTAGCCTTGAGCAAAAGAAGCTCAGGGATAGTGCTCAGGCCCTGAGTTCAAGCTCCAGGACTAGCAAAAATAAAAATGCACAAGTTTATTTAACTCAAACAGCCATATGTGAACAGTATGGTTTCAGACATACTGAAATGGTCATCAGTTTTTGTACATATTGTGTTCCATTATTTCCTGGTGTTGCACAAACCATATTCTTCACCTCTAAATACAAATTAGTCAAACTGAAAATGTAATACAGAAAACTATATTAAGCCAAAAAAGAGAGAGAGAGAAAGATGAAAAAGAAACGAGAAAGGAGAAGGAGTAAGAGAAAGAAAAAGAGGAAGAGGAAGAAGAAGAGGAGGAAGAAGAGGAAGAAAAAGATGAGGAAGAAGAAGGAAGAAAGAGGAGGAGAAGGAGGCGAAGAAGAGGAGGAGGAATAGAAGGAGTAGAAAGAGGAAGAGGAGAAATAGAAGGAAGAGAAAGAGAAAGAGGAAGAAGAGAAGAAGAAATATGTTAAAACCTAAAATAAGGACATAAATTATTATTTCAGTCTACCTAAGATATCCACTTTGCTATTTTAAATGAAGACATATCAACTTGTCATTGGGAGACAAGGAGGGAGGCGGAGAGAAAAGTAAGAACAGAAAGGAGGAAAAAATCAAAATCCTTTCCTCTATGTCCTGACAGCTATATAACTTTTATTTCACATTATTGGTAGGAGAGTTGGTGATGCAGATAATGGACCCCATCTTTATTTAGTACAAATTTAACTTGAGAATAACATCAGAAGTTAGAAGAGTTATGATGATAAATGATAACTTTGACAATAAATGATGAAAATGATGAATTTCACACATCTGTGCAGTAAAAGCTGTGAGGACAGGTTTTGCTAATACAAAGCTCTTTTCTAATGCCATGTGGGACAGGAGGTCTCCCTGTCGACATTCTGGCTCATAATTACTCTTCTCTAGAATGCATGCCGTTTTTACTCTATACGGTATAACTTACTATCTAAATGAAAGCCTGAATAATATTTCCAGACAAAACTGCAACCAAATCTTTCTCCTCATTATAAAAATATAGACAAAAATATAGAGAGAGACTAAGAAAGCTATAATCTGTGTTTATAATAAAATAACAAAGGTTAAAGGTAAGACTTAGTTGAAGAATACACTAAGGTTGGGTGTAAACAAGATGATCTTCTTTTGGCTCATTTCATAGCTCTTGTAGCTACTTTTTTTTAAAGAAAACACTCAAGTAAGAGGCCTTAGAGAAAAGTAGGTTCATTTGTGTTTGGAAGAATGAGTACAGAGCATGGGAGGTGTTACAATGCCTTATTTTAACCTGGCAAGATCATAATATTTTGTGCTTCATACATGATCATATAAAGGATCAATCCTATTAGCTATTATCAGTTACTGGTTTCATTAATTTATCACTCACTAACTCATTGAGGTCTGCAGAGAATACAGAGGATGACACGGACTTTTCCTCTCCTGATGAAACTCAAGGTCTATCAAATTAGGAATACACACGTGGTATGACAGTCTGCCCAGGATGGAGTGCTAAGCATTGGTGCTCACCTGCCCATAGATGCAGATATTATTTTTGAGAATGGTAAAGTATATTTTCATTGTCTAAAGGCCACTTTTGTTTAGTCTATTATGAAAACCACCTCCTTCTGTCCTAGTGTATGAAGATCTGCTTGCCTTGCTGCCTCAAGTCACATTTCTCTTAATTTTCTAGTAAATTGCACTTTGCACAATCCTACTTTCTGTGTTTTTCTTTGCTCTCTCGGCTCCTGTTTTGGTGGGAGGGTCTCCATACAAGACCAGGTTTTCCCAAGCCACGAGATACATAAGGGAACCTTGCAGTAGAAGTTGCCAATAATTATTATGATGCATAAATGTTATTTTTTCCTACTACCAAAATTTCAGTGAATCTGAGAATTTCAAGTGCAAACATAATATGTACAAATGGAAGTAATGAAATACAACATGCCAATGCTGTAAACTGTATAAAGAGCTTAAATTTTGTATAGGAGGGGGAAGATAATTTTGCTTGAGTTACCTGAGGAGGTTCCATTAGCTGGATCTTTGTGGACAACTGCTATGTATCTATCAATATATTACATCAATAAACCCAGTTTCTAAAAGTAGACCGGGTAATGCTAAAGAGGAATCACACACCAAGTATATAGACACGAAAGAGAATGCCATCTAAGTTTGCTATCCAATAGACAATGAAAATCACACACAAGGAAAAGACAGCCAGGATCCAGTCACATCTGTAATCCTAGCTACTCAGAAAGCTCAAATCTGAGGACTAAAGTTCTAAGCCCAGCCCCGGAAGCAAAATCTATGAGACTCTTAACTCCAAATAGCCATCCAAAAAAGCCAGAAGTAGAGCTGCTACTCAAGTGGTAGAAAGCTAGCCTTGAGCAAAAAAGCTCAGGGACTATGCCCAGGCCCTGAATTCAAGTCCCAGGACTGTCGCTTGCACGTGCACACACACACACACACACACACACACGCACACACACACGCACACACACACGAAGGAGTCCAGTGTCAGTGGCTCATGCCTGTAATCTTAGCTATTCAGGAGGCTGAGATATGTGGATCATGGTTCAAAGCCAGCCCAGGCAAGAAAGTCTGTGAGACTCCCATTTCCAATTAACCACCAGAAAACTGGGAATTAGTAATATTATTCAGGAAGAATGTTCTGAGTTCTGGAAAAGTTCTCATTTTCTCCTAAAGAACGACGAAACAAAGCTATAACTCTGATAAAAACCCATGCTTTAAAATGCAGAGGCCATAAAATAATAATCATAAGGAACAAATGGTGTATTTTTGAAGTCACATATGTGACTCACATATGTGAGGAATTAAATGTGCTCTTAGTCATGGCTCCAAAAAAGGAAAAAGATTTACAGTAGGCTTTTCCATCCCCTTTGTTAGATTCCTAAATATGATGATCATCTTAGGTCCCTCAGAATTACCCACAGGAGGAGATAGGGTTAACACCATTCTGACCATGCAACTGTGTCCTGAGATTCACAAAGAGGACCAATCTCAAAGAAAATCACCTTAGGAAGTAAGAATGGAAAATAAGCCGCCAATCTAACAAAAATGTCAGCTTGGTGGGGTATTAATGTCATGCGCACAGTGCATTGTTTAAGGAATAGGACTTCCTCATCTTTTTGAAAATGGGGATGTGATTTTCTTTAGTCTTCAGTCTCCCTGTCCTCCTCTCACTCCCTATTATTCTTCAAAGATCAGTGGTTTGGCAATATAATTTCCTACTTCTTTCAGAACCCAGGGAAAGCATAAATCCTGGCTGGGGTTATTGAACTCATTTAAGACCTCTATTTTGGTGTCATTATAATGTATACACACATCTGACTGTGTGATGCATTAAATATAAGTACTCATTTCCATAATCATTCAGAGTTTTGCATTGTGCTAAATGAGACTTGGTGATTTTTTTTTTGACTGCTCTCTGTGCTTTGTCCAGGGAAGAATGGTGCTTAAAGGGCAGCCTTAGATAATTCACAGAGAGAAAGGTCATGAAGTTGGAAAAGAAAGAATGATAGAGTTGCTCATAAAAGAAGGTGGGTGATATTAAGTTGAGGCAATTCAACTTTAAAGAAATTGAATAATGAATTGGAAGAAAGATAAAGTTTGATGGAGAAAATATACATACCTGAAATACTGGGATGTTATAGAGTTATTAAAAACTAAAGAACATTATAAAAGAAGAAGAAATATATATATTTATAGATGTGGAGAAAGATTGGATAGCAATGTATGAAAAATGTAATAAAATTATATGGCATGTACATTTTTAGTCTTTATACTTTATTTTCCAGACTTTCTACACTCGGCACTTATTATCTTGAGATTAGACCAAAAAAGATAAATATCTATTTGGATTTTACTTCTACTCCCCTCCACCCACCCAAAAGTTTGAAATGTATTGCTCATACTCAGTCTTTTTCATAACAAAATGCATAATATTTAGAGGTGTATCTCAAAGTTCTTTTGTATGGGATGTACAACAGTCATTCTTTTCTTTTTTTCTTTTCTATTTTTTTTTGCTCAAGGCTAGCACTCTCCCACTTGAGCCACAGCGCCACATCTGGCCTTATCTGTCTATCTCTCTCTCTCTCTCTCTCTCTCTCTCTCTCTCTCTATATATATATATATATATATATATATATGTGTGTGTGTGTGTGTGTGTGTGTGTGTGTGTGTGGTGCTTCATGTATATGAGACAAGCACTCTTGCCCCTAGACCATATTCCCAGCCCAGACAACAGTCATTCTTTTATGTTCCAGCCACTCAGGAACTTTAGCTTTCAGAGAATTCCTGTGGATATAGGGGAAACTGAGCCAAATTAAAACATGGACAATCTACAGAAATACATAGAAACACAATTCAAAACATTAGCAATGCAAAATTATCCAGTCCCTGGAAAAGATATGAGGGAGGGAGAGATTGACAAGAGGATTGTTACTGGGTACAGGGGTGGCACAGGTTAAGAAAAATAACTATTACTGCTGTATAGCACAAGAGGATTAATATCGTTGACAACCCTTAATTGAACGTCTCAAAACAGATAGTGAAATTCTGGAATGTTCCCAACAGAAATAAATGGCATATATCTCAAATTGTAGACAGGACAATTACCCTGATCTGATCATGACAAATTGTATATGTGAATTGAAATATTAATACTGAACCCTATATGTATGATTACTATGCATCACATTTAAATCAAGTATCTTAAAATTACATGTTTAAATTGTTGTTTTCTCCACAATATGCTTAATAACTTTACACCTTATTTCAGTTACAATAAAAAGTAATAATCCAAAAATCACATACAAGCCAATTTCTAAAGTTAAAAGTAATTTTATCTTTTAATTTAAATTTTATTGTAAAGGTGATATATAGAGGGGTAACAGTCATATAATCTGGTAACAAGTGCATTTCTCTTTAATAGTGTTACTGCCACCCTTCATTTTCTCCTATTTTTTCCCTCCCGCTCCCCTTCCCCTCAAGTTGTAAAGTCCATTTCCAACATAGTGTCTAGTGAGTATCACAGTTGAATTGGTTCACCCTTTGCCCCTCCATTTCTGTGATTCCCCTTCCTTTCCCCAAATCAGATAAATGTATATACAAGACAAAGGGTACAGAAATCAAAAGCAGTGACGATTGGGAATAAACTAAAGGGGGAAAAAAGGAAAAGGAAATATCTGCAAATAGTATAATTTACAAAAACCTTTTGCTCCCATTTCCTAGAGTTCATTTTGTCTTTGTTTTTCTTTTGCCAGTCCTGGGGCTTGAACTCAGGGCCTGAGCACTGTCCCTGGCTTCTTTTTCCTCAAGGCTAGCACTGTACCTCTTGAGCCACAGCACCACTTTGGCTTCTTCTGTTTATGTGGTGCTAAGGAATCAAACCCAGGGCTTCGTGCATGCTAGGCAAGCACTCTACCAATATGCCACATTACCAGCCCATTGGAGTTCATTTCGATAAGCATCATTTTATATGGTCATATCCACATCAATATTAAGCCATTGTGATATTCTCCTAAAAATATCCCAGACAATTCTCGTTATTACAAATGAGGGACACTATGTTTCTTTGGGTCTGGCTTACTTGGTTTAATATGATTTTTTCCAAAACTTTGAATTTCCTTACAAATGGGACAAAGACGTTCTTTCTGATGGAAGCATAGAATTCCATTGTTTTCTTGAAATACCATGTTTTCTTGATCCATTCATCTACTGACAGGCATCAGGGTTCACTGCATATCTGAGCAATGTAAAATGCTGCAATGAACATGTTTGTGTCAGTGGTCATTTGAATAAATGCCCAGGAGTGGAATTGCTGGATTATAGGGGAGTTCTATATTTAGCCTTTTGAGGGATCTCTGTACTGCTTTCCAGAGTAGTTGAACAAGTTTACATTCCCATGAACAGTGTAGTAGCATTTCCCTTTTGGCAGCACCCCCAGCAGCGTCTTCTATTGTTAGTTTTCTTCATAATGGTCATTCTAACAGTAGTTTTGATTTGCATTTCTTTTACATCCAGAGATGTTGAACATTTCTTCAAGTGTCTATTGGCCATTCTTACTTCTTCAGAGAAGTCTCTTTTTAAGTCTTTAACCCAATTATTAATGGTGGTGGTGTTTGTTTTTTGAGGAGTATAATTTTTTGAGCTCTAAATATATCTTAGATATGAGACTCTTGCCTGGTGCATAGTTAGTAAATGTCCTCTGCTATAGAGAAACTAGTTTGATGCAGTCCCATTTATCCATCCTGTTTTTGATTTGTTGTGTTATTGGGTATTTATTTAGGAAGTTTCAACCTATGCCAAGGAGTCCTAATGTTTCCCCTATCCCTTCCTGTAATAATTTCAGAGTATTACAAGACAGTTTTATACAAAATGGTACACTAGTCTCATTTCATTCTCTAACATGTCTTTTGGAACTCAGTAGAAGTAACTTCTTGGATACACTTGTCTCTCTTTGACTAATCTTTGCTTATACAGCTCAATACATGCCAATTGAATGCTAGACCAATGCTTCAAAGCTTTAAGAAAAAGAAAGGCACAGAACAAAAACCTTCTTGCCAGAAGTTGGTAGTTCATATCTATAATCTAAACTACTTAAGACATTGAGATCTGATGAGTGCAGCTCATAGCTAGCCCATGCAGAAAAGTCCATTTTCTATATCACAACAACCAGTGAGAAAGTGAAAGCTTGGTTCAAGTGGCTAGCCTTGAGCCAAAAGCCAAGGAATATCATCCAAGCCCTGTGTTCAAGCCACAATACTTTTAAAAGAAAAAAAGATTTAAAAGAAAAAGGATTAGGACATGTAAGATGCTAAAAACAATGAGTTAGCAATATATGTAATTTTCTGTGATAACTTTATACTTTTTGGTAAACCATATTCTGAAGTTTAAGAAAATGATATAAACACTCTGCATGCACACATGTACACACACGCATGCACACGAACACACACATACCTGAACACTTCTGAGCAACAATGTCTTCTTGAAAACACAGACTAACCTTTTAAAAATGCACATTCAGTCACTTCATTGCCCTGTCCAAGTTCTTAAACTACCTCCTCTCAAGAACATTTACTGCATTCAGCACAGGGGTTTTGATGACCTTTCCAAACCCATCTTCCTCCTCATCTCAGGCTCCCTGCATTACCCCAGGGCTCCTTGTGTTTCCTTCATGCTTTCATAACTTCATACTGTCTAATATCATGAGAGTAGACATCATTTGGAAATTGATTACAATGGAGGTTTGTCTCAGTTTAATAAAGATTAAATGGGCCAAGAAGAATGGCTGTTTGTGTTTATTTTACTTATTCCCTGCTACCTACAACAGTCATCCTGTCTGACAGAATCTTTTGATCAAAGATCTAGTCACGTAGATTATTGCTTGCTTGAAAAATGGCCTGTGGTGCCCTAAGAATGAAGTTGAGACGAAGCCAGCCCATCGTGTGTGCAGCATCCGACCTCTAAATTCTATCTCTAAGAGCTATGTTCATAGCAAAACTTTGATAGATGTCTCTCAGAAGTAATACATTTTATTTTAAGCATTTGATTGTTGTGATAATGATAGGGTAATAATGATGAACAGGGGTTTAATCTCAGAGTACAAGGAAGCCAAAACACAATTGGTGTAAGAAATTATAGGAGGGCTTTGTTTTGTTTAAAGACATTATTTAGTAAGATATATAGGCTATTATCTTTGCATTCTCTCTGATCCATAAAGAATTCAAATCTTTATGGATTCAACAAAAGATTCACATTGAAAGAGAAACAAATTAGGATGGATGGCCTAGCTGTCTTTTTTTTTTTTTTTTCGGAAATAGAATCTCAATATAGGTCTTGTGAGTTTAATAAATAACATTTTTACACTCTGGTTCTATGATTTCCCCAAAATAATCTCACTTATATAGTTAGTTATATATATATATACTTAAATAAAAGTTAGTGTTTATTTATTGAAGCATTATTTGTTTGAAAATACTACCAGACATTTCTATGAAATATTAAAATTTACTTTTTGAAACACCTCTATAGATTTCCTTCTCAAAATGTCAAATGTGTTATTATTGGAAACAGCTATTTAGCTGTGGAAAATATTTTTTCAGGAGGCTAAAAAAATGGAAGGTTGCAGAGGAACTATAGGCAGTGTATGTGTTGAATTAAGGTGAAGATTTGGCTTGATTACATGAGTTTAGTTTGGGAGCAATAGAGTGAAAATATTCCAATAAATATTGGATGCTTCATAACCATTCTTCTTGGCGTGGGGGGGGGGTGATTCAAGTCAAGTATAAAAGGAAAGTGAAGGTTGAAAGTTTCAGATTTTTAAAGCAGCAAAATTCCTATCTCTCAAATGTCAGGAGACTGTATCTCTCATCTTAGGTGAGAACCAACTCTACCCAGCTAGTGTCACCCAAACCTAAAAATGCCATTAGAAACCAGTGAACTTATAAAATCATTGTTTTATATACTGCAATTGCTATTTCTATGGTTGTTCCTGTACTTGTTCAGATTTTGTGTGTGTGTATATGTGTGTGTATGTGTGTGCGCGTGCTGTTACTGGAGCTTATATACATGGGCCAGGCACTGTCCTGATATCCAACCACTTGAACCACAGCTCTGCTTCTGGATTTTTTTTATTGTTAATTGGAGATAAGAGTCTCCTGAACTTTTCCTGTTCAAGTTGGCTTCAAATCGTGATCCTCAGATCTCAGCGTCCTAAATATCTAGAATTATAGGCACGAGCTACCAGCTTCTGGCCTAGATTTTTATATTCTTGACTTTGAAGAAGTGGCTAGCCTTATCTTCCACAGTCAACTTATTAGCTTATGTGTAACACTGTTTTGAAAATTTAACAAAAATGACATGTTAAATGACTTAGTATACTATAGGTAATATTACATCAACTCAGTAGAAAGTCACTACTAATTTTACTAGTTGACATTATCAACAACATCAGTAGTTACAGATTTTTTAAAAAGAGAGCTATTTGTAAAACTAAGAAAATCTGTATTTGATAACCACATCTACTTTTCCTATATACCAGATACATCTTAGATGAAAAATAGTATGGAAACAAGTATGGTCAGGGCAAAGAAGATATTTTAACTTGACTAATGAAAGAACAAGGATCTAGCTAGAGATCTCTTAAAGAAAACTGAAGTTCTTACAAACAAATAAATATGAGTATCATACCATGTAGTATTTAGCCTTTATTATTTTTATCTACTATAGCAAGTTCCAATTAGATTTAGCATTTTCAATTAGCCAGCAGAATACTCTGTTCTCTTCGGCCTAAACTTGAATTTTTCATCAAACTAGTACATAAGAATCTCTCAAAGATGTTTTATGAACATTTCAAGCCATATGTAAAAGAATACATTTAGTATCTGCGAAGTATAGAAATAATAACGACCAAGTTGTAATAAGTTTTGAGAACTTGTTTTATGACTGGTGTTCATAATTGCATTCGATCATCATAAGGCTTAGAGGTAGAAATGAGGGTCTGTGTTGATAGATAAGAAAATCGGTTTCAGAAGCTTTTCAAGGATGTTCTAGTTATTATTTTTTTAAATATGAGGTTATTCATTTATAAAGAGGAAAGATGTCTGTTAGCTCACAGGTCTGTAGGTTCCAGTTCAATATCAATTGACTCTGTCACTTTGGGTCTCCAAGAAGATTATCACTTGGGGCTGGGGATATGGCCTAGTGGCAAGAGTGCCTGCCTCATATACATGAGGCCCTGGGTTCGATTCCCCAGCAGCACATATACAGAAAATGGCCAGAAGTGGCGCTGTGGCTCAAGTGGCAGAGTGCTAACCTTGAGCAAAAAAGAAGCCAGGGACAGTGCTCAGTCCCAGAGTCCAAGCCCCAGGACTGGCCAACAAAAAAAAAAAAAAAAAAAGAAAATTATCACATCATGGTGAGTGTGGTAGAACAAGTCACTTACCTCGTGAGTTAGGAAGGTGCCCATGTCCCACAGTCCCCTCGGTGGACACATCCTCTATTGCCTGGATCTTCCATAGGATTCTAATATCACTAGGACTTCCCCCTTGGAGACCAAGGCTTTATCACATGGACATTGCATGACATTACTCATATTCATTGTGCAAACACACAGTTCCTGAGTGAAGGAGTGACTCCAGTCAATGGGACTCCGAGTACTCTGATTTCCTCCTTTCTAATTTCAATACCTCTCTAATTCACAAGAGATGGCATGTCTTTGATCTATTATTCAGAATTACTGAGTCATGTCATCCGTAAGTATTTAAACCTTTATAGCAAAGTTCATTAGAAGCATCATAATTAGCAACAGAGATTAGCTAATCAAAGAACTAATGATAATCTAATTGGTACAGTGTCTTGTTGCTTACAAAGCAGTTTCAGGTAATTATATAATTTGATTCCTAAAATGATGATGTGTGGCAGGGATTTCCCTCCTTGCATTCCGGTAAGGAAATTGATGCACAAAGAAAATTGATTGACTTGCCCTCAAATCACTAAAACTTGTGAAGAGGCAATGCTGGGGAGTGAAGGAATCCTAGCTCAATAGCACATGTTCTTCAAGTACAGAACATAGCATTCTGCAACAGGGTAAAAGATCAAGGGCAGAGTTCTCAGGAGTCCTTGCCTTTTTTCAGAAATGACGTGTGATGCATTCCTTAGTGGGTAATTACCCTTTCATCTGCAATCTTAGATCCTAGTTATGTTTCTGGTCTCTTCTCCATAGAAAACATTTTTGAAAGGCCACTCATTGCCCTGGGAATGCTGATTTAGGTCTTACTTCTTTCTTTCCATACCCTGCCTGAGAATACTTTTGTAATCTTAAAGAAAACAGTGAGAGCATGTTTAAGCCATCAGCACCCATCCATAGCCCTCACCATATACTACAAAAAATATTTCTTTTCCATTAAACTGCTAAGCTTTTAGCTTTTGGAAGTAACACTAATATTTTTGTAATTTGTTACCCTTAAGGTAAATAATATCCCCACTGGCAGAGACATATATCACACTTATATAGTAAGACATGCCTATACACACACATTCAAATATCTTTCAATTGATAGTTTGATCTGCATGGATGCCACCCTAAACTGGGGGTCAAGTTTACCTTTCCAAGAATAACTCAACAACATTTTCCATAAATCAATAAATCAGACTTACAGGTCATTCTTCATAACTCATGAAGCATCACACAGACTAACATGTCCTTAGTTCTTGGAATTGATATCCTCCTTTTCATTTTGGTACCCATACCAAGGAATTTATTGTTTTGCCTGAAATGCCCTTTCCTTTTTTTTTTTTTTTTGCATCAAATGAATTGTCTCTTCTTTAAGACCTCAACTAATATGTGTCTTGGGGGATCAGGTACTGTTAGATTGGGCCTATAATCCTAGATACTCAGGAGACTAAGATCTAAAGATCACAGTTCAAAGCCACCCTGGAAAGACAAATTCCAGATACTCTTACCTACTATTACCCAGCAAAAAGCTAAAAGTAGAGCTATGGATCAAATGGTATAGTGCCAGCTTTGAAAACAAAGCCAGAACACCCAGGCCTTGAGTTCAAGACCTAGCACCAGTATAAATAGATAGGTAGGTAGACAGAGAGATAGATGGAGAGAGAGAGAGAGAGAGAGAGAGAGAGAGAGAGAGAGAGAGAGAGAGTCCCTCTCCAAACACTGTTTTATTTTAATTTTTGTCTATCCTAGGTAAAGAATTTTATATATTCAACCATCTTGGTCCCATTCACAGTACCTAGGTAATGGATAATAATTGTGTATTTGTTCATAACAATCACTTAGAAATCATTTATTTACCCTTCCACATAATAGATTATTCTCCATGATGTCAATGTATGATCTCCCTATTCTCCTTTGTTGCATTCCAGCACTGACACAGCTCTTCACACAGAACAGGTATACAACATTTGCTTAATGACTGGAAAGTGGTAGCTTTTCCCCAATCCAGTGATTTGAGAAATTCTCTCATGATGATAGACAGAATAAGTTCTCTAATCCTTGAATAGCTTCAGTATACCCCACACAGTCGTGTTTTAAAAAAATTCAACTAATGAAACAAGCCGGGTGAGTCTTGGCTAATGAGAAATAGTGCATTGGCCTAGGAGGAATAGACCACACAAACATTCTAAATTGCTTTTCTTCCCAACTTGGGAGCAGCTGAACCCAGGACTTGTAAAAGGGCAGATGGCTTCACACTGCCACACTCTGGAGGTGCCTGTCTCTGTTCTGCATTAAGAACATCTGCTTCTTTCCATTTTTCACCATGGCAATCCCTCCCCAGTTGAGAGACAGGCTCCAAGGGCTCTGGCCTCTACTGGAGCAGGGAGATGCTTTCTGCTAATTCAGAGAGATGGCACAGGGTGCCGACAGACAACTGATTCATTAGAACTCAGCAGTACATACATCCTGAGGCAAAGTACTAGTGGCAAGCTGTTGTTGGCACAGCAATATGCCTTTGTTTCCACGTCTGAGATTTTAAAGATAAAGTAAGAGCAGCCTAGTCTTTGGCTCCACATCTTAATTAAAGCTCCTATCAGAGATATTCAGAAAAGAGCCAAATATTTGAGTGGGGAAGATCAGGCTCTGAATCCAGGCTCTTCTATGTACGGATATTGTGCCCTTAGATTCATTAACATCTCATGTGACAGAGGAGCCTTCTTGTTCATAAAATTAGAATAAGGAGGTTGGCTTCTTAGGCTTACTCTCTTTATCTCTTAGCTTTGCAGACTGTTCTTTGTATCTCACATTAGCTCATTATTCCTTGGGAGACATGTTTATTCCTTTGAAGCATCACTTATCTTGAAATTTACTTACAGAACTTGCATCAGAATCATACAGCACCTAGAAAATTTGAATCCATGCTAAAGATTGTTCTACATTATTTCATTAGATCGAAATCTATAGTGTACAAGTTTTGTTATAGCAAAATGTGTGTGTGCTGTAAATAAAAAGACACAAATTAAGCTTTCACATATTTTATATAAACACAAAGATAGTTTCATGTGCACATTATTCATGTGCACAGTGTACATTAAATATAAAACTAACCTGGGATAAAACTAACCAAGATCCTTTATTCTTCCTGGTGGTATCTTGATTTGCTTATCATCAACTGTTTTTTCTATGCACTTAAACATATCCTCCTTTTCCATTTTGCTAAGAAACATGGAGGAATCCATCTGGCTTTGTAGGCAATCACCAGCTCATGATTCAACATCTCTTTGCAATATCAATGGTGATTTTTCAAAATAAGATTAGAGACTGGAGAATTATGTCGGTGTTCAGTAATAAGGGCATATATTAAATGGAATATTTATTTGTCTAATTTGAGAATGGATAGAACAGACATTTTCATTTTCATGAATGCCCATGGACTTCGCAGCTGGGAAAAATTACCAATACAGCATCCAGCCAAATCTACCATCTATTAATACAAGGTTGGTTGACAAGCAGTGTGTCCATAACCAGCAGATTTACAGCACGCTGGCAGGTTGGGAAATTGGGGGCTAAAGAAATGTCTAGAATAGATGAACAATGTAAGAGGAGGAGAAAAAGAAAAGCAAGGAACAAATATTGCTACTGATTTCTTAGCCCTTTACATTATCTCAAGCCTAGGAGAGCAATTCTAAGAACCACTTTCTTTTCTTCTTGTTCTTCTGTGTGTACAACAAGAAGGGAAAGTTTGGTCTTGAGTATTTCATGTATTAGCAAATACTTAGCCATGTTAAATAAAGAAAGCTATAATTAAATTCTGAATTTTTGTTTTGTTTTTGTTTTTAGTCCCAGGCAAATCCATTATACTACCATGGCCATAAATAATTATAAAAGATGAAAAACCAAAACTGCATAGGGAACACCAATGTGCTAAGGGGGAAAACAGATAAATCTTCCTTGTACTTTTGCAACAATGAGTATTAGAACTGAACATAGAGAAAATGTAGAGTTCTAAGTTGTAGAAATGGTATCTACTGTATTTTATCATTCGTTTTACATTACAATATTGCTAACATCAGTATGAAACATACAATAGGAGACAATATGTAATCATCCTCATTAAGCCAAAAAAGAAAAAAACTAACTCTGTGTTAAAGTTCTTTTCTCCCTCTATATTCATACAGAATTCATACAGAAGCTTTCTTGATTGCTATTTTTGGTATCATGTTGCTGGATAATAATAACCCTTTCATTAACGAACCAAAAATAACAAACTCGTCTGAGAAAGACACCAAGAATCTGAGATATCTGACAAAATTCTAGGCAAACATTCTGGTAAAATCAAGACTGGAAAAAAAAAAGCCAACCCAGTGACATTGCTATCATGGGAAATATTGGGAAATATTGGAGGGGGACTTCAAGAGTCAGCCCTTGTACTGATGTACCATTAAGCTAAGAAACACTGATAGAATAAACTTCTGTGCAACTCTGGAAGCTCTACCCAAAGTGGTAAACAGGGGAGTATGTAAGAGGAAAAAAATCTCCTTAATTTTGGAAAGAAAGTGGTGCCGTGATTTGCTTACTCACCATGGAAATGGTGGTCTTATGTATGTCCCTGATGGATTTTATCATTTCTGGAAGTGGCAAAAGGACTTCATCAAAATACCAGGTGATGTTTCCTGACCTATTTTAGTTTCTGGTACAAAAGCATGTGATCACATTGCCTTCATTGATCTTGACTAGCTTCAAGAACTAGTATGAAGAATTTAAAGGCATGTAATAAATAATATCTTTTCCAAAGAGAAAAGGTAGTTTGATGTTTTTAAGAGAAAAAAAAAAAAAGAATGAGGTAGAGGTTGGGGAAGAAGTAGGCAGATGTCCAAGGAAGCAAAGATGTGGGAATAAGCACTGTCTTTGAAGGTTACTGAGTACAACAAGGAATCTTTTATGCTCACTTAAGGATGAAGATGAACTCAGAAAAGTCCACAGCAGACCCTGGGCCTGACCTCTGTCTGATCTCTGAGTTCCATGCCAGCAGAAGGTAAGTGCTAAATCTATGCCAAAGTGGCCTGCGTAACATTGCACAAATGTCCCCACTCACAGCAAATCAGCAAAGACAGACAGGGAAAAGGGTTTTGGCTTTTCATTTTGCCCATGGGTCTCTGTCAGGTCACTGACTAACTGCTGAGATAATGAAACCATCTTCTTCTATGGCCACATATGACAAATAATGCAAACTTGCGTTGTAAACGTCACAAAAAATTCATGACTGCAACCTTCAACAAGCAATGACAGAGAACACTTGGGAGGTGAGAAAACCCAATTTCGACATTCATCACATAATCATATTCAAATTTTCCAATTTACAACCCAAATTATAAGTTGTATAAAGAAATATTTCCTTTATAAGAAAAATGAACTGACAGATACCATATCTAAATTATCTCAGGTTTGAGACTTCATTTTAAATTAAATATCCTAA
Organism: Perognathus longimembris pacificus; assembly: GCF_023159225.1. Classification (NCBI taxonomy): domain Eukaryota; kingdom Metazoa; phylum Chordata; class Mammalia; order Rodentia; family Heteromyidae; genus Perognathus; species Perognathus longimembris. Next base: position 18,400,912 of record NC_063170.1, read on the forward strand.
ATGTGTTCATCTAGTAGATAATATATAAGTGTGGGAAGAAACAGAGAATAACAAGGTAACATGAAGAAATAGAGAAAACAATAGTGAGAAGTTAGGGAATAGTCAATAGCTGAAACAAAGAAATTACTGAAATATATTGATAAATTTGAGCAAAGAGGAAAAGAAATAGGTCATCAAACTCAAAGATAGTACAGAGATTGTTTACCCTGAGTGCAGAGATAAAACAAAATTTTAAATGAACATTTTAAGGAAGTTGTAAAATAATTTGCTTACAAATATATGCATTATAAGATTCTCCAAAGCGTAAACAGACCAAGAAAAAAAAAGAGAGAGAAAATTTGAAGGCATGATGGCTGAAACTTCTCAAATCTATAGTGTACTAAAAAGAAAAAATAAAGTCAGCCCCTCATCCTCTGTGAAGCCACGCACGGTGGTTTATGCCTGTAGTCCCATCTACTCAAGAGAGGATTGTTTTTCAAGGCCTGCCAGGATATGGGGACACATCACTATTATTCTAGTAACTATGAAGTTGAGATCAAGAGAATAGTGGTTACAGGTATACACCCAGACAAACAGCAAGACTCTGTCTCCTGTGCAAAACAGGGGTTCATAGTCTCACAGGCTTGTGATTCCAGTCGTAGAGGGCACAGATAGGACAATCACAGTCCAAGACAAACCAGAGACCAAAACAAAAGACTTTATACAAAAATATGTAAAAGGAATGTGAGTTTGATTCCAGTAGAAAAGGGCATGCCTAACAAGTATGAAGTCTGAGTTAAAACCTTAATACTGCTAATATTACAAAAAAATGAAGACAGGAATTCAATAAATATTTGTACAAATATTCACCACAGCCAAAAGATGAAACCCCAAATTTCTATCTATTAACAAGTGACAAATAACAAGTATTGTGATATGAACATTTAACAAAATACTAGGGCTGGGAATATGGCCTGGTGGCAAGAGTGCTTGCCTTGTACACAAGAAGCCCTGGGTTCGATTCCTCAGCACCCATATATAGAAAATGGCCAGAAGTGGCACTGTGGCTCAAGTGGCAGAGTGCTAGCCTTGAACAAGAAGCCAGAACAGTGCTCAGGCCCTGAGTTCAAAGCCCTGGACTGGCCAAAAAAAAAAAAAAAAATACTACTCTGCTGTTAAAATGATACATAGGACAATGTAGATGACCATGAAAGCACTTTCAGGGAAATGCAAATGTCACATATTGCATGATTCCTTATATAAGAAATATTCAAGATATGCTGGGAGCTGGGAGCTCACACCTGCAATCCTAGCTACTCAGGAGGCTAAGATCTGAGGATCACGGGTCAAAATGAGCCGGAAACCCTGAGATCCTTATCTCCAAAAAGCTAGAAGTGGAACTATGGATCAACTGGAAGAGCACTTGCCTTAAACTGAGTTCACACCTTAGGTCTCTCTCTCTTGCTCTCTCTCTCTCTCTCTCTCTCTCTCTCTCTCTCTCTCTCTCTCTCTCTCTCTCTCTCTCTCTCACACACACACACACACACACACACACACACACCTGAAAAGAAAAACAAATATCCACAATAGGCAGATTCAAACACAGAAAGTAGCTTGCTGTTTTCTAAGGGCCAGCAAGAGGTAGAAATGAAGAGGAATTGTTCATTTTAAGGTATGCAGTTTAAGAAGCTGAATGTATTTGAAAACTAGACAGACATAGTGATGGCTTGATATTGTGAATGTATTATATGTCATTGATTGTATAATTTTAAACAGCTAATTTGTTATGTGACTTTCAACTTTTTTTTTCAAAAAGAAAAATGTACATAAGCAGCTTTGAAACAAAGGCCTGAGTTGTAAGAGAAGCCCTCTTTTAGAAATTGTGGCATTATGAGCACCTTGGACTTTGAAATGATGGTACTGGGTGACAATAGATGAGCATCAGCAACTGTAGTGTTCAAGTTCTAAATGAGAACTTCAAGTGCCTATCTCTGAATGCAAGAGGCTCCCTAAATAACCAAATTCAAGGGCAATGCATAGAACACACTGGGTTGTATACATAGAAAAATAATAAAATCCATCTACAAAAGTCTGCAAGAGATTTCTAAAGTAAGTTACAAAATATAAGTACTAAAGCCTGGCATCAGAGTATAATGGGCAACATATTTTTTCCCCTATGGTGCACAAGACTGGGGTGCATCAAAATGGAGGTTATCTTGGGTTTAGTGAGAAATAGTAGATAATGTGATAAAATTACTACACGTTCTACAAGAACTACACAACAGGGATAAAGTATTCATTCACTTGCCTTTGTCAATCAAGACTTGAATGTATTGTGTAGAATTCAGGATATAATTAAATAAAATTTTTACCATGAAAACTTTGAATTACCTTTGAATAAAAGTGGATTTAAAGGCAACCTGAAGAAAATATTCACTGCTTTTCAAATGCTCAACAACAAGGAGACAAAGGAACTTTGGGGCATTATTGTGAATCGAAAATAGTTATAGAGGTGTTTTAGGGCACAGTTTGGGTTCAAAGCAGTGATTCTTCTTTCCTGTAGACTTGAAGGATGATTCCTGAAAACAGTGGGGTTTCAGCAGCACCTTATAAGAGGTAAGAGTTTGAGGTTGATCTCATCAGAATATAGCCAGAAGGCCATTCTGGGCAGAGCAAATTACAAGAAGCAAGGAAAAAGGGTTTAAGGCAATTTAGATAGAAATTGCAGAGAGATGACAACTAGAAAGGGGCAAGTTTGAAGGGTAGGGAAAAGAGACAAGGCCAGAAACAAAATCAAGAATGTATCAAAAATACAAGATTTCTGAGTATCATACTCATAATTATTTCCTTACTTGGCATTTTAACAAAAATTTAAAGGCAATAGCTCATTTCACTATTCTTTAGTGATCTCTTTGATAAATCACATTTGATAGAGTACTAAAACCTAAAATTACTTTGAAATCTACTCATATCCTTGGCCCAATATCTTACAGTCTTTTAATTTCTTTACTTAAGAAAAAAAATTAAATCTAGCCTTGTACAATAGTTTGAGATTATAGAGATACTTTCCAGCAGAATCATTCCTAGAAGACATACAGTGATCTTTCAGGTAATTTATTTATATGCCCTCTTGAAAGATTACTACATGCCGTTTCATAGAGGCTTGATAAAATTAGCACTACTAAGCAGTAAAGCTCTTGAGGTCAACATCCAAGATTTCATCATTCATTCATTTAAATATGTACCAGTAAATGCCTTGCACTATGCATTTTGATTCATTTCTGAAAGACTCTTTCATGTATTACCAGTAAAATTTACTCATTTCTATTGGCCACAAACTGATTAAAACCAGCTATTCTAAAACATCCATTTCAAACCATTAATTCCCTTGAGTAATTCTGCATGAATGTGAAATGCGTGTGTTCCTGAGTGACTACATGTGTGTACATACACAAATACATACACAGTTCGTAAGTGGCTAATGTAGAGAAGTATAGGTTTGAACATCTATTATTTTTTATGCAATCTGTTTGCAAGAATGGCATAAAATATACTCAAGGCAATGTTGGCTCACATCAAAATCACAAATAATGCCATATTTGACATAACTACGTGTTATTTCTTTCTGAAAGTTCAGAAAACAACAATCATACCTACACTCTCTCTATAAAAAAAAATTGAGCCCTGAAAATATATCTCTTTGCTAGAAAGTAGAAATTTAATAAAAACTAAATTTTGAAAGAAAAAGAAATTATCTAAGATAGATGTGTTCCTGTCCTTGATGTTGATATTGACTTTGGTCCAAAAGTTTTTAAATAAACGCTGTTGTTTCTTTTATCATCTGTTCTGTAAATTTTTCATACTGGAGATTTCAACTTACTTCTTTACTCTTCTCCCTCCTCTTTATACCAGGAATTGTTTAAAGGTAAGAACTCTTTCTGATGAACCTTATATCACAAGATTCTAGCATTTTCCCAAACATTAAATAATACTTTGATAATTGTTTGAATTGGTGAACAGGGTACAAGTGGGAGTGAATGAGGGAATGGCTGAATTAACTTCTATATCAGTAAATAAGGGCATAGGTGGATGTCCTGGTAGAGGTTGCCTCGCTACAAAAGTCCGCCTTATTATCATTTTCCACTTAAAAATGAAGAATTGGCACTTCAGAGAATGTAATGAAATGTAATGTAGTGTAATGATGAAACACTCCAAACCGTTACTATCAAGAAATTACTAAGGACAAAGCATTCTACTAAAAGTTTTCTGGGACTTCCAAGGGGGGTCTTCTTTTGTCCTTTGAAGTCTATATAAGATTGTCCTACATCTGAAAGTCTAAATAGATCATTTCATAAACTGGAGCAAATGTGAACCTGAAAAAATATTAAAAGGAAAACTTCCAGCAAATTAAACCCATTGGACTAAAGAACAATTCATGGAATCAAGCAGCAATCAGAACAGAACTCAGTACCCAAAAGACAGAACACAACTTCACTTCCAGAAGACAGAACAACACAATTTCAGGTGGCTCTGTCCAACAGAGTCAGTAGAAAGTTCCTTTTATTTTGTTTTTCAACAGGCTGAAGGATAGAAATACCTGGTTGGTCACAGAGAGGTACATGGTATAATCAGCTGACTGCTTGTTATTGGCTGAAACTGAACCATTTATGACTGATTGAAACCTGAACACTTGTTATAAATATGTGTGTATACATATATACACATACATGTATGTTTCTTAACTATGTTTATACCCTAAGATATGTTGTAATTTGCTACCTAGAAATTTAATGTATGGAGGCAGCCTCAGGCTAATGGTCGCCTGCTGATATTTAAGTTAACAAAGGAACACAGTAATTTTCCTGGGTGGCTTTAAATTGAGATTATCTCAGTACAAGTAGAATATAATCATACCAGCTTAATGTCCAAAAAAAAAATCATCTTTAGAATGTCTACATTCCTGTCTGGGCTTGTATTCTGTCTTTTCCTTCCATATGAGGAAGGAGCTAAGAACAAATTTTGAGAAACTCTAACAAGCTAGAACATCTCCAAACAGAATTTATTAGCAAAGAAGCTGAGTGATGATTTGGAATCAAATTGGGAGAGAAATGTTAATAAAACTCAACCAAGAAGCTTGAGTTGAGCATAAAGCACTGAGAAATTATATTATCCCACAAACAAATTCCACTGGTTCACTTTTCTATAAAGACAAAACTTCAAAGAATTTCTCTCTCCGACTCCTCATTCTCACATCTATTTGTCCTTCTTTTCAACTTTAGAGGATTTACAAACACACATTCATTATTTTCCTTGTTTTATTTTTAAATTTGTATTTGAGGTTCTTTTAATTAGTATCTATTAATTGTATAATGAGGTTTTATTATGTTGTTCCTATACAAGGATATATTTGACTTTGGGCAAATTCTCCTCCTTTTATTATTTGTAGGGCTCTTACCTTAAATAATTTAAACATTTTTTATGTTCATGCATGTATATGAAGTACTTCAATTATATTCACCAACATCGCCCTCTTTGCTTTCCCCTCTTCTTCACTATTCTATGATTATGTGTTTTTAAGAGACTTCATTATTTCATCTCCTATTGCAAAGGTGATATTGAGTTGTTTCTTGTCTCTAATAGTTCAGAAAATGCAGAGTTAATATTACATTATCCCTTGTGTGTCCCTTGGATTAAAACAACTGAGGCAATTCAAACATTTTATCACTCAGCTCTTGTCTATAAGCCTAGAGTTCTGCAAGGTCCATTTCCTTCCTTTTCCTTACAGTCTGATAGCTCAATGTTGGGGTGCCTTTGATCCTCAAGATGTTTCCTGAGGAAACCTACTCTCCTTGTCCTTCACTTTCACTCCACATTTATGCTGAAATTCTAAAACTTGCATCATGAAAACTCTCAGATCAGGCCTGGGTTTGCTCTCTTCACTTGGATTTATATCCTCACCACTGTACTGCCTCGGTTGGAGATTTTTGTGTTGATCTCAAATAACGGAATCTCAAATAAAAAACTTAAAAAAGCCAACCAAAGATATTGTTCAAATAATCCAGGATAAAACAGGGGTGAAAAGTTCATGATTGGTGCTCTATTCACTGACTTAGAAGATGCTTCTTGGCCTTCATATGAGGAAGTAGAAGATCACATATCCACATTTAGTTCACTGTCATATTTCCTTGAACTGACTTAATTCTAAGACAGCAAATGGTGTCAAGACAACTGGACAACCTTTTTTTCTTCAACCCTTCCCAGGAAAAAAGAGTACCTCTGGGAAACAAAATCCTCTTTCTGCAAGTTTCCCCCAAAGTTATGACTTTCACAATTATTGTCTTGTTATTGTCTTATATTATATGTGTAAAGCAGTCTTTGAGCTAGTAGGAATGTTTCAAAATTTCTAGTGGATAGATACCTGAAACCAGAGAGTAGTCAAGTCAACCCTCAAAGAATTTTGTTTTTCTTACAAATACATTTTTCTTAAAGTTTACTTTAGAAAACAGAGCCAGATAGAGTAAGAAACCTTAGCTACACAATCAAGAGATCATGGATTGAGGCTAACCTGTGCAAAAAGTTCACGAGACTATCTTAATCAGTGGCTGGTTCTGTGGGCACATGCCTGTCATCCCGGTGACTTGAGGTTCATATTTCAGGGAAGCCTAAGATTCAAGTGAGACCCCAACTTAAAAGCAGACAACACAGCTGGATGTTGGTGGGTCACACCTGTAATCCTAGCTACTCAAGAGGCTGAGATCTAAGGACTGTGGTTTGAAGCTAGCTGGGGCAGAAAAGTCTGTGAGACTCTTGTCTCCAATAAACTACTCACAAAAAGGCAGAAGTAGTGCTATGGTTCAAGTGGTAGCTGTGAGTCCTAGCTTTGAGAAAAAGAAGCTCAGGGACAGTACCCTGAATTCAAATCCCAGGACTGGCACACACACACACACACACACACACACACACACACACACACACACCATATACAACAGCCAACATAAAAGGAACTGGAGCTGGGTGTCAATGACTCATGTCTATAATCCAAGCTGCTCAGGAGGCTGAGATCTGAGGGTTAAGTTTCAAAGCCATCCAGGGCATAATATTCCATGAGACTCTATGTCCAAGCAACTAGCAAAAAATTTGGACCGCAGGCATGGTTCAAGCAGTAAGTCTCTACCAGTGAAAGAAAAAGTTAAGCAAGACACCCTGAATTCAAGACCCAGTACTGAAAAAAAGGCTAAGAAATAAAACATGGTAAGAGATTAACAATAAAAATATAGACCAATAGTAGCAATGTTCTCTAATAGAAGTGTGTAACTATGTTCTCCCTCCCCACTCCTGGCATGATCTCATTGTATACTGTTTCCACATTTTCCTTGAGAGAACTCCTTCCTGGCTCCTCTTAGGCATATCCAAATGCCAGTGCCACTACTCTCGCATTTGTAGCCATTCATAAGTAAAATCATGGTTTATTAAACAGAAACACTGTAAAATCAGGATGGGAATCTGTCAAGCCAGGTGGCTACCAAGTGCGGAATGAGCAGGTTGTGCATATGGCATGGATTCACATCCTGGGTGGGTTGGAGTGGGGGCAGAGCTTGCCACGATACACCAAATTACCAGCAAGTAAAAACTGAGAATTGACACTTCTTAAAATGACTACATAATATCTTCAGATGATGATAACTGAAGCCATGGAACGGGAAACCATTAACAAAGGAGAATGATGTGCTGATCCTTACCGGTAGACCTGGCTGGGTGATATGCTTCAGGTATGAAGCTTTACCCAACTAGCAGAAGATGAGCACAGCAACATGTGAATCTTTAAAGGAATGAAAGAAATTCTAAAGGACAGGAAGAAAGTACATTTTACAGCCTCATAATGAAAAGATTGCTTTGTTCTAGCGTATTCCCCCACATTTCTGCAAATTTCTCTTCCATACAGTTTGTTTCCCTTCTTTCCTCTCAGTGTTACAGGATCACAGTCCTGAGCTCATTAATATTGACTCCTATGAAGAAGACAGCAAATAGATCACAAACAGTACCTTTCTGTCTAATCTCTTCCCACATCTTTTTCCTATAACATATACAAACAGTGCAAGAGCCCAGGAAGAATTTTACAAGATGTTCACAAGGCAAGTTACCATGTAGGCCCACAATAAATATTCATTGATAGATTTTTAAGTCCTACTAAACTACTTCCTCAAAGCCCCTTTGGCCCAATTAATATCTTTGCAAGAAAAGACAAATCTACAGAGCCATACTGGAAAAAAAAACAACAGATTGATTTTGTATATAGCTTTGTCTATAATCTTCAAGATATATATTGCTTAGAGAGGTGCTCAAGGTGTTTTTTTTTTTTTCATTTCCATCTTGTCTCTTTAGCATCAGTAAAGGTTGTGATGGGGAAAAGAACAGAATTTGACACTAAATATTATACTGGCAAATACAGAGATGAAGTAGGGAAACAAAGAATATCCATTTGTTCTCTGTTTTTAAGACTTTCAGTCCAACAAGTTGGCTTGAAAAATGTTGAAGAGTTTTATCCCTTTTGCTTTTCATGAAAGGAAGCAGACAGAAAAGAAAAATAAATTTGAGGCCATCAGGAGCGGGATGCCTCACAATGCAGCTGCATTTTAATTTATCTCGAAGAGTGTCTGTATTGCCGGTCCTTCACTGTCAGAAAAATCTAAAAGAACTGATTCCTCCTAATGTGAGTCTCACATTTTCCATCCATAAAAGGGTATATTAATACCACTCTTGTTATTTTGACACAATTATCACGGGGATCCCAAACAAAATATTTATTACTTCTTTTTGTTTTTATTTACAAGAGTTTTTCATAGCAGTTAAAACACAGACTCAGGTTTTCCGGATGACAGGTCTCAGCTCTGCCTCCTATTAGCTAAGTTGGCATAGAATATGTTTGAACAGTTCTATGCATAGGCAGGTTTAAGATTCTTTGGAAATGATGCATAGGGGTTGGTATTGTATTGTCTTTACCCAGGGAACTAAATATAAACAGTGGGGGGATATGCAGAAAAATTAAAGAAAGTACTATTAAGCTATATATAATTAAACCAGTTCTGAGATGAAATCCGGAAACACACACAAGTTCAACTTGCTTGTCTGGTGTTGTACCTCTTAAGGCCACATCTCCAGCTTGGCTTTCTGCTGGTTATTTTGGAGCTAAAGTTTCTCAGGTGTTTCTGCCTGTGCTGGCTTTGAATCATGATTCTTTGGATCTCAGCCTCCCCCAGGTAGCTAAGAAGTCAGATAGGAGCCACAACGCCTGGTTGACCCTTTCATTTTTTGATTTACATAAGTAATCAGAGTCAGAGTTAGATTTCACTTCATATTCACTGTTATTTGCCAGAAACATAGAGAAATTACCAACCTTTCTGTTAGGGACTTTTATGTTGTTGTTGTTTTGTTTGTGGGCTAAGTGATAGTTTAGTGGTCCAGGACTTGCCTAGTCTGTGAGAGGTGTAAATTCAATCCCTAGCACCACAAAACACGCAAGCAAACATATATGTACATACATATATGTATATGTATGCATATATGTATATACATATACATATATGCATACATACACACATTTATACATGCATGTTTATATAAAAGGCTACCTATGTCTTTAAAAGAATAGGAGAAAATCTCCTTCTAAGTATAAGGACTAATGAACATAGATGTTCCTTTCTAATATTTATTGTCATAATCAAGAGGCTAGGTCATAAATCACTGGTATATCTAGGAGGACCGGCACACCATCTCCCTTGCTGTCCTGAGATTTGCTGCAAATCACTCACAAAGGGTAAGTACAGCTGTCCTTAATGATCATCCACTGTCAGTCCTGTCAATGGAGAGAGTGATGTTTCTATCTTAGGCTGGAATTTCCTGCCCCATCAGCACTTACAGCTATGTAGTGCTCAATGACTGGTTAGTAAAGAAGCAGCAAACAGGTTCATTCTGAAGAGGTTCTTTAGAAGGAATCCTGAAAAAAAAAAAAAAGTCATTTTTCTTTAGCCATCTGATACTGTCAAAGCTTACAGAAACTCTAGTGGCAGAAACTTTATAAAGTACTCGTGTCAGCCAAGTGAATGTTATTTTGGAATGCTGTGAGACATGTTTTGTTTTGTTTTCTCCTCCAGAGTAGTGTTCTTTCCCTTTTTACTGTGGTCTTCTTTTCAATTCCTCTCCTAGGCTAGGGGGAAGAGTGTTAAAACAGTGTCATTTTTCATTGTCCATCCCTTGTAGAACATCCTACTTTCTTCCTCCACATGTCAGTCAGAGTCATACCAGGTACAGGTAGCAAAACCACAAAGCAAGGCTGAACACTGATGGCTCACACCTGTACTGCTAGCTACTCAGGAGGCTGAGATCTGAGGATCACCAAAGTCAGCTCAAGCAGGAAAATCCACAAGATTCTTATCTCCAATTAAACATCGAAAAGCTGGAAGTAGACCTGTGGCTCAAGTGGTAGAACTAAAGCCTTGAGCAGGAAAAGCTAAGAGATAGTGACCAATCCCTGAGTCCAAGCCCCAGAAGTATAAATGAATAAATGAATAAATAGAGCAAATGTTGCTTTTAAAACATTGTGTCCATGAGAATCCCTATGTGAAAACTTGCCCTGGAAACAAACTACTTTGAAAAAGCCTCAATATATAAACAATCCTACATTGAATACCAAAAAAAAAAATCAAAAAACAAAACACCACGCAAAGTAAGAAATACAATCAGTTATAGCAGAAGTCACTACTATTCACAATAAAGTTGCCAATGCAGAATTTGAGGTGAATTTAAATCTTTTTTTGCAGCTTCTATATGATTAAAAACTAAATAGTGGATCTATATTTTATGGGAATTTAAAACCAGCAAGTTTCTTCCCCAGAGATTTTTATTCACCACAAAAAGACTATCTCTTAGCCAGGTGTGGTGATACATACCTGTAATCCCAGCACTTGAGCGGATAAGGCAAGAAGATTGAGAGTTCAAAGCCAGCCTGGGCTATCAAAATAATATGTATCTACTCAAAAGAATACATACCTTTTCAAACCAACTGTACAGCTCACCAGGGGGAGAGGGAAAGGGGGAGGGGGAGGCAGGTGGAAATGAGGGAGGAGGTAACAAGTTGAACAAGAAGTGTACTTACTACCTTACATATGAAACTGTAACCCCTCTGTATTTAACTTTGACAATAAAGGGAAAAAAAGAAAAAATAATAAAGTTACTGTGGAATGAGAAAAAAAAAAGAAGACATACCTTTCCAAGTCAATGAATTTTTGTGTGTATAGACGTCCACTGTATATGCAGGAAAGTACTTTCAGGTTTGGGAATCAAAAAAGTATATTTTAGTCTCTATGTTGATGATGAAGGTTTATAGCAATTCAGATACTTTAACTTTGAAAGGTAATTATCCCCAAATAACATTTGTATGAAAAAATTACTAAATGAAAAAAAGGAGGAAATGAAAAGAGTTTTGAAGCAATATTAGATCAGTTGTTTTGTTTTGTTTTCTAGAATCTTCTCAAACACCTTCAGACTACCACTGAAGAAAAGTGTCTGACAAACCAGTCAATCACCTTATATCTAAACCCCTTTATAACCGGTTGAAAATAAACTCTTTCTAAACACATCCAGATCATAACCACTGCAATTTAGGACACTTTGTTTAAAAAATAATGTGTAGAGATGTTGTATTAGTCTTGTGTTTCCATATTCAAAATATCTAACAAAAAAAGGAAGGAAAGAAAGATGTGCTCTGGCTTTTGGTTTGGGAATTTTAATCTATGGATTCTGGCTTCATTGGTTCTGTGTCCTTCTCAGCAAAACAAGATGGCTGGTAAGAATGTGTGCAATATATCCTGTTCACCCCATAGTAGACATAAATCAAGAAGCTAGGGCTAGTGACATCCCCAGGGTCACGCATTCAGTATCTTACTCCCTACCAGCCCCTCCTGCTTTCACCACCTCCCAATAAGAACATGATGAATCCATGAAGCAATTAACCTATCAATATGTCAAAGCCCTTGTGGTTTGTTTTTCTGGGAAAGCCACCGCAGACACACTGAAGCTGTGCTTTATTCCCCTGAGGTTTTTCTCAATCCAATCAAACTGACCTTCAGGATAAACCATCTCAAATCCACCCCCTTGAAAACCTGACATTCAAACACATTTCCTCAACCCATAACACTCTATTCCCCCCTCCATAAAGGGCTACTACTATCCACCTCAAAATACAAAATGCCTTTCATTAAAATATTGTTCAAAATCTCCTCTGAGACCCATGGCAACTCTTAGCTGTGAGCCCCTGTCAATTCAAAAGCAAAGTTCACACCTTCAATATAAAATGACCCAGAATAACCAACCCCATAACAAAAGAGGGATAAGGAAATGGCTAGGATGAATAGGACCAAAGCAAGACAAAAATCTCGCAGGGCAAACGTTAAATCCTATAGCTCTGTGTTGGGCATCCCAAGTCCATACTGTCATGCTGTGAGCTCTAATAGGCCTGGGCAGCTCTAACTCTATGACTTTGCCATTTGTAACCAACATGGTTTCTCACTTGGTCTGGATCCACTGTTGCCTACAGCTTTCCTGAGTAGATGTTCCATGGTCTTATCATTTCCGGCATCCTAGGGCCTCCATTGAAGCTTAGTTTTCATTTGCACAGCTTTTAGAATCACCACATCACTGCTAGACAGGCCTCGCAAACCTTCCTCTGAAAACTGGGTAGTTTAGGGTTTTGTTTGTTTGTTTGTTGTTGTTTTCTGTACCTCTTCCACTCTTCATGCCTACAAAACCACCATTATGTGGACAATTCCAAGGTCGGCTGTCAGCCTGAGCAGAAGCCAAGCCCTGTTGGAATAGGGGTGGTAACAACATTTGAATGTCTGAGTTGCTGGGCATAGTGAAAGGAATTCTAGGGGGAAAAAAATCCTAGGCTGTTCTGTGGCAACAGGATGGCCTGATGCTTTCTTCACAAGGCAAGAATCTTCAATACTCTTGAGCTTGGGAATGGTGGGGAAGGCCAATTCCTGAGATGTCCTCCAGACATCTTTCCTATTATCCCAAGGCAAGCACTTGGCCTATTTTAAATGGCACTCATTTCCTCAAGAACCATGCCTTCCTCAGCTACAAGGTCACTATGGGCTTTTCTGAGTGAAATGTGCTCTTGTGATTTGTTGGCTCACCACATGTCTGGCTAAAGGCAGCCTGCAATATGCATGTCACAGCCTGAATACTCCGGACTGCCTTAAAAATGTCCTCAAAGAGATTATTAGCCTGTGGTGTTTTAATTCAGCCTATTCCAAGTGTCAGAATGCAGATGGAAGGCAGGCAAGTTCTTTCACAGAATGTAACACTCATTGCCTCTAGCACTGTCCTTATTCCCGTCAGAAACCTTAGGACTCTGACCTCTCTGGCCACATTTCTATTTCCATTCTGGTCTTCTGAAATCCCACCCATATTCCCTATACTAAGATCCACTTAGAGCATTGTAAGGTTTTTCTGGCACTCATCACCAAACATTTCCAAATTCTTCCCACCAACCAGATTCAAACTCTCAAAAACCAACACTGATCAGGTTTACTCACAGAAATTACCTCACTTCTCTAATATTGACTTTCCTGTGTTACTTTGGTATAACTTGATCAAACTACCTGAAACAGCTAGGTAAAAGAGAGCCTCATTTATTTCAGGCCATGTTTACAGTGATTTCAATCTATAGTCCTTGATTTTGTTGGTTCTGAGCCCCAGGTAAGGCAAAACATCATGGGGATTGGAGGTATGGAAGATAAAGTTGCTCACCTAATGGCAGACAGGCAGGAAAAGTGGAGCATGGAAAAAGAATGCTCTAGTCCCTCTGGTCACAACCAGAGTGACATACTTCCTCCAATTTATATCTTTCTACTTCCCAATAAGGGTATACCCTTTTCACAAAACAGTTGATGTAGAAATCAAAGTTAACCATCACAAGTATGATTAAGTTAAGGATACTGAGCTGAGAGAAAAAAACTTGCATAACAAAGTAATTCACACATTTTACTCAAGTCTTGACTCTAAGAATTGTGTTGGGATTCTTCCTTGAAATACTTCCAACAACTACCACCAACCTCAATGATTGTGATCTTATGATTTTCCTCTGTCGATCAGAAAATGGTGAATAGAAGGTACCGTAATATCCAGAAAGATATTAACAACATTAAGGGGGAGAAGAGAATTAAAAATGGTAGTTTCAAACTTTTCCACATCTGCTTTCTTGAAGGATGAAATAGAATTTAAGCAAGTTGTTTCTCAGTATCAGTCTCATCATCTGGAAGAACCTTGAGCAGAAGTGCTTATCTTTTTTACCTTTGTTTGTTTTGCTTTTGTTTTGTTGTCATTATTGCTTTTAGACATTGTCTATCCCAAGTGGGCCTAAACTCACCATGCAGGGCCTACCTCACAATCATCTTGACTCTTGGGATGTTTGCGTGCTGATATTATAGGAATACACCAAAATTCCTTTGTATCTGAGCCAAAGAGGAAGCTACAGAAATTCTAAGGGTATCAGGAGGTTAAATTCTCACCACAGAAATCTTTAAGCATAAACAGGAAATGATTTTATCCCAATTGACCTATACAAGAGGAAAAAAGATAATGACCATCTATTGAGTCCACATAGTACATAGTCCTTTTCATAAATTACTTCTTATAACAAACTTATAACATGGGAATTAAGATGGGAACTTATAAGATGGGAAGATAAGAAACTGAGGCTTGGTATGGGAATGTGGCTAAGTGGCAGCATGCATGAAACCCTGGGTTTGATTCCTTAGTTCTACATAAACAGAAAAGGCCGAAGTGGTCCTGTGGCTCAAGTGGTAGAGTGCTAGCCTTGAACATAAAAGAAGCTCAGGGACAGTGCCCAGGCCCTGAGTTCAAGTCCCAGGACTAGCAAGAAAAAGGAAAAAAGGGAGGAAGGAAGGAAGGAAAGGAGGGAGGGAGGGAGGGAAAGAAATGAGGCTTAAAAAAAAAAACAGAAAAGGAGGTTTCAACAAGTGTCACACCCTTCCATATTTAAAATGCAACTGAATTTCTCAAAACCCTACTGATTCTAGTTCGTGACATCTCAGACCTTTTCATAGTCTTGGAGCTTAGCACATCTATTTTGGTGAAGTCATGGGACATTGATGCTTGATTCCCTCTTGTTAGGCTCAATTACTCTATAGAAGTGGTAGACACATGAGGTATATAATACATCCTTTTGAGAATTTTTCTAAGCAAAATAAATACATATAGAGGTGTACATGTAACTCTCAAATTCCCACGGAAAGTATTTCTTTCAGAAAAACATTTTATTTGTTCTTGAAGCAGTAATCATTGAAAGCAAAGCTGGAAATGACAAGAACTGATGGAGAGTCACTTGAAACTTACATAAGACAAGGAGACTTGCCCAAGAGAGTTGGGAAGTGGGAGAGATGTCAGACGCAAAGATGTGCAAATGTGTCAAGAAAAATGTAGCCACCTGACCAAATGTTTATGTATGTATCTGTATATTGATGAACTTGTAAGTGTAGGTTAGGCAAACAACCCTAGGCTAAATTTAGTGAACATTATTTGAGGACTATCTGATCCTCAAGAAGGAAAGACCTTTGGGTATAAAGAAAACTGTGACTTCCAACACTAGAGCTAAAAGAAGTCCACTGAAAAAGGATTCTAGTCCTATCTAGCTAAAGAAATGCTATCTAACCTATTCTGTTTCCTGAAGAATTGCTATGGATATTCTCCCAGAAAGGGCTACTTAATTAGGCTTTTTAAAATAGAAATGAAGGCTGGATTGCAGGCAAAGGGCCGGGGTTCTAGCACTGCAAAAATAATGTTAACTGTAATACTAATGATAGTACAATAAAATGGAAATTCCAACACATATTTAATTTTTTCCACAAATCTATAGAACAGAGACCTATTTCAGAGACCTGTTTATAACTGTGCACATGCGTGTTCCATATTTACTTGTATATAAATTAATATCTACATAATAGTTGTCCAAATCCTACCGGAATTATTAAGACTCCATTGTTTGACTTCAACTCCAAGCTGGAACCCTGTCAACTGACTAGAGATTACTTACTGTATGTAGGAATATCATGGGTGTACATTGCAGAAAACCATAAAGAAACAAAAACAAAAATCTCAGCCCCAGCAAAGCCCAGATAAAAGCAATCATTGACTCTAACTGAAAATGTGACTTTCAGTATTCTGCGTGCAAGAAATAATTGCTATGCTACTCTAGACTTGAATCCTCAGGAAAGCATGTGCTTAGACCTAACAACATTTCAAAACATGCTTTATTAGTAAGCAATACAATGTATGCTCCACATTCTTCATAGGATTAACAAAGTAAGTTGATGAAAAATTAATATCAACAACAAAAGACTATTATGGATAATACTTTATGAATTCACAATAATGTATTTGATAGTTAAGACATGCACGTGTGTGTGTGTGTGTGTGTGTGTGTGTGTGTGTGTGTGTGTGTGTTGCCTCTGGAGTTTCAACTTAGGGCTTGGGGCACTGTCCCTGAGCATTATGCTCAAGGCTAGCATTCTAGCACTTGAGCTACAGCTCTACTTCCAGTTATTTGGAGGCTAATTGGAGATAAGAGTCTCAATAGACTTTCTTTTCTTTTTATTATTTATTTATTTTCAAAGTAATGTACAGAGGGGTTACTGTTTCATATGTAAGGCAGTGAGTACTTGCCCTGGGCTGGCACAGAACCAAAATCCTCAGATTTCAGCCCCTGAGTAGTTAGGATTATGGGCATGAGCCATTGATGCTCAGATTAAATACAGTATTTTTGAACTTACAAAACATTATGCATTTATTAGGTTTCATTTAATTATAGTTACATATGTATGTAAACATAGCTTTACTTAATGAATATACTACAAAAGAGAATAAAATAAAATTATAATTTTAATTCCTTTTAAATTCTCTACATTTTACCATTAAACAGTACTGAACTTTTTATTTCTCTATGCCAGTCCAGGAGCTTGAACTCAGGGAATAGGCATTGTTCCTGAGCTTTTTTGCTTAAGACTAGCAATCTACAGCTTGAGTTCAACTCCATTTCTGGTTTTTTGGTGATTAAATTGGAGATCTTATGGACTTGCCTACTCAGGCTGGTGTTGAACTACAATCCTCAGATCTCAGCTCTGATGTATCTAGGATTACAGGTGTGAGCCACCAGCACCCAGCAAAAATGTAATGAACTGTTAAGAAACAATTTTCAAAGGAGGAAATTATACAAGGCCTAACTTTTCAAACAGTTAATGGGGGATTTCTTCCTTTATTT
This sequence comes from Perognathus longimembris pacificus, assembly GCF_023159225.1. Classification (NCBI taxonomy): domain Eukaryota; kingdom Metazoa; phylum Chordata; class Mammalia; order Rodentia; family Heteromyidae; genus Perognathus; species Perognathus longimembris. The sequence goes on from NC_063170.1 coordinate 18,418,229, forward strand.
ATAACTTTATTGTACTTTATTTATAACTTTATTTATAACTTAATGCTGAAACACACACACACACATTCACACACGCACACATACACAGGGTTCTTCACACTTCCTTTTTCCTATTCTTTCTCACTGTTTTCCCCTCCCATTGCACAAAATAGCTGTGCTAATCTTTCCTGCCTAAGTTCTCAGTTCATATCGGTGTTCTGGGAGATAAGATTAGAGGCCTTGATCCCCCTGCTGTTTGAAGAAGACCTCAATCTCTCACTGTCTCTATTTAATCAGGTCCCTATTTTAGCTGCCACAAAGCTGTCAACAAAAGAAAATAAGCTATCTCCCATCAAGGGGTTAAATTGGATTTCACAGTGTACAAAGGCTCCTGTGAGCAAAATTCCACCTGCACCTTCCATCAGGCAAATTACTTCTGACTTTTAATTTATTTCTCTAGGAAATGGAAAGGTATGGCATAACCAAAGTCAACAGGGAATAAAGTACAAGGTGTAATCAGGTGCTCACCAATCGCAGGCCCTCTGCTCTGTCAGCTTTAATAGGTTCTCAGAACACATAATTTATAGAACGCATGACATGTCCGCTCTGTGCTGAGTTTTCTTTTGGACTTGTCTAGTTAATGGCCCCAACAAGTGACAACTGACGTTTGCTTGATGCAATAGTGCCTGGAAGATGTATACTTTGTATATATCTGAGAGTTTACAAAATAATAATAATCAGACTAGACTCTAAATCAGAAAAGAAATCTAGTGGTAGCAATACTCATGTCCTACAGGTGTTAAATATAGTGTGTATACTAAAATCCTAGAGAATACATTTTTACAGGAGGTTATAGTTTTGTTACCAAATCCATTTAGCAGCAAGTCATTAAATAATTCAAGTAATACAATTTATTTCACCCCCTCTTCTAAATTTTATGGAATATGAAGGCATTTGTCTGAGTTAATTTCATAAAGCCAGTTTTAGGAAGACAAAAAATTTATGTGAATTAATAACTGTAGGTATGCATTGCTTTGGTGAACACGGCAGGCATTTTTGCCTAGGAGATTAAAAGTCAAAAATTGGGTTATTTTGGATACAAATTTAATAAGAGTATGAAGAGAATACCTCTTCAACAAAGGAAAAGTAGAATAATGATGAAAATTTATATTTTCACTATGAATTAAATTATTTGCTGACAGCTTTTATTTTATTTTCTAATATTAATATTTAATTCAAACTAGCTTTGAAGTAAATTTTATACACCCCCAAAATAGTACAACTCTTCTTCCATCCTAAAAGGTTGTTGATTAATTTCATATTTCTTTTCTCAAAGTAAATTTTGAACAGGAGATTATTCACTAGATAAAGAATTATTGGACAGTAATATTTCTTCTAGCTGCAAATAAATAAAACTTGGGGCTGGGGATATGGCCTAATGGCAAGAGTGCTTGCCTTGTATACATGAGGCCCTGGATTCAATTCCCCAGCACCACATATACAGAAAACGGCCAGAAGTGGCGCTGTGGCTCAAGTGGCAGAGTGCTAGCCTTGAGAGAAAAAAAAAAAAAAAAGAAGCCAGGGACAGTGCTCAGGCCCTGAGTCCAAGCCCCAGGACTAGCAAAAAAGAAAAAAGTAAATAAATAAAATAAATAAATAAATCAAACTTGTCGTGTTATTATAATTAACATGGAGATACTTCTTGATCCTTATACTAGTTTCATAGATCATTTAAATCCATGTAATCATGGATTTGGGGAGCCAAATTTTCAGAGTGAGGACTGCAACATAAGAAGGGAAGCAATATTAATAACCATAAATAGACACTTGTTAGGAGTATTGAAAATTCAAACCATAGATCAATGCTGTTCATATATATTTTTAAGGAATGGAGATCTTTTAGTAATGAAAATATTGAGTCTTTGTTACTATTTACAATTCTAAAGAGGGTACTGTAATAATTTTCTAAGAAAGGAAAAGACTGGGGCTGGGGATATGGCCTAGAGGCAAGAGTGCTTGCCTCATATACATGAGGCCCTGGGTTCAATTCCCCAGCACCACATATACAGAAAATGGCCAGAAGTGGCGCTGTGGCTCAAGTGTCAGTGTGCTAGCCTTGAGCAAAAAGAAGCCAGGGACAGTGCTCAGGCCCTGAGTCCAAGCCCCAGGACTGGCAAAAAAAAAAAAAAAAAAAAAAAAGAAAAAGACTGAGTCTCTTTACCACACTAACTGTGGCAGTATTAGTGGCCAAAGTATATTATCCAAACTAAAACTTATTCTAAGAGTGAGCAGTACAGCTGTCTGTAAAAAGGTAGTTCTGGAAAACTTTCTCTCAAGAAAATTTAGATCCACTAACAAACATATCAACCTAATTATGCACTTATCAGTTTTACTTATTAGTAACTTATTACTTATTAGTTACTTGTCAGTAACTAATGGTAAAGCAAAAATTATTAGGGACTTTTGGAATGGAAACAGCTCTAAGGATGCATTATTTAGTAGGAAAAGATCTGATAAAAATAAAAGTGAACCTCACAGATGTCAACGTTTAGAAATTTGGAAAGATAAGGGACATTTAGACAGACAGGAAATAAGAATGCATAATGTCAAACAAAGCAAAAGTAAGCATTTTTGGGGGGAAAAGGATGATTTAATTTTAGACAATGTTGGGAAAATGGAGGAGAACGGAAAAGGAATAGGCCGGACTCCATCAACAGGCCAAGACTGTTTATTGAAGATCAGCAAGGGGCACAGATCTTCCCACTGGTTTGGAGGTTGTACTAGGGGGTGGATTTGGGACCAGGCTTATATGGGGTCTGAGCAAGGAGGCAGAGGTTATTGAAAGCACCACTAGCAAGTTGAGGTTTTTCAGTTTGGCCCATAAAAGTTTGTTTACAGCTTGGCCTAGGTGAGACCTGAGACAATAGTGTGGGGGGTCAATCCTTCAGACTATAAGGATGGCAAACACTCAATTGGAAATACATCCTTACTACAGTGCTAAACACATAGAAAGATACCTATACCTGACAAATTATTACAGTCAAATTATTACAGTGAAAAATTATATATTTCTTACAGCACTCCAAACTATCGGTGTTGTTATGTTCAGTGTACCATGTGAAATTATGCCTTTTTCTTTTGTCTTTCTTCCCCATGGTTTTACCCCTGATGTCACTGTAACCGATTTTTGTACCCAGGAATATAGTTTATTGGAACTAGGGAAGGGATGGGGAACATCAAAATGGAGAGACAAAGGGTAAAAGGTGAACCAATGAAATAGCAATACTTTGAAGACAATATGCTGTAAATCAACTGTACAATACTGTGGGGGGAGAGGTTGGAGGGAGGGGAATGTGGGAGAAAAATGAGGGAGGAGATAATAAGTTTGATAAGATATGTACTCACTGCCTTAAATGTGAAACTGTAACCCCTCTTTACCTCACTTTGACAATAAATAAATTAATTATTGTAAAAAACATACTGCAATGAAAAAATAGTTATGAGTATTCTGAATAAGGTTTATTTTATGAAGTTAAATCCCATTAAATGTAAACAAGTGATTAGCACACTTCATTTACTTTTCTTTTATTTCCTTACAAAGAATTTCTTTCCGAATTTAGAGATTTTTTTCACAGAGATTTGCTTCAACAAATTTACAGAATTACATCAAGACATTTCTCTTAGAAAGCTGAAGGAGGTAGAGAATAAAAGACTGGATATGATCTTAGAAATATATATACATATGTATGTATATATATATATTTTTAAAACCACCAACAGTTACAAAGGGGAATTGTAGGCAGATATCCTAATCATGACCACTACATGATAAGAAAGATTTATTTTGATCACATTTAAATGGTAATTCATGTTTTTTCAAGTAAATATTGTTAGAAAATACAGTATATTTCCCTGTTGTGAACTGAGAACTAAATTATATCTACTTCCCCAATATACCTCTTTAGGTACATGTCAGAGTATTTCTTTTTGGACTTTGATGACAATAGAGGAGACATTAGATATTTTCATCTTATTTTTATTACTCATTATGAGTACATAGCTATTCTAAAATTATTTCAACACTATAGAAACAAACAAATAACAACAACAACAAAAACCCTAACTCTAATAGAAACCATTCAACCCAGGAGGAAGTTAGAATTCTATGAAGTCAGAATTCTATGAATTAAACATGAGCAACTCTACCTTTCCCAACCCTTCTTATTGTTCTGTGAGATATTGCCATGGGGTTTTATAGACTCAACTAAAAGGTGATAGGATGTAGTTAAGAACACAGTGCCTGCCTACAATATTTCTAGCCAGCAGGTCAGTTACTTTACCTCTCTCCGTCTTCATTTCCTTAACTGTAAGAAAAAGACAGTGGAGGGAAATATTTCTTACCTTGCTCCTATTTTTTTTGTGACAATTAAGGAGTTTACCCACATAAAGCACTTAAAACTATGTTGATGTAGCAGACTCTCTGGGTAACTGTTAGCTGTTAGGGTTGGATTTCAAATGTCCTCCTTTCATTAAAGGCTTACTTTCTACTTTGGCACTACTGGGAAGTGGTAGAAAATGTAAGAGGTAGAGCCTACTAGGGATTTGCAGGTCATTGGGGCTATAATATATTCTCAGAAACTGCTTTTTGAACTCCACCTCTGGGACTCCAAGTTAACTGGCTGGCAGAGGGGTCTCCTGAGTTTTTGTCTGTAACCTTTAAGATGCTAAGGAGATGATATTGTCTATTTGAGGAGTAGTTTACCTCATAAATCCTTATTGGTGAATTTTTATCTTTCTTGGAGCCCAAAGTATTTATAAAGTGACTCCAGCAGAAAATGGCTCAAAGCCAAGGGCAGAGATAACCAAGTTGGGGGGCTGTAAGTTAATTCACATGGGCCCAGGAAAAGATAAGTGTCTTTTAGGTTGTCTCTTACAATCTAATGTGCTAAAGTGTTTAAGTGACCGTAGACGGCAAAAATAAGAGAGGGATAAGAAATGATGCACCTAAGCTCCCAATGAAGTCATATTGGTAGACTCTTGATCCCTGGTCCTGTCAGTTCCTTCAGCCATCTAACTGCTGTGTGCTTCATTTATTTTGGATAGGATTTAATCTCACTTGCCAGCAAGCAGGTAAGCAAACAAATCCAATTTCATCTACTTTTCTCATAGTAGGAATAGAGATATTACTCCTTTTGGTGGATCCTTTTGTTGTCTATTTCCTGGTCACAGAAATTGCTACTTTTTTTTTTATTTTCAAAGTGCTTTAACTCACTAACCCATTTTTTCCAATGTGCTCTCATTAGAAATTCACTAGAATAAATTTAATCCTGAAGCTGATAATGGATTCAGCAATGATAAAGAAGTCCATTAATGATACTTCTCCATTCTTTTAAATCTATGTAGAATATTCCAAGTGAGGCACAGAGAGCATATAGTAGACAAATTTTTTACCATAAAACTTACAACCAACCCAACAGGTATTTGTCTTGTCTAATATTAACCAATCAGTAAGCTCCTCCTACCCCCTCACAACCAAAATATCCGAACATCATTGGAGTACATGCCTACAACTTTAATTTTACTTATCCTAGGCCATGTATGAAAATGAATAAGCATGAACATTAATGAAAACTAGTTGCTTAAAGAAATAGAGTTTGAAAGCATAAGTTTTGGCCATCCCAGAGGACCATGAGGAGATAATCACAGACAGGAGAAGAAGGTTCATAAGGAGGTTTATTAGTGGGGCCATAGTTCCCACGGGAGAGGGAGCTACATGGAGTCTGCACCTTATCCAGGTAGCAGCTTCTCTCTCAGGGGGTAAAGGGGAAGTAGTTAGGTAGTAAGTAGGAGTGGCTCATTAGGTATGGGTGGATATGGGAGCTAGTGGGAGGAGCTGAGGACCTGAGGCTAGGGAAATGCTAACAGAGTTAAATACTAAACGCATCAGAATGTAAATGATATTAAATATCATTTTGGAATGACATGAAGTATCATTGTTAAGAAAGCAAGGTGTACCTCTTTCAGAGCTTCTGAGTAGATATTTGCTTTCCCCTTTAAATTCCTTGACTTCTTTATGCAATGATCTAGCTCTATTACCTACCCGGATTATAGATAAGCCTTTTCACTTTAAATCTGTACATCTTGTTTGTGATCCAGATGACAGAAAGCAATTGCACTTAGTCCAGAAGTCTGTTTGCATACAAATGGTGCCTTCCAGGCTTGATTTACATTACCCAAGCAGGTTTTGTCCAGGGAAATTCACTTTTCCCTGAGACTTGCATGTGGGTGTCAATTTTCATCAAGGGTGAATCTATTAGTCTCCTTCATTTCCTGATTATTCAAGGCTTTATCAACTAGAAGGGATATGGCTTGCTCAAAGAATAAGCCATTTATCCATTTCTCTAAATGTGGTAAATATTCTCTATGAATCTAGCCAATCACAAAGCTATGAGCCTGGGCTACCATCTTTGGGCCTCTGATAGAAATGTTTTCATTGAATGACCTGGCTGGTGGCAAGACTCAGCCTTAAGAAAAATTAGTCCTTGCTTACACTAAGGCCTGAGTAAAGTTGTCAATGCTATTCTTTACATAACATATATTTTAATCATTGGGAAAGGATGCTCCACAACACATTGATGAACTGGAAGATATGACTAAATATTCTTTCACTTATTCTTCAGGGACACAAGACAATAGCTATTATCTCTTCGCCACAGTATACCTTAAAAAAACAACACTTTTCTGGTGCACAAGGCTCACACCTGTAATCCTAGCTATTCAGGAGACTGATATCTGAGAATGGAAGTTTAAAGCCAGTCCAGGAAGAAAGTTGATGAGACTCTTATGTCCAATAAATTACCAGAAGGAAAGAAAAATACAGAACTGGAGCTATAGCTTAAGTGGTAGTAGCCTTGAGCAAAAGATAGTCAGGCCCTGAGTTCAAACCTTAGGACTACCGACAGAGAGAGAGAGAGAGAGAGAGAGAGAGAGAGAGAGAGAGAGATCTTTCTTCTTTCTTCCCTATTTGCTTCTTTTTCTATTTTTTTCTCCACATGAAAAAAGGTTGAAAATACTATTACTAGAGACTCATAATGTTAGAAATAAAGTCAGTGATGGCCCATTTTCAAGATAAGGCATTTGACCCCAAGTGGATAATTACCAGCTTTGTTTGCATAGTAACTTGAGAATGTGACAAGGTTCATGCACAATACCTCCTCCACAAATACCAAACTTAATGGACAGTATAATAATGCAACTAAAGTTGATAATAATGAAACTAAAAGAGCATCAAAAGCCCACTTCTGAAATCCAACCAGCCTTAAGATGTGCATGTATCTGACATACCCAATGTAATGCAACCTAGGCATGAACAGGAGGGAACCTGAATCCCACAGTCCTCTGACCAATTGTTGCTGTTTCAATCTCAGAGAATTTACACACCCATCACCAGACAGATACCAGATCTTGTAAGGCCTATATTATTCTAGTTTTGCTCTTGCTTTGCACTTGAGCTTATATAGTTGAGTGTATTTCTCACAGTAACAATTATACTGGTAGATCTCCTAAGTAACTTGTTTTCATTTTGAATCATGAGGAACTTAAAATTCCAACTGTCCTCCATCTTTTCCATTAGCTCTTTAGAATTTTAGTGTCAAACCAAATATTGACTTGACAACCCAGATGCTACAGTGAGCTTTAATGCCGAAAGCTGGAGTTTAAATTTTAAACCCACCTTTGTTGTATGTGTTTTATCTTCACTACCTGTTTGTGTGTGCGTGCATACAGAAACACTTTTGTTAGTGTGTGAATTTGACAACTTTTTCCTGCTTGATGATAATTCCACTAGTCACTATAAATATGAGTAGGAATAAAGTAAGACATGGGGATAATAGAATATTTAAAAGTAGTACCTACACCATCACAGTAATTAATGACTTGTGAAAGAAAACGGGTCAACTTAATTAGCCCAGACATCTAAGTAGAAATGAGCAGAAATAAAGAAACACCTCTGGTCACAAGATTTTATCCTTCCTTCCTAGAAGCAGAATCCTAAAACTCCAGATGTGCCAGAATCCTTGAGCTGTCCTTAAGGACCTGGTCCTATAGCTTCCTTATTGAGCACACTTCCAATGCCCCAGCCAAGCATGCAGCCTGGGGTCTTAATGACCACCCAGTGATAGAGCTACACAGCAAGAGCAGAGGATCAAATGCAAGTTACCTGACCTTGCTCTCTCAAAAGTGCAAGCATATGACTTCCCACATCCAGGGAAGCAATTGTGCCACTGCCCAATCCTTTGGGGAGAATCATAGGGAATGGCCCCAATTTCATGCCTTCTAGTAACTCTCCTGGATAATGAAAACCCCAAGCCCCAACAACTTTAAGGCACTTGATCTTTATCCACACTGCATGCTTCAATCTCAAGTTGTACTTTTGCTTTGCTAGTAAATCATCCCATGAAATCTTTATATCCTTTGACATTCTTTTGTTACACTTGGAACAGTGGCTTAATCGTAAAATAGTGGTACTTGAGTAACCAAAGAATAACCACAAGTACCAAATTTAATGTATAGTATAATAATTCAACTAAAGTCTATAATAAGGAAACTAAAACATATGAATAAATTAAAAGCTTTCCATTTTTTCTACACAAGAACAAAGGATATTTCCATTGTTAAATTCAGTTAGTCTGTTCAGCACACACATACACACATATAAAACATATGTAGTAAATAAAAATTTATAAAAATGTAATACATGTAATGTGCATTACACTGCCGAGAAAGAACAGTGAAGCAAACAAGGAGTACAACTCTATTATTGGAGTAATTTTTATTGTGAATACAAGTACTAATTATGCTACTTTCTTGTCACTCTTACAAATACCTAAGAAAAGCAACTTGAGACAAAGAAGTTATTTTGGCTCAAATTTTCAGAGATTTAATAGCAGGGAGACCATGGCAAAGTAATTTACATCTTGGCATTCAATAAGCAGAGAGAAGGTGTTCTCCTTTTATTCCATCTGGGTTCACAGACTGTAAGATAGGGCTACCACATTCAGCATATCTTCTCAATCCCCATTCCTCCCCCTATCATGAATTTATTGAGTACCACCCAACAGGGGAGGCAGATTGTCTCTTTTAGCTCCTCTTAATTCTTTTTTCTGCAACCCAAGGCACATAGATTGTATAGCAAGTCCTTCCTCAGTAATACTTTTGCAACACAAAAAGGGACACAAATTTATTGATAAGGGAAAAAAGTATGAGCAGCTTCATTTGCATATATTCATTCACTTCATTTCTAGTCACCTTTATGAAATATTACACATATTGTGCAAATCAAGTAACAGGCTTACAGAGTTTGGGCATCTTGTTCAAGAACACATAAAATGTCACATATAAACCTAAACAAGAAGCAGTGTAATTTCCACCAGCAGGAACTGTGCCTAATAAATGCACACACAATTTTAGAACACTTGATGAAAAATGCCAGTTGTGAGTGTAACCAACCACTCGTTTCTTTCTGGAGGAGAAAGAAGGAGGTAAATGTCCAGCATGGAGCAGGCTCTTGATCACCGAACAGTTGATGTAGTATTTGTGCCCTGATCCTGAATAAAAACAGTAGCAATATAAATTCAAGACTTGTAGCAAAAGAGAAATGCCTGCATGTGTCATGTAGAAGCCTGATTGAGCAAAGTCATTTTTCCCATGGTGCTTCTTCTGTTTGGATTGAGGTTTTTTCCTCAACTCTGTTCTATTGCTAAGAAATAATTCCACTTTCTATTTTCCCTACTTATTCATTCAACCACTGTTTATGGAAAACTTTCGTATGAAAGAGAGTTAGAAATGAATACTTTTTTATAATTACCAAAGTGGCTTATAGTTTTATGGAAAAATGCATTCATTTTGTCATCCTTTATTTATCATCTGTATCTCTTATAATCCTACTTACTACTTTTGTGATGGACCTTAACCACAATCTATAATTTATTTTTCCTTTTGAATGAGAAGTTGATATTTGGATAATGTTAATTCCTAGGAGTTAAGTAATTATAAAACAACACACACACACACACACACACCCCTTGAGATATTCACAGTCTTTATCAAGTGCTTATGCAAGGAGACAGCTGGAAGGAATGAATGAATGAACATATGCACTAGCCAACACGTATTTGGAAAACCAAACAAAAAAAGGAAAAAGATCAACTGGCAATCCTTTGCTTAGTCCTTTGCTGAGAATGAGGGCAGGGCCCCAAAATATTCAATGTACACTTACTGCAATCCAACGTACAACTATTGTATAGTTTATAGAGAAAGCTTCCCATGTCTGTTCAAAAGCAGAATCATGTGTGAAATGATAGAGGCAAGGCAGAGGTTTATTGATTCATTTATTTTACCATTTTAGGAGAGCACTGATTGGGACTCATTTTAATGTTCTGAGAAATGGAGACTAACAGACTGGTAACTGTTGTGTGCAGGCATAGAAACTGACTTTTGATTGAAATACTCTCTCTCTAGGGCTGCAGAACAACTGCTGTATACCAGTGGAAAGTTTGAGAGTGACAATAAGAAACTGAGAACACGAGCTGAAATGCACAGGACTAGACCCACCCTAGAGATTCAGCTTTAACAGATCTTCCCTGTGAGCTTAGAATCTGAATTTCATGATTTTACGGCTCTATGGCACCAGTTTGGGAAGACATTTCTTTATGTAAGTGGGGCCCCCACAAAGTGTGATTAGAGAGACACAAGTCCAGGGGACTCTATAAACCAGACACTGAGGAAAAGGTAGATTTCCAAAGACTATTTTCAATCCTGGGGAAGATGAGGGCAGCTTATTCTGTGCATTACTAATGAAGGCAGTGCTTTTATATTAAAGAATCCCTGCTGTGGAACTATCAACTTCAGGAGCAGCCTGAGCTTTCAAGTGCTAATGATCATCCTCTCTCCTTCCCCTAGGGGCAAGGCAGGCTCCACTGTCCTACTTAGGGGCTCTGGGCTCCATTGTGGGTTGACATTCTAGGAACTGTGAGAAAGTAGAGGCCTTTCCCTAAGGGGTAGATGTATCCTTTTTCTAAATCACTTTCACCTCTCCTCTATGCTGAATGGTGTATGCAATCCAGACTTCAGTGTTTCGTCTTTCTCTAAGCAGTATCTTAATGGGAATCTGAAGACTTTCTGTGGTATGGGAAAGAGTCCTATGTTTAAGGTTTGGTGGTCTTGAGATCAAGCAGGGGTTAGCTAGCAACTAGTTGTCTAATGTGCGTACCAACTTCTTCATCTGTAAAATAAAAATAAACTTGTCACTGCAAGGTCCATTCATCCCATGTACAAATGTGGAGTGGGCAACAATTAGGGGCCAAGCATACTGCTAGGGCATGGATACATGTTCATAAATAAATGTAGGGGATGGCTTTACCTTTAAGACCTGGCTGCTGGCCATTCCCATCTCCTTCCAGGTTCTACAGGAAGAGATGCCAAACCAGCCCCACCCTCTCATCTGCGAGCACATGTCTCCTAATGGTGCCGGAGACCCCAGAGGCCCTGTCCTTGGGGGGCTGTGGTCTCCGCCCATAGAGGAAGTTCTGTGACATCACCATGATGGACAGTTCATTAGCTAATCATTAATACCCAGTTAGTCCCTCCTCTTCCTGCCACCATTACTGTTATATAAACCCCTCCCTTGAATAAAGAACCTTGGGAAGCCGGTAGACTATCGGGCGGCTCCCCCGGAATCTCCGTGTCAAGTGTCCTCTCTTAAATGTAAGGGGGGCTGGGGATATATGGGGATTTCGGCAGCCCTATCCCAGCTCAGCTTAGCCCGACCAGGACGCTATGCCCTTGGAGCAGCACGCAGAGCCAAGTGTCCCCCACAATTAGAGGCTTGACGTCTCCCAAGGAGGGACATGGAGATTAAGTCCAACAAATAAACAGTCAGGATCCATGGGTTTTGGAACTTGGGAGGAAGACAAGAATTGCATGCTGAAAGCCAATTTCAAATTAGGGCAACTATTGCAAAGCAAGTGAAGGGAGCACAAGGATTTTAACCAAGGTTAAAATATAGGCTTGAATATTGAGGTTGAATAACAATTTCTTTTTATGAAGTAACTTAAAACATCCAAGGAAGCAAACAACTGGAGAAAGCCAAAGAACATGTGACTGAGGTTCTAAGTTCAGAAGAACTTCATCCATAAACCTGAGAAGAAGCCAGTGTCACCGGGGAAAAGCAGCAAGAGATAAGGTTAGTGAGCTGGGAGCAGCCAAGTCCTTAATGGCCTACAATGCCAGCGACAGGAATTTGGATTTCATTCTAAATATAATGAAAAATTGCAGAAGGGGAAAGAAATCTTCCAATTATGAGAAATATATTATAAGTTTGGGGTACCTAAGAGGAATTCTATAAATAACATCTCTTCTGAGTCATGATTTAGATTCATTGTATAACTAACCGCTTAGTCACTCAACATGACAGAATAACAGAAGTGAATTGGTTAGGGAGTTCTACAAATTATTGTCATTTAACCTGGACTGGCTCAATACATACATACCCTAGTTATTATATCTTTTAATTGCGAGAATCTCTTGTAAATGCTTGAAAAAAAAAAGTTAAAGGGCACAATTTCCAAAAACAGGAAAGCAACTTAAGGCAAGGAACATTGAATAAATATTGAATAACATAAAAAAATTCGACAAAAAAATTTTATAATATGCAACAGCTTTAAATGTTCAATGTTCCTAAATGTTCACTTTGTAAACTTGGTGCTAAATTCCATTAATGAAATGTTTGTCAATGAAGAAGATAGAGCTTGAAGTGAATAAGAAACTTAAGCATCCAGCTAGTAAATAAAGAAGCTTACTTAAATGACAAAATAAGTCACAGCATTTGCTCATCTATTTATCTCTGTAAACCAGGCTGTAGAGTTCCTGTACTGATCTTCTGAAATAGAAAGCAACATAAATAGTAGAAAGAAGAGCAGGCCAACCAGGAAGAAGAGTTACCAACTCATTATTGCCTATAGGCAGAAAGATCACAAAAGTGCAATATTGAGTATGTCCACAAGTCAAAACCCATGAGATGAACAAACCTGAGATTTTATGGGACACTCTAATGAACTAGACCAAATCCACATGCATTTTAATTAAGAAAAAAAATTAAACGTGCTCAAAAACTAGCAAGATCATCTCAAGTGGAAATTAAATTTAATATTCATCTCATGTGGAGATTAAATTTGAGGTAGAATGGAGGGGTACCAAAAGGTTTTCTTCTTCATGTAATACTAAAACAAATTCTTTTGTTTAGTTTGTTTCTGGCTTGAGGAAGCCAGCTTTGTTTTAGCATTATAAGCCATTAAATAGTATCAAGAATGAGGGGCCACAAATACATGGTGAAAATGCAGTTGAGAAATACAGTGCAAAGAAAAGGATAATAAAATAGCTGTGTGAGATAAAAAGGGCAGCTGTTCTTTTATCAGAATTTTGGGCTTCACCGCATGGCCTAGGTTCCGGCTCAATTGAACACTAACCAGCCTCAGTTTCTAGTCATCATTTCGCAGCTATAATATGGGAATCATATTTATTTTTATGGGATAATGTCTATGTGAGCACTTTGAAACACCATGGTGGTGTTTATTGTTAGATTGAATACATCTAATTCACTCTTCCTAAACTCTCCTGTAAAGGGAATACCAAAAGTCAAGTGAGTTACAATTGTCAGAAAAGAATTAGATAGATCGAACCACCTATTATCTTCAAATAATAATTTTTTTAAAATGATTTGTGTATTGGTATTACTGCTTTGTTTTTGTTTTGTTCTCTTTCTATTCTCAGTCTCCAGTGTCAGCAGTGTGTTTCTCTATGGCAACCAGCAGGTGGCTCTCTGGTGTACCACTGTCAAAAAGAAAACTCAAAGTAACTCTGTAAGCCAGTTGGAAAATTGACAATAAACTTTGAAAAAGTATGCCTTAAAAGTTCATATAAAACCATTATTAGCACCATGTTACCACTCTGTCCCACCTTACTTATTTCCATCCTAAAAACAGTAGTGGCTAAATTTCGGCCCAAGCTTACAAGGCAACAAGCCAGAATGGATACCTCACTACTCCTGACAAGTTCACTTTCAGAAAATGGTTTGTTTGCTCTCTTTCCCTAACAACCAGCACTCATTAGAACTAGCAAATGACAACAAACAAATCTGACCAAGAGAGCAAGCAAAATTTATGTTTTATTGTTGGCATGGTTTGAGACAATTGTTTCCTAAACTAGTCCAGGTTGGCCATGAACTCACAATTTTCTGGCCTCAGCCTCAACATGCGTGCTGGGCTTGCAAGTACAAGCTGTACATGAATATCTTTAAAGTAATACCTCTCAATTTGTTGTCTTGTGTTTCTATGGGACCAATTTTGGTATGTTATAAGTTTAGTACTCAGTTACTTTAGCTCAATATTACCTTTATCACACTCATTTGAATGTGGAGCCAAACTGCTAAACACACTCTAAAAAATGTTAAGCCAAACTTCTGGTCTGATGGCATGGATAAGCATGCAAATTCTGACAAGCATTATCATCATATTATGACTCACTTGAATGTATTATGTATAGAAACAAGCTGTGGTTTTCAAACTATTAATCTAAGAGAGCAGATTATATTGTACGAGGAATCTCTGATTTTGTCCAAATTTGAACTACAAACTCCTTTTTAGATAAAAGTTATTGACAATACCCTATATGCATAGCTTTTAACATAACAAATAGCAGAGCACCAGTGACTCATGCCTGTAATCCTAGCAATTCAGAAGGCTGAGATCTGAGGATTATAGTTTAAAACCAGCCTGGGCAAGAAAATCTATGAGACTTATCTCCAATTATCTAGTCAAAAAAGCCAAGGAAGCAGTTGTGGCTCAATTGATAGAGGATTAGCCTTGAGCAAAATAAGGCTCAGGGACAGTGCCTAGGCCCTGAGCTCAAACCCCATGATAGCACAAAAAAAAAAGAAAAAACATAACAAAATAGGTTATCTCTAGCTACACATTTGGTTTTGCCAAAGGAACTTGTGAGTTTATTGTTAATATGGGTTCCTTTTTTTGAATAAAATATTGTAATTTGGAGTGTTACTCAAGGCTGGTAACTTGAATGAATTAATTGCTTATCATGGCTTTAAAGTTAATTCTTTCTTGAGGCTCTATAGTCATACATATTTTAACATCAAAAGCTAAATGCTAAAATTAAAATTAATTTTATAAACCTGCACAGTAACCCAGATTTGAAATGGAGCAGGTTGTTTGTGTGTTACTTTGTAAAGAAAGAAAATTAACTATTCTAGATACAAAGAGTCTATAAGAAAATTAAAGTCTTGGATTCCCATCTAGGTTTTTGGGTGTTTTTTTTTCCCAGTCCTGGGACTTGGACTCAGGCCCTGAGCACTGTCCCTGGCTTCTTTTTGCTCAAGGCTAGCACTCTGCCACTTGAGCCACAGCGCCACTTCTGCCCTTTGTGGTACTGAGGAATCAAACCCAGGGCTTCATGTATATACAAGGCAAGCACTCTTGCCACTAGGCCATATTCCCAGCCCCTTCCTATCTAGTTTTGAAAGAAGTTAAGACAGTTAAAATATTCTAGTTTTTCTAGATGTCAAGTGTCTCCTTACCAGACCCATTGCTTAGGTCTATTAAACCATTTTTATACATAAAACTATTACGTACTATTTCCTTTATCAAAGCAGCTAAGACTTAAATTTATAGAGATGCATGCCTGTAAACCCAGGCTTCATCTCAGGCCAACAAATACATATCTATATTATCATTACACCTTGCCCTCTCCTTGAAAAAAAAACAAATTCATGATCAAATCAATTCTCTACCACATAAGGTCTATTCAGGTGAAGTTATAATAAGGAAACAGAAGATAAAACTATAACCTGATTTCTTCCATTTTGTACTTTCTCTTTCACACACACACACACACACACACACACACACACACACACGGAAAGACCTAGCTTTCTTCTGAAAATTTACTATTTTCTCACTTGTCCTAAAGGAATTCTTCAATTTAATTCAATTGGACGTATCTTATGCTAATATTTCCCCAAATCTACATGTAAATAACATCTAAATTGTGAAAAGAAAAGAAGATGATCTGTGCCTGGCAGGGAACGCAATTTTCCCTGGACCTTTCCACTCTGGCCTCTCATGCCGCTTTCTTCACTTGAATGCCTGGGCTCTAAAAGTCACCCTCAATCTGTCCCCTGCCACCTGCTGGTAGAGGTCGATGTCCCTGCCTCCCCACAGAGCTAAATCATTCATCTCCTCTCCAAGTAACACCTCGCATTGATCACTCCAGTGGGGCTGCTTCTGAAAATGTGGATTCAACCCTGTGGGGAAGATGGGCTGGGTGCTGCTGGATGAGCTGGCCTGACAGAGGCTCTAGCAAACGGCACACCTTCTAGTTTTCATTGGCACACAAAGCAATCACCGACTGCTCATGCTCCCCACCCCTTGCCTGCCTTTTAAGCAAACTTCTGCCAAGCTGGCAAGTGATCTCAACCTGAAGTAGAGAAGGGCAAGTAGAAAGCCAGTTGAATGGCACCACATGAAACATCTGTTTATTTCTGCCCTTGTGCCATTTGCATACTCCCAAGAGAATCTGAAACCCAGCTGCCATCAGAGTTGTCATGCTCTGCTTGGATTTTAACCCTGGGAAGGGAGATTAATGAAAAGCTCTTTGACCACTAAAAATACCTTTCCCAAAGCAGTCGTTGCCTAATGCACAACTGTTCCGAATGGCATCGTTTAACAATGTTTATAAGTCATAAAACATACACCAGGCTGATGTACGAGTTTGTATCTTTAAAGGAACAGGAATTGCAAACAACAACAACCGAAAAAAACTGTAGGGAGGGAAAACAAGAAAAACGTTCTAACAGATGTGTTCAGTACTAAATAGAACACACAACATGTGCTACCAAATAAAAGAACCATTTGGCAACATAAAATATCTTGGCATCTGCATGAGATTTGTAACCACGGTAAAATATTGATATGGACCATAAAATCCAACTTCCATATTCCTGCGCTTCCTGAGTGACTCTGCTTTGAAAGACTTTCTGTGTGTTATAGAATTGTTCTTGTTTATCAAAGATACTTTATGACAAACCTACTTTTATGACATTGTATGATTGGCTCATTTTCATGAAGTTAACACAAAAAAATGACAACAAAAAAAGGACTCATCCATGAATCCCCCAGTGAGGCATAACATTAACATGTGAAAAGAACAGCAGGAACACAACACAACTTGGACCTTTTGAGAGGAATTTTTAAGTAGGGAACCCGGTCTAGATTAGAGATCTTTGAATCCTACAGCTGTTTAAATATCAACTTTATATTTAGGGAATAAATCATAGAGTTGGCTATTTTCAGAAGAATAGACCTGCTGAAAGATATAGACTATAAATGTACATATTATATATACTTAATTGTTATTTGGGTAGGTGGTTTTCCAGATGATATGACAGATATTAGATCAAATATTAATTCTAATTTATATTAAAATATTTTAAGAATTCCTATAATTATGTTTTGATATTATAAGAAATACATACTTGGTTTATATGTCTCCTTATGAACATATGCTGAGATCTCTGGACTCTGCAGAGTATGGTGCATATTTTGCTAGGTGGCTGAAAGTAAACTAGCAAAAAAAAAAAAAAAAAAAAAAAAAAAAGAAAAAACAAGAAATAATATGAGAGAGGGTGAAACTCTCCATAGTCTCCAAAGTGAAGAGAGACCAAAGTGAAGAAAGACTAAACATTCAGTATAGCATATAAAATATATGTTATACACCAAAGAATATAATCAAGAAGACACAAATAATTGTGGCAAGGATAAAGAAGTATAGAGAGATGATATGTGTATACAGATATATCATCCATATACCTATATCTATATATCTATAGATAGAAATAGTATAGATAACTTTTAGATAAATCCTTCCACTCATGAAGGTCCCAACGTTAAACTCCTTTAACATTTTTTTTCTGAAGCATTAAACTTTAATTTTGGAAAAAGTATTTATGGTACTACTTCTTATCCTCTCAATTTTAGGCAATATTAACTCCCTAATATGAAAGATGAACAGTATTTGTACATAAGCTCTCCCCCTCCCCGTAAGTGTAGCATCATTATGAGTTAAATAATAAGCAGTTACTCCTACATTTTCCAGAGTAATAATCACATAGTTGTCCAGATGATTGAGCAATCCCATCCCTTGGTTTTGTGTGGCAGAGCTGATACTGGGACAAAACATGTAAGGAGACTTGATTAACTACTATAAGCCTGCTGTTGGAATAACCCAAGAAGTATTCAACTGTATTCCACGATTGATTAGATTCCATGAAAGTTGTCCTGGATGAGATCAACAATAAGATTATTTAGGTTTTTTATGATCATGAAGAAGTAGCCACTTTCCCAAGGGTCAAGAAAGGAATAAAAAGTGCATCTCTGCCAGGGTAACAGGGATCTCTCTAACTCCCATGTGCTCTGTTGTGCACCAGCACTTTACATTCCCTAGAGGATTAAAAGTGGAAGCATGTACAATCTTTGGGAGTCTAGTCAAGCATTGACCTCTATAAGAGTTTGCTCTTCTCCTATGGTCTCAAAAGAGAGATTCATCAGAAGATCATGTAGTAACCCAAGCCAAAAGAAATGCACATATACCATAGTGGAGAACAACAGCCTTTTCATAGGAAATAAATCATACAATTCATATATTTAAGACATCTTCCTTCAGAACTACCCAGTATTGCATTTCTCATTGAGTAATTGAGCACATGTGTGTTGCTTTTGCACAGGAGTGGAGTTTTCTTTTCCACAAGCATTTATCATCAGAGAAAGGCAATGTTGCAATTGCTTTAAAGAAGCAGGAAACCAACAAGATAATTAAATTTCAAAAATTGAATATTTACAAGCTATTTTAACTTATTTTTGGATCCCACTGTAATCATTTATTAATTTGTTTAGTGAAAAATTAGCTTCCTGAATCCTATAAATCTGGAAATGCTGATAAAATTGGATTCCTCTTTCTGCCAAACTGATAAACTAAATATTGGGTCATGGTAACCAAAATAAAATAAGGTCACCCTAGAAAATTTTTGAAATACAGTCTGTCTTCTCTAGTGATGGTGGGAAACTTGATCAAATCCATTACAGTGTATTAAAAAGAGAGGGAATGCAGGGGGAAAAAACATCTTGGGCCGTGCATAAGGAAAAAAATCAGTGCCAAGTTAGGATAATCAATTAGTCAATCAAAAGAAAATCATATAACCCCAGGTTATCTAACAGGAAATATGGAGGCCAGAGAGCTGCATTTATTGTGGGTTTCAACTTCTATCTATCTCTATGTTTGGTGTAGGACACATATTGGCTCAATGATCTTGAGGTCCCTTTACTGGCAGAACCAGAAACATTCTAGAAACAACAATCATCTATATCCTCCCATAAACCATGGCCCGGTTACTATCACTTGAGGCTTGTGTATACCCAGCAAGGCCAAGGGAACCATGAGTTTTCAATTGTTAGACTCCAGACTGTCTGGGGGTGTTTCTGCCTGTGAGGCTCATTCTCTCTCAGGAGTGTACTAAATATGACAGCAGGGTAACAATTAACACAATCTGTGATATGCAGACACCTGTCCATTAGGAATTGGACTGGAACCATACATTCACTTTATAGAGGCTACAGAATGGGAAGTAACTATTATAAAATAATGGCTTCCAGCCGCTATTGCTCAGGGCCAGTTTTGGATTAGTGGTGAGGAACTAAAAGGCCCTAAGTACTTTTACAAATCCCAGCAAAATGTTCTCCTTAGTTAAGTAGATAGCCATGCATGAGGCTAGAAATGACTTGCCTACACCCAGGCTTTAAACTAAGATGTATGTGGTTCCTCTTGGTGACTTTGAAAATTGTAGACATTTGACTAAAAAGACATGGAGTTATTTCACATGAAGAATAGCTAGTTCATACTATGACATAGATTTTTAGTTCTTTTAAAAATAATTTAACTCATATATTTAATGAGGTAGATGTTTTTGCTATTGCAAAAAATCATTGAAAAAAATCATTGAAAAGTTCTATGAAAGTGAACACCTGTTTTGATTTACATAACCACCTAAACCATCAGAATTGGGTTGAAAGAATTCAAACACTTTTCTCAGTCCAACCTTTAGTAACACTCATGTGACGTTTGTTCTTACAGATTTTCCTTTCCTGGAATGTCAGAAAACAAATTCATACATTATAAAATTTGAGTCTAAATTCCTTCATTTATAGTATTTCATTTGAGATCACTCTCTATATATTTAATCTGTATCAATAATTAAACCATCTTTATTGAGTAGTATGGAAAGACTAGTTCACTTTTTATTTCCTGTATTTGAGATAGGGTCTCACTCACTATGAGTAGCCCAGGCCGGTCTCTCCAGCCTCTACCACCCCACTGTTGGAATTAATGGATTAGGATGCCAGGCTAGATTTACCTCCCCTGGTGCGGGGATGCTAAGCTTACTCCCTTATCAGTGCTCCCCTTTTCACCCTCTCCCCTGGGTGCCCAACCCGCGGGTGGCCAAGGTGGAGTGAAGGGACACGGGCAAGCCTAAAGTGCACATGGCCAAACCAGATCCCCTTTTCCTCCCTCCTTACCCACCAAGGAAGCCAGGCGCAGAGGATCTCGGAGACGCTTCGGAGAGCAATCTGATTTAATCGGGAGGGGCTTACAGTAATATAATGATGATGACGAGGATTGAGCATGAGCTGGAGATAGGCTATCGAGCTTGTACATCCAAGAGCAGCTCCCAAGGACCTCCCTCATGAGCTAACGTCATTTCCCATAGTACCGCCCTCTGGGCAAAGCCGGAGGAAAAGGGAGCATACATGCTTGCTGGCGCAAGGTGGGGGATGGTCTCAAAGCTAGCCCTTCTGGTTCCGGACCCAGAAGGAGATAGGTGTGGCTCACTTCCACATTGCCCCAGGGCTGGGGGAAGGGCGGCGTCTCGGGAGTGCTCTCATCGCCCTTCCCCCCTTAAGGCCAAGATGAATCCCCAACATTAGGCCATCAAACTCAAGTGGAAACCAGTATGCTAATTAACATTTAGAAAAAGCATTTGGGTTATCAGTTAGGTATATGTGAATATGGCTACTATAAACTTTTTCATATGTAAAGGCATTTTTTTTCCATCATGGGGCTTGAAATTTGGTCCTGGGCACTGTCCCTGGGCTCTTCAGCTCAAGGCTAGCATTTCACCACTTGAGCCACAGTGCCACTTGAAGTTTTCTGGTGGTTAATTGGAGATAAGAGTCTTACTTTCTTGCCTAATTGTGATCCTCAAATCTTAGCCTCCTAAATAACTAGAATTACAGGCACGAGCCACCACAGCAAGCTGTAAATTTATATTCTTATAGGCAAAACTCTAAGACATTTTTGGTCTATGTAACCTTTATGTTAACTATCTGTTTTTATTTACATTTAAGCAGGTAGATCCTCTACATATAATAAATATGTTAACATTTTATTGTTATTTTTTTTTCTCTTTTTTAGGCATGCTGGGTGATTGAACCCAGAGCCAGATATTGGCAGGCATTCTACTACTGAGCTGTACTCGCAGCCCCCAGCATTTTATTACTAAGTACATATGATAGAGAAAACTGGTAGAATTATAGGGTAAACTAGTCAGGGAGTCAAGGTACCTTTTACTGACATAGAACCACTAGTGGACATTTGGTTTGGGGAATGAAATGCACTAGAATTCACTACTTGTGAAACACTGTGGTTTTCAACATCTGGGAAATAATCAAATATTTCTCTGAAGCTGGTAGTTCAATATAAGGCTCCACAGTCTAAATTTTGAGTCTTCAACACAGATGGTGATTGAAGTTAGAGAATGAATGAAATGATCTAGGTGAGGAGGAGAGAATTAGAAGAGCTCACATTGAGCCCCAGAGGAACTCCATCATTCAAAGGTCAGGCCAAAGAGGTTCTGAGGCAACCTCAAGAAACTGACATTTTTGCTGACAGACACAAACCTAGTAATAGGGCTATGGATGAGATCTGAAGGCAGGGGAGAGCAGCCAAAACAAAGGGCAAAGCTACAAGAAAAGTTAAATTCAGAACAAATGGGAGAATCGATTAGTTTAGTTGATGACTGTGATGTGAGAAAAGAGATGTGGTGACAGGAAAACCTTTAAAGTTAGGTAGAGTGATCAGAAAATCATTATTCAAACATACTACCATTTTCTTGTTGTTATTTAGTCAGTATCATTCAAATAAATCACATTGAGAACAACAACAGCAAAGACAAACCTCTTGTTTCCATATCTTGGAGTTCATTTCGCTTAGCATCATCTTATGTGATTATATATACACTACTAATGAGCTACTGTGAGCATCCGTTAGGACTATTCTAGTCATATACTAATTATTACCAATGAGGGAAACCATGGAATCTATGCTTCTTTGGATCTGGCTCACTTCATCTAATATGATTTTTTCTGAGTGTATCCATTTCTGTACTAATGGGGCAATGCCATTCTTTGTGATGGAAGTATAGAATTCCACTGTGTATATATACCACATTTTCTTGATCCATTCATCTACTGAGGGGCATCTGGGTTTTTTCTTTGGTGTTGGTGTTGTTTTTAATGTACTGCATCAAATTACTTCTTTTTTTTTTTCATTTTTCTTTCCTGTGGTTTAGCCCCTGTTGTCACTGTATTTGATTTTGGTGCCCTGGGTATTGTATATACATTTACCTGAATTAGGGAAGGGGAACATCAAAATGGTGAGACAATGGATAAAGGACAAACCAACCAAACAGCGATATTTACAAGACAGTATGTTGGAAATTAATTGTATAACTGGGCGGGGAGGTATTGGGAAGGAGGGCAGGTGGGAGAAAAATAAGGGAGGGGGCAACAAGTATGACAAAAAACGTACTCATTACCTTACGTATGCAACTATAACCCCTCTATATATCACCTTAACAATAAAATTACATTTTAAAAAATGAATTAATTTTAAAAAATTACATTAGGACTACAGATGTGGCTCAAGTGACAGAATACCTACTTAGCAAGTTTGAGGCCCTGTGTTTAAACCCCAGTGGCATCAATAAAGAAAAATCACATTAGCACAAAGTTTTAGAATAACTAGCCCGATTACCAATTTCTGGGAGAAAGAAGGATCTAATTCAGACTTTTAAAATATTATGATTTATTTAAATAGTGTAAGACTTGGTCTTGCTGTAAATACCTGTGTTAGGGATGGATAAGGCATACCTACTCATTTGGCAAATGTGTGTTTTCATTTACTCACAATGAAATGGTTGTGTCAAAGTTAGTGTAAATAAATATGGCTTTTCATCTTCTAATTGTACCATCACTTTCTGAAAAGGCAGTCTTGGGTAAAAAGCCCAGTTTAACAATCATGTAAAAAGCATGCTGCAATCAATTGGCAGTTTGGTTTCTGGTGAACACACAAACATTCTAATTCCCTAAGGTGTGGTTTCCTTATTCCATTGAGCTATTGCAGGCTACCATGGAAATCAGTCAAGAGCTGGAACTGACTGGGTACCCAGGACCGGAGACATTAGCTTCAATGCCAACCTAATTGTAATGTAATTCCAGTAATATACGCAGTTAGCACTGAGCACAATTTAGGGTTTCCTGCCTAGAGTTTCAGGAAAGCCATGCTGTTATTATAATGAACCCACTGCTTTGCTGCTCCAGTTTTACTCCTTAGTTTTATTACTCGGGATGAGTTCCCCAGTTCTTTCTAAAACTTCTCTAAGAGAAGGAATGTTAATGTCCTGTAGATTTACATTCAGTAATAGTGGTATGTTATTTTTTTCCTCAATGAAATTCTAATTTTTTTTCAGAGTTCTGATTTTGCTAGATGCTTTGCACATTCTCTAGATTATCAATGCTGTGTACAAATGGGGAAAAAAAGCAAGAAGGAAAAGATGTGGACATGAAAAGGAAAGGAGGAAGAGGAGTGGAGGGGAAAGAAAGATGGAAAGGAGGAAGGGGAGGAGGAAGATAGAGAAGACTGAAAGATAAAAAGGAAGGAGGAAATGAATGAGGGAAGGAGAGAAGAAATGAGAGAGGGAAGCAAGAAGGGGGAGAAAGGGAAGATGAAAATGGGGGAGGGGAGTTAAAGGAAGAAAGGAGACAAAGGAAGAACCATTACCAATATTGTAAATGGCTGAAATTAAAGTGATAAAACATTTTTGTTTAACAACGGATTTGTATGATTACTAAAGAGTGATACATATGAGCTCTATCTTGCCACAAGAATCTAGAAATCAAATCCTGCTACAGTCCGGACAGGTGGGTTTATCAGTTCCTATTACAGAATGTAGAAACTAAGACTCTGGTTTATACAACACTCCGAATGCAAAACAAAATCCAAAATAATGATTTTTATCATTATATTATATTTTGCAAAAAAAAAACCCTAATTTATGGAGGATCAAGTTCATCACTATTTCTCCAGAACGCAGAATTTCCTCTGTAATGAATATGATGTACAGTGCTTACCTTTCTTTGTCCTTTTTTCTTCCCTCCCTCCCTTCCTCCATCCTTCCCTCATTTCCCTCCCTGTTTTCTTTTTTCCCTTCTTTCTTTCCTTCCTTCCTTTCCTCCTTCCTTTCTTCCTTCTTTCCTTTCTCCTTCCCTCCCTCTTTCTCTCGCAACCTTCCTCTCCCTACATCCTTCTCATAGGTGGGAATCACTCAAGGCTTTGCATGTAATTAGCACAATTCTCTCCCACTAACTCTCCGGTTCAATAACTATTTCTTTAGGCATTCTACAAATATTGGCATCTTTTAAATAGAAATATACAGGCATAGGGTACACTTAACCAAAAAATGATGGAAATGCAAAAAAATAACAGTATCTCATTTTCCTTATCTTAGAAATTATAACACTGACAATAACACTAGACAATGCTAAAATTGTAACTAGTTTTACTGTTAGTTTCCTAGCACACCACATTTAACAAAGCCTTTTATTTATAGAATCTCATGTGCCCATCCTAAAACTCATGTAAAAAAGAGAAGATGTACACTCACATCTACTGTAGAGATAAGGCCACTCAACTTCAGAGGGGGAAAAAGCAACTCAAAGATCCAGTAACTATTCTGCTACTGGTTGTGCAAACTTTAACAGAGATCTTCAGTCTCCAAGTCAGGCTCAAGGAGATAGGTTTGTGTTTTTTCTTTTAAAAAATATTATCTTTAAGTAGTTGTACAAAGCAATTGCCATTCACCAAGCCAATTTATGAACACAATGCATCTTGCTCAATCATCCCTTTCAACATTTTCTCCCATCCATCCCAACTTACCTCTTCCCTTATTTATCTTAATTTTAGGTTATGTATTTAATTAATTTGCTTGCCTCTTTTTTTGGTAAGAAAACTTGGCAGAGCTTTATTGAGTAAGTAGGCAAGCAGACAAGCAGACAAACACATAAGCAGAAAGTCAGGAGCACATTCTAACAGTGTGTGAGCACTCTCAAAAACAGTATGTGAGGGAAAAAGAGAGATCTAGTTTTTTGGGGGGGGCGGTTTGGGGGTTGTTTTGTTTTTGCCTTTTAAACAAAGCAGTTTAAGTGTACAAAAAAAAAAAAACAACTAAGCTAAAGTCCAACAAGATAAGTATCAGGAAATGGGTATACTCAAAAGAGGGCAGAGTGGGGCTAAGGGGAGAGGGATAGAAGAATGAAATGGGGGGAAAGCGAGCATGTGGGCAAGAATTCATTGCACATACAGCCAAATAGCAAAATACATGGGAAAGGATGGGCCAAAGTGGAGGATGAAGATTATTCTCTATTTGAAACAAGCACATATATGACCAACTAAAAACACTTGAAACTTCTCTGGCAAACAGCCCTCATTTACTCAGCTCCCTCTCCAGGGTGAACCCCAAAAGACTCCTGGAAATTCTCAAGGCTATCCCCGCCCCAGCTTGAAATTACTTCAACTCTTACCATGCTCAAGCAACAGCTCTGGCAGGAGTCCTGTCATCTCAGAGCACCATCTGAAAGAGTGCAGCAGCTCAGGATGAAAAACTCAATCACTCCCATCCATCACTAGTGAAAGGCAGGAAAACAATTGGATGGGTGTCTGGAGTACCTTGGTCTCCGCCAGCTCACTATATTTGATGTTATTACTAATGGAAGAAAGGGGAGTAAATGCCCTACTGTGTATAATATCAACTGCAAGAGTCTAGATAGATAAATGTAACTTTTATGGAGTTTATAGATTAGCCATCAGGGAAAGCCTCCACTATGTTGGCAGACACATTTTCAATGCCATGCTAGATAGCTGGGCAGGACAATAAGTACAGCAAACACCTATCCTCAAGGGAAGAGCCGCAGTTGATCTTTAATGCTCTGGTCAGAGGAGACCTTCCGTTCAAAGGATGAGGGATGAGGTTCAATGGCATTTATGGTTTCCCTTGGCCAGGTACTTTTCTCTCTGTTATTGCAGGCAAAGCCTTCATTGATCTTTTCTCCTAGCTGTTATTTATGCTGTCCTTTTAGCCTTAGCAAAGGAGGAGGATGAAGGGTTCAGGCACTTTGTCATTCTCTCAATACTTCTCAAGACTATAGTATTTAAAAAACAAAAAGAAAGAAGGAAGGAAAGCAGAAAAACAATAGTTTTCTTTTTCAGTGCTACTCTTTTCTTTGTCCCTGGGAATGCAAGGGCTGCCCCTTGGGTAGCAAGAGACTGGACAGGGTTGGAAATAGGAAGGATTTAATTCACTAGCTTTGTTTTTGTTTGTTGTTGTTTTTTCACTTTCCATCGTGTCCATACTGTTCAGAACTGCATTACTTATAGCTCCTCAAAAATACAACCATTGCAACAACGAGATTCACAAGACAGTACGTTGGAAATGAACTTTACAACTTGAGGTAGGAACTGGGGATGGGAGAGGAAAGTGGGAGAAAATCGAGGGAGAAAGTAACAATGTTTGACAAGAAATGTTCTCACTAACTTATACATGTACCTGTTACTCCTCTGTATATCACCTTGACAATAAAATTAAATTAAAAAACACATCGCATCATTCCATCTCAATAACTATCCTCTTAGTTTTGGTAAATGTATTTTTCTTCTTGTTCAATTTCTTCATTTGTCAGCAAGTAACATTCTTTGTAATAGATTACAGAAGAAGATTCATCCCTGTAATCCTAGCTACTCAGGAAGCCAAGATTTGAGTGTTGTGGTTCAAAGGCAATCCCGACAGGAAGGTTTGTGAGACACTTTTTCCCAATAGTGTACTCAAAAGAAAAAAAAATTCCAGAAGTAGAGCAGTGACTTAAGTGGTAGAATGCTGGCTTTGAGATAAAGAAGCTCAGGGACAGGAGGGACTCACACAAAGGAATAGGGTGCATCATATTAGAAAAGTCCATGTTCTAAAACCAGCTTATCGCTGCTAAACTGTGTGGCCTGTTAGCAGTTTCATAACTTCTCTGAACCTCGGTACTCCCATTATAGAATAACAATAATGATATTCATTTCCAGAGATTGGTATGAGATAAAATACTAGTTAAAAGAATATAGTACATAGTACTAAATCAGTGAGTCAGTATTGAATAATAACTATACAAAGTCATATAACTGTAATTAACAGTGCAGAATGGGTATACTTTATTTGAATTTCTTCAGACCAAAACTGTTTCAGATTTCCGAATTTTTGAGATATGGCAATATTTGTGCAGATTCTAGTGTTTGGGAATCCCAAATCTAAAAATTGGAAACCTTTTGACTGTTACTATCAGCACTAAAAAGGGTTCAGATTCCACATCAGGTACAGCGACTCACACCTATAATCTCAAATTACCCAGAAAGCTGGGTTTGGGAGGGTTGTGGTTCAATGCCAGGCAGCGCAAAATGATTATGAGACCTCTTCTGAAGCAATAGCTGGATGCAGTGGTACACACCTGTCATCTCAGCTAGGTGGGAGGCTGAGGTCAAAAAGACTATACTTTCAGAACATCTCTGCAAAAAGCTATCAAGATATCTCTATAGAAGGCATGCACCTGTCCTCCCGGCTATGGCAGGATGCCTGAAATATAGAATTGCATCCCAGGCACAGGGCCAGGAAAATAGTCATACTCTATCTCAAAAATAACCAGGGGAAAGAAAAAGGAGGCATGGTTCAGTGGTTAGAATGTGACTGTCTTCCAAGATCAAGTCCCTAAATTCAAATCCTACTACTTCCAAAAAAATAGTCTTAGATTCTGGGACATTTTCAATCTTGGAATCTAAATTAGGGATTGTGAATAAAGACAATAGCTTGTGCAATCCTTCCCCATACCTCCCTTGACTTTGATTTCTTTCTCTGGGCCTGATAGTTTTCACCTATCTCAATTATAGGACTACGATGGCCATTTTTTTTAATGGTGGTACTGGGGTCTGAACTCAGGGCCTTGCAACTAAAACACAGGCCCTCTACTTTGTCTAGCTCTTCATTAAGAAGGGGCTTCTCTTCAAGTTTTCTGTCCAGATTGGCCTCAGCTTCCCCAAATAGCTATGATTACAGGTATGAGCGACTGTCATCCAGCTCTGATGGTCAATGTTTACATCTCTTTTGACTTCTGGATATTAAGCCTCATAGTAATATCATTTTGTATACTCAACACATACACAGTTCTCACAAAGTAACATTGATTAAAAGTGCATTGTTTTCTTCACCATCTTTTAACAGCCATCATGAATATCTTGATTGATCTCCAAGCATAGATGAGTGAGACGTGAGGACTCAAGAGTTCATTGTCTTCAGCAAGACTTAAAAGCAGAGAGCTTCAGCACACTGCAATGCACGGTATGATTGATGATCAAGAAGCTTTAGGAATATAACCAGCAGCTGTGGGTCAGGAGGTGGGCGTGGGGGGCTGGTGGTGGTGGTGAACAGGAATACAACTTAGTGTATGTGAGACTCTAATGGAATCTTGGGAGGTAAGCAGCTGTTTAGGCAAGTACAGAGAACAGGGGCATGGTACTGGACTTTACAGGAAGAGAAAATGACCTCTGCAGAAGGAGGTGGAATTATAAGTGGTATAATGAATTTAGGTCAGACCACACAATTTCATATACTGCTATCACAAATAACAACACAGTGGTAGAAAATGAGCCTTGAGAGATGATAAGCCAGATTGCAGAAGACCTTGAATGTCATGATGGTACAATGCCAAAAGCCCCAGGAAGTACAATGAGATGTATTTTTTTGGGGAAACAACCTGGCCTGCAATCTTGACCAGCTATTTAATGTAGGAGGATGACCTATATATTAAATTCCTCCCCTAAAGTGGCATAGATAGTATTCATCTGGGAGAGCAATTGAAGTGTTGGTATTCAAAGTGCACTTCCCATCACGAAATACCTTACAGGTCGGAGACACAAAGCAGAGGAAATAACAAAGTGCATGGATAGAGAAAATTGCCTCAGTAGGCAGAGAAAATGGAGCATGAAGTTGAAATCGTTGCTAACCTGTCACAAAGTACATGACTGGCGAGAAAACTTACCTGCAGGAGGCTCTGTGAGAATTGTGAGCAGGTAGTCATGACAAATGAGACCAACTTGAGCAAACATGGCATCCCCACAAACCCCTAATTAAGAAAGTGGGAGCTCCATAGTCCCTTTGTATAATGTGTGGCTTTCATTTAGAATTAGAGCTGTGAACTGAATCCTCGGCAATAATTGTGATGATAAAGATACCTAGAGAAAGATTTTGTTCTATAGTTTCTCTTCAATTATCTGTCATGAGCCTATTAGTAGAGAATGAAAGACTGAAATCTACGTTTTCAAATTTATTATCTCTGAACTCAGTTCTGTAATATCAATAAATATTTATTCCTCTTCAAGTTTTGTTTTCTTTTTAAAAAGGACTATGACAAAATTAGAGTCAAATCTATTTGATAGACGACAACTTCAGAGAAGTGGAGACATAATTGAGTTTAGATCTGTTGGAAGCCAAAGCCTATGCTTTCCCAGCATTCCTCACTTGATGTGCTGAGTTTGCCAGATGCAAATGGCAACACCAGGAAAAGATGCCAAGTAGAAGATGTTCTACTCTGAGGTAGGAACCAATATTCTACCATAGTAACTTTGAGATACTTATCAACTCCCATGCAAGTCTGACTACAAGAATGAAACAAAAACAACAATAAAAAAGGTCCACTCAAGTCATTATCATATATCACCATGAACACTGAAATTGCCTGATAGTAGTTGCCCTGGGTTAGCTATTTCTTTCTTACCCCAGAAGTTAAGACTAATCACAACAAATTTTTCTTCCCATATTTGAAATTTTATTTAAAAAATTATCTTTAAGTAGTTGTAAAAAGGAGTTACCATTCAACCAATCACCCTACGAGTACTGTGCCTCTTGATCGATGTTACCCTCTCTCATTACTCTCCCCTAGTCTTCCCAATCCTATGTCTGCCCTCAATTTTCTTAATAGACGTTCATTGACTATTATGACTGCATTCTCCCCCACTTTCTTTCTTCACTTGCTTACTCTCCCCCTGGATCCACCCACCCAACTCTAATAAAGTTATTTTTGAGAAAAATTTTAGGTTCGCAGCAAAATTAAGCAGAAAGTTCAGTAATTTATCACTTATTTGTCCATACATTTGTCTACCCTCTCTCGCTCTAGATATCCCACATCTTTAGCACATTTTTAGTATTTTCATCAACTACGCATTGACACCTGATTATCATACAAGCATTGCTGTCTACATGAGAGTTTATTTGTGGAATTGTACATAGGATGGGTTATAATACATGCATCATGGCATGGATCCATCTCTGTACGAATTTTCATGGTCCTAAGCATCTCTGTACTATGTCTATGTGTCCCTTTCTTTCTTCTAACTTTCATTTGTCATTACTGTTTTACTATCTTCAAACTTCAACTTCTCCTTTTCTAGAATAACATATCATTGCCATGGTCCAGTAAGTAGCATTTGTCTTTGTTTTTAAACAACCATCATTTAGTGGAAAAAAGCCAAATCCTTCCTTACTACTGCTCATGAGTTCCTGCGGTAAACTTAGTTACCTCCCCTTTCACATGTGTGATAGTCCCTGAAATTTTCTTTACATTTCTTGAATGTATGCTTGTTTCCTCCTGACAGAGAGTTTTTGTACATGTGATTCCATTACCTGGGAAATTAAATCATATTGAATATTGAGATCCAAGTCACTTGTCTCATTCTGTAAGAAACTTTCCCCATTTTCTCCTACTCTTTCAGTTCCTGTAGTATTTGCTTTTCTTGACTCTGTGTCCCCTTCCCTCACTACAATGACTCCAACTTGTGCTTTCCTGTTAACACCTGTGATGGAATTGATATGGATTACCAACCAGCCAGACTCAAAGTCTATAGAGTAGGACTATCATCTACCTTTATCTCTCACACTTATTAGGGAATTTAGCCTGTGTCTGTGAACATCTGAAGAAAATAAATTACAGTAATTGTTGGAACCAAATCTTAGTTGCATCATTTATGATATCTTTATTACTGGATACTAGTATTTATGAATGCATTCTATACTACAAATATTAAGCTACAACTTTTCTCAGGTACTTGTCCAAAGAGTAAAAAGGTAACAGTGAAGAAGGACAGTGCAGGTGACCCCCGACTTCAGGCATTTTCTCTCTTTTCAATTGCATTTTTCACTGAGAAAACTACAGTTATGGAAGAAGTTGTCAAAAGACGACAAAACAGACATGTACATTTTTACCATTTTCTTCCAACAGTATGTAATAAGCCTGTTGTATAATAGCACAATCAAAATACTGACATTAATTTTGAGATCAGTTTTAAATGAATTGCACTTGAGCATCAAGAAAGGGGAATGTCTGAGAATTAAAAAATCCAACAATGGCAAGTAAAGAGAACAAAGTGGAGATGAACAAATGAACAAGCCTGGAAAATTAGAGGCATGCTTCTTTATGGAAGCCCTTATAAGCCACACATAAGATGTGGGATTATACAAAATATACAATGGAGACATTGTGAGTTTTAAACAAAGGAGAGAGATAAACACAGGTGGAAGAACATAGCAAATTCTAGAAGAGCACAATAGATCCCCCACTTCTAATTTCACAACATAAAGATTACTTTGTGTAGTAGATAAACAGAAAGTAGGAAGCTCTGGTAAATAACTGAGGGGCACATTGTATAAATTATGCTATTTCCATAGCTTGTTATTCAGCATAATCTGCTCATCCATTTAAAGGAAATCTCACAGAATCTCTTGGGATAGACTATGAGAATGTGACTTTAGGACATTCTCTGAAAAAGAGATAACATAACATTTGTTTGCAAAAAGAATGGTAAGATTTTGGGGAAAATATGCTAAGTGAAGTCAGACCCAGGGAGACAAAGAATGCATGTTTTTCCTTATATGCAGAAGTTAGATTTAGCTTATAAAAGTGTATGTAAACATCTTGGGTGTTATGCAATTGTCTACAAATGTATTAACTGAAATATGGTAGATTCAAGGGAGAACTCAAATAGTGTAATTCCTTAGAAAAGCAAAGTCAAGGTTCAACAAAATAAACACCAGAAAGAGGTACTCAAATGGATGGGATGAGCTCAAGAGGAAAACGGTGGACAAATGAAGAGGAAAAAGGGAGAATGCAGTCAAGAACTCAATATATATCCTACAAAATTAAGACTAGAGAAGGAAGTGATGCGTCGGGAGGGTGGATGAGGATGTTGAAAGGGGTGACACTGTCCTCATAAACTGCTTTGTTAAATGGCAACTTCTTTATAAAACTACTTAAACATTAAGAGGAGGAGGAGGAAGAAGAGTGCAGGTCAACTTCCTGTCCCTATGCCCCACCTCCATCTCTACCTTTTGTAGAAAAATTCAAGAAAGAGTAATCTAGAAATTAAATTCTTCAGAAGAAAATATTCTTGATGCACCTTTCCAAATATTGTTTAAAAGTCAACATAATATTAATCTAAAGCAAAAAGGAATAAAATATGAATGCTTGATGAAACACAGATGAGCCTTTAAAATGATGGCTTATCCACTACCCTTGAGTACAAAGAGGATCAGGAAGAGTGTTGAGTTCAAGCCCCAGGAATGGAAAAAAAAGTGATATTTTGTCAAAGACACCTCATTGTTCCAAAGGACACATACACAAATCAACAACAGCCAGCAAGTGAATTTAATGGCATATAGTGGTAAATGGAAAAAAGCTGAATTGCACATTTAAAATTAGTGTGCTGTTGACTCTACGTTCACACAGTGAGACTTAAGGAGCATATTATTAGGCAAGGATCACAAAGGCTCAATACATAGAGGCAGATGATCATATGAAATGATGTGTATTGAAATGAACTCCAAGAAATGTAAACAAGAGGTTTTATGTTATTTGGCTGTTTTTGTCCTTTGTTGCTGTTAGTGTACCTTTTGTTTGGGTGAGGTAAGGGGGAAGCACAGAAATGGTTGGAAAAGAGTAAACATATGCAGCAGTGAAACTCACAAGACACTGTTGAACATGAACAGTACAACTTGTGGGGTGGGGGTTGGGAGGGAGGAACTGGGAGTAATTGAGGGAAGAGGTAACACTGCTCAAAAAGAAATGTACACATTCCCTGACTTATGTAACTGTAAGCCTTCTGTACATCGCCTTTACTTTTAAAACTTAGTGCACTCTGAAGTAAAAAGTTGAATTTACTAACAATATTTGAAAACCACTTGATATAAAAAGAATAAAGTCAGAAAGTACCTTTTTGGTGTGATATAAAGTATCATTTCTGTTTCTCACAGACAAAATGCAAAGGAATGCTTCAGCCTTTAAGGATACATCTGACTCCATTTTGTCTTATTATGTGATATAATTTGTTTATTCCCATTATTCTGTAATATCTGATTGGCTTGTTTTAATTATTTCTCTTGAGCAATTTTAGAAACACAGATTTTTTCTGTGTTTGTCCAGTGACTTTTAAATCCATGACTTCTTGACAATAGGAACTCAATTTGTGCTAAAGGTTTAAAAACACCAAATGAGACAAAGAATTTCATTGCTGCCTGAGCTTTCCTGAAAACTAATGGAGGTGGATATGTGATTAACATTGTTGCCACAAGAGAGGATTAAATGATTTTCATTGTATCTCCTCTTATAAGAAATTTAGGTAGATGCAGCAAGCCTTTGTTTCCATTTCTCAAACATAGACAACAAGTAGGCTCCCACAACATAATAATTGCCAGTCTCCTCAATAAAAACAAGCAACTCTAAGACAGATAATGAGCCTTTTCCAGAGAAGATAAAAAATAAAATTAAGAAAAATGGCAGCTTCCTGTAAACCAATGCTTTCCAAAGTATTAGCTCCAGAAAAGTTAACAGCAACATTATCTGAACGTATTAAAATTACAAACATTTTGGCCATATTACAGATTTACTAAATCAGAAACTCTTGGAATGAAAGTCAGAAATCTGCACATTAAAAACTCTTTGAGGTGATTTGATCAACAATATGAAGTGTGGAAAGTACTTCTATGCCAAGAGCTCATGTGTAGTTAGCAGCAAAGTGGGTATGATCTACAGTGTTTGACTCACATAGCAAGGTGTGTATGTACATATCATTATTTAAATATTCTGAATGATAATTTCTTTGTGGATTACATCACAAGGATAGAAACTGTGTTGGTTTTCTTTTTCAAATAAAAGCTTTTGAAATCACCTGTCTCTCAATATTGCATCCAGTTTGAAAGCTGACATCCAGCATTAGTGAATGATGGATGATAAAGCAATTAATCTATCTGGACCTTTAATCCTCTGATTGAAATAATCCTAGGAATATCTCCTTTGCTCAAGTGACCATCACACAATACACTTAGGTTTGAGGTATTTCTTAAAATATATTAGAATAAGAAAAAAGCAACTTTAACAGAACAAAATTATGTCAAATTGTTAGAGTATATGTGTGTAAATGTGTGTGCCTGTGGATTGAGAGACACTGAAATATATGAACACAAATTAGATTTGAAGATGCTAAAAATTGCCACTGAAAGGCACTAGGTTGCTTGCAGACGTTATTCTGTGTACATACAGCCTGTCTTGTGCAAGCGGACTGACCTAGAAGCCCATAGATATTCATAATGGTTAAGGGCTGGGACTTCTTAAGACAGGTTGCCTTTAGCAAAAAGAACTTTTCCTCTCTCCTCCATGAAAGAATGTTTTGAGGACACTGGATAATTTACAACTCCAAGCCAGGGTGTTTGTCATTTCCTTACATCCCAATGCTGGGTCTGTGCATGCGTCAGAGTGAACGAATCCAGCAGTGGTTTCCACGGTGCTATTTCTGTTTCAGGTGGTGGGTATCTGATGTGGTAGAATGTATGGACTGAAAAACTCTTTTTCTTTGCAGTCCTGGATAGACGAACTTGGAATTGGGCACACCAGCCAGTCTGTTTTCTCAATCATAACCCCTTTCCCTACAGAATGGATGGATGGCTTATGTTTTAACAGGCCAGTGAGAGGAATGGATATATTCAAGTGCTCCAGAGGGTCTAACTCTGAGGCTTGATGCCAGGCATCTTCTTTGAAGTTTCTTATAAGATCTCACCAAAGCATAAAGAACCACTTGCCAATGATCGACCGATTGCTATGAGACAAGCCTTTGTAATTGCACCTTTTCATATCAGTGTTTCTTGATTATGTCATACTGCTGTATTTCTACAATTCCTAGATGCACCAAATAAGGTAGTAAATTTGGGGAAAACAGGTTTTGTAGAATGAGGAAAATGTATTATTAGTTGTTATTTTTTTCAGAAATAATGAAGTGCAGATACTTCATTTGCTCTCTGTCCTCCCTCCGACTTGCATTTAATATCAGAGAAGCAGCCCATCAGGATTTGAGATCCTCACTGGTGATTGCACAGTTTCATTGCATGCTCTGCGGTTTCTTGATTATAATTGAGTCACTTACACAACTCCACGCAAAGGCAGGAAATCAACCATTTGTGATGATAATTCCTGCAAATTGGATGCAAGACTACTTTTTATAAATGCAGATTAGGTAATAGTTCAGATTCTTGCAAAGAACACTACAGGTAGCTACATTACATGATTTCATTCAATAGCACATTCATTACACACAGCGAGGATGGCTGCCTCCCAATCTATCTGTGATGGGTTTACATCTATTGTCCTATTTAGTATTTCATCCTAGACAAAAGCATCTCAGTTGGGAAGATGAATCACATGGCCATCTTATACAAACTACACATAATGTATATGTCTCCTATAAGTGAGCCTACCCTTTCAGAAATGACATGGGTTTTAGAGTGAGGAGATTCTGGGTTTAAACCTCAACTTGACCATTCATTAAATTTTCTTTTTTTTATAACCTCACTGGGGTTTTGCTTCTTTATAAGCTAAATGTAAACGTTCACATTGAAATTTGTTGGGAAAAGTTAATATTTCATGTCTGATGCCTGAAATGTTATAAAAGTAATACACAGGTATTTTTCAAAGGTAGATACAGAAATATAGTTGATGTGTGTGGGTTTTTGTTTGTTTTTGTTTTTTGTTATTGCTGGACCTGGTGCTTGAACTCAGCCTCTTCATGCTCAAGGCCAATACTCTACTACTTGAGTGGCAGTGCCACTTCTGGATTCTTTCTGAGTAGTTTATTGAAGAGTCTCATGGACTTTTCTGCCCAAGCTGGCTTCGAACTACAATCCTCAGATCTCAGCCTCCTGAGTAGCTAGGATTACAGGTATGAGCCACCAGCACCCAGCTGAATGTGTATCTAAAATACAAAACCATATTTTCTGTTTTGTGATTTGCCTTTGAAAAGGAATTCTACTTATATTTCAAATAAGCATAAACTTTATCTACCTTTCTATTTCTCAAAAACATGAATTTTGTAATATTATGTGTTCTTATATAATTAAAAACATGCAAAATTAAATAATAAGTAATACCTAGGACATTTTTGATCCAACAATACAAAGAGTTTTTTGTTTTTGTTTTTTAAAAAAAAACCTTGTCCTTCTCCCCTCATAGTCCCAACTTTGGTATTCTCTGCCATCTCCCTCCTTCTTCTCTCTCCCTTTCCTGTGATCCTTGAAGGAGAGAAAGCATGACTGCTTTTCCACACCCCAGTGTAAGACAGAGGAGGACACGCCAGTGGTTGCAATTAGAATTGTTCCCAGCCCTCTGTGACAGCATGAGCCAGCCCCCAGAGAGCAGGCTGTGTGTTCTCATGGCTTTAGCTTTCCTCTTTAATGATAAACAAAACTCAGCTTCATTGACTTGCAGAGATTTTCTGGGTTTCAGATCTCAAGTCCATTAGGCCTGGAATGTTCACACTGCTCTTCAGCTCATTTCTCCTTTTCTTCTGTGATGTCAATAGTGTGAAACTGTGACTGTGTGTGTATGTGTGTGTGTGTGTGTGTGTGTGTGAGAGAGAGAGAGAGAGAGAGAGAGAGAGAGAGAGAGAGAGAGAGAGAGAATTCCCCCTTGGATTATCATCTGCAAAGCTAATATAGGGACATTCAAGTTTGTTTCTCATCTGAAGATCACACGTAGTTAAATATCCATCCACATTGCTTTTTCTTCAGTTTAAACCAAGAATGTTACTTGAAAATATTTTAGAAATATGCATTTTATAATCTCCATAAATACTACAACTACATAAACTGTACAGATTTCTATAGTGTAAGGCTATTGTAAATTTTATGTATATCTTTTGAAGAGTTTTCTAAATAATTCTAACTACTACTAGTACAATGCCTTACTTCAAAGAAACTTGTACTATTATAATTTTTGTGTTAGTCTGTT
This sequence comes from Perognathus longimembris pacificus, assembly GCF_023159225.1. Taxonomy (NCBI): domain Eukaryota; kingdom Metazoa; phylum Chordata; class Mammalia; order Rodentia; family Heteromyidae; genus Perognathus; species Perognathus longimembris. The sequence continues at coordinate 18,456,067 of NC_063170.1, forward strand.
TGGAATATAAATATTTGGATAAATGTCTTCCATTCAGTTTTACATCAAATTAACTCTGCTACTAAGGATATGAAATTCTCCTTGGGGAAAGTGAAAAACTTATACATGATAAATAATCTACATGCACATGTATGTATTATATACATAAGAGAATATACATCAAATGAATCATTCCCCATTTCTATCTCCTGTTGCATTCACAGCAAAGGATACTCAGATTCATATAACAGTTTGAGAAGAAAATCAAGGGGAAGATGGACAAAATTTACAATCTGGTGGCAAAGATCCAGTACTGGATATAAAAACAACTTTAGTTTTCAAGATGCAGAAGAGAACAATTTGATCCCATGAATATTGACAATGACATTATTGACAATGTCCTGAACTATTTTATTTTCTCACAATAGATATATAGACTACTATACCAATACTGCACAGCAAAAGAATCATCAAATTTTATCTTATCATATTTACCTACAAAATAGGCGCTAATCACTTGAAGTTAGCACCCTCTCAACTTTTCTAATTCCCTTCCCTGAACTGTCCTTTGCCTCCCATAGACAACTTGCAATGGGGCACACGATGTGCTCCTTTCTGAAGTAGAATTCACAAATTTTTTCCTTGACTCATTAGCTCTCTCAGAGGAGAGGTCAAGATCCCTACTTTGTGATAAGCCCCTAAGGAACATTGCCAGATTTGGAAAATAAAAGCATACAATGCATACTTGTGAAATGGTTCTTAAAAATACTTCTGCTATAGCTGAGCTTTTTTTTTGTTTGTTTTGTTTTTCTTATTTACTGTCAAAGTGATGTACAGGGAGGTTACAGTTTCATATGTTAGGCCGTGGGTACATTTCTTGTATTGTTTGTTACCTCCTCCCTCATTCCCCCTTTGTTCTTCCTTGGTATCCATGTTGCTCAATAAGCTCTGGAGGTAGTTGTCAGGCTCACAGGTTAGGACTAAGGCAAATTCTCAAAGGTTGACTTACCAGGGAGATCTTTCCTACTTCGGGTAAAGATATCATGGGTTTTTGTCACCATCTGATAATAACTCTCACATAGAAGGCAATTGTATTTCTTACTACTTTTTACTTATTTGTAATGCTTAGAATATTGCACACAGATTACAGATGTTCAATAATTTTTTAAGCACTGGTACCAGAGCACAAGTTACAAAAGGAACATAAGCATGGAACAATATATTTCCATACCTGAAAATATTGCCAATTTATATTCCTGGATCGTGAAAGCTATCCTTCATGAACAAAAGTGAAATAAAAACCTTCCACAATAAACAAATCTTAAATGAATTGGTACACCAAGTTTCATAAAACAAACACAACTGATATAAAAGCACACATAAACCCTACCACAGTAATAATAGGTGATACTAGTACCCCATTCTCACCAACAGATAGGACATTCCACCAAAAAAGAAAACTTTAGGATTAAAAAACGCCACATACCAAATTGACTTATAGATACCTATAGAATATGAGCAAAGAATATACATTGTTCTTGACAGAGCATAGAAATTTCTCCAAAATACCCCATATTTTAGGAAATAACAATATAAAATTTAAGTAACTTCTTATATTTTATCAGACTACAATGTAATATAACTAGTAATCAATAGCAAATGAAGTTACAAGAAATTTGCAAATATATAGAGACTATTTCTTGAAGGCAAATCCAGCCTCCCTATGTATTGGACACACAGAAGTTTAGTAAAACAGTCATGAATTCCGTACCCAACTAGATCACTAATGCACAACATTTTCCATACCATGCCATATAATCTTTGTGTAAAATAATCCTAAGTACACACACACACACACACACGCACACACACACACACTTGAAGGCATGAAAAAATAATGACATTAAATGATTAAAAATAATAACAGGAGGATTTAAAAACTAAAACAACAGCTCATATTTTCCTACCATAATCAATGTAACAGAACAATGACAGCAAGGTAATGGAAAAAGATGCATAATTCAAAGTGCTTAATTGAAGAGAGAATCTGACATTTTCCCTTGACATGGGAACCAAACAAGGGCAATGTCACACTGAGCTGACACTGGATCAGCAATTTGGGAAACAATATGACATTCCAGAAAGTAGTCATTGTAAAACTTTATACAATATTCAAAAATAACTGAACTGTAACATTTGCTATCTCAGGGAATTCCTTTTCCTCACAGTATATATTTAGTTAATGCTCACATTTATGTAATTTAGAAATGATATACTATTTATAAATGCATACTTAATATCCAAATAAGTTTCATCTACATGTGTCAACCAATAACTTGAATACAATTGATCTTATTCAGCAAGTTCACTGATAATACTCAACCTTGAAGTTCATCTTCCATATTTTACAGTAGAATTTGGATAAAAGTTAAATGTCACATGGTGGAACATTAGGTAAGATTCTCATCTTTATCATACAAGAACTAAATGATCCTGAGAAGCCACACTAATGTGAGGAAAGTATTTTTTAATCAAAGAAAGCATATGTGGAAAGATTTTCTTTTTACCAGAGAATGGACTAAAACCGAGAATTAAAAAAATATAGAATATAGGGTATACACTCCATGTTTTACAAATACCTAACAAAGGATTAAAACGATAAAATACAATGACATATACAAATATGTACACACACACACACACACACACACACACACACACACCAGTATCGTGGTTTGAATTTAGGACATTGTTCTTATTCCCTTGGCTGATAATCTAGCATTCAAGTCACACCCGAGCTTTTTTAAAATGTTATTATTTACATTATTGTTATTATGAAGGTGATGTACAGAGGAATTATAACATGAGTCAGGTAATGAGTATATTTCCTTTCATAAAGTTTCTCCCCTTTTTTCACTCTTTCCCAGTCCCCCCTCCCACCTCCACCCATGAGTTGTATAGTTCACTTTCATCAGTGCCCAGTGAGCTCCACTGCTGTGCTTGTTCACCCTATTGAGTTCTGAACCATTCACCTACCCTCTCAAATACACCCCCTTGCACATGAACACACCATATTTAAATGACAGAATCATAAAAAAATAGAGATCTCTTATTTCTATATCTTAAAATTCATTTTGATATATATGTACATATATATAATTTTATATAATTATAAAGAGGCATGTAGACATTGCTCCTCTGTGTTTCTCTCCTAAGAGTATCCTCTTTTGGTATCACTGTGGATGAGTGTATAGAATCTTGTATAATTTATCACATCTCAGTGTGTTTTAGATCTAATTTCCCCATATCAGACCAAACACACACCGTTTCTCTGAGCTTGGCTTACCTCACTTAATATGATTTGTTCTAGTTCCGTCCATTTCTCTGCAAATGACATATTTTAATTCTTTCTAATGTCACCCTGGCTTCTTGCTGGTTATTTTGGAAAGAGAGTGTTACCAACGTTTCTTCCAAATCTGGCCTTGAACCATGATTCTCCAGATCTTAGCTTCCTAATTAGCTAGGATTATAGGCATAACTTCTGGTTCCTGGCTTTGACACACACACACACACACACACACACACACACACACACACACACATTCTTGATTCTTATTGCCTCCTGCTCACTTTCATAGAAACAAGAAGAATACTTTAGTAGGTATAGTATTAATGAGAGTTCAGCAGCACCGGTGTTTGTTTGTTTGTTTGTTTAACTTTGGCCATTCAAGTAGCTGTGCAGTGGAATCTCTTTGATTTATTTGCAATTTTCAATGGTGTATGACATTGAATGTATGTTTCATATGACTATTGCTATGGCATCTTCACTCAAGAAGATCTCTGTGAGAATTGCCAAGGAGAACCATTTATTCATTTAGTGGATCTCACTCTTTCTGGTCTCTAGCAACTACATTCTGTATGTTGAGGGCCCAAGAAAGAAAAGATCTCCTCCAGGAATAATGTTAGATAAGGTTGCAACATTCTCAAAATGGAGGTTATTTGGAAGCAATGGAAAGTGAACCGTGTATGTGAGGTATCATTTAGTTAATATACTCAGTATTTTAAAGATGAGATACCTTTAGTCAATTGCCTTAGAAACAAACCCTAAGGAGAGAATTCTCATGAAAATCGTTAGTTGAAAGAATTTTTTTTTTTTTTTTTTGGCCAGTCCTGGGGACTGGACTCAGGGCCTGAGCACTGTCCCTGGCTTCTTCTTGCTCAAGGCTAGCACTCTGCCACTTGAGCCACAGCGCCCCTTCTGGCCATTTTCTGTATATGTGGTGCTGGGGAATCGAACCCAGGGCCTCATGTATATGAGGCAGGCACTCTTGCCACTAGGCCATATCCCCAGCCCCAGTTGAAAGAATTTTTGAGACACAAACTCATAAGAAAGTGAGGCAAGCAGGACAGAACAGGGGAAGGAGCTAAGGAAGTATGCAGTATACACTGGGGTAGAGTTTCTGTCTGACTCCACTGCAAGCACAGAAGCATAAATATCCCCACTGAATGGTTTTCACTAGGCATAATGAACCTCCAAGCCTTGTGCCTAGAGCTGTCCCTTCTTAGCCTTAACATGGTCTTTCTTGGTGCAAAAGGAGGTGTGCAATATCTCACATGAATGGATCAGATTTGCTGCCATTCCTCGAGTTAGACTTAGGCACTAAGTGCGAGAAAGATGTCACTATCCATTTGGATAAATGAGTCCTCAGCCTTCTTAGGTAAGGAAGCAAACAAGGTATCCACTTTCTTCCACCTAGCTGTCTAGTCTCTGAGGAAGATGGAGCTACATTCGGAACACACTGTAGGTTTATTTGCACATGGGCGGAACATTCATTAAGAAGAGCTAGATGCAAATGATAGGGTAGAACCATGCTGTGAGACCTGTCTCGGAAGACATTGACCTAAGGCTGTTCTTTTCCATGGTAATTATTCCATTGCAAAGCCCAGTGCACAAGCATGATACTGGCCCAATAAATAGCCTGGCATGCATCAACTTGCATTCTTCTTCTAGATGACAAGTATGTATCAAATTTGTAATTAGAGATTCCAACACTTGGTGCAGCTTTTCACTATCTTCTTATCTCAGTCTCCCAATCTGGCTCTAGGATGATACTTAACAGGCATGAAATAATGCATATAACCAGGTTAGTCTACTGGGAGGCAAAAAACATCAGAGACACAATTAGAAACAGAAGAGGTTTAGCGACAGCCACAAAAGAAAAGCCTGGGCACTGGCATTTTTGTTATAATTTTATTAACAACAGAAACATATGGAGGTGTTTAATCCCTTCTTGGAAAATAGAACTGACTTCAAGAAAGACTATCCTCTGTTATTGCTCTGAAGTCTGGGGAGGGCCAATGGAGAGAGAAGATGGGTGGTGCCACATATTCAAGTCCTGACATAGAATGGAAGTTTGTGAAATGAACTCCATGTTATGGAAACGAGTGATAGATCACTGTGTAATTATTTTCAACATACCATGTGAAACCGTAGCTTCTATTGTTGATGATCCTTTTATATCCCCTTCCTGTGGTTGTACCTGCACTATCACTCTATCTTATCTGAGTACATTGGAAACTGTATATACTGGTATTAGAACTAGGAAAGTGAAAGGGAATACCAAAATCGAGAGACACAGGATAAAAAGACAAACGACCACAAAGCAATATTTGCAAAACTGTTTGGTGTAAACCAACTGAACAACTCATGGGGGGAGAGGGAAAGAGGGAGGGAGAGAGGGGAATGAGGGAGGAGGTAACAAACAGTACAAGAAATGTATCCAATGCCTAACGTATGAAACTGTAACCTCTCTTTACATCACTTTGACAATAAATAAGAAAAATATTAAAAATTAAAAAAAAGAATGGAAGTTTGTGAAAATAAAATGATGAGATTGAGAGATTTTCAGAAGGTTGAATCTAAAATTTGTTGATTCATTTCAGTAGTGTTTGGTGCCAGTTTATTTTTTTTAAGTCTAAAGAATTTGGGCATTGTGTAATCTATTGGGGCAGTAAGATAATTCTTTTTTTTTTCTTTGCCAGTCCTGGGGTGTGCAGTCAGGGCTTAAGCACTGTCCCTGGTTTCCTTTTTGCTCAAGGCTAGCACTCTACCACTTGAGCCACGCTGCCACTTCAGGCTTTTCCTGTTTATGTAGTGCTGAGGAATTGAACCCAGCGAATCATGAATGCTAGGCAAGCAATCGACCGCTAAGCCACATTCTCAGGACTAAGATAATTCTTTATTTGGCATATTCAAAGAAAAATAGATATGACTCTGTCATATCTATTTATATCTTTTTATATAATGATTACACTTTGGATATTCACGAATAATATTCTTGATAATTAGTATAGTATTGTTGTCTCACTTTTTGAAATGTGTTTTTTAGCTTCAAATGTATTGAACCACAGCTAGAGCTTCTTTCATTTTTTCTCCACTTCTACAAGTTAATACTGCTCCTGAAAAAGCAATTAAACTAAAAAAAACTTGCATTTTGAAGAATAAGCAGCTTGCAACCTGGTTTAACGCTGAGATGGCACTAATAACAGCACTTACAATCTAAGGGAGAAAATGAAAAGTCTTTATTATTTCCCCAAATAATGGAACAACCAGTGCCTAAAGACACACTATCATCATTTATTGCATTAGATCACGTCCATTTTTGTAAGTGAAATGCTTGCTTCTGAGCATTATATCCTTCACTTTGGTGATTTGGCTAAATAGCTAATTTGATCTCCAAACATAAAGAGCTGTAGTGTCATTTTAAGACTCAGAAGTCAAGTGGAAAGGTGAGAAAAGAGAACTCAGCAGAGCCAATGAGGCAACCTCTATGCAGAGGTGCATGACAGGACACAAATACTCCTTTAATTTAACCCAGAGAAAAAAAAGAATTTGTATTTTAAGATACAGTTACTCTAAGGAAATCTCCCCCCACCCCACCAAAATCAGCAGTGCTTTCAACAAGATTGAGGATAAGACAGACAAGTTATTTCAGTAAAATACAAGGAAAATTGGGCTTTTTACTGATGATTTAAACCTTGCTTTTCTATTAGCCTCAAGAAATTAGACCTGCTCTTGGAACTAGCCTCCCCAGTGGGTTTAACAGACACAAAACATTTCCAAAATAGCCCTTAAGTACCAGTAACAAGCGTATCTTTGTTCAATTTGACCCTTGAATTGCAAACAGCTATCCTCAAGGAGAAGCTCCATATTTAAAGCAAAAGCCATATTAAATAAATGGTCTGCTGTTAATAAAATGCCTACACTCTTAAGGGCTGGTACTGATAGCAAGAAGGGGTCATGGCTCATCTCTTCAGATGGTTGTTAGTAGATGTGTGGGCAAGAACTACAGACCCTGAAAAAATTGAAACATGATCTCTATCATAGAGATACTCCAAACATGCAACATGACACTGAGTCTAAAAAAAGCAATGTATGGAACACTTGTTTTCTTTCTGGACAAAGATTCAACCTGGTGTCACCACAAATTCTTTGTTATGAGTTAGGAAGGGATCTGTTCCTTTTTGTGCTCTTAGACTCATGGACCACTAGGAAGTTTATTTCTTCTTTATAGCCCCTGAACTATTTCTGGTGCTTTCTCAAAACTCTACATAGTCTTAGATGTATTCTTAAGCCAAATACTATTGATTTTCTCATTTTGGTTTTAGCATCTTTTGTAATGCAGCTTTCCTTTCTGCTTTTGGATAGATGAGATCATGTTATAGGTATGTTTCCAAAAGTAGCAACTTCTAAAAAACTACTGGAAGATATGGTAGAACAGAAGTGTGGCTATGTTAGGGAGTAAAAAAGAACAGAGAGTAAGCTTTAATGCAAATATCAAGAAACAGACAGAAGTCTACAAGTTCTAGCTTGCTACTTCCTTCTGACTTCTCCTCCTCAGCCTAATGCAGCTTAGAGAGGTGGGGCGGGGGTGGGGGAGGGTGAGTTCGTATGCTGGTCCTGGTACTTGAACTCAGGGCCTGAGCTCTGTCCCTGATCTTCTTTTTCTTCTCATCGCTTGGACTCTACCAGTTGGGCCACAGCTCCATTTCCAGGTTTTTGGGTAGTTTAGTGGAGATAAGATTCTCACAGACTTTCCTGCCTGGGCTGGCTATGAACCACAATCCTCAGATCTCAGCTTCTGAACCACAATCCTCAGATCTCAGCCTCCTGAGCACCTAGGATTACAGGTGTAGGTCACCGGCACCTAGCTGAGCTTTGGAATCTTATATGTATAGACAGGAATGTAAGGTTAGGATTAAAAAAATTTATTGATGGAAAAGATTTTTGGAGAGTTATATAGACATATACATATATGCACACATATATGTATATATATATATATAATATATTTGGACCAAAACCATACTTTTTAACTCTAAAAAGAATATTTTTTCATGTATTCAAATTGACATACGTGGACAGAGATGACAAAATTTTTCTAATACTTTACTACCGTGAAATAGGGAAAAACCCTAAATATGTATGCTAAATAAATTCTCCTATATATCTATGCAAGAGTTTGTATCTGAAATGTTCCTGCAGTTCAAGGCTTGGTGTTGTAGGTTTGGTCCCCAGCCCCTGGCCCTCTCTGTAGGCTGTGGAACCTTTTAGGAGATGGGACCTAAAGGAAGTGGGTCATGTAACCATGCCACTGGAGGAAATAAGGAGACCTGAGCCACTCCACACCCTCTCCTTTCTAGCTACCATGAAGTGACTAGATTACATCAACACAAACTCCTCACCATAACATGCTACCTTGCCACATGTCCAAAAGCACTGGCCAGTATGTCCACAGGCAAAAACCTCTACAACCCAAAGCCAAAACAACTTCTCCCTGGAATCTGATTATCTCAGATATGAATCACAGAGCTGGATCAACACAACCCACACTTTGGAATTGTATGTGAACTGTATCAACCTATGCATAAACTGAAAAAACATGACCTTCAAAACATATATGGAGGCAAAGTCATTGACAAAATAACTATGTTTGTTCATATTATGAAGCAGAAGTTTATCCAGATTTTAAGTATCCTATTCATATTTATTTTCAAAATGTAGAAGAATGGATACAACAAAAAAGGCAAGTAGAAGCTTTAGAAAACTAGGAAAGGTTACTATTTCATGGTGCTAAAAATTCCAGATAGTAATGACCACAAGTATTATTTTTTAGACTAGAAGCCAATTCAGTCACATAAATGTCCTTCAATTTTCATTATCTTTAGTGACTCTTGAATTCAAAAAGAATAGACTTTTAAAATTCTCTTCAGCCTATGTGCCTGCATGTTGAATTTAGATAACAGAAATTATAATTTTGTGGTAGTTTTTATTATTACAATGTATAATTTATCAAGCACTTAACTATATCCTGGCAAAATACTATGTACTAAATTACATGGGACTAAAGTATGAATTTCCACATTGACCATTTCATTTTAGTATGCTACCATACACACTCCATAAATGGAGGAAATGCAAATGTAGAGGTGAAGGGTTTCTATTGAAATGAAAACCCAGATATTTTGATCCTAGGGTCCATACATTTGCTACAGTCAAAAACAATAATAGAAGCGAAGTTGTCTTAAACTCTCAGGGTAGACGGTGACCACGCTTATCGTCGTTTCTCTCTTGCCTACCCTTGACATGTCATTCAGACGTGTCACCTTACCAAATTCTCTGTCAAAAGAACATTGTTACTCTTCCCTCCTCAGGTAGCAAATAATATAAGGTCATTTTTGACACTAATGATAGGATAGTGATGACCTTTTGAAAGCAGTACCTTCTAACAGCTATTACCCACAATTCCCTACACAGACTTTCCTTAATTAAATGGTACCCTAGGCTTTTCAACTAAACTTGAGCTTAAATGCTTGTGAAGGTGACTGGGACTGGGACAGCGTGTGGGTGTCCTCAATTTACTCTCTCTGCTTTTATTCTAGGAGTTAAGCCCAGATAACAACAAGATCATGTCTTGGGCTCCTAGTAATTTACAAACATGGTTATCTAGAGAAAATCATTAACATTTTCAAAACAAGAGAGGAAAAAACAATCACATTTTCAGAGGCCCTGAGTTCACGCTCCAGTGCTAGTGTATGCACACATGCATGCAAGTGTGCACATGCACACACACATACACACACCAGTAACAACTTGATCCACAATAGTTAAAGGATAAATGCATAGTTTTTGAAAATGTTACACTGCACTTACTAAAGTATTTTCCATCTACCTTGGATTCCTTCTCAACATGGAGAAGAATCAGTCTTCCTCCAAGAGTAGGGGAACAGAGAAGGTGATTTCTCCAGTGTTAAAAGGAACAGTAATTTTTGTTTTTTGTTTTTTTTTTTCCTTTTTGGGGGTTTAACATGGTTTCTGGCTGCTTTTCTGAGTGCAAAACTCTGACCTGCGTTTGGCCATTATTGCAACCCCTCCGACAAGATTTCCACCTCAAAACAAACTGTTATGGAGACATAAGTTGTTTTTGTAAGAAATAGGAGATTGATTGAGGACATTTAGGAAGTGGCAGACAAACTAATCCACCAGAAGCTTCACCTGCAACCCTAATTATACAGAACAAGTCTTAATGAGGAAAGATAGAACAATTGAAAAGAGACTGCAGCAACTCTTTTCCTAAGACTGGTGACCTTTCTAGCAATCGTGAAGAATGATTATTCTTATTGTTTTAGCAAATCAAATGGAACACTCTTCTTAATTGAGGGTTTCTGTAATCTCATCATTTGAATGATTATTGCCTATCTAGAAATATATGCAGAAACATTACCAAATCACCTTATTTTGTCTGATTTCTTTATTTAGTTTCCAAATACAATTGACTTAACATCTTTAGAAAATAAATATGCCATCAAGAGTTTGAAAACGGTGGCTTGTTGAAATATAACACTTCTGAGTCATAAGGGGGCAAACTTAAAATGTTAAGGTCCTTGCTCAATGGTTTTTCTATTGACAGATAATCAGCTTTCCTGATGAAGTGTTTCATGACACCACTTAAACATAGAATTCTACACTACTTAGATAAATAAAGCAACCTCATGTAGGCCTTTCAGAAACTATGTTTTTTCAAAGGCAAAATCAATGTGTTTAATACAGTGCATTGCATTTAGAGTTAGAGTGATGTCAAAATGAAAAAAAGTTAAGCACATGTATTTTTAGGGGGCTTGTGGAAGACAAATGTTTTTCTAAAGGTTCTGTCAGACATTTCTCCTTTCTGTTTGGATGAAAAGTTTAAGTGTAATTTAGGTGTCTGGGTTCATAATTGTGTGAAAAGACATTTGAATAAATGTCCTGCCTTCTTTGGAAAGAATAGAAAATACTACACAATAAAGAAATTTTGAAGATATCATGTGACTAGGCCTAGGCAATTTATAAAGAGTACAGCAGGGAACAAATTGATATTTTCATTTAACAGATGATATTTTAGCCAGTCTAGATAGCATATTATTTGTTAAAGGAAAAAATACTGTAAATTGAGTCATATTACAGGTTATGCCTATCTATATGTGCCATTTATACTGCATGACTTAACTCAACATGTCTTCTTTCATTTTTGAGAGGACTTATTACCATGTCCTTTCTGGGCTTTTCCTTTGTATTTTATTTATAGATAGTAAAAGAAATTCATGGCAGAGGTGTAGAAGCACAATATTAAATTATTTTGAGAGTTGGTTCCAATATTGACTGGGTGCTAGAGATAGGATTAATATAGTTACTGATATTTTTCAATGGCTTTTACATAAAAGTTGATAGGTGCCTAATTAATTGCCACAATATTTTCTACTCTATCAATATTTTTATAGAACCCATAAGTTCTTTAGTCTCCATAGGAGACTTATTATGCAAAACATATTTTAGGGTATGGTCCACAATGAATCAACCTAAATACAACTCTACAACCACTGAAAGCTATAAATGAAGGAAAGTTTGTACTATAATTTTTCTCAAGACATCTCACAGAATATGTGTGTAATATAAAAAAACACACAATTACATTACTTCATTGTTAGCTTGATTAGTAAAGATTTCTGAAAAGATCTGTGTTGGGTAATTCCATATGAAATTTCTTGAATACAGGAGATTGCCATGTGTCCTTTCTTACTGATAGTTTTCTACTCAGCTGGGAAGAACAAAAGTGGAGAAATTTTGAAATAGTGTCATATTCCTCAGACCCATTTGATATTAAAAAAACATGTCAGTATATAATATGAAGAGTGGTCATTTTTCTAATCCAGTACCATATTCTAAGTATTTAGCAGTTATAAGTGACATGACTATTTCAAAGTCAGTTTTGAACTTTATAGCCTACCAACTACAAAAATTCTTGTTAATGCAAAATATTGGCTTTAAATGCGAGATAAAATATTTGACAAGACGGTTTTGAGCTTTACATCTATGAGATCAATGCAGAAAATAGTATTTCTATATTGAACATATCTCCTGTCAAGACTTCAACAAGCTATGGAATAATTCAGTTCTTAGTCAGTTTCACAAGATTGTGTGCCATTTTCCTCTGGAGGCGGTGGTTGTCATAAAACAGACCATTTTATTCTACATGTTTTCAGCAAAATGAATCATTTGAAGAGATCTGATTACAAACTATATTTCTACATGTTGTAAAAAAGTTGATTTTAAAATCTGTTTTACAAATCAATGTAAAAGAAGCATAATTGATAATAAATTATTAGAAGAAACAAACCAGAAAATTATGTCATTCTGACATAAAGGCACATATATTATCAATTAGATCAGCTAGAGTACTTGACATTTAAAAGTGATTTATTCTAATTCAGACATGTCATATTTAGTAATTATTTTGAGGTTCGGCTTAAATCAGAAAACTGGCATGCAGATAGTTTGGAATGTAATCTCACAAGAAATAAACTGTAAAATACTAGTAGTTCACTCTTTAGAAGACACCAGGGTCAGAATTAAGTGTTCAAAAAAGGTGTGTCAGGAAAAATACATTGTGAGAATGTTGTAATGGGTGACATACATCAAGATGAAGTATATTCATAAATTGTTGTGTTTAATGGCAACTCCTTTGTACAACTACTTATAATAAAAAAATTAACATGCATTTTATACCCTTTATATTCAATACATGTGAAACAAAAGAATTTTCTAAAGAAAGTGTGCTTTTAGGACTGTTTGATAACTATATTCAAAATATTGCTCATATATGCACATATTTTCTCTTTTTTTTTTTTTTTTTGGCCAGTCCTGGGCCTTGGACTCAGGGCCTGAGCACTGTCCCTGGCTTCTTCCCGCTCAAGGCTAGCACTCCGCCACTTGAGCCACAGCGCCACTTCTGGCCGTTTTCTGTATATGTGGTGCTGGGGAATCGAACCTAGGGCCTCGTGTATCCGAGGCAGGCACTCTTGCCACTAGGCTATATCCCCAGCCCACATATTTTCTCTTAAGGTATTAAAATTGAGCAACTATTAAGTGTATCATCAAATATTAAGATTGGATATGTGAAAAAAAAACTTGGCTATATAGCTATAACTTTACCCAAGTAGTTGTTTCTGAAATTACTTTTTCTGCAAACTCTCCTGTTTTAATCTTCATTTAATTGGGATTTTTTTTGGGTGGGGGGTCGGTGGTGAGGCTTGAACTCAGGGCCTAGGTGCTGTCCTTGAGCTTTTTCACTCAAGACCAGTGCTACTACTTTGAGCCACAGCTCCACTTTGTTTTCTAGTGTTCATTGGAGAAAAGAGTCTCATGGACTTTCCTGAACAGGCTGACTTCCAACTGCAATCCTCCTGAGTCGTTAGGATTACAGGTGTGAGCCACTGGCGCCCAGCTTAAATTTCTTTTATAATACCCAAATTATTTTGTTTTCATCCTGATTCATCACAGAATCTCCCTGCTCTAACCTGGCATCTTCTCCATCGTGAGGAATCAGAACTATAAGACATGAAGTGTTCCTCCTTTGGAGTGACTACAACTCACCAGAGGGTCTTTCATCTTCGGGTGCAAATGTTGTTCTCCAAAATTAGTGTCCTGATCTTGTTATCATCTCAGACAAAGCTGGACATATTCATTGTGTTTGATGAATAAAAACATTTTTAATAACTGTGGCACTAGTTCTTTGTTTCATTCAGACTCTGCCTTAACAGTGATGATCTTTTGTACTGATCTGATTTCATATTGTACATTGCTATAGTACAGTTCTGTTCTGGTGGCTCTTGCACACTTTCAATAACTTTTAGATCTCTAGGAAGTGCTTTTTTTTTCCTCAGTGAGACTGAAATGAAAGTAAGAAGTGTATATGTGCACTAAAATGTATGGAAATAAACAACTTTCCCTGATACCAATTAACTATCTAAATGTATACAAGTTTTCTTTACTTCACCGTATTGGACTTTCTCGTCTAGTATACATGAATTTCTTGATATGCAATTCAAATGTTTTAGAATAGTTTTGCATTTGTAGAATTGCAAAGGCAGTTTCAGAGTTTAATATCCTCTGCATCTACTTGCTAATATCTACTTGCTAATATTCTCTATTGCTAATATCATAGTATATATCCAATAATTAATTTTCCAATAATTACTTTTCTAAAGTCTATACTTCATCCAGATTTTCTTAGTTCTTACTTAATATTTTCATTCTGGGCCCTATTCAGGGTACCACACTATTTTTCATACTTCTTTAAGCTCCTCTTGATTCTGACAGTATCTCAAATTTTTGGTGCTGCTGACCTTAGTGAGAGAAAGTCATTTTGATGACTTCATGCTAGGAGTACTACTCAGGGACTTGGTAAAATATCTCCATACTTATGGTGTATATAATGTCCGTTTCATGGTGTTTTTAAGAGAAAGACCACAGAGAAGATGAAAGGCCACTTTTAATCATATCAAAATATGTGTGCATATTATTGACACCATGTTGACCTTAATTCTTGACTGAGGTAAGTCTGGTCAGGTTACTTCACCATCAGAATAACCCCTTTGCCCCATATCCATTCCATAGTAGTTAGAAAGAACTTTCTAAGTGGAGTCAACTTTCCAACTCTGAAAGTTACATGCTACCTTCTTATATTCAAAATAAGTATACAAATTACTACAGATTCACTTAGAATTTTTTTATTTTATTTACTTGTATAATAATATGAATGGTAACTCAGTTCATTCTCCCCATAGACAGTTTAGACTTTAGGATATAATTCAATATTGTTCTATTTCTCAGTTCATTCTGGATCATTGGAACTCTTCCATTAATTTTTTTTAATATAAGCACTTCCTTACTTTCTGGCACTACAAGGTATTCCAGGCTCATTTTGTATATTCCTTGCACCCGTTCTAGAATCAGCCAATTTCCCTAGAGAATGGTGTTAGAAACTAATACATGGGCACTAGGTATGATTTTACAACTTAACGACTGACAGGGATTTTCAAGTTAATATTAAAATTAAAACAAGCTCTGCTTTACAGCTACTGTGTAAAATATAAATACAAGCATACAAAATATAAAAAATAAACATCATCAACAACAACAAAAACCCAACTGTTTCAATAATACTTTCCTTCATTTCCTCAGAGTGGCCTCAACCACTCAAATGCCTTCTGAATAGGTCATCCAGGTCCTAAAGCTGTGTTGGATGTGTAGTTTCCAAAAAGAATTTTGAATTACTCCTTCCTTGTTTTTCACTTTCCTAGAAAACAGCGATAACGGTAGGCAGAGTGTGTAATTTAATACATTTTCTCCACAAAACTTGTGTTTGAGCTACCATTATTTTGCATTTAGGATGATGTCTTCCTTATCTTGAGCTTTGAACTTATTTCTTGCTCTGCTTTAAATACTATTCCACAGATGTAAACACTTTCTTTTTAATTTCAAGGTTTTAAAAAATACGTTCACCTCACAGGGAAATCCTGTGATTAACTTTCTTCCATCATATTGTCTTAATTATTCCATTTTAACATATCACATGAGCATTTGATAATCCTCGTGCCTGCTTTTCCTTTACCTCTGGATTTCTCTGCTGCTGCACTAGGATGTGGAGAGTATCTGGCTTGCTTACTGATGAGTGCCCAGTTCCTCACACAGTGCTGGAACATTTTGAATGAAGAGATTCATACTGAAAAGGGCATCATTGGTCACCTATCTGTTTTTGCATTTTTTGTTTTTATTTTTTGTTGGTCTTGGGGCCCCCGGCCCTCTGTCTGAAAAAATTACAATACTACCACATTAACTTTCAGGAGTGAATGTTTGGAAGATTCCATTCACACATACTTTTTTTTTTTTTTTTTGCCCGTCCTGGGTCTTGAACTCAAGGCCTGAGCACTGTCCCTTGCTTCTTTTGCTCAAGGCTAGCACTCTACCACTTGAGCCACAGCACCACTTCTGGCTTTTGCTGTATATCTGGTCCTGAGGAATCAAACCCAGGGCTCCATGTATACGAGAAAGCACTCTGCCACTAGGCTACAGTCCCAGCCCCACACATACTAAATGATATATATATTACATAATTATTATATAATATATAGTTATATATATTAGAATTGCACGCTCATAAAATAGTAAATACATCACCTGAGTAATGTAAGAGAATCCATAAAAATAATCATTGTTCCCCGAAGAAGTAGAAAGCAATCTCACTTAGCTTTCTTGTTCACAGCAAGCATTCTACCACTGGAGCCATACCTCTAGTTCTGCTTTTTGATGAGTAATTGGAGATGGAGTCTCCTGGATTTCTCTTCCCAGGCTGACTATTTAACATGATCCTCCAGGTCTCAGCCTCCTGAGTAGCTAGGATTATAGGTCTGACCCAAGACACATTTATTTTCCTTTTTTTCTCAAGTTTTAACAAGGATTTGTTTTAATATAACAGTATTAAAGTAGACAGAATAGGAGATGAGAGGGAAACATTTCTTATTCTTCATGCAGGAAGTGGTGGTTAAAGACTCCAACAAAGCTATTTTCATCAGCATCATATCACAAAGTTCATTCTCGCAGAGACTATGAAATGTCGGCTTAAGCCATATGACTTCTTTTTCTAGGAAGGTAGTTCACGAATCTTCCAGAAAGAGCTAACAAGGCACCTTAGTGTGACAGTGAAAGCACCCTCTGGACCTCAAATGTAGGCACTCAGTTCAAATTTGAATTATTGTTATTATACCTGGTGTTGCTTCAAGTGATTTCCTTTTCCACCAAGTCACCATATAAAAGTATAGAGTGCTCTGTGAGGATAATAATGCTCTCAATGACATACAATATCTCCACTAATATTCAGAACCATCTCTGTTCCAAGCACTGAAAACAGCATTTTGTGAATCAACATTCAGTTTAGGCTTGTTCCTATAGAAATTATCTTGCTATTATCATCATATCCGCAGCAGGGGTTTCTCAGTGACATGGCCTTGTTTTATTGGTTGGTGCTCTACCACTTGAGCCACATCCCCAACAATTTTTTCCATTAGTATTTTTTTACCAAGGCCTCATGTATATGCCCTGGCTGTCTATACTGTGACCTACCTATTTGTGCTTGCTGTGTAGCTAGCTGACAGGTGGTTAACCCTCCCATGTCCAGCTACTGATTTGAGAGGGGGTCTTATGTTTACACTCAGTCTGACCTTGCAGTGTAATTTTTCCTAATTTCTTCCCCCTGAATAGCTCAGATTACTGGTGTGCAATATCAGCACCCTAAAAGTGAACCCCTTTGGACATTTAATGAACACTTAATAACAAATGAATGACTGGGATATAATGAAGGTCTGGTTTGGCAATGGGTACTACTGAGCAGCAGTTGGACAGAGGATAACATGGGTGATATATTATATACATGTGCACAAGCAGAACAACAAAATTGCTATAATTGTTTTAAGAAGTAAGCAGGGAGGATAAGGGAGAATGATAAGATGGCACGAAGTTGTTGGGGTATACTGTATGCATGTACCAAAATATCAAAATGAAACTCTCTTGAACAGCAAATATATGCTGATAAATGTTTTAAACAAGCCCACAAAACAAGTAGTATATGATTCCACTTGTATGAATAGTAGGGAATAGGAAACTTATAGGAGAAAACAAGATTATTTTCCTAGGGATGGGTGTGTTAGAGAAAAATGGAAATTGAATTGCTAAAGGATATACTTAAGGAAGAGTGAAATTAAAAACTTAGGAGAGAGTTAGCTTTGTTGATCTGGGTTGAAGTAATGACTTCTTACCCATGGGACCACTTTAAATGTATGATCTTCGATCTGACAGAATTTATTTCTGGAGTGATAGAATGTTCAAAAGCCAGTTTTGAAGATGGTTTCACAACTATGAATGTACAAGTATCTCCTTGAGTGGTTAAAGTTAACAAACTGAATAAGTGAAATATACCTCAATATAGATACTAAAATGCATTTTAAAGATTTATGTTAATAAACACATACAATTCTATTCAATAAATACTGGGATATGGAGGAATGTGGGAAACACAGCAGAAATTCTGACTAACTGTGGAAGGAATGCTCAATCAAGTGTGCAGATGAAAATTTATTTTATGTAAAAATAACAAATCAGTCACTGAATTTTTAAATCTATCTCTTTTTTAAACAAAAAAAATCTTACTTCCATGACTTGGTAACATAGTTTATTCCATCTGAACACTGAAGAATCTCTCATTGTAAAATAAATTGGCCTTTACCTGGTTAGTGACAAATACAGAGCTCAAGAAACTTTTTGCCTAAATAAGTAATTCTGTTTTCTCCAGCTGGTATTACCAATCCTCTTTGATTTGTAAATTAATCTGAAGCATGCCTGGGAAGTAGCCTCTTGATGTTATGTAAGTCTACTGGGCTATTTATGTTGGCAAGCCTTGTCTGCTCACACAAAATGAAGAAGAATGGACAAGCAAGAACTGAAGATCTCACTCCATCACCCTGCCGCATTGCATGAATTCAAATCCCTTTTAAAGTTAACAGTCATATAACAACTCCCCCTTTTATTTAAGAACTCAAAATTTTCAGTGAATAAATGGCACAATTACTGAGTCCTTTTCCAAAGTAATTAAATGGAGTATCTTCTCAGCTTTGAATATGAGTTCATTTATATTGTTACAGTTGACTATGTCCATTTCATTTCCACATTTCTCCTTTTCTTCCCACTTAGGTAATTTGTCAATAATGGCTTATATCCCTAACTAATGCTCAGAGAATTTCTGTTTATGAATAGCAATGCATGTTGGTCTGTCATGTCAAGATACTTAGATCTATGTTCTTTCTCAGTTACTGTGAAACTCAAATGGTGCAAAAGTCAGCTACTTGGAGATAATAATAACATTACTAACATAAAACATTACAAATAGAGAAGTAAAGATATGGGCTGGGGATATAGCCTAGTGGCAAGAGTGCCTGCCTCGGATACACGAGGCCCTAGGTTCGATTCCCCAGCACCACATATACAGAAAACGGCCAGAAGCGGCGCTGTGGCTCAAGTGGCAGAGTGCTAGCCTTGAGCGGGAAGAAGCCAGGGACAGTGCTCAGGCCCTGAGTCCAAGGCCCAGGACTGGCCAAAAAAAAAAACAAACAAAAAAAAAAAAAAAAAAAAAAGAAAGAAAAGTAAAGATATAAAGCATGTTTTTCTTCTTCTAGAAAAATCTCTACCATGTAGCATTTGAAAGCACGAATAAGTTTGTGTCACCTAAGTTCCATTATTTTTTAACATATTTTTTAAATTAATTGATTTTTTAAATTTACTCTTATTGCCAAGGTGATGTACAGAGGGGTTACCATTACACAATTAGGTAGTGAGTACATTTCTTGTCATACTTGTTACACCTTCCCTCATTTTCTCTCACCTTCCCTCCCTCCCAGCCTGCTAGTTGTACAGTTCCTTTCCAATATATTGTCTTATGAGTATCACTATTGCATTGGTTCGCTCTTTATTCTTTGTCTCTCCATTCTGATGATCCGTTTCCCTTCCCTAGTTCAGATAAACATATATACAATACCTAGTGTACCAGAATCATATACAGTAACAACAGGGGATAAGCCATAGGAAATTCACATAGTACTTTAAAGATAACAGCAACAATAAAATCATCTTGTTTCCATATCTTGGAGTTCATTTTGCTTAGCCTCATCTTATATAATCATAAGTACATAGCTGTTGAGCTATCGTGATCCTCTGCTAGGACGATCCTAGACATTTTTATGTTTATTTAGTAATTATTTGGTTTTAGAAACATGATGTAAAGTCACTGACCCAAACATGTAGAACTACCATTTGAAAAGAAGTTTGTTATTTTACAGACACAAGCTCTGCTTTTTAGTTTGTTTTTTTCTTTTTTCCCCTAACATCCACATAACAGGGAGACCATGTGCCTTTGTTCTAGGTGTGCAGGTGTCCTTGTGGTATCCTGGAACCTATTGCTCTAGATAGATGCCAACAATGGTATGACTGGGTCAGAGGGTATGTCTATGCTGAGTTTTTTGAGGAACCTCCATACTGTTCTCCAGAGTGGTTGTACTAGTTTACACTCCCACCAGCAGTGCATTATTTAATGTCTATTTACAGTAGTCACTTTACAGTTTAGATGTTGGAAAAACCTGAGGTATGGTATCTAGAAGCTAGGAGAGTCAACCATCAGCTTAGAATTTTTCACAGGCCTTCTCTTTCAAGAGTTTGGTTTCAGGTACTCACGCAATTCAAAAATCATTTCTCACAGGGAAAACAGCCATTTCTTCTAAATGAACTATCTCTTTCACTTTGGTTATTTTCTTGTGAAGAAAAAATAAAATCTTTAAATTGCTCACTAGGATAATTAGAAGCAGGCAGGGCTGGCTGTATAGTAGGTATGGGGGATTTTTCAAGGGCACTCATGTCAGAAACTTTGTTGAATGCAGGGTTGTACATAGGGAAATGCTGCCGCTGTGAGTCCCTACGGATTTCAGTCCTTTGCCAACATGAATGAACGGCATTGTGCACAATACACCGCTCTGTTTCTAAGCAAAACATTGATGTGGTTAGTGTCGGTCGTTTCTTCTATCTTCACAGTTTCCAACTTAAAAAAGGAAAAAGAAAGAAAAAAATGAATTCTAAGCTTTGTAATGTTACACATTCAGCATACTGGCCTGGGAATTCTCTATCCAGAAAAAAGAAAAGTATGATAGTTAAAATATTATGTAAATCTATTGTTCTCAAGGGGAACAAGAAAACACTCTACAACGGCAGTGTGTCATACCAGTATAATATTTTGGAAGATAGATATTTATTTTAATTAATTATTAATATGTACTTCTCTGTGGTATTTTAATATATATATATTGAATGAAGAAATGTACAGCCCTGAAGTAACTTTTTAAAATAATCAATGTACCTATTGATAATGAAAACAATTCACAGATACCTGGGCAAATAAGTATGGAGCTGGAGACATTTAACAAAAGGCCTCTTGGAAATGGGCTACTGGGCAGCAAACTAACTACGAAAACTTTGGGTATATTTTTCTCTTTGATGATGAGAAAGTTGGAAAATGTAACTCATTCTTTTAGGCATCTCTGAGGGAGAAGATGGGTGTGTGTAAAATGAGACACGTTTAAATAAAATCTTCTGAGAGCGTTGTTCTTTCCCCATGCTATTCCCTATTATTTCTCAGCTCTGAACACAGCCCCCCAAAATTAAAGCTCTTTAAGAGATTCTTGAAGCTCTCTGTTTTTATCTTACATCTGTTTTCTTTCTTTAACTAAATATGTCCTAGAAATTCTGAACAATCATTTAGCAATACAGAAGTATCAATTTAACAAACCTAAAGATTGTTCATACTTTCAAGATACATATTCAAAACCAGCTGTCACCGATGGTTACAAGAAAATTTATCTGTGTTGGCCAAACAGCTTAATTTTTCTGCTTCTATAAACAAAGGGAGGCTACCTAAAGGAAAGCCTTTGCTTTAGGCATACTGAATAGGTTCAACAAAATTTAATGAGAAATGAATATAACTAAAATAGATTTCCAATTTTAGTGAAGACAGAGTTATGTATAGCCTACATAGACTCCAACCATAAAACAATGATATTGATGGATAAAATTTATGAAGTGGCTATTTGTACCCAGTAGGAAACAGAAAGAATGAAAACCCGTGCTAGGCACTACGCAGCTGCCTGAACTCTGTCAGAGATTGTTCTGTATTGTCATAAGGGGGTAGCCATCAGAGAGCCATGGTCTCATTGGGCAGAAGAAAGAGATCAGAGCTCGGAGTTTTTAACAACGTAGAAAGTTATAGGTCAGAGCCACATAGTGATGTCATTGAATCTTTAGCTAAGTATTCATTCATATATGGAAGGGGAGACTTTGTGAGGACCTGCACAAAAGAGTTGTCTTTAGAAAGGCCCAAATAATATGGGAACGGCTGAAGTTCCATCTATCATATAAAAAATTACCCAACTCATTCAATTAAAATCCCAGAAAGGCTTCTCCTTATAAATAGATGCAAGGTAGCCTCAAAGAATCACGTTAAATCAGCACTGCCAAATCACCAAACTTGCTTGAATGTAAAGAAGTAGTTCTAATTGTAATTTTTTTTAATGAAAGCTTTTGAAAAAGAAATTGAGATTCTCAAAAATGTATCATAGGATGCTGCTGTTTAAAATACTGTAAAGCCAAAAAGATTGAATGACTGACACCATTGTAGGAGTTAGCAGAGTGGTGATTTCAAGGAACTATGTAAATAGATTTTAAAAATTAACAGGAAGGGGCTGGGAATAGAGCCTAGTGGTAAAGTGCTCTCCTCGTTTACAGGAAGCCCTGAGTTCGATTGGCTAGCACCACATATATAGAAAAAGCTGGAAGTGGCACTATGGCTCAAGTGGTAAAGTGCTAGCCTTGAGCAAAAAGAATCCAGGGACAGTGCTCAAGCCCTGAGTTCAAGTCCCAGGGCTGGCAAAAACAAATTAACAGGAAGGTAGATAAAATACATGAAAGGATATTCGTAAAGTCAAACATGGCAGAAAAGAAAGATCTGGGAAGAAAAATGTCTATAAAATTTAAGAGATTAAAGAGGCAAAATAATCTCCAAACAACAGGGCCAGGCCCTGAGTTCAAGCCCCATGTCTGGGTGGGAGGGGGGGAAGAAGTGCTGATACATTTATCAAACCAATGGAAGCAAGAAATGTCTTTTAGTACAAATATCTGAAAAGAAATACTTATCCTTGAATTCTTCTCACAGAGGGAATAACAATGACAATGTAAACAAAATGAAGACACTTCTTTTTTTAATTAAACTTTTTTCTTGATTGTCAAAGTGTGGTACAGAAGGGTTACAGATTCATATGTAAGGCAGTGAGTACGTTTCTTGTTCAACTTGTTACCTCCTCCCTCATTTCCCCCCTCCCCCTTTTCCTCTCCCCCCCAAGAGTTGTGCAGTTGATTTACACTAAATGGTTTTGTAAATATTGCTTTTGGAATGGTTTGTCTTTTTGTCCTTCGTCTCACAATTTTGATATTCCCTTCCCCTTCCCCAGTTCTAATACCCATATAAACAGTATCCAGGTTATTTGGATGAGATGTAGTGGTAGCAGGGGTACAACCAGAGGCAGGGTATACAAGAGAAACAAAAAGAAACAACACAATCAATCAAACAAACCAAACAGACAAGAAAAAAAATATAAAAGGTAGGGTTTCACATGGCATGTTGATAATAATTACAACAGTGGTATAAATCTTGTTTCCTGTAATGTGGAGTTCATTTCACTTGGCATCATCCTATGGGGTATTTTGATCTTATACCATGACTAGCCTAATCATGTACTAGCTATTCCCTATGAGGGACACCACACTTCAATTCAATGGCTATAGAAATTTGACCCAAGAAAAACTTAAACAAAGGACATGCCAAAGCAAAAGTTTCTGACTAGAGGAAGATAAGTTCTGCCCATGAAAACAGAGAGAAACAAAACTGGCATATAAAGGTATAATCTTTTCCTATTTTAAAAAATCTTTAAAGCACAAAGATATAATGGTTTGTTTAAAAGTTATTAGTAACAGTGCATTTGGGCAGTGAATGCCCAACGTATGATACTGTAACCTCTCTGTACGTCAGTTTGATAATAAAAATTTGAGAAAAAAAAAAAGAAAGAAAGTTTAAACTTTGTTATTTCATTCATTTTTATTATTTTATTTTAAAGGTTTATTATTTTAAAACTCTTTCATTATATATGAAGTTGTAATTCATTTTGAAGTTAGACTTGAGATATTAACAATAAAGATTATAATCCTTTGATGTAAAACTGAAAGTAAAATAAACAGATGAGTTCAAAACAGGAAAAGGGTAGCATTAATAAAAAAAGTAATCAATACAAACAACATCAGAAGAAGGATGGGACAAGAAAAGAGTGGTCTGATCTCATATAGTATGTATGTTATTATAATAGAAGAAAATTAAAAGAAAGCTTTGGAAAATCTCAAAATCTGGTAAAATCCGTCAACATGTTCATCAATAATTTAAAATAAGATTTAGTAAAAGTAGAAAATGCTAAGAGTGAAGAGTAGCTAAGACATGTAAGGTAAGACTGGTAGCCATGAGCTCTATGAGATTATTTAAATTAAAAAGCAGAATTTCAATGGTTTATATTAAAAAAGAAGGTATACAATCAAGTATATAAATTCTACCATAAAAGTAGTAAAAAACTACTTAATTAAATACAAACAAATAAAAGCAAATAGCAAACATTACAGAATGAAAGAAGTACCTACAGACAAACAACAGAGAAAAAAATAACGAAATACCTTTGGGTGTATGGAAATATTAACCCCTCCTGCCCAAAAGAATATGATACAAAATAACCTTGGTAAATTCCTAACTTGATTGGCCAAGGATGAAAAACAAAAGGAGACTAAAATATAACATCAGGACAGAAAGAAGTAGCAGCAATAGAGAAACTATAATTATGAACAACTTGGTGAATATAAAATCTGCTACTCATTTAAAAAAAGATGCATTCATTGAAAAACAATTTAAAAGACTTGACACAGGAATAATTAAAATAACTGTATTTCCTAAAGGTATTGAATTTTTATAATTAACAATTTTCTCACAATGAAACCTTCAGGTGCAGATGGCTTTACTGCTGAATTTGAGGAAACAGTCACAGAAGAAGTAGAATGAATCATAGTCTTTCAAAAATATTGGAGAAGGAAATTCATTTTAATTCATCTTATGAGGTCAACATAACCTTGATAGTAAAACTAAACAAGGATAAAAATCACTAAGTAAAATTCCAAACCAGTATATTTAGACACAATTAACAGAATATTTTTATTCCGTTAATGTTTTATGTTAGTAAAATCTAGCAATGCATAAAAAAGAAAAAGTTGAGTCTATTTTTCTAAATAGAAGTCTATTCTAACAGTTGCAATCAATATAACTGATCACATGAATAGAATACTTGAGAAAATAATATGAAAATGTCAATAGGTCTAGAGAAAAGTATTTCATAAAATTAAATCCACATTCATGATAGCAAGGTAGGGATGAGAAGGCAGAAAATTTTCTTGGACAAATAAGGGTATCTATGAAAATTCTTTTTCTTTGGAGCTTGAGCTCTGGGCCTAGGCAATGTCCCTGAGCTATTCAGCAAAAGGCTAGAGCTCTACCACTTGAGCCACAGCACCACTTCTGGTTTCCTGGTGAATATTTAGAGATAACAATCTCATGGACTTTCCTGCCCTGGCTGGGGCTTTGAATCTGGATCCTCAGATCTCAGCCTCCTGAGAGCAAAAGGTCACATATTTCATAAGTAGGAACCCCAAACAAAGTAAATTCATTGTTGTGCCAGTATTGAGGCTTGTACTTAAGGCCTGGATACTGTCTCTTTGCTTTGCTCTACCATTTGAGCCATAACTTCTGGCTATTTCCTTGTTAAATGGAAATCATTCTCACAGACTTTCCTTAGTGGGCTGGATTCAAACCACAATCTTCAGATTTCAGCTGGAAAGTAACTTTAAATTAAATCTTGGAACTACTAATTGGATGAGTGAATAGTACCAACTACAAAAATAGAATAAAAATAAGTTTGTCTATATGAACTAATACTGAGCAATTGGCAAATGACCTAAAGCTTCCATTTATGGAGCATCAGAATTGTAAAAATTATGGAATTACACTGAACAAAAAATAAATTTCAAGATTCCTATATGAAGAACCACACAGAGATTTTTTTCAAGAGTTGACATTAGAGAAACATTTCATGTTAATAAATTGGAACATGCAATATTATTTGTTAGCCAACATAGGTCCTAAGAAAATCTTAAAGGAGTGTGTGTATGTGAGTGTGTAAGTGTATATGTGTGTTGGTCCCAAGGCTTGAACTTAGAGCCAGGGCACTATCTCTGCAATTTCTTTGTTCAAGGCTAGTAACTCTTATCACATGAGCCACAGCTCCACTTTAGCTTTTTGGTAGTAGAGTTGAGATAAATTTCACAGGCTTTCCTTCTTGGGCTGCCTTTGAACTGCTGTCCTCAGATCTCAGCCTCTTGAGTAACTAAAATTACAAGCAATGTGCCACTGGAACCAAGCTTCAAGTGGATTTTTTTGTACAAAAAAATCCTTCCTTCCTTACCCCTTTTAATTGTATTGTACTCTTCCTCTCAATATTAACTTTGTATAAGCATAAGGCATAAATAAGTATTTTGATACAATAATTTATACAACTGTGAAAAGTACAGATAATGTATCCACAAATATGACAAACTAAAATTGCACACACATTTTCAAACCCTATCTAATATAACATGAAACCGATATGTTTTAAGAAAAACATAGGGGCTGGGGATATAGCCTAGTGGCAAGAGTGCCTGCCTCGGATACACGAGGCCCTAGGTTCGATTCCCCAGCACCACATATACAGAAAACGGCCAGAAGCGGCGCTGTGGCTCAAGTGGCAGAGTGCTAGCCTTGAGCGGGAAGAAGCCAGGGACAGTGCTCAGGCCCTGAGTCCAAGGCCCAGGACTGGCCAAAAAAAAAAAAAAAAAGAAAAACATATAGTTGACAAAATTAAAATATTGACAGATTGTCACTTGCCCTAATTCCCAAGGCATTGAAATAAAAAAACAACAACAAACAGGATTCAAACTCCATTTTCATCCAACACAGAGAATAGGTGTCAATTAGATTCAAATACTCCCCATATGGTAGAGTAATATACAATCATGTCACAAAGTCATGCATGGAATTATTATTATGAAGTCAACATTCCTTTTCTCATCAAGTCCAAGGAAATTTAGTTATGATGGAAACATTTACCACAGTCACATTTTCATCATAACCAACACAAGCTAATACTCTATAAAATTACTCCCATGAATTAACTTTATGTCTGCAGAAAATGGGATTGTAGGTAATTACTGATTTCCATTCAAAATAAAAAAAGCAAATTATCTCCACCAACATAAATGCACCATAAATTGTTTGAGGCATAATAAAGAAATGAATTTCTGAAAGAAATATGGACCAAATCTGCCAAATTATTGTAAATAATAGCCCTTTTGAAATTAGGGCATGTAATTGCAATTGGCAAATGTTATCCTCTTAATGGTTACATTATTTGGGTAGACCAATAATCCTTACTGGTGTGCCATTCCTAGAAGATTGACAGGTCTTATACATTTTAATATCAAAATGCCATCAAATTTATATATAAAATGATTTACTGTTTTCAGCATCAGATTTGTCATAATGAAGTTGTCACCCATGAGTACAACATAATGACATTTTACTTGAAACACAAGGCTTTAGCAAATCAGAAAGAAGCTAATTTTCTTTGGCTATTTCTGAGTTTGTTGACAATTTTTAACTGTGTATACTTGGAATTCAAAGGATTGTTCCAACATATGGCCTCACGCATTTAATCTTAATGAGTGAAAAATAACCTTTACTACATGACATTTTAAATCAAGTGGAATAATCAACCTTATTCCAGCATAGTATTTTATAACAATTACCTATGATATTTTGAATAAGAATGTAACATCTGCATCACAAACTGTCACAGATAATAAAGGTGTGATCATTTTATTGTAAAACTCTCATGTTATCTAATGGAATCATCTATGCTATACAGTCATTTCTACTGAAGTATACAATTAAAATCAAACTTCCATTAAACTCAGAGTAGGTAACCATTGAATAAGTTGAGAGGCAATGAGTTAACTAATAAGTGGCCACTTTTTTATTTGCATGGTCCTTTAAGAGACATGGAGGTTAAATTTCTTGTTACCTTATTCTAGAATTCATTTCCTTATGACTTCTCTAAATATATAATAAATTAAATACATATATTTATACGTAAACAGATAGACATATACATGGTTAATAGGTGAGAGAGAAAGCGTGAAAGAGTCATATGCTGAAACACCATTTAAAAGAAAATTCCTCTAGGGATGCTGTTTTTAAAAAATAAACATATCAGAGGATTTTGAAATATTACACATAAATGTGAACAAGATACATATTCTTTTTTCTGAATAATTATTTATTTATTGTCAAAGTGATGTACAGAGTAAGGCAGTGGGTACATTTCTTGTACAATTTGTTACCGCCTCCCTCATTTCCCCTCTCTCCTTTCCCTTTTCCCTCTCCCCTCATGAGTTGTTCAGTTGGTTTACACCAAATGGTTTTGTAGGTATTGCTTTTGGAGTCATTCATCTTTTTATCTTTTGCCTCTCGATTTTTATATTCCCTTTTCCTTCCCTAGTTCTAATACAAGTATCCAGGGTGCTCAGATGAGATACAGTGATAGCACCGGGACAACCACAGGAAAGGGATACAAGAGGAACAACAACAAAAACGCTACCATTTCACATGACTTGTTGAAAATAATTACAACAGTGATATAACACTTATTTCCATAACGTGGAGTTCATTTCACTTAGCATCATGTTATGTGTTCATGAGGACATAGCTATTGGGCTCTTGTGATCTTCTACTGTGACTAGCCTAAACCTGTACTAATTATTCCCTATGAGGAAAACCATAGAGTCCATGTTTCTTTGGATCTGGCTGACTTTACTTTGTATATTTTTTTCCAAGTCATTCCATTTCCTTATGAATGGGGTAATGCCATTCTTTCTAATAGAGGCATAAAATTCCATTGTGTATATACCACGTTTTCCTGATCCACTCATGTACTGAGGGCCACCTGGGTTGGTTCCATATTTTAGCTATGACAAGTTGTGCTGCAATGAACATTGTTGTGCTGGTGGCTTTAGTGTGTTCTTGACAAGATACATATTCTGATAAAAGCACACACACAAAAAAATCCAATGGGAAAAAAGTACAAAACTATTTTCTCAATATAGTAAAGAAGCAGAGTGTTAGAAAAAAAATTTAATTAAATAGAAACTTCATGATGAAATACAAAAAGCTATTTTGTAATATTGACTAAATACTGGAATATATCTTTATATATAAATATGTATACAACTAAACTTATATAATCTTTATTTTTACATATATATTATATATAGTCTTTAAGACATTCAACAAGTCAATTTGTCAGTTTGTGAGTTTAATGCATCTTCATTAGTGCTACTCCTTCCATCATTCTTCTGTAACTCTCCCTACCCCATTCATCCACTCAAGTTACCTGGTTCCATCTTCATATATGTACATTGAATGTGATGACTGTACTTACCCACCATTCTTCTCTCCATTTGTCTGTCTACAGCCCTCTATGAATACATTTAACTCTTACCACCTCAGATAAAACATGTTTAGGCTTCCTACTTAAGTGTCAATTATTCAAAGAGTTACAACACTTCAATTCACCCCTGCATAGACCACAACTTATCTGGATTTTATACATATATATAATATATATATATATATATGTCTATGACCCAACATATGTTTTCGAGTGTGTTTAGACCTAATTCCCACATATGAAAGAAAATGTGTTTCCCTCATGACCAATCTCCACCTCAGATGTACTTCCTGTACTAGACCCAAAGGCAACTTTCTGGTATTCAAGAACTGAAGATCCACACTGAGATAATACATTTTGCAGGTGCGTCAAACAACCTTTTGTTCATTATTTCATAGTCTACTGGCATGTAAAACTCATAAAATAAGTTGTAAGCGTTCCTTCTGTTAATGTATCTTTTCTTTTCTTTTCTTTTCTTTTCTTTTTTTGCCAGTCCTGGGGCTTGAACTCAGGGCCTGAGCACTGTCCCTGGCTTCCTTTTGCTCAAGGCTAGCACTCTGCCAACCTGAGCCACAGCACCGCTTCTGACCTTTTCTATATATGTGGTGCTGAGGAATCGAACGGCGGGCTTCATGTATATGAGGCAAGCACTCTTGCCATTAGGCCATATTCCCAACCCCCTAATGTATCTTATATCAAAATTTAATTCTCATATCCAGCCCAAGCTCTAGGAGGTGACACTGTGGTGGAAGTTTCCAGCATGGCACTAGTAGCTCACAGCTACAATCTTAGCTACTGAGGAGACTGAGATATGAAGAGCAAGGTTCAAAGCCAGCCTGGGCAGGTGGGACTCTTATCGACAATTAACCAGCAAAAAGCCAGAAATGGAGATCTGGCTCAAATAATAAGACTTGAATGCAAGAACAAGCAAGACTGTAAGGCCCTGAGTTCAAACCCCACTACCAGGACAGGCATGTGCATACATGCCCATGTGTGTGCACATGCACACACACACGAGAATGCACACACAGTTTCCATCCCCTATAATGACAAATAAATCAAATAAATTTAGAGAAACCTATTTTACTTTTGCAAAGACTAACTGCGGGAGCTATATACCTGCCTGTTTGTTTTCTTTTCAATTTTGGATTGTGTTGACATGGATATGGAGATGTGTCTAATGAGCTATAGTAATAATCGCTAAGAATTCCCATTTCATTTTACATGGCAGCTTCATCAGGATGATTAGATTTTCTGATGAAATAGATTTCATTTCTAAATCTCTATTTTACCTAAAGTTCCCCTTCTAAATCTTTACTATAAAAACATTTGTAAGGTTAAGAAAACTAGACATTCAACTTATTCTAAGTGATTTATTTTTTAAATCATTGCCTTAAAAGGCTAGCCAGAAACCTGCAAGATGTTAAGGTAAGAAAAAGCCTAGGCAGGTACAGGTCATACTGTAAAGACTAGGTAAAGAAAATTATTTAAGCATCACTTTCGTCATCTATATAACATGGTAAGAAATACAACTACTTCAATGTGAAACCAAGAGAATGGTACAATGTACATAAAATGATTAGCATGGCAATAGCCATGTCTCCATGAAAGTCTTCAAAACCAGGACTATAACTCAGATTTTCTTTTGTAGAAGCTGAAAACAGTTGGTGGTAAAACAAAATATGAAGCTTCAGTTCTAACGTGGGCTAAAATATATTTGATGTATAATATTGTTTCTATGGGAACTTTCACTATAAATGAGTTAATTTTACATTGTTGGCATGTTATATTTGATAAAAAAATACATGGAGCAGAGGTGAAAGACAAGTCAATGCACAATGTCTAACAAGTAATTTACTTGCTTCTGTACATGCAGTAAATACAGAGGGCACCTACCATATATTCATTGGGAATTGTATTCTTGATATATTTTTAAATTTTTTCCTTAACTGTCAAAGTGAAGCACAGAGGGGTTACAGTTTCATATGTAAGGCAGTGAGTACATTTTTTTGTTCAACTTGTTACCTCCTCCCTCATTTTCCCCCTGCCTTCCCCTCCCCCTTCCCCTCTCCCCCCATGAGTTGTACAGTTGTTGATACCAAATGGTTTTGTAAGTATTGCTTTTGGAATTGTTTGTCTTTTTATCCTTTCCCTCTCGATTTTCCCTAGTTCTAATACATATATATATATATATATATATATATATATATATATATATATATACAGTATCCAGGGTACTACAATGAGATACAGTGATAGTGGGGGTAGATTTCACTATGGAATCTCTCTCCAAGAGGCAACTTTGACTTTACCAAAGACTTTGATAAAATTATGGAAACCATAAGCTCATTGACTTTTAACTCAACAACTGGGTTTCTACCTAAAGAATCTCAGTAAGTTATTGGGAAGGAGAAAAATCAGCAGGAATACATTTAATAAATGAATGTCACTCACTGGTTTTTATGTGGGGTAGTGCTTTTATTATCGTACATAAGCATGGCATACAAAGCCTGCATTACAACATTTCTTTCCATGAAGTACAGAATATCTACTTATTAGTACTTGCCTGGGATAGGTGGGGCTCTAGCAAACTTCCAGAGCACCTCCACAACAACACTTACTCTCATCTTCCTCACTCAGCTCCTCAGTGCCACAATTCACTGCCCTTGTCATACGGTTTGAATGAAATTAAGCCTTCTAATTCCCAAACTAGAAACCTTGAGGAGTGTATCTAATCTATAAACAGATGCAGAAACGGAGGAAAGAAAGGAAAGCAATAATGACCTCAGTTCTGATGGTACCATGTACACAAACCATCATTTATAGGCATCTTGCATGGGCCAGAAGCCATGTGATCATTTTGTTTTCCCTAGAAGCAAAAATGGAATCAAGAAAATGAATAAAATATTTTCAGGGTCCTATTGCTAGTAAATTCATGATTAGAACTCAAATGTAGCATTCAAACCTACCCTCACTTTAGCAATAAATGAAAATACTTGTGCATTCTGAAGAAGGCAAGTACAAAAATTACCTTTTTATTGCCTCTGAAAATTGACAAATCTTCAAATACTTGTCTTAGTCATACTGTGTCTTTATGAATGTTGTAATTTCACTTTCTAAGGCAACATTCTTGGCTCACTCTGAATTTTTGTGTTTTGTTTAACAATTAGAGTTGTCAACAGTTCTCTGCATTTCACAATGATGTGGAAAGTTCCCCATTACTAGCAGTTTTCCAGGAACAAAATTTTTATAACTTATTCAACAAAGAAGAAAGGGCTATTTCCTTTGAAAACCTATCAGTGACTTCTTGATGGATGGCATTGAAGAGTTGCAAAGAAATCTTTCCTGTCATTTTTTTGTCCTCACAAATTGAAATTTTAAAGTGCCATGTGTTCCCTCTACAATCTTATGTCAGAATCTCTGACTGAATCAACAGATGCAAGGCATGCATATCACACATAACACATGCATGCAACACACAAGCACTATCTCCAACACACACATAACACAGGCAGACTGAATACAACCAGCACTTAGACACAGGGAAGGGGAATTAGGATATAAATATTTCCTGGAATGAGCCAGCATAGATGTAAATAATTTAGTACTACCCAAGTGCTATAAAAGAGCAAACAGAGCCAGGCACTGAGGGTTCACATCTGTAATCCTAGATACTCAGGAGGCTGAGGACTGAGGATTGTGGTTCAACCAGCCCAGGCAGGAAAGTCCTTGAAAGGAAAAGTCCTTATCTCCAATTAACCACCTGAAAACTGAAACTGGAGCTATGACTCAAAGAGGTTGACCACTAGCCTTGAGCAAGAAGGCTCAGGGATAGCATCCAGGCACTGAATTCAAGCCCCATAACAAACAAAAATAAAATTAAGTTTAAAAAAGAACAAACATGAATGAATTCTACTCTCCAAGAGGTTAAATTGAGAAAAGAATCAAATTAGTTGAATATTTTCCATGTTCCAGAGATCATGGGCTAGTTACCTTAAATCCAAACATTTTCTAGCTTATTTCTTGACAACATAGTTTATTTGAAGTTTATTTCTTTTTTTCTAAGTAGGTATTACTATCATTTTTTTTCAAAAAGGAAGAAAAGTCTTTGGAGAATTTAAGGAGCATGCTTAAGTCAAAGCTAAAACAGAATAGAATTGGAATTCAAACACAAGTATATCTGACTTCAAAGCCCAAGTTTATTTTCTGATACCAGGCCTTACCCCATCCCCTGGCTGCCCCGGAGACTTAAGATTTGTAATTGGTTAGTATTCTGCCTCTCAGCAGTTCTATTTCAATTCTGCTTTCTCTCTTCAGATTTGATTAGGAGGCCTCTCTGGATTCAGAAACAAGTTTGAAGTCCACCACTCTTATTTCATTTATCTCCACCGTACCCATTCAAGAAAGTTTGAAAAGTGACCAATATTTGCTTTAAATCCCTGTAGTTCCATTTCTCTGTGAATGATTTTGTTCTCTTTAGCCTGAACTAAATGATCAGAGAGCACAAATTCTTTGCTGCTGCTTTGCAAAACAAGGACAATTCTGCATATTCGCAGGAAATTCTTTTATAATAAGAAAGCAGGTGTTCATCTTGATCAACCTGAATGATTGGTTGCTTGCCCCCAAGCAAGAAAAACAAATGTTTCTGGCATGTGACATTGAGAAAAATAGTCAAGGGAATGCCAAGAAAAGATAAATAACACATATATTAAACATCCAGAAAGAACCACAGGTACTCAGTATAGCACCAGGCGCTGGAAATATTCACTATAGATTTAGTTGTCTAAGATAAAATTGCAAAGTATAACTTCTTTCTTTCTTTCTTTCTTTTTTTTTTTTTTTGGCCAGTCCCGGGCCTTGGACTCAGGGCCTGAGCACTGTCCCAGACTTCTTTTTGCTCAAGGCTAGCACTCTACCACTTGAGCCATAGCTCCATTTCTGGCTTTTTCTATATACGTAGTGTTGAAGAATCCAATACAGAGCTTCATGTATGCGAGGCATGCACTCTACCACTAGGCCACATTCCCAGCTCCTGAATCTGTTGTTTTGTGTTCTCATGTTTTGGTGGTTTGACTTTAATGTAAGGCTCACATTTTTGTATCTCCTATCAGCAAGTGCACATGTGTTGGATTCTTGAAAGGCTTGTATCTACAGAAACAAGGCTATTTGTGACATCTACCTGTACTGCCAATGAGCTCCAAAGCAGAGAAAATAAAAATATTTGTCTTGAAGGTACTTATTTAATTTAAACAGAAATGGAATAAGATGAACAAGTGA
The DNA here is from genome assembly GCF_023159225.1 of Perognathus longimembris pacificus. Lineage (NCBI taxonomy): Eukaryota > Metazoa > Chordata > Mammalia > Rodentia > Heteromyidae > Perognathus > Perognathus longimembris. The sequence goes on from NC_063170.1 coordinate 18,490,972, forward strand.
GCAAGGCAGAAAATAACAGATTTTTTTGTTTTATGTAAGAAATTTTTATTGTAAAAGATAATTTTTAAAAAGTGATCTTTCCACTTTTTAGGGGGTTGTTGTTGGTGGTGGTGGTAGTGATGGTGGTGGTGGTATGTGTGTGTGTGTGTGTGTATGTGTGTGTGTGTGTGTGTGTGTGTGTGTGTGTTGCTTTTGGTCAATGTTAGGTTTTAAGCTTGACCTCATGCTCTATCACTTGAGCCATGTCTCTAGATGAGCTTTTTGTTGATTAACTGGAGAAGGTGCCTTTAAACCTTCACTATTTGGAAGCCTAGCCTGCTGAGTAGCTAGGATCATAGGTTCAAGCCCCCAGCACCTGGATTACATTAAATTTTAAGGTCTTCATACATAGTGTAATTTCACTAAGGTATTTTTCTAAATGTTTTCATTGACTTGCTAACATGATAAATTGCAATCTATGAATAAACAGATGAGATATCCTAGGGAGTTTTTATTATACTTGGCTTAAATGGTTATCTAATTAAACGGGGAATTATATAAATGGCACTATTGCTAATTTGGTGACATCTGCAACTGTTAATTCTCTAGTCTGGCAATTTCATGTTGCATATTTTTTAAGTAATAGTTCACAACTTTAATCCTCATGACTTCTCTGACTTCTCTGTACAGTAGATACTCTTAGAATCCAAATTGCCCAGAAGAGAAAGTGAGATTCAAAGTGGTTAAGTTAGTGATTGACTGCTGTAACTGCAGAAAGAGGCTATCCCAGACAGGATTCACAGCCAGATCCAGATTAATTTTGATCAATGCTTCTAGGCAGGGACAACGAATTTCACAGCGCCTCTTATTTTTTGCATATACTACATGCTGAATCTCTATTTCCTGCTGTGAAAATTCTTCTTCTCAGAGTAAGTATTTTAATACTCATAGAATGAACAGGGAATAGGCAGCTCTTAGCAACATTTCTATTAGAGCTTTCTGGTGGACCAGAACAAAAGCTGGTGAGCAATATAGTTTAATCTGCCAATTTTACCATTTGAATGAATGAGCCTAAGAATAAGTAGCTCAAAAATATTCAAAAATACCCTTCAGAGAGGGAGCATTATTGAAATCTTTTGGGAATTTTTTCCTACTGCACTTGCAAATATTAAGTGACTGTGAATAAAAGATACAAAGACACTTTTTTTCTGAAGCAATTAGTAAAGTTATCTAAAGAAACATGGCTGACATTTACCCCGTTTGTAAAGCATTTTCATTTAGGATTAAAGACCACTTATCAGCAGGATTTCCCACCATTTTAACATTAATGAGTATTGTTCAATCCTTCCTTAAAAATCAGAATGGTTCTGGGCACCAGCGGCTCATGTCTGCAGTCCCAGCGACTCAGAAGGCTGAGGGCTGGAGATCATAGTTCAAAGTCAGCTGGGCAGCAAAGTCAATTAACCACCAAAAAGCCAGAAGTAGAGCTGTAGACCAAGAGGTAGTGTGCTAGCCTTAAACAAAAATGTTGAGGGACAACACCCAAGCACTGGGACTGGCATGGACTGGCATACCTGCATGCACACGCACACACACACACACACACACACACACACACACACACGTCAAGATAATGTAGAATATGTTGATGTTGATTTCTTTACAATAAATTTTTACACAGAAAATAAGGGGACTATTTTTTTCTTAAAAAAAAAAGAGTGAGCTACTAAAGAAGTGGTTTATGAGTGACAGATTACAGGATAAAACACCATAATCAGTGAAAATGTATTATTTAGGGGAAATAAATTCCTTCAGTTTCTGGTGGTTGCGCTAATCGTTTGAATAAAATAACGGTATGCAAACGCTTGCTGTAGAGTTTGACAAGGCTGTCACTTTCCCTTATCGGACACAGTGCTTTATCACAATGCAGTCACAAGAAAGGAGGAAATGAGGTGGAAAATATTATTATAGGATTTTTTAGGGTACTTGGATAAAAAACTAGAGACAGCTGTGTTAAACTCCTGTATTTAAGAGCAAATGTGAGTAATGAACCATTAAGTGAAATATGTAAGGCAGGGAAATATTTCTGGCAATACACATGTTCTAACATTTATTTTACTTATGGATAATGATATTAAACAGTAGGCTGAAACTCCATGGAGACATTGATCAGGCAGTCAGTACTGTCATGTGTTTATACATCAGTGCTTGTGTACTTGTGAAGAGTTGCCGTCTTGTGTCTTCACTATTTCTTTGCATCAGATTCCAAGAGCCATCACCAGCCTACAGCCCAGCTTAACACCTCTTTATTAATGGTGCCTCTCTGGCTTTTCTTTGTTCCTACTTACTGCTTATAGTGGTACCCAATTGATTTTCTTATCATCATTTCCAAGACCTTTTTATAAACTTGCATTGCTAATTCAATTGAAACATGAAATGGGTAACAAAAGAATTTTCAAGTCATTTCCCAAGGAATTTAAAAGACAGAAGCAAAATGATCTCATGATGTTTCCCCCTTTGCCTTTCTCTCTGCTAAGTTTACTATAGAAAGAAGGCAGGGCTAACGGTGAGAATGTGTTGTGTTGAAAATCGTTGCTAACAATGTTTTTGGGCAAATAACATGAGTAACAACATGAGTTATATTGATCATCATGGCACAATCTTCTCTGTGAAAGCTTTATTATTTTTCAGGCACTGTCAAGGGAAAATAGAAACTCTTATTATAAAAAAAATGCCTATCATTTGGCTAGGCATTTTTCTCCATTGGCAGTATTTGGACGTTGGTGTGGGATATATATTTAATACTTTAAAGAAAAAGCTCATTGAATTGGAAATATTTACCTTGATGTATAAAATATTCTCTTTTCATATATGCTACCGTAGATGACTGATAGAGTTTTCTTCCATTTGTTTTCTTTCTGAGTAGTTTTTTTTTCTTAGAAATATGTGTTGGGAGAGAAGGTATTAGTGCAGGGTTTGCTAAACCATTGAAAGATATGAGATAGTAGGAGGAAATGAAGATGACAAAGCTCACTCTTAAGCAAGCGGAAATACTTTCACAAAGCAGATAAAACACAAGAAAAAATGTCATCAGAGTCTCCACTATGGCTTTGCACACTAAGAAATGAAGGTTAGGAAGAAACTCTCACCTGCTAGTCACTGACAATGAACCTCTTGGCCTACCAGTTAGCAAAACCATTACTCCTGCTGAGAAGCACGAGGAGACGCAAACACACACCTTTGGCTTGGACTCTGGATGAAACCTTACCATAACAGTCTTTAAATGTGACCCTTAGTGGTCAAACTGAGAAGAATCTGGAAAGAAATGTCATTTCAAAATTCACAGGCATGCATCTCTGTTACAGGGGTTAGAGGCCTAAATGCTCCATCGGGGTAGATTGTCACTTGTTCCTAGAAAACAATTTTAGGTGCACTGTGTGCAGGTAGCTGGCCCCAATGGCAGAGGCCATTGTCCTTCAAGTTCATCTGCTGTTTCTGTTATGCCCTGTTGACAAGATTTGTGTGTGTGTGTTATACAGATATTATAAAAACTGTGCTTTTGTCACTTTTTTTTCAGTAAACCCCCACAGAAGCATGTATATATATGTGCTGGTGTGTACATGCATATATATATATATATACACACATATATGTATACACACAAATACATACACACCTATATAAGCACACATATATTAATGCTTATATATACATCTACACATACACACTGTGTGTGTGTGTGTGTGTGTGTGTGTGTGTGTGTGGTGAAGCTATATAGGAACTTTTTGTTAACCCTGTCTATTAACTAAATCTCTGAAGAGTGATTTTTCATTTGCGTCATGTCTATGGTCTATTTTTAATCTTACTTCTTCCTAGAAGTCATCATCATTATCATTATATTCTGATCCTTTACTCTCAACCCATAAGGGGTTTACTGTTTGTCTCAGAATTTCTCTTCCTTTATTGGAATAAATGTTACTGAGTGTCTTCAACCTCAGTTCTCATGTTAGGCCCAACTTTGACTTCCTCACTACAGTAACATCTACTGCTCCTGATATGACAAGAAGTTACATAACATGATAATTTTGTCAACACCTTCAGATGAACATATTGTACATGAAGAGAGAACAGAAAAAGGATAGGAAGGGTGGCAGGCCACTTATGAAACATTTCCCTGGGCATTTCTTATTCAAATTAATGAAATAAATAAAGTGAAGGCCAAGGGGCTAGCAATCATTATGCAACTTGCTAAGTGCAGGTAATGTGAGTCTTCTGTCCAGTATTTTCATTTCAGGAATACTTATGGTTAGAGATTAGAAGATATTCTTCAATAACAGCTCATATGTATGGAATACCTTTCATATGCCACAAGCTAGTGACTCTACATGAATCATTGGAAATGCTCTTAGCTCAATTTTATTATTCCCCTATCATGGATGATAGAATTTAAAATCAGAGAGGTTGAGTAGCTCTACCATACATAACAGCTTGTTAGTGCGAGACTTTGGAGACAGACTGATCTGCACTCGAGTAATGATTTCATGTTCTTTTCATAACATTTATTTATTTATTTATTGAGAATTACAGATCTTTGAGGTTTACATGTGTACTTTATTTTTTTTTTGTAATTTCAAAGATCACCAAGCTAAAAATACCCCTAAAAATACCTTTTTCTACAGTTTAGGCTCTTAGCTCTCATTTTGCACAAATTACACTATTCCACCCTTGTTCACCTTTTCTTTCTAGATGTATGCACCCAAACTAGGGCTTGATCAACTCAGGGTCTCACATTCTCACTCAGCTTTCTTGCTCACAGCTGACATTCTATCACTTAAACCAGGTCTCTAGCCCAGCATTTTGCTAGTTAATTAATGAGAATATCATGGGCCTTTTTTTTTTTTTTTTTAAACCTGGTCTGGCTCCACACCACAATTCTCCAAGTTTCAGCCTCCTGTGATTACAGGTGAGCCACTGGTGCCTGGATACCATTGCTTGCACTGGTGAAGCATTTAATCTACAATCATAAGCAAAATTAGTCTCACTGTCTTAACTAATTATAATCGCCTTCTTATTCCTATCTTTATTGTCCTAACAATGTGATATGGCTTCTTAACATTTCAACATTCTCATTCTTGTACTTCTGATTCTCAGTTTCTAGTATTGCACGTTAAGAAGTAAAGAACTGGCAAGTGTACCATCCATGGCAGATGACAACACTAACTTGACACTGGACAGTTGGGTGACATTTCATTTGAGCACTGTGATTAAAATTAAGTAGACTTAGTTTTTCTTTATAAGGTAGCTTGGTGTAAGCCCCTGAATTTCTGTATTAAGTCAATGGTCAGGCTGTTTTCCAGATAGGACCACTGTTATTAATCCATATAGATATATTACATGTGGTGTGCTTGTGTGTTTTTCCCCTTCCCTTAAAGCAATTGTCATATGTAATGCACTTCCTTCATCAACTCAACATTCGTCAAATCATTGAGACCTAAACTGATTTTATTGTGTTCTTTTATTGTGTATTGAATGTGTACTTTCATTGTATATTTTATTATGTATATATGTGCCACTACATTATGTGTATTTATTTATAAATATATAAGACATTCTGTATTGATACACTTTGCATCTGATAAAATATGAAAAAATAAAACATTTAACAATATGATACATTTAGCAATATGATATATTTGGCAATATGATACAATATATTAAAGTAAATTATAATATTAGCTTTCCCCATATCATTTAAATTTTATATCTCATTTTACTTTGCCTCAGAAAAATAGTTGATATATGAACCTTTTAGCTTGAAAGTCTAATCTGAAACTCATGATACCAAGAAACTTCCCTAATCCTATGTTTTATCTTTTCTTTGTCATTTCAGACAGACATGTTTTCTTTAGCACTGTCCTTGACCTGACTTAAGATTAGAGATACCTTGTGACCCTGAGCATCAAAAACCATGGAAGAACATTTAGGCAAAAAAGATTACTTAGAATGTTTCCATCCATAGAAAGTGTTTTCCATGGTCTGATCAAACAGCCAGGACCTAAGAAGATATTTATCATAAGTAAAAATTCATTTATATTTTCTCTGTAAACAACTCAAGAGTAATTCTTATATCCACAGTCACCTGCACACAAATTAAAAGACTTTGAGGGAGGTGAGAAATGAATTCATAGGACATTCTTGAGGCAAGTAATTGCCTCGTACTTTTCTGCCAGATGAAAAATGTGGTAAATGGAGCATCCGAATATTTAGAATGAATGTTGTATTTTGCATTCTCCAATACTAAAAACGATAAATCATATGAATTGCCTTTCTATAAATGTCAGAAAAATTAGGTAATGTTTTACTCATAAATACATTAAGTATTTTCTTCTACATAAAGTAACATTAACCTGAAAATAAATTTTAAGAACAAGGTATTTCAAAAAAAGATGTTCCTTTGTGTTAAGTGCCAACAAAGAACACATTTTACATTAATTACTTCTCTTAGTCCAGACCATCTGTCTCTCCAAATGTAATGAATGTTGGCATTCTTACTGGTATATACTCAATAGATCAAATTGGATCTGAAATAAACCCTGTTCAAAGTCTTGTTATAGCAAGTATATTAGGGAACAAATGTTAAGTTACCTCTTCACAGGTTCCTCCCAAGGAGAAATTTAAGTTCCATTTCCGACAGTTAAAACAGGAGCTTTACATTGCTGCCTTTTGTACTCGCATAGTTACATTACAAATTGTTCTCACACTATACAATTTGTGTTTATGTATGTGATGTTGTATAATTTGACTGTTCAGCATTTTGCATTTGGATTAAAATTATCACATGCATTTTTAATGGATGCTTCGGGGGTTTTTGTTTGTTTGTTTCACAACCTTTCCTGATATGTAGGCAATAATCAGTAATTTTATTTTATAGATAGGAAAATCAAGGCTTAGAGGCTCTGCATGACTTAAGCTAGGGCCATTTCTTCCATTCTCTTCCCTTTTGCTCCATGGCCACTAGCTATTCTGGTTTCATATTGGTCAAGTACCTTACCACCTAGGATCTCTAGGAATTATGACAGAGAGAAATCAGAGGGAAAAAAAAAAAAAACTTGACATTTCTTACTAGGTGCTTGAGACTATTCTTAAATTTCACCAATAAGAAAGTAGTTATTTTATCTTAGAGCAGGTTAAGTCTCTTACTCCTGTTTTTTTTTTTGTTGTTGCTTTGTTTGTTCATTTTGTTTTAAAGTAACATCAGAGCTGATTGCTGGTGGCTCACACTTGTAATCCTAGCAACTCAGGAAGCTCAGACCTGAATAATACCAGCTCATGGTCAACCAGACAGAAAAGTCTATGAGACTCCATCACTATTTAACCAGCAGAAATACCAGGTAGGAGGTAATGACTCAAGTGAAGAGTACCTGGTGTGAGAAAAGTGGGCAAGTGAGAGCATGAGGCTCTGAGTTCAAGCTCTAGTACAGGCACAAGTAAATAACACATTGCAATTGAAATGAACACAATATATACTCAAATAAGTTCCCCTGTGGAAGATATATGCCAGATAAACAGCCTTTTCCTATTTGGGTGGTTAAATTTAGCAATGATATCCATTTCTAATATTGACTGAGAAGCTAATTATCAGGTACAATGCTCATAGGACAACCTTATAATCACAAACTTAGAAATATAAAGCTTCTTTTCAATTAATATTCCTTTCTATGCTTCATGGGGAAAAAAGAAAATGTAAATGCAACTGGTATTGACAGTTGTTGTGGAACTAGTAGAAAGCTTAGGGATTCTATAGGCCTGGGCTCGATTAATGGCTCATCTGCACCCAGAGAATGGAATCAGACCAGTCACTCAAGAGCAGCTTGGTAGCTATTAATATCTTTGCATGTTAGAATCATCAATTTAGAAGCTGTAAGCACATTTCCATTATGAAAATCATTAGGAATAAGAGCTGTGATGTATAGTCAGTTGGTAGATACTGATTTTTCCTCCTTTCAGAATATAGACATATAAAATAAAAAATATTGTATATATTAACAAGACAGCTGATCATCAGCTGGAATGTAGGAAATGTGAAATCATTAACATGACTGGCATCCAAAAATGAGGTTTCACAGAAAACTCAAAGAATGAGTGACTATTTAAATTTATAGGTAATAAATAATTACAGTGGGAAAAATATAGGCAACTAATCACAGTCCTAAAAGCACAGGAAAAGTTGTTTCTAGCATTTCAAATTATAAAGTCAAGAGTTTCTGTATTCATTACAGCATGTTCCCAATAGCCAAGCTTTGGAATCCGTCTAGGTCTATCAACACAGAAGTGAATTAAAGGCAATGTGGTAAACATACACTAAAGAATATTATTTAGACATAAAGAATCATAGTGAATGATGATGGATGCTGGTGTAAATCCTACTAAGGAGGCTGAGATTCGAGAAGGATGGTTTGAAGCCAGCCAGGAAAGTCTGTGAGATTCTTATAACCAATTAACTACCCAGAAGATAAGCAAGAGTGGAAATGTGGCTCAAGTGGTAGAGTGCCATCCTTGAGTGAAAAAGCTAAGAGATAGCAAGAACCCAAATACAAGGGGGAAAAGGAGCAGAAGAATGAGAGGGAGGATGAGAAGGAAGATAAGAAGGAGAAGGTGGACAAAGAGGAGGAGAAGAGAAGGAAGAAGAAAAGAAAGAGATAAAGGAGGTAGAGGAAGAAGAGAAGAAAGAGAAAGAAGGAAGAGAAGGAAGAAATTATTCCACTTGCAAGAAAATTAGTGGAAATGGAGATTTTCATGTCAGCAAAATAAGGAAGATTCCCCCAAACAGTGCTAAGCACCAGTGGCTCATGCCTGTAGTCCTAGCAACTCAGGAGGATGAGATCTGAGCATAGAGGTTTGAAGCCATCCCTGGCAGGAATGACTTTGGTACACTTATTTCCAATTAATCACCAAATAGCCAGAAGTGTGGAGCTATGGTTCAAGTGGTAGAGTGCTAGCTTTAAGCAAAAATGCTCAGGGACAGAGCCCAGGCCCTGAGTTAAACAATCATGGGTACTTTTTTGGTCAGTTTGGTCTATATATCATCTGGTAAGTAAACTTCAAACACTTGGATTAATCAAGAATTTCTGCATTCTAGAAAGTGCAAATTATGTCAGAGTACTGGCAAGTACTCTACCACTAGCCCATATTCCCAGCCCTAAGTTATAGTACTGGAAAACAGTCACTTCTATTGCAAGTTTTGAAATTATTTTAAAAAGCTGACAGATGCTTCATGATTGTGTACCTAAGTGGAGAAAAAACAGTCACTTAATTCATGTTTCTTCATGTCTGTATTTATAGCCTATTCTGAAATAAAACATCTACCTTTGTGTGTTGTGCTATTTGTTTCAAAATGCTGTATGAGGATATATGGTTTATATCCAGTTGACTTTTTGCCTACACAGTTTAAAAAACTGATAGAGTGCACCAGACTCATAGTAAAACTTGTTATGATTTTCGTGTGTATTTTGATGGTTGACAATTTCTTAGTAGATATCATGCTATAGAAAGGCTTCCACTATCATGGCTATACAAATTTTCCAAGGGCTTAAGCATGCAAGGGCATGCAAGAAAATACAAGAAGGTTTACCTTTCAAAAGCACATAGAAGAGTGGTTTTGAGTTTCAATGGATTGACAACTGTTTTTTCAACAAAGGATAGTAACATATCATGTCTCTTTAAATTTCCAGCAAGTCTCCATGAATAGGATCAAAAGGATGACATAGGTCATTTCCTATGCTTCCATTAATAGATACTCCCTGCTTTCTGCTCCCTTGAAATCATGCCCAGACATGTTTCAGGCAGGTTAGGAAAGGGCGGTGGGAGAAATTACACCAATGCCAGCTTCCATTATCATGAGTCCCTAAGGAGCAGGCAGTCTGAGGACGCCACATGCTGATTTGGTCAGGCAAGACAGTGCTGATGTCAATGGAAATGCAGGGACAAATACATGTGGTAGAGAAACATCTGGGAAGACATTTGCAAAAGTCATGATCATCACTTTCCATAGCCTCTAGAGACAAGATGTCAGCCATGATGACTCAAATTCCATTTAAAGTATAAATTCTCATTAGACTTTCAAAATGCCTTTATTTCATAGTGTCACTCGTGCTAAGGGAATTAAAGAAAATCTTTCTACGTAACAGTACTGTTACAGTACATACAGTAACAGGCCTACATTTTTCTGATTTTTATTTTAATGTAGATTTCTTGCCTCTTATGTGAAATGATCTGGCCATGGTCTTCTTTCCTCTGCTAAGAATGTTTTTGGAGCAAAAACCAAACAATAATCAGGCTAATTTAATTTTTCTAAGCAACCAATTGAAAGGACATTAGGTAGATCATAGAAATGGAAATGGATCAGCCAGATACCTAGAAACAGAAAATTCATACAGATTGAAAGACTGTAAGTATCAGGTACTCAGATACACTCAATCTCTTTATTTTACTCACATTTATAGAGTAACACTATAATCAACACTTTTATCCAGGGGTTGTTTTAGTTTGAATTTTGAGCTGACCTTGGGTGAGAGGCAGGGGGAGAATCATTAACAGTGTAGATTATCAAAAAGGGAAAACAAGAAATAAATGTTCAACTTACGGCAAATGAACCAAGAAGATACCAACCACTTAAACAGAACTCTTGGTAAAGTACCAGCCTTGAGTGAAAAAGTTCAGGGACAACACCAAGGCCCTGAGTTCAAGCTCCAGGACCAGCACACACACACACACACACACACACACACACACACACACACACACGCACACGTACACGCACACACACACATACACACATATAACACACACAGTTAAAGACCAATTTTTTTGATAAACATGTGTACAATTTTCAATAAAAGTCTTGCAAACAGAATTCAGTTACACAGTAAAAGATCAGACACAGTGATCAAGCTGGTTTCATTTTAGAGATGCAAGAATGGCTTAGCATGCATAAACCAAATAGTTAATGTAATACAGCACATAAACAAACCAAGAACCCAAAAATATAAATCACATGATTCTATCATTTGATGTAGAAAAAGACTTTGACAAGATTTTGGTAACTTTTGGGAAAGAGAAATATGGCTAGAAGAAAGTACCATAAAATACTAGAGGCTCAGATACTATCTTTCATGTCCTCTATTTTACCTAAATGCTGGTTTCAAAGACAGTGTTGGTTTGTGAAAATTAATTGATGTGAACTTATGTACACTGATTTTGAAAGACCCTCAGAGACCCGCACCCAAGGACACAAACACGGACCACTGGATGCAAGACGCAAGAGGGTTTTATTCAGGCATGCCTGAGCTCCCAGGTACACGTGACCTCGAGATCCGCAAGGTTCGGGTCAGTGGCTGAGAGCCCCGAGCTGTTTTGGGGATGACTTTTTATAGAACCTTACAGTCCGTTACAACAGAGCCCGCGCTTTTTCAGCCAGTAAATTCAAAGTATTACAACTAGGTCTGCACGCAGGGAGCCAATCCCTTTAAAACAAATCATACATTTTAGCCAATCATCCCTTAGCAGGGAGTACGTTCTTCGACCCTTGGTATGAGGAAATGACCCTTGTCAGGGTCAGCACATGTTGTTTGTTCAGACCAGGATGTCCAGCTGCGGGGGCCGGTTCAGCAGAATGCGAGCTTATTGATTAGCTTGTGAGGTTACTACTTAGTTACCAAGGGGAGAGGGTAGGGTAAGTGATAATATAATTTTCTTAGCAAAGCATATTTGTACAGAAGCCAGAAACAGCTTGGTTAGCCTAAAATGGCTGCACTAAGGTTCTGAGCCTGGGGTCTTTCAATTTGTCTACACACTGTGTGGGCCAAAGGAGAATTCAACAGTATATATCTTCTATTACAGATTTTTGATTTGGGGGCTGAATCATAAGACTTTTATTTAAGAGTTCCAATTAATGAAAAACAATTGCATTAACAATTCTTTTTAATATTACATGTTTGATAGCCCTTAAATCTGTGTGCCCAAGGATTGTGCCCCATTTGCTTTACCTTGACCCAGACTCAACTTCATAGCAGAGAATGCAAGCTGATGGGTGCTCAACGATTTCAGTCAGAGTCACAGAAAGAATTGCTATCTTCTTAAAAAGTGCTTTTCTCCTAAACTCCAGATCTTTCTACGTCTACCACTTCTCCTTTATCTGAACTATGGAAATGAATAACTACAAATATCATGACACCCCCCCCCCCCCCGCCCAAATCAAACATCTTGAACTCACTCAAAAGTAAAAAGAAAGTTCCTTTCCTTTTTCCTCTTCCCCCTCCCTTCCTCTCTCTATCTCCTTCGTGTGTGTGTCTATATGTGTATGTGTGTGTCTGTCTGACTCTCTCTGTGTGTAGGTGTGTAAATCAAGGTAAAAAATGGCTTGTTAAAAAATACACAAAGCTGATCACAGTGATTCAAATCTATAATCCCAGCTAACACAGAAAGATCACAAGTTCAAGGCCACCCTTGACCCTACCTCAATTAAATAGAGTAACAAAGAAATAGAATTGAGTAAGTTGTGCTGTGGCTCAAGTGGTTGAGCACTACCCTTGAGCTGAAGAGCTCAGGGACAGTGCCCAGAGTTCAAGCCCCACACCAACATCAACAACAAAAATAGAATCAATTATTCAGCTTTTTGATGAAATTTTAATTTGAAAGCCATCACCAATTTCCCAGATTAATTATCTCCCACAAGGAGAAGATCATAAAAGTCAAAGGAGAGTAGTTAAAAGTTACAGAAATTTACACTTTCCCAATTACTGCTTTATGTTTTTATGCCTTTATATGATATGTTGCCTTTACTGTAATTTGGCTCTTTCTCTTGACATTTTTCAAAGTCTACCATGTGCTTTTGACACTCCATTGCCTTTGCTTTTGTGTTTCTTGCCTAGTAGTGAGCAGCAACCTGAAATCTCTTCTTGGGAAGTCAATCTGGATGTGCCTGTTTAATAAGGGTACAGTGAGCATCGGTGCTTGGCGGGGTGAACATCTTTTTGACAAAATTACATCTATTGCACATCAATCATCTGACATAACCACAATAAAGCCGGCTTAATAGAACAATATCTCATGATAAATACCTTTCCTTGAAACTTCCCATCTTTACCTCCACACATCTATGCTGATAAATGATGCACTTCCACCTTCGATGCTTCTTGCTCAAAGCTGGCGGCCCAGTGTCCTGTACCAGCCTCCTTTGAATTCACGGTAACTCCCAAATTACTCAGGGTGGTTTTCTAGTTCAGTCCCTCTCTGTCTTAGTATACTACCAGTGTCATCAATAAACACATGCATGTAGCCCATAGTTGAGACAGGCAGCCATCTACCCCCATCCAAAGGAACAGGTTGCAAGATAGCTGTTTCTTTCTGACATCTTTATACCTTTGAATAAAATCAAGAGTGAAGATCAGTATCCTTGCCTTTCTTCACCAGACGTACATGTGTCAGGTGACCAGAAGCTCAGTCTAATTTGAGTATTCAGTGGTCTCTTCCCTTCATGGAATAGGAAGAATAGAATTTACGGCATTTGGGCTGGAAATATGGCCTAGTGGCAAGAGTGCTTGCCTCGAATACATGAAGCCCCGGGTTCGATTCCCCAGCACCACATACGTAAAAAATGGCCAGAAGTGGTGCTATGGCTCAAGTGGCAGAGTGCTAGCCTTGAGCAAAAAGAAGCTAGGGACAGTGCTCAGGCCCTGAGTTCAAGGCCCAGGACTGGCCAAAAAAAGAAAAAAAAAGAATTTATGGCATTTACCTCCTGGATGCCTTCGTGTGTGTGTGTGTGTGTGCGTGCGCATGTGTGTGCCAGTCACCAGGGTTTGAACTCAGGGACTTGGAGCTGTCCTTTAGCAGTTTAAACTTAAGACTAGTATTCTACTACTACTTAAGCTCCACCTCTGGCTTTTTGGTGGTTAATTGGAAATAAGAGTTTCATGGACTTTCCTGCCTAGACTAACTTTGCACCATGATTTTCAGATCTCAGCCTGTCAAGAAGCTATGATTACAGTACGAGCTACTGCACCCCTGTCCCTGGCTTGAATGCTTTTACTAAGATAACTAAAAGCAGATGCTGGAAATGAGTGTTTCAAGCAATTTTTGCAAAACTACTCCCATAAAGTTATTCCACTCTATACTAACTCTTTTTTTTATTACAATAGTGGGTTGGTTATAATTATTGGATGTTTGTTTTGTGGAAAGCAAAACATATATCTATTTAAATGCTAAACTTCTGCTTTGTTGGCAACATGTCAAATTCATATGAGGAATTTTTAATTACAATATCATTAGCTTTAAGAATTTAGGTTGTGAACTTACTGACAAAAGCCAAAAAAATTATATTTCAAGTGACATCTACCTTGGTGTAAAGTATAAAATATTCATACATCCTATAATGCAAAATAAATAATGTGTCTGCTTGTTTTAGTCACCCTTCAAGTACTTTTGCTTTTGGTGTGAGTATGAAATATTCAGAAAATTATAGCAACCACATAGAAGACCTTTAAAGAACGTAACTAACAACCAAAGGCCCAAAACAGTTAACAACAGCAAAAGCATACTTAAAATGACTTGGTTAAGAAAAAGTAAAATATATAGAAAGTACCATATTAATCACCCAAAAATGGTAGCATTAGTTCAGAGTAGTATAACATTTGCTCCTTTTTGGAGGAAAACCTGTATTTTTGGATAAAATATCTTATATATCACCATGGTACATTTCCACCACTTATTTGTAAACAGTGAATATTCATATATGCCACCAGTATGTTGTAATTTACAAATTCTCTGCATTTGTGCTTTGTGGAGAGGTTATTTCCAAGTAGGCAGTATACAATTAACAGATGAAATCTGGGTGAATACTATTTTATTTAAAAGTATTAAGATTTTAAGGATAATAAGAGAAATGATACTAATGTCAAGTTTCGATGGAACTTGCAAGCTCAATATATTCTAAGAAAAATGCAGAATGACATTTTGTCTTAAATGCTTCAAGACTGATTACAACTTTCTATATTGTGACTGATCCTTTTTTTTTAACTTTCAAATGTTCCTGTAAAAACTTCTAAAGTTGATTTTCAACTTTTTTAGCTCACTATTCTAAGGAGTGATTCAGTAAAATATGTGACAAATTTTGTTTGCTATTTCATTCTCTCCTCTGAGATCAACACAGTAGAAAACAGGACAAGCTTTTGACAAGGTCAAATAAATTACTTGTAGTCAACAAAGAGAAGTTCAAAGCATCATTATACCCATCCATACACAAGCCTATTTGTCTAGTTGACGATTTATAGTAAAGAAATATATATATATACATATGATATAGATCTACATATATTATACACACATATATATTTATAGAGAGGCATTATTGTCAAGCTAGAGCTGTATTATAGAATTAGTATGAGGTTATATAAAATAATTGCAGAAATAGCTTAATATAGTCCATACCCACATTGTTTCCTAAAACACACTATTATCTCTATTATTAACATCATTGTCATATTTTAAATGTTTGGGTATTCTTTAAGACTTTTATGAAGTTCAGTTTCTTAAATAAATGTGATAAAAGCATTTTAATTGATCTCTGCACACAAGTTAATTGAAGCTGGCATAAGGGAAGAATTTAAGTATAGGATCTTAAATAATTTTAATCACAGTCATAAACTAGGCTGTGAAGAGCAAAGGAATGACACATTTTCAGCTCAGGTATTCTGTATGCTCACCACCAAAGAGGGATTGCAAATCTCTGAGTTTGACAAAGGAATAAAGTGACTTCTTTCTTTCTTTCTTAAAAGAAGAAAACAACAAGATCAACCCTCTTCTCTATCAAAAGTACTGTATCTATGTATTTAACCAACAGTAGTGAGAAACAGAAATAAATGCATCTGTGCTAAATATGGATACATTCCTTCTGGTAATTATTGCCTGAATAATACAGTAAAACAACGATTTGCATAGTATTTGCATTGCATTAGTATTATAAGTAATCTAAAGATGATTGAAAGTGAATGGGAGGATGTACCTAGATTATATGTGGATACTATGCCTTTTTATGCAAGGTTCTTGAGTATCTAAGGGTCTTAGAATCTTAGAATCAATCCCCCATGGATAGCCATAAGTGTTTAGTCTTTTATTCCTTTTCAGAATTGAATAAAGATCCAAACCAAAGCACACCAGGAATCCCCCATCCAGTCCTCCGCCATCTTCCCTCTTCAGGTTCACAAATAGAAAACTCTGATGCTGTCTTGGTTCTCTTCAGAGTTGACCATTGCTTATCTGTTAGACTCACGGCACTTTTAAAGAGGAAAACTGTTGATTAAAGTTGCTTTGCACATTGTGTACAAGGTAACAGAGCTCAGAGAGACCTTAATCAATTCTGACTAAGGATGATAATTTGAGAGGAGAAGGAAAATCTATGTGGATTTCTTTGGAAAGGCCTGAACCATCAAAAACAAGATATCAATTTAGGGCTTAAGCTGTTGTAACAAATTTTTAAGAAGATAATTTTAAAAAGTACTCCACAATCATGTCAGCACATTTTCTGAGTACATTAGTGGGCCACTGTGCTTACTGCTGAAAATATAAATGTCATAAAGGCACCTAGTGTGCTCCATAGGAACACTGAGAGCAGTCTATGGTGACATTTTCAGGGATATTTATATTTTAGCATATTCAAGAAGAAAAAGAGAAACTGATACATATTTAAATATCTGAAAGAAAAATCCAAACAGCTTGTAAATCAGCTTAGGGCAATTATAATAGTCTATTCATCTGAAAAAAATGCCTAAGCCTATTACAAAATATATTTTTTCAATTTATGATCAAAAGAATACCTTTGGAATTAAGGACAAAGAATAAGTGTGAATAATCAAGTATTTATCAATAAGCCTTTCCAGGAACAAAACATGCATTATGCATATTCAGAATAACTTACTATTGTGCAAGGATTTCAATAGTCATAAGAATACCAGGTAGTGTTTCTTACTTGTCTTCAATTACTATCATATCCAAAGAAGTCTAGTCTGCACACCATGATTTTAGGGTTCTTATAGAATGGCTCTATCCAGAAATCATGATGTTATCTATTAGACAGAAAAACAATTTTCACTCCTCTTATTACCATCTTTGAAAGGTAACAAGTAGGCATTAATTTGAATTTTCTCAAAGATGAATCCATGTGTGCATGTTTTGTTATGTAAAACTCCTTTTCTTTTGCATTAAGGTGGCTGATCACTAATATTTGAGGATGACAAAAGAAAGAAGACTACTTTCTTCTGTGCATGTGTGTCTGTATATAAAATATATGTATATGTATACATGCACATCCACATATGTAAGATGAATGTTCAGAACATTAATAATTTATTAATAATTTTCATGTGACTTGTTTCAGTTTCCTCACCAATTAAGTTCAGATGACATTTGTGTTTTCAGCTGCATGAAACTGAATTGTTATCTAAAATCACAAAAGTGGAAACAAAGTTAAAGCCAATTTTTCACATACATGAATTGAATTTAGCTAGTCCAAGTCTAGTTTACTAGCCTAATAGGAAACCACAAAAAGAAACTGAAGGAAAGAAATTACTTGAAGTATAAAATCAATTGGCTTTGCCCCAACAAGCCTGTGATCTAGCCCACGTATCTAAAATGAAGAAACTGATATTTAACTTTTTAATGCAGTGGTTCTTTTCACTGCTCACTCATTTCTTGCTGGCAGCCAATATCTTGATTTTTTTCCTGTATGCTCTATACCATCTGAAGTATAAAGAACATAATGCAATATCTAGCACAATGGTAAACATAGTACTTGTATAGCCGTCCAATCAGAGAAATGAAACTTAATATTTATGGCCTGTAGAAAAGAAGAGGACCATGATAAAAAGAGCCTAAGACCACTCAGCTTAGATTCTACCTAACTCCATAGAAACTCAGATTCATTAACAATTAGGATGAATATAGTTGAATAAGTGAAGCAAGAAATGTGAGTGCTTAAATACAGAAATAATGATAGCCCACGATCAGAAGGAATGTGACATTAAAGGAACTCTAGTTTAGCATCTGCTGTAATTTGAATGCGGTTGTCATCAGAGGACAAGAGTCAATTGTAGGTGTGTCTTAGAGGGACTACGGGACCCCAATCTTTCTGGTTTCCTATGGTGATATAATTTCCCCTTCTCACTTGTACTTCTACCATCCATCCATCACGAGATTTTCATTGAAGACTGTGAACCAGTAAGGCTACCCAAGCAAAAGATTTTGAACTCAGGACTATGATCAGGCTACCATTCTCTTTGTAAACTTAGCCTGATTCAAATATCCCATTTTATCAATGCAAAGTGAACTAATGCAGCATGATTATTATGACTATTTCCACAAGAAATATCAATAATGGATGAGGCAATAGAAAAGGAAGAGATACCTTGTTGTGTATGTCTTAAATAACTTCATTGTTCTTTTTCAGACTAATAATTGTCTGGGAATGCAAACAGAAGAATGACTAGATCTACTTGTACACTGAAGGACTGATCATCCTAAAAACAACAAATGACAGAACTGGTCCACTAACTAAAACCTCATATGTTTTTCCACTTTTCCTTTTCCAAGTAGGATGACTATATTTTATGAATGCAAATTTGGAAGGCGACACAAAACGTGTTGAAATTTGGTCTATTTCAGAAAATCCATTTTCATCTTTCCATATTTATTGAAGAGCTTTACTTCACACAATATGTTTACTATTTGAAATCAGATGTAGGATTTACCATCACTTCTAAATTCAATTTAGATAAGTTTCTAAAATAATTTCCATATCTTTAATGAGTTTTGTAAATCACCTCCGAGAACACACAGACTAATATTCTCTGTGAAGCGAGTAGAGGAAGTATGCTCATAAAAGGATGCTATGCTAATGAGTGAATTGCATTGGAATATTCTTTTCACTGTATGTTTTCCATTATTTTAATCAAGCAAGTGACAAAGAATATCTCCATACTTATTGTGCAATAACAACAACAACACCTGCAGAAAAATGAGAACTGTGACAGGTAACAAATGTAAGGCGCCGAGTATGTTAATATGACTGATATTTTATCAAGCCTGGAAACAATTCCTCTAGACTGCAAGAGGAAGGGTTTATATTGTCATTCACGACAGTTAAGCATATCATTATAATAGGCTCTGAAATCCAGGCAACATTATCACTGTACCTGAGTTGTCTGGGGGTAGAAAACACATTTTAGACCTGATTATATTAGAAAATATTTTTACTCAGAAAGAATTATTAATCAGGAAAAAATGTTTTCAACTGGAAGAGAGAAAAAATGTTCTTACTGGAATGGAATAATTTTTCTATTAATTATGTCTATTGAGACTTCCTGTGCAACAAAAAAATGTACATGCTTATATGCCAGATAGTTATAATGTCCCCCAAATGAGATATTAGGAGCCTTATTCAATATGTCTTCTGAAATCAAGGAATCATAAGTTTTGTTTTTAAAAGAATCTTTATCTTTAAAAAATTTTGAAAGACGTGAATTAGTGGAGAAATTAATGATCTTAGACAAATAGCATTCAAAGCATGAATGGCCCTTATTAATTTTGACACAAGAAAATACTTAAGTTTAGATTTGTCCAGTCTGTTCATTTGTGTGGCATCAATTCAAGTTGGATTTCAGATAATTCTTTATCTCCTGTCAGACAGCCTTTGTCCTCCTGAAGGAAAATATAGAGCTTACATATCCAATCTGCCCTCTTTCATTTAGTATTTTTCTTTTCTTACCTCCAAGAAATACTTTTTAAAAGTTGGGGGTCTGAAAGGTTCTTAGATCTATCAGTAGTGAATTACCATCAGAAATAGTTTAACATTAAAATGCACTGGAAAACCAGAGTTCTGTTATTTCAAAAGCAAGGTTGAAATTTGATTTAAGGAATCAAACTGCTGAGGAAGTTGTCTTAACATAGAATCTGTTAAGATACAAACTCCTCAATAATAACTTATGCCATTTTGCAATCCCTAGCAGATATATACCAATCCATGTTCTATCACCAAAATCTGAATGAATCGGGTATTTAAATGGTTATTCAGTATACTTCACTTCACCCTTCTACTTCTCTGTATCTTCTGCCATATCATCCTTCTCATTATCCAGCTCTGTCTATGGCAGTGAATTACTTGTGGTGATCAGTGTCCAAGATAGTTCTAAGTTTTCATTGCGCCTTTGGTATTAACATACCTGTACAGTCACCTACATTGTACCAAGGCCAGACTGTGTGATCGTTTACACAGAGAACAAATAAAACTCACTTCCAAGACTCTATCTTCTGTTACAAATAGTCTCTCATTCCTATTCTTTCTCATTCTTGCTTAATCTGAAATGTTGTTTAGCCCTGAAAGAGGCTACACACTAAGAAACAGAGGGCCTTACAACCACCATGTAAGTGAACTAAGAATTCACTTCTCTACTCCTAGTGGAGCCAAAAATATAACACATGAGAGGTCTTGAGCAAGATTCATACAGCTGCTAAGCTGTTTACCAATTCCTCATCAACTATGATATAACAAATAAAATTTGTCATTCTTAAGCTTCTAAAAATGCCAAAAGGCTAAGGTAATTTTGGTGAAGACTTATTATGCAGCAATATCTAACTGATACAGGTTTTGGCGACTGGTGGTGGAATGCTGTTCTAGCAAGAACAAATTGTCATTCTTAAGCTCAATCTGAGATGAAGCCTTTTTTCTTGTTGAAAATGTTACTAGAATCATAAAGGTTTCTGATAAAGCTGTAGGTAAGGGCTTGTTATATAGATGATGTCCAAAAACTGGAGAAAGACCAATTCTTGTTAAATATTCACAGAATATTTCAAAATACTGTTGCATAAAGATGTATAGAATGTAGATCTGACATCTCACAGATAAGGCAATCTAAAAGGATACTCAAGTAGAATTTCTATATGTCTTCTGGTTCGGTTATGTGTTGGAGGTAGGGACAGAGAGATCAGTAAAAGGGAAGTTTAGCAGAAAGAAGCTAAAACAAGAGTTTGAAAAAATTTCTGTTCCACTGATAGCAAAACATGACTCGAAGATTGTGTTTCTGCATATGGCAGAAACAGTAATTCTGCCCTTCTGAGAGGTTATAAGAGACACTGTAGAGTTAGTTTACAACACACGGGGAGGTGAAGAATTGGGGAGGAAGCAAGTGGGAGAAAAATGCAGGAGGTAACAAGTTTGACAAGAAATGTACTCATTACCTTATGTATGTAACTATAACTCCTCTATACATCACCTTGATAATAAAAATAGAAGAAAAAAAGACATTGGTTTCTGTCTTTGATACTTGCTATCATTGTTTCTTTCCATTGAATTCTTGTTCTCAGGAAGCCATATAGCTCATGACATGGTAAGAAATGGAGGCAAGTGATTGGTCAACAAAAAAGGGAATTAAGGCTGCCAATCACAATGTGAGACTGGAGTAGATTCTATAGTCTATTTTTTCCACTTACCCTACATTGACATAAGGGTCATGAGTTACTAACACTGTTCTTTAAGCTGTTAAGTATGGGAAACATTTGTTATGCATTCACTGAGGATTGATACCCTGTTCTAACTGGTCTGACCATTCTTGTTAAGATTAAATACTAGGTGCTGCTACAACTTACTGTATGAGCCAAGCAGGTAAAAGAAAGAGTAAAGGGGAGAAGATAATACAGATCTCCTAAAGAATATCTCCCAAGGCACTCTCTCCTTTGCAAAGATCTTGCTTTAAAATGCTTCAGGCTCTGTCCTTAGAAATAAGAGGTAAGTCTGACAAAGAAAAGTCCAGTCTTTGCTGGCACACATACACATCAACCGAGAGCAGATTCAGTTATGTCAAGTATGTCTACATATTTCTGACTGGATATAAAGTGCTGTCCAAGAATTACTTTAATGTCTCCTGATCCTAGATGGAACTCGATCCTGGCAGAAGATATGAATCTTGAAGGATAATGGTTTGAGGAATATTAACAATGAATGACAAGTTTTTATGATGGCTACATATTAGTTCTTATGTCCTGAAAACAAATATAAAATATAGAATACTCTACATAAATATTGGATATATATAGATTATTCTATAGATATTTACTATTTATTCTACAAATATGGAATATTCTATAGATATTCTTAATGCTCCATAGATATTAAAAACTAATAAATGGGTACTGGTATTTATTTGAAACATGTGAGCATTTGTATTTAATAATAAACTTGTCATTTATCTGTGGCTTTTTCTTCATCAATGAGGCAACTGAATGAAATAATGATTACAGTCAAATGAAATAATGATTACAAAAAGAAATACTTCACACTGTGAGAGAAACAACTATGGACATTTTGAAAGACATGAAATTTATTTTGATTTAATAAAAACAAGTCTTTAAGGGTGCATTTTACCTTAAAGGACAAAATTCATTGATATTTGACTATGGCTTGATCTTTCCATGTAAATAGCACTTTTACTCTTTATTGTATTTTCTGGTATAGAATATAGAATACTGCTGTTGGAAAAAAAAAAAAAAACAAACATCAGATTTCAGAGTCCAGAAGATCCAAATTCTAGTCCTGTTTTCCCCCCTCACTTATGTGTACCTAATATGTGGACTGATTCCTCAAAGCATTACATTTTAACAAGCACATCTGTGAATCTTGAGTATCTTGATTTGGGGAATCATAACATTCAGAGATTCAGAAATCTGAGATTTTAGTAATGAGAACCGGAAAGTTACCCCTACCCAATTTTTAGAAGTTCTAAAAAAATAAACTTTTATTGCATATAAATCTGTGAAACCACAAAGTATGCTCTGTTCTGTTCTTTCCAAATGCTGAAATAATTATTTTTTTAAAAAAAGAATAAAAGAATAAAAGTTCATTGTAAAGGGCAAAGTAATTAAGATAAGGAAAGTAATGTAAAAGCTGGCCTCAAGACTAGGGTGACAAGATGGGCTGTTCTGGTCGGGGGGGGGGGGGGTGGCGGGGAGGAGAGCCAGCCATACAAGCAAGATTTGGGGACTGGTTGAGGCTGCATGAATGAGTCAGTAGAACATACTTAGGAGTTCCCAAATACACTAATAACATTGGTTTATATTGAGCTTTGGATGCGATTGAGTAGTCTAAGATGCTACATGAGAATGGTAGTTATTATTGAAGGGGTTCAACTTTAAAAGACAGAGAAGGTCAGAGCTGGCTCATGTCTGTAACCCTAGCTAGTTAGGAGGGTGAGATTTGAGGATAGCAGTTGGAAACCAGCCCAGCCAGAAAAGTCCCCTGCGAGACTCTTATCTCCAATTAACCACTCAAAAAGTGGAAGTGGCACTCGGACTCAAAGTACTAGAGTACTAGCATTGAGCAAAAGAGCTCAGGAACAGTATCCAGGCCCTGAGTTCAAGCCCCAGGACTGACAAAGAAGTAAATAAATAGTAAAAGAGAAAAATCAGTGCCAATGGCTCATGTCTATAATCCAATATACTCAGGAGGGTGAAATCGGGATTGTGGTTCACAGCCAGCCCAGGCAGGATAAAGTCAATGAGACTCTTATCTCCAATTAGCCAACAAGAGAGAAAGAGAGAGAGAGAGAGAGAGAGAGAGAGAGAGAGAGAGAGAGAGAGAATCTTATTAATTTTGCCATTAAAGTATAGGTACAGTTTTTCAATGTTCTACTTCACCACATACTATAGTGGATTTTATGTCTGTCAAAAATAAGATCCATTCATGTAAGGAATGGAAAAATATCATTTTTCTCTCTTCAGAGGTTATCATAGGGAGAGACACATGAGAATTGCATGTACTTTTGTATGAATTTATTACCAAAAAAAGTAATCTTATAACACTTGTAGCATTGCCACTAATAGTCACATTCTTAATATCCACATCATTAATTAAGTAATGTCATGGTGATCAACCTTCAAACTATAAAAAAAGCAATTCCTTTGGAAGGGCTACCAAAGGGTTGGCAAGTTAACAGGAACAGGGAAGTTCTCAGTAACTAACCACCATGATGAAAAAAAATTTAGTGGAGCTTCAGTAGGCAAATTAACATTTGAAATGATTAAGCTGCTATTTAAAAAAAACCCACCTATACAATACATCTATGTTTCATACTTTTCACTCTCATAAAATCTAGAAATGTTACGACATTATTTTCCAGATACTATTGGTAGGCAAGGGACTTTCTCACTACAATATTAGATAGCCCAAGCAGGCATCCATAAGCAAGAATTTAATAAACACATTGGCATGAAGCTGATATGGGCCTGGCACATGGCAGGATCTAATCCATGTTAAAAATGGCATTACAGAATTCAAAGCCAGACAGAATCAAGTAGAAATCCCTACAGTACACAGTTCCCTTGAAAATAGAGAAACTTAAAGAAAATTTCTCAGAGATGCAGCAGGGCAATCATCTAAGATCATCTAAAACTTAAATTCTGGAATGGGCTTGGCCATTTAGGTACTAAATGTGTTTACATTTTATGTGCTTCATTTTCTTGAACAGTAGCAAAGGCTTTTTAAAAGTTTTACCATTTAGAGGAGGTTTGACCTACAGAAAATATCCAGCATAGTGTTAAAACACAAAATTTCTAACAGACTACAGAATAGAATTTATGTCTCTTGCATCCAATACTGCTTTTAAATCCATTTCCAAATTCTAATTGAACTATTATTTATTGACCTTTTATACATGGTATGTGTTAATTTCACATATGTTGCTTGTGCTAATACATCCTGCTGCGTGAATACCAATTTTCTCTATGATTGCTTTTTGTCAAAATTGGTGTATATTAAATGACACTACAACTAGCTCATTTTTTCCCCAGCAATATTCCTTCTATTATAATTTCTGAGCATTCCAATCCATCAGTGTTAAAGATAATTTCCTCCCCTCATAAAATATTAACGTTCTTTTTTGTGTGACTAAGAATTGTCTTCAAGCAAGTTCTTCCTGTCATTAATTAAAATAATGAGTAGTGTAATATTAAATGTGTAATTCTCTGACAAGCACTCAAGTGTTTGCTGAGAAGTCCCTTTCTACCAAAAACATCTGGAAAATAATATGGTAAATTAAAAAGCTGATACTTTAATATACTACAGAGTAATCCC
Source organism: Perognathus longimembris pacificus (assembly GCF_023159225.1). Taxonomy (NCBI): domain Eukaryota; kingdom Metazoa; phylum Chordata; class Mammalia; order Rodentia; family Heteromyidae; genus Perognathus; species Perognathus longimembris. Next base: position 18,516,119 of record NC_063170.1, read on the forward strand.
CAAGTCTAGGTAGGCAAAATGCCAAATTGGCAAAGCTCTTGCTTCTGGCACGATGCCAAAGCTTCTTCATTTTTCCTTTCTTGATATGCTATGTGAGAATTTTGCTTAACTCCTCTCTATTCTCATCACACTACTTATCAGATGGGAAAAAAGACAGCAAACACATTCTAACACAGGTTAGCTTTACTGCTGTGACAGACAGGGCTTCACAAACCCAGCTATCATAAATATTTTAAGGACTCCAATAGACGGGAACAGCTGTACTTAGTAAAAATAGTTGTATGACCCCTACCTCAGCAGTAAAAGTAAATTACTCCTTCTCCTTGGTTTTACATCCTCTGCTAGGTCCATTTTAATGTGCATTCAGCTTCCCTTTCAAGAAGTCCAAGTCCTTTCCTTGCTTTTGCTCCCTTCACAACATTGTTTTCAGAGTGTTGCGTAGTAGATTAAGAGCTTGAAGCTTTAAAACTCAGCCATCCAACACTTTGTGAAATGAGTAACTTGATTTGTCTGGGGTTTTACTGTTCCGATTACAATCCCTCATAGCTATTTGATGCTTTATGGTTTGCAAAAAAGACCGTCATATGTGTCATTTATGTGATCCTGGAACACGCACAAATAAGGATTAACAACTCCACTTTTCTCTTGAGAAAAACCAAAGCCCAGAGTGATTCCTCTCAAAAGCAACAGACAGAAAATACACAGATGTGGTTTTTAAAGTGTAGCACTTGTCTTAAGTTGCTGGTGCTACATACTGCCTATAACCTAACTGATAAAACAAGTAACAGGATTAGAATTCAGATTTTATAACCCTCAGTTCAGAATGGACACCCCCTCTCACCCCAGTACCATAAAATACAAGTAGGAAGAAGGGAGATAGCAATGTATAAAAAGAGATTCAGATCAAGTTCAAGTACATATCACTCCAATCCTAGGTAAAACATCCTTACACTTCTACAAGATAAGGGCCATAATTTTTTTTATACTTTCACTGATTCATAATAAGTGTTTTAAATCATGACTTGAGGTCAACTATGAAAGGTCCCAGTATATAAATGAAGCAAACTTTTCTACCTTTATGCCTGTAGTTTTACTGGAAACCACAAACCAGCCAAACTTAACCATCACAGGCACTTCCCCTGACTGCTGCTGTACAATTCAAGTTACCGTTTTCTTTCTTGCAGCAAATTACAATGAGAATGTAAGGATAACATATATATGACAGATTCACTTATTTGGTTCTAACCCCCATTGTATTCAATGCCTCATATGTAGCACTCTGTTTCAATGTTGACATCTATATGAGGTCGACATTCTTGTATATTCTCCTTTTCTATGCTGCATGCTGAGAGGTTAAGGCCAAGGATAGTAAATACTGTGGCCAGGACTTAATACCCAGCACCCCGACTACAAAACATTTCCATTGCATTCTGTCAGAGTTCATACTCAGTACAACAATTTAATCCATTAGCTTCTGCCACAAAGTCCTTCCACCTTCAACATAACAATGTGACTGACAAGCTCCACTTCTCTGTCAACCAATCACCAGCCTCCCACCTCATTGTCAGCGCAAACTTCTCAATTATTCATCATTCCACCTCCTCCACATCTAGTGGCCATGGACCCTTTCACTGCAACTCTCATCAGCTGAGCATTTACACTCCCTGTTGGTCCTCATGTCCTCAAAAATGGGCACCTGCAAATTTTTATACTCTGACCTGTGGTCTCAAGAAGAGTCCCCTTTCTCTAAATCCCTCTCTCCATTAGACAGCTCCACAATCAGGATATGATACATAGGTAGTGTGCCAGATTGCAAAGGAACACTCTTTCCATGGGATTGCATCACTTTCCTGGCCAACGCCTGCTTCATTACACCTTTAAAGCCTTTCTCATCCCTCGTGACAGTGACATACCTGTGGGACTTTGGTCTGCAGGCATCACCATCGGGTACATTTTTCCTCATAATTTTAGCTTTCTATAATTGTTCAAAGTCTGACAACAGAAATTATGGTTTCTTTTTTTCCCCATATTATCATACAATCTTCTAGAAGTAATGTTTTTCTCAAAGTTAGAGACATCATTCCTATGCTTAATAATTATAGAAGAGGAAATAGAACAAGGAACCATTACAAACTTACTCTTTCCTGTGGCCACTTGACTCACCTCAGCCTTTTCACATACCACAAAAATATGATTTCCCAGTGTCCAAAGATTAATTCTGAATTTACTAGCAAAGATACTTGGCTACTTGAGTCATATTTTCAGCCTTTTCTTTCAACAGCACTAAATCTATGCATTGAATATGTTCAATTATTGCTTCTAACCTTATAAGTAGTTTGAAAAACATGTCTCCTTTCTCTCTGTTGGAAGTGGCGTTGAATATTGGGGTGTCACATCGGAATAAGGACACCAACTGGAAAGGAACTTAGGCAAGATTTTACTTCTTCAGAAAGGCTTCTGTGTATAGGAAGCTAAGTAAGTGAGCATGCTCAGTGGGTAATCCACCCAGATTTTATCACTAATAAGGCATTGTTCTTTGTTTTGATTGGTCAGAACTTAAAAGTCTCAATCTTGCATGATTGGCTAGTCTGAAAGGAGTTAAGAGTTCATCTGAGCAATCAACCAAAGTCACAGTACCTGCCCAAGACAGGAACTTGTCAAAAAAATCCAATTCTTACTCAGGTGGCACTGGAGGCCAGAGACAGCTCTATAATAAGACATGGCTTAGCTAAAGTAGCCTCTTGAAAGATGGTGGCTACCCTTAAAATGGCATTGCCTATGTCAGGAAACTTCTTTGACAGAAAAAATTTGAACTCTTACAACCCTGACTTATGTAAATATATTAAGATGGATATTTAGACTGTCTAGTGCTTATTATACTGTGTTCTTGGACAAAAGCAGGAAGGAATTAAAGAACTAGAACTGGATAGCAAAGGAAGTTGAAACACAGGCATTTAAAATGCAGATGCTGGGTTGGGAATATGGCCGAGTGGTAGAGTGCTTGCCTCGCATACATGAAGCCCTGGGTTCGATTCCTCAGCACCACATATACAGAAAAAGCCAGAAGTGGTGCTGTGACTCAAGTGGTAGAGTGCTAGCCTTGAGCAAAAAGAAGCCAGGGACAGTGCTCAGGCCGTGAGTTCAAGTCCCAGGACTGGCAAAATAAAATAAAATAAAATGCAGATGCTGCTGGTCCTAATGATATATCTACAGTCTAACAAATCTATTGGATGTTGAAGTGTCGTAAGTTAAAAATGCATTTATTACACTGACCCAGAAGCCTCATGGCTCAGCCAACCATAAACATGCTCAGAACACTGCCATTACCTACAGATAAACAAAATCAATTCACACAAAGTCTATGTTGACTATCTCATGCAATTGATCCAATTGTGTCCTGAAAATGAAAAGCAAAATAGTTATAGACATACACTTACACATCATCATAAAACAAAACAAAAAGTCGTAAGTCACATAACCATAATTGGCTGTATAGAGTCTAAACAATTTAGTATTTTTCTGAATTGATGCAAATGAACCAGGATTTTATTTGCCAAACAAACCTTTCACTGAAGCAGTTTGACCCTGAAGAGGAGGCATGCTTTGAACCAGCTGCCTTCCTTTGTCTGAGAGCAAGGTGCACAAATAGCGTCCATTGTAACCTATCAATAGCTTATACCCCAAGCCCATTGGGGAATGATGACCTTAGTTTGAAATAGGTGTCAGAGTAGAACACCACCAAGCTCATTAATAGCCTGTAAAGCCATTTCATATTCTTTTTTTTTTTTTTTTTGCCAGTCCTGGGGCTTGGACTCAGGGCCTGAGCACTGTCCCTGGCTTCTTTTTGCTCAAGGCTAGCACTCTGCCACTTGAGCTGCAGCGCCACTTCTGGCCATTTTCTGTATATGTGGTGCTGGGGAATTGAACCTAGGGCCTCATGTATACGAGGCAAGCACTCTAGCCACTAGGCCATATCCCCAGCCCTCATATTCTTTTTTACCCAAGGAAAACTCCTATATATCTTTCAAAATGCTTTCCAAATAGCCTTTATGAATACTTCTGTAAGTACTCATCTGGTGTTGTTTCTCATCATCACCATTCCACTGTATCATATTTTATGTCTCTTGAATATCACAAGTCTGAGTGGGCTCTGAAGTTCATGAAGACAGGCTCTATCTTAGGGATCTCCTTCTCTCCAGTGCCCTGAACAACACCAGGTTATAAAAATTATTAACATTTGAATTAGAAACTCACCAGGGCAGCAACTTCCTCTCCTGATTTTTTTTCCGCCTTTCAATCTCAATGATAGAGTGGAAATTAACTTATATCGATGTATAACTAGGAGAGAGTTGCTGATTTTGTGCCCTGAGGTTTTTGCCTGAAACATTCTGTTGAGGAAGCATTTGTATCACTTATGCCCAGTGAGGGAAGTGAAACAAAATAAGAGAGAGAGTTACAGTGGGAATAGGATTAAATTCAATAATTGGGAAAGCTAAATTCCACCCCAGATAGGGCCTGTACTCACTGGGAGATCTTGCTGGGACTAGCTCTCCAGGTGCTGTGGTTTGCTAGAAAGCGTGCATGATTTAACAATGGAATGTTTAAGATTAAAGGAAAATTATAGAACATTTAATCATCAGACTGGAGTCTAAACTCCAGAATGGACTGAGAGAGATAGACAATATTTTACAAAAAATAATTTTTAGAACCATAATTTTAGTTATTTACAGATCAAATAATGGCAAAGGAAAATGAGCCAAAAAGAACTGCAGAAGAAAAACTAGAACTGAAAATGTTCAAATATATTTTATATTTTTCATACATCAGTTCACCTATGCAGGATTATTTTTAAAATGAAAGACTAAATAGCCCCAAACTTATTTTTAAATCGTGTCCTTGAGGTAATACTGTTTCCCCACGAACTTCATCAACCTCATTTCATGCCATTTGTCTGAGTACCACCCAATCTATAGATGATACACAAGTTCTCCTTATTACTACACTGATTTCTAGCAAAAGCACTTTCTTAACATCTTTACGACTCTCTTCCTTTTTCAGAGCTTTTAGTGGTTTTCATTATGCTATTTTCATATGTATATGCACGCACATAAGTGCATATATATAATGTACTATAATATTCACCCCATAAACCTCTCCTTTCCTCTTTCCCTAGCTCATGGCTCCTCCTTAATCACTGTCCTTAGAATACTGTAACATTATCCTATTACATCATGTTATATCACTATTTCAGGTCTAGATTCACAGATGAGTGACAACACGAGATATTTGTCTTTCTGAGCTTGACTTACCTCACATAACGTGATATTCTCCAGTTGCACCTTTTTCATGGAAACTGTATAATTTTCTTCTTCTTCTGATGGCTGAATAATACACCACTGTATATAGGCACCATATTTTTTTTTAAAAAATCAGAAACTGGGAGGCTGTGAATAAGGCCTAGTGGCAAAAGTGCTTGCCTCATATACATGAAGGCCTGGGTTCAATTCCCCACCACATATATAGAAAATGGCCAGAAGTGGCACTGTGGCTCAAGGGGGAGAGTGCTAGCCTTGAGCAAAAAGAAGCCAAGGACAGTGCTCAGGCCCCGAGTCAAAGGCCCAGGACTGGCAATAAATAAATAAATAAACAAACAAACAAACAAATAAATAAATATTCCATTGTGTATATGTACCACATTTTCCTGATCCATTCATCTACTGAGGGGCATCTGGTTTGGTTCCATATTTTGGCAATGACAAATTGTGCTGTGATGAACAATGTTGTGCTGGTGGCTTTAGTGTGTTCTTCCTTGTGGTCTATTGGGTAGATGCCCAAAACTGGGGTTGCTGGGTCATAGGGTAGCTCTATGTTTAGCCTTCTGAGGAATCTCCATACAGCATTCCAAAGTGGCTGAACATTACCACCAACAATGAAGTAGGTTTCCCTTTAGGCCACATCCCCTCCAACATTTATTATTATTAGTTTTCTTGATATAGGACATTCTTACTGGGGTGAGGTGGAATCTCAATGTTGTTTTGATTTGCATTTCTTTTATGGCCAGTGATGTAGAGCACTTTTTCATATGTCTCCTGGCCATTCTCATTTCCTCATCAGAGAAGTCTCTTTTTAAGTCTTTAGCCCACTTGTTGAGGGGGCTATTGGTTCTTTGCGGTTTTGTTTTGGAGGAATGTAATTTTTTTAGTTTTGCACATATTTTAGATATGAGGCCTTTGTCTGTTGTATGGCCGGTAAAGATCTTTTCCCAATCTGTGGGCTTTCTGTTTGTCTTGCTAACTATGTCCTTTGCCCTGCAGAAGCTCTGCAGTTTGATGCAGTCCCATTTGTCCAGCTTTTCTTTGATTTGTAGCATTTCTGGGTCTTGGTTAAAGAAGTTCTGTCCTGTGCCAAGGAGCCCAAGTGTTTCTCCTACTCCTTCTTTTAGTGTTTTCAGGGTATCTGCTTTAATTTCGAGGTCTTTGATCCATTTGGAATTGATTTTGGTGCAGGGTGATATATAAGGATCTAGTTTTAGTTTGTTGCAGGTGTTGAACCAGTTTTGCCAGCACCAGTTGTTAAAAAGGTTTAGGCTAGTCACAACAGAGGACCACAAGAGCCCAATCGCTATGCCCTTATGAACACATAAGATGATGCTAAGTGAAATGAACTCCATGTTATGGAAAAAACTGTTATATCACTGTTGTAATTACTTTCAACATGTCATGTGAACCGTAGCTTCTATTGTTGATGATCCTCTTGTATCCCCTTCCTGTGGTTGTACCTGCACTATCACTGTATCTATATCGAGTACATTATAAACTGTGTATACTGGTATTAGAACTAGGAAAGTGAAAGGGAATTCCAAAATTGAGAGACACAGGTTAAAAGACAAACAACTACAAAAGCAATAATTGCAAAACTGTTTGGTGTAAACCAACTGAACAACTCATGGGGGGAGAGGGAAAGAGGGAGGGGGAGGGGGAATGAGGGAAGAGGTAACAAACAGTACAAGAAATGTATCCAATGCCTAACGTATGAAACTGTAACCTCTTTGTACATCAGTTTGACAATAAAAAAATCAAAACCTGGTTAGTGGGTACCTCGGATCTATCTTGCCTATAATAAATAGTGCTGCTATATAAACATGGTATGGAGGTGGATTTATGTTTCTGTGGATACAAGAATAGTATAACAGGGCCATATGATCTATGACCTACCACCCTGAACACAATCTATCCTGCCTTTTTTTTTTAATAATATGCTAATTTTTGTTTCACCATTGTCTTTGGTTTTGGAATGCTTTAAAGGGATTTCCTCGTGTAGGAAAATGCTAACTTCCACTGAAAAGGTGAACAATTTCATTTTAGATTGTGTTTGGAAACTCAAGCTTGAAAGTATAATATAGTCTGCAGAATCTTAGACCTATGGTCACTGCAGGGGGAAAGTCACTGCAAAATATGGAGATAATTCCATCTAAATTTTGCTTAAAGCTGGCATTGTACCACTTAATCCACATCTCCACTTTTAGCTTTCTGCTGCTAACTGGAGGGGAGTATCTCTTAGATTTGTCTGCCCAGGCTGGCTTTAAGCCATGATCCTCAGATCTCAAACTCCTGAGTAGCTAGGATTTCAGATGTGAGCCACCACTGGTTTCTCCATTGAACACCAGCAGGAGAAATTCACAGCAAAAGCAACAGCTAAACTGAATGGCAGAACAGTTCCAGCTACTGTCATAGCAAAATTTGGTGAGTCCAGCAAATTGAATGGGTAATTAGTCAGTTAAGTGCTATTCAAAGGAAAATTAGAGAATCCAATGCCTCTACAAATGTATTATTTAAAATGTTCAGTGTACAATGAAGGGACAACTAGACATACAAAGAATAAGGCCTATGACTTCTAATCAAGAGAGAAAACAATGAGGAAAAGTTGACCCTACATGACACAGTCATTGCAGATTACAGACAAGGTCTGGAAAGTTGGCATTTTAAACATTGTATTGACAGATTTTAACAAAAAGAGGAATACTATGAACTATGATTTAGTTATTTGTTTTCCTAAAAGAAAAATGAAAACACTTTTAAAATATAATATGATGTACAATAATTGAGATGAATAGTCCATTTGGATGGCTTACCAGTACCTAGCTGGAGATATGGTAGAAAATGTCTTTTCCAGAAGACAAATTGATGAGGACTGAATAGGTGTGTGATAACACAAAATTGTCTAAGCTATACTACAATGACAGAGGAAAGAGGGAGAATAAGACTAAAAGCAGACACTAAAAATAATGAAAATCTATAGACACACACACACACACACACACACACACACTTTTTTGTTGTTTTTCACTAAGAAAAGATAAAAAGTAAAGGCATACCCTTAGCAAAAAATTACACGTAGCATTCAACTCTTCTAAATTTTATTTAAAATGGGCTATGCTGGCTTGAGGGAAGGTTGATTTCATGTCTGGGTCAGACTATATGAAGAAAATGCAACACTCTGGGTGTGCTTTAAGAATTATGTAAAGAATATGTAAGTCTCTATACGAGTGCCAAAGAAACCCACCTGAAAGGAACTGCAGTGGCAAAAGTTGAGACAATTTGGACATCAAAGCTAAAATTAAGAGCAATGAGCTATCTCAGTACTCTTACCAGAAGAATCTGAGTAAAAATAATGTAAATAAATGTAAAATTAAACAAATAAATGCAAGAGAAAAGAAAGTATTTCTTTACCGTTGCATATGAACTCATGTATAGAAGAGGAATGCTAAATTTGGGCAATCATTCATAGAGCTGAAATTGTTAGATAACAGTTTGGTAAAACAGAGAATATTTGACTAGTTTAAAGGTATCTGTCCACAAATGACATTAGTTACCAGAAAGGAAATAATGTAGAGAAAAATTACTGACACTCTGACTGTCTCTGTCTATTCTTGTAGCTTTAAAAAAATACTTTAAATTAGGTAACAAATAATACAAATATGTTCCTCACTGTTGAGCAAGGGTGAAAAGTTGAACATTAAGGGCTTGGCAGATTCAGTGTCTGCTAAGGACCAGCTATCTGTTCCACAGGTAGTGCATTTTGCTGTGTCAGCACATAGCAGGAAGAGACAGGACGAGGTATTCAAAGGCATTAAAATCATTCATGAGGGCAGAACCTTCATGGCCCAATCTCCTCCTGAAATCACTTCTGCATTGTGGATTAAGTTTCATAAAAATTATAGGAAGACATACACAGCCTATAGCATCAGATATTCATCGTCGGTATTTGTATTTGTGGGTATCTTGCACCTTTAAAAGTGATACACTGAAAATCAGGATAGAGTACTATTTCACTATGTCTTGGTATTCTTTCCAGTAATGCTTATATGAATTTAATCATTAAGAGATAAACACAAATTTAAAACATTCTTCAGAATATAACTATCCAAAGTGCCTTGAATTTCTCATGGCTCATAAACAAAGAAAACCTGAAAGGCTGCTCCTGATTACAGACTACAGAGAATGAACACTAAGTAAAATGTGCAATCCTAGATTAGTCCTGACTTACAAATGATATACAAAACATTGTTAAGATAACTCACTAAGTAGAATAATGACTCAAAGAGTGTATGCACAATATTTTTTTTCAAAAGTCTAATGACTGAATTCTTAGGAATTACACAATGAAATATTTTTTAAACAATATAACATCTAACTTTTTAAATATTTCAAAATAATTGCATGCATGTATGTGTAAAGTTAGAAATTATAGAGCCAGGTGTGGTGTAATGCACTTGTAATTCCTGTCAATACGAGTGTGAGGACAAAGGATCACAAGTCAGGATTAAGGCCAGCCAGGACTACATTGCATGTATGACCTTATTCGAAATAAAGTTTGAACATATAGCTTAGTTTTCATGTGTAACTTACATTTTATGTAAGCACTTATACAAACACAGCAATGATGAGCACTTAGGGATATGGGTACAAAACTTCCAAGTTTCCTGTAGGCTTGATGTCATGGCAAAGAAAGGTACAAATAAGATACTTGAAAATAGACTTAAAAATAATATTCCTGTCATAAGTAGGTATCATCATTGGTATAGCTACATGTCCACAGGAATAGATTTTTATTTAGACAAATACTTTATTTAGTCTCAAAATTAAAGACAATGGGACAGCCATGGTACAATATTTTAGTTACATATTTGATCTGCTAAATTAAACCAGATAAACAACTTAAAAGATACCTATGCATTACTGGCAATCTATATGTCAAATGTTAGTAAAAGTGTAATTGCCTAAGAATGACTCAAGTGAAGTATTACATGGTTTTTACCTTGTCTCTGTTCTTGTTAAAATTAAAGGTGGACCTTTAACCCATTTTATTAGTAAGTTGTTTACGACACATTGTTTTTCCAAAAAGCATCAAATATATAATGCACCTGTTTTTTTTCACTTTCTAACAGGAAGTCATCGTGGGTCAGATTTCACAAAATTGCTTTTAGACAAAACAAAAATAGATATGTACATACAAGGTTAAAATTGTGTATACAAACATAGATGTGTGAAAAGAGTTTTTACACTTCAAAGTACCTCGAATCATTGTCCTTTATTTGGCATTTCTTTAGTTCTTCTGGCACACAGCTTTTGTTTATGGAATGTCTTGATATTGTGCTGGCATAGCTTAAACTTAACGTTTTCCTGAGAACATATATTGCCTTTCAAGACCAGACTCAACTTTCACTGGATTCTACAAGTTTCTACTAATTATCCTTACCCCTGAGTGTCTAAACTGAGCTCCTCACAGTATCTAATCATACACATCCACATATTAAATTGTAGTCAATCTACTTCTGTATATGCACTTCCTTTGTTGTGTAGCAACCTTTACCATAGAGAAAGCACAGATAGATAGGCAGGTAGGTAGGTCGGTCGGTAGGTAAGTAGATAGATAGATATTGGGCTTTTTTTCATTGTCAACCACAGCTTCTAGGATACACTCCAAATAAGGCAATGGAAACCTAAAAGATATACTCCCCAGCCAGCTCTAAATTAGCTAGTCAAAAGCCAACCATACAAAAGCCATACTTAGCTAGCTCCGTATGATAGCCTAGAAGAACAGTTAGGAATATAATGTATGAAATTCAACCCTGACTGCTGCCAGGGAGCTTAACTGCCATTAGGGGACCTATAGTATGTGTGTGTGTGTGTGTGTGTGTGTGTGTGTGTGTGTAAGAAAGGGGGAGAAAGAAAAGTTTATAGAATTTGAATGATCAAAAATATGTTAATAAATTATATGTGAATATCTTAGTAGGCTCACAGGGCTTGGAAAAATATCCAACACTTTGACAGTGTTATATAGGTGTTTGCTATTACTATGCCACACACCATATATTTTATAGTTATTTTGCAAAGAAGTAGACAGTTATTTGGGCCATGACACATGAAGACAAGTTGGAAATAATGTAATATGTATTCTGAGCCAGATCGGGAAGCCTGGTTCCACTTCTAGGTGGTCTTATAACTGGTACCCCTCTGTACATCACCTTATAGCTACTTCCTACATGTGTAAATTGAACTACTAGTGAAACTACCAGATGGACTTTTTTATAAGGAGGTAAACTTCTGTTCACTGAAATAAAGGCTGGGTTAAAAATCATCCTGTGCAAAATTATTGGGAGATTGAGAGCCATCTGCTCTGTAACTTGCTTAAACAGAACAAAATGGCATTACTATAGAGAAGATTTAAGGGAGAAGATGAAGTAGCTCATCAATGGAGTTATTTCTAAGAGAAAAATAGAGAGAAGAAAAGGAAAAAGAATGAAAATGAACAAATCAGTTCACACTTGACATGATCACAACTAGCTCTGACCTGAATGCAGTATTTTAAAAGTTGTCTTTAGCTGTACAAAGGAGTTGTGATTTAACAAAGTAGTTTTTAAGGGGATTGATTAAACTTTAGTGACAGAAAAAGAAAGCAACAATCCTAATTTCAGGGAAAAAAAAACCCTGAAAATATCAGACAATGGTAAATAATGGTATAGGAGTGGGATCTGAAACGCTTGAGGTCAGGAGATGCTTGGAGCCTAACAGGACTGATTTCATACTACCATAAGCTGGAAGCAAATAAAGCCAAAGTATATAATACAGACGTAAGAAATTTAAAGTAAGAGCTGTCATGTATCCTGTAAGAAAAGGGCAGTGAGACAATTTCTACATGTCTGAACAGTTACAAAAAATTTTACAGATTTATTATTACTCAAGATTTACTTAGTGAACACTAACATGGGTTTGGGTTTTTATGAATGAAATGGAAAATTAGATATGGATATAGTTTCAGATATTTAGTTATGCAGTCAATCACACTGCCATTGGATAATAATAAATATATTTTGTCTTTGTTATAGATACTTTAGAAAGAAAAACTTGCCCTTTACTTGTTGACAAATTAACTACCACAAAACAACTTCCTAAAATTTTATTTTGAAGGAGTCAGGATATAATTATGTATTATGCTTATGACTCTAAGTTTAAGAAAATTTCCTCCATTCTCATGAGGTCTTATCACACAAAATGCTTATCCTTCTTTCTTTTTTATTCTGTCCTTTTGCTTTATCTTTCAGAAAACAATTATAAACAAATTTCCACATTCTCTCTACTTCAGAGTACTGAGTTAAAACATTCTGTTTTGCCTCCTTCTACTTCTTAAGATAGCTCGATATTTATTTCTTAGTCCTTCAAGAAGCAAATCAAAGTTCATTTGTTCAAGGACTTTATGACCTTGAGACTGAGTCATTTTTTTTTCCCCCCATGGCAAGGGGTCTTCTGATGTGTCAGCTTTGCCTAGCACTCCTGGCCTGGCCACACTTCCCTACAGTTTCTTGGTAAAGCTTGTCTTTTGGACTAAGAAGTCAGTGAACAGAAAATATATGAGACATACATCTTCATACTTGTTGGAGATTCTATATAGGAGTTCAGCGTTTATTTGGGACATGATGAATAAATTATTAGATAAATCTGTGGATAGATGAATTTAGTAAAATTCCAACTGACAAATGTAACTGTAACAGATTCTACTGGTAGTTTTAATGGGGTGGAAGTAAAATATAGAAACAAATGAGATCTTGCTTCTTCCCTAAAGTTACTAAAAACTTTGTGCAAATGTACTATTTCCAGTAACAACAAAAGCCCAGTGGCTCAGTCAGGAGTGACATTACCAAGATTCTGGTCTATACTTTGTTGAGATTTCACCCTATGAAGTGACTTAATCAAGGAAAACAAGATCATTAGACATAAGATGAATGATTTTAGAATCAGCCTAGACTTCAGATTTTATTTCAGGAAATATAGACTAGTTTTGATTAAAGTAATAGTAATCATTTTTAAAGAATAATAACTACTGTCAATATGGATAGTTCCCTACAGAGATTGAAATTGCTCAACTAAAATGGAAGTGATGTGAATAATATTGTTAAGGGATGATGATAAATGCATCAAGTTAATTTAAAAACTATTGGCATAAAGTTGATATGGTGACTCTCCTTGAATCATCATCCTCTATATATCTGTAATATGCACATCTACTTACACATAATACTAATAAGCCTACAGAGAAAGCAACAAACAGAATTATTAAATTCATTTCCTCAAACCCACTACAAGGGAGAAATATTAATAAAGATTAATCAATATAGTGTTTATATATCTGCCTTTGATTTTTATATACAAAGTTTCTAGCACATAAAATTTTTGCTGTAATATTATCATGATTATTTTGAGATCAACAGCTCACAAGCTAAATGACATTTTATGTTGTTATATTTGTGGCCTAAAATTGTTCATGGTAAGTATTGATTTGATTTGGAAACTTATAAACTTAGCTTCTCATTGGACATGTTTACTAGGTTATCGTGTAGGTTGGGGGGGATACAAAGAATGTCATCAAATGGATGTTTTTATTTTGAGGTCCTTGAATGTGTCTGTTTGCTTCACCCTGATTAAACTGCAGCTTGTGTTAACCTTGGCCAATGTGTCTCTTTTTCCTGATTTAATTGTGATTGCCTGGAGCTTCAATCTGCATTCAGTGTTGTGACAGTTTAGAAAACAACAGCATAACAAAACCCAAAGTCAGGAAGGAGGTGGGAAAGAGAATTGAGGGGTTCCATTGTGGGCATGTTGTACATTTCCCTTACACAAATATTTCCCTCTCTGGCAGCTCCCTATTTTCTTTTCCTTTACTCAAGCAGCTTAGGTTTTATTTACAGCAAGGTAAGGATGTGATTTTCAAGAACAGGTTTGTTAAGTGTTACCAACTGTGAAATGGAAGAATAGCTTAATTGACACATGAGAACTTAAAACAAAACAACAAACCATGCTTGCCTTAGGCTCTGATGCTTAAAAGCCTGATGAAGCAAATAATTATTTGGGGTTTTCCAGTTGATCGTATGCACTCCTGATGCAAGGCGCCTCTTGGATAGCCAGTCTACACCTGTTACCCTGGAAACTTACTCCTGAGGATGACACAGATACTCAAAGGGACTTTAATAGGAGACAGATCTCACTATGTGGATAAGGCTAGCCTTGAACTCACAATCTTCTTGCTTCTGTCCCCTAAGTGCAATATTTATAGGCATATACCATCACACCAATCTCAAAGGGACATTTTTAAATGCAAGTGATTGTTATATAGACTCTCCAGTGAAATGGCTAATAAGCAAAGAAAGGGGGAAAAAAACACAAGTTATTTCTTTTTTTTTTCCTCTTTGGTTTATCCCTTGTTGTCATTGTATTTGATTTTGGTACCCTGTGTCATATATGTGTGTGTGTGTGTGTGTGTGTGTGTGTGTGTGTGTGTGTGTGTGTGATATATATATGTTTATCTGATTTGGAGAAGGGGAAGCGAACAACAAAATGGTGAGACAAAAGGCAAAGGGCAAACCAACGGAACAGCAATAATCACAAGACACTATGTTGGAAATGAACTTTACAACTTGGGGCAGGGGGGAGGGAAAGTGGGAGAAAAACGAGGGAGCAGGTACCAATGTTCGATAAGAAATGTACTCATTACCTGACATATGTAACTGGTACCCCTCTGTAAATCACCTTGACAATACAATTAAATTAATAATAATTTTAAAAAAAGAATGTGCAAGGAAGACAAAGCGGAAACTTAGTGGTGCCTAAGGATAAGTTCATAAAGAAAAAAGGAGAAAAGAAAACGTGATCACCATATGGGTTCAATACCAAAGGGCTTAGAAAGTCAGTGGAGAGACACAGGGTAAAAAGACAAACGACTACAAAAGCAATACTTACAAAACTGTTTAGTGTAAATCAACTGAACAACTCATGGGGGGAAAGGAAAAGGGGGAGGGGGAGGGGGGAATGAGGGAGGAGGTAACAAACAGTACAAGAAATATATCCAATGCCTAACGTATGAAACTGTAACCTCTCTGTACATCCGTTTGACAATAAAAATTCAAAAAATTTTTTAAAAAATTAAAAATATGGCAGTTCTCAAAGAGGTAGTTAAGAACTGTAATCTTCAAAGGGGCCAGAATTTCCTACAAGCTGGGTCTTCTTGAAGTTCTTGGGGATCACCCCATATTGCCATATGAACCACTAGAATTTCTGGGTGTTGGAGGCTCACTCCTGTAATCCTAACTATTGGAGAGACTGAGATCTGAGGATTGTTCGAAGCAACCTGGGCAGGAAAGACCACGCAATTCTAATTAACCACCTTAGAGCTGGAAGTGAAGGTGTGGTTCAAGTGCTATAGAGCCAGCCTAGAGTGAAAAAGCTAAGGGACAATGCTTAGGCCTCAAGTACAAGCCTGGGCACCAAAACAAACAAAGAAAATGATCATTAAAATTATAGAACATGCTTTATGATTTACAAGAATAACTGCAATTCTTCCCTCTCCTAATCTCTTTTTTTTTCTCTTATTTATTGTCAAAGTGATGTGCAGAGAGGTTACAGTTTCATACGTTAGGCATCTCTTGAAATCCACTCTTTCCCTGGCTTCTGTGATATGGGATGAAGTGGTTCACCTCATCCTTAGAACTTACACCCAGGAACCTAAGGGAAGCATCACCCACTACCTTCTGAATAGCTCCACTTAGCTACCCTGTGCTGCCTCAAATCCAATGGCCAGCAGTTTTTCTTAGTCCCCAGAGCAACGCCTTTTCTTGATCTCTGAGGACATTTAAAGGGATCTTCAGCATATGGGGCCATGATTCTCTTCAATGCTTTTTGGTCCCCTCCATCTTTCTTTCTGACCACATTCATGGCCTGTCATTTTGGTTGAGTTACAAATATAGTTAGCACCAACAGAAGGGAATGAGAGAGAAAGATTATACTTTTTAAAAAAAATTCAATTATTTTGCTTTACATGCAAATTTCTTATGTCTAGGGGATTTCCTGTGTTGGATTTGAATTCTTTTGTTTAGAAATATTCATTTTAGTTCATTTGTGTGTGTAACAGATGCTCTCATAGATTTCCTTCCAAAGAATCTTTATGTTGTGTTTCTTGGCATTGTCTGTATGCATGTGTTTCTCTGTGAACATGGCATTATTACCTCTCTTGAATTTTTTTTTGGAATTCTTGTTCTCACCTGAGTTAATAATAACTACCTCATAAGCAATTGTGAAAGAAGTCTTAGATCTAAAGCTTCTAGTAAAGTTTACAGAGGTATAGTAAGCTCTGGATAAGAACAGTGGGTGACAAATGTCTCCAATCCTACTGCTGTTACATTTGGTATGCTTTAAGGAAATAGAATATCCATTACAAAAGAGACAGACTGAAGGATATATCTAAATGTAGCAACAATGGTATAAGTAGTGAAACCTATGAGAAGCAGTTGAGCCTGTAACACTCAAATTTTTGTTGCTATTATTGACATAAAACAAAGTCAGGAGCTCTTAAGACACAAACTTATGTGACCACTTAGCTCAGACAAAATCTGCTTTAGCATCATTAATACTCACTGATAGGACTCCTTTCATTGTGGTCTGATTATTGATATGAGACCTGGGTCATTTAGAAAATAAATGTACATTTATCTTCACTTGCATTAAGAAGACAATGAAGCATGCATGCCATTTAGACAGGTTTAAAATTGTTAATATTTTAAGGTTAAAAAGATATATTTAAGTGAAACAATTTAGAAAACTGAAAGGGAAAACAATCTTGCAGAAACATTAATGCCCTTAGAGACTCTCAGAGATTCTGAGAAAAGAAAGTAAAAAAAAAAATTATTTCCTCCTAAGTTGGCAGCTTATATTTCTTCCTGCTTTGCATGGCTGATCGGTATGCAGGTACCAGGTCACAGGTGGAAGATGTTGAGGACCATTATACAATGTAAATGTTTATAATATATCATAATTACCGGCACACCTGTGGTAAATAACTTTGTGAGATTCTTGCTCAAAGACGCTGGAAATGCTCAGTGAAAAAAGCAAAAAATAAAACTCATTTTTAACCTACTATTGGATGGGATCCAATTTACATATTTTATATTTAGATAGTCACTTGCAAAGCTATGTGGCATGAGTTTGTCTTTAAAATGCTTTAGACATCACCCATCCACAGTCAACCTGCCCAGTTATCAATACTGGGCTATCATGAAGCTTAGGGAGTGTATCTACTTGTGTCTCCTTTAAAAAAAAAAAAAGAAAGAAAGAAAAATTCTTGAGTTATCTTTTCTTTTCAAAAGCAAAGCGATTTCTTTACATGTCAAGAAACTACAATGAACAAGTCAAAAAATTTTAATTATTATACATTGGAAAGCAAGGATTTTGTTAAGTCACTAAATATTAAACTGGCAGATTATTACTTTATCACAAATAAGTTCATTTTCTTTTTTCAGCCATTTTTTTAAATTTCCAACTAATTCAGTGGTGTCCCGGAGAGAAAAACTTTGCTTGAGATCAAATGTTTGGGCTTTAGGAAATTTAAGGTCAGTATTTTTTGGATTATGCAAAATAAACAAAAATCTATGTGTTTGAACAGCCTTGTTATTTTCTTCATTCCACCCCCCCATTCTACTCTCAAAATATTAATGTTATTGAAATATGTTTCAACCTTATAATGGGCAAATGTGAGAAAAACTGTGAGTAGTGGTAGTTAAGAATATTTTTGAAAAAAATTTGAAGATCTGGTTTTACTATAATCCACAATTTCCCCTTGTATAAGATTGGATATAGAAGAAATTGATAGTCCATTGGTATTCTTTTTAATATATATTTGTGTTTTCTTGTTTATTTTCCCTTTCTTCCTTCAATGTACAGTGAAAATGTGCACCATCCCTGCACTAGTTGAAAAACACTTAGGTGGCCAATGGATAACACATGTAAGAGTTGGAAGAAAACTATCTGGGGTACTGCCTCCTTCAATTTTATTCTGAGTCTCATTTCTCATTTGTTCTGATGTCACCTACATTGTTTAGATTCTATTATCATTGTACATGCTTATAGATAATAGGAGCACTAAACCCTTTTGATTTAGTACCAAAACAAAGAAGAAAGTGCCTGAGCTTTTGCCTTGGCCTATTCCATATCTTTTCATCAAACACATTCATCAATGAATAAAAGTAATCTCTTAAATGATCATACCCTCTCATCCTATGGAGAAATAAGATTGATAATGTGACAAAAATTATGTCTTGATTGTACAAAGTCTCATGAATCAAGCTGGGGGCCTGTAGCGCATGCCTATAATCCTAGCTGCTCAGGAGGTTCAGATCTGAGGGTCATGGTTCAAAGCCAGCTGGGGCAGGAAAGTCCATGAGATACTTATCTCCAACTAACCACCAGAAAACTAGAAGTGGAGATGTGGCTCAAAGTGATAGAGCACTACTCTTGAATGAAAAAGCTCAGGGATAGTGCCCAGGCCTTGAGTTCAAGTCCCTGACAAAAAGAGAGAGAGAGAGAGAGAAAGAGAGACAGACAGACAGACAGACAGACAGACAGACAGAGACAGAAAGAAACACAGAGAGACAGAGAAAGTCTCATGAATTAATGTTTTAATTATCAAAGCCTGGTCTGGTCACATTTAATTTTCTTTCTTCCAACACTGAAGTTAACATATGAAACTGTGACTCTCTTACTGGTCAAAGGTGCTCACAAAGGAATTGGCAAGGGCTAAACAGCTCAGCAAGACTGAATGTTGATACAGTTTTAAGAGAGAGGGAAAATCTTTACCCCATGAACTCAGTGAGGAAGAAACACAGCCAGAGGCTATATCAACAGGGATTTAATGAGCCATGGGACATAAAGTCTAATAGAGAGCAAAGCATATTAATGAGCTCAAAGCTCATGTTCACCCTCAACCAATTAGTCTGAGAAGACCAGCCTGGTGTTCCTTTCCCAATTCCTCTTTAATGCATGGCAAAAGCGGTAGACTGAAGGTCTCAGCATTTCACACATCACCTCCCCTCACCTAGATGATGCTGAGAATATTCTGTCCAGCACTCAAGGCCATGTGCATTCCATCCAAACTTACTTCCTATTCCTGGTACACCTGTTCTTCCTTGAAAAATAAACGCTAACTTCATCCACGGCATTTTGAACTTAGAAGTTTCCAAGGGGTAGAATGTACTTCCATGGAAATATGTCTAAAGAGCTGATGGCATGGCAAGCTTTTATTGCAGTCGGAGGGGTCTGATGATGAGCTAAGGGTATATATAGTTCAGAGGTTTTAGAGTAGGATCATAGTATCTTGGGCCAATCTGCAAAAATTATGCCCAGCTCTGTTGAATTTCGCTCTCAGCTTACTTTAATAGGATTTCACCTTGGATTTTCCCCTCACTTCGTTCAGGCAAGACCCTGAAATTTAGTTTTCAAAAGTTTCCTGAAAAATAAAGTAAGGGGAATGAACCCTTTCATACTGCCATTGGGCTATAGAACCTCCCATCCTGCTGTATAAACAAGTAAGTTACAAGTCCTTTGGGGGTTTTAGATAGAATAACAGATTTTCTTTCCATTGTGTCCTATCTGTTCAAATTCTACTCACTCTCCAAGAAGCAATTCTAATATGAAACCTACTATATTTACATGTTTTTGTCTACATTTTGATAGTTGTCAACTTTTACCATACTTGGGGAAAATAATAATTGAGTATCAAGTTCTCAGAAATTTGATAAAGAATGAAAGTGAACTGAAATTTTGAGTGGTCATAATACTGGTGCTTAGTTCAAAGTATTGCTTAGAGAATTTAGTACAATATGTGCTTTTTCCAAGTAAGTACTAGGTAAATTCTGAGTTATGGGACTCAGAATTAGCATAATAATTTGTGCTACTGATGATTTTAGGCACTCTAATCAGAACTCTTCCATTCTAAGAGATATCTCTCACAACTGAGAAGCAGGTGTTGAAATATTAAGCTACTCCTGAACTACAAATTCAGTGTTCTCAGATTGGTTTGTTTTCTGACTCTCAACTTAAAATAAATACACTGGACTCCTATGAACTGTCTTTCAGAGACAATTGTGAGGCCTATCCAAGCCTGATAGTGCGGGTGCAGATGGTCATGGAGCTAAGAAGAATTAAGTCTGGTAAAAGGCTTACAGAGCTTTGTCATGCCACAGGGAATGGCTAGCACAAGATGGAATTCATCAGATCTGTTTGGAGTTTTGACTTTGCCATATGGGTTCAGACAAAACTGAAATGCAAAATAGAATTCTAAATCATTCAAAGCTGTGAATGAAAACTGCCAAGTTTCTGTAGTTTTAAGTATGAGGTAGTGAGGCCAAAGGAAAGCAAAACAGGTGCCTCCAGAGAGAGAAAAGATCTCATCCTGGTACTTAATGAACACTATCTATCAGATGTGACCAAAAGACAATAGGGAAAATAATAAATGAAAAGGAGGAAAAGATTTTTTTCAGATACACTCAAAATTGCACTTAACAGAATGAGTTTTCTACTCTTAGAATAAGGACATGAATGTGGCTCTCTTCATCATCATTGTAATGTCTAGAGCAAGTCAAATTTTAGTTGTACAAATACCAGATGTATGCCTTCTTTAAGTCAACTGTGTTGGTTTGTGTAGGGATTCCACAATTAAGAATTACAAGGAACCTGAAGATAGGTGGGACTGAGAGAGAAATGATAGAAAAAAAGAGGAGGAGGAGGAGGAGGAGGAGGAGGAGGAGGAGGAGGAGGAGGAGGAGGAGGAGGAGAAGAGGATGGAGAAAGGGAAGTAAGAGGAGACAGAGAAAGAGGAGGAGGAGGAGGAGGAGGAGAAGGAGGAGGAGGAGGAGGAGGAGGAGGAGGAGGAGGAGGAGGAGGAGGAGGAGGAGGAGGAGGAGGAGGAGTTGGAGGAGGCTCACAAGGATACCTGAGTTTTGACAGATGTTGCAGAGACTAATTACCATGAGCCTTGCATACTTACCTATCTCTCTCTCTATATATATATATATTTCTCCTTCAAATAAAAATAGACAATGATATCAAGTTTTATACATTGTTATACAATGCAGTTTATTTCATTACCAGTATTTTAGGCTTATTTTTAAAATCTTATTAAATATAAATGATCACAATATCCCAAATATATGTATGCACATATATATCATATTTATCTATAGTTTCCAGTATACATATAGCCATGGTTTATTTCCCAATTTTTTAAACTGTTACTATAATGAAAACAATGTAATGGTTTTTTAATTGACAAGATTTACTTTATAAGAGATTCAGAAGAGTTTCCAAGTACCCCAGACCTGGTCTCCCTTGTTGTTAACATGTTCCATAAATTTCACAAGCTTTAAGACTAACCAATAACAGTAAGGGGGTGATTTCCTATGTCCCTACTCTTTACAATGATCTTTCATTTATTCTATCATTTTATCTCTAAGTAATCACAAATCCATGTTCAGTTGCATTAAATAATAGAGAACTCTTTTGTATCATTTACCCAGTTTGACTGTACAATAAAACCTGTAGAACAATATCACAACCAATACAAGGATACTTCACTCTGTCCTCCATAGGAATCATAGTCACTTCTGTACCAATGCCATACCCTCCAACCTCTCAGAAACCACTGATTCCCCCTTATTTCTCTAATAGTATAGCATAGGTACTGACAATAATACTGGTCAGTTTTCGAAGCTCTCTATCCTAGAGTGGAATACACATTACCTTCAAGTTTTCCTGTGAGATACACTAAATGAAGACCATATGCTAGGCAACAGAACACACTTCAAGAAACTAAAATGAACTGAAATCATACTGAGTTGGTTGCTCTGACAAAAAAAAAAAAACAATCAGAATTAAGTTGGAAATTATTAAAAGGAAGATGACAGAGAACTCTTTAAACTCCTGGAAAATATACACCACCTTCTATACAATCTAAGGTTCACAGAGGAAGTCTCAAAAGAAATAAGACCTATGGAGTTAAATGAAAATTAAATATATTAAATATATATCAGTCGTGTGTGTATATGTATTTTTCAGCACTGAAGACCAAACACAGAGTCTTGTGCATGTTTCAGAAATGCTGTATCACTTGAGTCATATCCAGCCTTCCTTTTGATTTCTTAGGTATCTTCATGTGAATATTTAGAATTGTATCAGTGTTATAATTTTTGTTTCAAATGGCAAACACAGTTTAGGATACTCAATAAGGAATGAACTTTTAGTTATCCATAATTTACACTTTCATTATCTTCATTTCTGATGTGACAAGATTTCTTGAAAAGTACTTATTTGTTAATAAAAAGTATAGCTTATTGACAGTAGCAAACATTTAGAAGAGTAGAAACATTTAGAGGAATAGAAAAACTTTTAGAGGAGGTAGCGAGTATTTTCAGAAAGAGAGGTTTAGAAGAACTTAAAAAATAATTTAATTTTTGTTCAGAGAAATCCCCTTAACTTTGAGTTGGTCTACTGGGCCCAAATTCTGTTGTCCTTCACGTGACCATGTCTTCATTTCACTTCATTCTTGAAAGAAGTTTTGTCTAATAATAGGAGGCAGGAAGTCATGTCTTTTAGTATTTGTAAAATGCTGTCACTGACTTTTGACAAGTACTATCCAATTTATAAACAGTATTGCAATTGTATCATGTTTAACATATGAAATATTGTTTTACTCTCAGTATGTTCCATTTCTCTCTTTGTCTTCACTCGCTGGAAGTTCAATTACAGTATGTTCGTTAGTATGGCTCTTTGGATTTACTCTGAGTTTCTCTGATTCTTCAATTACATGGTTTATATATTTTGTCAAACTTAAAATTTTATTCCAGTTCTCCATTCTATCCTACTTCTGAATTCCAAATGACTGAATGTTAGACCTTTTCTATAGTTCCACAGATGCATGAGGCTTTATTTTATTTGTTTCCTTCAAAGGACCAGGTTGAATGTATTAGACAGGCTTGCCTTGAACTCTATGATCTTCATCCCTGGATGGCAGGCATTTGCCACGGTGTCTATACATTGAGCTACTATGTCTGGCTCCATCTCTTTGCTTTTAAATTAAGGATAAATGGGTCGGTCAGAATGCTAATGAATGCCAAAAAGTTTCATTTATTTGGTTTCACTCCAAATTTAAAAATGTTCTTTCAGACTGTAAGCTTGGCTCAGGTAGTAGAGTGCCTGCCTAGCAAGCACGAGGCCATGAGTTCAATCTCCAGGACTCTCCTCCCACCCCCAAAACTCATATTCCAATAAGACTTTTGGTGGCATTTCTTATGTGCAATTACTCTAAAATGATATCCACTATTATTTCTATTATGAACCAACACAGACTCTTTCAAGTAGAATCCACATGATCTTCAACTTCCTTTTTTAAAAGAATATAACAATCTAACGTACACACACACAGACAGAGAGAGAGAGAAAGAGAGAGAGAGAGAGAGAGAGGAGGGACTTTTAAAAAAAATTATCTAAGCCACAAGAATATCCTTGGTTTAGGATAGCATTTATGGAATACGTATTGGTAACATGGAGTCAGACAACTTGAAGAGTAGGTTTATGATCTGAATTTTAGAAACATATCTCAATTATAATTATCTATTTTAGAGTCCAGCAAATGTTCCTATCTGAGGACCAGGTGAAGCAAGACAGCTCATCTATTTTGTCTTGTGATAAACGACTTCATCCTGAGAGGATTCTGCGCTGATATGGAAGGTGAATTATAGCACAGCAAAAAAGGGAAATGTCAAAACCGTTTCCTGGATTTGAGGGGGAAAGGCTCTCCCCTCAAATGTCTTGCTTAGCCTGTCTTTAGTGAATCTCTGAATATTGACTACCCTTGTGCTCCAGTAAATGCATTTCTTTCCAACACAGAGGATGTCCTAACAACAATTGTGACTGTTTCTGAAATCTGAGGGTTGATTCTGTTGTGCTGAAAAGTCATGTGTCCCCGTACTGTTCAATATAACAGGCTGAGAAGCCAAATTTGAAAATTCCCAGACCTTGAGAAGGTCTTTGGATCACTTCATACACCACCAGGCAGTGTGTGCTCTCTTCAAACCTGGCTCAGGAGCAAAACAAAAGATATTTATCTTATATTTGGAATCTAGACCATACACACTCACAGACACATACACGTGTGTATATATATATTTGGTGCAACTGATTATTGATGGCAGCTCTATAGTCTTAATTTTTATATAGTCTCCACACTCACACATATATACAAACATATATTTTTTACCTGTTCATATGTATATCCATATATTAGGAAAAAAAACATGGCTATGAGTTTAGGACTGTCTGGAATGGTGAGGAAGAGGGGAAAGAAATAAAGGAAATGACAGAAGGGGGAACAAAACCAAAATACATTGTATCTGTTTATGAAGCTATTGTAAAATAGGGGTGAAGGGGGAAAGGGGGAAGAGAGAGGCCTCACATAATTACGATCAATATACAATATATGCATATGTGAAAACCACAGTGAAATCCCCTTGTACAGTTAATATATACTAATTTGAAAAAGACATTCCTATTAATCTCCATTCAGATTAAAAAACAAAATCATTAATCATATTTCAAAATGGAAATTATAAAATTTGAATTTTACTCACTGTGAATATGGATTATTTACTATTATAAGTGAACGTGAAATGAATAGAACACTCCTATATATGCTACAGCAGTCCTTTCTGTTTGTTTTGATTTTTTGGTGCTGGTACTGGGGCTTGAACTCAGGGCCTCATGCACTTACTTGTTTTTTTTCATTCAAGGTTAATACTCTACCACTTGAGCAATACCTCTATTTCTACATTTCTGGCTTTTGGATGGATAATTAGAAATAAGAATCTCATGGTCTTTTCTTGGTCAGATTGGCTTTGCTTTGTGATCCTTGAATCTCGGCTTCTTGAGTAACTAGGATAATAGGCATTAACTATTAGTACAAGCCTTACTGTAGCCATCTTTTGCCTGATATTTCGGTGAAATTTTAAGTCACAGAATTCAACACTTATGCGAGGAAGGAGTCAAAAGGAGTTCTTACCACTTAAATTCTGCATAAGTGAGGTGTTTTTCAAAATCCTCTTTTCCCAGGAAACGTTTGTGGAGCATCTCTTTGTTGTCAGTCAATTCTTTGAATTTACATGGAAGTAAGGGTTGTCTCCTCCATACTTTAAGAGCTGAGACCTGTAGGTCTTGCCAGAGGTGGGATTCCCACCCAGCTCTCTCCCCACTTAAGTCCTAGGTGGTCCCTTACTCTACATCCACCATGTGCTTCCTTAGTTTAAGTTCCAGGCCACCTGTCCCATCAGGCAAACGGAGAATGCTTTCAAGGAGGTTTTGAAAGGAGCACAGTGCATCCCTGTGGCCAGCTGAGTAAACAGCAGGAAATCCAAGTTAGGGATTTCAAGGGAAAGGGAAGTTTGTCAGCATGTAACAGGGTTTGCCTCCTGAGTACATAAAGAATGCTGTCCTTCAAGATCTAAGAGACTCATAAACAAGGCCACTTCCTTCTTAGGGTTAGATTTCATTAACTTTTTGTTTGTGTGGGTATGCATGGGTGTGTTCTGCAGTGAGATTTTACAAAATCTTTTAATATGTAATGAAACATATGGCTGAATTTTATTTACCCCTCACAATTAGTGTGGGAGATCAGAGCTACTTACTGCCACCAATGCCCTTCCTGTGAGTGAGAAAATCAAAGCTCAGAATAAAGTGATTGTTAACTCCAGGATTGGAGTGCAAGACGGAGATATCAAGTCTGGATTATCAAATGCTGTTTACACTTCTCTTCCTTCTTAATAGAAAAAGAAAATATATGTGGTTGGTGGAATAATAAAATTAACTGATTGGCTAACATAATTGGTGCAATTGATTATTGATGAAAGCTCTTCATCCTCAACGTTATACAGCACACACACACATGCACACACCATACCACACACACACACACACACACACACACACACATTTCCTTTTACCTGTTGAAAGCAGTTCTAAGAGAATGGTGGAAGATCCTTTTATTTTCTACCGTATTTCTTTAAAAACAACAGCATTTACTGCTTCTCTCTAAGAGATTTTGCTGTTTTTATTCTGTATATCCCTTAAATTTGTGTAAAAAAATCCCAAATAAGTTGACACAAGAATTTTGGATGGAATAATCAGTCAAAAAGGCAGCTACATCAAATCCTTTAAATAATCTTTTATATTAACAAATTCAGTTGGTTTCATAGCATTTAGTGTAAGCAACTGAAATTCAAGAATTCACGCAGATGAATAGAGAGGGAAATGGAGCAAATAGAGACATAATATTTAAGGTACAGATGGAAAATGGAATCAGGTAATGAGGGGATGGGTGGAGTCTAGAGATGGGAGGGAAGATGTTGGAAGGGATGACACGGATCAAGATGTATCGTGTTCATAAACTGACATGTTGAACCCCTCTTGAACAACTGCTTACAGATAAGTAAATAAACAACACCTTCTGCTGCAACTTACTGAGACAACTGCATAACTTGACAATGTATTTAATTACTGGGCTCAGGGTCTAAAACCTCTTAATGCACGAAGAAGTATATTGTACAATGCTGTTAGCTGCTAGGCAGGAACTTTTAGGGGAAAATCCCATTCTTGGGTGTGGAGGTTAATGTTCACCCTACAAATGTCACCTGATATGTCTTCAGGTTATTTTGTGAAAGGAAACCACACTGCAACAGACCGAATCATCGATGTGACCTAGAGTGAATTTTTACTCATTATAATTGCATTATAAAATTAAATTATCTTCCCAGGAGGTGCTTTTGAGCATTGTTTCTGAAATTTGATGTCTGAAGAAGAATGTGCTCCGAGATGCTCAGGAAGGTGCCCACCTCTACATCCGATGTGAGGATGCCTCTTCCAATATGAATATGCATGAATCTAATAAAATCCAGTTGTCTCCTATGCTAATGACACAGGTTGCTGTGGGAGTCATCTTCAGGGCTTTCCTTAGCTGTACACATAATAAACTTTTCTTGACTCATTTAACTCCTGGTTGTGTTTATTGGCTTTGAACTGACCAAGGAGTAAAGTCATCATCTTCAGATACAGTGACGGAGAGAGTACTTTATGATTTCTTGTTGATACAAGTATGCACTAGCAAACTGCCTTAGTTCATGGCCTTTGTAATTATGAATCCATAATTGAATAAGGAAAATCAAGGTGGTAGATGAGGCCATTTCCACTGACTTTGACCATTTCCATCTTATTAAAATTTTAAACCTATTAATTACTAATTAGACAAACCAAGATGCTAATCACTGTGATTCAATTTACCTAATATCATTTATTGTAGTGACATTCATCACTTGGATGAGATAATTAAGTCATCATAGTTGTTTGGGGATTGCAAAGGAAAAAAATCAAGGAACCACTCAGGAACTGTGAGGAAAAGAAGCAGGCAAAACTGCTATGGATATTGAATATACATGCAATAAATGCAAAGGAAAACAGATTTCTAGTAGGCCCCTGTCTGCAGGTCTGAGGCAGGAACTCTTAGCAAAGGGGTCACAATTCTAGAAATATCTTTGGATACTTTGATACCTAAATGTATGTTTTAAGATCTGAGAATGCTGAGTTTTTTACAGCCTTATATAAAACTAAATTTTGGGGGGACTGGGAATAGGGCCTAGTAGCAAGAGTGCTTGCCTCCTATACATGAAGCCCTGGGTTCGATTCCCCAGCACCACATATATAGAAAATGGCCAGAAGTGGTGCTGTGGCCCACTTAGTATGCTAGGCCCAGGGAAAAAAAATAAATAAACAAACCCAAAAAACAAAAACTAAATTTGATCTAAGAAAGTTCCAGTACTAAAAGAGTCAAACTCTTTCAGAAGGAAATATAACCGAACACAATCCTTAATGTCTTTTATTTACTTATTTGGGGCAGTACTAAGGATTGCATCCTCAGTTAGGCAATCACTCTACCATGGAGTTCTACTGCTAGGTAAACTTGGTTTTTAAACTGAAATCTTAACAACTTTTGTAACAACTGATTCTCAACCACTAACTACAGCTGAACTGCAATCCAACCACATTCAAATCAGGCAAATGATGCTTTAACCAATCAAGTTATCTCTGTTGCATTTCCTTTTCCACTTAGCAATGTTACTCAGGCACATGGCAACTCCAGAGTCCTTCAGAACCTACCCTGCTGCTAGGAAGTGCCCAGTTGTATCCTACTCTGTTATATCTGATTTGTCTAAGGTTTTCCCTTTTACATGAACCAAAACTAAAAATTAAGTTTTAGAAGTCTTTCTCCCCAAGTTCTTGTATTCATTGCCTCCCATGAAAGAAATATAGTTCTGTTCTTTTTATCAAATCTCCCATTTTTCTAACAAAGCCTGCAGACCGTGTTGCAGTATTTTAGAAAATAGGGATGGTAGCTTTAAAAATAATCCTAATTGAGAACTTAAATATCATGATTAAGATATTAATATTGACAAGAGTCCTCAGTCTGTCTGACTCAGTGGCTGGACAATTTTTTTAAGTCCTTAAAAATATTCTACTGGAACCATAATTTTAGGTGATAATAATAAAAGAAATATTTGAAAATTAAACTTAGGCCAGGTGACAATGACTTTTACTTGGAATCCTAGCTACTCAGCAGGCTGAAATCTGAAGGATGACAGTTCAAAGATAGCCCAGGAAGAGAAGTCTATGAGTTTCCACCTCCAAAATGGGAATCGGGGGAAAAAATGGGAGGCATGTTTTTAGAGGTAGCGTACAAGCTGAGCAAGAAAACTCTGAGAAAGTGAGAGGCTCTGAGTTCAAAATCCAGTACTGCCTAATTTAAAGCATAGAAAATAAATTAAAAATGTGTGTATGTAAGTGTTATGCACACTTAAATTTGTAGATGTAGGATTAACAAAGGATGATCTTGTATTGTTAACCAAGATGTTTCTATTCCTGGTTGTGCTGGAAGTATCGTCTCTACCTTTATGAGACCATAGTAACTCCTTTTCCAAAACATTGAGTATTCAAAGAGTATTCAAAGATACTCTTTTAAAAGTGACTTTTTACTATAAATTTTGCATATAAACACTTTGCATGTTCTGATTTAATGAGGCCATTCAGTGCTTTCTTAATACCATTGAAAGTTTCTCCTCCAGGACTCATTTGATTGCCCAGAAATATCTTTGATTCATTCGCATTTACTAATTCAGGAGACCAGGAAGCTATATTCTGAGTCCTTACAACATTTCTGAAACTAAACTCTCTAGATATGGCATTAAATAAGACAATTGTGTTCCTTGCCTTCACTAAGCTTGTAATACATTAGCTGAAACACATTTCTGAGGAATCCATTATAAAAAAAGAAAAATTAACCAAAAAGTTCAAAATTTGAATACAAACAGAAACATCTTACATAATATAAAATAACATGCTTTCTCTCTCTCTCTCTCTCTCTCTGTGTATGTGTGTGTGTCTGTCTGTCTGTCTGTCTGTCTCTCTCTCTCTCTCTGTGAGTGTGTGTGTTTGTGTCCTAAGGCTTAAACTCAGGGCCTGGGCACTGTCACTGAGCCTTTATGCTCAAGGCTAGCACTGTACCACTGAGCCACAGCACCACTTCTGACTTTTTGGTAGCTTATTTAAGATAAGAGTCTCATTGACTTCTGCCCAGGCTGGCTTGGAACCTGATCCTCAGATTTCAGCCTCTTGTGTAGTTTAGAATTATAGCTATGGGCCAATGACATTCAGCAATATATTGCCATTTTTAACGTGATTTTGTTAAGGAGGGAACCAGAGATGCCAAAATGAGCTTAAATAAGAATTTAACTTGTAGGCATTTATCACTTCTTCCAAACAGCAGTTATTTTATTACTATGAGCAGTACTAATTTCCATTGCTCTGGACTGGAAGCATTTACATGGCTGTCAGATTTCTTCAAGGTATTTTGAATCTTTAGACAGTGGTAAAATAGCTTAGTTGGCTGGTGTCAAATAAAGACACCCTTGTGAAATCAGATAACCCCAGAGGGTCCAACATATCATGTCTAGCATGCCTTCAAATGGAAACTTAGTTATTTCCTTTGACTATTTCTGACTCTCTGAACATTTGTTCTGGTAGCTTAAAGGGAAATAGCCCAGAGAAAAAGTCAGTAATATTAGGACAAAAAAAAAGGTCACCCTCTCCATACAATCCTCAACAGGAAGGCATTATATTAACAAGCATAACAGAATCTCAAACCAAGGTATTCCATGATCATTAACAGAAAAAAGCTATTATTTCCAGCCATTTGTAACATTACTTTATTTCCAAGAAAGGTATTGACAAAAATTTAGGATATCCTGTGATTCAGTGTACTGACCAACAGCTTTAGGTCAATAATCTTCACCTATTTTATTTTCAAATATGACTTTATTATATTTCAATTAAAAGTATATCCCTTTAGAATATTTTCAAAGGACTTGGGAAAATCACTGAGTACTAGAATCAGACAGACTCAAGACTCTTTTTAGTACTCATATCTGAATCATGATACATAAGTTCTCAATTCACATTGTTTTTAATGCTGCCATTTCTTTTTTCTGCAGCATTGCTGGTACTAAGGATTTATTTGTTGTGAGTGAGTGTCAAGATGCTCATTCTTCACATGCAAAGTGCAATGGAGAACATTATTTGCCAACTTGTCTGGGCCTTTGGATGTTGAGATACGTGGTCAGACGTTGTTCTAGGTACTTATGGATAACTGGAGTCACTGAATTGCTTGATTTATTAAATAAATGTTCTCTTTTTCACATGAGTGGGATGCATACAAACTATCAAAGACCCTAACTAACAAAAATCTGTCCTTCCCTAAATAAAGAAAAACATATCATGCCTACCTCCCTCATGTTGGATATATAGTTTTTCTTGTTTTGAACCTAAACTGAAACATTGACTCTTCTATATAATAACCCTGCCAGCCTTCAAACTAACCACAACATCTGCTTGTTTCATCCTCAGGCCTTCCAACTAGAACCATAACTGCACCATTAACTCTTCAGAGTCTCTGAATTGATGACTACAGATCCTGGGACTTTTAAATTCCACAATCACATGAGTGAAATTCTTATAAGAAATTCTTTCCTATTTGGTCTATTTCTATGGAGAACCCTAACAAACAAAAATGCATATATGCTTGTTCAAGATTTGAATGTCATCCATTTTGACCCTACGTCATTTAAGGGTTTCTTGAGAACCAGACAAAAGGTTGAATTTCCAATTCCACATCTAGGAGATAGCATTTAAATTTTTCTGTGTGGATGCATATGAGTGTTAAAAATTATGTTTATACTTGCTCATATACTGTTGGCAAAGCATATAACTTCACATAGTTTAAAATTACTTAAAAATATAAAAACACATGTATCCATTAAAATAATGTACAGTATAGTTTGCTCAACTGTAGGAGTTTCCTCCTACAGTTTGCTATGTTTTAAGTTTTCCAGTATCAACATAATACCATAACACACACACACACATAGCTAAAAATGTAATACAAGAATGTGTACAATTACACACTACAATTTTCTAAATTTAGAGATAAGAACTGGAACTAAGGGAGGTAGATTTTTTAAGTTATCCAAAGCATAATTTTGTCAACTTACTTTAAAAAATGTTTTTGCAGTACCTGTGTTTGAACTCATGGCCTCTCACTTGCTAAATAGGCACTCTACCACTTGAGTAATGCTTTCAGCTTTTTGCTGGTTATTTTGGAAATGGATCCAGCAAACCTTTATACCCAGGCTGGCTTTGACCTTCAGTCCTCTAGATATTAGTCTCTTGAGTAGCTAGGATTACAGATATGAGAAAAAAGCACCTAGCATCAACTTACACTATTATTGGCATATTATTATTACTATTACTATTATTAATTTGTCTTTACCAAGGATTGAACTCAGAACCTTGTGCTCACTTGGCTTGCTCACAGCTAATGTTCTACCACTTGAGCCACACTTCCAGCTGGGCTTACTGCTAGTTAATTGGAGACGAAGTGGGCTGACTTGGGACTACCATCCTCTTCTTCACCTCAGCATTTTGAGTAGCTGGAATTATAGGTGTGTGAAGCACAGATGCCTGACTTCAACTTATATATTTTAATTATGACTTTCTTAGTTTCTTTTTTCTTTTTCCCTTAGTTTTGCCAAAGTTAATTAGATTAGATTTTTATTTTTTTCTTAAATCTTGTTACTTTAAGCAAATAAAAATTTCTCAGCTAGACCAAGCTCTTCTCATCATGCTTAGGGGTGAGGAGGGAAAATGCCCTTTGAGAGAACATCTCTCCTCCTTTTTCCCTGTTGGTGAGTTGAAAGAAAAATCATGAAGAATGGTGAATGTTAATAATTTAGAAGAATCTGGGAAAGAGAAAAATATGCTTCTTAATTTAAAATGAAAGAGGAGGATGCATAGCCACTGGATACACTTCACTAGCAACAGGAAGGCCATTTAAATCATTCATGACACACAGAGGGAACACACATCTTTTTCTTACACCCTTTTCTGTGGGCCCCCCCCCCCGACTCAATCATTTTACTAACTTTTGGAGGCATTCAGCAAAAAAAGGAAGATATTAAGTTATCTATGCTTAGATCACAATTTTCAAAAGTACTTTGAGATAGCAAAATGCACTAATCCTTAGCATAAGCAGTATGTGACTGTTGTTTCTTTAATGGAGGCTTTTATAAAGAGAATGTATTAATCATTTACTATGCAGGACCCATATAATTATAGGAAGCCAAAATATACATGTTCTATTTGACTACAAATTAAAATAATGTGCTCCATAAATCTACTTTTTTCAGGTAATGAATGCTAACACAGAATTTTTAATTTAGCTCATGCCAATGGCCTACTTTTACTGAACCCCATTTTTTTCCTTCTATAAAATGAACTCATTGCGGGCTGGGAATATGGCCTAGTGGCAAGAGTGCTTGCTTCCTACACATGAAGCTCTCGGTTCGATTCCCCAGCACCACATATATGGAAAAAACAGCCAGAAGGGGCACTGTGGCTCAGGTGGCAGAGTGCTAGCCTTGAGCAGGAAGAAGCCAGGGATGGTGCTCAGGCCCTGAGTCCAAGGCCCAGGACTGGCCAAAAAAAAAAAAAAAAAAGAACTCATTGCATCGAACCATAGCAGTATATAAAATTCTGTGGTGGGGTGTTGGGCTCGGTAGCCTCTCCCGGCGTAGGGAACAAGGCTCAGCTACTCTTCTTTTTCACACTCCCTTTCACGCCCTCTCCCTTAGTCACCCAGCCCGCAGATGAAGCTAGAGTGGGGTGGGGGAGCCAGCACCGACCTGCCTCGTGTGGCCAATCCGAGAATGTGTGCCCGCCCCCTTACCAATAGACAAAGTCAGGCATAAGCATGTCTCAGGGTAACGGGAGATGATTCCGAGGGAAGGGGATTGGCCAGGATGCCGATAGGCTGAGAGGTATCACCTGATCCCCATGAGCTAACCACTCGAGCCCGCCCAGCCAGGGCGGGGCTGGTAGGCACCCGGCTGGCTAGGCTGGGAGACGCCTGGGCTAGCTAGAGAGTTGGGGGCTGGTTGCAGAGCCAGTTATTCTGGTTTCTGACCCAGAGAGGGTAGCCTGCTTCCACATTCCCCAGGGCTGGGGGAGGGGCATCAAGCCCCCCCCCCCAAGGCTAAAGACCAGATCCCAACAGTGGGGGGTGGGAAGGATTCCATTAATGTATCAAGTATGTATTCCTTATGCCTTATGCAAAAGGAATTTAGGTAAATAAGATAGGATTATATACTGAGAGATTAGGAATGAAGTAGTCATTGTATTAATTTCTATTAACTCTGTGCTTCCTAGAAATCAAAGTCAAGAAGAAAATTCAGGGACTTGAGTCTCACTTCTAAGAGTAGACCAATATGTCTGTGTCTTGTCTGACAGTGAAGTACAAGAGAATTCAGTGGGCAACACTTATTTAAGACCCATTAGACAACATGATGCTATTCATAATTTCATAATAGTCTTAATTCACTGTATCATTTATATTCCATCATCATATAAAATATATATTCCAGCAAGTCCAATTTATTTGTAGATTTGTTATGAACAGTTTTAACCGAATGAGCTTAAAAAAGAATATCAAATAAAAAATATTCTCAATCACAAACAAAATATGTTAAATTTCAATGTGTACGTCATACAGCTCAATTGATTCTAGAAGCTATCAGTCAACCCTGCATTTTCATCAATTGTGTTTACATTGCTGCATGTTTCCTGTCTATAATTTTGTGGAAATATATCTCCCAAAACAAGTAAGTGGTATCTCAAAAGTAAGATAAATGTATGGCAATCCTCTGAAGCCACAAAGGGCGTATAATGTCCATAATTTAAGTGATGAAATGGACATTTTAGTATTGTTCAAAGGTTTCATGTTTTTAGTGGAAACTGGCTGGCATTGTGAGAAACAGTAATCAAGTATCAGCAAGATTTGGAAAAAAAGAGCATGGTGTAAAATGTAGCTTTGGGTGAGCAGAATTATTGTATTTAATAGTAAATTTTATGACAGTCATGTAGCCTACTACATGTAGCTTCAAGTTACCAAGGCTTATATTCACTTTACATAGAGTGTGCAAATATATACTTTTTAGAGACTGAATCCTACATACTATGAGCATTTGTGGATTTTCCATAATGTGCTATCTCCTTGGAACTAAACAATACTCAGATATCCTAAGGTTTTACTCTATTTATAAAATAGTTTTGCCATACAATGTATATTTGGGTCTGGCTTACTTCACTTAACATAATTTTTTCCAAGTCTTTCCATTTTCTTACAAATTGTACAATATCATTCCTTCTGATAGAAGTATAGAATTCCATTGTGTATACATACCACATTTTCTTGATCCATTCGTCTACTGAGGAGTATCTGGGTTCCCTGCCTTGGCTATGGTAAACAATGCTACAATGAACATGGTTGTGCTGGTAGTTTTACTATGGCCTTGTTCATGGTCATTTGGATAAATGCCCAGAAATGGAATTGTTGAGTCATAGAGAAACACTATGTTAATAGTTTTTTGAGAACCTTCCATATTGCTTTTCAGAATTGCTGAACAAGTTTACTTTCCCAATAGTGTAGTAGAATTCCCTTTTGCCACATCTCTGCCAGGATTTGTTACTGTTGGTTGTCTTGATAAGGGCCATTTTAACTGGAGTGAGATCTCTAGAAATCAAAGGACGATCAAAAGAAGATATTCATAAGAACAGATCACAAAGGCTTGATAAGTATGTGCATATGATCATACAAGTAATATTTTTGAAATGAAAACAAGGAATAGAAGCAAGAGATATTTTTGTTGTTGTTGTGGCTGTTTTGTTGTCCTTTCCTTTTATCTGGTTTGTTAGTTGATTTGTCTTTGGGAGGGAAAGTGGGCACAGGAAAGGTAGGATACAGGGTGAACTATACAACTTGTGGGTGGAGATGGGAGGGAAAACCTGGTAGACAGTGAGGAGGGAAGGGAGACATGGTTCCAAAGGAAATGTACTCATTGCCTGACTTATGTAAATGTCACACCCCTGTATTACCACCCCTACTAAACCAATAAAATGTATTTAAAGTAGTTTTTAGAATAGGATTTCAACATTTGATGTGCATAATATTGCTCCCTTTCTATATGACTGGTGTGCTAGCAAAAGAATATATATGTGTATATATACTTTTTTAATTCTCAAGTATAGAAAAAGTGAGAGTAAAATGTCACATTTTATTATCCTACAAACTTATTTATAATTTTTTTCCTTTGTAGTCACTATGTTTTTTATTCATTTTGCTGTTTGAACTGACTATGCCTGCCAGTGTAATCTTGAAAGCAGATACTCTGGTCTTAGTTGTGATTTTAGGTCAAAAGCAGTTAGTATGATATTAGCCATAGGATTTTTATTTTAAAGAGCTTCTCTTTCTCAAGTTGCAATCTCCATTTCTACTGAGAGTTTCATTCTCCAATCCCTACTGAGAGTTTTTTCATGAATGCATATTCTATATTATTTAAACTCTCTTCTGTGTTTATAGAGAAAGCTATATGATTCTTATTAGTTTTGTTGATATGGTTGATATGTAATTATGAATCCAGCTTGGTAGTTTTGTTTATTTTTATACCTATGTTCATGATGTACTGGTTTATTTTACTTATTTTATCTATTTTACTTTATTTATTTTTTGTGCTGACTGCTTCTTGTGTTATAGTTCTGGTGTCAGGTTAAAAAACCTTCTTATGTATGAAACTGTAACCCCTTTGTATATCACTTTGACAATAAATAAATAAACACATAAATAATTAATTAAGAAAAAAACCCTTCTCTCCTCATGTATTTTCTATACAAAAGGAATGACAATATTCTTTGGGCATGTCCATTATTGTGTTGTGCTAGAAATCAAACCAAGGGCCTAGCACTTATAAAACAAATGTCCTATCATTGAGCTACACTCCTAGCCCAGGTGTGGTGACATGCTTCAGCTATTTGATATAGCACAGAAGCCATTTAAACCTGGATTTTTCTCTATAAAAAATGCTTTCATTTACAAATCAAATATCTTTTCTATATAATATGAATTTAAATTTCTATTCATGAATAAATCTTGGAAAATCGTGTTGTTCCAGAATTTATTTTTATTTCCTCAGGGTTACCAATTACATTAGCATGGAGTTATTTAGAATATTCTGGTTTCCTTTTAAGTCTTTAGGCTAGTGGTCCCTTTCTACAAACGGCTAACACTGTTGTTATCGTGCTTCTTTTCTTCCTTATTTACCCAAAGATGCATCCATTTAATAGATTTATCCTAAATCAAACTTTCACTTTTATTATTTGTATTGTCTATTTACTTTTTATAACTATTGATCTTACCTTGCATTTATTCATTTTCACTCTAATTTGGTTTACTTCTAGCTTTTTAAAATGAAAGTGGAAATCATTGAGCTACAGCCATTTCTTTGGCTTTTTATTTATTCTCAATTTATTTTCTTAGTACTTAACTTTACCTTCATAAAATTTCACTAACATAGCAGAGTCCACCTCCAAGCATTGTTCAATTTCACTTACTACACTCAAACTTAAGCATTTAAGCTCCCAAATTCTGCTCTGCCTAGGGTTTAACTTCACCTCATAAAATTTGACAAGCTGTACACTTATTTTCCCTCAGTCTCAAAGTTATCTCTTAATTTCCCCTCTGATTTTTTTTCTTGACCCAGAGGTTATTTAGAATCTCATTGTTTAATTTCAAAATACATAAAGGTTTCCTAGTTATCTTCTTGCCACTGACTTCCATTTTAATTATATTGCGGTAAAAAAATAAGCTCAATGTAATATCGATGTTTTTAATTTTGCTGAAACTCACCTTATGACCCAGATATACTCTATCTTGCTATATGTGTGGACATATGTGAAAAAGATGTGAATTTTTCTTCTACTGGGTGGCATTTCTGAAGATGACACTTCAAGTTAGTTAATGATGTCCAGAGGCCTTCTGTATCCTATAAATGTCAAATATTTCACATTGGCTAGCAGTGTTCACATGTTCTCTATCTCTATAGCTTGTCTTCTGATCTATCAGTTTCTGAGAAAGGTTTATTAAATACCCCATTATAAATGTGAAGTTGTCTATGTCTCCTTTTTTTCACTATCAGCATAAATGGAAGGCATTTGGGGGCTCTATTATTATGTGCAGGCACACTTTGATTTTATAACTATGAGACAAATTGGCCTTTTCATAATTGTGAATCATAGCCTTTCATTTGGGGGTGCATGGTGTTTTTTTTTTATATTAACAAAGCAACTCCAGAATTCTTCTGATTAGTAATTATATGGCTTACTTCTACAAAACTTCAACATTAAAGCCATCTTTATTTTTAAAATAATCTTGTGGAAGCATGCACTTGCTCCTTGTTTGTTTGGTTTTTGTTTTGTTTTGTTTTTGGTCAGTCCTGGGGCTTGGATTTTGGGCCTGAGCACTGTCCCTGGCTTCTTCTTGCTCAAGGCTAGCACTCTGCCACTTGAGCCACAGCGACACTTCTGGCCATTTTCTGTATATGTGGTGCTGGGGAATCGAACCCAGGGCCTCATATATATGAGGCAGGCACTCTTGCCACTAGGCCATATCCCCAGCCCCTCCAAGAGAGTTTTTAATCTATGGTTTCTTCAATGACGAAAACTAGTGATTAGCTAGTCCTCTGAGATCCAGTAAGTTCTCATTTGTACAACCTCCCTCCCCCCCAACACACACACTTACAGCAAGGAGAGAAAAAGAGGAGGAGAGGTACATTATCAAAGTTCATGATCAGGAAAAAAATATAAAGTCTTTCTCTAAGTATTCATTAATATACGTGAGCACATAGATTTCTAAAATTAGTAGTGATAATTGTTTATTGTTTCTACTATTGTGAATGACACAGAAGTGTAATCTATCCAATGAGATCCCATGTATTCAATGGATATTTTGTGATAAAAATGAAAGAACCTGGGGCTGGGATATGGCCTAGTGGCAAGAGTGCTTGCCTTGTATACATGAAGTCCTGGGTTCGATTCCTCAGCACCACATATATAGAAAAGGCCAGAGATGGCGCTGTGGCTCAAGTGGTAGAGTGCTAGCCTTGAGCAAAAAGAAGCAGGGACAATGCTCAGGCCCTGAGTCCAAGCACCAGGACTGGCAAAAAAAAAAAAATCTTCAACTGCCTGGACTGGCTCTTTTCCCTATGTTCTTTCTAGCATTGCACAAACAATGCCATAGGCTTTATACATGAAAGTCTGCTTTGAGTGTGTCTGTGAACAGTAGTTCTCAACTGACCAATCTAAGGGGGTCTTCTCAAGTCGATTCAACATGAGAAATATTATTAAAAATCCACTGAAATGTCATACACTTAATCTTTTTTTCATTTTGATGTACAAATAATAGTAGTGACAATCCCAACTTTTTTATAATATTAATGAGTTAGCAAATATAGTACATGTTCAGTAAGTGTGTGTGTGTGTGTGTGTGTGTGTGTGTGTGTGTGTGTGTCCTTCCTGCAACTTGAACTCAGGGGGCCTAGACACTTTCTCTGTGCTTTTTGGTCAAAGCTAGCACAACTATCACATGACTACTTGAGCCACAGCTCCACTTCCAGCCTTTTGGAGGGGTAGGGAATAGTTCATTGGAGATAAGAGTCTCACAGTCTTACCGGCCCAGGCTGACTTCACACCTCACTGGTCAGATCTCAGCCTCCTGAGTAGCTAGGATTACAGGTGTGATCCACCAGCACTCAACTTCAATATATATTTTAACATAAAAGAACATGCCCATAAATGCCCATTTTTACTGAAAGGCTAACCATGTCTTGAATCGAAAACATTTTCAGTGTAATTGCACGAGTTGATTTTTCTAACAGTTGCATCCTAAACTGGAAACTAAGGTGACTAAGGAAATCAGGTCAGAACCTAAAATGTATGTCCTTGAATCAAAGTGGCACCCCCAAAAGGCTTTGTTGGGAAGGGCAATAATCACCATCTCCTGTTTCCATCCTCCTCACCCCCCTGTTATTGATCCCTAGACATCAGACTTTGTAGGTGACTTTAATGAGTGTTCTGAGAGGACTAGCATAACATGTTCTATTTCATCATGTGATCAAATCACAAAAGCCACTCTCATATCATTTCCTACAACAGAGCTATGCATTGGCAGTCTGAAATCATTCACTTGATGCAGAAACATGTGCGGCATTGTCACTCCTAATGATATCTGAGAATCAGGCAAGGAATCCTGAGAGTTTTATATTTTAAGGAGAAAAATAATGTTGCATGGGTTGTTCAAGTTCAGAGGTAAAACAGCAGCATTTTCACACAGAGTGATGGATTTTCACAGTACATAGATGGACTTCTGTGCTGACATTGGGCACCCAAGCTGTGATGCGCTCATCCACACTGAGCAGTGATAGTCTGATAACCTGTGATATTCTGAGAGTCAAGGAGAACCTCAAGTTCAAACACAGTGGACCATGTTTGGCGGCCCCACAGAGGTCTGCCCAATGCTGCTTGTGAGGCCAACATGATGAGAAAATCTATTTCTTACAATAAAATATCTAAAGAATAAAGACCCAATTGTTTGTGATCCAAATGCCATTATGCATGCCTTTCATCAGAGTCATTATCAAACAATATGAAAACTCTGTTCTCTTCATAGGCCTAATTGGTTGACTTGAAAAAATTATTTAAAATATTTCAAAGATTTAAATCATAAGATAATGATACTCACTAAAACACTTCCTAAATAGCATACATTGCTTTTTATTCTCTCTCTCTTATATAAGGTCTTATAGATAATAACTTATCTGTGTAGAAAGACAGGCTATAAAGAGTCCTCACCACGAAAATAACTACATGAGGGAATACAGAAGTTAAATAGCTAGCCTTTGCCATCGTACAATGTAAACATACTTCAGAACATCAGATTATACATGGTGAATGCCTACAAATTTACCTGACAATTTATACACAAATTGGATCCTTTATCTGTTTTGTTTTTATCATCTTTATAACTTTTCCTGACACAATGCCTGCTCCTTAGAGGTCATTTATTCAGTATTTGCTGAGTGAATGAATGAACCAAAAATTTAAAATCATTAGTTATTTCTTAACATCTGCCCCTGGCTCCTCATTTCTCCTTCACTTGTTTTTTCCTTCACTTCCTTTTTTGATTGATCATAGATTAATAAAAGGAAGGTGAAGGAGAAAACAGAAATAAAAAATATTAGACCACTTTTAATGCTCTTATTTAGAAAACAATAGATGTTTGAGTTATTTGTATTTCAAGGTGGAAGGTAGGACAAGGGTTAATTTTGGCATCAGTGAGTGAAGTCTACCTCAAAAATGAAATGAGTTTAGATGGATAAATCAATATATAAGTATCAAAGATGACTTGAAGTGAAAGAAGAGAATTCACACATTGAACCAGAGTTCACATGTTGAACAGCTCTAACCAAAAGGGGGGATGAGGGAATGCTATTGTATACATACAATACAACTTGGCAACATACACAAACACAACCATATATATTAATTCAAGGTTAATTGATAAATCTGAATGATAGAACGCTCAAATGTTTTATAATACATGTTGATAAGGAGAAGAGTGCACATTGTATGTGAAGCCAGAAAAAAAAAAAACTGCTGTGAATTCAGAATGGAAACTGTGAACACATATGTCTCTCAGATAGAAAAGGAGATGTGGTTCTAGAATGTGAATAACTTAGGCTCAGGCAATCAGATAAGCTGAGATCAAATCTTTTCTGCTTCATTTCCTCACCACCTGATATGGTTCAGACTTCTTTGAAGGATTGCTCAGCAAATTGAAGTTAATAGATAACAACAAACTTAGTTTTTTGTTTTTTTCTGTTTTGTAGGAGGGACTCTGTGATTGGGGATATTTAAATTTCTTTAACTGTGAGGTGTGTGTGTGTGTGTGTGTGTGTGTGTGTGTGTGTGTAAGAGAGAGAGAGACAGACAGAGACAGAGAGAAAGAAAGAGAAAGATTTAGGAGAAAGGAAAGATTAAAAAAGACCATGCTTATTGTTAATTTTTTGAAAGTTTTCTAAAATGTGTGCTCATAATTGTACTACTTTTCACAGATAAAACCTAATTGACTCATTACATGCTTGCCTGTCTCTTCCAAAAAATGTCTCCTTAACTTTCTATTTTAGCTGGGTAAGGTAGGGAGTAAAGGAAGAAAAGAAAATTAAAACTTCCCTCCATTGTATGTGCTATGGTGAGTGCCAGTGCTAAACATGCCACAGAAGCCCAGCAACAAAATTGGGCTTTGCAATATTTATTTTGAAACCAAAAACTGCAGCACACACAAATCCCCTAAAAT
The DNA here is from genome assembly GCF_023159225.1 of Perognathus longimembris pacificus. Taxonomy (NCBI): domain Eukaryota; kingdom Metazoa; phylum Chordata; class Mammalia; order Rodentia; family Heteromyidae; genus Perognathus; species Perognathus longimembris. The sequence goes on from NC_063170.1 coordinate 18,558,383, forward strand.
CCATTCTTCGAGGATAGAAAGTATTTAAAACAAACATGTCTCTTGCTTCAGTGAAGACTCAATAGTCTAAATGTTATAATTGCTTTTAAGTGCCAAGAAAGCTGAAGACATAGAAGATAAAATTACAGTAACTGCTTCCTTTCTGAAAAGTCATTCTTTTACCAATTCAGTAAATAAAAGGGGTTTCCATAATACTATTCATCTGTGAAAAATACCTTATGACAAAGATGTCTCTGTGATAAGAATTAATTAAGCCCAACCATCTGGTTTGAAGTTTTTCTCTAGAAGAAAAAGGGAACTATATTCTTGAATTGTTTAAATTCTTTTAAAAGTATTTCATTAAAGATTTTAAAATATCATTTTATTACTTTGAAGAAAACTCTGTGCATATTTAAGGAAGAAGGATTTCTTGGCTTGGTTGAAAATTGAGTAAATTCTACCTTCATCTACAATAATATCTATCTCTGCATCACATTTGTCTTTAGTAGCATCATTTCATATTTGAATTTAGACGTGTAAGTTTAACATCTCTGGCTTTGAGAATTCTTGCTTTCAGAATTATCCTTTCTCCCTTGCCTCCAGCAATCCCAAACACAGTAAGATTCTAGAAACTTGGAAATCATTGTCAAATGGTTTAAGACACAAAGTATGTATATGTTAAGAACCAGTGTAATTTCTTTCATTTTTTTCCATTTCTGGCTGAATCTCTGCATGCAAATCTTATGGATACAGATATAATTTCTCTCCTAGAGACTTTTCTTAGAGAATTCTGACTAATCAAAATTTTTAGAAACTCTATCTGATAACTAGACATAAATGAGTTATTCAAGATAGTGCTTATCCAGCCCTGAGTATCACAAATAGAATATAAACCTGGATGTGTTTTTGTTTTAATTTTACAGTTTGTTTTCCTTTCTATGGAACTTTATCTTTAAGAAGATTGTACTGACAAATGTCCTATTGCTCAGAAGATGAGATTCCTGAAACTGTGGACAATATGCAAATATCCTTTGTGCAATAGATGAGCAAAATAGTCTTGGAAAGTTTTTGAGGTGTGAATGTGTGCAGTTACATGATAGAAACTGAAACTGCACTGGGATAAAAAAATCATCATCTATCAAGTAGAAATAAGTCAGGAAATAAATGATAGATTTATTTTAGTAAAGAAGATTTCATATAATATATGACATTGTTACAAACTGGCCAAATCTTGTAGCTTGTATATGGAGTATTATGTGTTTCTTGTTTGCAAGCTGATGGGATTTTTAGGAAGTAATTTTCTTATTAGGGTTCTAATCTCATCAAAGAATTAAGTCACTCATAATCTGATGGCATAATTGGGAGGTGGTGGGAAATGGGGAGTAGGGCCTTATTAATCTTGTCCCAGCACCTATTTTCCCTCTCTCCTAGCTGCCATGGAGTGAGTGGCTCTCAACTATATTGCCTTCACCAAGCCTTCTCTGTGACACTGCTCTGCCTCTCCAAAGACACACAGTAATAAAACCAGCCAACTATGGACTGAAACCTTGGAATCTTTCTTTGACATTGTTTTCATCCCATATTTTCTCACAGAGAGACAACAAACTAAAACACACACTGAAAAGGAAGACAAGAAAACCAAGGTATTAAAGAAGGAGCAACTTCTGGAAGGAGCTACCATTCCCCAGTGCTGGGAGAAGGGAGAAGAGAATTATTAAGAACTAGAGGTCAAAAAGTGAAGCCCTTTAAAGCTGAGTCTTAGACCCAGGAGACAGAGGTCAGCCACAGTGTACAGATGAACCTCTGAGCTGGGACAAGGCCCCTGTGCGTGAGGTTTGGGTAGATGCTCTTCACTAGGTTCTAATGCCTATGAAGTGAGGGAAAGGAAGTAATGATGCTGATTCTTTAGATACTAGAAAAACTCTGGTCTCAAGTCTTGCTGAGCTGACATTGATTGACAGGGATATAAAACAAAAGAAGTTAAAGGATCCTTCTTCTTCCTCTGCCTTCAGTCTTCAAGCCTTCCTCTCAAAAGCCAGAGGGCAAAGTTTAATCCAAGTAGCCACCCTTGAATGCTGCTAGGTTGTTTGAACATGAGAGGTATGGCTTCATGATGAACAAATCATGGTACCAGTTCAACGTACCAATTCAATTTTATTTTGAAAATAGTGTTCTTCTACTAGATTTTCAGACTCAGAAGAGAAAATAAAGAGGAGAGGAGAAAGTTAAAATGGAAAAACAAAAATGATACAGTGGCATTAAGGAATGGTAAAATAACAGAAAGCATAAGAAAATGGAGATTTTACATAAGTGAGAACAAGCACATGGGTATTTCCTACCTTGCCTATCCAGAGTAGCATTCTGATGTTTTCCTAATATTTCTTCTTGCTCTTCATAAACTGTGATAGAATCTGAGGCTCAAGAGGAAGAGTGCTGTCATTTTTATTCACCTAAGAAACTATAAACAAGAAACCTAGCTTTTCTTATAAAATAAGCATTCTGATAGTCCCAAATGATAGATCAGTGTTCCTTTATCATTATTGCTGTTAATATTTACATGTGGAATAAAGAAAGATATCAGACTTCAGGTCCTCTCTGTTGAAGTGGTGAGTACAATATTAAGAAGAGACAAATTTCCACCTGGCCACCCTCCAACTTGAAAGTGAGTCCATCCTAGAGGAGGTCACATCTGGCAGGAGCTGCTCAGTAGTATAAGGCTACTCCTCCAGAGTATATAACATCATCTCATGTCGGGGCTCAAGACCCCCTCTCCCCGCTTCACCGAGGGAGATGTTAATCCCAAATTGTGAAAAAACACTCGGCTTTACCCCCCCCCCCCCCCCGCCCCGCTCACGGAAGGTACAAAGCATGTCTTTACGGGCTACACTGAGTCGAGAAAAGATGCCGAGACCTCCTCCCCCCCCCACCCGCCCCGTACCCCCTTACGTGTCCGGAGTAGACGCAAGAGATCTCGAGGAGCCAGTTTGGATGTTCCACCAGTCTCAAAAAACTTTAATCAGGGAGAGGTTTTATAATGGTAATGGTGGGCAGGAAGAGGCGGGAATAATTGAACTTCCTCTATGGGTGGAGACCACAGCCCCCCAAGAGCTGGGTCTCTGGGGGCTCCGCTGCCATGATGGCACGCACGTGCTCGCCCCAAGGGGTGGGGACTTCTCTTCCGGTTGAAGCCAGAAGGAGGCATAAAGCCAGCTGTACCTCTTAAAGGCACAGCCATCCCCGACATCTGCCTCTTTTTATTTTTTCAAATGAGCAGGGGATGCTGTAAACATATAGCATATATAGGCAAGAAGCAAATGCTGACATAAAATACATATGCGGGGCCCCTTCCATGAAGGGAGTAGGTGAAGGGGCCATCCATTTGGCTCAGTCCAGAGAAGTTGGAGTCCTTAGCCTGTTTCTGCGCCACTCAAGATAATGCGGGCATCATTCCTCTTTTGGCGGTGAGGTAGAAGCAGGTTGAAGCTTTGGCATCTCTGGTAGTTCACAGTAGCTGATAACTTAAACATATGTGGTTAGTAAAACTTTTTTTTATAAACATTGAGGCGATGTGCTAAACTTTTGCGCTTACTTTCTAAAACATTTTTATCATGAAACATTGAGGTTGAGTGTCAAAACCCTCAGCTCCTATTTCCCTCCAATGGGACTCCCTAACAGCAGGGTGAAAGGCAAAAGGGAGAAACGGTGTAATTCCCTATTTAAGTCCCTGTGCAAAGCCTTGGGCCATATCACCACAGCAAAAAAATCGTGCCACGAGAGATGCTCAAGAGGAGTCTAGAAAGCAGACAGGCTGCCTCCTACCAATATCACCGTTGTGTGCAGGCAGGCTTTCTATATTCTCTTGGAAGAGCAGACGAAATCCAGTATGGTCCTTGTTTTCCTAGAGAAAGCAACAAGACATTTCTCCAGAGCAAGTGCTCTGGGTTTAGTTTTCTAATCTGGAAAGGCACATACAATGCTCCATCCCATACTGATTTGGGATGATTTAAAAATTTTTTAAGATATTTAATATAAGCATAACTGTTCTTAATTAATCATGTTCTTAATTAATCTCCCCCCCTTTTTTTTTCTTTTATGACATAGAATGGCACCAGGCTGGGCTGGGGATATGGGCAAAGGTCTTATCTTCTGGAACTACTTCCTGCTGAAAGGGGGTGATGTAATCCAGGGCCCCTGATCAGCCTGGCACCATCCAGTGTGGCTGGCAAAAGTTCCCATCATTACCACGAGAATGGTCACTAGGGCCAGAGGCGGCCATGGTTTCCTCTGGCCAACTCCTGCATCTTGGGCATACCCAGAAGTTCCTAGGGCTGGGGCCTCCAGGGTTCAGGTCTGTGTTAGGGTGACGGCTATGAACAGCAAGTTCCCAGGTGGTGATCTCAGCAAGAGATGTTATTCTGTTAAAAGAAACTTTTGAAAAGGTCAGGCAAAAGACTGATAAGTTTATAGGGCTAGTTAACATGAATGGCAGGGAACATACCCTGGGCATAAGCCAAGAAAGTTCCATTTGGAGCATAAACCCAATTGTAAAATGAACAGGTAAGGAGGAATGACTGAAAGAAGTGTTTAGTGACAGAGAACCGGTTTGGCATAGCCAGTCAGAAGCAAAAAGTAAATATATATATACATACATATATACAACTGGCAGAAAAAAAGGAAAAAGGACAGGTATTACTTCTCTCGATCTCCTGGCTCTGATTAGTTTTGAAAGGTCGAGACAAGGCAGCTCTGTTTAGGATATGACACCATTCTCCTCTCACTCCATTCCACATTCCCATCTCCTGGACTGGCTGAGTCCCAGGAGTTCCAGCGCTTGATGTTGGGATGGCATGCTCCCATCCGCATTTACGGGCTTTGAACTCGGGGCCTGAGCACTGTCCCTGAGTACTTCTGCTCGAGGCTAGTGCTCTACCACTTGAGTCATGGTGCCGCTTTCAGCCTTTTGTTGGTTTCCTTAAGCTAAGCTCTCAATCTGGCTCTTTGCTAGTTAACTGGGGGGTGGAGTTTTAGAGAGATTTTTCTTTTGCCTGGGCTGGCTTTGAACTGCATCCAGGGAGTCTTAGTCATACAAGCCCTTTTTATTTTCAATTGAGCAACAGGAGAACAATAGAAATAATCCATCTGTAACCTATTGAGAACTGACCAAAAATCATTTGTCAAAGTTTTGCTGTAACTTTTAGAGAACATGGCTAGCTCTGTGACCACCAGCATAACTATGATGTTTTTAACCTGGAGTAACTGTTATGATAGGACTATTCAAATCCTCACAAGTCTCCTAGATTTTTAAAGCAGTTTCCAATGTGTGTGTGAGAGAGAGAGAGAGACCAAGGAATCATTAGTAGTGAAACCAGGCAGCTTGGGAACAGACAGCTAGCACACGCGTTGGACCTGCATTCTAGGAAGCAAAACGTTACTTTTGGGTCAGGAAAATTTAGGTTAATAGTCATATTTGTATGAAATGATTCTGATTTCTTGATCTTGAGAGTTTATGAGAACACAGGAAAGAAAAATGGGAAGGTAAAATCTTAATTTATACCAAATTGTCAGGACTAGATGTACACTTGACTCAACACACTGGATATAAAAAGTAACACACTGGTTTTATATCATTGTACTTATGCCACATGCTGTATATTTGAACCTTTTGGAGTTTTTCTTAGACACATTTGTTTGCACCCGAACATGACCAGTTTGTGTTGAAAACCTATTTTTTTTCTGCTTTTAAGTTTTACCAGACAGACATACAGACACACAGACACACATATGAACCTTGGGCACTCGTAAAATTGCTTTTTTGATTGGCCATTTAAGTTTTCTGGAATTCCAGTGGCAAATGGTATTATTTTGCCCATAATAGAACCACGTGGTTGATAAAAAAAAAAAAAGAAACCTCTCCTAGTCATCAAATCCCAAGACAACTCTGTGACTCCCAACATGACAATTTTTTTAAATCACATCAGATAAGCAAACTTTCTATCCATCCAGAAAAACTCCTCCAATTTTTTTTTTTGTATCTTTGAGCCGGTAATTATAGGAAATCCAACCAAACTACTTATTGCTGTATTAAAACTCTGTTTCCCTTTTTCTAAATATCTCCAATTACTCTGCCTTTTTGGTGGAAATTGGGGCCTTTCCCTGCTCTCAATGTCTGTGAGCTGCAAGCTTGACACAGAGAGAAAACGCGCAGGGAATCACAGTGGGGGGTCGGTCTCAAACACCCGCAACAGGTGTTGGCCCCACCCAGCGGCAGCGGCGGGAAACAACACAAGGCTAACAGAAAACAGACCGCCCCCGCTGCCACCGCCAAGTCTCTAGAGTCAGGCGCTTACCGCCACTCGTGAACCCAAGTCAGGCGCTCGCCACCGCTCATGAACCCGAGCAGGGGCGCCGGCCCGGATGGCTGCAAACGCCTAGAGCACTGTTGCCGCTAGAGGCCACGTGGACCCCAGACTGTCCTCCGCACACACCCCGCAACCCATTTGCAGATCAGGACCTGGAAACCCCGGGTGGGCGGGGGCTCCCAGGCAGGACAGCGGCATCTTCTCTGGGCACTGCAACCACCTGCGTTGCTGCCGTCATCCCCAGTGCTCCCCTGCCACGTCTCTGCGGGACACGCGCCCCACTCTACCCCTCCTGGCGTGAAGCCGCCATGGCAGGACCACTCTTTCCGGCGCCACGTCCCAGGACTTGCAAAGCCACGCGAGCCCATCCCTGTTCTCTCTCTATGTGTGGGCACTCTTTTCTCTGAACCCAATTACTCAGTGAAGTCTGTGGGGTTCATTGAACCCCGAAATTACCGGCCATGCACCCATTCATCCCACGTCTTGGGCGCCACTTGTCGGGGCTCAAGACCCCCTCTCCCCACTTCACCCAGGGAGATGTTAATCCCAAATTGTGAAAAAACACTCGGCTTTACCACCACACCCCCACCCTCGGAAGGAACAAAGCATGTCTTTACGGGCTACGCTGAGTCGAGAAAAGATGCCAAGACCTCCCCACCCCGCTCATACCCCCTCACATGTCTGGAGTAGACGCAAGACAGAGATCTCAGGGAGCCAGTTTGGATGTTCCACCAGTCTCAAAAAACTTTAATCAGGGAGAGGTTTTATAATGGTAAAGGCAGGCAGGAAGAGGTGGGACTAATTGAATATTAATGATTGGCTGAATGGGCTGTTCCTCAGGTGATGGAACTTCCACTATGGGCGGAGACCACAGCCCCCCAAGAGCTGGGTCTCTGGGGGCTCCGCTGCCATGATGGCACACACGTGCTTGCTCCCAGGGGCGGGGTCTTCTCTTCTGGTTGAAGCTGGAAGGAGGTGGGATGGGCTAGAGCCAGCTGTACCTCTTAAAGGCACAGCCATCCCCGACAATCTCGTCCCATCCCACTCCCTGTGACTCACTGACTTAACAAGTCTCAGTGCTGAGTTGAACTCTGGCTGATCTTGGAAGGCTGGGCCCTGACTGCTGTGTGGGATCTCTCTCCTGACTTAAAGTCTATTAAACATACCTTCCCCTTTCAACATTGCTCCTGACAATGCATTCTTCTGAAAAAGATCTTTCAGAAATTTCAATATTTAAATGGTGAGTTACTTAAAACTCATGGCATTAACATCAGATTTGAAAATCATCTTCAAACCATTAGTGGGTTTCCCTTTATCTATTTTCTTCCTACCTATAACTCTGACCCTGCTGTTTCCTTCCATGAGCTCTCTGGAAATATGAACTACTTCTGAAGCCCATACAGAATGAAAGCATAAAAACGTCTCCTTCCTGGAATTTGTCCTCACAAGCCTGGAGTTTATCAGTCTTCTAAACCTCTTTTAATATTTCATAATATAAAGTAGAAAATGTTTTAAAGTATAAACATCTATATCCATACTTTTTCCTTTCTATGAGGCTGCATGTACTGACTGCGTCAATATGAGTTTCAGTCAGTTAGCTTCTGTAATTACAATGATGATAGGTGTTATATCTATACAGAATACTTTGGGCTTTGTAGAATTTCCATTTTTAAAATGCCCTAGTCTTTTCATAAGTATATAAAGACTACTTTGGCTGTTTTATTTGGAGATTTCTTGTCACACTGCATAAAGTTTATTTTTGTGATTTGAAGGTAGACATCCACTTCACAATATTAAGAATGAATCTATTTTTCGAATCATCTATCACAACTCTGCTTCTACTTTTCCCTGTCTGTGTTTTGCCTAAATTCTCCCAGTGTCAATAAATTATTTGTTTTCCCTATTGAAAGATAGTTGGAAGCCTTTGAATAATTGGCAGGGATTGATTTTGCTTCTAGACAAATTTGATAAATAGCTTTCTTATCAAAATTATTTTATGATCAATCATAAATAAATAACAAAGCTTGAAAACACAATGCTTTAATTATTTCTATTCTTGTAATGCTTTGCTTCATTACAATTTTCCTTTAGCAACTCAGAGGCCTTTCAGAGCAGTGTGGTCTGACCCTTTGTATCCATCCCTAAAAAGGCATCACATGTAGGGACTATTTGATTTTCAGGTGCCCAATTTCAAGATGTGTGCCTTGTGACAATGCAGTTCAGAGTGAAGAAAACTTTCTGAACATTCGTAGCCCACACATCCACTCAGTTTTACTATGGCTGTATTTAGTCTACAAAGTCAATCTTGCGAAAATACTTATTTATTATTCAGGGAATTCTCATCTTAGAGCCAAGATTTTCATGCTCCATTCTTCTCTGAGAAGAGCAATTATTGGAATTTAGAAGACAAGCTTCTTGTATTCTGAATGAAAACAAACTTTTAAGTCAAGAAGAATTAGATTCATTTTTTAGTTCTTGAATCCTCTTCTATCACAGTGGGAAAAGCACTTGCTTTCTCTTCATTTGTGTCCCAACCAGTGAAGTACCTCAGAGGTTAGCAAATGTTTAAAGAAGAAAATAAGTGCATATTAACACCCTGGATCATGGTACGTCCTTAATATCATGTGAGGATTGTTAAACTTCTAATCTTTTAGCGAAATATTATATTTTGTTCTTCTAATTCTTTAGATTATCTAGTTTGTGATTCTCAATTATGGTTAAAAGTCAGTTGTGCCCAACAGATTATCAATCATGTGAACACATCTACTTGAAAATTTTCTTGCTTGAAAAGAATATATTGTCAGCTGGAATTCTTAAATTGTCTTTTTCAAGCCAATGCCTTCTTGTAAGATGCAACATATACTATAGAAATTTCAGTTACAAAACTTAAAACAATTTTTATTATGATTTCAAATTTATTTATTGTCCTATCTATCTTCTTCATCATCATCTATTATTAACTATGTATCATTTATCTAGCACTACCTATCAATATATCTTTCACCTAGCAACTGGGACCAAGGTTTGAACTCAGTCTCACACGGGCACATCTTGCATGCTAGACGTTCATGCACTATCACTTGAGTCACGGCTCCAACCTGAACTTTTACCGGTTATTTTGGAGATAGGAATCTCGCAGATATTTCTACATGGTCTGGCTGTAATCCTCTAGATCCAACCTCTTGAGAATCTAGGATTACAGAAGTGAGCCTCTGGGTGCCAGGCTCAAATATATTTATTTCATGTAAGTCTAAAATAGAGAATAAAGAAAGCATCTTAGTGGTACACAACTTTAAGTCCAGCATTTGAGAGGCTGAGGCGGGAGGACCTTGAGTCCCAGGTCAGCTATTATAGCAAGATCTTGTCTCAAAAAGAGGAAAAAAGGGGAAGGGGAGGGGAGAGGAGGTGGAAGAGGGGAGGCGACAGACAAGGAGCACATCTTAATGTTTATAAAATGCAAAGAAAAACCACTTTTTACTCTATCATTTTCACTATTTTAAGAACACAGGAATTAACTCTCCAAGAGCAAAGCAAGCCTACTTGTTATTTTTAAATGATTTTGTTGCAGAAAGATTATTTTCCTTTCTCTCTGCTCCCAAGAAAATTCGGTTCTATGACACTGAAATGTGTAGTCTGTGCATATCCACTCTTCTGGGAGAAAGAATCAACTCCAAAGGAGAGAGAAAGAATTGTGAAGAAGAAAAGCATCTTTTGGAGACTTGTTTGCATCATAAGTCAAACATGTATTTATTGGTTCATGCATTTTCCTAAAGTGTAGAATCCTTTGTCATGTCTGCCACTGGGGAGAATCAGTATAATTAAGGTAAAGTGAATTATATTGCCCGGGGGTAATATAAAAGATCATGGCTTTTGCACGAAGAATTCTTTTTTTTTGCCAGTCCTGGGCCTTGGACTCAGGGCCTGAGCACTGTCCCTGGCTTCTTCCCGCTCAAGGCTAGCACTCTGCCACTTGAGCCACAGCGCCGCTTCTGGCCGTTTTCTGTATATGTGGTGCTGGGGAATCGAACCTAGGGCCTCGTGTATCCGAGGCAGGCACTCTTGCCGCTAGGCTATATCCCCAGCCCGCACGAAGAATTCTTGACAAGAATTGGACAGTGGGAGTGGCCCCCTCTTCTACTTTTCACTCTTATTCCAGTGTATGAAAATTGCCTGCTGGCTAGTCATTTTTGCCTGCAGTTCTGACCTAGTTACGCAAATACTGCCTATGGGACTTACAGCAGGTATTGTCTAGAATGCAATCCTAATCATGCCCATCTTCTGTTTTTGTTTTTTTTCTTCAGTTTGATTTTTTACTTCCCTCATATAATCCAGTGCTCTGTGTTTTTCAGTAGGCAATTGTTCCTCAACATGGCCTACCACGTTTTTCCATTATCTTGTCTTTGCTTACATATCCAGCTTTCTGGTTTCATCTCCTGCTACTTCACTGCTGCCCTAAAACCGTAGCAGTTAGAGCTCCAGTTATGCCCAGATGCTCTCTCATCCCTTTATCCATTCTGTCACTCTTCCTCCTTCAGCAACCTCACTTCTACTCCACCACACCCCAATGTCTCCCTAAGGTCCCTTCATGTGGCCTGAACATCGATTACTGATATAAGATGTAATTTGGAAACTTTAAGACTGTGCAGACAATTGTATGTTTATTTTTCTGTCTGAACTATGCATTTCTTGGAGAAAAAGATTGTGCGACATATACGTGTGTCCCAGTACTCAGCCTAGTACTTACAATAGTCATGTAGTAAATGGTTACTCAAAGATGGCAGGTAAATAGTTGATAACCAAAAATCTGCTTTCAAGTCCAATTCATTCTGACTAACAAATGGACTACCACAGTATGACTGGTATTTCTTCATGGGATAACTGAACTAACTCTGCTCTGCAAAAACGATCTTCCTGATCAAAACTCTTGGCTGCAGCCTATTTCAGGCTTTAATATAGGTGAGTTTTTTAAAGCCACAGGTAACATGGAATTACGTGACCACCATTTTTGAGGTTTGACTGCTGGCATAGAGGATCTGAGTATTCACAGTGAAATAAAAGGATAAAGTACTGTTTTCCAAATATCTCATGAGACTGAACACATCCTATTCAACTTTCTTGAACCCATCCTTTTCACCGCCAATTGACATATTTTATTTCTATTTTCACTTGTCTCTCTCTACAGCTTTGTCTCTGGGCTTACTGATGTTATGCCCCAATCACATTTCACAGACTAACTTTCAAGGTCTTGTTCAATGACACATCCTCGATTCATATCCCCAGTGAAAGTGGAGTCTCCTCCCTTCATTAGTCTATGCATATTTATTAACTATGCATACTTACGTATTTGAAAACATATTTTAACACAATACCAATGTGCCCTCCTATTCTGGAGTAGGAAATAACTAAAAGGAAAAGATCTGTCTTTTGTACTGTCTTCAGCATTCAGTCATGCAGTTGACAATTGTACATTACTCTTCACTTCTTATTTGCCAGATCTCAAAATTAGCCACTAGTGATATAAGTGCCTTCCCAGGTCTTTCCTTGTCCATATCCTCATGGCCTTCGATTCCCAGGAATGTACCAGAGCCATTTTCCCTATAGACACAGTGGATTCCACACTTGGTTTCTCTTATGTTTCAGTCTCTGATTTCTTTCCTTCACATAGCATACACCACCTTAGACATCCATGATGTTAAACATTTGCCTCTCACTGTTTTCAGTAAATGTTCCCAGAAAAAGGGCTACTTACATTGAGGAATCAGGTCAAGCAAAGCAGTATAATGAATGTGGTCATCCAGGGATCGACTAGCCTGGTCAAATCATGACAGTTCTCAGCAAAAGGACCTTGAAGGAGCTACCTCCAAATCCAGACCCCTCCAGAAGCTTCCAGATGGCTAATTTTTCCATGAAGATATGAACCATTGGTTTCCAAAGTACCAGGGTGCAGAAAAGGGAGAGATCAAGATCACACAGTTCGAAGCCAGCCCAGGCAGGAAAGGCTAGACACTCTAATCTCCAATTAACCACCTGAATACCTGAAGTACAGATGTAGCTCAAAGTGGTAGAGTACTAGCCTTGAGCAAAAAAGCTCAGAAATAGCTCCCAGGCCCTGACTTTAAGCCCCATTACTGAACAAAAATAAAGCCATAAAGCTAGCTCTCCTTACCAAGGTACAGATATTTTCAGTAATAAACCTTCTCCCCAATGCTATAAGCCTCTGTTTGATTTCCAAAGTAATATGTTGATTTTGAAAGGATTCCCCACTACTTGTGAATGAAGACAAAGGATTTTTAGAGTCCTATTCCTCCAGTTTTGCTCCCATCCACACCTGTGTAGAGTCAAGTAAAGGTCAGCTGATTTAAGACCTCTGCTTCTCCTGCATCTTCACTCAGGAGCGTGTGGGCTTGCCTGGGCATGATCACCTCATAGTGAGACAGAGGCAAGAGGAGACATGAATGACTCTTCACCACCTTGTCTGAGAGTAAACACGTTAGGTACCAAGAGTTCACAGTGATGAGGATAAGTACAAAGAAATGCAAAGATCAGCGTTTCTATTAATGTAAAATCTCATGGATATGCATACAATAAACAAGTATTCACTCAGAATGAATGCTACCAAAGAGCTAGTACTGTTGTGCCAAGTCACAAGACCACCACCAAGAAGACCACCGAGACTCAGACATTCCAAAATGCAAAAGCAAGGCAAGACTTTATTCAAGCGGGGCCGTGGCCCAGGCCTTGTCCTACCCACCGACACAGCAGAGGTTAGGAGGCAGCCTCGAGCTGCGATTATACAGAGCTTATAAAGGCAAAAGACAAAGTTATAGCAATCAGGTGTTTAAGCAAGCAAGGTTACGGGTACAAATCTGATTGGCTCAGGGCTTGAGGTATTCTAGGGGCGGTTAGAGTTAAGCATTGCCAGTCATTAGAGTTCTCGACCGGATGGGCCCTAATAAGCTTGTCCTGGGTTTGCTCACAGGGCCTGCTTATTTTCAGGTTCATGTGGTAAAGTGGGGTTTGCGTGGTAAAGTGGGGCCTGACTTCAAAGTCTGGCACTTCATTTCCCCCCTTCTGATAGGTAACTGGAGAACCAATCATGGTTCTCCTTGCTTAGTCTGATTCTGACTGAGAATCGGTAGGGATAGATTGGTATTGTGCCCGCAATACCATAAAAACTCATAACAAATGCGACAGATAAAAACATAGTTTTACACCGAAGCCCCAATTCTGACCCTATTTATATTATAGCCAATTTGATTACATACCAACTTTACCATTTGTTACATACTCACTTTAGGGATTGTCTTTCTCACTTTTAGCATGCCAAAACCTTTTAATCTAAAGGAAACATTTTTTTGTTTTCTCTCTAAAGTCTTTCCTTATAGTTTTATAATCTGTGTCTTATAAAATTTAACATATCTCCATTCACACCATCTTTTACTTCCTCACACCATCAGTGACTTACTGGAACATTCTGTGACAATTTACTTTTTAAATCTCTTTCTTATCCAGAGGAAACCCTTTCTCTATCCCTTTCTCCAAGGCTTTCTATACTAACCTACCTCTTTACATTTCCTGGGGCTTCTTTGCTGCTAGAGTTTTAAACTGTCTACATTTTCCGGTTTATCTCAACTACATCAAGGCAATTTACTGTGACTCCACACACAGGCTGCTCCTAAGAAGCCAGACCAGAGTCAACTATCATAAGCCAACTATTCTATATCAATATTTTATATTCTATATCTTTATTCTATATCTATGTTCTATATCATGAGCCAACTATTCTAGAGTAGATTTCTCCAGTTTCCAGTTCCTCCAAGTGCCTAAGCTTGGCCAGTGGCATCTGCAAGATCCACCCCCAAGAGGGCTCCATGAAGATGCCCCCAGCTAGTTTACATTCAACATTTTAACTTTCAACTATACAAACTTCTTTTTGGGCTACCTCAGTGTAGCCTTTTAACATTCTAGTTTGTAAAAGCTTTTTCCTGACTGGCTGGGGAACTGATCTCTGATGACCTTTGCAGGCCTTTAACAGATCTCAATGATGACACAATCTCAGGTCTACAAGCTTTCTTTCCTGAACAGATGTATCAGCTTAAAATTCTCACTGCCAGTCAGAGCTTTGAGTAGATGTGGGGGGTTGGGATTTTAAACTCTCCTCTCATTTGACAAACTTACCCTTACTACCCACTATCACAGATGACTGGCAAGTTCCTGCCCAGTAGACAGACATGGGCATTAGAAAGGCATGCTTATGAACTATTCTTCTAGGACTTCCCAGCTTTGATTAACTTTTGAAAGGCCAAACGGGAGTGACTCTAGGATCTGACACCATCTCTGCCATCCAAGCAGTGGCTTACTGCCTCTGGATGCTCCATCACTTTTGTCCCAGAAGGAGTGACTTTCCACTGGACTTGGACTCAGGGCCTGAGCACTGTCCCCCAGCTCTCCAGCTCAAGACTAGCACCCTACCACTTTGAGCTCCACACAACTTCGTTCCCAGCACTCTGCTGGCTGATTAGAGACAAGTCTCTCACAGGACCTTTCTTTGCCCGGGCTGGCTTCGAACCGCAGATTTCAGGCCACTTTACTCCAATTAAAAGCAACAAGGTGGTCCACACAGAAGTAGTTTTTAAGCATGCTCTCTTACCTGGAACTTATTAAGGGCCAGTATTAGATCTTGACAGACTTGTAGGAATTACCTGTGCTTCTCTGTAGGCCTGCTGGAAACTGTTACAAAAAACCTACAAAGAAGATGGAATGGCAATTAAACATTTTGGTAGCCATAATTCTCCTTTGCTCACTTTGCAATAATTATTTAGGACAATTTTACTCCCAAATTTCTTATCTAGAAATGTATTCTTGATTTCCAAAGCCTTTTTAACACTAACACAACACTTTAGCTTTTATCTGCATTGGAAAAACTCTGAAGCTCACAGGCATTCTGAAACCAAGTGCCGCCCTTTGCCTACGGGCTGTTTGTCTCAAAAGAGCCTCTTTTTTTTTTTCTCTTCAGTCCTAATTACCGCATGGCATGAAGACCTTTGAATTTTTTCTTAATGCAAGAATTACAATTACAGAATTAGAAATACTTATCCATTCAGCTTTCCAATATATTAGTGAGAAACAGTGGCCCATTTTGCCATTTCTTCCTACATACATAGAGTTAATGAGAGTTTACTTCTATCCCCATTAGTTTAATATATATATCCTTTTAAATCCAAATTTCTGACACTTAGCTCTGATTTTTTTAACTATAGTTCCTCTTTAATGCAATGCAAGAATCCTTTAAAGCATTTGGTAATGCCCAAACTTGATGACCATTTGAATTTAAACTTAAAACTCACTCAATTTTACATCATACTAACAGTCTTGAACATGTTCACACTCACACATGCACACACACATATTCAAAAGATCTTAAAGTGCGCAGAATAAGCATCGGCCATACATTTTAAGACAAAAACCTTTAACAAATGATTTTAGCATTCTCCAGCCTCATTTTCCAGGGCTTGATAATTTTAGTAAAACATTTAGTCTTAGTAAAACATTTTAGCACACCAAATAATTTTCTGCTTAAGAAGGCTGGGTGGGGGTCCCCCAGAGTTCTTCTTGCGGACACTCACACTCTGATTGTGAGCTGTCATCTGTACATCTTTCCAGTGAGCTAAAGTCAAGTTCAGGGGAGTGGAAGGAACGCTCCCCATCATCTGTCAGTCAGGCACAGCGCAAGAAAGAAACACACAAAAATAATCACAGGCACAAAGACCAGACAACACTTACAGACTTAGGGAGCCGCGGCTTACAGGTTCGACTGTGTTTCTCCTGCCCCTGTGAGGGGGCAGACCACACAGTCTCACTGTCTCTCTCCTGCCCCTGTGAGGCAGACCACACAGTCTTGAGGCTCTCTCTCTCCCGTTCCTGTGTAGGAGCGGACCAGACAACCCCGAATATAGAGTGGACTGGACGGGCACCCGTTAGAAGGGCCTCCCGGTCCAGTCCTTCAGGTTCAGGGTGGTAGTGGGAAGCCTGAGCCCCCTGTGGAGGGCTTGAGGTGTCCCCCAAGTCCTCCAGAACTGCCCATACGAGCGTGTCCACTCCGGCTGGTCCTTCACTACCTACAGGTTCAGATTCAGGCGGCCGGCCAAAACAGAAAACAAAACTACAAATCACACAGACACAGACACACAGAATGAACAGCGCTGTTTTCTTACCTTCAGAGTCTGGGATCTCGGGGGTCTCTGGGGCCATCCCGGACAAAACCCCAAATGTTGTGCCAAGTCGCAAGACCACCACCAAGAAGACCACAAAGACTCAGACATTCCGAAATGCAAAAGCAAGAAGGCTTTATTTAAGCAAGCTGCAACTCTGGCCTCGTCCTACCCACCGACACAGCAGAGGTTAGGAGGAAGCCTCGAGCTTCGATTACACAGAGCTTATAAAGGCAAAAGACAAAGTTACAACAATCAGGTGTTTAAGCAAGCAAGATTACGGGTACAAATCTGATTGGCTCAGGGCTCGAGGTATTCTAGGGGCGATTAGAGTTAAGCATTCCCAGTCGTTAGAGTTCTCGACCAGCTGGGCCCTAATAAGCTTGTCCTGGTTTTACTCACAGGGCCTGCTTATTTTCAGGTTCATGTGGTAAAGTGGGGTTTGCGTGGTAAAGTGGGGCCTGACTTCAAAGTCTGGCACTTCAGTACTTGGCACTGGGGTGAACTGGGCAGCAGAACATTCATACGAGGACATTTTAGTGAGCACCCCAGGAAACAGATACTGAGGACGCTTTCTATATGATCACTTAAACCTAACTGAGATTAGAAAGTCTCCTGATCAATAATAATAGTAACATCAATAGTAATTATCAATTTTATGATACATATCAGCAATGACATTCGTATTTGGAATATCAAGAATATGAAAGACTTCTTTTGTTGGGCATTTTTTCTTTCTTTTTGTATTTCACAAAATCTTCCATCCTCACATCTTGAGTGACATTCTTCTATCTATGAGGAATACATCCTGTCAGAACAGAAGATATTCCAAGGGTTTAAACTCCAATTCCTGTGTTGCCCCATTTTGGATAAGCTTTTTCACCTCCTGGTAAACTTCATTTCCTCAACCATAAAGTGAATATAATTATACCAAGTTGTTGAGAGGCTCAAATCACTTCTTGGATTTGTAAGAGCTTTATAAATGACTAAAGCATTATGCAAATACGGAAAAGGGCTCTTACTATGCTATAAAACTGAGTGTGATATTGTCCTGCTGGTTTTATTGGCCAATAAACGCTGTGCCTTGACTAGTCTAAAGAGAAATAGGGAAAGACATTACTAACAGCTTTTATTTAGCACCATTACCAGCAAATTCAGAACCTCAATGTGGGCAGTGCTACAGTCTCATAAAGACTTACAGGGTTAAAGCTCACCCCACCTCCAATCCTAGCTAAGTCCTGGAGGATCATGGGTAAAGCTAGCTCAGATGGAAATGTCCTGGAGATTCTGTCTCTAAAGCAATAAGCAAAAAGCTGGACTAGAGGCATTGCTCAAGAGGTAGAGAACCAGTGAAGCAAGCAGAGCAAGGTCTAGGTCTTCCTGAGTTCCAATCCCAATACAAAAAAATGTAACAAAGTCTTAGGGATGTGAATGAAGTCCTTTTGGATTCGGTAAGTTTTAAATGTACCCCATCCAATGATGCACACAGAGAGAAAGGACAATAGAAACATACTTTTGATAATTTTGTAATCTAAAATGAGTAGCTTTTCTGCATTATCAACATTATTACACTATCATCATATAACTTTGAAATAATTAGGGTGAATGACAAGTATTAAAGCACCATATGCTTGATTGCTATGTATAAATCTAACTTATTTTATATATAGTTCATAACTATGAGTTATATCTACATTTTTATAATATTAAAATTTACAGGGTACCATAATTTCTATGCTTATATTTTGTAATTGCTCTACTAATGTGAATAAATGGTGGCTGCCTTTTAAAAATACTATATATTTAGAGTTTGGTATACTTCATTCCAGGCTCTCCTTGCTTTCATGGTCTCTGCTGAGAAGTCTGAGGTAATTCTGATTGCTTTTCCTTTATATGTGATTGTTTTCTTTGCCCTAACAGCTTTGAGTATTTTTTCCTTGCACTCTGCTGAAGCTGTTTTGATCACAATGTGTCGGTGGGATGTCCTATTCTGGTCTGGTCGATTTGGGGTTCTAAATGCTTCTTGTATCTGTATAGGCCTTTCCTTCTGGATGTTTGGGAAGTTCTCAGCTAATATTCTGTTAAATAGGTTGCCTATCCCATTAACCTCTTTCTCCAAGTTTTCCTCAATACCTATTATCCTTAAATTGGGCTTCCTGATCATGTCTTGAATCTCCTGTAGCGATCTGTTTTGTTGCTTGGACTGGATTTGTATTGATTTTTTTATCTTTCTCCATAGAATCTAAGGAATCTTCAGCTCCTGAGATTCAATCCTCTGCTTCAGTTAGTCAGGACTGTAGGCTAGCTACTTGATTTCGAATCTCTTTTCCTTCTGACTGGTCTTTCCTGATGCTTTCCATGTCATTTCTTAGGTCCTGTATGGACTTCTTTACTTCATTAACTTCATTACTTTGGTTTTGAGTGTTGTCTCTCAAATCTTTAAGCTGGGTAGCTATCTTTTCATTTGCCTCTTGAAGCTCATTTATCTTTCTATTTGTGGATGCCATGAAATTCTCCATTAATTTTTGCTTTGCCTCCTCACGCTCTAACATAATTGACTGAAGAGATTCAAACTTTTCATTTATCATGTTTATCAGTAGACTTTGTAGAGCATTTTGGGGGTTCTCTTCTATGTTTTTGATTGACTGCTCTGCTTCCTGCTTGTTTTGAGTGGGGGATAAGATTTCATTGTTTGCCATCTTTCTTGTGTCTCTTCTGCCCATTTGAATTGGGAATGCCAGTCTACCAGCACCTGTGAGCACCGTTTAAGACCCAAAGCAGCCCTTGCCAAGCACTGTTGTGTAAATCTTACAATTTCACAATTATATACAGATAATTTGCATACCTGTCTATAAAGTTAGATTAGGTGTTCCTAAAGAATACAATTTCAATATAACAACTGATCCTGGGCCCTGTATTCAATAGTTACTTATTTACTTTTACAACCCTATACACAATTCTTGTTTTTATATTAAGTTCTTTTAGGACTGGCTTTCTCTATGAACCCCTTTGATTTACTCGTATTAAACTGGGATACCCTCTATCCAATAACCAGGAGTCAATGGAACCTGGAGGTCCAGGCAGTAAGTCTGGAGGGTAAGTTGAAGGTAGTAAAGAGAATAGAGTAAAATGTATTGGGGGGTGGTGGTGGTGATTTTGGTTTAGTTTCAGTGATGTGGAAATGTGGAGAAGAGTAGAATCAGTAGAAAGAACAAGGTTAAAATGACAGACAGAATCCCATAGACTCTACCCCCAAGCTACTAGAGCTGATCCAAAACTTTGGCAAAGTTGCAGGATATAAAATAAACCTTCAAAAATCAATGGCCTTTCTCTATGCTAACAACCTGCAGACCGAGGCTGAAATCAGGAAAGCAACTCCTTTTGCAATAGCCCCCAAAAACATAAAATACCTAGGAATAACCTTAACCAAAGAAGTGAAAGACCTCTTTGAAGAGAACTTTAAAAGCTTGAAAAATGAAATTAAGTCAGAACTAAGAAAATGGAAAAACCTCCCATGCTCCTGGATTGGGAAGATTAATATAATCAAAATGGCAATATTGCCAAAGGCTATCTACAAATTCAATGCAATACCCATTAATATCCCGACACCATTCTTTAATGAAATAGAGGAAGCAATCCAGAAATTCATATGGAACAATAAAAGACCTAGAATAGCAAAAACACTCCTAAGCAGAAAGAACAGTGCTGAAGGAATTACAATACCCAACTTCAAGCTGTATTATAAAGCTATAGTAATAAAAACAGCTTGGTATTGGCACCGGAACAGGCCTGAAGACCAATGGAACAGAATTGAAGACCCAGAAATGAACCCACAGAACTACGCCTACTTAATCTTTGATAAAGGAGCTAATAGTATGGAAGAAAGATAGCCTCTTTAACAAGTGGTGCTGGCAAAACTGGCTCAACACATGCAACAAACTAAAACTAGATCCTTATATATCACCCTGCACCAAAATCAATTCCAAATGGATTAAAGACCTTGAAATCAAAACAGACACCCTGAAAACACTAAAGGAAGGAGTAGGAGAAACACTTGGGCTCCTTGGCGCAGGACAGAACTTCCTTAACAAAGACCCAGAAAGGCTACAAATCAAAGAAAGATTGGACAAATGGGACTGCATCAAACTGCAGAGCTTCTGCACGGCAAAGGACATAGCTCTCAAGATAAACAGAAAGCCCACAGACTGGGAGAAGATCTTTACCAGACATTCAACAGACAAAGGCCTCATCTCTAAAATATATGCAGAACTAAAAAAATTACCTTCTTCCAAAACAAAACCGCAAAGAACCAATAGCCCCCTCATCAAGCGGGATAAAGACTTACAAAGAAACTTCTCTGATGAGGAAACGAGAATGGCCAATAGACATATGAAAAAATGCTCTACATCACTGGCCATAAAGGAAATGCAAATCAAAACAACATTGAGATTCCATCTCACCCCAGCAAGAATGTCATATATCAAGAAAACTAATAATAACAATTGTTGGAGGGGATGTGGCCAAAAGGGAACCCTACTTCATTGTTGGTGGGAATGTAAACTGGTTCAGCCACTCTGGCAAGCAGTATGGAGATTCCTCAGAAGGCTAAATATAGAACTCCCCTATGACCCAGCAGCCCCACTTTTAGGTATCTATCCAAAAGACCACAAACAAAATCACAGTAATGCCACCAGCACAACAATGTTCATCACAGCACAATTTGTCATAGCGAGAATCTGGAACCAACCCAGATGCCCCTCAGTAGACGAATGGATCAGGAAAATGTGGTACATATACACAATGGAATTTTATGCCTCTATCAGAACGAATGACATTGTTCCATTTGTAAGGAAATGGAAGGACTTGGAAAAAGTTATACTAAGTGAAGTGAGCCAGACCCAAAGAAACGTGGACTCTATGGCCTCCCTTATTGGGAATAATTAGTACAGGTTTAGGCAAGTCATAGCAGAGCATCACAAGGCCCAATAGCTATACCCTTATGAACACATAAGATGATGCTAAGTGAAATGAACTCTATGTTATGGAAACAATTGTTATATCACAGTTGTAACTACTTTCAACGTCCTATGTGTATCTGTAGCTTCTATTATTGATGATGTTCTTGTATCACCTTCCTGTGGTTGTACCTACACTATCTCTGTAATCTCATCTGAGTATATTGGAAACCGTGTTTACTGGTATTGGAAGTAGGAAATTCAAAGGGAATACCAAATTTGAGAGACACAGGGTAAAAAAAGACAAACTACAAAAGCAATGCTTGCAAAACTGTTTGGTGTAAGTGAACTGAACACCTCCGGGGGGGGGGGCGGGGAGGGAAAGAGGGGGAGGGAGGGGGGTATGAGGGACAAGGTAACAAACAGTACAAGAAATGTATCCAATGCCTAACGTATGAAACTGTAACCTCTCTGTACATCAGTTTGATAATAAAAATTTTGAATAAAAAAAATACTATATATGCCAGATCCTTTACTAAACATGGATGATCTTTTATAGTTCAATGTGCATTATTATCCACACTGTGGACTCTAAGTGATGGAGACTTGGTCAATTTAAGAGAAAATTACAAAGTGTTGAGCCTCACACCCAAACCAGGATTTCTTACTGTTTAAGTCTTCACTCTGGAAAATCAAGACATGATATGCTCTCTGGTTAAAACACTGAAACTAAACTGGAGATTAAGGTAAATTTGTAGATTATTGTATCCAGTATCTCAACAATGTTAAATTTCTAAGCTAAAAATGACCTTTAAAATTATAAGTATTTCATTAAAGATTTCCAACCCATGGTAATTTATTTCATTCATAATCTCATTATCAAGATCTTTTTGAAAAATATCATAGAACAATCAAGATGTGACATGGTGCCAAAATTTATACTTTACCACCCCTTTCTCTTTTTAAATGATTTATCAGTAGCTCAAAATAAAACTCATTCATTAAGTCATAGACCTGGGATTCCTTTCACATGACTGTTCTTACTAATTTACTACAAGTAACTCTTCAATATTTACTTATAAATATCTTTTGAATTTGCTTCATTTTCTCACCAAACACCTGAGTTCCATATTTTGCTCCCATTGCTTCCATTTTAGCCACATAAGTAGCAGGGACCTTTGAGAGCAGATTTCCCTTCCTGGAGGGTTACAAGTCTTTTTACAGATACTACCCAGCAATCCATCAACTACAAGGTAAACTAAAAGTTCTCAACTTGTTCGACTCTTCGTGAATTGACTCTTGCCTGTTTCTTAAATTGCTCCTTCTAGTCTCCATCGCCCTTTGCTTTTGTCACAATTTCTTGAGAGCTCAGCTTTTCTCAGAGCTCATACTTTCACACCTAATGGATTGCTGTCTCTCTTTCCTCAAAGGCCACTTCTCTTTCCTGTGCTCTCCTCACAATTTCTTGATTACTACTGGGCCAGTTTTAACAGCTGTCCAGCTATTCGAAAGACTTGGTACTTCCAGAATACCTTTTCCAGTTATACTAACCTAGAATTTATCATATGATCATTGTTCCTTTTGACTTATTTCCTAAACTTTGGACTCATTAAGATGACAAAGAAAGCCCAGCATATTTTCCTATCTCCTTTGTCTATGAGGGATTGACAGAGGGAAACTAACAGCACCATGGTTTTAAGTCATGTTGGGCCTTGTCCTAGGTTACTCTAGGCATAATAAATAGTCTCCATTTGGAAAGTGAGTGAAGCAATAACCCTGAACTAAATGAATGCATTTTTTTCTTTTCTTTTTTGGTACTGGAGTTTGAACCCAGGACATTGTGCTTGCTAGGAAAGTGCTTTGCTGTTGAGCTACATCTTACCCCAAATGTGTTGTTTTGAAACTAACGTTATGGCCAGAATCCTGTGCCTCAAGTATGAGACTCTAATCTCCAATCACCCACCAACAAAGCTGGAAATCGAGCTGTGGTTCAAATACAGTGCCTAAGTTCAAGCCCCAAGACACACACACAAAAGAAAAAAAAAAAGAAAGGAAGGATGGAAGGGAGGGAGGGAGGGAGGGAGGGAGGGAGGGAGGGAGGGAGGGAGGGAAGGAAGGAAGGAAGGAAGAAAGAAAGAAAGAAAGAAAGAAAGAAAGAAAGAAAGAAAGAAAGAAAGAAAGAAAGAAAGAAAGAAAGAAAGAAAGAAAGAAAAAAGAAAGAGAGAAAAGATTATGGACAAACTACTGATCTATTACTGATTTAAATTTACTCAAATTGCTGCAGATTTCCACAACCAAGACCATGTCAGTTATTGAAGGTATCTTATTTTTGATCTTGCTAGGTAGTCTAATAAAGGTAAATATTTACCCTGTAAGGTGTATTTTTTATTACTGAAGAGAAATGTTCATTGAACAAAATTAACAAGAATTCAGGTTTATAAAGATCTGTGTTCATTTAGTTCAATTAGTTTGAAGGAGCCTCCTTTGTGATTCTGATGAATTCTCAATGGTGTGATTAAGCCCTTGTCAAGTGTTGAATTTGGGGAGCAGAGATGAATCAGAATCTTGGAATATCAATCAAGGTAGATTCTGTCCTGGGCGCCTGGGCGGGGTCTAACCCTATGGCCAATTAGCATAATTTCTGAGTCACAAGCCACAGTTCTTGCCTTTCCATACTGAGTCTACTGGGGTTTGTGACATCCAGAAAGATGCCTATGACAGAAATCTTAAATAGCCTAGGTTCCTTAATTAGTTCTCAAACTGTTTTTATTTTTCAGTTTTATAACCATCTGTGCTCTTTGAGTTCAATTAGTTTGAATTTTTGTTATAGGATAAAAGAGTGGGATAGAAATAATTTATATTTATGTATGTTTACTTGTATGTATATGCATTGTACATAAATATACATATTTATAGGACATGTGCTATGTAAATATATGAAAAATACACTCATAATGCCATTTTATTATTAATTTTCTAGTTCATAGAGGCTGAATCATTGGCTCTATGAATACCCTGTTTTTGAGCAAGGTATCCAGGACTTGTCTCTGATTCTTTTCTATTTCCCGTTTTATTCTGTGTCTTGTGTTATTTTGTTTTACGTAAACTATCCAATAATATATGTATCATCAGCATACTTCAGTCTCTTGAAGTTTAGTCATTCAATGTTTATAAATTTAAATCGAAGGTTTTTGTTTGCACTTTTGCACTCTGACTCAGCCTGTTGCAAACATCACCACACATACCCATGCTGAGATGACTTTACAATGTCTGGCTTATAAAATGCCTTCTGCAATTTCCCCTTCTTCTGGTGCTTGAACACACACTGTTCTGAGGACCCTCTGATGTTGAAGTGGCTGCTGTAGATTCTGACTGAAACAAAAATGACTTCCAAGTTATAGTGACCTAAAAAGGCTCCCCCACTGAACAAAGTATATTGACTTTTATGTTTCCTCCTGCACTGTAATATCAAACATACTGTTTGGCCACAGCACCCTGGGGCTTTGTTGTGCAGCTGTTTTAAACTCTCTTCTTTGTAGCACACCCATTCTAGGGTTCTGTTCATCAATTTCATTGGTTAATAAATGTCAAAATAGATAAATGGATGAATTATTCTAGGATGAGCTGGTAATATTTGCTAGTATGTTCCTTTGTGGTTATATTAAGCTAAACCATGATGGATTTTATGTTCTCTAATATGAAGACTCCTTCCAGTTTTTTTCTATCATCTATGCTGTAAAAGCATTTAGTTATCCTCCAATAAGATATTCCAAATGCCAGATAATAAGGCTAAGCTGAATAATATACATATACACACATACATACACACACCTACACATATGTGTATATATTATACACATGATAACTATTTGTGCTGAATAAGAACTATAATCTTGTGCAAGCAGGAAACACAGGAGCATCAAAGATTAATCTCCAGTAATCAGGCATTAAAATCACTGAAGAATAATAGTACCATTGATCGAATTATATAACGTGCTTAGTGAAAAGCTTGTCAGGGCTAAGATGATCAAATTTCAAAGTGATACAGGGAACCATGACCCTACCTCTCAAATATCACACTGGGCCTCTTCTAACCAGAGGAAGGCAATTAATTTCAGCTAGAGAATGTTTGGTAGTCTGTAATTAACAACATGTGCATTACCATACTCTAAATGCCCCACTGAGGAGAGAATGTGCAGGTGAGAAGTGAAGGCAAGTTGCAATCCATTCTTGGTGTTATTTCTTCCCTTTCAAACCCTCACACCCCCTCACCCCATTCCACTTTCCTCATCAAGCTATGCATGGATTTTTATTAACTACTTAAAAACATAAAATACTTATTTTCTCCATTTTCTTGTAAAAATGATTCCAACTCTAGGCTGATAGCTCCAGTTGTAAAATAAACCTGAAAATAAAATTTACTTTGGTTTATTGAAACAGGAGAATGTCATAGGCTCATAAAGTAGGAATCCCATGCACTCTGTCAACTTGCAACTTAAATGTTTTTTCTAGCTCATGAGAAATTTGAGAAGTGATATTCAAAAATACATAGGGAAGAGTTGGCCTGTTTACATCATTTCAGATTTTGGCTTAACGTCTCTACAAGAGAGCATACTCAATAAAATAACCGAGGAAGCAGAAAAATCAGCACAGTGTGCTGTACATAGGAAATAGCACAAGGGTGGCAACACAATGAAATGTTCTACTTTGTCATTGCATTTCTTGCCAAGTGAGCCTTCTCAGAACATCATACCTATCCCCTCTGAAACTGTCTTATCTTGGTAAAGGAAGCGTAGAATGCAAATATATAACTGCAGATATGCTTAACTATGTCTACAGAAGATGAGCATTTAACCAAAGAATGACTCAAATAGCAAGTACACAAAATCAGTTCAATATTATTAGTCATCAAGAACATTTGACTAATGATTTGCATACTGGACACACTAATATACATTCCCAACAATAGTTTGAGTTCCTTGTCCCCCTGTAACTAGCCCAGCATTTTGTTTGTTTCCTAGATGATCATCATTCTAATTGGGTCAAGACAGAACTTCAGTGTTATTTGTGTTTATATTTCCTTATGGCTGAGGATTTCCAACATTTCTTCATGTAGTTGTTGGTCATTTGCAACTATGTCCCTTAAGGAAATTGGTCTACAATTTTCTTTTCATTTATGTTGTTGCTGTTTCCTTATCAAGGTAATTGTTATTTCATAGGGTGGGTTTTCTAGCATTCCCCCTCTTTATGTTTTATTGGAATAGTTGAGAATTGGTGTTAGTTCTTCTTTAAAGATCTGGACAGATTTAGCCATGCATCTGTCTAGTCCTGTGCTTTTTATTGGCTGAGAAATTCTACTACTACTTCAATCTTGTTGCTCACTATGTATCTGTTATAAATGTCTATATCAATTTGGTTGGTGGGTTATATGTGTAGAGGAATTTATCCATTTCTTGTAGGTTTTTTTTTTTCAATTTATTGAAAGTACCTTCCTAGGTCACTCCGGATTGTTGCTTACTCATGTCAAAGCCAGGCTTGCTGGCCTGTCCACTGACTCACATGATTTCCACATCACTAAGGTTCCTCCGCCTTGCACCATGTTCCCCATTTCACCTGTCTCATGCCAGGTCACACCCCGACACTCACCAGTGTAGCTCTGGAAGTCACTCTCAGCTTGGTGGCTCTGGTTTACAAGTCTCTATCCAAGTAGTTCTGTATCCATAAACTTCAGTCGCATTCAAATTTGCTTCGTGTTGTTTGCATAACCAGTACTGACTGCACCACTGAGGCTGGAAAT
Organism: Perognathus longimembris pacificus; assembly: GCF_023159225.1. NCBI lineage: Eukaryota > Metazoa > Chordata > Mammalia > Rodentia > Heteromyidae > Perognathus > Perognathus longimembris. Next base: position 18,585,684 of record NC_063170.1, read on the forward strand.
GCAACATTTTCTCTTCTTCTTCTGGCCAGAGGCATCTATCTGTCATCGCTCTCCTGAGGGGACTCCCAGTAAGTAATCCAGGGTTTTCCCTGCCCCTTCTTCTCCTCTGTGTCTCCTTGCTGCACTGGGCACAGAACTTCTGCCATAATATTGATGTTTGTACACTGCTTGCAGAACTCTTGTGGAAAGTTTTCCTGCTCCACGCCATTCTGTTTAACACTCTATGTTCACTTTCTTTGCTTCATTTATAAATCTAAAGAGCGATATTTTTCTATTTCCCAGGTTCCTTCTCTACTGTTTACTTGCCGTTTTCCTTGCCACCAACCTCCCCTTGAGTCATATAACTCAGGTGTGGTTTCACGTCTGTGGAGAAACAGGTAAAGTGTTGGTGTTTCTAACCCACTACCATAACACCTCTTTTATTATTTTTCACTTTCAAAAAACCTACATTGTAATTCCAATTCTATAGACAAAAACTGGCAATATAAAATGGCCTACCTATGAAATAGTAAAGGAAGAGCAGGGTGAATTTTTTTCTGATATAACTATCCTACTCCATCCAGAGCTCATTCCCTACACACTAAATATAAATATAGCAAGACTGAAAATTACTTTCTCATCATTTATTGGGAAATGCTTGAGTAGTCAGTTATATGCTTTGATCCACTAATTAGGATCTCATTTCTAGTTAACAGGATTTTCTTCTCCTTAATTGCCCACTGAATGCAATGCGATTTTTGGTCAACATGTTGATTCATTAATTGATACATCTATTTACATACATTCATTTAAAACATCACTTCCATCATCTAACACAGTGTCTTTACCAAAATAGAGTGTGCTATTGGTTTACAAATAATATTTTTTACTACTTAAAATGAAGAGCAAGTGACAGGTATCAGTAGAATATTAAAAATAGGCATCAAGGAACATGTGGAAGGATCACTTGGCTCTGATGTACTTTTTAAAATTTTGGTAAGTCATAGGGCTTGAACCAGGGTCTGGGCACTGCTAAAGGCCAGTGCTCTACCACTTTGAGTCACAGCATCTATGGTTTTCTGGTGGTTCATTAGAATTCAGAGTGTCATGGACTTCTCTGCCTGGGTTGGCTTTGAACCATGATCCTCAGATCTCAGCCTCCTGACCAGCTACAATTACAGGTCTGAGGCTCTGGCAGTGGGCTCTGATGAGCTTCTATAGGAAAGCTTCCTAGAGGGAGTGGAAGGGTAAGTTGAGAATGTAAGTAAAGGAAGGCTATCAGTACAATTCATCCCTATGGAGGTGGCTAACAGAATCAGTGTTCCTTGGATGGCAATGTGTCTTAGCAGTAGAGTGCTCAGTAGAGTGCCCTGGGTTCGATTCCTTAGCACCACATAAACAGAAAAAACCAGAAGTGGCATTGTGGCTCAAATGGTAGAGTGCTAGCTCTGAGCAAAAAGAAGTCAGGGACAGTGCTCAGGCCCTGAGTCCAAGACCCAGAACAGGCAAAAAACAAAAACAAAAAGAACAAAACAGAACAAAAACCAGAGTGCCTTATCCAAGTGTTATGTCATACAGAAGAGAATAGTGCTATATTTTTTTAAATAAAGGATTTTAGGCTTTTCCTCACTATATTTCCTTCAGGATGCCTATAGGTTTTCACACTGAGATGAAGTATTGGAATGAAGCTATGAAAATGCTATAAGTAGCTATGAGGAGGTATGAATTAAGCAAAGTACATTGACTTGATCAGTACAGGTTGTGTACATGCTTTGAAATGGAAATATCACATCATACCCTAAATACATGTGCAATTATGATGTTAATTAAAAAATGAAAAGGAACACAAGAAACAGAAGAAAGTATGTCTGGAGTAATGAGAGATGGAACTGCAAAGATCACAGCTGGGCCACTTGCCATTCCTGGTGGTGTATTTCCTTCAGTGCTGGGGACTGAGTGCAGGGCCCTTCTTGCACATACTAGCTGGGGAAACTACATACCAGTTTCTTCTAGAGGCCCTGAGCTGGACTAGAACCTGTCCTTTACTGGTTATTTTTCTTTGATTTCTAAAAATTGAAGTAAAATTGCTGTTGTAAATTATAACTTACAATATTTATATTTTGAAAAGAAAAGATTATTAATGCATTTGTTGTGGTAACATTGCAAAAAATGTTTTATTGTTATTCCTGGAGTTTGAACTCAGAGCTTGGGTGCTGTCCCTGAGATTTTAAGGTCAAGGCTAGTGCTCGCTACTTGAGCTACTGCTCTGCCTTTTGCTGGTTCATTGGGCATAAGAATCTCATGGGCTTTCCTGCCTAGGTTGGTTTTAAACCACAATCTTCGGATCTCAGTCTCCTGAGTAGCGAGGATGACAGGTGTGAGTGCCTGGCACCCAGCTTCAAGTTTTCTTAAGGTTAGAAAAGAACTAATACCTTCAGGTAGTGCCAACATTTCTAGGGTGGTGAGTTCTTGGTCTGGACATAGTTTTCATTTTGAAGAAACTTTGAGATCACCACTGGATGAAAAGCCCAATGCTTAGCTTTGCAAATGAGCAGGATTACCCATAAAGTGGTGCACACTGCTAAATTATTAGCTCATCATCATTTATTTGGCTGCAGATGTTCAGAAGAAAAGTTGGGGCTGTCAACAGAAGACTATGCATGGCGAAAAAAGATAAATAAGAAACATTATTTTGTCATAGTGAAGTATGAAACTTTAGATAGTGGGAACTAATTTTATTGTTATCCATTATTCTGACTGTAATATTAATGCCGAGAGAAACTAACTTGGCAAAACATTTTTCTATAAAAACATTTGTACATAAATTATCAAGTGAAGAAACACACTTAGAAGTAACTTGCTTCAAAATCTTATATTGAAATCAAAATCTTACTCTGCTGAAAGAAATCTTGAGAAATAGTTGGATTTTGAATGAAGATTTTTCTCTTAAGTTTTCTATACCAACGCAAGCTTATTTCTTCCTAAATCTACAGATCATCTTATTTTTGTGTACTCTGTTGTAAGAAAAGCAAAAGAGAAACCTATCATCCTAGGATCTTTATTTTAGCATTTTTTTCTTTAGACATTAAAGGTAGAATTTTTTTTTCTGTAACAAGATGATGAGCAAAGAAATCGTTAACGTTTCTGTTACAAGTATGTTCAAATGCCCAACAGGCTCTTTGAAAAGTATTTAACTTGGAGATTCTCTCCAAGTTGCTGGACACAAAGAAGCAACTGAAAAATAGTGTTAAAATACTTATCTGTAGTTGCAGATGTGTGTGTGTGTGTGTGTGTGTGTAACTGGGAAGAAATGTGAAAATGTTGGTGGTTGGTCTTGAGATGTAAGTCAAAATAGTTTTCAGATATGCCATAAGCCATGAAAAAAGAAGACACTGTGAAAAGATCCAACCAAATTTAAGTAATAAAACAGATTTCAAGATATAATTATCTTTGCCTGGCATGGCAGCTCATGCCTTTAATTCTGGTTACTTGACAGGAAGAACCTGAAAGATTGTGGCTTTGAGGCTAGCCTGAAGGAAAAGTTAGCTAGACTCTGTCTCTATTCATGAGCCAAATATAGCAGTGCACACCTCTATTTGCAGGTACATGGGAGTCAATAGATAGGAGGATCACAGTCTGTGGCCAGATGAGGAAAAAAGAAGAAGGAGGAGGAAGTGGAGGAGGAGGAAAAAGAAGGAAGAAGAAAGAAGGATGGCTTGAGTAATAGAAGATTTGGCTAGCAAGGGCATGGTCTTGAGTTTAATCTAGAAAGAAAAGAAAAGGAAGGGAAGAAGGAAGAAAAGAAAACATGTTTTGAAGAATTGTCTGTCATTACAAAGATAGAAAGTTACATGTCACTAAAATAAGTTTCTTGTGACTTAATAGTGCCTGTGAAGATGCTAAATTATACACAACCCTTAAAAAGATTTTTGTGTGTGACATGTAACTTTCTATCTTTTAACCACAATCCTTAGATTTCAGTCTGCTGAGTAGCTGGATTACAGATGTTCACCACTGGCGCTTAGGTAGAGCTGTCATTTGAAAAAAGAAAATAGATACATCCTATGTTTCTGGACACACACACACACACACACACACACACACTCATGCACACACAGTGGAGGAACCTCAGACTACAAGGGGAAGCCTCAGCCTAGGACTAAGAGAAAGGATCTAAATCTGTTAAGGCTACCACCTCTTTGGCCATTGTGACCTTGACTGTATAAAATAAACACCCATGTGTGACATATATGCCAGGGTGGGAGGTAAGCCAACAGTGGGGAATGTAGCACTGAAGCCTATAGAATAGTATTTTGCACATTAAAGTTCTTTAAAGTAGAACATGATTGTTTATGGACTGTAGATCCATCATGTTGTCTGACAAAAGAAACTAGTAAAGAAAACAAATGTAGTCATTAAAACAGCCTATTTTAAGAATTGGGCATTTTACTCCCAATAAAAAAAGAGAGAAAAATGGACTTATTACATTTTGTCATAGTGTTTTCTCTATTAATTTTAATTAGATCTTGTTAAATATTCAAGGATTCCTTTTAATGTGAACTAGACTTACTATTGTGTTGTGCTCTTAATGGCAGTTAGAACTTCCTACTTATTTGGATTTTTTTTTAAATTTTCAAGGACTTTTATTTCACTTAAGAGTGTTCCTGGGCTGGGGATATAGCCTAGTGGCAAGAGTGCCTGCCTCGGATACACGAGGCCCTAGGTTCGATTCCCCAGCACCACATATACAGAAAACGGCCAGAAGCGGCGCTGTGGCTCAAGTGGCAGAGTGCTAGCCTTGAGCGGGAAGAAGCCAGGGACAGTGCTCAGGCCCTGAGTCCAAGGCCCACGACTGGCCAAAAAAAAAAAAAAAAAAAAGAGTGTTCCTAACCTAAGATCCTATGGTAAACCCTAAAAGACACCTCAGTGAGGAACACACTATATTTTGAGCACCAATATTCTCTGAGGAGGACGCTGCCCTGGAGGTTTTACTTCCGGTGAGGATGCAAGGCGTGGAGAGGGGAAGGAAAGGGTGTGTCATGTGTCTAGGACTATTGGTCATCACTAAAACTAGAAATTTAACTTGGACCACAGAACTCATAAAACTCATCTGTCCAGGAAACAAAAGGATACTTTTCTCCACTGATAGTTTGTAAATTGCTTCTTTTGAATCCTTTGAAAATAATCTTTCAAAGTAGGAAAATATAAAAGAGAAGACATTTAAGTGTGAAAATGATTTATGGAAAGTAAGCACTAAGGTCTCATCCCACAGATAGAGACTGTGACAATAACTCGGTATTAATACTGTAGCAAATAGCCAAGTTAAAAAGTGTTATGCTTATTGAATTTATTATTCACTTGTTTTTCTTTCATTTGTGCATTTTCACACTAGATTAGGGAATTGTAAAGGGTACTTGAAGGAAGTGACAAGTAGGCTTTTGAGGAAAGAAAAAAAAACAGAAAGGATTGTAGTATTCTTAATTTCTACAAAAGGAAGCAGTTGGAATAGCCAATCCACTGGAAATTTCAGAAACTACAAGAGGACTTTGGAAAAAAGTAAATTAGTATCTAGAGAGTAGTGGTGTGGAAGGTCAGAGGCTGTAGTGACACATCTTGGCAGGCTTTCTATACTAAATTAAGATATTTAAGATTACTTCTGAATACCAATACAGCCACTGAGAAATGTTGCATTTATTTTCTATTGTTGTTGCGATGCTACCATTTACTGGTTTAAAACAACACAAATCTGTCATCTTATACTTTGGGAAATTTAAAATCCAAATACAGTGGGACTTGTCCACAGTCTAAGTGTCAGCCTGCTAGGGTCCTTATGGAACCTCTAGGCCTATTGTAGCTTCTAGAAGCAGTCAGTTTTCCTTATTAGCTCTAGAAGCAGTCAGTTTTCCTTATTAACTCAAGGCCCCTTCCATGAAGAACTACTTCTACTGCCTGCTTCTGTCAGCCCTTCTGCCATTGACTTTGATCCTTGTGACTGTTTTAAGGTCCCTTTTAATTACATTGGGTCTGCCTGGATGTTTCAGGACCCATAATGGCACTTCAGAGCCCCTTTAATATATCCATGGGGTCGTTGGTTTAGGACATGAACACCTCTGAGAGGCCTTTATTCAGTTTACCACAAATTATAAGCAGACATATGGCAGCATAAGTGCTATATTTTACAAGTTCTCTGATAGAAGGAGAGTTAGTGTGAAGATGAATCAGCCTGGAGTAAAGTATGGAGGGTTTTTGTTTGTTTGTTTTTAAAGCAGTTCCTAAGTTCCTGATGAAAAATGGTTTCTTCCAAGTGTACCAGTGTTTAGTGTTACACTCAGGAGAGTGTTGATTCCCATTTGACATCTCAGGAAAATGTCCCCTATAGTGGATGGCAAATGTATGTTGTGCTACCTTGCGACAGAAACTAGAAACTACATAGGAAAGAAGGGATAAAAATGAGAGAATGATTCTAGTTTCTAAATTAGAACTATCTTACTAAAAACAAAAGATTTAGGAAAAGAAAAGAAGGGAGAAGAAAACACACGGTCACCATTTTTAGACTTGAAAGTATCCTTGTACCATTTTGAAAAGACAAGCCTACTAGCCAGACTCAAGTACAAAGGAACCTGGTTGGTCAACAGTCCACTGCTTTGCATAGAGAAACAAGACACTCCTTCCTCTGAACTGATGAAGATTTAAATAAGGCACAATAGGAAAAAGCCAATAACTACCACCTTAGCAGAGTTCCTTAGCTCAATTTTGTATATGTAGATATGTAGATATGTTTATCTTATATATATTATATATATGTTATATATATACACATATATGTTATATATATATATAATATATATATATGGCTATATAGAAGTACCAGAGAAAATCCATGTGGAATTGTCTAGAGGCCACATTTCAGGAGAAAAGTAAAAAGTATGGGCCCCAACTTTGCAGGAGCAATAAAACAATACTTGGAGGTCCAGAATGGACAGAATTGTATGGGCACAGAGCCCAAGAAAAAAATAGAGCTTAAAGTTAGAATGTCTAAAATCTCAGTATCATTGCTTAGTGCAGAATGAGGTCTCTTAATACAAATGGACACTTAGTATATTATCAGTAGTTATAACAGTGCTATTACCTTTTCACCAATTGTACTTTTCAGTGTTTTTGATATCTTGAATATTAATGGCAAATTATTTTTGGAACTGTAATATATCCCCTTTGCCATTAGCTAATGAGAAAATTAGAATAAGGATATGTATGCTATGTCAACCATAGATGGAAAAAAGCTAGAAAATTCTTGATCCACATTTAAGTCATAGTCCTAGAAATCTCTTGAGATCTCAGAATTAGAAAAGGGAGAACATTTTTTAAATACATTAATTAAAATATTGCCTTTGATTTTTTTTTTTGCCAGTCCTGGAGCTTGAACTCAGGGCCTGAGCACTGTCCCTGGCTTCTTTCTGCTCAAGGCTTGCAGTCTGCCACTTGAGCCACAGTGCCACTTCTGGTCTTTTCTATATATGTGGTGCTGAGGAATGGAACCCAGGGCTTCATGTATACAAGGCAAGCACTCTTGCCACTAGACCATATTTCCAACCCCACCTTTGATTTTTAATCAATATAGTTTTGTATTTAATTAATTCTATGAAAGGATACTTAATTCTAATTACTTGAACATTTTAACATTAAGTTCAATTTGTGGAATTTAGTTATCTATTCGATATATGTATTTAATTTAAACTTCTGCCGATTTGAGACACCCAATTCTCCATTGGGAAGCACTTGGCTTTTCTCATAAATGTGTAATTTTCAGCTCCAAGAAACACTTGCACCTTCAGGGAGCAATATATTCTCTTTTTCCCAGTAGTTCTTTATTTTATTTATCCTGTCAAGTGGCCAACAGGAATATTTTCTCATACTCGACCAAACATAAGTGAAGTTCATGCATTCAGTTTTGCCCAACTTTTCCAGAAGAAAATTAGAGAATACTTCCTGACAAAATAACTAATTGTAGTTCTTATTGAGCCATAAGCCACCTGTTTTGCGTTATCAATTAACTTAACTCCTAAAATAAAGTCCAATAACTTTTTAATTCTATGCATTTGGAAAAGTGTTTGTGTTTTATATTTGGCATCTCTGCAAAATATTAGAAGATGTGAATGACTTTTGCAGTATAGATTTGTTAATTGTTCCATTTTGGAGTAACCTAACCATGAAAACACAGAAGTGCTTTTCTCTCGTATTGGGCATTTAGTGAAGTGCACAAAATTGAATATGGCAAGTTCTGATTCTTTGGATTGTTATTTGTGGAAAATGGACAGAAATGGAGCTATCAGAAATGTTCCTTCTAAATGAATATTGAATAGAGGCTAGTGGCATCTTTCCAATATAGTAATTTCTTCCATAGTTAGAATGGCCTTAGTTAGAGGAAAAAGCCTATTTCAGAGCCATTCTTTCTTCCTTTCATTTATGCCCAAAGCATATTGTGTGCAGAGATAGCATGTCATAGACCCAGTAACAGTTCTGCAGTCGACAATTTCCACCTGACTGCATTTCTATTACCGTGGATAACCTTCAACTCAGGAATAATATTCACAATTTATGGAGAATATAGGAAAAGGAGGTCTTCCACAGGAATCCAGAATCCTTACTGTGTAATATTGGTGAACTGCATAGCTTAGAAAGCAAGTGTGAAGTCCTTTTGCATGTGATCCGTATTGCAAGGATTACTACTTGATGGACACCCACTAGGAAAGGTTTCTTGGATGTGCTATTGATTTACTCAAGTGTCAGATATTTGTAAGTCATTTTTATATGTTTTTTTTCTCCAAGGCATGGAAAAATCAGACTTATTTTGGTCCAAAGACACTGACATATAGAAGCCTCATTTAGTAAGAAGCACTAGCAAAAAGTAAAGGCTGATTAGGTTCATTAACCTGGGTCAGGCAGACCAAAGATCGATTCTTGGAATATGCCTCCAAGAGGAACCATTAAAAGGGTAAACTATACTTAAGCAGAGAAAATTAGCTATCCAGGAACTGACCACAGTAGATCAAGCTGTTATTCTTAGCTCTAGTAATGATGTATTAGTCAGGCTTTAGCAAATCAATGAACACATGTTTGCCTCCTTTTGTCCATCCTTTAAAAAGAGATTTGAATTTCCTAGTACATAAGATTCTCTTCTACTCCAAGCTTCTTAATTTACATAGGCAGAACTAGTGAACATATGGCATAAACAGTTTATTTGAGTTCTCAACACAACATTATGTTCTCTGGCCTCTTTTCTGTCTTGACATACATGGGTAGGAAAGTACTTATACCTATCTGCTTCAGGCCATAAAAAAAGAGAAAGTAGTAATTAGGTCCTTTTCAAATCCATATTTTGAGAAAAGTGAAAGTCTCTACAAAATGTCGGTCCATGAAAGAAATATTTGTCCTGTAACTACATAAGCTGGATATAAATTTCAGTCTCCAACCATCCATCCATCCATTCATCCATCATCATCAATACAGTCCGTAATATCCATCCAACCCCCACATACTATATAGTTAACATGGTCAGGTTCAGTGTGAGTACTCAAGACAACATGACTCAACAACGCAAGCCTATCTCAGCTCCAAAGAATTGGAATATATTAAATAAACATGCAATTGGTTTATTGTATATAGAAAAAGTACTATTTTAGAAAATGTACAAAGTAGTTATAATGCACCATACACAAAGCTGTTCTTTTCTTCACTAAGGAGGACAAACTTGACTATCCCCAAGCAAAGCTCTTTAAAGAAAGCTGGAGATGTGAGATGATTAAAAAGTCAAGACTGAAATTCATTTTTCAGTGTTCATCTACTTGCAAAAACTATATTATCACAACATTAGCACTACCAGCTTCTGAATAACAAATCATTAAATTTAGAAAACTCTCCATGCCTGTTATGACTTTCAAAGAGGTCTTGAGAAAGAATTTGCCCTTGTGAAGACAAACAAAAATACAGTAACCTTTAATATCAAATCAGTATTCCAAGTACACTAAGGCAATAAAGAAGAACAATAACAGCCAAGTCCTGAAGGAACTAACAGATTCAGCCTTTATTTGGCAGAGAATGGCATGCAATTATAAAGCTATCAAGACTCTAAACCCATAAATTTAATTAAGAATAAAGATGTGTGAGTATTTAATGAGAAAACTTTGTTTTTCTTCTAATGAGGTTATGCAGTTATGACTCAAATAGGTCCTTCTGGACTAGATTGACCATTCTTTTGCCTTAGTTCATCTGGGACTGAGAATGTTTGGGGGGGTGCAAGGATTTTAGTGCTCAAATGAGGGAGTAATGGACAAGCTAGGATAAATTTTAGGTGAAATATATCTATATGTATATCTATAGATATAGATATATATCATCTACAGTAAAAGAATCTAAGATTGTCATTATTGAAAGTTCTAACCTATTTCAATTCCTAATTTCTAAACATTTAGCAAGGTATGTATGTATTAGAGCCTCCATCTTTCAATAAAGGACACAATTTAAGGTCCTGTAATAGGTCAATAAAGTTATGTTCTAAGCCAGGACTGATTTTCCCATAGCAATACCAACAGGAAAGAAGCACAAGCCCTAGACATGGCAGCTATGTGTTTTCACAGCAATAACACCTGCTCTTTGCCAAGATCATTAGCAAGTTCAATAGCATGCAGCTGGCCATCCCACTTGTGCAAATATTGGCACTTCAGTCCAGGACAATTCGACTTAGTCCTGTTCTGTCCAAACTCACTCAGGTAGGAAAGATTAATGTGGTTCAGTTTCCTCATCTCTAAAGAACACTTCCTATTTGATTGTCACTAGTGAAACAAAGTCTTCTGGGTTTAAGGTTGGTAGATCATGATACAGTGCAGCGTGAGCTTTTTACATCTATGTGAGAGCAGCTATGTGAGAGCCTCCTTGAATGTTCCACAGAGCCCTATGAGCTATGAATTTTAGTGTGTGTGTGCACGTGTGTGTGCACGCACGCAGAAATACAGGCAGTTACCCCTCGGTGTGTGCAGAGGATTTTTCCAGGATTCTCATAGTAACAAAATCTGATAGTATTGTTTACATGAGGCCTTCACATATGCTCCTGTACTTTAAAACTTCTTGGGATTACTTGCAATACCTGCAATAATGGAAATGCCATGTAAATATTGTCTAGGAAATGACAAGTTGTGTCTGTACTCCTTTTCAGGTATTTTTAAACTATGGTATGGAATCAAGAATGTGGAATCTGTTGATGTGGACACACACTCTCTCTCTATGTATATACATGTACATTTTATGTATGTATGTAATACACATATATACACATACATATATTTATTTCTACATGTACACACATACATTCAGTTAGATCCTTAGATGAATGATTTTCTGATTTACTATTTATTACCTGTATTTATAGAATAAGAGTTAACTGTTCTCTAACTAACCTTTCTTCATATACTGATGAGCAAACAATGTAAATGCCATATTCAAACAATAATAAAACATAGTTCACATTTTGGTTACCAGTTATGATCTATTAGTCACTCAAGTCAGTATTGTCTTCATTACAGCTACCAATTTGGGAATATTTCTATTTTTGTTACTTCTTTTAAAATTGAAAATGTGTGGATTTTTCTTGCACCCTGGAGTTTTCGTTCCAGAATAGGACAGTGTTCTCAGTTTTGCTGTCTGAGGCTGAAAGTCCTTGGTGAGCGACTGCACCTGGGACAATGCCCTCCTAAGTGCATGAGTGGCAGCCAAGGGAGAAGTGGAGAGAAGTGCTGGCTTTCGGCATCTTATGCCGACAGCGTGCCTTCGCGTGAGACATAGACAGCATTCCTTTCAAGCAAGGGAAAATATAAAAATGTCAGAGGAGTTGTTTATCAAATCTCAATTCTACTGACCATTTGAGGCAGGTAAAATTTTCCTAGAGAACAGCCAATCTCAAAATAAGGGTTCCTGGAACTTTAGAAGGGTTTCCTGGGAACCTAAACAGAGCAGTAAAAAACAGCGTCCATACTTTTCTAGTCCAGGTCTTGTAATAGTGTGAGTGACAAAAAATTGGAATGTATTTCTCACAGAAAATTACCCAAAGCAAATAAAAAATGTTCAGATTAAAGAACTGATAGCTCAATTTTATTCCAGGTCAGTGGGAACACATCTTATCTGGTAAATAACCTCTGACAGATATTTATCAGAGGAAGTATTGAATAACATTTCAATAGCAATGTTCAGAATGATAAAGGAAAGGCTATACCTGTTTGGAGAATTTAAAGTAGGAAATAATGGTATTCGATTTTTAGATTTGAATGAGATATGTGAGTTAGACACATGCTAGATACTTATGAAAACATATGAGTATAGCTACTTTTTAGTTACCAGTTTTTCAGCTTGTTCTTAGAAGACCAAACAAGCATTTAGAAGATAGTTACTTCTCAACCTTTTAAAATGTGATAAAATATGGGACAGAATGCCCTATGTAGGAGTGAGTTTCCAACATGCAAACATTTCAGCCAGACAATGCCAATTCTAAACACATTCTATGCATATGTCTACAAGGAGATTATTATAGAGGCATAGAGAAGATTAGGTTAAATTATGTTTCTTAAGATACAATAATCTACCACCTACCATTGAGTACTATTAGAAAGTATTGGACTAAATTGTTAGATTTTTTTTAACTTTTATGACAGAGCATTGTAGATAGTATTTTGTATTCCTAAGTAATGGTTGGTAAAATGGAGAAAAGATAAACATCTTCAGATCTTCAGAGACACTAAGATATTATTTTAACCTTATTCACTACTGTCATTAACCATTGCTTTGTAATATTAGCATATAAAACAATAGAAAGAATTATAAATAAGCTATGAAGTAATCACAATATTGGTAGTTATCAAGACATCAATGTCTTGAGATCAGAATCGTGAGATCAAATGTCTGATCTCCTCTAAATATAGACCAAAAATAATACATAAGGAACTATACATGAGATGATGAACTGGAAGAGTCAGAAGGCTTTGTGGTAACCTAGTCATCTAACTGAAAGCTGTAATTGTTCATTACCTCTGTCTTCATTATGTCTGTCAGGTGTCCTGTCATATAGTTCAGGACCTACTTCCCTATGGACGCACTCTTCAACCTTCGTGACTTGCGTTTTGATGATGGAGATCTCTTCTCTGTAGACTGATGTTAGCCAAATTCACAATCTTCTGCAATAGAAGTTTGTGAGAGATTGTAGGGCTGGATCACATAGCATCAGAATTATTTAAATGGGTCTTGTTCTTTTCAAACAGTGGTTCCGGCTCTTGATTATGTGGCAGTTCTGCTCTACCCTTGTCCCCTGCTGCTCAAGGTGTTTTGTGCTTTTTCTAGTCTTTTTTTGGCTTTTTGGCGATTTCATCACCCATATGACAAATATCCAGTACTTTATTTCCCTGACTCCTATTTGTAATGGTTTCCATTTTCCTTATTGTATTCCATCTAACCTAAGGGTCTTCTATATGATAGAGATACCCCCTTTTCAATGTTAATGAACTCTTACTGTCTCATTGAACTCTGGAAACCACCACCACAAAAGATCTTAGAGACTGCCTAGTCAAACAACCAGACCCCAAAGTCCTCAGTCAGGAGGGAGGTTGGAGGGGGGAGTCAAATGATCTAGGATGTGAAACTTTCAACTTTCACCCCAGCTTCTACAAAATCACTACAAATACCTTCTGGTTTAGTGTCAGAACAGGTATATTTGCTTTCCCTAGTACTACAGAAAAGGGCCAAGTAAGGATTGACTTTTGGTCCAATTCACTTTCCAATGCCTGCTTTCAGATTCAGCAAACCTTTGTTTTCCCACAAGTGTCATAAAGGATTTTACTCATATTGTCTTGCTTTGTCTTGCTATCAGCCCTTTAAAGATAGAAGTGTTATTAAGAAATTGAGGTTTAAAAAGGTGAAGTGGCTTGCCTATATCTACACACAATAAATAAATATTTTAAAAAATCATCCCTAAACCCCACATTAAGCTCTTCCACAGAACAATCTGGTTCTCTTGATGATTAAGCACTAATCTGACCTTAAAGTTACAAGAGGAGTTCTAGAGACTTAAAATGATGAGTTTAATTGTGCAGATGTCAAATAAAAGCAACTGAATGTGCTTTTTAGGGAGATTTTAATTAATCTGATGTGTTATCTAAGCCTGATAAGTAACTTTTACCAACTCTGTTGTTTTTGTTTAAACAATGCTATAAAACATTTCATTTCCTGGGCACAGCGTGAACTCAAGCTTCTATAAACTTGTCTACCTCTCCAACTGTTCAACCGGTTTCTCAATTGATATGAATATTATAACCCTTGTTGCCATCCTCTGCAAAAGAACTTGATATTTAAACTTTGTCTGATGGTGGAAGAGAAAGACAAAAATCTTTAACAGACTCGCATATGGGAGGGAAAAACCAATTAAAGATTGTCTCTGAACCAGGACTGCCAAGATGAGATGAGGTGCATAACTAATCAGGCCCAGACAGACAACAGGTGAAGTGATGAAAATGTGATTGTGAGAAATGTAACAACAGTCTGATGTGCATAATTCATGTTTCCCACGGAGCCCCTTGCCCATCTGCTGTGCCTCAATTGAATATCAGAAGATGGAAAGAGGCCATCATTCATTAATTTGCCAAACTCCTTCTGGGCCCGACTGTGCCTTCATTCTGTTTTTGTTCTTGCACCAAAGACTTGGAAACCAGTGATATTACTCTCTAGGTTTCTGAGCTTTCCAGACTAGGATCTAATCAACTTCGTGTCTCAAGGGGGCAGAGGTGTGGAGTGTTTTATACACAAAGCAAAGAGAGTCTAACATCTGTTAAAACTCCAAAGAGCTGCCTTCTCTTCGCCCAGGATGAATTAAAACCACGCACTCACAGACCTTCATCTAAACATCCTTGCAAACAAACTTCTCTTTTTCCTAGAGCTACTGAGGCTCATGCAGGGTTTCAGCACGAAGCATTTCCCGTTGGCTTTTCATGTCAATGATCAAAAGAAATGAACTTGAAGGCGCACATGGGAAGAACAAATGATTTTGATCTACTCCTATAATGTGTGAATCATGTATTTAAATGGATAATTATCAAATGATGCCTTGTATAGAGATGTCTTCTATCAGCATACCTATTTACATTTTAGGAGCAGAGTTGTGTTTCTCACCTTCACTCCTGATTTCTATGCCAGACTTGGACATAAGGATTAGAGATTAAGCAAATACTAAAAATTGGGACTCATAATTTTTGTTCTTTTGGTAATATTAGGGCTTGAACACAGAGCTTCATGGATTCTACACAGGCATTACACTACTTAGACAACATTCCTACTCTTTTATGAAGTATATTTTACAGATAAAGTCTCACTTTTTGGCCAAGAACAGGCTTGGACCAAGATCTTCCTACCTATACCTTCAACATAGCTATGGCTTGAAGCATGTGCTGCCATACCTCACCTGTCTTGTTGAGATTGGATCTTGCTAACTTTTTGCCAAGGCTGGCCTCAAATGGTGAGTCTCTTGATCTTTGCCTCCCAAGTAGCTCTTCTTGCAGGTTTTCCATCCATGATCTCAGGTCCTGGTAGCTGTTTGTTATTGGTATTAATTCTATAGCAAGAAGGTGCATTGTTTTACCTTTCTCTCTGGATCCTTCTATCTTGTCTTCAGTCCTCCATCATCTAGACTGCACTCTCCACAAGAATACTGCTCATGTCTGATTTTAGTCGCCAGTGCTTTAATTGGTCACACAGTGGCCCTGACAAGCATCTGAATAACTTTAGTCATTTATTGAAAGACTTATGTTTATGAAACAAAATGCTTTCATACTTCTATGAACATTGCTTTACTCATACAAACCATTGATGTCACATGCTTGTTTTAAAAACAAGATGTTGTGATTTCTCCAGTGTTTGATGACTGTCCTCCAGTCTAAAACACCTATCACCAGTGCTCCCTACATTTTACTCTCGTGGTTGGATGGCATCATCTGCTATCAATATGAATAAAATGCTTGCTTAGTAATGTATTTCTTTTGTTAAAAAATGAAAGACAATATGAGAATATGGAATATTTAAGTATCACAATTATTTTGTGCCTTTTATAAGTAGGAATAGAGAGGGCTTTACTTGAACATTACCCTTTTGTTGCTTTTTATCACAATTGAAAGGTTTAAAGAGATTCACTGAATGATTAATCAGTGTGCTCAGTTTGCAGGCTTTTCTACTAGAAATATTAGAATACACAGTCATTTTATTTGTTTCTTCCAGGGTAAGGCCAATCAATGCATCTTATTATTTTAAGATAACTACTTGAACCAACATTAGTCTTTAAAAGAAAAAGGTATTTTTTGTGTGTGTGCTGGTCCTGCGACTTGAACTCAGGGCTAAGGCACTGTCACAGAACTTTTGTTGCTCAAGGCTAGCACTCTATTACTTAAGCCACAGCTCCGCTTTTGGCATTTTGGTGTTTAAATGGAGAAAGGATTCACATGAACTTCCCTGCCTAGGCAGGTTTTGAACCACCCTCAGATCTTGATATAGAAGCTGGGATTACAAGTGTGAGCCACCCACCAGTGGCTGGATAGAAAAGGGGTTTTGTGTTTTTTAAGGAGTTGCAAAGTATCAGAGACTACCCAAGTGTTTTTGGGTAAAATACGTCTATAACATTTTGTGGAAAATGAATACACAAACTAAATTGTTTTCTTTATTAAGTTTGTTCTTAGAACAGGGGACTGGTCAGAGCACACAAGCCTTTGATTCCAGCAGGCTAGTGGCCAAATGTTATGTTTTGTAGACAATTTCCAAAGGCAGATTAAAGTTCTAAATAAAAACTGGTGTGGAATATAGAAATCGGTAGCTTTGGGGGATTGTATTTAAAATATGCCAACCAAGATTCTTAAGAATGCAAGTATTTGGAGTTGGAAGGCAACAAGTTCTGCTTTCCTGCCAGAAATCTTAATAAATAGAACCCATTGGCAGGGCCCACAAACAATAAACAAGATTAGCCCAAGTCACCCATCCTACTCATTACCACTTTGTGGAAGAGTCGCTCAATTGAGAGAACAATATTATAGGAGGTATGTACACTGATGTGAGACATTTTTTGTCCATAAAAAAATGAGTAATGACCTGTTAGTCCAGGAGATTAAAAGCTAAGCAGATGTTTCACAAGAATAAAATTAGTCTAGAGGAGGAAACACAAAAACAAATTCACATTCCACACTGGCACGTTGAGCTGAATGGTACTAGACAGCTTGTGTTTGTTGAGTGGAACAAGGGAGCTCTTTTGCTATTTTTTTATTAGGATCATATGAAGAAGTTTAGAGGTCCATTCTGTAAATATGTTTTGAAAGCAGGGAAGTAACTACTGAGACTGGATCCCCAAGCAGCTCACCCATTCACTCTCATCCATGTGAAAGCATTTCAAACATCCTTGAAGGACAGAATTATCCCCAATTAACTGCACGCGCACACACACACACCCTCCAGAAATGGAGCTGTGGCTCAAAATGGTAGAGCAATAGCCTTGAGCACAAAAGCTCAGGGACAGCACCCAGGTCCAGAGTTCAAAACCCAGGACAGCAGGGTGGAGGGGAAGGAAAGAAAGAAAAATGAATATACTAGATACTAGGTGTATAGATACTAGGATACTAGATACAAATACTAGAATGAAATGGAGATATGGAGTTGTACATATTAAA
Source organism: Perognathus longimembris pacificus (assembly GCF_023159225.1). Classification (NCBI taxonomy): domain Eukaryota; kingdom Metazoa; phylum Chordata; class Mammalia; order Rodentia; family Heteromyidae; genus Perognathus; species Perognathus longimembris. Next base: position 18,603,395 of record NC_063170.1, read on the forward strand.
GCAGCTAGAGCTTAATCTTGGAATCTCACATACTTTTTACAGAAATACATTTACTCTTTATTAGAGCACTATCAAGCCCCAAGGATACAACTTCCTTTTTCTCAATTTGAATGATCATCATTCATACCAGTTAAAAATTATAATCATGATGCTTCAGTTAAGAAATTCCAGATGCAGAGGGTTTAATGAAATTGCTGAATCCATAACAAGTTCAAGTGGGACAAGCCAGCTAGAGCTCAATCTAATATTTTTCCCACAAATTCAATGATAAAGGATTTGAAAGTAGTTGTGTATAAATCAAATGGGAGCGCTTTTAAAGCTGCACATCTGAACTTTAACCTATGATACCCTTGTACTATTATTTTAATAAAGTATGCCTCGTCTTCAAAAAAGAAGCAGAAAATATTTTAACTTTGATTAAAAAATGTGCTGACTTAGTGCCACCATACTTATTGCATACAGGCAAACAGGTTTCAGATTGTTTAACGTCCCCAAAAATGTTTTAAATTCATCTACCTATCCAAACTAGCCCATTCATGGCACTATCCCAAAGGAGACTATATATATATATATAATGTTACCCTTTTAGCATACCTTTAAAGCTGCATGAGTATTAGAAAGTGCATGAATTAATGTGCTGATTACATAACATATGCATATGATAGAACAGGAACAGATAGCAGGAATAGTTCCATCTTGACATTGAAGTTCATGGAGTGATGGTGACACAGTGTGAAACTTATGTTCAAGAATGGAAGCGTAAGGCCTACCACTCTCCTGCTATTGCAACACAAAAGCCAAGTAACATTGCCAAGCTAGATACACCTTTGGTTCTCATTCTCAGTAAATATCGAATATCATTTTATTAACCAACACTATCATTAAGATCATGCTGTTTTCTCCTTTTTACTAAAGAGTTACATGAAAGGCAGGTTATGTAACTTATTCCTCAAAACATTGATAATAATCAGACTGATAATAATTTCATGGTCTGCTTTCCTAATTCCAAAACATGACTATACTACTTACTCTCTCTTTCCAAAGATGCACATGATAGAACTAATAATTGTATTTGCCTCCTCTTGAGTCCAGTTACTACCTCATTACCCATAAACATTAAACCTTTTCCAGTCTAAATTTACTTTACATTGTACACTTCCATCTCCTCCCTGTATTTCCTCAACCCTTCTCAATGCTATGGTGTATAGAGTCATTGCCTTCCTCTTTACCATTTTCAGATATCATGATTCAAAGAATACTATTATCATGCTTCAAGGCTGGGATACGAAATCTATATAAATGTTTCCAGGATGAGACACCTAAACTCACAAGTAGGTAAAGTTTATTGTTTTGTGCCCAAGGTATGAGCAGAGTAGAATCCCAGCAACTGCTCTTGAAGTAGTTTGTGAATAAATTGATGAACAATCCCAGGCACAGTAGCCTCAGATAGCTCAACAGTGCAAATGTGGATGATGTGATGTTCTGATGACTTCCTTTTATACAGGTTTGTTTTTCTCTACCTGGAATTCAGGTGATCTAGACAAAAAAAAATTCTCAGAACCATGAAACTTCAGGTGTCTCCATTTTAAAGTAAAAGACAACTGATAGGTTTGATCTCAATTTTTCTATTATCAATCTAGGAGAGACTACTGTATTGAAACTTTATAGATAGTGTATATTTTGATATTATGACAATTATATAACTTTCACACTGTTGGAAGTCCCCATACCACTAGAGGTGAACTAATAGTTTCACAACAGATACACATTTCCTTCATGCATTTTCCAATGAGAGATGCAGTAAGAACCTTCTTTTTGAATTAAGATACAGTTATGATTGTTGGATAGTAAAAGCATGGTAGAAGTGACACTATGTCAGGCTATGTCATCAAAGGCCATTCATCTTCTCAGTTAAACAACTCTATTTGGACACCCCGAGGCACTACTTGAGAAGTTCAGTGACTCCAAGATGATCTGAAAGAAGACTAACCCTGACAAGGCACCACACAATTCCCCAGGGATGTCTTGCACCCTTTGAACCTTTTACCATCAGGATACAGTACCAGTAAAAGAAGTTTGACATTAGAATGTAGGAGGGGAGAACCAGCCACTTGAGACCTGACTGAGTTTCTAACCCACAAAAACATAATCTTTGTAAAGACCACTTTTAAAATAATTAAATTTTAAACTTTAAAATAATTAAATTAATTTCACTGTATGGCTAGAATATCAGGGTAAACAATGTAAGAAATATTTAGAGACCTAAGAGTAGACAGTAAATATGCTGAAACAAACACCAAGAAGGCCAGGTAAGGGGATGGACAGAAGTGGTTTATACATTCTATATGCAGGATGTCTAAAAGGGACATGTGAGCCAATCTGAGGTCACACATGCAGATGAAATGGACAGTCACATAGATGAGAGCTGATCTCACGTAAAATAATTTCAAGTAGGAGCATACCAAATCACAAAATAAAGTCGCATATTGAGAAATTCTTTTTATCCATTTTCTACCCCTCTTGAATACATGAGAAGATTCCAGTTATTACTAGCATGTCCTATATGCCCTCCTATAACTTATTTAATGGAAACAGCTGAGTTTGCAGCACAAAGCCAGCAACCAAGAACACAGACTTGTTAGAGATATTCTAATAGTTGCATATAGTGTGGTTGGATTTTTTCTATTTTTTTATACTTATTTTCATTTGAGTCAGATGATGATGATCTTCATTTTTCTATTCATGGTTATGGAGAAATACATTTTCCAGAATACTCATGTGTACAAATTTTGTTGACTGTCTTCAAAACATATTTAGATCCTGGCCCTGATCATTTAATCACAATGACCTCACTTAGACCCACTACCATCTCTCATCTTAATTACAATAACAATTCTCAATAGATTTGCCAGTTCCTACAAATTTCTCTAGTTCACTCTCTGAGCAAACCTGAAACAAAGGCATCTCTTTTAAAGTGTGATCAATATGTCTGTACTGATCAGAACACACCAAAGACGCTCTATTTCACTCAGAATGAAAATGCCTTCAGTGTCTCCTTAGGGTATGGTGTTTAGATATGCACTTGACCATCTATTACAAATCTCCTCTTGTTCCTTCTGCTTTCTGTGATGATGTCCCTCAAACATAATAGACACAATCCTCCCATTATCCATTGCATTTGTTATTATCTCTGCTGACAACACTTTTCTCCCTAATACTTAAATAGCATATCTCCTCATCTCCTTAATCAAATTTATCTTTGCAGCAAGTTCTTCCCAACCATTGTAAAACCATAGCAACTACCACAGCCTGTCTGGAGCCCAATACCTTGGCATTCTCAGTCTTCCTCTTCTATTTTGATTTCTTTCTAATTCTTACTTCCCTGGATTTTAATACATTTGGGCTAATTTTCTCAGCTACAGGAATAAAATTTCATCTTCTTAATCTCAATACTGAAACCAAACTGCCTTGATTGGTACCTTGATGAGTATACTTTCAATGGAATGAACTACTTAGAGCATCTGCAACCTTTTTGTAAAAAAAAAAAAAAAAAAGTGCATAGATTATGAGTGGAAGTTCTTCGAGAATGGGTACATAAGACTCGTATAAAATAGTAGAGGAACAATAAGCACTGAGCTCTGTAGGCATGGTAAGAAATCGATCCTTTAAAGAATAATTGCAGGGGCTGGGGATATAGCCTAGTGGCAAGAGTGCCTGCCTCGGTATACCCGAGGCCCTAGGTTCAATTCCCCAGCACCACATATACAGAAAACGGCCAGAAGCGGCGCTGTGGCTCAAGTGGCAGAGTGCTAGCCTTGAGCGGGAAGAAGCCAGGGACAGTGCTTAGGCCCTGAGTCCAAGGCCCAGGACTGGCCAAAAAAAAAATAAAAAAGAATAATTGCAGTACTAATTTATGTTAACTTTGGAATGTCAGGGCAAAGGGGTTTCAGGCTTAGATAAATTACAATTATTCTCCGCATTTGGAAATAACTCCATTCCAAGAGTCTTTGTATTACTCCTTATATTGACACAGTAATTTAACCTAACCCAAATGAGCAGGTGTGGGTTCTAGCAGGATACGTCAGTGAAATTATTTTAAATTAGTTCATTTAAAAGATTACTTACAAACGGTCACCATTCACTTGTATTTATACAAAAGGTATAAATACCTTTCATGTAAGAGTGTTTTCCCAAGGGAATAGGTAATTATGGAAGACACAGACAAAGGCCTAGTCCATAGATGTTTTTAATGAGAGGTTTGTCAGCAGAAGACAGATTATGTGGTATATTCAAAGCCTAACCACATTCAGCTGAGTGCCAGAGGCTTCCTTCTGTGAAATTGCCTTTTCAGGAGGCTGAGATCTGAAACTGCAGTTCAAAGCACTCCATGAAGAAACATTTGCTAGAATCTAGCTCCAAAATAACCAGCAAGAAGTCAGGATGGGAGTGTGAATCAAGCGGTAGAGTGCCAGTCAAGCAAGCATAAAGCTCTGCATTCAAATACCAGCACCTCAACAAAACAAAACAAAACTTAGAACATTGCCTTTGCAATCTTAAATAAGATTTTGTCAATAATTTTAATGAAGGTTAACTTTCCCAAATATCAAGGTAATTATATAAGGCTCTGTACAAATATATTTAGTTAGAATAAATTGCTCACATTCATAAAAATAATACAATCTTCAAATCTAATAACCTGTAAAAGTCCAGCTTTGGGGGAATTCAAAAATCCCAAGTTATGTTATTCTTTATAAAAAGCCTAAATCCCATGGTTCACTACCCAATATACACAACCACAATGTCAGGCTGCTTAAGCAGACAGGAGAGACAAGCCAGTTGCTGCTTCCTCCCATCATCTCCCTGTTCCCATAGCTGTTTTTCACTTCACATCATGCATCAGTAAAAATGCAGCAATGACAAGGTAATAGAAGGATGATTAGCTTTAATGTACTCCCTTTCATGTTTGCAGTTAGAGCAAATATGAACTAATTTATACGCTTAGCTATTTTTCTTCTCAGTGTGTATTGTAACAAATGTGAAAATTGCTGGTGTAAGTGCAATCGATCAATGGAGATAAATGTAAGTCAAGTTTCGATGAGTCTAACAAATTTCCATAAGGCAACCCCTCCTGGCTTAAAAAAAAATGTTAGTAACTTCTTCATCAGCACAACTGATTTAGAATCCTGGGAACTTCAAGATCTAGAAGAAAGCATGGTTGTTTGTTTGTTTGTTTTTAATTAAGCAAGTGAATCAAATGGCAACAAATCAAATTTGTGAACAATATGGGGTTCAGGACAATTGGCATTCGATTTTAAAAATACATCTGTGGGTATCTGTTTTAATTTCGAGGTCTTTGATCCATTTGGAATTGATTTTGGTGCAGGGTGATATATACGGATCTAGTTTTAGTTTGTTGTATCAGTGTTGATCCAGTTTTGCCAGCACCATTTGTTAAAGGGGCTATCTTCCTTCCATCCTATTTTTTTAGCTCCTTTATCAAAGATTAAGTACGCATAGTTCTGTGGGTTCATTTCTGGGTCTTCAATTCTGTTCCATTGGTCTTCAGGCCTGTTCCGGTGCCAATACCACGCTGTTTTTATTACTATAGCTTTATAATACAGCTTGAAGTTTGGTATTGTAATTCGTCCAGCACTGTTCTTTCTGCTTAGGATTGTTTTTGCTATTCTGGGACGTTTATTGTTCCATATGAATTTCTGGATTGCTTCATCTATTTCATTAAAAAATGGTGTTGGGATATTAATGGTTATTTCATTGAATTTGTAGATAGCCTTTGGCAATATTGCCATTTTGATTATATTAATCCTCCCAATCCAGGAGCATGGGAGGTTTTTCCATTTCCTTAGTTCTGCCTTTATTTCATTTTTTATGTTTTTAAAGTTCTCATCATAGAGGTCTTTCACTTCTTTGGTTAAGGTTATTCCTAGGTATTTTATGTTTTTTGAGGCTATTGCAAAAGGAGTTGTTTCCTGATTTCAGCCTCAGTGTTCAGGTCATTAGCATATAGAAATGCCATTGATTTTTGAGGGTTTATTTTATATCCTGCAACTTTGCCAAAGTTTTGGATCAGCTCTAGTAGCTTGGGAGTAGAGTCAATGGGGTTCTTTAGGTATAGGATCATGTCATCTGTGAAGAGAGAAAGTTTAATTTCATATTTTCCTATTTGGATCCCCTTTATATTTTCTTCTTGCCTAATTGCTCTGGCTAGGAATTCTAATACTATGTTGAAGAGCAGGGGAGAGAGTGGACATCCCTGCCTTGCTCCTGATATTAAAGGGAATGGCTTTAGTTTTTCACCATTTAGAATTATGCTTGCTGTTGGTTTATCATAGACTGCCTTTATTATATTCAGGAGTGTTAAAGGAAGGAGTGGAAGAAACACTTGGGCTCCTAGGCACAGGACAGAACTTCCTTAACAAAGACCCAGAAATGTGACAAATCAAAGAAAGGATGGACAAATGGGACTGCATCAAACTGCAGAGCTTCTGCAAGACAAAGGACATAGCTAGCAAGATAAACAGAAAGCCCACAGATTGGGAAAAGAGCTTTACCGGCCATACAACAGACAAAGGCCTCATATATAAAATATATGCAGAACTAAAAAAAGTACATTCCTCCAAAACGAAACTGCAAAGAACCAATAGCCTCCTCATCAAGTGGGCTAAAGACTTAAAAAGAGACTTCTCTGGGGCTGGGGATATGGCCTAGTGGCAAGAGTGCCTGCCTCATATACATGAGGCCCTGGGTTCAACTCCCCAGCACCACATATACAGAAAATGGCCAGAAGTGGCACTGTGGCTCAAGTGGCAGAGTGCTAGCCTTGAGCAAAAAGAAGCCAGGGACAGTGCTCAGGCCATGAGTCCAAGCTCCAGGACTGGCCAAAAATAAATAAATAAATAAATAAATAAATAAATAAATAAATAAATAAATAAATAAAAGAGACGTCTCTGATGAGGAAAAGAGAATGGCCAAGAGACATATGAAAAAGTACTCTACATCACTGGCCATAAAAGAAATGCAAATCAAAACAACATTGAGATTCCATCTCACCCCAGTAAGAATGTCCTATATCAAGAAAACTAAAAATAACAAATGTTGGAGGGGATGTGGCCAAAAGGGAACCCTACTTCATTGTTGGTGAGAATGTAAACTGGTTCAGCCACTCTGGAAAGTGGTATGGAGATTCCTCAGAAGGCTAAACATAGAGCTCCCCTATGACCCAGCAGCCCCACTTTTGGGCATCTACCCAAAAGACCACAAACAAGAACACACTAAAGCCACCAGCACAATAATGTTAATCGCAGTACAATTTGTCACTGTAAAATGCAGAACCAACCCAGATGTCCCTCAGTAGACGAATGGATCAGGAAAATGTGTTACATATACACAATGGAACTTTATGCCTCTATCAGAAAGAATGACATTGCCCCATTCGTAAGGAAATGGAAGGACTTGAAAAAAAATTACACTAAGTGAAGTGAGCCAGACCCAAAGAAACATAGACTCTATGGTCTCCCTCATAGGGAATAATTAGCACAGGTTTAGGCTAGTCACAGCAGAGGATCACAAGAACCCAATAGCCGTTATGAACACGTAAGATGATGCTAAGTGAAATGAACTCCATGTTATGGAAACGACTATTATATCACTGTTGTAATTACTTTCAACGTGTGATGTGAAACCATAGCTTGTATTATTGATGACCCTCTTGTATCCCCTTCCTATGGTTGTACCTGCACTATCTGTGTATCTTATCTGAATACATTGGAAACAGTGTATACTGGTATTAGAACTAGGAAATAGAAAGGGAATACCAAAATCGAGAGACACACTGTAAACAAAAGACAAACGACTACAAAAGCAATACTTGCAAAACTGTTTGGTATAAATGAACTGAACAACTCATGGGGGGGAACGGGAATGGGGGTGTGGAGAGGGCGGAATGAGGGAGGAAGTAACAAACAGTACAAGAAATGTTTCCAATGTCTAACATATGAAAGTGTAACCTCTCTGTACCTCAGTTTGACAATAAAAAATTTAACAAAATTACATCTTATGTTATCAGCAGTACAGCTCATCAATATTTTGGGAGAACTCAGAATACTTTAAGATTGTACCGTCAATTCTGAATAACTAACTGTCACCATTAATTTTTCACCAATTTTATTTAGGGCTATTTTTCTAGTAACTTTTCAATGGAATAAAGTATAATCAAATCATCAGTATAAGCTTAATCAAATTTAATAATGTTAGTAATAAATGTTTTCAATTTTCAAGGTATATACAAATACAAAGTGATTTAAGCTTTTCACTGACGCAAATTATATCTCCACAGAGAATTATTTAAGGTTGGATATATTGACTCAGAGCTTAGTTGGAAAGCTATTTTTCTTTGCAATAAACATTAAGCAATGTACTATGAAGTCTCTATGATTAATCTTGAATGGTAAAATGGTAAGAATGCAAAAATAACTAACTGTATAGCAAAATTCAGTTTTGAAAAGTATAAGATTCTTATTTACTAATTTACTTTGCTGTAAAATGTATTGGAATAGGAGAATAACATGAAGAAAGTGTAAAATACATCCAAGGATTAACATCTGAATTCTGGAAAAGTAAGTAACCTTTCAAAACTTACCAAGGAATTAGGAAGAACTTTGGTACAACATGTGTGCGCATGTATATACTTGCTATAAGAAAACTTTCTATTGAGAAAGAATTCATAATAAAAATTTTAATAATTTTGTTATTACATCTTAAATTAGGGCAAATATGGCCAAGATTTAGAAATAGATAGACTTTATAAATTTCTGACTTACTAATGTTCCCAATATTATTTCTATTAAGTACATTGTTTCATATTTTGTTTACATGTTTTTGGAAATCACAGTCTCAGATATAATCCAAACACATACATTTCATAGAATATAGATACCACAAAAATGCCTAGAGATATCCAAACTAAAAAGAGCTTGTTGAATTTCCCATACCTTGCTCAAGTAGTTAAAACTGAGGATAGAATGCTTTGCTCCAACATACAAACATTGTAGAAATTTTCAACAAGAAAGAGCAGAATGTTAAATTCAATACGTTTTCTTAGACCTATCAGTATTCTCAGTTTTCAGGCATAAATACCAGCCCTAAATTTGGAAATACAGAAAATAAAAAAAAATACAGGGTTGATATTTGTTTTCCTAGAACAGAAGGAATTGAAGCCATAAACTCATAGGAACGTTTTCATGGTAATTTTATTCAAAATTCTGGAGGCTGAGAGTGAACTAAACTAAGAGTGAGAAGACCCAAGGCTTCAACTTTGTAAGGGAGAAAAAGACTTTCATCGGTTTTGGGGTGTTGTTTTTTTTGTTTGTTTGTTTGTTTTTATTGCCAGTCCTGGGGCTTGAACTTAGCACCTGCACACTGTCCCTGGCTTCGTTATACTCAAGGCTAGCACTCTACCACTTGAACCACAGCACCACTTCTGGCTTTTTCTATGTATGTGGGGCTGAGGACTTGAACCCAGGGCTTCATTTATTGTGAGGCAAGCACTCTAACACTAGGCCAAATTCCCAGCCCACTTTCATAGATTTTTATCTCAAGTTACCCCACCAGTTTCTCACTGTTAAGATTTGAAATAAATAACCTCATAACTGACAAAATCCCAGTCCAGTGACACACATCTATAATCTTGTCCATAAAGCCCAAGTTTCCAGGGATAAGATAGCTTCCCAGAGCCTTCTCTCAGATATAAAAGGGCATTTCTCTTGCTTCGTGCTTGTATTGCCTTCTTAACCATTAGGCGAAAAAGCAAATTAAGTACAAAAACTATTGTCAACCCAGAGACAACACTTCAGAGAAATGGACTCAAAAAGTTGTACTCAAGCTAGTCGCTAGTTACTCACACCTGTAATCCTAGCTACTCAGGAAGCTGAGATCTGAGGATCGTAGTTCAAAGGCAGTCAGGGCAGAGAAGACTCTTACCTCCAATTAACCACCAGAAAACCAGAAGTGGTGCTGTGGCTCAAGGTGGTAGAGCTAGCCTTGAGCTGAAGAGCTCAGAGGCAGAGGCAAGGCCCAGAATTCAAACCCTTGACCAACGCCGCCACCTACCCCACCTCAAAAAAAAGTTGCACTCAAGGAGGTGGGAGGGGGTGGATAGGGAGAAGGACAAGGCATCTATGTCATCAAACATATGTGCATCCTTTTTACATAAGAGTAACAGATATTTAAAGACAAGAATGATTCATTGTGGGTCCCTGGCTTCAGAGATTTCTGTTTATGACATCTTGGTTCTCCATGTCTGGGCCTGTGGTGAGGGAGAACTTTGTGGTGTAAACCAGTGGAGGATCAGAGCTGCTCACTTATGACAGCCAGAAAGCAGAGAGGCTGGACACAAAAAAATGCTCTTCAAAGGAATGCACACCGCCTCTCCCCTGAATCTATTTCCTCCAACTTCATCCCACTTCCAGAAGTTTCCACCACCTCTCAATAATGCTACCAGATTATGAATTTATTTCTGTATCAGTCTATTGATTAGGTCAAGATCTCATAGATAATCACTTGTCAATGACTGGATCTAACAGCTTAGTAAGCCTTTAGGGGCAGGGTGCATATTTCATGTCCAAATGTGTGGAGGTCCTAGATTCAATCCACATCCTCAGCAAAGAACTGATATTTATGAGAAAATCCCTTATGTCTGATCACATGCTACCAAGATTTTAATATCAGAATAGGGGATTCAGATAAAAGAGCTATTTTAAGACATGACTCCCTCAGAATAAGTGTAGTTATAGAGGCTCAGAACCAAGAGAGTAGACAAAAACAACAAAACTAGAAAACATAAACCCTGTAGCAAATATAACTATAGCAAATGTTAAACACCACTCAATCTTTAGCCTCCTGAAGATTTCCAATTAGAGCCTATTTACCTTTGTTCTATTACCCAAAGTAATATGTCTGTCTTTCCACAAAAAAAATTTACAAAACTTATTAAAAACTAGGACAAAGAAATCATTAGTATGATGGTCAGCTCTAACATAGATGTAATTGTCATAGAATGTTAAGTAACTAATTTGAAGATGCTAAGTGTGTTATGGGAAAAAGAGAAGAGGACAAATAGATATTGGGAGTGGAGAACTAGAAACCAAAATGATTTTTTTTAACACTGAAAAGAAAAACACTGAAGTAGCTGAGTGCTAGTGGCTTGTGCCTGTAATTCTATCTACTCAGAAGGCTGAGATCCGGGGGTCACAGTTCAAAGCCAGGCAACACAGGAAAGTCTGTATGACTCTGATCTCCAATTAAACACTAGAAAACCAGAAGTGGTGTTGTGGTTCAAAGTAGTAGAGCAGCAACCATGAGTGAAAGAGCTCAGAGTCAGCACCCAGGACCTGAGTTCAATCCCCATGACCAACAACAACAACAAAAAAGAGTAGAAATACAGAATATCTAAATTCTCCATAAAATCTTCTATAGCCAAGGAAAAATCCATAAATATGAAAATAGTGATAGTAATAATATTTTAAAACCTTAAAATTCATCTAAGAGTTATAGAACAATGTTAGCAGTATAGCATACATATAATTACAATAACAGAAAGAGAGAATAGAGCAGAAGAACTATGTTATGCCAGCTGAGAATTTTCCAAAATACAGGACAGACACTGAATCAGAGATCCAATAAGCACAGAAAACATGCAAGATTATTAATGTAAGCAAGCCTGCATACACTTAGTCGGTACAACCCATAAACAAAGGAAAGTCTTAAAGAGTCCACAGAGGAAAAGAAACATCAAACCTACACAAGAAACAGGATAAAAATTACAGCAGACTTCCTTTCGTGAAAGTATGCAAAAAAGGTGGAATAATTTATTTTTTATTGAAAGAAGAATTCACCAAACTAGAATTATTCAGCCAATTTATACTTAAAAATTGATGGGCAAATACTTCATTAAAGATGTCCTGCCCACAGTCCAAGAAAATTTTTCTGGCAAAAGTCATGGCCTTGGATCTATTTAGAGAAGAAAGTGTCAAGAAAAGAATAAATAAATGTTGCACGAAATATATTTTGTTTTTCGCCAGGTACTTGCAGTTCATGCCTATAATTCTAGCTACTCAAGAGGCTGAGATCTGAGGGCAGCGATTCAAAGCCAGCTGGAGTAGGAAAGTTTGTGAAACTCTTAACTCCAATTAACCACCAAAAATCTGGAAGTGTAGCAGTCACTGATGTGGTAGAGCTTTAGCGTTAAGCAAGACATAAGCTCAGGGACAGTACCTAGGCCCTGAATTAAAGCCTGAGGACCAGAAAAATAAGGTAACAAACAGTACAAGAAATGTATCCAATGCCTAACGTGTGAAACTGTAACCTCTCTGTACATCAGTTTGATAATAAAAATTTGAAAAAAAAGTTATGGAATACAAAGTTTCAAAGAGCTTCCAGGAGGGTAAATATTAATAATCTTTGGGGGTAACAAGCCTAAAGGGGCTTGGTCACCCCATCCCACCAATCCCTATGAACACATTTGGTGCTCAAGTGACTTTTCTTCTCGACTGTTCTGGAATTGCATTCTTTACCACAGCACTACAATATACATTTTTCAGACTCCCAAGAATCTTTCTACAGAACACTTGAGCTGTATGGGAATTTTTTTTTTAATTTCTTGTTTGTCAAGCACAAGTGTGAGTAGTTTGGAGAATCTGTGGTTTGAGGGTAAATCTCATATTAAGTATTCTTAACACAATAATGTAATTTTCTCACAAGAGCAAATAACTATGTACTGGAGTATTTTTAGTATGTAATTTGTTAGGGAAATAGTCTATTTGGAAATATACATGGGGTAAAACATACATCAGAACATTTTAATGTGCAGTTTATTAGATAAATATATTCTAGAATATATAGATATGTACATATAGATTATGTCTTAAAGAATAATTTCAGCACCTATACGAATTTTTAAGTGTTTGGAATTTGAGTCTTTTTACATATATTCATATATTTTTCAAATAAGTTTCCTTAGTTGATGTGGCAGTTTTTGTCATGATTTGTCCTCAAAACTCATTGTAAAGTATACGATACCGTATTGTTCACTAGAGACTTCACATGGTACAGCCAATCTATACGGCTTATTCATCATAAGTCACTGAAACAATGGATTCATAACTTCTCATTTCCCTTCTCGCTGGCTGCTGGAAATTATCATTTTATTTTCTGCTTCTATGAGTTTGGCTCTTTTAGTTCTTCCAGTAAATTAGTAGGATTGCATTTCTCCACTTCTGTTTTGAAATCAGTTGGCCAGATGACTTGAATTGGCCAATGAAATCTGCATAAAAATAAAATGTATGACTTGTAGACGAAAATACTAGTAGTTAATGTCCAGTTCCCTGTATTTAGAGTTACTGTCTCCCCAATCATAAGAGCACAGTGTGACAATGAATCTATTTCACACTGGATTTTTCACTGAGGGTGATGTGGAACTAAGTTCATTAGCTACCCTGTGCTGTCATGGATATAAACAAGAAACAGGCCATATCAACTTGATTGGCTGTTTTAAGGTCATTCTTTTTGGCAGCACAATCTAACCTATTCAGACTAAGCACTTGTTATTACCTTTATTTCTTTTTCAAAAGGAAGAAAAACATGGCTCATGTTTTCCAGAGCAGTATGTTAATGAATAAAATATCAAATATTGAATGCATATAATTTGACACGGGATGATTTGATATGCTTTTTCCCTTCAAAAAAATCATTTCACCAGATTGGAGGGCATGTAACAGTCATATGCCAACAAGTTGTCACTTTGATCGTGTAAAAAGAAAGTTACTTTATAAAATCCTTTCATTTACAATGTTTAATTATTAATGTTACCCAGAATCCTGTCTGCCATGCTCAGTTATGACACCAGTCAAAAATTCAAAAATTATACTGATCAAAAATAGAGATTATGATAACTTGACAGCTAAAGAGACCTAACTTTTGAGACTGATAAAAGTTCAAAAAGTTGACAAGTATCTTTGAAAAAAAAAGTATTTTTTGCAATATGTCTAACCACTCTGGAAGAAAATTCATATTGCCAATTGCTGAAGATGTGCATGTAGAATTTACATTTTAATGGAATAAGAAGATATAAGTTAGAAATGTGTGTTCTGAGTTCCTTCCCTGTCAGGCTGGTCCAGCTGAGGTCCATAAAATGTGAGCACAATCATCAGGCAGAAGAACTGTACAACCTGTGTTTGTTTGATCAATGTCTATCCTCAGCTTTGCCATCAAAGAAGTATAATACTCCAGTGAAGCCAGGTAGAAAACAGCCCCATCCCTGTCATACTTCACTGTCTCTTATGGTCCCTTATACTCCTCTGACACCTTACTGAATTGCATATTATGAGAGATTCCTTGACTTGCACTAATTGAAATAAGCCATCTGCTTCTTGCTAGTCCTCTGACTGATAGAATCAGACCAGATCCCAGAATGGTATGTAGGAAAACCCCCTAAACCCCCAAATCTACTGATCTGTGATATATATATATATATATATATATATATATATATATATATGTTACCTTAGGAAGAAATTAATCTCATATATTAAGCCACTGAGATTTAAGATGTTTCTTAAGACTTTATGACTCTAACCTAGCCTGACAAACACACTCAGCAGATTAGTAAGGGCACCTATGTAACTGCTTTTCTAGGTGGCCCTATATGAATAAACTTGTAGCAGAGGAAAAAAAAGGAAGAAGAGCCAGAGAGTATACAAGCTGAGAATACCACGCACCAGAGCTTTCAGGGGGAATTATAGAATGTAAGGAGATTTGAGTGTTTGTGTTAGAGGGACAGGTGCTTACATTTCATACACTCACCATTGTAAAAGTTTTCTCACACCTCTGCAGATCAGTAGACTTCATGCACAATGTTTCCTAAGTGCTCAAAACTAGGTGAGGATGTAAGGACCTTAGGGAGGCTGGGAAAGTATAGGCAGTGTTTGCTAGCACACTTTCTAGAACATACAGCTTACTGACCAGTAACCATTAGCTAGTGCCCATCTGGTATCATTAGGAGGAGAAAGATCAGTGGGCATATTATAAAGCTCATAAAAAAATTAAACCCATAAGATCTGGCCAGGTGACAGTCGCTCACACCTATATTCTTAACTACTCAGGAGATTTGGGGTTATGGCCAGCCCAGGGGAAAAAATCAGACAGATGTTTATGTGCAAGTAACCAGCAAGATGCCAGAGTTAAGGTATAGGGTAAGTGGCAGAGTATTCGCCTTGAGGAAAAAGTTCAAGGACAGCAACCAGGCCCTAAGGACAAGCCCCAGTATTGGTGAACACACATGTATGTGCACACATGCACAAAACACTTAATTTACATGTTATACTTTAGATCACTTACTGGGAGTATTGATAGAAAACAGTGCCAGAGATATTTCAAATAAACTTTGTCTTTTTTTGTTGCTGCTGTTGTTGTTGTTGTTGTTGTGTGTGTGTGTGTGTGTGTGTGTGTAAGACTGAAGCTTGAACTCTACCTTGCACTTAATATGTATTTCACCACTTAAGCCATGCATCCAGCCCCTAAACTTTATGTTTTTAAAGAACTAGAGATTGCTGAACTATCATATGTACACAGGGAATACAATAACAAATATAATAAGTACTAGCTCCTTTCTCCCACCATATGAATTCTAGTGGTAAACATAGATTAAGTAAATAGAGCTATAACCTATTATCAGGTGAGAAAACATATTAAAAAGACAGCATCAGCAAAACAAGTACACAGCCAGTGGGGAAAAGGAGGGCTGTTTGAGATAATGAGTTCATAGGAGGATCTCTAAGATCAAATAACTCCACCTCAGGGATTTCAGTAAATTGAGAAAGGAAGTCTGAAGGCATCTGGAGGAAAGTATTCCACCAAGTTCAGGTTCCCAGAGCCTTGGCATGGCTTACGGTAGCCAGGGAACAATAAAACCCAAGGTTCTGTTACAGGCAATGGAGTGAGGAAGAGAATGTTAGGAAGTGCAATTAGAGAGGAAAGGAAAGACGTGTGTGTGCACACGCGTGTAAGTTCTTTCTTTTCTTTGTTTTAACATCTATTTCTGATGCAGTGGTAAACCATTATAGATCATGAGAACAGGAGTGCCATTAACTTACTCAGGATATGAGTAGGAAAGACAAAACATCATCTCCCACTATCAGCAGTGACACAAGTCCATATCATATGTGAAATGAATGTTTTCACAGTGGGTAATAGGTAGCACAAACTGCAATCCATGAAAGAAAGGGAAAAAAATGGCTTTCTCAGTTCCTTGCCTGAGTCAGAGAGACAGGAAAAGCAAACAGAGGCTGGCCAGCTCCTGGAGGTCCTTTGACAGGTTGGAGCTCAAGAAAGCTCTGGTTGCTTGAAACAAGGTGGTAAAGCTATGAAAAAGAAAAAGTGCACAGAAACACAGCTTTTGAAGCTCATGGAAGGATTTCTTTATGTCTTTTCACACACACACACACACACACACACACACACACAAACACAGTGTAGAACTCCATATGGCTTAGCAAAAATGCCCTAAAGTTGTAAAAAAAAATTTTTTTTTTAAAGGTTCAAAGTTCTCAGAAGGCCAGGAGTTGTTTTAAAATCTAACCAGCTGGAAGGTAGGATGCTACAGTGATCAGCTAGGCCATTTGGTGACAACTTCAGAGAAGTCACACTTTAGAAGTTTGGATTGATAATGCCAGGAGCCAAGTCTACTCAAGATATACTGCAAAACTTTAAAACATCTTAAAGTAATAAAAAACTTATCCAAAACAATCTAAATGCCAAAAATTATCTGCCAAAAGAGAAGCATAGGACTCATTCAGGCCAGGCTCCAATCAAAATATTTCCTAGATGCCAAGAAGCAAGAAAAGAAACCCGAAACCAAGGGATAAAGTGGGTCAATAGAAAAAGTCACAGGAGCTGGGTGATGGTGGCTCAGGCCTGTAATCCTAGCTACTCAGGAGGCTGAGATCCAAGGATCATGGTTCGAAGCCAACAAGAGCAGAAAAGTTCCTGAGAGACTCTTTTTTTTTTTCTCAAATTTTTATTATCAAACTGACGTACAGAGAGGTTACAGTATCATACGTTGGGCATTGGATACATTTCTTGTACTGTTTGTTGCCTTGTCCCTCATGCCCCCCTCCCTCCCCCCCTTTCCCTCCCCCCCCAGGTGTTCAGTTCACTTACACCAAACAGTTTTGCAAGTATTGCTTTTGTAGTTATTTCTCTTTTTTTACCCTGTGTCTCTCGAATTTGGTATTCCCTTTGAATTTCCTACTTCCAATACCAGTAAACACGGTTTCCAATATACTCAGATAGGATTACAGAGATAGTGTAGGTACAAACATAGGAAGGTGATACAAAACATCATCAATAATAGAAACTACACATACACATAGGACGTTGAAAGTAGTTACAACTGTGATATATCACTTGTTTTCATAACATGGAGTTCATTTCACTTAGCATCATCTTATGTGTTTCTAAGTGTATAGCTATTGGGCCTTGTGATGCTCTGCTATGGCTTGCCTAAACCTGTACTAATTATTCCCAATAAGGGAGGCCATAGAGTCCATGTTTCTTTGGGTCTGGCTCACTTCACTTAGTATAACTTTTTCCAAGTCCTTCCATTTCCTTACAAACCAAAACAAAACTGCAAAGAACCAATAGCCCCCTCATCAAGTGGGCTAAAGACTTGCAAAGAAACTTCTCTGATGAGGAAATGAGAATGGCCAATAGACATATGAAAAAATGCTCTACATCACTGGCCATAAAGGAAATGCAAATCAAAACAACATTGAGATTCCATCTCACCCCAGCAAGAATGTCATATATCAAGAAAACTAATAATAACAATTGTTGGAGGGGATGTGGCCAAAAGGGAACCCTACTTCATTGTTGGTGGGAATGTAAACTGGTTCAGCCACTCTGGCAAGCAGTATGGAGATTCCTCAGAAGGCTCAATATAGAACTCCCCTATGACCCAACAGCCCCACTGTTGGGTATCTACCCAAAAGCCCACAAACAAAATTACAGTAATGCCACCAGCACAACAATGTTCATCGCAGCACAATTTGTCATAGCGAGAAGCTGGAACCAACCCAGATGCCCCTCCATAGATGAATGGATCAGGAAAATGTGGTACATTTACACAATGGAATTTTATGCCTCTATCAGAGAGACTCTTATCTCCAATTAACCACTCAAAAACCGGAAGTGGCACTGTGGCTCAAGTGGTAGAGCACTATCCTTGAGCACAAAGAGGCCCAGGGACAGTTCCCAGACCCTGAGTTCAAGCCCTACAACCAACAAAACAAAAAAGAAAAGAAAACCACGCAGATATGACAGAAATCATGACAGACAAGGATGCTTGACTACCCATTATAAATATGAACAGGTATTTAATTTAAAATGTAGATAAGTAAGAAATTAACAATATGAAACTATAAAACTTTTGCAATTCAGCCCATTATTTTGTACAATACTGAATATTTTCACAAATCAAAATGGAAATTCCATAGATTGAAACATAGATTAAAATTCCTATCGATTAAAAAGCTCTGAAAAAATGATATCACTCAAAATAAGATCTCCCTTGATAGGATAAAGAGCAGTTTACATTGTGTAGAATAAAAATAACAATGATCTCGATAAGAGCAATAGAGTGAAACCAAAATGAAAGAAATAGAAAAGACTGGAAGAATTAGGAATGCTACTTACTAACTTAATGACTGAAAATATTGTGAATGTGATAAAAATTAAGGAGTGAAATAAAGAATATGATATTCCAAACAGGATTTTAAAAATTCCTGTAAAGCTGGTACTGGTGTTTTATATCTGTAACCTTGGCTATTCCTTAGCTATTCCTATTGAGATCCTTAGACTGAAGTTCAAAACCAGCCCAGGACAAAAAGTCTATGAGATTCATGTCTCCAATCAATCAACAAAAAGCTAAAAGGTAATGTGTGGCTCAAATGGTAGTTAGAGCAGCAGTCTTTAATGAAAAAGCCAAGCAAGAGCACAAGGCCCTCCGTTCAAATTCCATGGCTCCCTCAAAATTTAAAAAGCCTTTAAATTTTTTCCTATTGTTTCTCTTAAGTTATTTGCATTCTGTTTTGGATTTGCATAAATTAGTTTCCTTATTGGGAGCTAAAATGTTATCTAGTTTGCTTTTGAGGAAATAATAAAGTGAGATGAAATTGAGTTGGCATTTGGCCAGGACTCCTTCTCTTGAATTCTAAGATGATACATACACAATAATGTAACAAGGCAAAATAAAACTTTTGTCTCCACAAACTTAGGAAGAACGTTAGTGATCTAGGCTGGGACAATGGGAGAAATCATCTTTAAATCTACTTCAAAGGCCTCTGCAAGTGAGAATAAAGAAGTTTGACAGGTGGATTTCTGTCAATCCAAAGCCATCAAAGAATAGGCCCAAATTCACAAGTCTGTGCACTCCAGAGAAAGGGGGAAAAGCTGGCCAAGAACACAATCAGTTGCCAAAAAATGATCTGAAGAAAAACGTGTGTTTTCTGTTTTCTTCCTAGAGCACAGTGACCTGTCCCCTGGCTTAGCTGCCATTTTGAAAGGAAGAAAACATTTCTTGAAAAAGAGTGAAACTGCACCCTCATGAACAAACAAAGAAGCAAAGAATTGCTCCAGATTTCATAAAGAGAAAATAGACTGGCACTGTATTATCAAGATTAACAACCCTTCCTATCTCATTTTCTTACATGATAGAGAAAGACAAAAATGATTAAAAGATAGAGAATGAAGGTAAGGGCTAGAACTTTTTCCAGAAAAACAAGACCATAGTTTTATTTCACGTTTTCTAAAATTACAAGTCCGTAAATAGAAATAAACAGAGTAAGGGAAAGTCCTTAGCATAAATCTAGGCTCCTTTCTGATTAAAAAGAAGCTCCCTTGTTTATTGGGAAAAAGAGGGGAAATTCCCTAAATAGACAATGTCTACACCATTTTTGACAATAGAACTGACTCAAAATTTCTTCAGCAAGAAAATTCAACAGCAATCACTTTACAATGGATAGTGAAGTAAGGGTGCTGAATTGGCTGAATCTAACTGGTGGATGATGGGGTATTGGGTTTAACTGGTGCCATCTTGTCTTCATAGCAGAAGCAGGAAGTCCCACCTCCCAGGTGATGGGTGTGCTGGAATTCCTAGAGGCAGGGGCCAGGACGTAGACAATAGGTTACTGGAATTGCCAGTGGTGCACTCTCAAAATCCCTGTGACCCTGCCCCCCTGACCAGACCCTATTTAGCACTGGACCAGCTCAGGCATGGGTATACCATGCCATATATCTCCTGTCTGCTCCTAGCTTGTCTCCTGGCTTTCCTCCTGTCACGATGGTGTCCTACTTCAGCTTTCCAGCGGGGTGGATCTGGTTTGTTGGTATTGTTGTTCTGCTCTTTCTTCC
The DNA here is from genome assembly GCF_023159225.1 of Perognathus longimembris pacificus. Classification (NCBI taxonomy): domain Eukaryota; kingdom Metazoa; phylum Chordata; class Mammalia; order Rodentia; family Heteromyidae; genus Perognathus; species Perognathus longimembris. The sequence goes on from NC_063170.1 coordinate 18,623,873, forward strand.
CTCTCCTGCTGTGAAGGCTCAGTTTCTGACAGGGTTAAGTGTGTTTACAGGACTGCAGGTCTTTGAGACAAGAGTCTGCCTGAGGCCAATGGCCTTCTAAGAAGGACTCCCAATTCCACCTTTCCAAAGGTGGCTTTTTTGTTTTCCCATTGTATAACATAGGACTTTTAAGATCAGACCTATTTTTGTCTCTGCTTTCAACATAGGAACAACCAAAGAATACCCACTATCTAGTCTTATCCCTCTCGTTATTCCCCATGACATTTCCAAGAATATCTGAGTATTTTCCTGTTTTTCACTATAATTCCCTACCATGATCCAACTGGCCTTTGAGTATTTTTTCTTTTTTGCCAGTCCTGGGGCTTTTATTAAGGGCCTGGGCACTGTCCTTGAGCACTTTTTGCTCAAGGTTAGTGCTTTACCACTTGAGTCAAAGTGCCACTTCTGGCTTTTCCTGTGTATGTTGGTACCAAGGAATTGAACCCAGGGCTTCATGCATGCTAGGCAAGCATTCTACCACTAGGCCAAACTCCTGGCCCTGGCCTTTAAGTTTTTACCAACTCTAAATGATATCAGCAGACTCTCTGGCCATAGTAAGTTCTGAACAGATACTCCATGGTTGTTTTCATTTGGCAATCTTCATTTATTTCTATACAAAACACAAAGAAAAAGGAAAAAGAAATGGGTGAAAAAATGAAATGAACTTGATCTTTACCTCCATGATTGTGGAAAGTACTAAGTTGCTATGAAAGCATTCCAGTTTTTAAAACAATATACTTTTCCCTCTTTGTTAAGGATTGCTACCTTGAATCCTTTAGGTTTCTGTTAACTTTGCATTAGAATGTACCATCACTAACTCTTGAGTAACATGAGGCCTAAAATCAAACAAATATCGTTTATGAAAACAATAGTTCATATTACTACTGTTGTACAGGAATTCAGTCCCAAGAAACAGAGGAGACACATCTTTAGAGACTGCATTGGGAGCATATATTGGAGAGCCAGTGACTACAGGTGGACTCCTATCTCAAAGACCTGCAGCCTTGAATGCTGCTAGCATGAAGTGTTTAAAGGCAAAAACCACATGACCAGTGTAATAAATCAAATCTAACAAAAATATTATACATAGGCAGAGCATACTAGATCTTAAGAAAAGTGGGATACACAGGTAGAACAAACGTTCAAGGGGAACAATCAGGGACATCCAGGACCCAATTACATAGGGGAAGCAAGACTTTCCTGGAGCTTAACAACTCAAGACACATCAGCAATCCAATGTCTTTTATCACCTCTAGAGTACTCAGCAAGTCCCCATCTTCTATTGAGATACCAAGATGGCAGCATTACTTAGATCCAGTATCTGTTGGTATGTCACTACCTATAAAAAGAAGACAGAAGGGCATTGCTTAGTTTGTTGGTTTTTCTGTTCGTTTTGTCTGTTCGTTTTGCTTTGTTTTGAAGGGTTTTTACCAACCAAAGAAGAAGCAAAGAGGAAACAACAATGATATTGATGGAGGAAATTCTCTCTCACTTCTCTGTGTGACAAGTTTTAGCTTCTCAATATGCGAACTACAAGGAAAGGCGAAGGAGAAGGGGTGGGCAAAGCCCCCCATTCCTTTGAACCCTCTACCTCTTCCCTCTTCCATCAATGGTTCTAAGATCTCTAACCTTTTTGTAGCCAAGCTACCAAACTTTCAGCTTTCCTAGCATACTGGGAAAGAAGAAAGTGTTGCTTCTTTCTAAGAGATTGGGGGTGGGGGGAGGGAAGTGGGGTGCAATTTAAAGAGGAGCAATTTAAAGACAATCACATTTTCCACCTCTTCTTGGAAACTATTTTAAATGCCTTATGCACATCTAATTTAACCTGCACAACAATCAAGCTAGAAAATGGTGCCCATTAAAATGTAGATGACAGTGGCAGTGGGGAAGATTTAGTGACTTCCTATCTATAAGATCAGGAGAGAGTGAAAGCCTGTATCCTTGACCCCAAGGTGCATGTTCTTAACCAGTACTTAATTTGAAATATGTTGAAAACATTCTTGGGAAAGGGCATGCTTCAGAGACTTAGGTGGCATGGTTACATATCCTTTTCTGACTTTGGAGAGTGAGCTCAGCTTATTATCTTTTAAAGTCTTCTTTCTGGGTACCAGGGACATTGTTAAGGACCTGGTAATTGAACTTCAATTTTGGCTTGACATATTCTATTTCCTTCTGATTCACTAGGAAATTAAATCCCTCTGATCTAGTCATTAAAGCATCCTGTAACATACATGGATAGGGGGAAAAAAAAAACTTATTTCAAATGTTTTCAAAAGTCATAGAACAGCTACTTAGCCCAGATTTCCTGGGGGTGTGGGTTGAATAAGGCCTACTCAGGCAAAGCTTCAGGAGAAATAGAGCTTAGGTTTAACCCAGGGCAACAAAAGCAAGGAGGGAAATCAGTCTGGGAAAAAGTGAATGTAATTACAAAGTGCTATATTAGTGAATTGACCACAAAAGAACACCTTTCTGGCTACTAAAACTAATCAATCAAAGTTTGCCAATCAAGGAATAATTCCATAAACTGACCCCTCTAGAATATAGAGTGAGTAGGCAGAAGACACTGAGAGAATATGAATCGATATATAAACTGAGTCTCATGCAAAATTTACATGAAATTTGCATTCAAATTTCCTGCCAACATTCCACATGATTCTTTCACTTCTTAATTCTAAAGAAAGCTAGCAATTAAGATCCCCATAAGAAATACAATGTGGAAGTGAAAATGGCCAAGTTTCCCCTTTTAAGCTTATGACAAGTTTCATTGTACATTTGTTTCAATGAAATTCTTGCATTTTTGGAAAAAATAAAATAAAATAAGAATTCAGGCCCTCAACACCTGGAAAAAGACTTATCTCCCAATTTTGGTAACTGGGACACACAGCTAAAACTACAAATGCAATTTTCTGGCTTTTCTGCCATCTTTTCTACAATTTGTAATTGCTCTAGGCAAGGCAGAAGCAGACAAAATTTCTGTCTAGTAATACCATACCTATTAGCCTTACTTTTTAAAGAAAATTGAAGAAGTATGATTTCTCAATATGTCACAGAGGAATTTGACAATTACTTCAGATCATTAAAATGTAAAACAAAGCAGAAATGCATGAAGAGGAAAACATTTAAATAAATTATGGCATAATACAAGAGTGGGAGAATAAAGAAGACTAGTATTTATTAAATCAAATTGTTAGTGACATGAAAGAACAAAGTATAATACTAACAGGAAAATGAGAAGAAATATCATATTATATTTGAGATCCTTCTAAGTTCACCAGGTTTTATGGTTGCCATCCACAGAATGGAGTTGTCTTTGGTAAGTGATTGCTGAACCAGTTTTTATATTTCCTAGTATCTCTTACATTGATATGTACCCATGAGACTCTGGATGATAAGAAGAGATGAGACAAATAGGTTTGTGCCATTTTCAGTCAAGGCATTATTAAAAAGGAGATGTATCGCCTTTAGGGATTTCCCTTTTCTAATATATATTTTATTGTTATTATAAAGGTGATGTACCAAAGGATTAACTCCTACCTGATTTCCCCAGATCAAGCAAAGCACCAAGTACATACTCACCTGCTTGTCCACAGACAGCCGAAAGTCACCCCAGGGAGGACAATCCACTCTGGACCTAATGGAAGTGCCCACTCCTAGACCTTAGTAACTACAGCCTGATTTTTACTCCTTTGTTTCCTTGTTAAGACCCATATAAGCCGGACCCCCAAGGATCCAGTCCCTGGCACAACCTCCAAACCCAAGGGAAGGTCTATGCCCTTCACTGGCAGTAAATACTCCTATCCGGTTGGTGATCAAGTCTAGCCTACTCCTTTTCCATTCTCCTCCATTTTTTCTAACAGTTACCATTTCACAAATCATGTAATAAGTACATTTCTTTATGGATAATGTCACCCCTTTCTTTGCTCCCTCCCAGTTTTTCCTTTCTGTCCCACCAAGCTCTCCCTGTTTTAACCGATGTTTTTCTTGTGTGAAACTACAGAAACTTACAATACATGAGTGTGGCAAGCATACAAGATGAAAAGCAGGTGAGTTTATGTGTCACTCCATAGAAGTGTATCCCCCAGGAGCAAAGAATAGTCAGACTAACATGCAAAAGACAATGAGCCTTTGCTGTGTTTGGTGTTCATGGTTTTTGAGGCTATTTGTTTCAGCAGATATTGTCACCCTGACACATAAATCTGCCACCTAGTGTCAAAGATAAGCACCAAGAAAGCAACACTGTTTTGCATATGGCACATAACCTATTAAATTATATGCATACCCATATCTAACACAAATTTCTACAAATGTGCACCTTTTACAGGTTGTATTGAACAATATTTTATTATAATATGATATTATTCCCAATCTAGAGAGCAAAAATTTAGTACAGAATTACTCAAATTCCAAAGGAAATAGATGTCATGGTGGACCAGAAACTGTTCCCACTGAGTTTGGTATTAGGCATAAGGGATCCTAACTGGTATTTCCATTCTGTTAGTAGAATAATGATGCAATGCGTAGCCACATGCATTCTACCATACAACTGAGAGAAAAGAGTCAATGCCAGTTTTCAGGGAGAATCACAAGCAAAATCAATATGCAAAACAGGTGAAATATTATTCTAGCTCCAAGCCTCTGATTTCAATTCATTCTCAAGACTTTGTTTTGGGGCCCTGTCTTAATACAGTGGCCAAATCATTATATTCTCACACAGAAGTGCCATTTTCCTTTATAAGAGCAAATAGGGATATTTTGCTGATGATCAGAGTCTTACATCAAAACTGAATTGTGGATACAATTTTATGTTCTCACTAAATATTTGTATTATATTTAAATTATCATAATTGAAATGATAATCAAAATTTAAGAGTATTTAGTGTCTGGGACTTGACAGTAATTACAGAGATGAAATTGTTTTAGTTGAGTGTTTGACCTGTCTGTGTACCTCTTGAGCTCAGAATCCAAGGTTCACATGCTATGCATATAAATGAAATATACTAAATAACAATAAGCAAATATCCTTAAGAAACATCTTTTTTACTGTCTTTGGCCTAGTTAAAATTCTACCTGGGAGCCTGTGGCTTATGCCTGTAACCCAAGCTGTTCAGGAGGCTGAGATATGAGGATTGTGGTTCAAAATCAGATGAGATAGGAAAGTGTGAGACTCTTATATCCAATAAACTACCCAAAAGAACCTGAAAATGGAGGTGTGGCTCAACTGGTAGTGTGCTAGCCTTGAACCAAAGAAGCTCATGGACAGCACCCAGGCCCTGAGCTAAAGTCCCAGGACTGGCAACAAACAAATTGGACTACAACAAGCAATTGGACTAAGCCAGTTTTGATGTTTAAAACATTCTCTTTCTCTCTTCTTCTTTTTCCTTCCCTTTCACCCTCCCAACACCTCTCTCTTTTTGTCTCTCTCTCTCTCTCTGACTCCCTTTTTCTCCCTTTCATCATTGCTTTTACCAAAGGTTTACTGTAGTTTACTCAAAGTTTTAAAATTATGTAGCTTTAGAGTTGTAAAATTAAATATGTGGGGCCTTATTCAGAAAACAAATGTGACTCTAAATCTGTTCTATTCTCTGTAGGTTTTATCTGCACCTTTTCTCTCCATTCCCACTCCTGCAATTCTGTCTAACTCCCCGGAATGAAGAACTAGTGACTGCTTCTTTGCCACATCAACTGGGAATTGTCAAGAGTTCCTGGAGCTCTCAGCAGCATTTGGCAGCGCTGTTCCTCCCTCTCGGTGAACTCCCATCACTATCATGTCCTCTTGGTGTTCCTTTCTCCTCTCTCTTCTTTGATGGTTTGGATTTCCACCCCTACAGTCTGAGCATTGAAATATTCAAGGAGCAGTCCTACATTGACTTCTCTTCTTTTTCTGCTCTGACTCCCTTGGTGAATTCATCTAGTCCATGTTTAAAATTTCATACGTATCAATATTCTCATTTTTTTCTCCAGCAAAGGCCTGATCTCCCAAGTTCCAGCTTCATCTATTCAACTGCCTACTCAGTATCAACAACTGGCTGTGTTATAATCATTAAAATTTCAAGACATCTAGAGTGGACTCAGGAAATTTCAGCCTAACTTGCTACACCTGTTGATGGCAAATGTTTTTCATAGGATATTTATTTTTCCAGGTTGGGATACTGAAATTACTTTTTGAGTCACACCTTGCATTCAATGTATCAAAAATCATATGGACTCTGACCTTCACAATATAGCTAGACTGACCACTAATCAGTAATTCTCTTAGATGCTTCAGTCCCATAAGAACTTTTAGGTTAACTGGACTCGTTTAAAAGAGATGGTGTATAATAGTTTTTAGGAAAATCTTGACTGGTTTTATTAATTAATGCATGGTAGCTCATTAAAGTGACTTGTGAAATGTGTGGTCCCACTTCTGGCTAGGATTGTTACTGAGCAAAGTTATCTCATAACATAAATCTTCAAGATGTTTATAGGAAATATGGGATCATCAACTTGGAAGAATCTTGTAAGGCTAGCATGTTATCTCCAGGTTTTGTGTGTTTTGAGTTTGTTTTTTTTTTTGAGCCAGTCAGGAGACTAGAACTCAAGGCCTGGCACTGTCCTTTAACTATTTTTTTTCTAAAAGCCAGTGCTCTACTACTTAAGCCTCAGATTCCTTTCTAGCTTTTTCATTGTTAATTGGAGATTAGGGTCTCACAGACTTTCCTGGCTTGCTTCAAAATATAATCCTCAGATTCCACCCTCTTGAGTAGCTAGGGTGGCACCAGCACCCAGCTTTATCTTTGAGAAATGTGACAGATAGCTAAATATTAAGTTGGGGGAGGATGAGTTGAAAATAAAAATAACAATGTTGCCAGGTGCAGGTGGCTGATGCTTTTAATCCTAGCTACTCAAGAGGCTGAGATCTGAGGATTGCCACTCAAAGCTAGCACAGGCAGGAAAGTCTGGGAGACTCCTATAGCCAATTAACCACAAGGAAATGGGAAGTGAAGAGGAGATGCTGTTCAAAAATTAATGTGCTGATTTATCTACTGATATCTGTAACTGTAACCTCTCTGTATATCACCTTTGTAATAAAAACAAACTGAAAAATAATTTAACAAAAAAAGAAAACTGTAAGTGGCACAGTGGCACAAAGTGGTAGAGTACTAGCCTTGAATAAAAAAGGACAGACATAGTGCCCAGGTCCTGAGTTCAGGCCCCACAACTGACAATAAAAAAAGGAAATCTTTTCCATTACAATTTACCAAAGGTTAGTGGGTTTAGAAAATGACAAACATAGTGTAGAATGTTACATATGACTCACCTGTGGGAAGAGCAAAGCGAGCCCCCTAACATAGAAATATTTTCTAGAGATCAGTGAAGAGCAGAGGATGACAACACATGACAGAAACTACAGAAGATGGCATCACTAGAAAGGAGAATGGAAATAGGACCCAGCACTAAGCACTGGAGCCCCAAATCCTCTGCCATCCTTTGACCTCAGCTTCTATACAGAGCTCCTGTCTCAGCCACATAGTAACCTTACTCCTCTTGTGTAATTTTATTCTTGTCCAAGGAATCATTTACGTTTTAAAAAGCTCTTTCTAACAAATGAATGACTTTCCTTTGATTAATAAAACTCAAAAAGACAACTTAGGATTCACTAAAATATTGTTCATGATATCCACCACATCAGACTGCCTTCTGTATGAAGCACTTAATAAAATAATTTTATAATTCAGTGATCGGTCTTACTCTGGTAATTTCTAATACAGAAGCAGATTATTCAAAAGCCCTCATCCACAGAAAGCAGATGAAGACAGCTCACCGTCTTCTGGAAGGCCAGTTGATGTCATGAACACAACACTGTGGGGTCAGAAGCCTGGGTCAAATGTTACCATTTCCATAGTTGTCTTGGTAGCTGGTACATCTCTATCATATGTAGGCCTTCGTTGCAGAGGCCAGTGAGCATTACATGAGATCAATCACCAGGAAAATTGGCAAGGACCAAACACTGTTTGCCTTGTTAATCAGCATTTGAACCAAGGAACATAAAGTATGTAGACCATTGAGCCCAGTGTAAACAGGCCTGAAGCTATAATCAAGTCATTTTCAAGAACACACAGAATGCCTGCTCAGTCCTACAAAGTGATTTTCTGCACTGATTTACCTTGTTGAAAACTTTTCTCAAATGTTCCTCTTCTTTTTATATATATACAAGAATAACCCAGAAAGACAGCTTGAATGCAGTCAATAAACACATGAGGCATTTTTTTTTCAAGAATATGAGAGTACTCTTATGCTCTCTAAGAATATAATACTGTTATTGGATGATCTTAAAATGAAAGCAAACTTATTATTGGTTGACAGCACTACATTTTCCCATAAAATGCTGGTAGAGATATAAAGCTAGATTAAACTGACAACTTTATTTTAAATGTACTTTAAATATGTTAATGTGCAAAAATTTTATGATGCAAAACCAAGCCACAGAAACATATGTTGGTGGTTTTATGAACTCCCTTTTATATTAAATAGAAGTAGAAAATAAAGAGATGCCTAAATGTAATGCTAGTATAAAATCAACCTATGATTGCAGAAATTTTCTAGCTTTTGAGAGCTTTTGAACTTCAATAAAGAGACAGACTATGACCAATATGGAAACACTTGTTAAGGAAGGTAAAATCTATTAAGCTGTAGTGCTTTGATTCTTACAATTCAGACTTAATGAAACATTTAGAATACGCTATTACTGATACTGTTCATTTAAATATGCTATTACTGATATTGTTTCATTAGGTATACAATTTCTTGCGCAGTGTTTTCATGCCTAAGTGACCTCTAAATTGGTCTGCTGCAAATCACTGCTAATAGACTCACAACAAGCTACACCACTCAACCGTTTACAGAAACAAGAGGTTCCGATTTCTCAGGAGATAGATGAATCTTCAAAAACAAAATGTACTTTTTTTCCCCTAAATGCTTCCTCTCTCTCTTTGTCCTTTCATCTCTTGCTTTTGGGTCTCATTTTACTTTTGTATCTTCCTGTCTCTCCTGAATTCTCTTTGCTCTTCTCATTCAATATCTCACCCCCACTTTTCCATGTTCCACCCCTATGAATGTATGGATGAGCAGAATCCCAGAGTAGAATGCTTGCTTTCCAGATTAACACAACCCATTGCTCAAAATTAGGATTTACAGAACTAGGAGAAATAGAATTTCTCTGTTTAATCTACCCACATAGTGAGAGAACTGTAAACCTAAGCCAATGCAACTGATGTAGTTGAAAAATAGAAAGAGAAACATGGATTCTGAAGTAAGATAGCATGAATTCAAACCCAAGATCTCAGTACTCTACCTCCCCTCTCCACCCAGAGACAGAAGTGTTATGTACCTCTGCAGTGTCTTCATCTGTCTAGGTTGCTACAAGAATACCAGTCATTGACTGGCCTAAAAGCAACAAAGGTTTATTTCTCACAGATCTGGAATTTAGGCAATCCAAAACCAAGTAGACTTGTGTCTAGTGAGGGCTTACTTCCTGATTCATGTATGAATCTCTGTTGTCAAAGGATAGTAAGAGCTAGCTAGCTTTCTGAGGTATCAATTATAAGGGTGCTATTGTGAAGGAGTCTTAATAATCTAATCACCTAGCAAGAACAGCAACTCCTAATACCCTGAGGGTTACTATAAATGACCAATCAAAATTCAGACTATAGTGCTGTGCTTCAGTTTTTCATACATAATAAATGATTCATTTTTCAATAAAAATGTAGTGTGTGTGTGTGTGCGCACACACGCATCCGTGCATGCACATATCACACATGCACTGAAATTAGAGATTTCTGAATGGAATAAAAATACCACAGTGTACAACATACACAAGTACTCTTGGCCCATTGAAGTCTACAGTCTGTTTACAAGAAGCAGATCATAAATTAATACAGGAAAATGTGAGGGAATGATAAATTTGGCAAGGATAAAGCACAGGAAGTGCTTAGCAAGAAGTCCAAGTGCCCTAGACTAAATGGACTGAGGTAATGCCTGAGCTTCAGGACTTTCAAGAACGTTCTCAATTTCTTCTTTTCTCTGCAGCATGCACTCTTCAGCCCCTCATGGGTGAAAATAAAGACCATTTTGTTCTATCCATAAAATGGTGTGTTCAGTGCCAGAGAAAAAGAAAGTTGTTATTTTATACTGACAAAGTCCCTAATACAAATAATATACAAGGATCTATTGATTTGTGTGTGTAAAGTTTTTTTTTTCTTTTCTTGAAGTTTTATGTTCACCATGCCCAACTAAAAGGGGATTTATTTTGGATGTCCACACGTTCCAAAGGAGGAGTCATTTCACAAATTCCTTTGAAAAGAAATGTATGTCAATGTGGATGACCTGAGCATTCACATAATTGCAAGGTAGCTACAGGAAAGGGAAGCAAAGGACCAGTGAGGCCTGGGAATATTTGTCCTATAAATAGGCCAGTGAAAGAGCAGCTCAGAAATGTAAGAGGGAATTAGGGAAACAAGAACATGTCCAATTAAAAGTCAGAGGCTCCTGTTCTATAGACCAGTTGGCCTTTATGCATATGTAATTAAGCAACAAAGCAATGGAAGACTTGGTATTTGGGAGGTTGCTCTGCCTGTCCTTTTACAGGCCACCACCAGCAACTTCAAGAGGAATGACATCATTAAAGGGAGCCTGCATCTCTTCCCTGATGTGGCCTTATACTTAATTTGTCATTGGGGCCACCATCCCTAAGAAGAGCTATGTTTGGGCTGTTTCATGCTGGATTGGCAATGCCACTGAGTTCCTTCATGAGAGAAGTTCCGTTTATTTCTCAATTCATGCCTCTTAAAGCTCTCTGCTTACTGGAATCAATCTAATAGGCCATGTATGACACAAGAATATTCATCCGTGCAGGCTGTACCTGCCAGATATATCAAATCATTTGACAGTTTTAGTGTTGTATAATGTTACTTCCCCAGAGTCAGGCATGGCATGCCACTCCTGACCACAGACTACTTCTGGGATAAAAAGTATACACATTATTTTATAAATAATCTTTATGTATATCTGTGAATATATTTAAGTACTCCTCACATATTGCTTGAGATAGGAACAAAAAATAGTTGCAGTCATTTGCTACAGGTTGAAGATGAATTGTGAGCTATGATTATTAATTTGGTAACTGCTGTAGGAGTCAAAGCTCATTTGTGCCAGGCACTGGGGGCTTGTACCTATAACTCTAGCTACTCAGTTGGCTGTGATCTGAGGATCATGTTTCAAAGTCAGGCTAGGCAAGAAAGTCTCTGAGACTCTTATCTCTAATTGACCACCCAAAAGACCTGGTGCTGTAGCTCAAGTAATAGAGCATTAGCCTTGAGCAAAAGAAGCTCAGGACAGCACGCAGGCTCTGAGTTCAAGTCCTAGGACTGAGGAGGAAGGTGGAGGTTATTTGTGCTGAAAGCTAAAAGGGACTGAGAGGCATTGTTGCTCAAGAGCTATAGAGCTTCATATAACTGTCACTGCCCCCAATTTTGCTCTCCAAAGTCCATAGGCATAGATCTCTCCTTTGCCATTGATTTGAATCACATTGATTTGAATTGTCCCTAGGAAAGTTAAGAGCACTTGATATACTGACTCACTTGTAATAGTGAGAGCACTTACTATCTGATAGAATTAGTCTGAGAATAAAAAGATACGTGGAACATGGGAAAATGATCAATAATTGATGGATATGCTTGAGAAAAATAAGACAGCGGCATACTGTGAATCCAACATAGCATGGGGCAAAAGGGGCTCAGAGAAAAATCATTCTCTACACAGGTGATAGCATGATGACCAGCATATAGTCTCTCTGACTACAGAAAAACAGGAAAAAAGTAGGGAAAGGGGAAGACAGGAAGGGAGTCTGGTTATTGTTGCTCTGGTTTCCATTTTTAAAACATTGGAGCTGGTATGCTTACTCACATGCATGCTCCATTTTGTTTTGTCCACTGTCAACACTTATTTTACTGGACTTGAAAAAGGAAGAGGTTTGGTCTTAGGTCCTTGTTTGGTTGCTTCTGAGATAAGGTGGCAGTTTGAAATAGTACTACTTGTTATTCTATAGACAACATTCCCAATTTTATTTCTACATTTTCATTTAGGGGTTGTCTTAACTCTGTGGTAAGTATTGGACCTGAATGGGTTGTAGGAAAATAAATTTATTCTGACTCATAGCTCTACCCAAGGTCAAGTGGACCCCTGTACCTAGTCAAAGCCTCATGTTGCATTGTAACAAGGTGGATGGCATCAATTGATGGTGTCACTTGACAGTAGAGAAACAAGAGACTGGAGAGAGGCTTGAGTAATTCTTTATAACAATCCACTCTAGAGTGAGTGTCCTTAAACTTGTTAGGATTCAATCTACTCCAACACTAATATTAATGCCGCAATAAAGACAGTCACAACCCAATTACCTTTCACTGGACTTTTCCTCTAAAACTTCCCACCAATTTTAAATTCTGTTACACTGAAAACCAGACTTTCCTCACCCAAACAATACTTTGAAGGAAAATCATCTCTCAACAATAGCAGTGGGTTCAGGTAGCTTCCCTTTCTGAGCCTTAGTTTACTTCTCTATGGCTGGAATAATAAGTCTTCGCCTTAGGATCACTGTTAGATATGCATGTGGGGTGATATGAATGCTTATGTCTTTGAGAAAGCAGACATAAGGTGACATGGAAACTACACATGCATGTCGCTCACTGTTCTCCTCCATTGATCCCAAGCCTCTTTCCGTCTCCAACCTTCTTGCACTATAAGCAAATGGTCAGGACTCAGCAACATGTCTCTCCTTTTGTCAACACGTTCTTCAGAATCTCATTCATGCCTCAATTTTCACAGGATACTGGCATTCAGATTTAACAGGGGTTCTCCTCTACCAGACTTACAAAATCAAAATGAATTTAGTAGTGTTTTTTACTTTTACTCCCTAGGAATATTGAACTAAGAACAGATGTCCATAATGAATGAGGCTAGTCTATTCCCAGAGGGCACTAGGTAAGAATGGTCCTGACCCGACGTTGGACCCTGACAAGGGGCTGAGAATGACCCTGTAATCACCTCAATGACACATGGACACATTTCCAAGAATCCTGTTATGTTCTTAGGAATATCCTATCTCATTCACTAAGGAAAGTTTAGTTCACAGTTTGGCTGTTAGTAATTTAAAGAAACTACCAAATAAAACTATTGATTTACATTACCATTTTTCCTTGTCTACCTCTTGAGCACAATAATTTATTGCGACTCGTGATTATTTTAAATTTCCTGGTCATCTGAAGGAGGCAGTTCAGAGACAAATGCTTATCGGGATGAACACACAGCGAAAGGTGTCTCAAAGTACATCTAAGAATTATTTGTGGGCTGAGTTGTGATGCATGCTTGCAATCATAGCTACTAAGGAAGTACAACAGAAGTCCAGGGTAGTATGAGACTAGCCTTGGGCCAAAATGCAAAACCTTATCTGCAAAGTAAACTAAAGCAAAAAAATGAATAAATAAAAAGGCTTAGCAAGCATCAGTGACAGTTTGAGTTCAAACTATAAAAAGAACTATTTGCAGTAGTTGTTTAAAAGGCAGATCCATGGGACCTATTATCCATATGTTACTCCAGAATCCAAGACTAGGACCAACTGCTATGCACTTCAATAAAATTTCCAGTTAACACCCAGGTAGATTTTAGTTCTGGTAGAAAGTCCGTCAACTAACACATCAAGCATTTGGAAATGCCCAATTTCCCAATTTTGCTAACAGTCAGACGGTTGCTGGGGCATGATGAAGAGGATTGCTAATACACAGTGAATACTATCATGTTCTGCCCAACATTTTCCATGTAGAAATTCAGTCACTGTTTACAGAAGTTATTTTTTTAAACAAATGTTCATTATACCCATTTTCAGGGGAGTCAATAGAGTCTTAGAGAAATTAAGCCAGTCTGAGGTCAGTCCCACTGCTGATAAATGATAGAATGAGATTCAGTCTCCCTCAAAGCCAATAACGATAGCCCCTGAGCCACTAAGCTCCTGTTTCCCTTCACAAATCCCTACATAATGTCCTTTAAAAGTACTTCCTTTGGTCATTCATTAAATTTATGTTCATCCAACTCAGTTGTTTCATTGGTTACTAACTTTTATGACATACTTCTGTTTATCACTGACAATATGCTTGTCCTACAGAGTCTCGGTAGTTAAATCCACATGTTACTCTCTCTGTCTCTCTGGTCTTTTATTAGAATGTGCACATTGCACAGCCAGTTCCCTGTGCGGTTGTTTGTTTCTCAGTCCAGCTGTAGATTAATTATAATGCCCATGCCTACATTCTTATGGGTGCTGTACTCAGATCATTTTAAGTCCATTATTGACATAATTTTCCCCTTTTTATAACAAATCTCTTAGTTTAGAATGCCTGAGTTCTTATACAAGATCAGAAGTTAATTTTATAGCATGGAGTTGAAGGAAATATATGGAAGTTGACATAATTAATGGAAGCCAAACAAAACGTTATTTTTTCCTGGCACACATTGATATATTTTAGGAAATCAATGAATCTACTTAAAAGCAAAATAACATTAGCATTGCCACACAATTCCTGGAGTAAATTCGCTGATCTATTTAGGAAGCTCCAAGAATTTAGCGCTTTATGAAGGGATCTGCTTAGCTGCTACCTTTTTATTTTTCAGTTTTATACAAATTTGAACTCAGGGCATTCAGCTTGCTAGACTCTCTCATTTGGACCAGCTAGTGGCCCTATTTGCCTTGGTTGTTCTTGAGTTAGTCTCACTTTTTGACTGGGCTGGGCTGGACTATGATCCCCTTTTTAATACTTCCCACCATAGCTTGGATGACAGATAGGCACCACCATATCCAGTTATGTTTGTTGAGATGTCATCAACCTGTGCCCAGGCTATTCTAGGACTGCAATCCTGCAGATCTCTGTCTCCTAAGTAGCTAGAAATGCAAACTTGAGACACTGTGCCTGGCTCAGACATTCAGTTTTGCCTATGATCTTCATAGTGCCTTCTGGATATTAAGTCCTCTTCCAAACATGGTTTAAATAGAATTTTAACCTTTCCTAGCTGGATGGCAAGAATGTGAAGAACTTTTGTTTAATACTCAAATCGTACAAATGTTTGTATTTACCTATACATATAATGATTAGGAATCAAAGACCTTCTTTACTGTTTCAACAGATCATGTAGATGTAGTGCCTTGAAGATACTGCTTGAAGATACAGGCTGGTGTTTTTTTTTTGGATCATAAACATTTCCTTTATTACTTAAATTGATCACATTAATATCCTTTTAGATCTGGGAGGATGGTTTTACATTTTATCTTTTTTTTCCTTATTTATTGTCAAAAAGATGTACAGAGAGGTTACAGTTTCATAGGTTAGGCCTTGGTTACATTTCTTGTACTGTTTGTTACCTCCTCCCTCATTCCCCCCACCCCCCTTCCCCTCTCTCTCTCCCCCTAGGAGTTGTTCAGTTGATTTACACCAAATGGTTTTTCAAGTATTGCTTTTGGAGTTGTCTTTTTATCCTTTGTCTCTCAATTTTGATATGCCCTTTCACTTCCCTAGTTCTAATATCAGTATATACAGTTTCCAGTGTACTCAGATAAGGTACAGTGATAGTGGGGGTACAACCACAGGAAGGGGATACAAGAGGATCATCAACAATAGAAGCTACAGTTTCACATGGCATATTGAAAGTAATTACAACAGTGATATAACAGGTGTTTCCATAACATGGAATTCATTTCATTTAAAATCATCTTAGAATTCCAACTTATTTGTTTGTACCTTTTAATTGCTAAAAAACTATTTGAGTTACTGATTAAAGTGCTGATTTATGAGACCTAAAATTAATTAATGTACTAATTGTGACCTATTTGAATTTAGTTCTTTTAAACTAGTTTAACCCTTGGATTTAAAAGTCCAATATGAGATTCTGCCTTGATATTTAAAGTCCAACACTTTATGAAGGCTTCTTATCTGGTGAGGACTTCAAATGGCCTCCAACAAGTCCCTCTTCCCAACCTGCTCCTGTGGATAAGGTCCACCAGCCCAACACTGCTATTATCAACAAACCAAATGGAGCCCCAGGGTAGCAGGTTTAAGTTACTTGTCAGCCCAGAGAACTATTCAGGCAAGCCAATCACAACTTCCCTACAGGAACTAGAAGGCCCCTCTTCCTTTTGATATAAAATATGCCTCTCCTAGGCCTTGGTTACTCAGTTCATTCATTTGTGCAAGCTCTATAGCACACTGTGCCCTTCTACCCAGAGTGTGAGTGATGTAACTAATGAACTTATGGCCTCCTCAGTTGGGTGTGTGCTTGGCTTCTCTGTAAGTGAAAGGAATGGATCCCTCCTTTTCAGCGGAGTGAATGAAAATAATTAGAATGCAATGTCATTTGTTAAAATGTTTTAATTTTTATATTCAGAATCTTCCATTTCTCTGAATATAGGTGAGACAGTCATGGCAGAAGAAGTTAGTTTTGAGAGAAGATACTTAGCTAATCAATTCTCCGAGGCAAGCTAGCCAACATCTAGATGGGGTGAACAACCATTCAGGTAAACAGCAGGGGTCCAGAGGACACTGGGTATGGTGAATGTGGAGAAGAATCACATGCCATTTTGATGATACAGCTGACACAGAATGAATTCTTCAAGTCTTACTCTACCACTGCTGCCTCAAGGGAAGTGTTTGTTATATAAAATATTACTTTAGAATTATGTGAAATAGAAGGTGACACAGTTGAAAGAATGAAACATATTTCAAAACTCACTCAAAACTGGATAGAAGTATACACACACATATGAGCACACACACACACACACACATTCACCTAAAAGTAGTATAATTAAGCCCTTTAAACTGTTAAGGGGAAGGGGGAAGGGTTTAAAAAGTGTAATACAGAGGGGATGAGTTTAATCAAACTACGTTATATGTATGTGTGTAAATATCACAGTGAAAACCCTCTGTAGAGTTAATATAAACTAAAATTAATTTAATCAAACTGTAACCTCTCTGTACATCAGTTTTATAATAAAAAAGAAAATAAATAAAATAAAATAATCCTATATTAAAATAAAATAAAATAAAATTAATTTAATCAATGTAAGCTAAAATTAACTTAATTAATTTAAATTATAAAATTTAAAGTTACTGGGAAAAAATATCTAAGTCGAAAAGTCACCCATAATCTGACTAAAATGATAATAAAACAAGTTCAATCCTTCTTTAGAATTTAATAAAAAGCCTTCCTATTATGTTTAGAAATCTCATAAATGTAATTATATGTACATATATACATATTTTTTTTCTTTTACAAAATAGGATCATTCAATGCACCTGACTCTGTAAGTTGTTTTATTTTTTCAACAATATATCATGGTCACATTTTTAGGTTAGTACACATTTGTGTGTATTTGTGTGTGTGTGTGTATACTAGGGTTTGAACTTAGGGCCTGGGCACAGTCCCTTGGATTTTTCTCTCAAGGCTGTTGCTCTACCACTTGAACCATAGCTCCATTTCTGGCTTTTTGGTGGTTACATAGAGATAAGAGTTTCATGCACTTTCTTGCCTGGGCTAGTTTTGAACTTCAATCAGCAGATCTAAGCCTCCTGAGTAGCTAAAATTACAAGTGCCCAGCTATAGCTCATTTTCTACAGTTTCACTAGTACTCTGGTAAAATATAATTTATTCATTTCCTGACTACAATGGGACAGGCAGCTTATTCTCAGTAGTTTGCTCCTATAAAATCAAGTGCACAGGCATTAAAATCAAATCAAAGTTTGGGTCCTAGATCTGCCACTTATTATGTATCTTATCTTAGATGATTTACTTTATTTCTGATCCTTATTTTTATTTCAGATATAAAATGGAAAACAGGATGACTCCAGGGTTATTGTGAGAATAAAATAAATTGAATGCATATATAAACAATGTATTCTATGTTATCCCTAGTAAGAGACATAGTTTATAAATCTAAGAATTATGATTAAATATATACAATATCTTTTTAAGGAGTTGAGACTTGCCATAAGTTCAGACATGTATACAACACATAGTAATAAACTTATTTAAATCTAAAAATTGATTTTTCTGTAAAGTGGAAATTTGTATTTCTATTATAAACAATAAATTGGAGACTAATCACACTTTAATAATGAGTATAAAATTCAATCAAGTATTACATATATTCAGTGTTAGTCAAAGTCTAGTCAGACAGAAGCCATACTGGTAATCTGAATAAGAACACAGAAGTCAAACTGGCAATTAAGAAAAAAATATATATAAGGGAGTCTTCATGAATGAAAGTAATTACAAAGCATAAAAAGAAGTAAAACATCATGAGAAACACACAGCAACTGCAGGGAGAACCTGTAAGACTGAGGGAGAGAAAGCAAGGGAAAAACTGAGGAAGCGAAAGAGCCGTGGCCCTCCATGCTGAGATTCTGAACTGGAGTACATCTTTGTGGAAGGTGGAAAGGTTTTTTGGCTTTCCTTGGGGTAGAATTTATCCGGGGTACACCACCAAATGCTGTGTCAGTGAACTGCATTTGTCCAAATCAGCTGATCACCGGGGAATTTAGGCTTGTTGAAGAGTTGACTGACACTGGGTGCAGGGCACAAAGAAAGAAAAATGTACTTAGGAACCTGGAAGAGAAGCCCTTTGCTTTGCTATGCCTTTGCCTCATTCCTCTAGTGTCCTCCATTGATGACACTGCACCACCTGGCAAAGGAGAAATATTTACTTGACCTAGCTATGAAAACAAAGTAATAAAAGGGTAGATTTGGAGATGAGAGTCAATACAGACAACTTGTACACACCTTTCTACTTGTAATCTAAAACCATTGTATACAGTCCCAATAGTAATCACCGTATCAGGAAAGACCAACATACAGAACTTAGTTTCTGTTGTTGTTGTTGTTGTTATTCTTGTTGAAGTTTTATCTTATAAGAATTATACACATCAATACACAATGGAATTTTATGCCTCTATCAGAAAGAATGACATTGCCCCATTTGTAAGGAAATGGAAGGACTTGGAAAAAATTATACTAAGTGAAGTGAGCCAGACCCAAAGAAACATGGACTCTATGGTCTCCCTTATTGGGAATAATTAGCACAGGATTAGGTAAACCACAGCAGAGGATCACAAGAGCCCAATAGCTATACCCTTATGATCACATAAGATGATGCTAAGTGAAATGAACTCCATTATATGGAAATGATTGTTATATCACAGTTTTTACTACTTTCAACATCCCATGTGTAAAAGAATTATACACATCAAATCAATAGGGTACAGGTAATATGTCAACATGTACATAAAGCCTGCAATGATCATATCAAGGAGACTGGCATTTTCTTCTCATTCTTTTCCTATATTTTTATTATTTGAGCTCCTGTGCTCTAAATGTTTATGAAATATGACAGTGGATAGTGTTTATATTCTAGATTTAACTCCATTAATTTAAGAAACCATGACAGTTGTCGATAGTCAACATTTTCGTTACTGATTCAGAATTGTTCCCTATGACATCCATTTTGGCTTTGGTCATTAACATTATGAAGGAGTAAGTTAAATTACTCCTTGGTTCTCTCAGAGTAACACTGCCAAATTGTTCAGATACCTTACTAAAACTTCATCTTATTTCACATTAAAGGATGGTAACTTTTTGCCTTGAGTTTGAATGTACTATAACAATCGTACTGGATTTGAACAAATTATGAGAAATGTCACATTTGCATGGTGATAATACTAGGCTGGAATTATTGAAATTGCAATGTTAACCATACATTTTTAAAACAGTTTCACCAGGTGAACAGTTCACAACTCAGATTTTCTAAAATCTGTTAAAGAAATGACAATTCTCTTTTCTACTTATGCCAAGTGTGCTTATAATTCTATTATTTAGAAGCTAGGATCAATGATGAGAGTTTGCCAGTGTGCCTGGGTCATAAAGAATTCCATTGGCAATCATACCACTCACCCTTGCACACTGTGTGAGCCCCTCCTTTGCAGTATGAATCTGAGGAACTGAAGCGTAATATACAAAGCTTTCTAAGACAGACCTAGTTTGTATCCTAGACTCATATGCCATCCTTTTTCACTTTCTGGACTACTCCAGATACTTTAATCGTTCTATTTCTAATTGGTTTCTATGCATATCTGCAGACTAAAACGTTCACAATTACTTTCTCACTTAAATGGCCATTATATATCCTTCAACAGGGCCCATGTTTTCTAAGAAGCATTGTGCTACCTCCTCAACTGGTCTGCATTTTTGCTTCCTACCCCATCATTATGCTATGCAATCCAGGCCTGGTAGCCCATTCCTGTAACCCCACATTTGAGATTGGAAAACAGGAATATCGTGTGTTCAAAGCCAACTTGGGCTACATAATGAGACCCCATCTCAAAAAACAAGCAACCAAAAAATCCAAGGAAAAATGCTTAGCAAGATTCATAGCATTAAGCATTCATTTGTGGAAGATTCTACATTGGAAAGAACATATTAATTGTATCTCTAATGTTCAATACATGCCAAATTGTTACAGTGTGATTGTCCCTATATTTTCTACTTTATACAACTTTAAAAAGGGGCTTTGTTATGCATTATTTGTATTTATGTCCTGAAATTCTGTGTTTTCAGGTGTTTGATCTGATGTTATCCAATCAGAATGTCTCATGTTTTATTTTGGGATGGATTATGGACTCCTTAGCCAAAATCTCAGCCTTTTGTGGATTTAAGTGTTAATCGCACTATAATATCCAAGTGTCATTTTGGTCTGGAAATGCTTCACTTCAGCCATAAATGAATATCGTCAAAGGTGATTACCTGTGTCACTGTAATAAATGAGGCCTTTCTCCCTGCCTGCCCTTGCAAAACTCTGTACCTAGAAGAAACATTGGTTTATAAAAGAATGAAAAGTTAAAGGGGGCAATCTGGTGGAGAAAATCCAACGTGGTGTTCAAGGCATGCTTTATAAGTTGAGTTTGAGGTTCAACAGCTTGGCATTTCTAATAGTATTTAGCTACCTAAAAATTGAATTAGACCCAAGGGCCTTTTCCTTAATGACCCAGAAATTTCTTGGGTGAGAAAAGGAAAGAGATGGAGAAAGAGAAATAGGAATCTGTTCACAGAATTTCCCAGACTGAATATAATCCAGAATGACTACCCTGTATACTATAGCAGAATATATAAATATATATTTTTTATTGTCAAACTGAATTACAGAGAGGTTACAGTTTCATACATTAGGCATTGGATACATTTCTTGTAATGTTTCTTACCTCCTCCCTCATTCCCCCTCCCCCCTCCCCCTCTCCTTTTCCCCCCATGAGTTAGTTGTTCAGTTGATTTACACCAAACTGTTTTGCAAGTATTGCTTTTGTAGTCATTTCTCTTTTTTGCACTGTGTCTCTCGATTTTTGTATTCCCTTTCAGTTTCCTAGTTCTAATTCCAGTATACACGGTTGCCAATGTACTCAGCTAATATACAGAGATAGTGCAGGTACAACCACAGGAAGGGGATAAAAAAGGGTCATCAATAATAAAAGCTACGGTTTCACATCACATGTTGAAAGTAATTACAACAGTGATATAACAGTCGTTTCCATAACATAGAGTTCATTTCACTTAGCATCATCTTATGTGTTCATAAGGGTATAGATATTGGGCTCTTGTGGTTTTCTGCTGTGACTAGCCTAAACCTGTACTAATTATTCCCTATGAGGGAGACCATAGAGTCCATGTTTCTTTGGGTCTGGCTCACTTCACGTAGTATAATTTTTTCCAAGTCCTTCCATTTCCTTATGAATGGGGCAATGTCATTCTTTCTGATAAAGGCATAAAATTTAATTGTGTATATGTACCACATTTTCCTGATCCATTCGTCTACTGAGGGGCATCTGGGTTGGTTCCATATTCTAGCTATGACAAATTGTGCTGCAATGAACATTGTTGTGCTGGTGGCTTTAGTGGGTTCTTGTTTGTGGTCTTTTGGGTAGATGCCCAAAAGTGGGGCTGCTGGGTCATAGGGTAGCTCTATGTTTAGCCTTCTGAGGAATCTCCATACCGCTTTCCATAGTGGCTGAACCAGTTTACATTCGCACCAACAATGAAGTAGGGTTCCCTTTTGGCCACATCCCCTCTGCAGAATATATTTTTTTCCTTGTCCAAAGTCTGTTGAAAAGTGATAGAATGGAGTGCTGAAACAATTTAATTGTAATGCATTCACAGGAAACATATGAGTTAATTTTATAGCTGGAATAAACTTTCAAATTTTCTTAGGGCAAAACAAATGGGCATTTTTAGCCTTGCACTGACAGATCAGTAAGGAAATGGGCATGACAGTGTAAGGGGGAAATAATTTTTTCATGGAGGACAAAAAGAGGAAAATCACTGTAATGTGACAGCACTACAGGTAGCTGGGAGAATCTGTGCCTTGATCCTGATGTAGGATCTGAACAGGCATCACAGGAATATGACTCTTCTGTGAAATACTTTCTATGTTTTGCCTATTGATACCTAGTGTTGTATCGCTACAGTCATTTAGAGGTCTAATATTTCATAGTCTTGGACACTTATCATTTCTAGGTATCAGTATTTATGCATACAATATAGAAATATTAATGTCATCCCTAACTTTAACCTCTCAGGGCATGAATATGAAGAACATAAAATAATAAATGAACCAAAGATTCAAAAATCATAAGATGACCTAAAAATGGCTCATATAAGCTTCTGCTTTCACTAAGTCTAAATTTGTGCCTGTTCCTAGTGTTCCCATACAATACAGCACTAAAATCTGATATTCAAATGACATATGATGCGTGTATTTTCCTTGGAAAGGAAGATTACTAACACATAATGTCACGTTTTTCATGTTGATGAGTATCTACACATATTTTTCTTCTGGTACATTAGGGAGAGGATAAGTGGACGATACATATCAGTGCATGAACATAATGAAGTACAATATTTCTGCTGGCAAACAATTCACAGATGACAATTCCTATTGCCATTGCAGTGTCTCTAAAATCACTCTGAGACACTGAACAAAAATATGAAAAAAGGTTTCTTTTTTAAAAAGAAATCTTTCTTAGGCAAAGAAAAGAAAGAGAAAGAGGAAGAGGAAAGAAAAGAGAGAAGAACAGGAAGAAAGAGAGAGAGAAGGAAATAGACAAGACACACAGACACACACATACACACACACATGCAGAAGACAGGCAAGGGCACAAAAGGGAGAGAGAATGGAAGAATGGACACAGGGAAAGAGGGAGGCAAGGACAAGACTCCTTTTCATGACACTGTAGAGGTAAATAGGAATGCACACCAATAATGTTCAGGGAGAATGCCAGGAAAGCAGATGGAACACCTTCTAAAACCAGAGTGAGAAACAAAAAGGGCAGGTTGAGGCCCTTGGATCATTTGGCACACCATAGGAAAGACACATGGGTGGTCTGCCTGTACTGATGAGTTTGTATGGCCCCCAAATTATGTTACAACATCCAACTGGCCCTTGTCAGAAAAATAAGTTTCCCTGTCTCTGTTCCAAAATAGGCTTCAAAAATCACACACACTGATCTCATGTTTTTATATGGAAGGTCTGAAAAATACCTGTGACTTCTATTAGTTTTGGAAATCAGCTAAGGACATTTAAAATTGTCCTGCAGATTAATAAAAATCATCCCAGTAATGACTGGATTTGAGCTTTTTATGTGAACTGGATGGTGTCAATATTTACATTATCTGAATAACTAGTTTTCATAATTAGCTGTCTCTCCAACAAAGTAAGCTAGCCATTATTGGACCATGAGGATGACTAGCCTTAAGAACAGAGTCATTTCTAGAAGATATCAGGCAGGGAGATGGAAAGACAAGCCCTTAATGATATCAAACCTACAGTTATGTAACATGGGCATAGAATTTGTCTTAGGCCTTCTTGATATGAAGTATTTCATGACTGATCACTTTGTTTTGTCTCTACTGTTACATATGAATATGCTACAGGCACAAAGCCAAAGTAATGGACTTAGAAGGAGTTATTTGTAGAGAATATTTCAGCAGAAATGTGATTGAACATGATATACCAAAAGATCTGGGGATACAGATCCCACCCTACTCTTTATTAATGATGTGGTTTCGTACCCATCACAATCTCCCCCATTGATTACATTTAAAAAACAATAGCTTATTGAATAAAACTCAATATATTCAAGAACAATATTTTTTAGAAATTAGTTTTACTTTCAACGTTTAAATACTAATGGGTTATTCAAACACATTCTCTGTGTTATAATACATATGGCTCCAATTCTCTTGTTAAATTTAGTTGACTAACAGTTCTATTTATAATAATCATTTTCCCCTTGTTTAAAATGATTTTGAACAATATAGTACTAACTGTACTCAACTGCTATCGTAAATATACTTGTATCCATTAATTATCAAAGGAATTCTAAAGGTTTACATGAATCCATGTGGCATTGCATTGTAAAACTGATACAGAAAAGTGATTATATGTATATATAAAGCTTGAAATATATATTTTTAAAAGCTGCTTTGTTTCCTGTAGATATTTTTTAGAAAGTAAAGATGTTAAGTGCTATCATCTGGATAATCTTGTCCCCCTTAAACTCATGTTTAAAACATAATCACTAAGGCAGTGGTATGAGAAGATGAGGTTTGGGGAAGTGACTAGCTCACTGCAGAGTGCCCAGGGGAATGGAAATGGGTTATAGGAAAAGCCCTAGAGAGCTGTGGTAGCCCATGCACCCTATGAAGATGTAACATGAAAACACTACCTGTGAATCAGGAAATGGACACTAGATTTTGAATCTGCCAGAGCCTTGATCTTTGAATTTCTCACCTTCAGAACTAGGAGAAATAAATTTCTGCTGAGTATAAACTACCTACTATGTAGTACTTTCGCTATAACCTTCCAAATGGACCAAGACAGTAAATGCACATGGAAAAAAATAATCCTGAAACTGAACCAGGACATAATATGCTGTTTAAGATGTAATATTCGAAAAGTTTATACTAAAATTTTAACATGGAGAGTTGTGCCAACATGACATCCAAGTGTGAAATATGTGCATTTAACAACATGATGATTTTACATAAATAAATGGACTAAAGCATTTATTTCACAGCAACAGCCACAGGCCCTCATACATACTAATGTAATCAGATGTGATCCTTTTTATTGGAAAAAATTAAACACAACTGGAAAGTAAACAAAGATTTCCATGACAGTCATCACAAAATCACCTTCAGGACATAAGAAAATAAAAAACTCTTCATTTATAAAAACCACGGTTTCCTGGCCATTTTGATGGGCTGCTTTTTGATTTTTTTCATTATGAAAAATGACAGCCAATGATTGGCTCTTCCACTGGGTCAGTGAAAGTGAAATGGATTTGCCTCAAGGAATGCTTGTCAAATTTTTAGAGATAAATTACGAAGTCTATCTAAAGAATCACCTTTGTAAAAATGGATAATATATAACAATAAGTAATCAATATTAGGATTCAATTAATTCCACTAAAATCATTCACTGTGTGACTCAAAACTTGACCCCTACTCTGGGGCAATTAATAACAATAAAGTTATCTCTCTCTCTCTCTCTCTCTCTTTCTTTCCCCATATGTGTGTATGCATACATACATACATACACACACACACATATATAGTTACTATGTATATTCTTCCTTGTTTCCTCTTTCTATTTTTCCTTTTTTTCCTCAATGACTTTTAGAATGTCAGTGGTAGAAAATTCAGAGTAAAGTTTAATGGCTTTGCATTCCATATGTGAACTTAACAGAACCAGGGCTTAGAAAGGATAAAAGCCACCATTTATTGATACTTACTATGTGGAAAGGACTTGACACTCATGATTGAATATAATCCTTGTGAAAGCCTGTGATATTGGAGTCATTATCCTAGTATTACAGATGAAGAAAATCAGGTTAAATAACTAATTCAAGATCACACAGTCTGTAGACAGGAAGAAGAGATTCAAACACATATCTATATGACCTTAAAGTTCACGGTCATATTCATTAGTCTGTTCAGGGTTGGAAATACTGAGATCTGTTTTTTCCAGTATACTGAAACTATGCACACGTCTGCATTTCAGAGGCGTGAGCTTAGAAACAATCTCTGTCACTTAGTACTAAACTTAGCATTGCTCACCATGTTTTGACACAGAAGTAAAATTCTAGGTATAACTTCAAATCTTGTTAGCTTATGTTCAAGGTACAAACTAGAACCTTCCCAGAGATACCCAGATGCCTTGTTCTCATTAAGTACATTCTTGCCAAGCCCATGGTCAAAGGAAATTATTCATGTGCAATATTCTATCTATGCCCACCCACCCTTCTTTTTTTTGGTGCTGGTCCTGGGACTTGAACTCAGAGCCTAGACACTATCCCTGAGCTTCTTTTGTTCGAGGCTAGCACTCTTACCACTTGAGCCACAGCTCCACTTCTGGCTTTGTTTGGTGGTTAATTGGAGTCTCACAGACTTTATTGCCTGGACTGGCTTTGAACCATGATCCTCATATCTCAGCTTCCTGAGTAGCTAGGATTACAGTCATGAGTTACTGGTTCCCAGCTCCTATTTGGTTAAATTATATGTTGAATGACAGGCTCAGTAACTTATTTTCTGTCAAATTTGTGTTACAATTTTGGATTCAATCATTGCAGACACTTAAGTTTGACTAGAGAAAGATTTCTCTGGCCTGCTAACTTTTTAGGTCTTGTCCTAAGCAGAGATGTAGTGTTCCCAAGAATTGAAATTGAAAAGAAAGAAAAAGAAGGGATATAAACTCAAAGCCTTTTCTCATTGATTGCATTATTCAATAATAACAACAAGATCATCAATAGTAATAGCATTTGTGGCAACCTCATTATAGGCAAGGCACTGTGCTCAGTATTTTGATAAATTGGCCCCCTGCTTTATAGATGGGAGCAAAGTTTATAGAATTGTCTAGACTTGTGCTGAAACTCATGAGCTAATAGATCCAGAGAAGACATCCAAATGTTCCAACCCCAGTGGCTAGAGTCAACCAGTGCATCATTTGGGAGAGAATTATAAATATCATGCCAAATGTCATTTGAATTCTGTTTCTACTACAGTGTCTCTCTCTGCTATCATTATCTCATTTGCTTGCAACCCTTTCAAGTAGGGCCAACCATTCACCTCTAGTAGACAAGGGTGCTGAGGATCATGTGACTAAATGTCACTGACATTAAACGCCTCTGGACATCCGATTCGCAATGGAAAGAAAAATCTCTTTTTGAGACTAACCTCTATTTCTTTTTGGTACTTTCTCCTGAAAAAAATTAAATGCACATATTCCACTCATACAAGGAATATTATTTCAGATACATTTTAATAAAGCTATACATTGTAATTATGGAAATGAGATTGTCATCAACTTTAATCATGCTAAAATGTTCATCTTTTTTATGTAAGAAAAAGGAGGAATAAATACTCATTAACACTAAAGGCCTCAAGAACTTAAATTAAATTTTACTTTGAGATAGAAAATTAGTATGAAAAGAAACCTGCATTAGTTGTCCCTGTCTCCTTTTCCCACCCACCTCTATTAAAAAAATAATTTATACAGGTCATCATCTTTAAAGCCAAAAGTGATTTTGAGGGAAATTCCAATCAGTTACCCTTCAGAGATTTTTTTAAAAGCATCAAGCCATATGAGGTCTGTAACTAAGTGTGGTCTCTCCTCTTTTACTAGAGTTACCATCTCTGTTTCTGTCTCTGTCACTCTTTCTCTGTCTCTCTTCCTCTTGAATCCTCAGGGGGTTGAGTAGGACAGGACAGTTGCAGGAAAAGTTGCCTATGTTTTTGGTATTAATTTATTTGCATTTTTGTGTGGGATTGGCAGAAATAGTAATTTGTAAAAATGCACATGACTAGCAGCACCAACTTTGTCAGCCCAGTGAGGACCTTTCACTGATTGTTACTATATCCAGGATCCCATAAAGACACTGTCACCATGGTTAGCAGGAAAAGCAATATCAATCATAATAAACTCACATTAATGATAACATTTAACACTCAAGTTTTTTTAATAAGGACCAGAGACAATGTTAAAGCCTTTATATCTACTTTTTTATCCTCACAAGCCCAAGATGTAAGGATTATTATCATTATCATTAATAGCTTAAAGATATTGATACGTAAAATCTAAAAAGTCCAACTCATCGAAGCAGAGAACAGATTGGTAGTTACTGAGGTGGGGAGTGGGTAGAAATAGCAATAGAGAGAGAAGATACTAGTCCTTAGAGAGAAAGTTTCAAGTTCTCCTGTTTCATTACTCAGCAATTGATTGCTTACTAATATTGTATACTTCAAAGAAAGAATTTACCAGGTGCCTGTGGCTCATGCCTGTAATCCTAGCTACTCAAGATGTTGAGATCTGAGGATCAGGGTTCCAAGCCAGCCTAGGCAGGAAAGTCCATTGAGAATCTTACCTCCCAATTAACTACCAGAAAACTAGAGGTAAAATTGTGGCTCAAAGTGGTAGAGCACTAGCCTTGAAAGAGCTCAGGGACAGCATCCAGGCCCTGAATTCAAGCCCCACGATTTGCATAGAGGACAGAAGAGAGAAGAGAGAGGAGGGAGAGAGTGTGTTTTAAATTTGTCATTACAAGAAATGGTATTTGAAGTACTAGGTATGCTAATTAGTTTCATTTGACCATTCCAAAATGCATAGAAAGTATACAATCCTAATACTGTGTCCCATAAATTAGAAGATGTTACCTATGATATAATTATACTTCAGTAAATCCACTATAAGTTAGAGATAACACCATCACAAATTGAAAATGCATTCAATATGACTAACATTGCACAACATTACAGTTTACAATAGCACAGCACTCACTGTGTTACCCTCTTGATTACATGTGCCTGCTCACTGCCTTAGGTATGAAACTGTAACCCCCTCTGTACATCACTTTAACAATAAAGAAGAAAGAATGTCCAACTATGCTGTCTACTGAAGTACATTGCTTCAAATCTACACTATGAAACCATCATAGCAGATCATTCCTGCCAAACCATCATAATTCAGATACATCCTTAGACAGGTACTTGCCAGTTAAAGAGAAAACTAAGAAACAGTGGAAAAATAATCAACAAACACAATAAGTGGGTGATTTTAGTGACCAGTTGCAAAATAAGTATTCAAAAATCAATAGAAATTTTGAGTAAAGGAGGAAAAGAAGGAATGAAATCCCTATTGATGCACATTCACAAAAAGAATATTTCTCAATTTAAATAATGATTAGTATTTATCTTTTGTATCAATTGTTTATTATGGTCATTAAACTCCTAAAACACTTATGTTTGACCATAATCAATTAGATAATTCTTATTCTCAAACCAGGAGTTTCAGAAAAATTAAAATTACAGAAGGCAAAGCCATTTCCTAGCAATCCACTGGCTGTGTGTCACCTAGTCAGGGGGCTGTCTCCCTAGGTGCCATATTCTTGGATTTCCTAATGGATCCCCCATGGGGTCCCATCTGTTAGCAAGGCATGATGGGAAGACCAGGCTCTTTGCTCTCCAAATGGCTGTGTTTAGACCAGAACGCCCCATGTGTCTCCACAAGAGAGCAAATCCAGTTGGTGAAAACATGCCAGTGGATGAGGGAGGAAGAAAATTGGGGGCAGTCTGACATGAGGAACAGCATGAGCATAAGTAGACATATGTGACTCCACCAGGTGGAAGGCAATGGAAATCATTTCAACATGAAAGTAAAAACAATTCCCTGTGATTTGCCACCTTCTCTCCTCTCCTCCTGTCCTTGAATAAAATGAAGGTGTTCCAAAATCTAAGGCTGTGGTGGCACCTGAGGGGGTTTGTCCTGTTTTTTGCTTCTTTTAAATATCAATAATTAACCACTTTGTCCCATTTACACCCGTATACTTGATGAGTGTGAAATGGAGGTGAGTACTTGTTACCCCAGGAGCTGACAGATTTGGGCCAAGTTCCAACACAGCCACATTATTGCTGTGCATACTTACACCGAAACAATAGTAAGCATTTTTCCTCCACTTTCACTTATTTGTAAAATAAAGATAATCATATTATTACCTCAGGAAGTTATTAGGGTTAAATATAATATTGTATGCAAAGTGCTTAACATTTTACAATAAATACTAATTATCTATTTGGGTAATTGCATCATAAAAATAATTCTTAGTAATCAAGTCTTTAAAAAATATTTCTCCTGACTGATATTACTTTCATTGTCTTTATAAATATCTAGAAAACCAATAAGAGTCAAAGTTATAAGGGATTTGGTGGATCATATTACTTAATTACTCAGGCCAAGTTTAAATGAAATTTTATCAAGGTTGTGCCTTATTTATCTTTATTTATTTACTTGAGTATCATTCTCTAGCCTCAGTTATTGATTTTGTTTTTAGCTAAATGTTCGGAAAGGTTTCTTTTGAGACTAAAAAGTGGCTGTCATCTACAGCCATACCAGCCTGGACGGACTGATCTCATTTAAAAAATGACAAAGCTCTACTATTTGTTGGTGTTCCATTATGTCAATAGAGAGAGAGAGAGAGAAAGAGAGAGAGACAGAGACAGAGATTACAGTGTTTAAGATTCTAAAGCAAAATGGTGACATTTATAATTCAATCACAATTTCAAACAAGCAGTAGGGCCAGGGAAAGCCATGAAGGTAGAAAAGTAGAAAATAACTTAGGCTTAGATTAACTCAACGAAAATTCTTAAGCAAGCCGGACACAATCAGACTATGTATTCCAATCAGGGTCTTTGCCTTAGAATTGCAGGTAAGTTAGCAAGAACATGGGATTCTCTGTTCACAGACAGTCAGAAGATGTAGGATTTGGGAAATCAAGGAGTATAGTAAAGTACTCTGAGAACAACATCGATTCTAAAGATTACCTCTTTCTGCATTTATAGGATACTATTTTTTCTCAGACTTTTACACTGCATTCTCACATTAGAAGGAAAATAGTCATTTTTAGCTTGAAATCAAGAATTTCATTCAGAGGACCTGGTTACAATCCTATTAAGAGGCAGGTCTGAGGCCTGGCCCAGGTGAAAACTGAAGACTCTATTTGAAAAACTACTAAAGTTAGAGGGGCATGGCTCAAGTGCCTGAGCCTTTGTCTAGCAAGAGTTAATCCCCAAGTTCAAATCCTAGTACTATGAGATACAGAAGGAGAGACAGAGAGGGAGAGAGAGAGAGAGAGATTTTGTTCCTGTCATAGTACTGAAGCCTATACTCAAGCTTAACCATTAATGAGCTGAAAGATTTCAGTAAGTTGTATCTGTTCTTGGGGCATCCATGTTGGCCTCTGTAGAAAAGAAAGCTAAATTAGATGAACTCAAAATTCCTGCTAGTTTCATGAGTCCCCATGAACACAATACATTTTCTTTATAAATGGGAAGGTGGCTGTTAAGTCATCTTTCAACTACTGTTTTGAACATTACACAAAATAACCCAAGCTCCTTTTATCTTTCCTTGCCAAGACTATTTTCTATTCCTTTAATCTTATTTTTTCCCTGATATTTTATGGACTTTCTTCAATCTTTCCACATAAAATTCTATACAGGAAATTTCTAACTGGGAAAAGGACCCCAGTAATATCAATAATGTTTCCAAAGTAAGGAGAGTTCTATTCTGTTTGTCACCATTGTGAATCCTGCTTGGATATTTGACAGTATTTTCTGTCTGTCATTTCCCTTCTTAGACAATTTATGTGGGTGCTGAAAATACATAATTTTTTTTAAATTAGATTTTATTTTCTGTAAAATTAAGTGCAAAAAATGTACAATTTTTACTAAACATTCACCGAATCGTCACATGAATCAACCACACAATGCTATCAAAAAATAGAACCTCGTCATTCTCATCCCAAGCGTGACCTACTTTCAGTCTGTTAAAAGTGTGTTCTTAGGGGCTGGTGGTGGCTTATACCTGTAATCCTAGCTACTCAGGAGGCTGAGATCTGAAAAACTAGAAGTGGTGTTGTAGCTCAAGTGATAAGAGTGCTAGCCTTGAGCAGAAAGAACTTAGGGAAAGCACCAGGCCTAAAGTTCAAGGCCCAGGACTGGCAAAAAAAAAAAAAAAGTGTTCCTTTCCTAATAAACTTTCCTATTACTTTTACTAGAAGAAGGAACCAGAACCTGCCATCCATCTTAGGATATCTCTAGGTTTCTTCCAAGTCACACTGATGGTCCCAGAAAGAATAATCATGCCAGTTTTTCCACTGTAGATTAAATACGCCACTTCCATAACTTCATATGCATAAAATCATAGACCATATGTGTTCTTCTGTATGGAAATATTACCTTTATTACTGAAACCTATATATGTGATCATATAAAATTTTGGATTCTCTGTTCAGTTCTATAGGTCTATATATTTATTATTTGGTCAGTGTCACAGAATCATGATACATGTGAGTTTATCATTGATCATGAAATTGTATAGGTGGCCATTCAAGTTGTAATATTCTTTATAAACTTTCTTTTTGTTCCTTGAGTTCCATTCCCTTACCAAATACATTTTAAAATACGCTTCTTTGTAACTACAAAGAAAATTCTAGCTGATATTGCTCTGAATCTATAGATACATTTTCAGTGAATAGACAATCTACTAATGCTTAGCCTAACTACTTGAGCTTCCAATATTTTTTTAAATTCTTGTAAGTTATCTCATGGCTTTTGGAACAATGGAGAAAGCCAAGATATAAAGTGGCTTTTGGAGAGGATAGAAACAAATCCAGAAGAACTGAGGATGTAGAAATCCAACTAAGAATGTAGAAATCAAAATAATCATCTCAATGAACAAATTAGAAATTCTCAAGACAAATTGATATAAAAATAAAACAAGCATACTAAGGAGGGTATCTGGGAAACATTACTGTATCAATCTTCAAATCAATGCAGTATAATACAGGAGACTTGTGAGGTAAGGCATCCGAGAACCAGTCAGAAGTAGTATTTATCTCATTTTATCTTTTAACTGTACTAAAGAGAAACCTTTACCTGGACCATGATTCTAAACAATGGCAATACTTCTGCAAGAATGGACACAGTGAGGGGGTCAAGTATAATAAGCACAAATCTGTTTACACTGAATCACTTTTTTCCAGAGTAGCTGAATGACTATGATTACCAACAAGTGCTACAGCTATGTAAGGAGGGAGTGTAGTTTCAAAATAAAAGATGAGTCAGAACTAGTGGTTCACACCTGTAATCCTAGCTATTCAGGAGGATGTGATCTGAGGATTGCAGTTTAAAGCCAGCTAGGACAAGGAAATTCTTGAGACTTGTATCTCCAATTAACCAGCAAAAAGTCAGAAGTGGAGCTGTGACTCAAGTGGCTGAGCACCAGCCTTGAGAGAAAAAGCCAAATAACAGTGTGAGGCCCTGAGTTCAAGCCCCAGCACCAGAATAAAAGAGAAATAGGAAGAAAGAGCCAGACAGACAGACAGGTAGAGGCAGAGACAGAGAAATTGTCAGAAACAGAGAGAGAGAGAGAGAGAGAGAGAGAGAGAGAGAGAGAGGCAGAGAGGCAGAGAGACAGAGAGACAGAGGGACAGAGACAGAGAGTGATGGAGACAGAGAGAGAGACAGAGACAGAGAGACAGAGAGAGGAAGAGACAGAGACAGAGACAGAGATAAAGATAATGGAAAAATACCCTTTTGCTTAGGCATCATAACAACATTGTAGGATTATCTCCATAATTATCCCAATTTTATCATAGTAAAATTGAAGTTAAAAAGGAGATAAAGAATGGTCAAAGTAAGGGAATCTAGGATTCACAACCAGGCAGTCTAATTTTCAGAGCCTGAATATCTGAATCAGAGTGGGTACAGTCAGTCATTGCCAAAGTACAAAGAACAAATGACACACTGATGTAAGATCTAGTTCGCTGTCAAGACAGAAACAAGTTTGCTCTAGCTTGGTAAGTTCTGTTAAGGAATTGTTTTTCTAGTATCATAATAGATATGTGTAGAAGAGACTTTTGTAGATGTCCTTATGATAAGCAGGGTGATATGAAAAGAATGGTCCAGAATGCCACAATAAAACTAACAATGGTACCACTGTTCTACTGTAGTTGAAAATTAAGATGGCATGTATGGCTAAAAGAAAATAAGTGGATGGATTTGAGAGCTATTTCACAGGAAATCTAAGGAAATAATTGAATGGGTAGGAAAGGTGATAAGGTGCACTTAGCTCAGTAAGAGAGTATTGGCTGAGAGATATTCCTCTATATGATTCTGTAAAGGAGAATCATTAGAAAGAAATCTAGAAACTCAGACAGGATAGTGCTCAGCTTGTTGTAGGGAACTAGGACTGAAGGGGTATGATAAAGTGGATAGACAGACCATTCATGCCTTCAATTCATTTCCTAGGTAAGTCTGTGCTACACATTTCTCATGAAATTGACAATATGGAATTCTATTATATGTACATATATATATATATGTATGCACACATAGAGTGAGCGAACGTTTTTCACTTTAATTATAGAACCTAATTTCAGATTTTAAAAAAATGGGTCATAGCATGGTGAAGAAGCCTTGAGAAAGAAGTTAGTTCTTCATTTATGAAAGCACTGGAATGATTTGAGAAATTTAGAGGAAACTATAAATATCATCTGGACACTAGAAAAAAGGAAAAACAAGGTGAGATTCTGGTTATATACAGTTCTATGGTTAATAATTGGCTAATAGACATGATATCTTGCAAAAATAAAACAAATGTCTTCACTGATCTAAATAAAATGGAATATGAATGATGCAAGATAGCTGTATGGAACTTCGTACTGAATTAATGAGCAGGAAGGAGAAAGATGCATTTCAAAGGAAAATGCAGTGTAGTGGGTTTTCAAAGGCCAAAAAATAGAACTTGGGATGCTTCACTTTTCTATCGTTTCAGATCTCCAAAGTAAAACAAGATATTTGAATCCCTTGTGTGAGTCTAGGCAGCTAGGATCATTGTAATAGATCGAAAGAACTATTGAACATTCCAGCATACCTTGCGGACAGCTGCTCTTACAAATAGATATGTGGATTTTAAAAGTTAACATTGTGTTAACTTTGGTAGAACTTTTGTTTTTAAGCTAACAGAAGATTAGAACTGTTGGAAATAATGAGGGAATGTATGAAGACACTATCTTTCTTCAAATATTACAATTGTAAGTACACATGGTGATTATTTCTAAAATACAACACTTTAAGAGCAAAAGGAATTCCCCCAAAGGGACAGATATAAAGCATGCTGGGCATTACAAGAGTGGTGTATGAAATCGGGACATCCATAAAATAGTTTCATGAGGTTTGTGAATTGATCATTGGATGGGAAATACAACAGGATGAAAGGAATCCAGACATAGAGAACAGCATAAGAAAGAATTAAAGGAAGGCAAGTGTAGAAGATGACAGAGAAATGGGTGGAGAGGTCCATTTGTACTGATATATGTAATAATTTGAGGTCAGAAAATCTTAAAATTTAGTGTATATGTCTTGGATATGTAGGGCTATCCAAGACAAAGGATAAAAACAGATTGCTTTGTGCTTATACAAAGAGCCTACTACACAACACACATCCTTGCTTTTCATCATCAGTTTAAATCTGTGGCTTTTTCTGACAGCTTTCCCAACTTGCTTTTCTTTCTTTTTCTTTTCTTTTCTTTTTTTTTTTTTTTTTGTTGGTTTTGAGACTTGAACTCTGGGCCTGGGCACTGTCCCTCAACTCTTAAGCTCAAGGCCAGTGCTCTACCACTTGAGCCACAGTGCCACTTCTGGTTTTCTAACTAGAGATAAGAGTCTCACAGACTTTCCTGCCCAGGCTGGCTTTGAACCACAGTCCTCAGATCTCAGCCTCCTGAGTAGCTAGGATTATAGGCTTGAGCCACTGGCACCTGGCATTTCCTGAGCTTTCTTTTACTTCAGTCTCCTCAGTTCTTACATAACTCTATACACTGAGGCTGATACCTGCTTCCTGTGAATGACTTGCTAGTGTTTGCATTTCACCAGAGGTTTGAAGTGAAAGAAAGACCAAGTGCCACTATTTTTTATCTGTTCATTCCCACAGATAAACAATCCTTGGCATATAGTCTTTACTTGGAAAATTTACTCAAAAATTTCTTTAGTCACTAAAAATTCCTGCAAATACTATTATAAGAAAGTGAAGTATCCAAGTAAATGAACCTGGAACAAGATGGGAAAGAAACTGAGCAAAAGCATGAAAAGGAAATCAAAGTCAAACCAGCAAGCAGGTTTCTCAAATAGGCAAAAGATTCTTCTAATATATACTTGCTCCCTTGCTACACTACCTGAAGTTCATTTTCCTCTGAGGATGCCTCATGTAAGACAGGGAATCTATTCCATACTTTCTCTTCCTTCCTTCTTTCCTTCTTTCCTTCTTTCCTTCCTTCCTTCCTTCCTTCCTTCCTTTCTTCCTTCCTCCCTCCCTTCCTCCCTCCCTTCCTCCCTCCCTTCCTCCCTCCCTCCCTCCCTCCCTCCTTCCCTTCCTCCCTCTCTCTTTCCTCCTTTCTTTCAGTGTTAGTCATGGGGTTTGAACTCAGGACCTGGGCACTGTCCCTGAGCTTTTGTGCTCAAGGCTAGCTCTCTACCAATTGAGCCATAGCTCCACATTCAGCTTTTTGTGATTAATTGAAGAAAAGAGACTTACAGACTTTCTTCTCAAGCTGGCTTTGAACCACAATCCGCAGTTCTCAGCCTCCTGACTAACTAGAATTATAGGCATGAGCCATGACCTAGCAAATGCTTTCTGTTGCTGAAAAATACTAAGTTGTGGGGTGATGCACATTGCTAACATACACAATTACTTTTATCTTTTCCTATTTTCCTGTAAAACCTCAGTAATTTATCAAATTACATGCCACATCAAAAGACCTTTGCTTTATTTTATCAGGTTTTCTGACCATCATAAAGTAAATAGTTTATATTCTTGCTAAAAGTTTTAATCTCAGTATTTATTCACCTTTTATTAAAGTACTTTGTTGGTAGAGTTTAAAATAAAAATGTACTTGATAAAGTCAATAGAAATCATTCATTTAATTATAGTATACTTAGGGTTTGTAATGGAAAAAGATAAAATCTATAACTAGGGTATTAAATTTTTAGTCAAAAATATTCTTAATATCATAGGATTAAATTATAGCGTTACCATTATTAGTCATGTTTATTCATGAGAGGTAATTTGATACCTTACAAAATAAGCCAATACATGGTGTAACCTCTTGCAGTCTAATTTTTCATGGATGAGCTCTTGCATACTTAATATCCTTAGAGGTTATATTTTAACATAGTCTAATTACCACTTTCCCTTTTATTTCTATTCAGTTTGACACAGCCACTTTGCCTAAAAATAATTTAATATTCTTATGAATGAGACAGTGTTAAAACTAGCTTATAACATCAATTGCCTTTATTTATGCCAATGACTCCAGTGAATTTAGCAAATGTCCTTTAGAGGGAAGTACAAACATACTCCTCACAATTTTATACAATTTATCAATAACTGTGAATATTTCTAGTTTGAACACTGTCCATCTCTACTATAGGCCACAGTCTGTAGTGTACTAATTAACTGGAGTAAGAAAAAATTGCCTCTTTTTATTATTCTGCTGAATCCTTACCCATAAAACGAAGGTATACTGCTGCTGCCTGACTGGTCTCATGAGCTTTGGGATAGACAAAAATATGTTTGATGAAATATGATGTGGCATTTATTCAGAGTGCAGTGCCTCTACTCAGATCTATAGGCAGGAAGCTATGGCATATAATAAGCTATAAGGACAAGTCCTGAAGGTTGATATTTAAAACTTAATCTTACTACTGACAAGCATGGGTAAGATCCCTTCAGTGAGTGATGATACTCTTTACTTCCAGATTCTAATTCCTATAACAGATTAATAATAATAAGTTGTCAAATCATGAGAGCAAAATCAGATAATCCATAAGAAATAAAACATTTCAAGTTGGCATACTATGTGGTAAAGATCTCAAATACCATTAGTTATTTACCATTATGTGTATTGGTAGAAATGTCATAGAGTTACATATTTCCTGTCATTTCAATGTTACCTTTGGCATAATTTAAAAGAACTTAATAAATGCCAATAATCTGTTGATTTTAAGAACCTTACTGAGACTTTCTACCAGGCCATCTTTAATAGATGAAGCATATATCTACAATATGTCCTGCTTCCTTAGGTTTTAGATCTAATCCTACTAACAGCAATTCATCAAATTACAAATAGTGATGTTATTACACTAATATAAATGAATATTAAGAAAAAGGGAACAATAGAATAAGCACCAAAGGAAAATATGATCATAATTACCACCTTTCATTCCATAGTGTAGTGATTTATTGGGGGTGGCAGAATGAAATCTATAAGGGATCCAAAACCACCAGAAATAAAGTATTCAAAAGATCATGTTTGTGAAACATTGAAAACTGTATAATGGACATTTATCATTTAATTCTCAGGATGTTCTTGCCAATGTATTTTC
Source organism: Perognathus longimembris pacificus (assembly GCF_023159225.1). Taxonomy (NCBI): domain Eukaryota; kingdom Metazoa; phylum Chordata; class Mammalia; order Rodentia; family Heteromyidae; genus Perognathus; species Perognathus longimembris. The sequence goes on from NC_063170.1 coordinate 18,662,519, forward strand.
CCTTGGCTGAGAGTAGATTCAGCCTCTGCAAATGGGAGCAATGTTTAGAAGGAGCCAGAATCATACTGATCAGTAGCTTTCATGTTTTGGTTTCTATCTATCGTTGCATACACTCTCAGTTAAATACAAAAATTAGGACCACTTTTACACAATGATCTCATTGAGCAAATGCAAGAGAGTGGTGTTGCAATCTTCAGTGTCTTCAGAAAGCAACCCTAATGATACAAATCAAAATATACATTTCATCTGCTCATAGCTGAGCTCTAATCTACTCATGGGCTGACTCTAATACTCATTCTAGGACTCTCAAATCTGATTGATGATGTCTTTAAACAATCTGGAAAAGGATAATCAACCTCCAAGCCCAACCTCAAGCCCAGCTGAATTTCAAGGCCTAAACACTTAATGTGCTTTGATATATACTTGCTGAAAGGCTTAAGAAATTCAGATTATTTATGTATGTATCATCATTCGAAGGCTGAAATTTAATTTTCACTACCTTGAAACATATCTGTCTGTGGAATACACTTCTGACTTTCCACTGACTTGTGGTAAGATGTCCTACAATCAGGTAATCATGGGGATTATCTCACATCATCATTGAATAAATTTCTGTCAACAATGTGGATGTGTGTTACTGTACTAATCACAGATCATATCTGATCACCAAAATATCCTTAATGATTCATGGAAGACATTACCATACTATTCAATTCAGGGACTAGGATTATGAAATACTTGTCATATATGTAATTGAGGTAGGCACAATAGAGAATTTTAGGCTTATTTTGTGGAGTTCAATTAAAGACAGCAGAATGTCACATATAAGGATATTATAATTGCAATTTCAAATTCTTCTACCTCTCTCTCAGCACATTCATTACATGGTAATTGAGAAATTCTGCCTATTGTATGTTTGTGCAACAACATATAATTTACCTTTCCAGAGAACATGCTAGATATTTGATATGTATAATTACCAAATTTTATTTTCCTTACAAGCTTATTATCTCTGGTTAGGAAAATCAGACAAATAAGTGGTCTAATTCTAACTTTCAGCTACCTGAAAGACAATTTGGAAAGAAAATTGTTTTTCACTGAGACATTAATGTTATCTGATGACAGGTTAGAAAAACGAGAATTACTCTATAGGGAACTAGAGATTGAAGTCTGCAGTTATCACAGCTCTTATTAGGTGCACAAGAGGGCTAATGAGTCCATTTCTGAGCTGCCTCATTTTCCCAAGGATGGTGAGACACTACAGTGCTAATAGCAGACATTTAAAAATGGCATAGATGGGCGCCAACATCGATTTGTGGGCTGCCCACTTTAGTGTGCACGTAACTTCCAGAATATTCCAGTCACACACAGAAAAATGGGCTCCCATTGATTGTTCATACAAAATGCTACTGGACACTCTGGAAGTCCCCACCTCTCAGCTGCTACAGAGAGCACTGGAGTTCATTCCTTATTCCTGAGTGATGGTGACAATGTTGGTACAATCCATTGTGTTCTTGATGATCTTCAAGAATTTTACAAACAGGTGAAATTGACCAAGACTCACAAAACAATGGTTGGATGAAAATAGAACTATAGTTATTGAATATTTCAATAATTCAGAATTCCCTATTCCTAAATATGGTTTTCTAAGCTCCAAAATTCCCACAACTACTATCATCGAGCATGCAATAATTTTCTTTGTCAAATTAAAAATCACCTAAACCTCCATTAGGCAAAAACAACAACAATTTGAAAAGTGTATCTTACCTGCTCAAAATACCTAGCAGCAAGTAACTAACTGAAAGCAGGTCAAAAGTAATGTAAGATACAGTGATAGTGCAGGTACAACCACAGGAAGCGGGTACAAGAGGATCATCAACAATAAAAGCTACAGTTTCACATGGCATGTTGAAAGTAATTACAACAGTGATATATCACTCGTTTCCATAGCATGGAGTTCATTTCACTTAGCATTATCTTATACATTCATAGGGCATAGCTATTAGGCTCTTGTGATCCTCTGCTGTATCTTATCTGAGTACATTGGAAATTGTATATACTGGTATTAGAACTAGGAAACTGAAAGGGAATACCAAAATTGAGAGACACAGGATAAAAAGACAAACGACTACAAAAGCAATACTGTTTGGTGTAAACCAACTGAACAACTCATGGGGGGAGAGGGGAAGGGGGAGGGAGGAAATGAGGGAGGAGGTAACAAACAGGACAAGAAATGTACCCAAGGCCTAACATATGAAACTGAAACCCCTCTGTACATCACTTTGACAATAAATAAGAAAAAAAATAAAATCATGAAAAAAATAATGTAGGGATTTCAAAGATAAAGAGGGGGTTTAGCTATTCAAGATAAGTTAACTAAGCTTCTGTAGTTAATTCAAGTGGTAAGAGTTGCTATTATGCTCATTTCTCTGCTTGGCTATCATCTGCCAGAGTCAATCTATGTTAGGTATTAATAGAAGGGAACTAGAATTGCCATGTTAAACAAATAGCTCACACAATCAAAGGGCTTGAATCTTCAGATTGAAAGTAATCTTATTTTTCTTATTAAGTATTAGGTATTTATTTTTTATCAAGTAGTTGCACAAAGGGGCTTCAAGCAAATCTTAGAGTAATATAGCTCAATACTACTTTGCCCCCATTTTGTTCTTTGGTGGTAGCGCAGTTAGAATACAGAGCCACAAGCTTGCTCAGCTTTCTTGCTTGGCTGACATTCTACCACTTGAACCATACCTCTAGCCCCATTTTGTGATGGTTATTTTGAGACTCTTGTTTCAAAAAATTTTTCTGCTCAGGATGGTTTTGGACTTCAATCTTCCAGATTTCAGTTTCCTTAATAGGAAAGATTATAGGTATGAACCTCCAGTGCCTGAATTTCAAAAAATATGTTTTCAGTGGGTTTCAGTTTTCTTTAGTATATTTCTAAAGGAAGGATACATATAAAGGAAGGATACATATGCTACTTTTATCTACTTTCAGTATTGCTGTTTTTGTTATTTCTATCATTATTATTCCTGTTATTATTAATTATTATTATATTTCTACCTTCTTACATTAATCTGAACCAGTTCCCTGTCATTTCAATTCATTTTTTGACCTCAGGGCCTATGCAGAATCCTTTTTAAGGATGACAGCAACACTTAGTTCCAATCAAATATCTCCAACCTCTTTAAGACTTATCTTATTTCTCCAGGATGTTACTTTTACAAGGTCTCACGGGGAGGAAAAGCCTCATGAAGGTCACTATTCTCTTCTGCATATGCCCAACACTTCACAGCTCATAAGGAACTCTTCACTCACAGTTAACACAAACCATTTGTGAGTTCCCATTGCATTGGTTGTGGGAAGATCTCCCAAGCTCATTGGCTGCTCTATGTGCCTCCCACATGACAACAGAAACACTTTCCATTTATGTCAATCCTTTATTATCCTCCAGAATTCTCAACCTGCCCAGAAGCCTTTCTTGGTTAGGAATTTTGTTGACAGCAGTATTTATAAAAGAGGAAGGGTTTCAAAAAACCCACATATTTTCCACTTCTGTCTTTCATAAAAAATCACCACTAGTGTTTATTCGTTCTATTCATGCCTAGTACTTAACAGAATGTATCCAATCCTTAAGATGTCTCTATAAAAATATTATCTGTTATTATGATTCAAATCATAGAGAGAAGTTCCAGAACAGTAGCATTACCTGGCCTCATACAGTCATGTGTAAAACAATTGTTAAACATGTATATTCCCATTTGTAAGGGTCAGAGTTCCTGTAACTATACATCCTCACCAAAACCTCCTATTGCCAGAGTTTGTAAGTTTCTCAGTGTGGATGGTCTTTACTCTTGAACTATTAAATTTTTTTTTCATAGGGCTGGAATGTGGCTTAGTGGTAGAGTGCTTGCCTAGCATGTATGAATCCCTGGGTTCAATTCCTCAATACCACACAAACAGAAAAAGCCAGAAGTGGTGCTTTGGCTCAAGAGGTAGAGTGCTAGCCTTGAGCAAAAGAAGCTCAGGGACAGTGCCCAAGCACTGAGGTCAAGCCCCAGGACTGGCCAAAAATTAAAAAATAAATAATAAAATTTAAAAATTTCATAGAGACAAAGAACATGTATGTACTCTCACAAATTGAAGTTAGACTCAGATTATAAACATATATATAAACGTATATGAGATCAAATGCATATATACACAAACACTGATAAAAGTATGGTATAGACAGGAGAGGCTTCCAATGGTATAATTTCTCTGAATGCACAGTGTAACAAAATGAATACCAGCAAGTTGAGCCATGTTTTGTCTGGGGAGGGGAGAAGAGGGAGTAAGATGAATGGAGAGAGGAAGGATAGGCCAACAGTCATTCAATGTACACATGTGAACATATAGAACCAGGTAACCTGAAAAGGATGACCGGGGTTGCCAGAGATGGGGAAGTACAATGGAAGTGGAGACACTGATCAAGATGCAGTGTACTCATAAACTCACTTGTTGAACTAGAACCCCACCTTACAGCTACTTACACACAATTAAAAATTTTAATGTAAAAAGATAAAACAAATCCAAACAATATTGAAGTCATTTATAAAAGCAGTAATCATTTTTCAGCATGTCAACCTCTTAGCACATGATAGCAAAACTTGTATTCTATCCGTTCCCATATCTATCATCTTCTGATTTCCCTTGCGAATCCACAAACAGCTCTGGTATTACCACTCCCTGTTCTTAATCAAAGCCTTTCTTGTGGAGAGAAGAGGCTAGGCCTCACTTCATCTTTCCTCTGGGTCACATGAGTTCTGACAACACAGGCTTCTCCCTCCCACTCAACATGCAGGGCATGGATGCAGCTCCACACTGAATACTTCTGAGTTTAGATTTCTTAGAGCACTAAATATTCACTGTTGCCTCGTGTGGGAAGAAGGGGGAGAATAGTTTGTAATCAGCAATTCCTAAAGAAACCTAGCTATAAGAATGGACAGAAAATCAGATAGCAACTTGCAATGTAATACGCTGACATTTAGGAAAATGTTTGCCCTGAATAGGTAGGGATAGAGTGTTATGATTTTAAGAGTTGATCATACTTTTTCCTGTAATACCACTGAGGGTTTCCTTAAAACACTTCCTCCAGCTCAGCTCGATAATGTCTAATTTTCTTTTCCTTGTTAAAAAATACTTCCCTTTAAAAATACTTCCAGTTACAGGAATATTTCAGTGATATTCACTGGCACTATGTTGGAAATGAACTTACAACTTGGGAGGGAGAGGGGTCAGAAATGAAAAAAAAAAAAAAACTGGGAGAAAATGAGGGAGAAGGTGACACTATCCAAAAAGAAATCTACTCACTACCTGAGTTAAGTAACTGTAACCCCTCTGTAAATCACCTTTACAATGAAAAAAGAAAACGGAAAAAAACCAATAAAGGTATTAAAGTTATTTCTTATTTTAGTTGGTATCTTCTTCCCCTCTCACTTTATTCTTATTCTTAAGGTTCCCCCTGTAACATGCCTAAAGCAAATCAAAGGAATATTTTGGATGTGTTTTTTTTTTTCACCCTCAGAACTTCCCTGTCTCAGTGTGACACTTGAAGGGTCACCTGGTGAATAGCACTGATGGTGTCTATGCATGAAAGAGCATTCGCTGAACGCTGTCTTTGTTTCCCAGAAAACATCAAAGATTTCATGTTCGCCGGCATCCCCTACTCTAGGCGGTCTGAATCAGTATGATGCACTTATATTCAGGAGAAATGTCTGTAATTGAATAATCCATTTATAAATAGCATCACGTATTCTGCTTTCTGTCAGTTTGTCCTTTATGTCACCTTTACAGAGCTGTGTATGAAGGCAACACCTACACATTATCACCGTGACTCTCCACAGCCTGCCCTGACCTGCAGGACTCTGTGTTTCTCTTTTTCTCTCTCCCAAACAAAAGAGGTAAAAGCATTCTTGACAAGTACCAATTCAAAGCAGTCAGCCATCTGTAAAATTATATGGATAGTTAAAAATCTATTATCTGAAAAGCCTGAGATGCCAATAAAACACAATCTACCTCTCCCCCTCAAGTTGCTTGTAGTCTAGTAAGAAACAAGGGCATACACTGATATTGAACCATTTGAGAAGTGCTAAGAGATGGCAAAGCATCAAGAGGTTGTTTCAGTATGAACATCTATGTGGCCCTGCTTGGAAAGCAAGGAAAATATCAGAGAAAAACTAGAGGTGGAAAGCAAATACTAAAAATATGTGAAGTATCTGCAGGTAAGAACCATCCACATAGACTGGACACCTCCACCTGCTCGCCAGAGTTTCAGACTTTGATAAACTTAGGCTCTCTGCCTACCTCCAGGTTCAGGTACCACTAAAGTGATAGGCTTAACAATTCCTAGCTTCCGAGCCGGAATGCGAGTCAGTATCCATGCTCAGCCAGGAGAATCTGAGATCTAGAATTTCTGCCCTCTCACCTTGGAGAAGTTGTACTAGTCTTTGAAACTCATATTTCTCCATTATTTCTCTAAATATGGTGATATTTAAGTATAATTAAACACAGTGATAAGAACAACCTTCCAAGTCAGAAAGACCTGGGTTTAATTTCTTACTTTTACTTTGTATCATCCAACAGCTGGGTGACAAAGACTCAGCTTCATTTGTTCTTCCTCACAGAAAAGCAAACAAAACAGAACAACAGAAACCCAGAACAAGATAGAAGAGGTTCCCACTGCTTCCCATTTCCCACAGAAGTCCTTGGGATCCACTCATGGAAGGCATTTAAGGGGGTCTCCCAATAAGGAGGTTCTCACACGATGGTACTTTTAGCAAGGATTAAAGTGAACTAAGGCAAAATCAACAACAACAACAAAACCAAGAGCAACATGTCTTGCTCCCCTCTCGGAAACTGGGATTTCAAGGATCCATTGTAACATTTCTCATCTTCTGTGGTTATGTGAAACTGGGCCGTGAAACTAGATGCGGTCATGCCATCCGGCAACATTTAACCATGAAGACAGTGGTTTGGGATGGCCAAGGCAGACACTGTTCATTATTCTAAAATATGGACAAATGATTTGAGCTTACCCATAACAGAGGAAAAGCAGGTGAGTTTTAGGGCTTTTTTTCCTCTATATTTGCATTTTTCTGTCTCTTCCCTTTGGTGAGGAATTTGCAGAGTTTTGTTTGTTTGTTTGTTTGTTTTAAAACAGAGGGCAAATGCAAAAAGTTGCCCTTGTTATCCTTCCCCTCTGTCCTTGTGGTTTAAGGACATTGTGATTTAGGAAACATGGTGGGAAGGAAAGAGGGCTGGCTGCTTTGGTTATCCAGTATTTACTTCTTGGTCCTAATGCCTTCAGATGGCCGTTTTGGTATTTGTTAATAATATAGTTTCCCTCTTTCCTCATCTTTCTATCTTGCTTCAGTACCGATGGTTGTAAAGCCAGCTCTGTCCTGTAATAGACTGTATCTTGAATGTAGAGGATGAGGAAGAACAAGAGCGCATGGTATCTAAGTTAGTTTTTGTTTGGAAATGCTTCTTATTACCACCAGAAGTAGTGGTCACATGAGTTAAACAAAGTAAAGCAGTGATAGCTTGGTGACTGGTGGGAAGACAAGGTTTATTTTCCAGAATAAAGGAGCAGATGCATTGGATTTTTTAAAATAAGATCCTGTTTACAACAACAACAAATATATACTTTTATCTAGAATGGTCGTAATGCTGCCTGTCTAATATACTTTTCTTTTTCCTATGTAAAATTAAACTTCGGTACAGAACAAATGTCCTCCAACCATCAGAGACTATAGAGGAACATTTTAAACTCCAAAGCATTTATAATCATGATGCCAGTTGTAAGACAATGCAATGTTTTCCCCCAAACACTCAACTCAGTCAGTGCTTGATTTCCTAGAGATGGGGGAGACATCAGGAGATGTTACTGTCTGATTGGGATGGACTTTGCTGTATCTTACACAGAGAGGCAGAGAACATCAAGATTCCTAAGTAGAAGATCCCCCCTAACCCCCGCCTTTCAGTTGAAGGCACATCCAACAAGCCTCTGTGATAGGCAGTGTATGGAAAGCACAGCACACACTGGTGACAGATGGGGTCTGTCACTGCTGACAGCCAGCTTATAGCCTCCAGCAAACAAACAGGGGTTGAAAGACATGAGAATGGAGAATAAATATGTTGTTTGGGGCTGATGGGAGCTATGCGTTTTCTGTGCAAGGCACAATGAATTTGCAAGCATCAGTTAAAGTCTTAGGAGTTCTAAACACTGGGCTTTTAAGGCAGAATCCAAACAAGTGCACATTAGTACATTGGCACATAGCAACAAGAAGACAATTCTGGAAACAATACAGTCAATATATGTATTAATTCTGCACATTGCTTCACAGTGCAAAATTTGAACAGGCAGACTTGGCTTGAGTTACACTTCTACCTCTGCCATATATAGAAAGTGAAAATATAGGACTCCAAGTTAAACTTGAATCTTAGGTAAACAATAAGATTTTTTTTCTAGGATCATAGCCATAATATTTTGTTGTTGCTGCTGTGACAAATGCCCGAGAAAATGGACTTAAGGGATGAAAGATACATTTTGGCTCAGTTTCAGGTGTTTCAGTGGACAGTCAGCTAGACTCCTTATATCTGGGCCCCAGTGAGGCAGAACAACATGGTGGAAGAATACCATGGAGCATTTCCCTTCCTGGCAACCAGGAAGCAGAAAGAGAAAGCTTGGATGAGATCTAACTTTCTTATTTTTGTTTATTGTCAAAGTGTGGTACAGAGGGGTACAGATCCATATGTAAGGCAGTGAGTACATTTCTTGTTCAACTTGCTAGTGACGTGCCTCCTTCACTTAGGATCTATGTCCTTGTTAATTTGCTGTTGAATTCACAGCTGAATCTTTTTGTGGATTAAAGGATGGATAAAGTTAGCACTCTTTGATCCAATCATCATTTAGTAGTGCTTCCAGCAGAGGACTAAGTCCTTCAATACCTGAACTTAGTGGAGAAGTTTGTATTCAAATTGTAATGATGAGTATATCCTAGACGGCTCAGTGACATATTATCTGGGCTACTACTATTCTTGGCAGATATTCATATAAACTGCCAAGTCCTTTTACACGTTTTTCTCATTTCCTTTATGGATGAAGATGTTACTTTGTGGGACAACTAGTGCTGACTCTTAGACATAATTAAACCTCACAAACAATTTCAAGTCCAAGTATTTCTAGATATTGTCATTCCCAATTGCTTGTTTTCCTTTAAAAGTAGATAACACATCCATACACGCACGTATGCTCCACAAGTAAATAAGATTGTTTTTCATCCACTAGCGAAGTCCACCCAAGCCTATCGCAATCATTTTGAGGCTTTAAGCCTCAAAATGCAAGTGGATGATTCTTTTTCTGAGGGGAATGGTGTCTTACATATTGTAGCAACCAAAAAAGCTATCTTGGGATGGAGCAAACTGGTGAATTAAATGAAAATGCTCACACTTTGATGAAAATATTCCTTTCTAACGTACTGTAGTTTTGTAACCTGGAGTCAAAACTCCTTTTGCAAGAAATAAGTTATCCCTTGGGGCTCAAAAATCATTTTTGTCTGGCTTTTCTAAGCTGTCCATGCCTGTGGCTCCTGCTAGGCTTGAGTAGGAAGAAGAGAGGAAAGGGAGTAGAGAAGAGGGAAGTGGAAGAAATTATCATATTAATGATCACTATTATTTGATGATTGACATGTCCAACTAGATACTTTGCTGTTCTGTCCCATGAAGCTCCATCTCACTGCTTTACTCCTTACTAGAGCAAATCAATATTTTATTGCTCATTCTATGCCCCAATATTGATGTCCTAATTAGTGTGTGTGTGTGTTTGTGTGTGTGTGTGTGTGTGTGTGTGTGTGTGTGTGCTGGTCTTAGGGCTAGAACTCAGGGCCAAGGAACTGTCCCTGAGTTCTTCTGGTCAAGGTTAGTGCTCTACCATGGCTCTCCTTTTGGCCATTTTTGGTACTTAATCAGAGATAAGAGTCTAACAAACTTTCCTGCCCAAGCTGGCTTCAAAACCTGATTATCTTTTCTCAGCTTTCTGAGTAGCTAGAATTACAGGCATGAGCCACTGGCAACTGGTTCCCAACTAATTTTAAAACTCAGTACTCATTCAGATAGATCTGAACTAAAAAATAGGCAAGGTTAAAGAGGAAAATTTGGTTGAATTCTATAATTTTGCAGTAATATAATATTTGAGTAATATAAAATCCAAAGTAAAGAGAACTTTTCTGTAAACCAGTAAAATTAAAAAACTGAACTTTATGAAGATTCAGTGCCTCCTATTTTATTATATAGTATTGCATACTTATACAATGAATTACTGTACAGCTTTACAAAACAAAGATATTTCAATTTGTAAAACAGAATACATTATACTAAGTGACATAAGTTAGACACAGGAAAAATTCTTAACTGTATTTATATGTGGAATCTTTAAAAAGTCAAATATATAGAAGCATGGTAGGAAAATAGTTCCAGATAGCTAAAAACCACACTAGTATTAATTATTTCAGCAGTTATAAAGTTAAATTTTTTGGTCTTAGTGCTTTGCACTCTTAAAAATCTGGGGTTCCCCAGAGATCCTTTGTTTTCATGTGTTCTACCTATCAACATTTCACATAGCATCAGTCCCAACTGTGAGAGTCACAAGACAATATACTAGTGGTCCCCAATGTAATGAGTTGGCTTATGTTTTCATTAAAAAACAAACAAACAAACAACTTTACCAACATGGGAAAACAGTATGTACCCAGTATAAACTGCACTTTGAATTTCAGCCTTTTCCAAGGCTAACAATAAGTAAGGTGATACTTTCTCACAGTTTTGGGGAGGGGCAGTGAGTTTAAATTTGCTGTCAACAATGCATTTAGAAGGACATGGGGCTGGGGATATAGCCTAGTGGCAAGAGTGCCTGCCTCGGATACACGAGGCCCTAGGTTCGATTCCCCAGCACCACATATACAGAAAACAGCCAGAAGCGGCGCTGTGGCTCAAGTGGCAGAGTGCTAGCCTTGAGCGGGAAGAAGCCAGGGACAGTGCTCAGGCCCTGAGTCCAAGGCCCAGGACTGGCCAAAAAAAAAAGAAGGACACAGAGCTCAGACTGCATAGTGAACTGTCGCTAAGCTAGAATGCTACATAGGTTAGGTAGGTTGAATGGATATATGAGCCCTTTGCACGTAACTCCATTTTAATCCAAAAGGCATCTCAACAAGCAATATGGCATCCCCATTAGAATGATGTAGCCTCTAGACACGTTGCTATATACCAATAAGAGAACTGGTATTAAAAAGGCAAGTAATGTCTTCATAATATAAAAAATGATGTACATGCAAAGGTATCCTGAATTCCTGGGGAAAGAGTAATGAAGACTCTCAGGGGTCTCTAGACACATTGAAAAATGTGCCATTAAGTGAATTTTTCTGCCATTGGTTAACATCAGGGCAGTGTGAGACAATGAACTGATTAAACCTAGGGAATTTGAAGTCAATTTGTCAGGCAGTCCTCTCCCTACTCTACCATTTACCTACATGTGGCCTTGCATTTCCAATCACTCATGAGCTACAAATGAGTAAAAGCTAAATATGAGTGGTGCTACCTCTTAGCACCAATGTTAGTAACAAGTGACTAGAAGTGGCTAAATAGTATTCTGTTAAAATTGTAAACTACCTAAAACCCAGATTAATCCTATAGGCATGTAATGTAATATCTTCTGCTATGATCATCTCCTTTATTCAACCTTAGCCTACGAAGATATAGAAGCAAGATGATTACAAAATGGACAATAATGACATTTCAGCCATTACTATTTCAATCATTCCGATGAGTTTCAAAGTTTAATGCTCGGTAAGTGGTATAGCTCCATTATGAATACCAGAGAGAATCATAGGCTACCAGTAACAGAGAGGAAGGGGAAAGGTTAATCTGGAATTAAAATTGGAGCACTTTCTTGATTAGCATTTTATGAACAAAGGCTTCCTTTTAGCTTAGTATATGAATAATTAGATAATGGTTTATTGACTAGATAAATTCCTTCCAGAAGAGAGTTCTAGAGATGACTTGTAGACTCATGGCATGGGACTAACACAGACCCCTTCAATGAGGAAACAACCATTACTGGTGAATTTTTTTTCCAATGAACATAAATCTCTGGAACTTTTAACAAAATGGTGCAGCCAATTGTGGGAGGGGGAGACTTTACTGAGAAATTCTAGTTATGCTGACGGTATGGCTAGTAGAGTGCTTGTTTGCCTGGTAGGCACAAGGCCACAGGCTCCATCCCCAACTCCATAAGTCTGGTGGACAAGAAAACATCTACTAAATCTCAGAACAGCACGTCTGTGGCATTTCATACAAGACCAGTTTGTAGCTGTTCATGAAAGAGTTCTGCTTGGGAGGATATAATAAGGGCCCCTGTATTCCCTCTATCCCACGTCTCCTCAGTGAGGGCCAAGGCCTCAGGCTGCCAGTGTTTCTTCTCTTCCCAGCTCCATGTTGCCAGACATCTGTTCTACACACACCTAGGGTTATATTCCTGCTCTCAGCCCTTATTCTAGGTGGAAGCATGAACCCAGGTGTGAGAGTGGCTCCAAGAGCTCTGTATCCAGATTGCCTGTAAGCCAAAGGTTACACATCAGGACAGACCGGCCAAAAAGACCAGAGGCTGCCTCCCCCTCATGGCAGCACTACTGAAGGAATGTGCCACACCTGAAAAGTGAACCACTATCTCCTCCAGGGCAGTACCAAAGGCTTTGGTTAGGGGACCAGGCAGACTGTAAGAAGAGTCTACAGATTGTCAAAACAATTTCCCAAGGAGTTGATTTTATTTAGAACACTGTAGAAATATTCGATCCTAAAAGCACCATGAAGAGAAAGGTAAGCAATAAGAGAAGGCCTGGCTTTAGGAGACTCACCAGCAAAACTGTACATTAGCTGGAAGTTCACAGAGAGAACCGGGGGTGGGCAGCTGTGTAAAGCTCTACTTGGGACAAACAAACAAGTACTCAAAGATAATCTCTGAAAAGTAGTCTAATTTGAAGCAAGTCAGACTGTGAAGCAATTTGTGTCTACAGGGGATTCTTGATTAATGTAAAGTGATCCATTAGTAAAAGTTAATAGCTTTTATTCATAACTCAAATGGAGACAGATAGTTGTTAAAAGAAGTAAGGAAGATAGCTACCTAAAATGCTAACAAAACTTTGGTCACTTATACCTGGGGAAATGGCATGGCTGTACTGAGAGAGGAGGCCATCAGAGAAAGAGCACTGTGGTAGAAATATATTCACTTGAAAGAGTTTAGCTGAGTCTGTATGTGATTGAACAAAACAAGCAGACAATTAACAACCAGAGTCCCCACAGTGAATTATGCAAAACCATTGGAGGAACAACAGAATTCTGCCTTTGAGGAGGCCCAAAAATCAGACTTAGAAAAAAAAAGCCGTCATAATCATCATTTAAAGTATATTGCAGTAAAGGAAACTACATTCAAAGAGCTAAAGGACCAGGTGCAGGTGGCTCACAACTGTAATCCTAGCTATGCAGGAGGTTAAGATCTGGAGCATCACACTGGTTTAAAGCATCCTGAGCTGAAAAGTCTAAAAGACTTTATCTCCAGTTAAACGGCAAATGTCAGGCTGGAGGTATGGCTCAAGTGACAGGGCTCTTGCTGTGCAAGCAAACTCAAATTCAGCAAGCTTGAAGCTCAACTTCAAGTCATAGTACTGGCGGGGTGGGGGAAGAGCAAGAAAAGAAAACTGAAAGGAAATGAGATAAAATGTCTTCTCAAATAGGTAAATTAAGTGAAGATCGAGAAATTATAATAAAAAGTAAAATGCTGTGGTTGAAAAATATAAGTGAAATGAAAAATTGGCAAGAGGGATTCAGCAATAGTTTTCACCAGGCAGAAGATAGTGATTATACAATTTGAAAAGCAGAGAATAAATAATAATCAGAGTAATTCTTAACTAAGTATAAGCTCATAAACATATGAATCACGAAAACATAGGAAAGAGATTAGAGAAAGAAAGGAATAAAAGTGATGAAATGTAATGGAAAACATGGCTCTGTACTTGCAGGAAAATTTCTAATATGATGTGCATGAAATTACATAGAGAAACTTGATAGTAAAAATACCAGAAGACAAAAAAGAATCTCTAAACCACCCAAGTTATCACATACAGTAAATTCCAATAATTCAGTTCATCATGGCTCACCCCAACCATGGAAGCTATGAGGAAATGGAATAATATAGTCAATGCCTTTCCAAAAAGAATGTTTGGATATCTTAATTTCTGTGTGTGTGTGTGTGTGTGTGTGTGTGTGTGTGTGTGTGTGTGTGTTACTCCTAGGGTTTGACAGAGCACTGACCCTGAGTTATTTTTGTTCAAGGCTAGTGCTCTACCACTTGATCCACATTTCGAGTTCCAGCTTTTGGTAGTTAACTGAAGATAAGAGTCTCATGGATTTTAGTGCAATCCTCAGAACTCAGCCTCCTTAGTTGCTAGGATTACAGACATGAGCTCCCATGAACTTGTGATCTTCCTACTTCTGACTCCTGCAAGCTAGGATTTCAAAAGTAAAGGCAAACTAAAAATATCCACAGATAAATGTGAATAGGGCTTATGCTAGTAGATCTGCTTTATTAGAAACGCTAGAAGAATTTCCTTGGGATGAAAGCAAGCAACCTTAGATGGCATTTCAAATCCATGTTGAAAAAAAAATGCCAGTTAGATGATAACCTCATAACTGTAAGAGAGAATACATTCACAGTTTCTCACCTTTCTTCCCTAATATAAAAGGCAACTGCATTCAACACTAAATAATTATTCTGTTGAGTTTATAGCAAATACAAAAGTAGTACATTTCATAAGAAAAGAGAAGAGCAGCAGTAAGGCTGCATAAAATAAAGAAGCAACACCAGATTGTGACTCTGAGTTCCAGTTCCAGGTCAAGAACCAGAAATGGTAAATACATGGTAAATACAGTTCCTGCACAGATAGTACTTGTTCTGCTTTCTCACTCAGCTTCTTAAATAAGCACAAAATTAGGTAGTAATAATTAGGACAATGCAACATTTCAACAATAACCACAAACTAAGAGTTAAAGGGAATAAAGTGTGTGTGTTTGTGTGTCGAAATAGCATTTCTACAGATCAATGAATTAAGTTAGTATAAATATAAAAAAGTTGATTCTGATAAGATATATATCCCTACAACAATCATTAAAAAAAACAGAAAAAATCATTAATGCAATTAAATATGATGGAAGAAAACATGCACTAAAAGCAAAATAAAGCAGTGACAGAGGGATATAGGAACAAAACAAATAACATACAGAAATAGGTTGATAGCCCCCTGCAGTATGAAATAATATTGAAATCAAATGATTTTCCTACTTAAAAAAACGCGACCCTATTGTGTGTTTTCAGTACGAGAAATGCATATATTTGAGATTCAAAGACACAAATATAGTAAGAGTAAAAGAGGAACTATGAATTACAAAGCACACCTAGAAAACTGTGTGGTACTCTAACTCCAACAAGTAGATTTTTAAGCAAAAAGAGGTACTAAAGATAAGCCAAGATTGTTTTTATTTCCTTACTGGGGGGTCTTTGAACTCAAAAGCCTAATGTTCTTTAAGTAAGTGCTGTAAAGCATATGAGTCTAGCCCTTTGATGATTTATTCTTTCAGAGAAATTTGAAAGTTGTCTCATACTTTTGGCCCAAGACTGGCCTATGACCATCTACCCATGATTGGCTTGGCCAGAGGTATTTTGTAATGTTACAAAGATAAATCCATCAGAAACATAAATTTCAAATATGGATCTCTGTATGGAAATAGAACCTCAAAGTACATGAAGCGTAAATTCATAGAATTCAAATATAGTACTTGAAGACTTAAACACCCTACCTCATCAATGGAAAGAAAAGCAGGAGAGACAAACAATGAGATGTAAAATTTGAAAAATACTATAAACCAAACATGTATCGAAAGAATGCCCCAGTCAATGATAGCATAACAGGTATTCCTCTCAAGTACCTTTATCATGGTCTCCAAAACTGAACATACTGCAGACATTAAAGAGCCCTCGATGAATTTACAATCATGTGTTTTTTCCTGTTATGACTAAATTAGATTAGGAAGTAATTTTAAAGAAAGTGAAAAGAAATACAGTCCACACAATAGGAGAAAATATTTGTTAATCACAAATTTGATAAGAAGCATATATTTTAAAAAGACAAAAAATTAAAAATGGGCAAAAAAATCTGAGTGGATATTCTTCTAAAGAAAAGATACAGATTGCTGACAAGCACATAGAAAGATGCCCAAGTTCACCAAACAGCAGGGAAATGTAAATCAAACTCACAATGAGATACTACTTACTGCTCACTGGGACCGTTATGATAGAAAGAACAGATAATAGTAAGGGACAAGAATGTGGGCAAGTTGGAAATTTTGTGCCAATGATAATGTAAGGTAGGATAGTCAATTTCTCACAATATTAACCACAGAATTACCCTGCCACCCAACCACTCTATGCCTGGTTGCACTGCCAAAATAAATAAAAAATATACTTTGACAAAAATTCGCTATGGTTATTTAAAGCAGGATTATTCAGTCACCATACCAAAATGTGGAATGAATTCAAATGCCCATGGATAGTCAAATGAGAAATAGGGTATACCCATACAATGGAATTTTGTTTATTTATTTTGGTACTAAAATTTGAATCACGAATCTCATTGTGTGCTAGGCAGGTGTTGAACCTCTTATTTTAGATAGGGTCTCACATTTTTGCCCAGGCCAGCTTTCGACCATGATCCACTTATGTGTGTTTCCTGTGTAGCTGAGATTACTGACATAAACCACCCTAAATTATTTGTTGAACTAGAGGTCTCACTCATTTTTTGCCAGGCTGGTCCCAAACCATAATCCTAATTTCTGAGCCCTGAGTAGCTGGCATTACTCATGTCACCATGCTTGGCCACATAAGGAAATAATACTTGGCTACTAGAAGGAGTCAGGACTTTCTTGGGCGTCATGAAAGTGTTTGAAAATTAGATTTTGATCATGATTAAACAACACTATAAGGCCTTGAATTGTGCACTTTGAATGGATTAATTGTGCAAAATGTAAGTTATATCTCAATAAAGCCAAAGACATGAATATGTTGATTTGTTCAAGAAATTGTGCAGACTCAAATGAGATGTCAGTTTTCTGTGACATGAGTAATTGGCAAGATGACAAAAATTCATTCGATGCTTAAAAACTATTTGTAGAAAAATACAAAAGGTTTGACTGTTCAGAAAAATTTCCAAATACTTGTTTCTGTTGCAGCTTTTTAACTTTTCTATTGCTGATGCTTGATAGCATAAATCATAGATGTGGAATAACCAAATTCTTAAATTTATTACAAATTCCAAAATTTCATCAAATAGCCAGGTATTGGTGGCTCCTGCCTCTAGTCCTAGCTACTCAGGAGGCTGAAATTTGAGAATGGAGATTTGAGGCCAGCCTAGGGGAACAAAATTTTAAGAGACTCCATTTGAAAGTACCCAGCAAAGCCAGAAGTGATGGAGCCTCAGCCTTGAGTGGAAGAAGCTGAGTGGGGGAGTGAGTCCCTGAGCTCAAGCTCCAGTACCAGCCCCCCTCCCCCCAATCATACAGTGAAGTAGAAAACATTTGTGTTTCTTAGATGCAATCATGTGTAGAAGCCCATATCCACATCTTCACACTTCCTTGGTAAAACATATTCCTATAGAATACACCCACATTTCTAGGGTTCCGGGTTGCCTTTTCCTCTATTGTGGCAACCTATACATGGCATAGAAGTGAGCCAGGCCCAAAGAAATATAGACTCTATGGTTTCCCTCATTGGTAGTAATTAGTACATATCTAGGATAGTCCTAGCAGATGGTCACAATAGCTCAATAGCTATGTACAGATGATCACATAAGATGCTGCTAAGTGAAGTGAACTCCAAGATATGGAAACAAGCGATATATTTATTGTTGTTGCTATTTTGACACAGTATGTGAAATTATTTCTTTTTTCTTTTGTTTATCTTCATTGTTGTTTAGCGTTTGTTGCCACTGTATTTGATTTTTGGGACCCTGGGTAGTGTATATACATTTTTCTGAATTAGGGAAGGGCAGGAGAACATCCAAATGGTGAGACAATGCAACAGTGATACTTATAAGACAATATGCTATAAACCAACTGTACAACTTGGGGGCAGTTGAGGAGGGGGAAAAGTGGGAGGAGAATGAGGGAGGAGGTTACAAGTTTGACAAGAAATGCACTCACTGCCTTATGTATATAATGGGTACCTCTCTGCACATCATCTTAACACTAAAATTAAGTTTTAAAAAATGTTACCATTTTACTTGTTTTTCTATGTTTTAATCTTTAAATAGTTGTAAAAAGGGGTTTCAATTCTTTGTGTCAACCCCCACCCATGTTAGCTGCTTTTTAGCACATAGTCCCCTTGCCAGCACCCTGACCATCTTGGGTGGTTTATCTTTTCTGAGCATTTTAGCAACAGCCTTGGAAGCCCTGAAAAGATAAGATCTCACCAATGGATCTCTCACTGCCTGGGGGCCAACTTGCCTTATACCCGCTCCCCAGCTCCATTATTATTATTATTTTTTTTTTTTTTTGGCCAGTCCTGGGCCTTGGACTCAGGGCCTGAGCACAGTCCCTGGCTTCTTCCCGCTCAAGGCTAGCACTCTGCCACTTGAGCCACAGCGCCGCTTCTGGCCGTTTTCTGTATATGTGGTGCTGGGGAATCGAACCTAGGGCCTCGTGTATCCGAGGCAGGCAATCTTGCCACTAGGCTATATCCCCAGCCCCCAGCTCCATTATTAATAGGGCTTGTTTAACTTTCCTTAAAATACCCTATTTGGAAGTTAAATATGACATTCCTCTCCAACCCACCCCTATGCTCACTGCTTTTGTTTCTCTGGGTTTTTCGTCCTGGAGCTAGAATTTCCACCGGCACATGAATGCCGCCCCTGCTTAGCTCACTACTTTTGTCCGTCTCCTTTTAACTATGAGATTTGTCTGTATCTTGTGTTCCATTTTTCAGAATTGTAAATCTAAGACTGTGAGGTCTTTCCTACCATCCTAGTCTACTATCTCAGACTTTGGATTTAGATTTATGTCCCAACTCCCAGTCATTATTTATTTATTTATTTTATTTTTTTTCATATTGCCTTTTTTTTCAAATTTTTATTACCAAACTGATATACAGAGAGGTTACAGTTTCATACATTAGGCATTGGATACATTTCTTGTACTGTTTGTTACCTTGTCCCTCATACCCCCCTCCCTCCTCCCACTTTCCGTTTCCCCCCCTGAGGTGTTCAGGTCACTTACACCAAACAATTTTGCAAGTATTGCTTTTGTAGTTGTTTGTCTTTTTTTACCCTGTGTCTCTCAATTTTGGTATTCCCTTTCAATTTCCTACTTCTAATACCAGTATACACGTTTTCCAATATACTCAGATAAGATTACAGAGATAGTGTAGGTACAACCACAGGAAGGTGATACAAGAACATCATCAATAATAGAAGCTACAGATACAGATGGGACGTTGAAAGTAGTTACAACTGTGATATAACAATGGTTTCCATGACATGGAGTTCATTTCACTTAGCATCATCTTATGTGTTCATAAGGGTATAGCTATTGGGCTCTTGTGATGCTCTGCTATGACTTGCCTAAACCTGTACTAATTATTCCCAATAAGGGAGACCATAGAGTCCATGTTTCTTTGGGTCTGGCTCACTTCACTTATTATATTCTGTGTATATAGGGCATGACATACAGAACACATTTCAATGGTTGTTGAATGAATATTAAACATTTATGACTTGATCATTAAATTCAAAACACATTTGTGTGGTGACAAGTATCTAAACACATCAGAGAAGACTCTCTCTGTGAAGTGCTCCATTGCCTTTTGAATAACCACATGTATGTTCCTGTGAGCACATGCAGTGCGTAAGCTTGTGTAAACAAACAAAATAAGAAAACCTCCCTTCCCAAAGGCTACTCAACAAATAGCTAAATAAACCACACTCATAAAGTGTGTCAAGCCACTGCTCCCCACAGGAGAATTTTGCTCTGCTCTTTCATTTACCCAGGCAAGTTGCAGAAGCTTTTGACCCAATTTAGCATAGATAAATGACCCATGATGGGAAATTTCCCAACAGTTTAATAATGCATTTAACTCAAAGTGACACTTGCTCAC
Organism: Perognathus longimembris pacificus; assembly: GCF_023159225.1. Lineage (NCBI taxonomy): Eukaryota > Metazoa > Chordata > Mammalia > Rodentia > Heteromyidae > Perognathus > Perognathus longimembris. Next base: position 18,682,809 of record NC_063170.1, read on the forward strand.
AGCTGCCTTTAAGCACTTTGGAAGCGATATATGTCACTTTGAAATGATGGGCGGTGAGCAGGCAGCCTGCCTGAGCCCCTACCCAGCTCCCCTAGGGATGAGGGAAGGAAATCCTCTTTAAATTGCCCACCGCAAATGCAGAATGTGAGACTTAATTTAGCTTAATGGATGCATTTCCCCAGTGCCACTTACAGTGATGATCATCACTTAACTGTAGTATGAAGCTTTTTGTATCCTGTATAATACTCCTTTTAAAAATCGGCCATCCATTTAAAAGGTCTGGTTGATTTCTTTGTATAAAATATACAAAATGCTTCCCTAATTCACAGGAAATAATTTATCTTAAGCAATATTTTTTTCATGACTTTAAAATCCCATGCCAGCAGAAAAGAAGTATTTCTTATTTTCATTAAATTCAATAGCCACACAAATCAATAAATCCAGGGATTATGAAACAGTCATATCTTCTATTCTGGTTAAAATAAGAAGATAGATTAGACAAAATGAATCTATTCATTTTTAAATTTTCATTTTCTACCCTGTTTGGAATAACATTCCATGTTTTATTATAACCGTGTGTGTTCTATGGCAGACATTAGGAGCAAAGAATTGTTTCTACTTTATCTGATCCTATAATGGATTTCAGACATACATATTTATAACTCCCCAGGGGATACAATAAATAACTGAACAATATTTTGTACAGCACTACTCTGTAAAGTTGTTTCATTCAACCACATTTTTGAGCTTGCTCATAGGACATGATTGCAAAAAGAAGCTTTAGAGTGGCAGGAATAAGTAGGAAAGAGGGAGGGAAAGGAAGGTGTGATGGGAGTGATTATAATCAAAATACATTATATATGTATGCAAGTCATACAATTAAATCTACTTAAAATTCTTAAAAGGAAGTAGGAGAGAAGGCAAGACAGAATAATGGAGGGGGTAATTCTGATCAAAATAGATCATATGTATTTATATTATACCAAAATGAAATCATTCTTTATTTATTCAAATTAAAATATTGGTTAAAAGGAAACAAGGTCCAGGAAAAGATCTATCTTGTCTGTAGCTGTACATTATCATGAATGATGATGGTTTTCTGTAGTCAGTCTGTCTCTCTTTTGTTTTCTTTGTGGCAACTTTTCAGGGCCAGGTTTCTCACCATCCTCAAACTACTGAAAATGAAACTCATATTTTCTCCAACTCCCACATTAACTGTGATTTCCTGCAATAAAAAGTCTGTTTGCATGTATGTTATGACCCATAATCAGCTAGGACATGTCTTATAACTCTGCTTAGCAAATGAAAAAGATGGAAATAGAACAGTGAAATAAGTAAAACAACAACAAAAAGGAATACATAGTAATTTTAATCAATATGCTATTTTTAAAGAAAAAGGCATATAACAAACCTGTGATGGAAGGCTAAAGGTCATTTGTGTTTTTATTTCTTTATACAATCTGAAAGCAATGTATGTTAGTGAGTCTTTATGTACTGACTTGACTGTGCCGGTGGGAAAATTCTCTGATATTTTCTAAATCTACTCTTGTTTACCAATCCCAAGCTGCAATTAGTTGTTTAAATATTGGACATTGACCATGGTTGTTCTCTCTCCCATGTCTACAGCCACAGTTCCGCAAGAGTCTTACTGAAGGACATCCAGTAAGCACTTCCATTTCCCCTCTGGTTTTTGTAAATACTAACTTTGTCAATCGGAGGACTTAAGCTGAATTGTGATCTACATAAAGTTTTTATACATGGTGAATCGCTGAGATATCTATTCTTTTCTGTGTCTGTTTTTCCTTGTACTATTTTTGTTTCTGAAACTATATTGTTTGGGTTGCAGCATTTATCTAGTCGTCATTCTGGTGGCTAAGGTGATATTTAATGGGTTTATCTTTTCCCAAGTTTCTCTAAACATGTGAGTGTTTTCAGGGCCCTGATCAGATTCATTGTATTTATATCTACATCATGCCTGGCAATCTTTCACTTGGCTATATATCACAAGACATAAAAAATGACAAACTTGGAAAAATATTTGCCATGCATAATTCATAGCCCTAATAGAGGAAGAGTGTCTATAAAACAAAAAGGAAAGCAGCTAGGAAACCCGGAAGAAATGATCCAGAGATTTGAATGAGAGTTCTGAGGAAAATAAATACAAATACCCTTAACCTTTTGGTAAAACAATGAAGTTCATCTCACAATTAGATAACTAGAACTGAAAGCCACAGTGAAGAACTATTTCTCATCTACAACACTGAATTCTGAAAATGTGACAACTAATTCTGTTGGCAGCTGGGAGTACACAGACATGATCAAATATTGCTAGAGAGAAAGTACCATGGCACAATATCTAGAAAGGGAAATACAGAACTAACTAGCAAAATCACAAGTGTATTCCCATTATACTCAGTAATCCCTCTTGTAGGAATACAACCTAACATCATGTGAGCAGAAGAAAAGACAAAAAAAAAAAAAACAGACTAAAAGACAAATGCGAAGGGACAAATGTGCAGCGATACCCCAATAATTACTTGCAAAACATTTCTTAATATACCTTGATATACCTTTGTAATTGTTATATCTGGAATAATACACTTGAGAGAATATCTTTCAATACTATTGCAGAGAATATTAAGTAACAAAAGCAAGGGGTAGGGACAACTGTTATTAGAAGAAAGAAGTGTGTGTGTGTGTGTGTGTGTGTGTGTGTGTGTGTGTGTGTGTACAAATACATTCATATTCGAGTATGTTCTTTATTCGAGGGATCTGGGGGTATGCCAGTCCTGAGACTTATATTCAGGGCCTGAGCACTGTCCCCACTGAAGGCTAGCGCTCCACAAATTGAGCCACTTCTGGCTTTTTGGTGGTTAATTTGAGATAATAGTCTCATGAACTTCCCTTTCCAAGCTGGCTTCGAACTGTGATCATCAGATCACAGCCTCCTCAGAAGCTAGGATTACACATGTGAGCCACGGTCACCCAGCTGAAATATGTTCTTTTAAATAATGAAAAAACATATTTATTAAATAGCTACACAGAACAAAAAGAAGTACTGATAGAGAGGAGGAAGGAAAGAAGAATAAAAGGTGACAGCATTGTACTTTGGTTTTAGATTAGACTTTAAGACCATATAATCAATTGAAAAACATCAACTTAAATTTAAAAAAAGAAATTCTGAGATAAAATCAGAAGTGAATCTGCATTTGTGAATAGATGTTAAACTAATCAATAAGAAATATTCCATGTAATTTTAAAGCATATTAATTGCTCTGTACGGTCCTAATGGTATATATGTAGTGACGAAAATGTTGAAGTTTGAACTGATTTGAGCTAGGGTCTCACTAACATTTGCTCTGCTGTTCTCACACTGAGAACCTACCTCTCTCCCTGAGTAAATGGGATGATAAGCATGAGTCATTTCACCCAGAATTGGTTTGCTTTAGTTTTCTATGGCCTATATGGTTAATTAAGATTATATTTACATATGAGTAAATATGTTGAGTAATATGCAAGTATATATAAATATGTTGAACGAAATATGGTAGATTTCTACCATTTCTACCATTTCTACATTGCCTTTCTAAGTTCAACAAAATAAACACCAAGAAATGGGTTCTGAAAGGTGTAGGATGAGGCAAAGGGGAGCAAGATAGAGGAATGAAGAGAAGAGTGGCAGACAATGCAGTCAAGAATTAGATGTATATTCTACAAAATTAAGAAAATCGAGGGAAGGGATTGGTTGGGAGGGATGAGTGAGAACAATGAAAGGGGTAACATTGATCAAGACCTATTACATTCATAAACTGTTTTATTAAATGGCAACTTCTTTGTACAACTACTTAAATATAATAAAATTTAAAAAATAATACATTATTTTATTTTGTTAATTGTATTATGTCTATAATCAATGGTAATTGATTATAATATCTAACTGGTTTGTCTATATGAAATTATGTGTTTTGGAATAAATTTCATATAGTGTTCCTTACTCAATTATTTGAGAAGTTGTAATAGTGTATATAGTGATTTTTTTGTGCATTATCAGCCTTTCACTTCTTCTGATTCTTATGCTTCTCATTTCTTTCCCTTGATACATTTCATTAATTAATACTCCAATGCCTTGTTAAAATGAAGAGCTATCACAGAGCTATGTAAAATAGTCTCTCATGACAAACCTTTATAAATTCATCTTGTTTGACATTTATTTCCCAAATGTTATTTCTAATTGTATTTTTATCTATTCTCTAAGTTCACATATTTGCTCTTTCTCTTTCTCTCTTTTCTAATTAGAACACATCTTTATATTTTTTAAAATTTCAAAGATGCAACTTTTGGATTGATTTATTGATGATAGCTCGTTTTCTTAAGGCCTTTTTTTAAACTTTTTTTAAATTAATAATTACTTATTTATTGTCAAAGTGATGTACAGAGGGGTTACAGTTACATATGTTAGGCCATAGGTACATTTCTTGTACTGTTCATTACCTTCTCCCTCATTTCCCCTTCTCCCTCCCCCTTTCCCTCTGTCCCCTCATGAGTTGTTCAGTTGATTTATACCAAATGGTTTTGCAAGTGTTGCTTTTGGAGTCATTTGTCTTTTTATCCTTTGTCTCTCAATTTTGATATTCCCTTTCACTTCCCTAGAAGGCCTTTTAAGAATGTGTAATATGTACACCCACACATACTTGTGCTTTAAAATATGATGTTTTGAAATACATAGACAGAAAGAAGTCATTACTCAAATAATATGTCCATCGTCTCTGTATTTCTTTTCATTTGCATTATACTGGAAATCTGGTGGATATCTTCTGTATTGACTATCCTCATGTGTTTCTTTTAGCCCTCTGGCCTTATTCCTCCTACATAGCTACAATCTGGTACCCTGTGACCTACATCCAGTCATCCTGCCCTTCTTTCCCTGGAGCCACTGTTTTGCTCATATATATATATATACATATATATGTATGTATATACATACATATATATGTATATATATATGATATATAAGATATATATATATTGAATATATATTCAATTTTTAACACTTCTACACATAAGTGAAATAATATAGTGCCTTTCTTTCTGTGTCTAGGTAATTTCATTTAGTATGTTGTCCTCTGGATTCATTCATTTAATCACAAATCACAGTAAATCTTATTAAAATTGAAGGGTATCACATTGTATATAAATACAATCTGATTTATCCATCCATCAACAACTAGCTACTTCATCTCTTGTCTATTGTTCATTGTGACATGATGAACGTAAGAATTCAGATAGGTTCTTTTGGATACTGATCCCATTTTCTTTGGGATTATAATCAAAAGAAAGATTGAAAGGTCTTATGGTTATTCTGTTTTTAAACTTTGGAAGAATTTACATGTTGTTTTCCACATGGTTGTTGCTATCAAGAAAGTATAAGATCTCCTTTTTCTCTGCATCATCATCATCAACATTTGTGCTCTCTTGTATTTGTAATAAAAACCATATAGCAAGTATAAGAAAGTGCCATTTTGTGTGTATGCAGATCCTGGGGCTTGAACTTGGGGCCTGAACCCTGTCCTTGAGTTTTTTTGCTCAAAGCTAGCACTCTAACATGAACCGCAGCTCTACCACCAGCTTTTCTTGGTAGTTAATTGGAGACAAAAGTCTCACAGACTTTCCTACCTGGCTGGCTTCAAACCACAATCCTCAGATCTCAGCTTCCTAGGTGCAAGCCACAGGTGCACAGCAAGAGGTGTCTTTTTGTGGTTTTCAAGTGCATTTCCAAGACAATTAGTGACATGAGTACTTAATGTATCACATTGTCCTTTAAGTAAATTAACTTTCACAGAAAAATCCAATGTTGTTCAGAGGAAAATACTGAGCACCCATGATTGGGATCCACATGGATAAAAACTATGATATTTGAAGGAATATAAATAACACACAAAACAGACACTACATACCTATATTTCTACTGGCATTGTTTACAACAGCCAAGACAAAACTAGTTTAAAAGAGTCAATGACTGGATAAAGAAAATGTGATATGTATGTACAAGGGGGTATCATTCCTTTCATACAACTAATTTGTAACAATAGAATTTTATAACAATCAAAAGTCCACGTAAAATACATGACCCCAAAAATAGTGACCCACTGGAAAAAGGACAATAAGCCAACTGAAACCAATCCAGAAACTTCTGTTCATTGTTTCAGTTGTCTAAGTAGCCCATTCATCTAATTGGACAGATTCATAAGATTTAAATTACACCAGCAGTTGATATTTCTCTTAAACTCCTGGAGTTAGTTAAGGTAGAAGCAATCTCTTAATAGGATGATAATGCTTGCAAAATATGTATTAGCCTACTAAGTATGTAGAAGCAAGAACAATGTTTAATTTTCATCATATGTGGCATAAAAATATGCAACTTATTCCTTCAAGTGCTATCTATAATAGCACCTCAGCTTGCACCATCTCAACTTTTGTTTAGTAAAGAAAAAGATCAATTTGAACACTGAAGTTTCATAGATAGGATGCTTTTTAAGTGCCAAGGCTAATTGTCAAGGCTAAAGGTAACCATATCAATGTAATGTGTATTGGTCTATCATATATAGAGTTTCTGGTGTATGAGTGGGGTTGGGGGGAGATGGGAAAGAATGATGGAAGAGGTGGAATTGTTCAAGATTCATTATATTCATTTGTTGACTAGCATCTCCTTTGTACAACTACTTAAAGATGAAAATAAAATAATAAAAAGAGTTCTCAATGAAAACAAAGTATCTGATTCCAGTATGGCTATTTTCTTTGGTAAAACAACTATAGGCGGATAGATTTAGAATATACTCCTTAGAATTTGCCCTGATTAATTCCAGCAATCTGTAAATACTCCTTTCAATGTTCTTTCCTAATTCTATAAGGGTTCTGAGTCAGTTCTCTGGAATACAAATGCTGCTGATGACAGCCAAGCACATGGAAACTAAGACAGTGGATATTCAGGAATGGGTTCAGGAACAATTGAAGAAAGAATAACAACTGTAAAATCAAAACATTTTTTTATTCTTTCTTTACAGGCTTTACTTATTCTGATAGAAATTCTGGAAGTCGGTTTGACTGTTGAATCTGCTCTAGAAACAGCATTGAAAGATATGATGGCAATAGGTAGACAGCAGAGGAACAACGATGGTTTCCAGCCTAGAGAGAGCAGACAGGCATTAATAGCTCCATTCCAGTAGGAACACCCAAAGGATGGAAGGCAGAGGAAATGGCAGGCCAATTACACTGATTACAGGGGCTGCAAATATGTGCAGCTACCTTCATGCTTCGATGATGCTGTAATTATGTTCCCAAGAAATGCTGGGTGCTGCAACCTCATTCTTATTTCAATCCTGCTGTTTATTTCCTGTCATTTTAACATGCACTGTTACAAGTGGCATCATATGTTACCCCCACATAATGGTGTGCCCCCGCAGAACTCCATTAAAGTAAAAAGACTTCTTACTTTATATTACTTTTTAAGGATCATTTTATACATTTTCTTTCTACATTGGAAAAGAAAGTTCATCTTTTTCAAATAAATATGTACTAGCACAGTGCTTTAACAAATTTAACTTTTTACATGTAAATCCACTCTCTGACCCTAAATGAAAGTGTGTATTAATGACCCTGGAATCTGCCATAAGATGGCATGCTCGTTCTGTAGGAACAGGTACTTTGACAACTGAGATAAATATATGAATATTTCAGTGTTGGTAAGATACTAAACTTTGGCATTGGTGTTCATGGCCATTAAAGTTTTCTTCTTTGCACATGTGGTCATAGGAAATGACTGGTTGAATGTTTTTCATACACCACCTATCATAAAAAATTGATCTCCAGGACAATTTTAGTTTAACTGTATGTGTTTCCTTCAGCATTCAAAATCACCTCCCTCCATTCTCAGTTCTTTATCAGTTCATATTTGGGAGATGTTTTGTCCTCCTCTTCTTTCAAATTATACATTGGATAAAGTAAGTGATGTTCAAAGGCAAGAGTGACCATTACAACCTGAACCAGAGGATAAGTATTCATTTGGGTAGAAAATTACTCAGTAGGGAAACACTAGTGTCATGGACAGGCCAGACACAGTGCGGGTCCAGGTGGGAATTTGGTGATGTGCTTGAGGAAGAACTGGTGAGTAATGGATGCAAGCCTGGAGGACGATAGACAAATCTCGGATTGTGTTCACAAGTCTAAATGCATGGCATTACTAGTGCAATTATTGAGATGGTTTGTAAGGAAGAAAACAAATCCAACTTTGTTATAACTGTCAGTGAGATATTCCTCTGCAATTTTTCAAGGTTCAGTCCCAAGGGGGAAAAAAACTGAGAAGGTCAAACCAAAACAAGGGACTTTGCTGAAGGCCTAGGAAATGCATCTCCAACTTCAATCATCCTTGAAATATTCTGAGAAGCAATTAAGTATGCTCCCCTCCACTGTAAAGTTGTTTCTCTTAATTTTCTTTCACAGAATATTTGGTTATCCTAAAAAATATCATATTTTGGTATTTTAATTAACACTAACACATTATTGCTTAGTTAGGAATTTAAACAATTTTGAAATAATTAGATTCGGAATATTGAAACCTTTCTGACAATTAAAGTCATAATTCATTTCTGCTCACTTAGGCACCTGGAGTGAGCTGCCTAAAAGGTAATTATATTCATGGCAAATTTACATGCTATGCATATCCCAGTAAGCATTCTGCAGGAAAGTGCTACGAGAAGACACAGGTGCTTAAATTAATAAACATTAGGAAATCAGCAAGAGGATTAAACTACACTAGTTATTGTTTCCAAACTAATTATTTAATAATTGAACATCTCTATACACCTGGTCCCAAATCAAGAGATTTCATGACCTCATGGGGCCTGGGGTTCACATTTGATCATTTAATATCAAATTTGCACAGTGCAGGGCAGTGAACTGGGTAGTTGGAAGGCAATTTAAATTTCCCTAAAGTTCTTCAGAAAGTTCACAAATCAAAACATTCACACTTGTAAGACAGGGGTGTAATTAATTGTTAAACGGCCTTGTTAGTACAGTGCTACAAATCTGTGAACAAACAAAGCCTGCTGCTGTTCTTTGGCAGAAGTCTTAAAGGTGGCAGTAGGTGAGTGGGACCCATGGGCTCCACACAGCAACTGTAATGTTTCCACCTTTGGGACACGGCTATCTCGTTGTGTAAAGGATTGCACAATGCTTGTGTACCTCAGGACCCCCACCCAATTCAACTTGTCATCCATTTTACTGCAAATGGCAACCCCAGAGGGCTTCTATTTCTACCCTGTGTATTCTGTTTGTATGAAGAATTTCAGGAGAATCTTGGCATCAACCTAGTAACATTTCATAACCACAAAAGTTGCATCAAAGAATCCATATGTGGTTGTTGCTTGTCTAGGATTATTAAAAATATTTTTAAATGATTCTATTTTAAGTTACATATAGCACACAGTACACTAAAAGCTCACTAAGTATTTGTTGAAAAATTCAGTAGAGGAATGACTAGAGGAATATCCCTGATAATATGAAAGTATTAATGAGTAAATAAATGACTTCTTAATTTCCCAGTAGTAGTGGTAGAAGAAATGACAATTTTCATAACAACTCAACAACTGTTTTGTCCTCATGGATTAATCATTTTCATTCGATAAATTGAAATGTTAGAATATGCAAAAATAATTTTTATTCTTTTTCTGGATCATGAAACCCAGTGTCAGGAATAGATTTTACCCATAAATGATTTCTGAGTATTTGCTAAAAGGTTGACACACAGCTCTTATTAGATAGGCTACATGGATTACATAAGGGTATCAGAAATAATATGGTTAGGAGCTAAAATTCTTCAGTTAATTTATTTACTTTAAAAGCAGAGTTCCTAGTAAGCTCCAGCTAACACCTGTGCTAAAACTCTATGTATACCATCTTGATATTTCTCATGTGGTAAATTCAGACAGGGACCATTTTCTTTGAATAGATGAAGCCATTGAGATTCTAAAAGATAAACCTATTTCTTCAAACTCTAGTTCAAAAACTCCAGTTCACATTTGTTGCTGTGAATACAAATGACATTTTCTTTCTCTGTCATGGGACCTCCTTCATCCTAATTGATATTTGGATCTTAAAACTCCGAACAAGACCAAAAAGACCATATCCATAAGTGCTAAAATTAATTGATTACCAAGCAGTTCATTCCCAAATTATCTCATAAATCAAGTCTCTTTAAATGTATGAGTAATGTCCATGTCTTTTTACCTTTTAGGGTCACTACTTTCTGCTACCAATAATAAGGCCACAGCAATTAGTATTGCCAGATGATCAGCACTACTATTATTGTTCACTAGAATGAATATGAAATGGTATGTCAGGTGGCGGCATGGCTAATGGTGCTGAGCACCTTTTCTTTTTAAAAAATTAATTAATTAATTAATTTATTGTCAAAGTGATGTACAGAGGAGTTAAAGTTTCATACATACAACAGTGAGTATATTCTTTTTAAATTTCTTTTCTTTTGTCTTTTTGTTCTTTTTTGTGATTTTTTCTTATTTATTGTCAAAGTGATGTACAGAGAGGTTACAGTTTCATACGTTAGGCCATGGGTACATTTCTTGTACTATTTGTTACCTCCTCCCTCATTCCCCCCTCCCCCTCCCCTTTCACCTCTCCCCCCATGAGTTGTTCAGTTGGTTTACACCAAATGGTTTTGCAAGTATTGCTTTTGGAGTCATTTGTCTTTTTATCCTTTGTCACTCAATTTTGATATTCCTTTTTACTTCCCTAGTTCTAATACCAGTTTATACAGTATCCAGTATAACAGTGAGTATATTCTTATCAAACCTGCCATTTCTTTCTTCTTTATGAAGAAAGACAATTCAAGACAATTCAAGTCTACATTTCCTTATATTTTACACTGTTTAGCTTTTTATTTAGTTTTACATGTGATATCTTAATCTGGATATAAACCTTACCAATTACATATAGTGGAATTATTTTGTCCTACTCTGTGATTGTTTTCATATTTTAATGATAGCTTTTACAAAGAAAACTATTTTCAGTGGTTCTGGAATTTGAACAAAGGACTTGTTTGCTAGGTAGTTTCACTACAACTTGGGCCATTCCTGCAGCCCTTTGTGCCTTAGTTGTTTTTTTAAGCAAGGTCTCACTTTATGCCCAGCCTCGCATGGACTGTGAGCCTCCTAGTCTTTGAAAAGACAAATGAAAATTGCATATGTCTGTGTGGTACAATGTGAGGTTGTGACATATGCATATGCTGTGAAATGGTTGAGCCGAAGTAATTCACAAATGCACCATCTCACTATAACTCTAATCTCTTCACAAATTTGAAGTATAAAACACATTATTATTAGCTAAGACAAGATGTAATAAAATAGATCTCCAGAACCTGTTCCTCCTGTCTAACTTTATACCTTTTGACAAACAGCACTCCCTACCTCCCTTCCTGGTACCACCATTCATTCTATCTTTGCTCCTACAAACCTCATTTGTTTAGATTCGTGTGAGAGATCAGGTGGCATTTGTCTTTTGAGAACTGGCTTGTTTTACTTGACATAATATCCTTGACTGTCATTGACGTTGCTGCAAATGATAAGATTTTTCTCATGCTTAAATGCCGAATAGTATTTCATTGTGTGTAGCTGCCATACTTCATCCATTCATGCACTAATGGACATTTAGGTTGCTGCCATACCTTCACCACTATAAATAATACTTAAATGAGAACAGAAGTCAGATTACCATTTTACGTACTGATTTTATCACATCAGACTCATAATTCTCCATCCTTTCTTTTCCTGTTAGTCTTTCCTGCGCCAACTACTGTTCAACCCATATGTATACTTAGAAATAAGGAAACTGAGGTGCCCACAATTTAAAACTTAAGTAATGCTCTAAGACATTATAAAAAACAGAGATAGTTTTGTATTGTTCCAAAGTAGGATGCATAGGCAAGAAATGTTATAAATGTTTTAGAATCATCTTACAGTCATGAGCCTTTATAGTTTTATCTATGTGTGCACATATGAATATGTGTGCATGTGCCAGTAGCAGGAATTAAACCCAGAACCTGGATGCTGTTTTTTAGCTTTTTCACTTAGAACTGGGACTCTGCCACTTGAGCCACAGCTCCACTTCTGGCTTTGTTCTGTGTGGTTAACTGGACGTAAGAGTCACATGGACTTTTCTACCTGGGCTGACTCTGAACCATGATCCTCCCATCTCAGCCTCCCAACTACCTAGGATTCCAGGCATGAACTTCCAGTGTCCAGGAAACTTCAAAATTGTAAAAGCCAAAGCATATTATAAAAAATCTTCTCCTTTTAAAATTTTAAACTATGTGATATGGTGATAAGACCTTGATATTTGGTGTACTGTGGGATAAGTAGTACCTATAATCAAGGTTGGAACCTCTAGGAAACATCTATTTCCTAATCTGAAGGCTATAGCCACAAATACATGAGACAATCCTTGTAAAAAGTCTTTCATTATATCCAGTAGAGAGAATGAGTCCATAAATATACTTCTTTCCATTTCCTCCATTGGAATTATTAAGGAAATGCATTTCTATTGAACATCCTTTTTGCATTTCTGAGAAAACTGTTATCTCCATAGACCCTGCTGCTCATAAATACATTACAAAATGAGATGGCAGGAAGAACAACGAGTCTGGTATAGTGAGAAGAAGTTCTGTATTTTCAACAGCTGCTCAGATTATTTTTACTATTATTATTATGTCTTTAGAAAATGTGATAGTCATTCATTTTTCTTCCTGCTATTAGCTCTGTAGGGAAACAAAATCAATGTGTTTCTCTCCTTGGCAATATCATATCTTTCTCCTCTGATACAAGTGAAATTCACAAATGTAGCCTATCCATAAGCAGAGAGAGTGACTGGCATGGCCCAGTCTAGAAGTAAAACAAATTCTTTAAGAAATATTGTCACAGTGAATCCATCAGGCCAACACAGTAAGCTGGTAAGAGTTTGAGGCAGGCCACTCTTCATTTCTCCTCTGCTACATAAATGATCCCTTAATAAGTTTCTAGCTCTGAAAACTAGTTCTCTTCTCAGGAAACATAGTGAACATGTACTTAAGTGTGTAATTCTGACTCTGTAGCCTAGTGTTGAAAACCCAATGTAGTGTTACCATTAAGGGTTTAATTATACTGCAAAACAAAACAAAAACAACATCCAAGAAAAGCCACAAAGCTCTTACAAGACCCTACACACCAGCCCTTGCAGACTTCATTGTCCACATTTCATTCTCCCATTTACTTGTTGCTATGGCTTAACTATGTCTTGTCCACTTCTAAATTCATAAAGAGGTATTCCCCTGAGGCATTATTAGGAAGTTGAGTCTTGGTCTTTAAGAGGTGATTGGTTCATATGGCTTTGTCCTATCAGTGTGTAGATCCACTCATGAGTTTGTAGTTTATCATGGGAATGGCTTTGTTTAAAAAAAGCTGTCTTACCATATGATGCTCTCAACCATGCTGTGATGCAATAAAAAGACCTCACCAAATATCAGTACCATGCTCTTAGACTTTCCCCTCCCCAATAGAACTATGAGATACATAAATCTCTATTCTTTATCCATCCATCATTTCACTGTTGCAACAGAGAACAGATTAAGACTCCCATTCTACTTTAGATACTCAGTTTCCACTAAGGTCTTTATGACTACTGAGCTAGCTAAGGTTAGGACATAGATATTTATTGCCATCTTTCTCCTCAGCATTCAAAAATAACTAACTCTTCCTTCACCTTCATTCTTCAGTGTAAATATTAACAACTCAAAACATCTTTACCTCTCCACACTATTTAGGAGGAATCCCTGACCAATTATTCACACGTTACATCTTGAGGCTTTGACGATGTTTACAATGCATGTAAAATTAGATGATTGTTTATTTGCTTGCTTAGATTTATTTACCAAACCACACTTCAGGCTTCTCAAGTGTTGAGAATCTGAACAGTTTTTTCACTTAGTGCTTAGGCATGGTATGTAACAGGCATCACAATCAATATTTTTTAATTAATGGATAAGTAAATAAATCATGAAGCATGAGAGAGACAGAAAATTCTAAAGAAGTTGTCAAGAAATTTAAAGAGAAGATTTAATAAATGTTAGATGGAAAGACAGTATATATTATTAAGCTTTCTTCCAAGACCTGAATTTTCCCAATTTGCTCGTGTAATTAGCTTAGAAATAGAAGTATCTTTTTGACCATGGTACAGAAAAGAGTTTCATGCACAAACTGATGAAAATATTACCATGGAGGATGGGTTATGTTTCCATTGTTTATGTGACATATACATTATTGTTCAATGTTAGTTTTTTTTAATATTTCAGTTTGTGAAGGGCATGGCCTCAATTCAAAATAGATGTGTAATAATAAAGTATAGCCTTGCCTGGTTTTGTTATCGCTGACATTCAGACTATCAACACTATACAGGGAGGAGAACATAAGGACAAATAGTTTAAATTCAAACCACATCATTTACTCATAGATGACTTTGGGCAAGTTACACAACATCTCTGAACTTTAGATTCCTCACCATAAAATACACCTGGCAGCACCTTTATCGTAGGTTCTTGCAAGTTTAAGCTGCATAACTTTGACTCTAGTGCAATGTAAGTCCTTATAATCAACACTCAGTAAATTTGTCTTTCTAATTTTTTAAAAAATATCATTTCTTTACTGCTTTATCTCTGCTTTATTGGCCTAGTAATGGAAATAATCAGATAACATTGGGATCCCACAATTCCTACAATCTTTCAGGGGTAGCTGAGAGTGACATTTTGAAGAATGGCAACCTAGTACAGGTGGACACTCTAGAGTGGTCACTGCAACCCATTCATTAATTTAACATTTTCCAAGAACTTCCTCTGTGCCAGGGATGCTCCCCTATGCCAAGGATACAAAAGGTAACAAAACACTCAAAGCTCCTGCTTTCATCAAGCTACAGTGTAGGGAGAGAGGCAGGTAAGATAAAATAATACAAATAGGCAGATGGCACATATTGCATAGAATTAAAAAATAAATCAGAGTGACAAGGGTGGTACCGGGAAAGTGTTTCCTGCTTAAATGTGATTTAAGCACAAACTCAAAAGTATTAGTCATGGAGATTTGTGGGAGGAGAGATTTGCAGGCAGTGAATATTGAAATAAGAAAATTCCAGCATGTTTCGGAGGTAGCAGCAAGCCTGGTGTGGACTGATTGGGAGCCAATGGGCTTAAAAGTAGAAAGACATGAAGCTGGCAATAAGGATAGGCTGATGAAGGTCCCAATGGAAACTCAGATTCCCATGTTCAAATTCTTTGAAAGTTTACTGCACAATGGCTACAATCATTTTTTTTCTTTTTTCTTTTACCATGAGCTACATTGGCCCATAAGCACTTTAAATCTGACCTGTATTTTTTTTTGTGGTACCTTTCTTGTTTTAATTTTTATTCTTATTATCAAATTGTTGTACAGAGAGGTTACAGTTTCATATGTTAGGCACTGGATACAATCTTTTTTTTTAAAGGAAAACCCATTTTTATTAACAAGTCCACTTATGAGATAACTAACTCACTCGCATGATGACAACATGGATCTATTCATTAGACCAGCTCTCACCATCTAATCATGTCTTATTAGGCCCTACCTCCCAGCATGGTTACACTGGGGATCAACTTCCCAACACATTTTGTTTTCTCTCTGTTGATGTCTCCACTAGAAGATGTGAAACTAACCCTTTCATCCAAAGACTGGAAAAACCATTCACCATTTCACATTATCTTTATGTTTTATACTTAAATATGCAGTTGAAACTATTATGAGGAGACATATGAATTCTCTCTTGGAGAATTTTTCTCCTTTTTTTATGTATAGGCAGGGTAAACCAAATGATGATAGGAATCTTTTTAGGCAGTAGCTGTGAAATTGTAAAGTTGTAATAAAATTGCTTTGTAATCTTTTTTTCCAGTGCTTAGAATCAAACCCAGGGCTTTACACATGATAGGCAAGTACTCTACTACTGAACTCAGTCCCAAACTGTGATCCTTCATCAGTTATCTTTCTATTCATGGATCAAGATGGTCACATATTCAAAGGTGAGTCTTCTACATACTAACTAGGTAATACCTTGAACCTTTGTATCATCTGTGTAATATGCTGGACAAGGTAAGAAACCTCTCCTCCTTTCCCTTCTTCCCCTGAGAAATGAAGCTAAAATTATCTACAGTACTGAGGAGGAGCAGACACATAATGTGACACATAGTAAGTGCTTTAGAACTTGCTCTGAACACCAGAAACCGGCTAGTTTTTCACTGAGAGTGACAAGTTCATGACCACTATGAAGGTTTATTAGAATTTGTGAATAGTAAAGAGAGACAACAGAAAACAATTGAGTATGCTGAAAATACTACAGAATATCTTCTGCTACCAAAAGAAATGTGCATTCAGGATAGCTAAGATCAGACAAAATATTTCAATCAAAGTCCTAGTTGGGATACTCATTTGAGAAATGAGCTGCACATTAACCACAACTGAATAGAGAAAGAGCCTGCTAAAGTCACTATACACCTTGTCCTTAATTCTGTAGCTGGACAGAGCTCAGTTCTGACAGACAGTACTCTGGGGAGTCCTGTGTTGCTAAAAAAAAAAAAAAAGTTACTTATTTGTGGAATAGGTTTAATGGAAGACATTTAGCCTTGTGTAATTCCTACTGGAAAGTGGTTACTTTGAAAAGTGGGAGAACTGCCATCTCTGTCCTCACAGAAAAGCTGGAAGGGATCACAGCTTCAGTCTCACTTCTGCGTCCATCATCATGGACTTCCCAACATGAGCAAGATGCGACCCTTCTGTAAAATAAAAGATTTGTAGTTCATTTCTGTCTCTGAGGTTTCTAAACTCTCTAACTCTAATTAATACTTGGTATATCTATGAGAAGTTACCGAGGAAATATGCAAAAATAATTTGGGATGTTCAACCCTCTGGTGACATTTAAGATCTTACAAATCCCTCCTTTAGGCAATGACATCCATCAAGAATGATGACAGCTCTGAACAGCAGTTAAAATGAAAGAGAATTTATCAACCTTCTTATTAACCGCAAATTTATGGAATGTTTGAAAGTTGCAAGTGAACTCTTAGGGCCATGTTCACCAGGTGGCCTTTAACTTGAAATAGATCTGTGACTGAACCAGGTCTTCCAGATGAGGTATTTTAATGAGGTTTCTCCCTTTTGAACAGAGGCAAGGAGGCTAGCACAAATGCCATGTCTGCTCGATACTTGGTGGTTTTTGTCCTGGGGGAAAATGGTTGACCTGTTAGAGCCCACACACTATTAGACATTCTCTGTCTTTTTTTGCAGGATCCAAAGACTTGCATACACAGGTCAACTACATTATGGCCTCTGAAACCCCTCTGTATCTGAACATAAAGCGGTAATGGACATGTCCACACTTACAGCACTGCATTACCAATGCACTTACTTCCCTGACATTTCAAAGTGATCCTCTACCTTTGTGACCTTTAGAACAATAGATTATTTATGTAGGTATTTCAAAAGAGGTACAGAGCATAAAAATTACTGAAGCGTTCTGTGTGCTGGTTGGGGACATGGGGAAAACTCAAGTGTAAGAAAAATACTGTTCCTCTTTTAGTTACTTTTGGAATGGCTTAAATCATCTGCAGAATAAAGGTTACACTAATAAATGTCTCATTTGTTTTAAATGCTCTGAAATGTGAACACTTTCAAGGAACCTATAAAACCATAGACAGTAAATGGGCTGTGGTGAGATGCTGTGAACTGCAATGATTCCTTTTTTGGGAGATCTTTATTTTCCTTTCCCTGGACCAAAGTCTAAGTTAGGGCAGCATAAGGGTAAGGAATCCAGACTAAAGCAGATACTTGTGTGTTTCCATTATATGGAAATGCAGTGAGTCCAAATGGAGTTTTCATCATTACTGTGGCTTCTGTGAAAGACCACACAGCTCTCTCCATGTGTCTTCCCATCACTTCCTCCTAAGTCATTACAAGGAAAAGGAAGTAAGTTATCTAGAATCCCCAACTATGTAATGCCATTGTATGTGATGCCTAAATTAACCATTCCTTTATGGACCTCATAAGCTTCTGTTGTTCTTGCATGAAAAACTACTTAGAACACCATAATTGTATAATAAACATTCTCTGTAGGAGTAGAGTATTTTCACACTGACCATTTTTTCCAGAATTTGGATTAGGACACGATTATTCTACAACATGGAAAATTTGTTGTGATATTTCTCCACATGCATATAAAACCCTCATGCTGATATCATACTGTCACATGCCAAACATTGGCTTATTACTTATTTGCTGTGAAGCCAAGAGGACATTTTGTAATCTGCATGAGCCTTTTATCCAGGGTTATCCACAATAGAAATAGATATATCAATTTCACATGGCTTTGGATTATTAAGATAAATGCCAGATCATTTCAGAGAAACTTTTGACACAAAGTCTTCAATAGTTGTTACTATTTATTCATCACTGTGTCTGCATTAGTGAATATACTATACCATATGAAAGATATATGAGACTTCTGACATTGAGAACACTGTTCTTTCATATCTTCTCAGGGATAATTGCTCTTCTGTACTGCTATAATTCAAAGCTATGCTGATGTTCCTGTCACTTTGTACCATTGTTTTCAGCTTCCCTGCCCTCATCAGTATTTCAGTCTCTCTCTTTCTCCCTCTTTATCTCTCTTCTCCATCTCCTTCTCCCTTTCTCTTTCTCTCTCCCTGTCTCTTGTCCTCACCTTCAATCTTGCCGTCTCCTTTCTTCCTTTTCACTTATTTTCTCTTCCTTGCAGTGCTGGAGTTTGAACTAGAGCTCTTATACATTCTAAGAGAAACACCTCTAATCATTTTTTCAAGTGATGTTGACACGTATTTCTTATTTTCTCATTCAAAGGTGCATTCAATTATGAAACGGCTCTGTTTTCACCTTTCATTTCCATGTGCTATAAAAAAGGATTCTAAATTTGGAATCAGGTTTCACTTGATTTTTATAAATTTCAAGAGCCAAAACATGTATGTTCCATGACATTTGTCTCCTCACAGGGAAAAGCATAATAAAACTCAGTCTACACAGTTTTCTTGAATGTGTCTGCTCTGTATATGATTCAAAGCCCACACACTGTACGAGAAGAATGCCTCAGTGTAAGCACATGCTGTCATCCTCAAGTTGCTGGTAGCCTCACATAGTACTTAGTGAAAGTACTGCTTTTAGAACAAGAAAAACTAATAAATCAGCAGAAAAGCAAACTAATTTGTAAGACAGAAAGAAAAATAGAGCTCTGAAGACATCATTTGAACACCTGGATATAGCTATTCCATTTTCTATCTTTATGATATATTAAGTAATAATTGTTAGTGCTAGCAGTCACGATAATAGTACTTACAATGCTTGGTTCATATGATGTTTTATATAGGTTCTGTTAACTTGAGTTAGAAAAAAAATTGCTCATGCACTAGCAAATAGGCTCAATTGCAGAGGATGCTTTATATAATATCATACTGTAATGGTAATGTAAAGATTGTGTCCTTCATGTTTCATATAAGTTCTGAGAATATATGCCACTGATACATATGGCATATGGGTTACAGTCTACTCAGAGATTTCATGATGTGCATGTATAGGTAAAGCCATAGGTCTGGCACATGTAGAAATACAGTAAAGGTAGAAACTTTCCATTTCTGTCCTTCAACATTGTCTGGAAACCCAATGTCTTTGTTTTGAATCCAAAGAAAATCTAATCAGATATATTGAAAAAATGGGAACATTTAGTTAAGAAGGTGTGGGAGATAGTCTACAACAGAATAGCTATCTTGAGAATTGCTAACTTGAGAGAGTGCTATGTAGTAAGAAACTGGAATGTCTCAGAGGATTTATTAGAAAACTATGAAGGATAGTTACAGGAATTTACTCGTGGCTTAATATAAGAAATGCTTCCTCATAGTTAAAACTATGCTTTTCATGGGAACAGGAACTATTATCTGTCTTGTGTCCCATGAACAATTTGAACATAGACTTGTTCATGAGAGTAAAGATACAAGGTCACCTTCCACTCATAATCATTTACTAAAGGAATAAGGGACTAGATGACTAAATTAATGAGGTAAGGAAGTTTGCCCATTTGCTTGAGCTTTAAAAAAAAATCTGAGCAGACCTCAATTGCGCAATAGCTACCATAAAAAAATCTGATAAGGGCTAAATGACTTCCATAGATTCATGTACCCATGTTCAGATCCTTTTTCTATGATTTGGGCTATATTTTTTTCTTCACAATTTTCTAACATGGAGCGCCTCTCCATTTACATCAGCATTACTGTGTTCTGCTCTATTAGTCTCTTAATCTCTTTGCTAATTCCCGTATGTTGCTGCATTATTTAATTAAGAGCTACACTGCTGTGTGCCTGTGCTCACCCAATGTCCTTTCTTGCAGTGAGCACACTTCAGAGATGGAGACTGTGGGGTCACTTGCTGGCTAGCTTTTAGGGAACATGTCATACCCTCTATTTCTAGAAAACATTCTTTGTGAAATAGAAGCACTCCTCTAGCAAAAAGACTCACATTCCCAGGAGTCTCAAAAATTATTCCACAGTTTTTAAATGACAATACCAAACAGCAAATATTTTTTAAAAAATAGTATTGATACTATGTTTCGCTGAGTAACAACTAGAGTGGTGAGAAGAGACTATAGTCCATCATATGGCTTAATCATTTGCTAATTAGATCAGGATTGGCAGTAGCCTCTCACAATGTCAGATAAGATGCCTTACCAACAAGGATGAGACAAGTTATAATTCAGTTTTCACTTATTATTTACAAATCATGATACCAAGTATTTTCAAAAACGTAAATCTAATCCCCCAATAATCCCACAAAGTAGCTAAGAATTTGCATTTGCTTTACTGTTTACAGAAGGCTTGCCTTACACACTAGAAAGCCAATAACATTTTCAAGTTGTAAAATGCTTTGGAAATTGTTGAGATGGACTTTATTTCCTCATAATGTGTGTAAGGATTACTTAATCTACTTTAATCCCATACATGCATTAAAAACGAATGAACAGGTCGTGACTTTTTGTACACATAAGATTTTTGGTGAGCAGGAAGATCTGAATATATATATATATATATATATATATATATTATATGCCACCACTATAGTCAAAACAAAAAAATAGGGCTGGGGATATAGCCTAGTGGCAAGAGTGCCTGCCTCAGATACACGAGGCCCTAGGTTCGATTCCCCAGCACCACATATACAGAAAACGGCCAGAAGCGGCGCTGTGGCTCAAGTGGCAGAGTGCTAGCCTTGAGCGGGAAGAAGCCAGGGACAGTGCTCAGGCCCTGAGTCCAAGGCCCAGGACTGGCCAAAAAAAAAAAAAAATAGACAAAAATCAAAGCCACTAAAAAGCTCAGTTAAAAAGTTCAGTGAAGCCATATTTTTGAGAAAGATAATAATTCTTTATATTGGTTTAGAGTGCCCCTGAAACACTATATGCCAGGTGGTCTTATCCCATATTAAGAAATGATTGTGTTCTTGGACCTACTTCCCATGCTTTCAAACGATTTGAAAATCATGAATAATAAAATAAAAAAAAATTAAAGATGCATTTGGCCTGAGAAAGGAGAGAACAAATCTTCAGTAGAATATGGCAGACTTCCCGCTTCAACTCTGACATTTGCAGAGCTTGGAAGTCATCACTCCCATTCTTACAACAAGAAAGGCTGCAAAAACTGGAAGACAACAGCTGATTTGGGGGCCACTGATGAATAGAGTTTGTAGGGCAAATCGTCACTATGAAATCTAGGGAGACAGAAAATTCTGGAGAATCAAGTCAAAATCTAGAGCAAAAGTTGATGAACTCACAAACTACTTGAGGCTAATAATGGAAGGGATTCTGCACTTTTACGAATTTAACTCCAGGTCTTTCACCAGGTTCTTGGTGATTGATAGAAGAAAAGCTAAGGGAAAGAACAATTACTGAGAATATGTTCATAAACTTCTAAGTGACTCTCCAGGGATAAAAGATAGTCATAGTCTTGACCTAGACTCATGGAAAAAGACTATTCCTCTTAGTACCAAAAAGCTGGAAGTAGAGCATGGCTCAAGTAGAAGAGCACTAGCGTTGAGCCAAAAAGCTCAGTGATAGTGCACAGGTCCTGAGTTTAAGTCTCAGGACCAGCACTTAAAAAAAGAAGACTAGGAAATTAAAATAGGTTCAGGTGGGAAAGTTAACTAGCAAAAGCTAACAAAGAGGATGACTGAAGATGAATGTGGTCTAAAGAGTTTATTTGCATGAATGAAAACAGAACAGTGGGAAACCTGTTGAAATTACCTTGACAAGAGGGAGTAGGATGTGGAAGAGTGCTAGAGGAGGTAAGAATGACCAGGACACATTATATACATGTGTCAAAATGTCACAATGAAAGCTCTATCATACAATTAATATATGCTAAGTTAAAAGTCCAGTGTGGAAATTGAGGGAAAAGATTAACTTTCCAGTGGAAAACAAGATGAACAGCTGCCCAACAATGACACAATAACTCTCATCGAAAACATGTATCCTTATATGCGAAAAGGTTACTAGGAAAAATGAGAGATGGGTCAGTTGGGAAAGATAAAGGAAAGGAGTAATATTGATCAAAGTTCATTGTACTTATCAACTGACATGTTGAATTGTAATCCCTTTGTACGATACTACAAACTGGCCATAAAAAGAGAAAATCTGTGTCCTTAATATGACACCATGAGAATGATATTTGCCTACACTGTCATCCTTCTAACCCTTCCATTAACCCTTAATAATGAAAAATCAACAATGAGTCCCAATTAAAGGACAGTCCACAGAGCCTCTGACTAGGAATCCTGAACACGAGCCAAGGATGTCACAAACACACAGCCACAGAGCCATTGTCACAGACAAGAAAAGTTTCAAGGAAACATGACTATTAAGTGTGACTTGGTACTCTGGATGGGCTCTTGAGGGAAAAAAAGGACATTTAGGGAGATGAAAAAAGCAAAAAAAGGTATGTTTGTAACAATTATTTGTCCATATCAGGCCATTTGAGTGTGACAAATTCACTGCATCATTGAAAGATGTTCATAAGAGAGAAATCTGACCATAGGATATAGGGAAAATCTGTATTGCCTTTATAATAATTCTGTGACTCTAAAACTTATACATTGAAAATTATGTAAAACAAAAGTTTAGCACTATCATCTTCCACAGAGGAGTTTGTGTCTGCTTCATTTCAATTTTCAGATTAAGTCTAAACTCCTTGTGATAAGAGAAGTCCTTGATTCAAATGGAGAATAATACTAAAATTAATACCAGACAGACATACAGACACACAGACACACACACACAGACACACACACACACACACACACACACACACACACACACACATATCTTGGCTTGGCCAAGATAGCACTGAGCTATCCAAAGATTTAGGAAAAAGCTGGATGACTAATAGGAATGTTCTAAGATAATTCTAGAAACACATGGATGTTACACACTGTCTTCTGTGGTCTCTGTATTGGTTATCTGATCTGATTTGGTAAATTAAGTGTCCTATGTATACAAACACGATTCTTTTATGTGTTGTCTGTGGCCTTTCACACTACAATGGCAGGCTTAAGTAATGGAGCCTTTAAAGCTTAAACCATTTATTATCTGTCGCTCTACAGAAAAAGTCTGCTGACTCCTGCATTAGGTAACATCACCAACATTTTTGAGCCTTTCAACATTGTGATCTACATCTGTAGCTTCTCAGAAAAAGCCTACCTAGGTTCAGAGCTTATCTGCCATCAATTTCTTGCTCATTCCCTCTACTCAAGGCGCTACTTAGTAAGTTGTTCTCTGCAGCATGTCCAGACAATGATTCCAAATAAGTGATGATGATCACACAAAAGCATGACATCACATGTCTCGTTGATTTGGTCCCTGAGAAGAGGAGTAAGAAGTGAATAACCAGATAACCAATGAAGCATGTAATGTTAGTGTATAGACATTACCTTCAGGACATAGATTTAATCCATTTCTGCACCTTTTGCACTTCATGTCCTGTCAATTGTGGAAAGGTGATATTAATACTACAAGACATGTGTCTCCACAAGCACAAAGTGAGAGCTTACATCCAGCTTGCTAACAGAAATCCGCCTTTCCTTCCTTCTTTCCTTGCCCCCTTCCTTTCCTCCTTCTTTCTTTGCTTCCACGTTTATTTTCAACTTCTCATCTTAGTTCTTATTTACTTAACTTTTGCAAATACATTACATATAAAAATCATGCCCAAAATCAATAAAATACAATTTCCTGAGAATCTTTTCTTTTGGCATAGTCCACCTACAATTACCATGTGTATTATGGCCTTTGAAGTACTGTAGCAAAGTTATAAATTAAGGTCTATTATAAGAGATGTTTAAAGAAACTGGTATTTGAAAACATTCATGATTTCATTGCTTACTCCTATGGGGACAAGATAAAGATCTTTGTCTTCAGGACTTGTCCACAGGGGCATCATAACTCAATTACCACATCCCATATACAAGATGACCACAGAAATCATGACAGTCAAGTAGGATTTTCCTTACTTTTTGTATAGTATATCGCATTGCACAAGTCATTTTTTACCTTGGATAGATTTCAAAGAGAGGCTTCTGAAATATAAAGGAACTATCAGCCAGAGGAAGTTAGTGTGGAGTCTCTAGGTAACCCCGCTGCCATTTTATTCCCATGTTTCTAATCCAGGATGCTGTTTCCCACTGAGACCATTCACCACTCACATTTCTTCTCAGGAGGAGGCCTGACATCCCCACAAGATCTGACATGTAGGTTGATAAAAAAAAAAAAAGTTCAATTCTTTCTGTAAAACACCACATCTTAAAAATACAGAAACTATTACACAATGGCACTTGTTACTTGGAAAATGTAACCAAGTGAGAACAAATAAAAGAGAATAAGAATGAGCACATTTTATTCCTCTGAGGCCTTTCAATAGAATTCTTAGAATCCGCTTTCAGCACCTTGACCTTGCCTGAGAGAGCGAAATGATCATGTCTTACTCATCATTGTTTTTCCTGTACTAATCACAATGTCCGGTACACAAGTCATTTGGGCTTAATTGAATGATTTTTCCTTTTCCTTAATAATGCCAATTTTCTCCAGCATCCCAAATGGCAATTCCTTGGTGACAATTGATGTCGTCCAGGGGAATTTTCTGTTGACCGGCATTTGCCAAAATCTAAATCCTGCTACTTGAATGGTCATAGATTTGCTGCCACCTATATTTTTAAGTTACTCTACTGGCTCCACTTGTTCTTTCTGAAGAAGTGATCTAGCTTTAGCAAGAAATGGGGTTCCATAGAACCCTCAATTATTCTTTTGTCTTTGCTCTTTCTTCCATTGATATTATTCTATTAGTTAAGAGAAAAAAAATCCACACTTTCAGTGTCAAAATATTCCTATAGGGTCCTAAAGATGAAGTACTTTTCTTTCAAGACTTGCTACATCCCCTATGACCCAGCAGCCCCACTTTTGGGCATCTACCTAAAAGACTACAAACAAGAACACACTAAAGCCACCAGCACAACAATGTTCATCGCAGCACAATTTGTCATAGCTAAAATATGGAACCAACCTAGATGCCCCTCAGTAGACGAATGGATCAGAAAATGTGATACATATACACAATGGAATTTTATGCCTCTATCAGAAAAAATGACATTGCCCCATTCATAAGGAAATGGAAGAACTTGGAAAAATTATGCTAAGTGAAGTGAGCCAGACCCAAAGAAATATGGTTCCCTTCATAGGGAATAATTAGCACAGACTTAGGCTAGTCACAGTAGAGGATCAAAAGAGCCAATAGCTGTGCCCTTATGAACACAAAAGATGATGCTAAGTGAAATGAACTTCATGTTATGGAAATGACTGTTATATCATTGTTGTAATTACTTTCAACATGCCGTGTGGAACCGTAGCTTCTTTTTTGATGATCCTCTTGTATCTCCTTCCTGTGGTTGTCCCTGCTGCTATCACTGTATCTTATCTGAGTACATTGAAAATTGTATATACTGACATTATAACTAGGGAAATTAAAGGGAATATCAAAATTGAGAAACAAAGGATAAAAAGACAAATGACTCCAAAAGCAATACTTGGCAAACCATTTGGTGTAAACCAACTGAACAAATCATGGGAGGAGAGGGGAAAGGGGAGGGGGGAAGGGGGAATGAGGGAGGAGGTAACAGTGCAAGAAATGTACCCATGGCATAACGTATAAAACTGTAACCCCTTGGTACATCACTTTGACAATAAATAAGTAATTATTATTTTAAAAGAAAACTTTGCTACAAACATAGTGTTAACACATTTACTTTGTACATATCCAACTCTCTAATTTCCATCTGGGCCTCTCACCCAAACCTACCAGTGCTTTTCTCTTCTTTCCTCTTATCTTTTGTTGTCTCTAAAAACAAACATAAAACGTGCAACTTCCTATTCTTCTCCTTACCAGATTTTCCTATGAAACCTCCCCTTCTAACATAGGTTGCTCTAAAAGTCTTGGAAACAGAACTAAAATGTGTACCACGTGTCAAGATGCAGGGCTTTGCATTGCCCTTTCCTCCCAAAGAGCCAGTTTTGTTCCATATTCTGGATGTAAGTTATCCACATCACCCAAAAAGTCAAAGGGGAAAGAAAGGGGAGTGGATACTCTTCCTTCCTAAGGCCTCACATCCAGAGCAATTCATCCTACATAAAACACCAGAACTACATATCCATGTAAAGTAATGTGGAAATACAAATATCAGTTAGTAATAAACCCTGGTCTTATATATTTGTGATTTAGCATAACTCATGTCAGTTCAGAAATTTTCTTGAACAAATTTCTCCTCTTCACAACTATAAATGTCAAGATTCCTAAGTGTCCTATAAAGAGCATAGTGGTTTAAACAGTGGTTAAAAAATTCTTATCTGAAGATATCTTTTAATTATTATATATTGTCTAATTGTGAACATTGTTTTTATTAACTTTCTCTCAGTATTTTATTTATAAAATTAATATCCTCATACCTGCCTCAAAGGATTACTTAAACATACAAAAAAATCTTAATTCTTTCAAATAAATATTAAATGCATAAAATTATATAGACGATTTTGAAACCATCATTGGGGAAAATTTTGCTTTCTTTAGGTTAGAGGCATAGCTTCCTTTAGGTAATGTGTTATATAGTGTTATATAAATAATATAATTTATAATAATATAAATAAATAATTTCTCTATTCAGCCAGGGCTACACTATTTTGTAGAAATCTAACCCAGGCATAGAAGATGATTATCCATTTTCACCATATTAAGATATGAATCAATGTACTTTTCAAGGAAACCTGCCTAATAAGTTAAAATTTCTCCAGTTTCTCTCATATCTCTTACCTTTTGCTGTTCAACTTTACAAATGTCAAGATCCCTAGGTGCTTCATGAAGTGTAACATTAATGTTTTTTCTGTTAAAAAATTCTCTCACTAAAAATTATCTGGCTTAGAAGAATGTTCAAATTTTATTTTTCCCCACAACAGAATATAGAAGAGAAAGAAAAAAATTTCACTCTTCTAAAATTGATAGAGTAGATAGAATAGATACAGTAAATGAAATAGCTGCAAATAGAACTGATACAGCAGCTACTAAAAGAGAGCATCCTGAATACTCACATGTAAAACCTCTATATTCTTGTTTCCCACAATTATAATAGATTCTATTTGAAATCTTGGTTTATAAAATATTTTATATCAAAATTCAGTGTCTGTTAGTAGAGATAAGTACACTAAAAGATACTAAGAAATTAATGCTAACAACGAAATAAATAAAAGATAACAAAAAGATAATAAAAATATGTTATAAGAACACTTAATGTTCCATACCATGATTATGTTATAAGAATAACATATGTATAAGAATAACATATACTGAGAGAATTTACCAAAAGGGCAAAATTGTAGCCTCAGGATTCTCTCTCCATCCACACAGATGCCCTAAATAAACAATTACATATGCATTGATTACCTCTGAGAGAAAGCAGAAAACCAGTTTAGTCTCCTACACACTGGCAAATAAATGCTCACGTTTAAATGAGTAGGAAAAGCTTAGATACACTCTTGCCCAAAACCTTTTCCATATCACATCACCACCATAAAATTGAGATGGAATTTCCAACTTCCAGCTTCATCTCAAGGAGCAAAAGATTAAGACTGCAGATCTAGGACTCCAACACTTATGGTTGCTACCCAAGGGACTGACTTCTAACTTCTTTCTCTTGAAACTGCTCAGTATTCATTAGCAATCACAGAGCACAGCAACTCTTTGCCAATTTCACTCATTCACAGGAGGGAAAAAATTAAATGGTTCTTTCAATAAAGACTTTATAAAATTCAAACACAAAATATTGTCAGAAAACACCATTAGGTAGGAGTAGAGAATACAAAATTGTCTCACTATGACAGTTTTCTGAGCTCAATAGATTAGTTACAATTATTTCCCTGCCTTTACAAAGGACCATTTGGAACTTAACTATGTGCTTTCTCTCATCAAGAGGGAGAATTTATTTCCCACCATAATGAATTGTACTGTGTGTGTGACTTGTTTTACAAATAACATGCAACCAAAGTGACACTTTTCCAGTCCTGAGTCAGGGAATCAGCTCCATTTTGCAAATATGCCCAGTCACTACAAATTGTGTTGGCCCACTAGAAGATGAGAGAGGTACATGGCTGAGCTTTCTCCATTACTCCAGCTAATGTCCAGCCAACTCTGTAAAATAGAGCTACAGATGCAGGAGAAAACCTAATGAAAAGCAAAGGATGCTCAACTCAGCTCAGCTCACAATGTCCAACTACAGAACCAAAAACTAACAAGTAATTACTATTTTCAGACATTACATTATTGGGTATCTGGGACATGGTATGGTGTGTGTATGGGGTGTGTATGTAGTAATGGAGATTGAGGCAACACCCTACCATTGAGCTGAATTTTGCTTATTCACTGGACTTTTAAGAAGAAACTTACTACATTTAATTTATCTTATGAATTTAAATAAATAGAAATATAACAAGATCTTATGGCTAAAAGAATAGGACTTTTCTCCTGTAAGATGAGTCTTTTGATGTGATGCTTAGAGAAACTGAAATTGAACGCATAATATTTACACAAGAGTTATCACAACCAAAATCACATAGAGATTCAATTTGGGTATCTATTAGAGCTATTGTATGCATTGTAAATAACAAAAAGAATGTCAAACCACAGAGTTAAGATACTTAGAAAGTTGTCCTAAGAATTGATAGAATCAAAGCATATAAAGAACCTAGAAAAGTGCTCTTCTATAAAAGCTATTAGTCTTATTGCAAATTGACTTTGATTTGTTGTGACTACCTATCAGATTATTTGTGCTATATACTTGCACAAGCACACATGGTTATGTGTAGAAAATAGACAAGCACATATGGGAAAGGTAATTTTAATAACATAGTCCAATTTGAGTACATATGGTATCTATTTTTGTGTATTTATATTGTCCTAATTTAAAAACTATTGTCCTACTACAATCATTTGTATAATATACTAACCTAATATCTTTACTCCAGCTCCTTAATTTTTAATAGCAAGAAGCAAACATCTCTTGAAATAAATCCCTGTCAAAGGCAAATACTCCAAGATTCCTTTGCTTTAGAAGGCATAGTCTCTATTTCTTTTTTTTTCTTTATTGCCAAAGTGAAGTACAGAAGGGTTACAGTTTCATATGAAAGGCAAATACATTATGTATCCAACTTATCTCCTTCCTCATTTTCCCCCCATTTCCTGCCTCCCCAGATCCCTTCCCCCCAGGAGTTGTATGGTTGCTTTTGTAAGTATCACTATTACAGTGGTTTGTTTGTTTTTATCCTTTGTCTCTTATTTTTGGTATTCCCTTTCCCTTTCCTAGTTCCAATACATGTATATATGTTATCTGGGGTACTAAGATCAGTTACAGTAATAGCAGGAGTAAAACCACAGGAAGGGAATACAAGAGAACAAAAGGTATGGTTTCACATGATATGTTGAAATTAACTACAGCAATGAATGATATACCATTTATTTCCATAACATGTAGTTCATTTCACTTAGCATTATCTTATGTGTTCATATAGGCATAGCTATTGAGCTGTTGTGCTCTTCTATGTCTATCCTAGAGATGTATTCATTATTCCCTATGAAGGAAACCATAGGGTTTATGTTTCTTTGGGTCTGGGTCACTTCACTTAGTAGATTTTTTTCCAAGTCTTTCCATTTCCTTACGAATGGGGCGGTAGTGAGTACATTTCTTATTCAACTTGTTACCACATCCCTCATTCTGCCCGCCCCCCATTTCCCTCTCCTGCCCATGAGTTGTACAGTTGGTTTACACCAAATGGTTTTGTAAGTATTACTTTTGGAATGCTTTGCCTTTTTATCCTTTGTATTTCTTTAGATAATAAATTATATGTTGAGTATGTACATGGACCATAGTGATATCCAAAAGAAAAATGCTTTTATATTTATAGATTATTTCATTGAACTATATATAAAATGGGTATCAATAAATGTATTTACTCAAAAAAAAATTCCAGTGCTCACTTCAGCATCGCATATTCTAAAGTTGTTACAATACAGAGGAGATTAGCATGGCCCTGCTCAAGAATGACATGCAAATTCATGAAATTGTCCACAAAGAAATTCCTTATTAGTTGACTTATGAAATGGTAACCCTTCTGTACCTCACCTTTATGATAATAAAATATTTTTGAAGAAAAGTAATTTCAAAGCTATATTTCAAAACTACTTTTCATCCACAACAATCTATATAATGAATAGACATGACATTAAGTAGATTTGTTTACATTTATAAAGTTTGCCTCTGCACATTGCATGTGTCAAAGATACACCTTACTGTGTCAATATATTGATATTTTAAATCTGCTTTTTGATTTTTATTATAGATTTAAGAAAGGGTTTCACAACCTGGACACTATTGACATTTCAGATTGGCAGTAGGAAAGAGGATTTCCTATGAGATGTTTAGCTGCTTCCCTGATCTATGGTACAAAGATTTTACTTCATTCTTTTATCTGTTTATTTAGAATGTTGCTTGCAGTAGCATAGAATAATCTAAAACTATAAGTGACTTCCCTCACTCACAGCTTACTTTGAATGAATGTATGATATTATAAAGCATGTCAGTGACTGGCAAATTTCAGCCTTAAAAAACTATCTCCAGTTTACAACTAATCAACAGGAAGTATATTTTCCTTTATAGAAATGTATATATCATTAACTACTTGGCTAAGAGAGGAAAAATCCTATTCCCTTAGCAAATACTAAAAGGAACCACATAATCTTATCAAAGAGTTATTCCTTTTACTTATAAAATATCGATAATCCAACTAGGCTTTTTTTTAATGTGAAGCATTTCATGTATAATAAGATCGTTATGCTAATATAACAGATGTCTTTCAAACTGTTAAACATTAATTATAATTAACTACAGTGTCTTAAAATAAGATTAAATTGTGAGATATTTTGAATTGTAGTTCAACAAATCAATAGCCTTTTTTAACAAACACTGAGTATGGACTCTATGGTGAATAGTGACTAACAGATATTTTTAAAGACTATACTCAGAAAAATAATATAAGATTTTATGAGTTGTCTTTGAAGCAATTCTCAGCTTTTTACATGAATGAAAATGGATATTTGCTACATTCATAGCACAAACATATCTGTTATTTAGCAGCAGCTTCAAAGGATGCCAGTTTTCAAATCCTTATCAAGAGTTCAGCCACTCTGGCAAGCAGTATGGAGATTCCTCAGAAGGCTAAATATAGAACTCCCCTATGACCCAGCAGCCCCACTTTTGGGTATCTATCCAAAAGAACACAAACAAAATCACACTAAAGCCACCAGCACAACAATGTTCATCGCAGCGCAATTTGTCATAACGAGAATCTGGAACCAACCCAGATGCCCCTCAGTAGCCGAATGGATCAGGAAAATGTGGTACATATACACAATGGAATATTATGCCTCTATCAGAAAGAATGACATTGCCCCATTTGTAAGGAAATGGAAGGACTTGGAAAAAATTATACTAAGTGAAGTGAGCCAAACCCAAAAAAAACATGGACTCTATGGTCTCCCTTATTGGGAATAATTAGCACAGGTTTAGGCAAGTCACAGCAGTGGATCACAAGAGCCCAATAGCTATACCCTTATGAACACATAAGATGATGCTAAGTGAAATGAACTCCATGTTATGGAAACGATTGTTATATCACAGGTGTAACTACTTTCAACATCCCATGTGTATCTGTAGCTTCTATTATTGATGATGTTCTTCTATCACCTTCCTGTGGTTGTACCTACACTATCTCTGTAATCTTATCTGAGTATATTGGAAACCATGTATACTGGTATTAGAATTAGGAAATTGAAAGGGAATACCAAAATTGAGAGACACAGGGTAAAAAAAAAAACTAAAAAAGGAATACTTACAAAAACTTTGGTGTAAGTGAACTGAGCACCTCATGGGGGGAAAGGGAAAGGGGGAGGAGGGTAGGGGGTATGCGGGATGAGGTAACAAACAGTACAAGTAATGTATCCAATGCCTAACGTATGAAACTGTAACCTCTCTGTACATCAGTTTGATAATAAAAATTTGAGAAAAAAAAAACAAGAGTTACCAAAGGCTCCAAAGTCACCTAGTCATCTTTGAAAAAGTTCTAATAATTTATGTTAGTGTTGGTCACTGACTACATAAAAGAAGATTACTATCTTTAATTTTTAGATTCTTCATGCAAAAGCCCCAAATGTTGAGATTATCATAAAATACTTTAGTATCTGGGCAGATGAATATTTGACTCATAAATATCAAAATCCCTCACTAATATCAAATATATCAATCTGACTTGTCATTTTTTGACAAAATTTTATCAAATTGTAAACATATTGAAGTCAACATATTAAAACTGTATAACAAAGAAGACTATACCCTAAGTTAAATGTTAGCTTTGATGAGCATGTATAACCCACTACTTGAAGAAGACAGGAGTTAGAATAATGGACACACTTTAAAAATAAATAACAAAAAAACTGTGCAGTTACCCATTTGAGATCCTTCTTGGAGATTAAGTTTCTTTTTTTTTTTTTTTTTTTTTGCCAGTCCTGGGCCTTAGACTCAGGGTCTGAACATTGTCCCTGGCTTCTTTTTTCTCAAGGCTAGCGCTCTACCACTTAAGCCACAGTGCCACTTCTGTCTTTTTCTATATATGTGGTGCTCAGGAATCGAACCCAGGGCTTCATGTATACAGGGTGAGCATTTTACCACTAGGCCATATTCCGAGCCCCAAGCTTTTGTTTTATTAAATCATTTTTTGTTATCCTTAAATGGTGGTACAAAGAGGGTTCAATTCAGTATGTCAATTTAGGAGTACAATGCATCTTGATCTGTGTCTTCCTAGTCATCACTGTCTCCTTTTCTTCTCATGAATTTCCATTCCACCCATCCCTTCAAGTTTCCTACTTCCATTTCCATTCTTGTACACTTATTATTATGACTGTATTTGCCCACCATTCCTCTCTACATTAAGTGAAGCAATTCAGGCTCAGAAGACAAAGGGTACATGTTTTCCCTTCTCTCATATCTGGAAGTTATATCTAAAATATAAACACATAAGAAAGGACATGCAGAGACATACGTATATATACAGGATCAAAGTGACTAAAGTATAGTATAACACAGGGGTGATTTTTTGTGGTACAACCCCTATGTACAATCAATAAACATCTTAATACAATGAATATCAGGAAGCTGAAACATAACTAGCTTTTGAATCACCTTTAAGTTCATATTGCTGATGTAACACTTACTATGGATATGATCACAGGCATTCATTTGACATCGACCTTCATGTAAATTTCTCTTCAGTAGAATGGTTCTGTGTTTTGCTCAGCTCTATCCTGGTGCTTAGCATATATCGAGTATATGTTAATGCCACTAAATTCCCACATAGGAAAATCAAACTCAACCCATGACCCACATTGTCAAAATTCTTAATATCTCTATGATATTTATAAATGAGAGAACCAATCATTGTAATGGAAATAACATACAAGAATTTCTATGATGGAATTTCTAATGGTTTTCCAGTAATATTCTTTTCCCTTGTAATTGTGCTTGATTTTACATGATAAAAATGGACTTTTAAGATGTCTATAATTAAGGACCCTTTATACTTAGGGACTAATTTTTAGACCATACAAACAATAAATTAAAAGTTATTTTTCTAACATTGATTTTCCGAGTGACTGGGTCAACCCTGTAATACTTCTTTGTTAAAATAATTTTAACGCCAAGCACCAGTGGCTCATATTTATAATAAGTACTAGTTACTCGGAAGGATGAGAACTAAGGATCATGGCTCAAAACTAGCCTAAGCAAGAAAGTCTATGAGATTCTTTAATTAACTACCAAAAAGCTGGAAGTGGAGATGTGTCTGAAGTGGTGGAGTGCTAGTGTTGAGCAAAGTAGCTCTGGGAAGCACTTATACCCTGAATTCAAGCCCCTAGACTGGCACTCCTCCCCCACCAAATAATAGTGATAATTTTTAGACTTCTTTTCTGCTAAAATACATTTCTAGTTAAACATATCAAATTGTTTGTTTTTCTCTTGGAAAAAAATCTAGGCTAGATGAAGCTAAACAGACCAACATTCAGAGTACAATTTTTTTTTTCTGACTGTAGTAAGCAAAATGATGGCTTCTAAAAGATGTCCAAACTCTAATCCCTGGAACCCATGAGCATTTTACAATCCATGGAAAAGGGAATCATGGTAGCAGATGGGACTGAGATTTTAATTACCTGGCTCTAAAATAAGGAATGGCCTTGGATTATCTGGGTCTAGTCACTGTCATAATAAGAGTCATTTAAAGAAGAGAGCTGGGTTGAAATGACATGAAAAATTTTCACTGGCCATTGCGGTGAGTGGTCACAAGCTAAAGAATATGGGCAGCCTCTGGAATCAGGGGCAAGTAAGGAAATGGTTTGCTCTTAGAGTTTCCAGAGGGAACGAGCTCATATTCTGACTTTAGCCTAGAAAGAGTAGCTTTGGACTTCTGACCTCAAAACCTGTAAGACAATAAATCTCTGTTTTACCCCACAAAAGTATGCTCATTTGTTATGTCAATAATGGAAAACTAATACAGGTTTCTATTTATCCTTTCTCCTAATGATGGTTCTTTTAACCTACTTTTATTGACATATATCCCTGTTTTTTTACCTTCTAAAAGAAAAAAAAAAACCTTATTTTTTGATTCAGTATTTAGTTTAGTCCAATTTCATCCTAGTTAGCCTTTTCAACCTGATCTTTTAATATATCTAAACTTGGGCTTCAATAGTACCCTAAACAAGACAGTGTCACATGGTATACCTGCTTTTGAGCCAATCACCTGTGGCCTTTTGGCAGAAAGGCTTTAGTTTTGTGTCTATCCCAAAAGCCAGTGATAGGTGAGTATTTGCTGATATTAATGATACAGATTGACTTCACAGTCTATAAGCTGAATCATGCTAAGATGCAATATTTTTTAAAAGAAGTAGATATTCTCCATCTGTTTTTGTATGCTTAGTTCCACTAAATTGGCAATCCAGTTCAAATGTCTTACTCCCTAAGTAATTGCCCATCACCCCAGCCAGAGCTATTGCCTCTACTTTTGACTTTCTAAGGTTTATACCTTGAATATAATATTTGTTTTGAGAGTGCCAGTATGAAGCAACTGTATTTTACAACTATTTTTATTGAAAAAGCAATATACATTCAGAAAAGCAAAAGTATGCAGCCTGTTGAATTTTTGCAAAGGAAATATGACATTGTCTCTAGAATCCAGCACAAGAAACAGAACATTGCCAAGATTTCAGACCATTTTTTTGCTCTTTTTTTAAATCACTTCCCTTACTCTCATCCTCAAATGTAATTTAATTCTGATCTTTAAGAGTACAGACTAGTTTAGGTCACATATTATTTTAATTGCTTTATATGAAGCTTACTTAAAACTGTTAAGTCCCCAAGGCACAGAGAGTCAAAAGAACTTACCCAAGGCAATAGAGCTGATATTCAAATCAGAAACACTCCCTCAATCAATACTTCTTCATGATTCCTGAAAGAAATAGAACCTTAGATATTTTATTACTGAGTTATTTGTGGCAGTATCATATTTATCCACCTTAGACAGTAAGTTCCTAAATACTAGAGCATGTTAAATGCAATGTATCTTTAAAAATTCTTAATGTTCCCTATGGCAAAGATATTTAACAAATATTTGCTGGTTGATTACATGAAGGAATGCATGAAATGCAGCATATTAATGTTTATTTATTTTTTTCTTAGTTATTGTCAAAGTGATGTACAGAGAGGTTACAGTTTCATCTGTTAGGCCTTGGGTACATTTCTTGTACTATTTGTTACCTCCTCCCTCATTTCCCCCTCTTCCTCCCTCTTTCCCTCTCCCCCCATGAGTTAGTTGTTCAGTTGGTTTACACCAAATGGTTTTGCAAGTATTGCTTTTGGAGTCGTTTGTCTTTTTATCCTTTGTCTCTCGATTTTGATATTCCCTTTTACTTCCCTAGTTCTGATACCAGTATATACAGTATCCAGTGTACTCAGATGAGATACAGTGATAATGCAGGTATAACCAAAGGAAGGGGATACAAGAGGATCATCAACAATAGAAGCTACGGTTTCACATGACATGTTGATGGCACAGTCGTTTCCATAACATGGAGTTCATGTCACTTAGCATCATCTTATGTGTTCATTGGGGCATAGCTATTAGTCTCTTGTGATCCTCTGCTTTGACTAGCCTAAACCTGTGCTAATTATTCCCTATGAGGGACACCATAGAGTCCATGTTTCTTTGGGTCTGGCTCACTTCACTCAGTATAATTTTTTCCAAGTCCTTCCATTTCCTTACAAATGGGGCAATGTTTATTTTAAGCCCTTTGCAATGATACTCTAGAACCTTTGCAACACTAAAGTAATTTTCCTCCACAGTTTAAGGTGATGCTTTTAAATTTCTTATGCCAAGCAAAGAATACATTTAAGTAAGCCCCAAATCACTCAGCATGTTTCAGTAATTGAGTATTTTCCATTAAATTTAGTCATGTAAGTAGTGAAAACCTGTGTAGGACATTGAATGTTGTCTGGCGAGACTTGAAGAGTAAAATGTTCCCTTAATAGGAATAGTTGCTACTCAGACCGCATCTTTCAGCCTCAGATTATGTGATATTTTACTATTTAATTCACTTTATTTTACTCTGCTAACATTTCTTATTACTTTGAGCAAGATGTCTTGAGAAGTATTGCTCCACTTCCTGAGAAGGAGCAATTTTGTTCAGTGTTTAAAAAAAAAATTCTCCCGGAATTTACAACAAATATTTCTACTGGTGTAAAAGATTAAGCTAGGGAGGCAGCATCAGTAATGTCAAGATGAATTGTTCAGCGTTAGCACTGACTTAGACTTTAGAGGTCAATGAGTCAATCTCATATGGCCACAAAGGTTAAGTGCACTGACTCACGTAATCGACTTGCCATCAGAATACAGGAATATGTACGTACTACCGGAATGCCCTCCAAATTCCCGTGGCAATGTTCTTTCAAACACTAGCCAAATATCTAGTTGAAGATATAAAGAGCCTCTTTCCTTGATCTAGGTCTATGTTTACTGTTCATCCCCCCAATTTAGTTTCCTCAGCTCACAATATTGCCCTTGATTTTCCTGTTCTGCAACTCACTGAAGTATATGGAAAGTCCATCCAATCTTGACCAGGGAGTGTGGAGACAGAACTCAAGTTCCTGCAGTTAAGATGAATGTTTATTACATTACTTTAGGAGAGTCAAAGAGTCTACATTTGTCCCCAGTGAAGGATATATTTTCCTTCATATTCTACTTGAGAAGTGTTCTTCACACTATACTCAATTTAAAAAGAATTTCCCATGTATACTGAAATGTTTTGGCCACTTTTGCCTATATAATTTGAGTAATTTCTACAAATGTCAATAAAGACATGGATTTAGGAATTTACAAATCTCTACTTGGCATAGTGGTATATGTCTGTAATGTAATCCCAGCTACCAGGAAGAAAAGGTAAAAGAAAGATGGCTCAGGGCTAGATCATGCCAGGTGCAAGACCCTTTCTGAAAAATAAACTAAAAACAAAGCTGAGGGCCAGTGACTCATGTCTGTAATCCTAGCTACTCAGAAGGGTGAGATTTGAGGATCATGGTTCAAAGACAGCCCGGGCAGGAAAATCTGTGAGACTTTAATCTCCAAGTAACCACTCAAAAACTGAGAGTGGCACTGTGGCTCAAGTAGTAGAGAACACTAGCCTGGAGCACAAAGAGCCTCAGGGACAGCGCACAATGCCCTGAGCTCAAGCCCCACAACCAACAAAAACCAAACAAAAACTAAAAGCAAATGGAATAGAAGTATGACTCAAGTTGTGAGGCGCTGAGTTTACTCTCTGTTACTTAAAAAAAAAATACTAATATGGCAGCTTCTTCAGTGTCCCCTCCCCTGACTGCAGCTAGATCCTAATCCCTAGGATGAATATATTCATGATCAAAGGTATTTTCAAGTGTCATTAAGTTAAAAGTCGAGATAGAGAGTTTATCCTAAATTACCCACATGATCAAGCACCATAAAATAATAGTATCCTTATAAGAGCAAGATGAGACAGTTCAAAAAATCATTATTAGAAGATGGCATGATACTGGAAGAGGGATGGGACTAGAAGCCAGTAAATGCTGCAGCCTATGGAGGCTGATAAAGACAGGGAATGAATTCTTCACTTGAACCTGTAGAAGGAAAACAGGCTTATCAACTCATTCAAGCTTATCAACTCATTCCGACTTCTCACCTCCAGAACTGCAGGAGTATCATTTTTTGTTGTTTAAGCCCATTATGTGGTGCTTTGTTTCAGCAACAGGAAATTAATATCCCTCATACTGCAAATTGTGCAACAAGAAAATCAGATGTTGCAGTCACAAGTCAAAAGATAGGAAGATAACCCAGAATAAGGTAAAAAAAAAAAAAGAATAGCTAAAATTGGTTAAGAATTTATGAAAACTATCTAGAAAGGAACAAATAGAAAAATACTAAAATTCATTAGATAAGTACTGAAACAAATTATCCTTTTTATAGTATTTGAATATAATAATGGTTAATGATAAAGATTAGTAAAAGCACACATAGTTTCCATTGTATAAACTGGTTGGATGAACTTCA
Organism: Perognathus longimembris pacificus; assembly: GCF_023159225.1. NCBI lineage: Eukaryota > Metazoa > Chordata > Mammalia > Rodentia > Heteromyidae > Perognathus > Perognathus longimembris. Next base: position 18,722,241 of record NC_063170.1, read on the forward strand.
AGTTAAATTTGTCATCCTTATATAAAACCTATATTCAAGAACTCCTGAAATAATTAATATTTACTATAGATTAATGCGGATCCTTAATTGGTTGTTCTAATGTATAAAATTGTGAAAGACAGCCAGGTGCCAGTGGCTCATGCCTGTAATCCTAGCTACTCAGGAGGCTGAGGGCTGAGGATCATGATTCAAAACCAGCCCACACAGGAAAGGCTATGAGACTCTTAACTCCCATTAACCACTAGAAAACTGGAAGCAGCGCTGTGGCTCAGGTGATAGAGTCCTAGTGTTGAGCTGAAGAGCTCAGGAACAGTGCCTGTGCTTAGAGTTCAAGCCCAATGACTGACAAATAAAACCTAAAAAAACAAACAAACAAACAATATATATATATATATACCTCACATAGATTTATATTATCCCAACTTAAGCAAGTATCTCTCTTTTCCCTCTCAACTTCTGTGTGTGTGTGTGTGTGTGTGTGTGTTTGTGTGTGTGTGATCACCACCTGGATTTATATTAAAGAGATGTGATTAGCAAGAGAGTATTAACTCAATTAGCTAAACTTTAGAGTTTCCACAATGCTATGTATTAACATGAGTTACAAAGACAATTTTGTATGGAACTGAAGTAGGCACAGCCAGCAAATGAAAGCAAGCATATGGTAAAGTGAATAATGACCTCCCAAAATATATCCACATCCTAATTTTTGAAAATGTTTTGAATGTTTGACAAAAAAAAACCCTGCAGATTTGATCCTGCTGAGAATATTGAAATGATGAGATTACCTTGGATAATCTAGTTGAGTATAAATGCAATCCCATGCATCTTTAGAAAAGGGAGATTTGACACATGAGAAAAGCAGTAGGAAATGTAGCCATAGAGATAGAGAGTTGAGGTCTGTGGCTGCGAGCCAAGGAAAGCTGGCAAGGATCAGAAGCAGTGAGATGCAAGAAACAGATTCTCACCTACAGCTTCCAGAAGCAGTGCAGTCCTCGTGAACCCAGACTCCAGACTTCAGGCCTCCTGACTTGTGAGAGAATAAGTATTCATTAAAAAAAAAAAAAAAAAAAAAAAAAAAAAAAAAACACGTAACTACCTTTTAAACTCTCAAGCCAACAAATAGCTGCTGTTTAAAATAAGAGCCACAGGAAGCACACAGATTTCCTAAAAGCTGTAACAAATATCTCAAAATTATATATTTAAACAGAAACCTGATACATCTAAAATTGTCTAAATAAAGCTTCTGCAACCAATACAGTACCTAAAAATGTGGAAGTTACTTTGGAATGGGTAAATAAAGAATTCTGAGGGACAGGATGGGAAAAGCCTGGATTACTTTCAACAAGCAATTGGTAAAAATACTTTTGTTATTGAGGACTCAGGAGAAAGATAAGATAGATAGATAGATAGATAGATAGATAGATAGATAGATAGATAGATAGATAGATAATAAATATGTTATCATAAACCAAAGATTGATAAAACTACAACTGTTCAAGGAACCACTGCTGAATTCTCCAAAAGAAAAAAACAGATTTTGAGAACTAGAAAGGAAAGCCTGGTTATATACGCTGTTTCCACTTATTATTGAGGAATCTGTTGCAAAACCTCAAGTGTCTGAATGGTTGTGTGAAACCATGGATGGGACTGACTTCTATATATACTGTGCTTTTTCCTAGATATTCTGCAGCACGATGCATAGTAACCTTGTTAATCTGCCCTTCATGGTTAGTGACCAAGAAGGGACTGTTTTTGTTGTTGTGTTGTGTTTTGTATTTTGCAGAGCTCTGATCCTCTTGCTCGCTAAGCATCCACTCTCACCTCTGAGCCATGCCTCTTTTCTGCTGGTTATTATTTTAAATTTAATTTTATTGTCAAGGTGATGTATAGAAGGGTTACAGTTACATTCTTAAGGTAGTGAATACATTTCTTATCATTCTTGTTACCCGCTCCCTCATTTTTTTCTCCCACCTTTCCTCCCCTCAAACCCCTGCCCCAAATTGTACAGTTCATTTCCAACATACTGTCTTGTGAATATCACTGTTAGGTGGGTTCACCCTTAATCCTTTGTATCACCATTTTGATGTTCCCCTTCCCTTCCCTAATTCAGATAAACATATATACAATACCCAGGATACCAAAATAAAATATAATGGCAACAGTGGATAAACCAGGCAGGGTATTGCTTCCTCCCCAAGCATGTACTTGATCTCAATATGCCTATTAAGGCATACCATCATATCTAAGATAACAAGCACATCCTGCTCTCCATTGATTCAGCTGGCCTTGAACCATGATCCTCTCAGTTTCAACCTACCAAGTAACTAGGATTAAAGACAAGAGCCACCTGTCACCCATCTGAGTCACTTTTTTTTCCAACTGAGATATGCCAGTTACTTGGAAAACTAAAAATGGTGGGACAGGGAGGTAAGGTAGAAGACTGCATCATGCTACTCAGAATGGCACACAATTTAAGATGAATAAATTATTTATTCTGAGACATTCATGGTTGCTATTTTTGGATTGTGGTCAGCCATAGCTAACTGAAACTATGAACAGCTAGAGACTAATGTGACCAGAAGCCCTGTTGAATTCTGCACTATCATAATGTGGGAAGCAGGACTTGTAAGCAATAGCCTCAAGCATTTAGGTAGGCACTCCATGCAAGGTGCTGAAGGTGTAGACACTGGTCTTTCTGATAACATTCCAGAGGAAAGTGGTAACTCTAGGAGGATTATTAAGGGAAAAGGAACCAAGAGTTGTTGACTCAACCTACCCAGTTTTGAAAAGATGCTGAAGCTCAAAGGAAGGTGTGCTCTGAGAGGGAAGGCTATGAATCCTCAAATAGATGTGGGTCAAATGGTTGGGAACACATTTTCAGCCAGAGAGTTCCTGGGATTCTTGGATTCCTTCAAACATTTCAGGAGAAGCCAAGCAGAAATAAGTGATTACACAGGAAAAATATCAAAAGCTAGGCAAATAATATGTATTGGGCTCTTTACATTAGTTTCAATATCAAGATTTATAGTAAATTTACTATCCTTTCTTTAAAAAAAAAATCAAACTGGGAGAGAGGGAGGGAGTGACATTGTCCAAAAATGAATGTACTCATTACCTGACTCATGAAACTGCGTCCTCTCTGTACATCATTCTAATAATAATCCTTTTTAAAATAAAACTTGTTACCATTATGTGACTAAATAATAATATCTCTACTTTATAAATGTAATATAATAGTTGGGATTCTCAGGTTGAAAGCAACAGAGACTATTGCAACTAACATAATAACAGGTGCTAGGAGAATGTTTTCTGGCAGCTCATAGAACAGAAGGAAAACACAGAAAAATCACACATTGGAAGGAGGAAACCCACAAGATTTGAAAGGCTTAGGCAATCAGGACAAATGAACCATGTCTTCAGCGTGACTCTGTGAAATGAATCAGGCCTCACTTTTTCTAGATCTTTGGTTACTAACTGATTTCCATGTCAGGGAGAGGCTAGTGGACTTGTCTTGCATAAAGAATCCACACACTGTAAGCCTAAGGAGAAACGTATACCTCAATTGAAAACTTTCGCCAAGAACGAACCCAGTAGGTGGCTGAGAATGTGACTCAGTGGTAGAACACTTTACTAGCAGATATAAAGCCCTACATTCAACCTCTAGAAAGAAATGCTGAAAGAAATGCTACAGGAAAATGTAGTGCCTGAAGTACAAAGTGAGAGATGGTAATGGAAGGTGGGAGGGATCAGGTGGAGGCTAAGAAAAAAAAAATGTTCCCTACAGTGCTGGGTAGGTTGCCCAGTGATTTTTCCTAAGGCCATGAATTAAAAGTGGTTGAGCCCTTACTTGGCCTTGATTTTAGTGAAAGAATTCAATCATTTAGAATATTCCTGCTTTCCTTCTCTGACTAGGTTTCCATTCTCCATAATACACAATAAGGGGATTGGGTTTATGTGACCCTTAAGGGCATTTTCAATTTTGATGTCCTCCTTCCATGATACAGACTGTTGCTTTGGGGTATGGGATGATTTTTATCTTTGACAACAGATATATTCACTTCATTCTTATTTACATAGATTTACATAGACAGAAGCTATGTGGTGACAAGGTCTCTTCAAGGCTGGAATACTTCCTTAATAACGTGAACAAAATAGCATCTGGTATCAATCTTGTCCCAATGACTTGACTGTAGTGATTTAAAGCTTTCATTCTTTGAATTCAAAATCTAATTTTTAATGCACTTTCTGTCGGCTGTCTTCATGGATTCTAAATGAGTTGCTGTCATCCTGACTGACTCCCAGATAAATTGAAATTTAACTGGGGAGGGAGGAGTGTTAAAAAGTTGGTTCTGGATAGAATGAACAGGAAATATATTTTGGTTAACTGCCCTCCCTCCCCTGTAAATTACTGTGCTGATCTGGAGAGCATGTGTGAGGATCATCTACTTCTGAATTTTACTCTATAACAATAGAGTATAGGCAACTTGCCAGACCAACTTGAACTGAGCCCACTATGCATTATTCCACTGTAAGAACCCTGACCTGAAGAAAAGACTCAACCCATACTTCTTCCAGCAATCCTAAAATTACTGAGCATTTCAGCTATTATTTCATCCAAGTGTTCATTTTAATTGGGTGAATAATCATTTTACTTGAAGAAAAGCCATTGTGATGGCCAAAGGTGGGTGAGAAGGCACTACTATAGTTTTAAGGCTACAGAGTAAGCAGTAGGGAAATGAAACCAAAGAGTAGAGAGTGGAGGAAGAGAAAGAGAAATGGAGGAGGCAGAGAGAGAAAGAGAAAGACAGAGAGAGATTATGAAAGTGGACTCTACTGAGGTTCAATCCAGTGTACGAATGCCTGAGTACTCAAGCCATTCTACACTAAGTGCTCCATTCTCTCAGAACACATATAATCACCTACATTTGTGCAGCAATTTACTACTTAAGTGTAATGTCCCTTCTTTCCTTCAAGTCTCAAAATACACTTTAAGTGCCAGCAGCCTCATTTACAGACTGGGAACCTGAGGCACTATGGGGACAAGTGGTTTAATCTGTGCCACACAACCAGTTGATAGCAGAAACTATATTAAAACCAGGCCTCTGCTTCCTCAACCCAGTATAATATCCATATCACCTCTTTATGCTCGAGGTCCTTAATTTCCTTCTACCAGATGTTGGTTATATTATTTTTTTTTCCCCATGGAACTTCCTTGAGAAAATTTGTTATTGTTTTTAAGCGTGAACTCCATTAAGAAGCACTCTAATTTTTAAATTAGAGTGGATGGAAGCAGTGACATTTTAGATCTTTCTGAGTAGCCCACAGACCACTCCGGCATGCTGGTTAAGAAGGTAAAGTCTCCATCCAACATAACCCCCACATCCAGAGTAGAAAGGCTGGGTAATCTCACTTTCAGTATTCTTACTTCTACTACAGTTTCATTTGCCATTTGTCCTTGGGCAACATGCTTAAATTATTTATGGCCTCTGTCATTACCTATAAAAAGGAATAAAATAGGTCTTTCAGAATTAAATGTTTCCTAGAAAAGCAAATCTGCATGTGTTACAAATGCAGAGGAGACAACATTTCTCCAAGGACAGAGCCATGTATCCTTCACATAATCTTCTTGGTGGCTGTGCATTTTGCAGGAATAGAAGCTCCCCACAGCCTATCTGCTAACAGCCAGTGCTGTTGGCACCTTATACAAGGATTCCTCAGGACTCAGCACCCTCTGCATCCAGGACCTATGTAAAGAACACGCTTGAGGATATGCTATGGTAAGCTGGGCTGGGAACAGGGACCAAAATAGTGGGATTTGATATCCCCAGGGAGTCGCTCTCCACCAATAATAGGTAAGAGGTGATAGAAAAACACTTCCCAGCTTCCTCTCTTCAAGGAGAACAAAGGATTTTTTAATTCTCTACAAGTAATCTTCAAAACCTGAATTCCAAGGCAGCAGAATAAATTACTCTTACTCCCCCTGCCTAGGCCCTCCCTACGCAAGTGCCTGGCATCACTGCCTTTATGCAGATGATGTGAGCATGTTAGATCATGCACCCTGCACTTTATGATTCTGTAAAAGGAACTAATGCCTAGGATGTGTAAATATTAGGCATTTTGCTTCTATAAATCAGAATACTGAACTTCCTAGGGATGGTGTCCATCTTGAAAAAAAATCAAAGAAAATAAATCTAGATCTTCTCCTGTATTGCTTTAAATGGTTGATAGGACAGAATCAAGGATGGAAGGGTAAGAGACAAGGGCAAAAAGATGGAACTATACTTCAATTCCAGAAATTAGAAAAACATTCTAAAATGTTTTGCTTATTTTGAGTTTATTTCAAGCTTGAACTAATTCATTATCTACCTCGTGGGACATATTAGGTGTCCTTAAAATCATCTGATCTAGTGATAAATTTTAAAAAGCCAAGTTCCTACAGGACATCAAGGTCATAGAAACAAAAGGAAAATATCTCTTAGCCACACCTATATTTGTAAGTAACTATATAGGTAAGTAACTTTCTCAAAATCGTATGTATGCATTATACTCATAGCAATCAAACCACAAATATGCAAACATCATGTATGTATATGCATTTTCATACAAGTATATATATTATATATGCATATATGGGTCCATATAGATATATATATATTCTCTTTAACTAATGATAGGATCATGTCCAAATAAACCATGACAAATTGAAAATAACATTAAGTCAAATACTTAATACCTCAACCTTTTGAATATCCGAGTTTAGCCTAGCCTACTGTTAACTTGCTCAGACCAACACTTACACTTTAACCAACACATTGGTGAATACCAATGTTAGGCAGTATCTGACACACGGCCTTTTCTATAATTGAGCATTTAGTAAGTCATGCAACTTATCTTATGTCTCCATCCAAAACCACTAGCAACACAGAACACAGGAGAGGGTGACTCCTGGCCCTTCGTGGTCTCATGACTGAGTGTCAACTGTGGTTCGCTGCCCCTGCCTACCATTGCCAGAGAAGACTGCTGCCACTAGCCCAAGGAAAGATGCTTTCTATTGAATATATGTGTGTGTGTATATATATATGTATATATATATATATATTTGTATGTATATGACTTCCCCACCATCTATTATTCAAAAATTATACATTGAAGCATCATAATTCACAAAGCACTTGTATAATTGCACAGAGGTATATACAGGTTTTGAACACACACTGCTTGTGGTTTGAATCTTGGTTCCTGCACTTAGGGTTTGTTTGGCCTACAGTAAGTCACTTAAGCCCTCTGGGTTTCCATTTTCTTCGTGAAACTGGAATAACAATAGTGGCTGCCTGACAGAGTTATGGTGATCACAGATGTCATATGCCAATACACATAAAGCCTGGCATAGAGCAAGCTCTAGCATTCACATTATCTTAGCACAGTCTATCAGTCTATCCTACATACACATCACCAATTCACATACGTCCACAGAATCTGACCATGTATGCTTCTCAATAATGTGCAAGCACAGTGTAATTATATGCATGAGCACAATGAGTAAACAATGTCACTTTGTGGAAGATGTTGACTAATCCCATTAAGAGGTAATCTTTCTCCTGTGGGGAGTTAAATAGGGTCTCTCTGGGTTCTCCATCGCAGATCCAACTCTGCATAATTAAAAACCTTCTTAACACCACTTGAAATGCATCTTCCAAAACCATTATTCAATTCTCCCCTTACTGGTTAAATGTATTTGATTCTGCTTTCAATGATATCAATCCCCTTGAAAGAACTTTTTTTTTTACAAAGCACAAAAATAATAATATAAATAATCATAAGCTGCCACATTAATTGAAGTCATTTTCCTCCTGGGTGTCTGTGGATGGCCCATTCCTTTCCTCTCACCCTGCTGATCTGAGATTAATATTCATTGCACCCTGCAGCTGCTCTTTCCAGGGCATTGTGCTGTGTTAGATCTGATAGGGGAACAAAGAAAAAACTCAATATAGGTCATTGTGGCTGCTGAGGAACCCCTGCCATGTTGCTTCCAGTGAGGACCAAGGGAATTACCATTAAACAGAACTGAAATTATTGTCTCCTATGAATATTAAAAAATTAAAGGAAATGTAGATCATAATTTTAATCTACCCATGGGTATTTATTTGGACTTTATTTTTCTCCTGCCTCAAGTCTCTTCTCTAGCCACATAGACCAGGTTCTGTCACATCTTTCTACACTTTACCTACTACCTACTCTCCGTGGCTTCCTTGACTACTCTAGGAAATTCAATAATAAACTTAGCCCATGATTTTATATCCAGATACCAGTAGGCTTGATTTATATGGAAAAATCCAAACAAATTAATATTTATTTAGTACTCACTGTATTTCATACATTTTACCTTATGAGCAGTCTTCTTTCATCTCACCTCCATTCTTTAAGATATAATTCTGTTCTCTGTATAACTGAGTCAGTAGAGACATTATATATGTTGAATATTTTCCCTTGTGACACATACAGATAAATGGCCCAGCTAAGACTCAAACCTAGGCCTTTTTAACTCCAAAGTATCCATTGTGAGACGCTCAAAACACTGCAGACATACAGTATATATGTACATGTATGTATGTATACTTTTTGGATCCACATATCCACAGAGTCTCTAGTATATGAGTCATTTCCTACATAAAGGTACTCTCACATGTAGAATAATAAGGGCAGATTTTCAAACATAGATGTAAACTTCGGTGATATTCCTGCTATCTCTCACCAGAGCTAGTGTGCCCTCTCTGGGGGCAGAGTTGAGACTGCTTCTCTTCAGACAGTGGAGTAAAACTGATACGGACTTCAGTGCAGGACCATAAATGACACTTGTGTTTGTGGGAACACTTGAACTGAGGGCCCAGAGCTACACTAAGAAATCTGACTTCCCTGAGGCTACCATGATGTGAGAAAGCCAAGTGACACTGAGAGACATGGGCTGAGAGCACTTGTCTTTGAGTTACCAAGGCCAGCATCCTGACCTATGCTTGAATGAGACTCTACAGTGCTTTCATCTTCCCAGCTGACCACCCAGACATAGGAAACACCACTGTGCTCATGTTGTGCCTTGCTTGACTTCCTGACCTCAGAAACTGAGGGTGTAACAAGTGAATTGCTTTAAGCTCCTGGATTTCAACATGTTTGTTACTCAGTAGAAATTTTTTTAAAAGGCTTGCAAAGTTCTAAAAGCATGGGAGGCAATGTTCTAAATATTGTGAAGAAAACAAAGCTAAAGTTCATGTGGCCTTTGAATACAAACCTACAAAGAAAAAAGACACAGATGCTATTATTCTTGATCCTAAAAGGAATCCCCCCAAAATGAAAGAAGCTTCTTTCAAGTGGAGTCTTGAAAATGAAAAATAAATGTGAAATACTTTGAGAGAACTGTAAGTACACAACTATGTTCATAAAAAAGGGATTCAAATGAATAACATAGATAGCTTTGTTTTTTAAAGACAGAATATTCAAGCTGTGGAAGAGTGTGAGGAGACAGAAAGGGACAGGTCATTAAGAATGTTGAGTATTCTCCTTGGAAGTTGAGATATTGAGCCATACATCTTGGGGACCCTTGAAGATATGAAACTTTGAAAACATATTTCTGTGGTATCCAAAATCAAGAAACAGGAGATAGGAAAAACAATTAATAGATCGCCTCAGCATTCTAGATTACAGAAGGCAAAGACTCAAATGAATCATGTATCACAGGAAGAGATGAAATGGGAATGGACAACTATTTATTTGGTGAAAGAAAAATGATCCAACTAAAGATAAAAAGATGAAGAGCATGAAGTAAGTACCTGACAAGTTGTAGTGGGAGAAATGCAGTGATATTTAAAGAATAAGACTTTCAGATACATCCAATATATTTTAATAACAAAGAGGCACTTTTTTGTATTTTCTTTTTGCAAAGAAATTCAGACAGTGCTGATATGATGCATGAAGCACATTAGAGATTCCTTTTATTTGACTTGCCTTAAGCCTAGATGGTACATGAGCAGTAGGCTTTTGTGCTTCTTTTATACTTGTTTCTAGATATAACTGTTAGACATTGATTTTTTTTAATTTCCCAGGTACCAACATTCCTTGGATACAATTCAATTTAATCTAAAATCATCTTTATAAAATGTCTTCATTAATATAAAATTTCTGTATTATCTCATTTCAATTCTAATAAATTTGCAATTATAAGCCCAAAAGGGAGGAAACACTGATATAAAGTCTAATGGCCTGCTTTGCAGGCATTGCCTGAAATTGTTTAGCCTTTGAAATATATCTACTATCTCTTAGAGTCCTTTCATAGTCTTTTCCACATGGCATCCCATTTTTTGCTTCTCATAAATGTTCAATAAAGTATTAAGAGATGCTTTATTGTACTAATGAAGACACAGAAATGAAAAATGAATTTTAAAATTAAGAAAGTAGGAGAAATAAGCAAAGAACTAGATGAAAATGTAGGAGAAAATAAGTATTAGTTCACTCATCAAATTCTTATTGAGTACTATTTGCCAAAGGCTTCTACATACTGAGAGAGTAATGATAAATAAAATAGACAAATGGCCTGCTCTCGGGAAATTTACACGTGGAGGGGGCTGAATGAGAAGACAAGAATGTAAAGCTCAAGATGTATGGCTCAATATCTCAACTTCCAAGGAGAATATTCAACATGGAAATGGCAATAGAAGGAAGAGAAGAAGGGCTTCTGAAGTGAGAAAGTCAGGGACAGTCTGTCATTTGATCCAATGCTTAGATAAGCAGAAGGAAGGTTTTAGGAAGAAGAATAAACTCAAAATCTCTAAGGTTCAACATGCTTGACATATTTGAGGGGTAGTAAGAAGGCTAGCGTGGCAGAAGAATGACCTAACAATGACACAGAGGCAAAACTAGGGAAAGGCTGGGGATGGGGAGATCCTATAAGCCAAAGAAATTCAAGTTGTAAATATGTCTGCCACTCCCTAGCTCTGGGATCTTAGGAACTACTCAAATTCTGAGCCTTAGTTTTCTTTTCAAAGAGATGAAATTTTGTTCCATTCATAAGATTTCTGTTGTATAAGTAAGGTATTATTATGTAATGCTATGAAATGCTTAGCAAGATAGTGTTGGAAAAACAGGAAGAAAAGAGTTAATATTGTCATCTGAAGATAATATACAATGAGAATTGCAAATATGCTAATTTGGGGAATGAGGCTGTAGGGTAGTTTCCTGAACTTTTGACAAAATAATAAGACAAAGAATATCTCACATGCTTCTGCCTAGAGCCACAAAACTGCTAGAAGAATATAGAAATGCAGTGAAGAATGACAAAGGTGAATGGAGGTCTGCCATCTTCCTTTGGTTTATTGATGAGAACAATTCTGACTGCCATTGAAGGCATCTTCATGACTCAATGTGCCACAAAAGATGGTTTAAAGAAAAGATTAGGGGGCTGGGGATATGGTCTAGTGGCAAGAGTGCTTGCCTCGTATACATGAGGCCCTGGGTTCAATTCCCCAGCACCACATATACAGAAAATGGCCAGAAGTGGCGCTGTGGCTCAGTGGCAGGGGGCTAGCCTTGAGCAAAAAGAAGCCAGGGACAGTGATCAGGCCCTGAGTCCAAGCCCCAGGACTGGCCAAAAAAAAAAAAAAAAAAAGATTATTCCTTTTCATTATATAATTACCTTATCAACTTGGCCCTCAAGTTGAAGTCTAAGTCTTTGGATTATCATTTCTATTCAAGGTAGTAGTTCTCTTGAGATGTATTTGACATTTAAAATTAGGGTGTTTTTTTTTTAAGTTTTAGAATCTTCACCTTGGATTTTTCTTCTTGAAAGCCTCAAGTCATTCCTTTCTGGCCACCACTCAATGAATGATGAATAGGATGAGGTTGAAAGGGAGAAGGTAAATGTAAAGTAATGGTGAGAGTTACCTGCTTATCCAGCAAGCATCAGGTTTAACTATACCTCCTCCATTTCTTCACTGCAGGCAGGGATTCTGATCAAACAGATAAGAATCTAAAAATAGTCTTGAAATTCCCATGTTTCTAGCAATTTATTTTGATTAATGTATTTACTTCTTAACTTGATCTTGAGCTCAGATACATTTCTTTGTTCTCTGCTCAATGGCTTTTGACACGGGATAATATCCTGTTTTTGTCACAGATATAGCATGCTTTGATTTGAATGTGTTCTCCTTTCCAAACTGAGGTGTGATCCTCCAAATTGGTAGTATTTGGTGAAGGGATCGAGAACAAGAACTTGCTTCCCTATGGTGGAAGCATGGTGCCTTTTGATGTAGTGTTCCTCCAGTATAGACACAAAACAGCAAAGTAAGCAAGACATTGTCTTTCTCGTGTTAATCCCAGAGTCTAGTACAGACATTAACACTTAATTACTAGAAAATAACTGTTTGACCCAACTGATACAGCTGTAGCTAGAGTCAAGTTCTAGATTATTCTTCCTCACAATATTTTTTTTTTTAGTCGTAGAGCCTAGGCACTGTTCCTGAGCATTTTTGCTAAAGGCTAGTAGTGCTCTACCACTTCGAGCCACAGTGTCATTTCTGGTTTTCTGGTGGTTAATTAGAGATAAGATATCTCACAGATGCTCCTGCTTCCCTTGCTTCTAACTACTATCCTAAGATCCCAGACTCCTGAGTAGCTAGGATAACATGCATGAGCCACTGATGCCTGGCTCACCATATTTCTTACTAAGTTTTTGACATCAGTATTTTGATGTTTTCATATTGATGAAAAATATATATACATGATCTTTTTTAAAGGAAGCAAAAAAGTAACAGTCTTAACAAAAAAACAACCATGTTAACTTTTCTATGAAATTTGGGTAATTTCTTTAATATTGGAGATTCTTCCTACAAATATATTCTACTTTCATAGTTTGAATTTTATCACTGTAAATCCATGAAGGGAAATTCTAGTAAGTGATGAATAAACAGAAGGAAAGGAAAGAAGGAAGAGGGAAGAGAAAGAGGAAAGCAAGGAAGAAACTAGAGGAAAAGAGTCAGGGAGGAAAGAAGTGCAGAAAATTGCGAGCATAATTTAAAAGATATAGTAATTAAAGTATGTCCTGTCAACTTGGTGACATATATACAAATAGAAAATTGGACATAAAAACCTGATCCTAAAAATTCTAGTTCTAGAAATGTAGCTCAAGTTAAAATAAAATCACAGGTAAGTGCATGTATGTTCTATGAATAGATAAAATGAATATAAAATAATAGTTGTGAGGGCTCAGAATGTGGCTTAGTGGTAGAGTGCTTGCAATAGCATACATGAAGCCCTGGGTTCGATTCCTCAGTATCACATACACAGAAAACGCTGGAAGTGGTACTTGTGGTTCAAGTGGTAGAGTGCTAGCCTTGAGCAAAAAGAAGCCAGGACGTGCTCAGGCCCCAAGTTTAAATGCCAGGACTAACAAAAAAAAATAGTTGCTACTTTACCAAGAACAAAAGAAAAATAGGAGATTATATAAATGACATCCTATGCTACGATATTTTTCTGTTCCAATAAGAACACTACAGAATAATTCTTCAATGAGTAAAAGAATTACCCCAGGATAACCAATTTAATCTTAATCTAATGATTTTATTTGATAGATGTGCACAAACCATTTTCTAGAGTCATTTAACTCTGAAAACGATCTGGAAATATGGAATTATTGTCTCACATGCTTCCCTTCAGTGCCCAGCCAGGTAAGAACTGAAAACTCACTTTATTACACACCTGAAGTGCTGAGATTCTTTGGGACTGCTTTGGAAGTTGAAGACTCTTGTCAAGTGACCCGGGTCAGCCTGGCCTAGTAGGCCAGAGCAGATGTGTAGGCAGATTTAATTTACCTTAATTCATCCCAGTTTAATTAGCAGCTGGGTTACTCTTGGCTCCAGGAAAGCAAGAAAGTGACAGTTTGCATAACAGAGCATCTGTCCTCAGGAAACAATTTTCTCCTCTGGAATGCTACTTGATCAATAGAGAAATTGTACCATGTTGACACCTGAAGAACATACTTCTAGCACCAATGGATCCTACATTGAAGAGCTAGATGTCCTCAGCTTTCTTCCAAGTATTTTTATTTGAATATATGTTATATTACTAGAGGGATAGATGAGCTAAAACATTATCCCAAATTTGAGAGTTAATGTCTCATTTACAAATTATCTATCATTTAAGATTTTGGAGGGAGCACAACTTCTATTAAAATAAATTTGAGTTAGAATGTACAAGATCAAAAATGGCTATACCATTATATTAACTAAATAAATACAAAGAACTCCCTAGATAAGACTAGTCAAATACCTCAGATTTGCAAAAGCACTGGGCTGGACTGAGTACCAGACTCAGACATAAGTAACATGTTCTTATGTTCTATAGTAAAGCAAAAAGACTTGAAGAGATGGGCTGGATTGAGACAGAGGGGGAAGAACAATGAAGAGGAAGACAGTGATCCGAATGCACTGGGCTCATAAACTGCCCTGCAGAACTGAAACCCCTCTACACAACTGCATAATGATAAGGAAAAAAGATCCATCCTCTAAATTACAATTTAAGCTAGTAAAAAGGAAAGGGAACTATTTATACTTTACAATAAATTATTGTGTATTGTTTTAATGACTATAAGAGAGTGGCTCACAATCTCCAAACACAAAGTAATGGAAAGAAAATAGAAATGATAATTACCCCACTTTGATCACTACATGTTGCATACATATATTAAGTATGACCCTGTGACCTATAAATACATGCAATTACTATGTGTTAATAATTTAAAATTTTAAAGCATGTTTAAGGAGAATGAATGTTAGCTACTCTGATTTGACAACTACAAATTATATAATATCTACTACATATTACATAATTATACTGTATATAATTATTATATAACATTATGATATATTATAAAATATCATATATTATATTACACACTATATATTATGTAATATATATCATAAGTATTATATATAATGTTATATAAGTATTTTGCCTTATAGTATATGTGTAATTATATTATGTATATGCTGTAATATATTATAATATTGTTATAGTGTATAACAAATTATTACAGTAAACTTTAATAAAATATAAAATCATTTAAAATAAATAAGTCAAGGCTCTTTTCAGAACCACTCAGAAGAAAAAATTACAAAGTCAATAGAATGTTAACAGACACAACATCTCTCTCCATCTCTTCCCTTCTCCCGATCTGTCCTAAAGAATTTTTCCTACACACATTACAAGGTTAAAAGTACAAGCCTGCATTGCCTATTTTCCAATTAGGTCCCTAAATTGGTTCATTTTAGATGGTAAATAACATTTATCAAATGGAAAAAAAGTACACAGAAACATATCAACATATATCACATTTTCTATAAGGGAAACTACCTGGTAGAAAAGTGTTAAAATCACCAGTACGAGGGAACATTAACTACTTTGAAATGGACTAGCAAAATAGAGATATGCTTCTTAATATTTCTGAGTATTTTTGCCTGAATTTGTTTTTAAGTTGTGTTACTGTAAAACCATGAATGTGGTTACTCTCATAACACACTACTATAATCAGAACTCATGTCAACTTACCCAAATTAATCATAACCAGCAAAGGATCATACCATGAAGTTACCAGAGCAGGCAGAGAATTCTGAAAGACTTTCAGTTAAATCCTTTCCACTGATGCTAAATGAATAAACTTGATATGCATGTTTTACACTTACTATGTGCCAAGTACCATATTATACAGTGCAAGATATATGTGCATATATTATATGAATACAGATTATTGTCTTACAGAAATTAATACATAAGAATCATTTTCATTCATAGGTTTCTGTCTTTCAAAAAGTGGCTCTGAATGAATAAATTGCTATGATCATAGAAAATGTTAAAAGGCAAATCAGTTTGATTCATTTTTGCATTTGTTTACTCACAATGGGGATAACATGAGGGAAGAATGCTTGAGGCCAAAGTCATTAGAAGTACATGGGGAAATATACAAGACAAAATCTGTGGCGAGAAGCAAGAAGTTGAGTGGAGTGAATGGTGTTCATTTATGAAGGGCTTCTAAGTTGCTTTCTTTCAAATGTGTTTCTCAGATAAGGGTTATGGTTCATATAAGAACCCGTAGAAGTCACTATTTGCAATACCAACAGGACTGTGCAATTTTTATGATATTACTAAAACTACAGAAGGTCATGGGCTCTCTGAGCAGTTAACAACCTGAGAGAAGATGAATTTTGCCAAGAAGGGCAACTAAATTATTATCTATAATAAGGGCAGTTATCAAAGCAACTGAAAAAGGAGACTAGATAGTGAAAGGTTTGGAAAAGTACAATTGATGGAGAAATTTTGTGTGAACTCTGAAGCTTGCTTGTACTGTACAGTATGATGTTTAGGAAATGTGCTGCAAAGCTGACAGCCTTGGGTTTTCATCTTAACCCCCCATGCCCCCATCATCCAATATGTGATATTAAGTTCTCCTAACTGGCTGGCTGGATTTTGAGTTATCCATCTCCTTCAAAAATGTAGTTTTACTTATAGTAAAACCTCCAAGAGATGGCAACTAATGAAATCAATCCTTTATTAACAACACACTTATATTCTTCTCATTTCCACTCTCCACAGAATCCAGGTATCTATATTTTGTTGTTGGTCATGAGGCTGAACTCAGGATCTGGGTACTGCCTCTGAGCTCTTTTTTTTTTTTTTTTTTTTTTTGCCAGTCCTGGGCCTTGGACTCAGGGCCTGAGCACTGTCCCTGGCTTCTTCCCGCTCAAGGCTAGCACTCTGCCACTTGAGCCACAGCGCCGCTTCTGGCCGTTTTCTGTATATGTGGTGCTGGGGAATCGAACCTCGTGTATCCGAGGCAGGCACTCTTGCCGCTAGGCTATATCCCCAGCCCTGCCTCTGAGCTCTTGTGCTCAAGACTACTAGCCCTCTAACACTTTGAGCCACAGCTCTGCCTTCAGTTTTTTGTGTTTAAAAAAAAAATGTTGAGTATATATTTGGAGATAAGAGTCTCACGGGATCTTTTCTCCCAGGCTAGCTTTGAAATGTGGTCCTCAGATCTCAGCCTCCTGGGTAGCTAGGATTACAGGTGTGAGCCACTACCACCCAGTCAGCCACTTATCTTTTTTTTTTCTCCATAAGCACAATCATAACAATTGTATTATGTGATTTAACTACTGGAATTTGACTATGAGGAGAAAAAAAATCACAGTTTTCTACAGCAATATTGAATGTATACGAGAAAACAAAATTTTTGGATCATCAGGTAGAAAAAATAACTCTGATGAGCTAGAAAATAATATATTTGTATCCAAATTAGTTCATAGTTCTTTGAAGTGACTGATGTTTCAGGAAACTGAAATTACAATTTTCTGGGAGGATATCTTACAACAAGAAAGACAACACAAGTTCAGACATAGAAACATGCCCAAATAAAAGACTATAGAATGTGGAATGTCTGTTTATTTATATATTGAAGTCAAATCAAAATATCTAGGTTATGCATCTTTACATGGATACCTGCCTTCAATTAAATAAACAGATTTGATTAGGTTGAATGAAAGAATCTTGGCTTCACTCAGTTTACGAAGCTGTTGGAAACATTTTAGGAAGTTTCAGATGGGCCACATGTTGTCCTCATGAGAAAATTTCACTTGCTGTCTCTGTCCAATATTTAGATGGACTTTCTCCGAAGTACCAAATGTTGTGTTACAGGAAGCTCATTCACAGACTAAATAACCCTGTTAAAGGGATGCAAAAGAGATTGGCTTGTGGGTTCTTATAGGTCTCCTCTATGTCTGAGCATTCATCATTCAGAAGGTTCTCTTGGCTTCTATTCTTTCACAGGCGATCCACCAGCCTTGAGAACCGAGGGTTTCCAAGCAGGTGCTGTTGCCACTATAGCCTCTGAGGCTTTCCCAGGTGATCCCAGGCCAAGTAACCCATGGACCATTTACTTCACAGCAGGAATACATTGACTTGATGGGGAAAGGAAAGGAATCAAATTCAAAATATTGTAAAATATGGACACTGAAGCAATAATTCAATTGATAACAGTTGTTAAGCCACCTATAGCTTAGATTTGGGTTGATTTTTTTTGACACAAAATCTTTCAATGTAGTTCAAGCTGACCTTGAGTGTTAATGAAACCCAACATCCAGAATGTCTGCTCAGTGTCATGAGATTTGTTTGGAGAAAGAACAAATTAAAACAAAGTATACCTCTCTCACACACCCTCCAAAATACTGAAGACAATGGGATATTCTAGAATCCATCATGAATCTGAGAAACTACTTTCAAATTTCATAGGAAGTTTCATGAGTAAAAATTCCACAAACTTTTGATGATTTTCTAATGAAACTTAAGAAGATCTAAGAATTCTTTTAAAAAAATATTTCTCTAACAAAAATGATGGCTTCAACTTATTTTTCTTATGGCTTGGTATATTATTTCTTTTATGCCACATTATGTTTATAAAGTATTATGTGGATATTTAAATGAAGTTCAGACATAGAATCTACTTCCTACCTGTTTTGAATGATTTAGGATTAAAATAGAGTAATATTTTATAGGTATATCAAATTATGAAGTTTTCAGACTTCATAATGGTGAGCCCAATGACAATTTTCCATACTCACCATTTTTCTAAACTAAAAGGAAATACAGTCAGTAGATTATTTGAAGTGCTATTTATAACTCTCTTTTCTACCACATTATTATCCATTAAGTAAAATTATCTTCAGGAAAATTTTATATCTAGAACTCTTTATTACATTTGAATGTGTTGAAACTTAGGTCTACACATTTTTTCAGGTTATTTTATCAAACATTTATATAGTGTCTACAGTATTCCAGGTACTATGCCTTAAGTGGTGAATAAATCAGATAAAACCCTCCTTTTCACAGTACTTAAAATTTAGCAGAAATACTTGCCAAATAATTGGAATATATTTTCTCTTCCTTTCAAACTGCAAGGGTCTTAATTTCATAAAGGTGGGGAAGTTAGCATCTATATTGAGGTTCTTGGTGAATAGTATGTAACAGTTGCAAGGGAAACATCTGACAAATGGACCTACCATATATTTAATTGTACAGTAGGATATAGTTAACTCTGATTATCCTATGATTTGCTAAAATATTCATTATCTCATAAGTACAATATTTTGCATACACAGATAGTGCCTAAAAATATTTGAGAGAATTGCACATCATACTGCTCCTTGCCAGTCTTCTGCTCAGAGCCAGGTCTCCTGTGGGCATCAAGCCAGGTCATTTGCATTCAGTGTTCCCCTCCCACCCCCTACTCTGCATATTCTGACAGTTTTCCTCTTGTAACCATGGGACCTTGCCTAAACAGATAAAATCTTGTATATCATTGCCTCCAACATACATCGGTAACAGATTGTTTCACTGTCTCGATGAGCACCCTATGAACATCAGGTTCTTTCTGTTCGGACCCAGCTGGGTCTCCTGTTCTGCTGACATTACTAGTGAACTCTCTTGTGTCAATTGTGATCTCCAAAGTTCTTTGTGCATGAGCACCTGCCTTCATCTACTATCCTACTCTCTAGCTCTGCTAAGAAATAAATGTAACACATATCACATGTATCTGTAAAGAGAAGTGAGATGATGGGCTACATACATGCATGTATGTGTTATAATAAGTATACAAATAATAAGTCGAAATAATAAGTAGAAAATACAAATAATACAAATAATAAGTAGAAAATAATAAATAAAAATAATAAGTAGAAAAATATGTCTTAGTATCATTAAGCACCTTATTTACATAAGCATGAATAATTATTGCATACTGTTCTGACAGTTATATCTCTATGGTTTAGATGATTTACATACATTTTAAAGTTTACAGAAAGTTCATAGAAACTAATTGAAAATAAGAATGAAATCTGCCAGAACTCAAACATAGCAAAGCCAAGGCTAAAAGGAAAATTTCTACCTACAAGCACCTACATTAAAAAAAAATCTCAAATGAAGAGCCTAATGATGCGTCTCCCCAGATCAGAAAAACCAAAACAAGCCAAACCCCAAATCAGCAATGAAAAGGAATTATAGAAATGAAGGCATAAATAAATAAAATGAAAACTACACAAAGAATTGACTTTATTTTATTTTTTGTGTTGAAGGTTTTATTTTTTTCTGAATAATTACTTATTTATTGTCAAAGTGATGTACCAAGGGGTTACAGTTTCATACATAAGGCAGTGTACAATCGGTTAGCTCCTCCCTCATTTCCTCCCTACCCCCCTGCCCACTTTCCCTCCTCCCCCATGAGTTTCCTCTATGAAATAGAAAGGAAAGAACTACTACCAAATTCATTTATGACTCTAGTATTACACTAATCCCCAAACTAGACTAAGACACATACCAAAAAAAAAAAAAAAGATAATTATAGATCAATCTTTTTCATGAGATTAGATGCAAATATTCTCAATACAATATTTCTAATCCTCATTTAACAAGACATCAAAAAGATTATATACCATGGTCAAGTTAGTTTCATTCCAGGTATGAAAAGATGGTTTACATACACAAATTAATAAATGTAATATGGCATACAAACAAAATCAATACCATTAAGTAAAAATAAAGCACCAATAATTACTTCATGCTACTTTGAAAGTTCCATTACTATAATTTACATGGGTAGCCCAAATCAGATTCAGATGATATTACAGTTTATTGTATTTATATACCCCATATATAAGGGGGCCATGTTCAAAAGAAATGGCCCAAGTGAAGGATTTTATACAAATATTTGTCGGGCCTTTTACCTCCCGTGTGGCCTCTTTCACCCTCAAGCATGAGCCGCCTGACCAGCAGGTGTCAAAGCAGGAGTGAGGGCCACGTGAAAGCCTCGGACTGTGTGTGAACGCAGAGACGCTTACTCGCTAACAATAAAGGCGCAGGACACATGGGCTTCTGGGGAAAGCTCCTTGGAATTCCTTTTAATAAAGGGAAGGGCAATTACATTTATAGCAGTAGTGATGGTGGGAAGGAGTGCCTAACTAGGTATTAGCGATAGGCTGATGAGCTGTCCATCCAAGGGCGGCACCCTAGGACCTCCTCCAAGGCTAACGTCATGTTCCATAGGATAGGATTGCCCCACAGCCAGGCATCCCCAGGGCTGGAGGAGAGGCAGCATCTCTGGACCGCCCTCCCCCCCTCAATGCCAAGCTGATGCCCAACAAATATTTATAAAGTTTTCACTACTATTCATCTAATTTTATTGCATATCTCCCATATTTATAAGCGTTATTCTTTTACACTGCATTTTTGAGAGCTAGTATGTTCTGGTACGGGAAATATAAAGACAGATTAAAAATTACTTTCTACAATTGAAAAGCTCTAAACAAGTTAATTGCATGTGTTTTCTTAAACACTACACTTTTTTTTTTTACCAAGTATTGCCCTAAATTTTCTTTTTACACAAACTATTAATAGAAAATTTAGAAAAAGAAGGCTCACTGACCAAATCAATTTAGGAAATGGATTATATTTTATCCACATATAGGTGATTTTCACTGTAACTGATCATACGTGACAGTGTCGAGAAAACCTGCAGCAAAGACATTTGGTCTAACTTAGTTTATATGCCATTAACTCACTATCATTCTAATGTGTTAACCTGCTTATTGGGTGTTGAATCATCATAATGACATTCTCTCTTTGTTCTCTTACTCTGACCACTATTAATGCATACCCTCAAGATTGTCTTTGCACTTCCAGACACAAACAAAACTGGATTTTCAACTTGCATTTTCAGGAAGGATTTGATAACATACCATCTAATTTTGTCGTGAAAGTAATCTTAATGGGAAAGTAAATGCCCTTAAATAAAGACCATAATGTGGGCTGAAAGATGTGCAAATAACAACAACCACAAAAAGAACAAAAACAAAATACTTAAGCTATGGGATTGTAGTTTTCAAGAAAATTATATTTCCAGTGATATTTGAAGAAAACAAAATTACCCCCAAATTACCGTTGCTTTGCAAGCATACAGGTCTATGTGAGGCCCGTTCATCTGGGATGGGATGAGGGTGTAGCGTCGCCAGTTAGGTCCAAGATCTGCTTACTTATGGCAGTAAGATATCAGAAACTCTCAATACTTTAAGATAAATATCTTAGTAGCTTTATGCTATCAGTTTAGATATTATCAAAACTGATTCATTTGGGTTTCCTTGGAATGATTTGAAACCATAATAATAAATTCACAAATATTCATGAGATCACACTTCAGGATGAAAGAAATATGTAGTTCTGAAAATAAACCAGTCCAGCTCTTTACCAGTTAAATAGACTTTGCAGGCCTTCCTGGACATCAAATCATAGCTCTGCCTTATGAAAATATTAAAATGAAGTCTAGATTTTATATGTGTATCACATTAGAAATATTACAAACATTCAGGGTAAATGAATTATTCATAAGCAGGAAAATGTCTGCCTGTTACCTCTCCCACCACTATAGCACTTTGACAACAACTACTGCTAAACAAGTTTTATGGTAAAGTTCCTTTCTATGAGATAGTTCGCTAAGATTTTTATATGATCTCATTAATCCTCAGTGAGATCCCCATAATCCTAAAATTTAGCAATATTATTCTCTTCATCTTCAGATGAGAACACTTAAATCTGGAGAGGTTGAAAGATTGGGTGTGTTCTTTTATGTTTATATCAGCATGGATTTACACAACATATGAGAAAGACTAATTCACACTTTTCCTCTAAAGCAACGTTAATTGCAATATTTGTAACAAATGTAAAACACCAAGTGCAGTGCTTGGCAAATATTAGGTACTCAATACATTTTAGTTTTCTAATTATTTGTCACATAGATCTGTGTGATGAACAAATAATGACCATGCCTCTAAGCATTTTCCCATCAGCCTCATTGACTCATTAGCAATTATTTCCAGTGGGTGATATTAGTGATTAATAAAGGAAGTTAAAGTGACTTCAGTAGCCACATAGCTGTCAGGTGAGAGTACAGAATAAAATAAAAACAAGCTGTCTGAATTCCAGATGTGACACTCCACAAGGAAGATCTTTTGGCTCCATTAGAAATTGGGTTGAATTTTGATCTCTTGAAATGTAGGTGAGTTCCAGGACACACTGCAGACTATAGAGAGCAGGAGCTAAAAAGGAGATGGCAGTTTCAGTGCAGGGAGGAAATAATGAGACAGTTTTAGACATGTCAATCTATTGGAAAAGACCAGTTTCAGAAAGAGTGAATGGCGAGTCTACTCCCTAGCAGCAAGCTTTCAGAAATGAAAAATGGATTGCTAAAGCATCTTACATTTCAACTAAGTGTTCAACATATATAAAATGGGATGCTTGTAGAAGTTTAACAGGATTAAACCAAGGATCATACCAAAATGACAGTTCCACTTAAAGGATGAATTGTAAAGTCACAAAAGTTACAGAGAGAGGTCAAGCCATGGCAGGAGTTTATTGCTAAAGGATTGATGAGGTGACATTTTCCAATAAAGGGAGATGAAAGATTGTTGGGCAAAATAAAATCAGAACTCTTATTCTGGGCTCCTCAGAAAGAGTTTGGAAGCACTAACAGGAATCCTTTAAAAAAATAAAAAAGCACAAAATATTTTATCTTCTATATAACCAAACAGCTCAAATGTCCTTATTCAAGTTGAGAAATACGTGCATAAAAAGATATCACCTTCATTTTAACCTGGCTTAGTTTTTTTTTTTTTTTTTTTTTGGCCAGTCCTGGGCCTTGGACTCAGGGCCTGAGCACTGTCCCTGGCTTCTTCCCGCTCAAGGCTAGCACTCTGCCACGTGAGCCACAGCGCCGCTTCTGGCCGTTTTTTCTGTATATGTGGTGCTGGGGAATCGAACCTAGGGCCTCGTGTATCCGAGGCAGGCACTCTTGCCACTAGGCTATATCCCCAGCCCCCTGGCTTAGTTTTTATGCTCCTAAAATGAATAATATCTGAAAATTTTTCTAATCGGTATGCACAGAAGCTAAGCAACGGGTTTTGTTTTTGCAATGTAAAAACACAAGATAAAGAGAACTGCAAAAGATGCAACATATTAATTCCTGACACATTTTATGGCATTTGTGTTAATGATTCAAACATTACCTCTACCTTTTCATCACTACTTTTGAGACCCTTAGGAACTTTGCACACTTTTGTAATAGTTTGCTGTTTTAATTTGGAGCTTTTTATTCCAGACTTTTGAGGGGTAAGTATTAATACCCAGTTGTCATTGCCAGTAAAGAAATAATGAAGATGATGTAGTAATTTGCAAGTATGCCACAGAGTGTATAGAAAACAGTAAAATCAAGTAAATTCATAAAAGAAAGTGAAATGATTCACTCGGGGTCACATTGCTCTTTGCAAGTACAACTATTTTCATCTGTGATAACTAAATGATGTTGCTGAACATAAAGTATTCTCTAGCTGGGCTCTGGTAACTCATGCCGGTAATCCTTGCTATTCAGGGGGCTGAGATCTGAGGATCACCATTCAAAGCCAGCACAGTCAGGAAAATCCTTGAGACTCTTATATCCAATTATCACAGAAAAAGCCAGATGTGGCACTGTGACTTACGTTGTAGAGTGCTTACCTCGAGCAAAAAGAACCCAGGGTTAGTACCTAGCACCCAGAGTTGAAGCTTCAAGACAAAGAAAGAAAGAAAGAAAGAAAGAAAGAAAGAAAGAAAGAAAGAAAGAAAGAAAGAAAGAAAGAAAGAAAGAAAGAAAGAAAGAAAGAAAGAAAGAAAGAAAGAAAGAGAGAGAGAGAAAGAGAGAGAGAGAGAAAGAAAGAAAGGAGGAGAGGGCGGGAAAGGAAAAGCAGGGAGAGAGGGAGGATGGAAGGAGGGAAGAAAAGAAGGAAGGAAGGGGGAGGGAGGGAGGAAGGAAGGAAGGGAGGGAGGAAGGAAGGAAGGAAGGAATTTTCTGTGTTGATTTATCCTGCCCTGTTTCAGTATTATGTTGCAAAGCATTTCCTGTATATATGAGCTTTCCTTTGATTTTAAGCTCTATGAAGCTAAGTGCAGTGGGTCACACTTATAATCCCAGCTACTTAGGAGTTGGCAATTTGAAGGACAATAGTCCAAGGCTAGACTGGGCAAAAAGTTCATGATACTCTCATCTCACAAAATTAAAAAAAAAATGTACACCAGAGGCATAAGTAGTAGAAATCACAGTCCAGGAAACACACACACACACACACACACACACACACACACACACACACACACACACAACCCAAAGTAAGATCCTATTTTAAAAATAACAAAAGTTGGGCTGGGAATATGGCCTAGTGGCAAGAGTGCTTGCCTCCTACACATGAAGCTCTCGGTTCGAAGAAGCCAGGGACGGTGATCAGGCCCTGAGTTCAAGGCCCACGACTGGCCAAAAAAAAAAAAAAGTTAAAGGGCTAGGGACATGTCTCAAGTAATAGAATGGCTGCACTAGAGCAGAAAACCCTGAGTTCAAACTTCTGTGCTGAAAAAAAATTTATGTGAGTATAAAACAGTAACAATTTTGTCCATCTTCAATCCACATAAAATCTGCTCTTGATAGATTGCTTGTCCTTTCTCAGTAGGGGAAAGGGAAAAGTGAAGAGAACTGTTAGAGAAGAAGAGTATAGAGTGTATGTCATGCAAAAATCTTGGGAAAGGTGAGTGTATTTCCATTCTAAGAAGGATTCCAGAATAAGAAGCAGAAGACAGGATTTCAATGAAGCAGGTACCATACAGAGTTCATTATGTGACCTTCAAACCACAGGGGCAGAGATTGACAAACCTGCTGGGTTCCTAAGGCCTGGTTGGCAGGTTTCTTCAATTTAGGGAGTGGCCAAAGCAATGGTGACCTGAGCAGAAGCTAGGGACTGTATGTAAGGCTTTATTGGGTTGAAACAACTAATGATCATGCTCGTTTTTGTCTATTAAAACATACATCTTAAAGGCTGAAATATATAAAAAGCAGATAAATCAGGAATGCAATTCATCACTGAGATTTTAGCAGAGAGCCTAGGGCAGGGGTACCACCAACGTGGAGGGCTTGACTAGTGTGCACAAGGCTCTGGGTCTAAAACCAGGAGAGAGAGAGACAGAGAGAGACAGAGAGAGAGACAGAGAGAGGCAGAGAGAGAGAGAGACAGAGACAGAGAGAGAGACAGAGAGAGAGGAGAGAGAGATTGGTAGAAAATGTAGCTGAAATTATTTAAAACCAAGAATCAAAGTTACAGATTGTCAAAAAATGGAAGAAAATTTAATAATAAAAAAACAGATTCTATGTTTTTAGGCCAAATGGGTCACTTTAATTCATAATGTTCAAATAGTCTAGAAAATGTTTGTGTTGTGTCCAAGAACAGCAGGCATCTTATGGAGCAAAAATATCAACTAAGAGAAAATGAGTAATAACAATTCATATTTTCAAAAGTGTCAAAAACACAGCCTTTGATCATTGGTATCAAAAGGACACCTGATTTCTTTGTGGTCGCTCTCTTTCTTTTCTCTCTTCCCTTAGATTCACACCACTTTTGATGATTAAAATAAAAAACCCTGAGGTAATCATTTGTTGTAGCCACAATCTAAAAGTATTCAATAACTCACACAACAAAGCACTTTAGATTAAATTAAGAATACTTCTTTAATTGCCACCTAACAAAGGCAATTATTTTAGTGAGGAGAAAAGTGGAAAAACTCAAAAACAAATTACAAAGAAAAACAGTTGTTTGAATATGTAAGGAGAAAGGGAGTGATGCTTATAAACCGTTCCTGGGTATTGCTTGTGTTAGAAAGAGACATTTTGTTTCTTCTGCTGATACCACACAGTGTGCTGGGCCGCTCCTAAGAGACCTCATGCAGTCCTATCTATGGCTCAGTGTACTGCCAGGACTGTCAGTGAAATATGACTATGAGAACAAAGAGCTGATGTCTCCCACTTTTTAAAGAAACCAAACCAAGAGCTTCTTGACAAAACCACATTCTGCTCCAGCTTTCCAATTGTTTCATGCTTCCTTTTATGATCAAGCTCCAGTCATGGACATTGCTCATCCATCAGGGTCCTGCACGACGCTCGCCTTCACTCTTGTCTTAGGTCCCTTCCAATCCCCTCCTTCCAGCTTCCACTGCACTCATGCAGTCACTGCTCCTCGATCCTCCTTCCAATTGCCTTCTAATCTTGCCCAGGTGATGATGGCCTTTTCACTGTTGTTTAACGAAACTTCATAGATAGATAGATAAATAGATAAATGTGTGTATCCATTATATATGCATGTGTATCCATTATATATACATACACGTGTATGTATATATACATACATATAACAGGAACTAATTTCTAAACGTTGAGATTAAATGTCTTCATGCCTATTAACATCTTCATTTAAAAAATGTTACCCTTCAATGGCTTCACCTTAATTAGTCAATGTGAAATTATTATATTTTTCCAAACAAAACCAACACACATTGTATGGCAATAGCAAACTGTATCATTGAAATCAGTGAGTCCCAGCAGATCCCTAAAAGTGGGGCAGGAGGACTTACTTCTTAAATCGTCTAACTTATGTGAAGAAAAGTATATCTGTGGGGCTGGGAATATAGCCTAGTGGTAAGAGTGTTTGCTGCATATACATGAAGCCCTGGGTTCGATTCTTCAGTACCACATGTATAGAAAAGGCCAGAAGGGGCGCTGTGGCTCAAGTGGTAGAGTGCTAGCCTTGAGCAAAAAGAAGTCAGGGACAGTGCTCAGGCCCTGAGTTCAAGGCCCAGGACTGGCCAAAAAAAAAAAAAAAAAAGAAAGAAAAGAAAAGTGTATCTGTAATACAGGAAATCCCACAGGGACCCTTTATTATTACAACGCCCTGTAAGGAAGGGCCATAGAAAACTGTGACAGCACAATCTAAGAGGACTACAATTATTTAGACTCTTCGGGAATGAATGTACTTACTAAAGGCAAAGAGGATGTGGAATAGATAAAAGAAGGTAATTTGAAAGACTAGAAAAGTCTTCAAAGTCTCTTGAAGCCTAAATCTATTTGTGTGGTGCTGTTTCTACTGCACCTGTTTGACCAAAGAAGTCACCTAGTCAGCTCAAATTCAAGTCAGAAAAAAAAATCACATTGCAAAGTTATTAATACCCAAAGAATAATTTATAGTTATTTCTTCAATTCACTAATTTTAGTATGTTCAAAGGGCATTAATGACCTAGTATTCCACATATTTTTGACCTACCACTCCATAAATTTTCTCAAAATAACTTTTTTCATGAGAATTTGCTATTGTAACAGCTGCCACTAAATATTTAATGTGGGAATCAATGACTCCCACATTGATATAACTTGGTAGGAGCTAAACCCTCATTTTCAGATAACAATGTATATTGAGATGCTCTTTTGACTTGCCTGTGGTCAGTGACTAAATGAGTATCAGAAATCAGATCTTGACAGCTACTCTAGTCCAGTGTTTAGCAATCCATACAACAGCTGTACTGATACTAAGAACTTACCTGTAATATTCATATTCAGTCTCCAAATATATTTTTATTATTTATTTATTGTCATAGTGATATACAGAGTGGTTACAGTTTCATATGTAAGACAGCAAGTACATTTCTTATCAAACTTGTTACCTCCTCCCTCATTTTCCACCCTCCTTCCCCCACAATTCCCTCCCTCCTGCCTATGAGTTATACATTTGGATTATGGCATTTAGTTTGTAAGTATTGCTGTTACATTGGTTCACCTTTATATTTTTATTTAATACATATTTATCCTTGTCCTCATCACAGGAATTTATTTGCAGTTGACATAGTTGATATGCATCACAGTTTTTTATAAAAATTAATTATTGCTGAAGAATATTTGTTTTGAAACTAGACTCATGTTGGATTCAAATTTTTCAAACATGTATATTAAACATTCAAATATAAGCTGTCAAACATAGATATGTCAGTACTGTTTGATTTAAATAGCCCTAATTAAGACACTGAATAATAATTAATATAATGTGCTGAAATATTATAGAGTAAAGGAAAGCCTGCCAAAATTATGATTCATATATGTGAAAGATTAAACATTAATTGCTTCCCTTAGTCATCATATAATGAATCTTTCAAAGACTTCTTTTCTATGAATTCTTTCAAAAATGAAAGTCAGAGTGATGTCAATGTAAAGAAATAAAAACAAGAATTTCTAAGCAAATTGATACATCTATGTTGGCGACTCTCTAAAGAGCATAGTGTTTAATATTAAGAGTATAGAATTTAATATAATAGGTCAATAAGGTCTGTTGCACAGAAGAAAAATGTTCAACTCACCACGCACTGGTAGCTTATGCCTATCATCCTAGCTACTCAGGAGCCTGAGATCTGAAAATTGCTGTTCGAAGCCAGCTGGGGCATGAATGTCAATAAGACTATTTTTAATTTTTAATTTTGTTTTATTATAAGGGTGATGTCAGAGGGGTTACAGTTACATAAGTAAGTAGATTTCTTGTTGAAGGAGACTCTTATCTGAAACTAACCACCAGAAAAAACTGGAAGTGGCACTGTGGCTCAAAGTAGAAGAGGGCTAGCCTTGAGTGGAAAGCTCAGGGACAGCACTCAGGCCCTAAGTTCAAGCCCCATAACTGACAAAAAATAAAGTATATGCCAATATAAACTAAATTTCTTATTTTGAAATTTCTGAAAATTTTAAAGTAGGACAAGTCCAAGGGATTTGTTCAATACTTCCGAAATGTCAGAAGAGATTATTTTGGTCATTCATTCATGCATTCTTTTGTATTATTGCTCACATTTACATTTGGTCTATGCCAACCAACCGTGTAGCATTATTTAGTGGTAGCCTGTGTAAAGGAGTTTAAATGTCAAGCACTAATAAATGAATGAGAAAACGGTGCACATTCACATTAAATATTAGAAGTAAATGCCTAATTATAAAAGATTTGCCAGAACTTTGAAAGCAATAGCTACACTGAACGGTCAGAGCTCAAGGACAAAAGCAAGGTCACAATTTACAGAGAGAGAATGAAGAAAGGCTTGATAAATACATGAGTTATGCTTCTAGTGCTGACTCAGCATTCATTCAGACATTGCATGACTCTCTGTAGAAATTGGATTGAATTCATGAGCTAAATATTGATCTTATTATAATAAAAAATCAACCTAACAGTAATCTCTTCTCCATGGCAATGAATTACACTCAAAGCTGAAAATACAGAACACATCAAAACAAAACTTCTTAATCTGACTATCATCTGAAGTAGAAATTAATTACTTGATCTATAATTAAAGACAAGTATAGAATCCTATTTATTAAAAACTAGTTATCACTTACATTTTTTGTTTCTTTTTCTTTGCAATATTCTGACTATCCAATTTTAGCCATGAGAACAAGTAATTCCCAACATTTCAATTAGGTAAATCAACCTCAGGGTCAAATTTTGATGGTATATCTCATTTCCTGAACAAGGAAGGCTCTTTATTTTTTTTTGCCTAATTTAAAGTTATGAAGCCTTTTCCATTTTCTCAAGGAAATTAATCCCAAATATTATAAAAATGTGTTTTAAACAGTTTCCAATACTCTTGAATAAAAGAACAACTGCACTGAGGACAATAGAAACAAAAATAAATCCAGGCACATATCTCTAGAGAAATCACCAGAGAAATGTAGCATACCCAAGCAGGTGAGAATGTGAAAATAAATATTATAACCTCAATTAAAAATAGAGAATTTAATGGACTGTAAAGGGAGGTGGGAATTAACTGGCTGATAGATTTCAAACTGCTGTGTTAAATCTATAATATTTGTTTGCCTTCGTATAATTTAGAGTCTACAATTGCCTGGAGGTCACCTTTGAGGAAGCAGAGAAAATCAATATACCTCACCATAAGTTAAGTAGTGTCATTTACCTCTATTAAATAAGGTTTTCCTGAGTTACAGAAAACACACACAGAGAGCAACCAAGACCAGCCATGGATTTTCTGATCTGTGGATGGATATTGTATTCTTTCCAGTGATAGAAACTCCCTGACATCTCTGATACATTGAGAGGTCAAACTTGGCAGGGCTATGAACTAAGAACAGCAGGATCACACCTGAGACTTCCCACCTGGAGTTTCCAGGGAAAAGAAATGAGCATGGAAAGGCCAGGTTTAGGATTCTCCAGAGAGTAAATAAAAGCTCTGAGCTAGGATATTTTGAGGATCAGAGCAGAGAAAATTTGACAGGAATATTGGGATAGCCCAAGGGATGGGAAAAGCATGAGTAACAAAAAGCCTTGGTAAGAATGGCTAGGAACAAAGTAGCTTCTGGCCTAGAATTGAGAATAATGATTAATCATAAATTATTAATTACCTAGTTAAAGTCAACAAAGATGTTATATCAAGGCAGCGATTATAAAAAACAATAGAGAATGCACACAGTAATGTTATTGCCAAAGTTTTCACTATTCCAGTAGTTGAAACAAATCATTTCCTGTGGAATTTTTATTTCCTTGTTAACCTAATTTCAAAATACGGAGTTGAGTGGTTACACTTACCAAAAGTTTTTCCCTATTGAAATCTGGTTTTAACAGTGGAATTTCTTGAGAGTTGGAATCTATTTCCTGTAGGTGTATAAATGAGCCCACCCCCAACTTTCTACTTATGAATAATTCATTTTGGTTAATTCTGAGGAAATATGTCCTGCAGCATGTATACCACAGTGGTGATCAATAGATTAGCTGTATGATTGACTTTGATGAACAATGATAATATAATACCTACTATTTTTTTTTAAAAACTCTTACAATTTAAACTCACATTTCATTTGAAAGGTAATGAGTTAACAGTCTAGTTGATTCAAAGTACAATAATATAGTTTGGGTAACATTTACGTCGTAGACTTTGGATCTAAAGGTTCATGTAGTCAATTCCTAAGTTGCCTATTTATTAGATGTTTCAATTTAAAGTTTTTCTGAGACATAATTAGTGTATATAGAAACTGGAAAGAGTCTAAAAGATAGCATTTATAGTATAGCACAATGTTCGGAATATAGGGGTTTATTTCACTCTATGCTGCTATTTTTAGAATAGTATTGGTATTTACTAATTACTAGTCTAGTGCTAATGATACAATATATGGTTATTTTCATGGAACAAAGTGCTATGACCTATGCCTATCTTATCAAATAATGGAGGAGCCAAGTAATTCCATGACAGTATATTAATTAAATTCAAGATGATATAAAAATAAAGAAAAGAAAACCACAGCAAGATGATAATATTACACTTTAAAAAGTTAAAATGAAGTCGGTTGGCCAGAATTTATTGAGAAGAAAATGCAGTATATGTACATGATGGAATTTTATGCTTCCATCAAAAAGAATGACATTGCCCCGTTCATAAGGAAATGGAAAGACTTGGAAAAAATCCTATTACGTAAACTACACCCAAGGAAACAGAATCCATGGTTTCTCTCATTTTTAATATTTAGCATATACCCAGAATAGTCCTAGCAGAGGATGACAATAGCCCAATAGCTATGTACAAATGATGCTAATGGAAATGATCTCCAAGATATGGAAACAAGAGTAGTTTTATTGTTGTTTAGTGTATTATTTGCAATTGTTTCTTTTTTCTCCCTTTTTTTTCTTTTATTTATTCCCAATTGTCATTATATCTGATTTCCATATCCTTTGTCTTGTGCATGAGTTTATCTGATTTGGGGAATGGAAGGGGAATCACAAAAATGGTAGGACACAGGGAGAACCAATGCAACAGCAATACTCACTAGACATTATGATGGAAAAGAACTGTAAAACTTGGCAGGGAGAAAAGTAGAGGCAGGAGAGTGATGGGGAGGGGAGGTTGGTAGGGAAAACAGGAGAAAATGAAGGAGGCTAAACTTCTTGAAAAGAAATGTACTCATTTCCTTACTTATGTAACTGTAGCCCTTCTGTATATCACCTTTACAATAAAATTTTTTAAAATTTTTAATAGAAAAATAAAATATTAACATGAGCTTATGTGGAAGAAACACAAACAGACTATCTAGGTGGATGAACCACAAAACTAAAAAATAACTTATCAAACATCCAGTTTTTTCATGGGATCAAGCAAATAAATTACCAAGTTCAGAACAAATCAAATTTCTGACTGATGTACTTAATATTCCTGTTGAAGATTAGTTAGCTTTCTACCATAAGTATAGCAAGAGGTTCAGAAACATACTTTCTGTTAAAAATTATGAACATGGAATGTATTTCCATCTGTGAATGTTCCAGGCTGTGTAAAAAAGCTGTTTCAGTGGCTTATCACTGTTGTAGGAAAATATCAGGCTGAACCAAAACATACATGTTTTCGTGTTTCTTGTTTTATCTCTATCTTGGGTCATATATTCATATAAAATGTAACATTAAAATTTTCACTTGAGGGCTGGGGATATGGCCTAGTGGCAAGAGTGCTTGCCTCGTATACATGAGGCCCTGGGTTCAATTCCCCAGCACCACATATACAGAAAATGGCCAGAAGTGGAGCTGTGTCTCAAGTGGCAGAGTGCCAGCCTTGAGCAAAAAGAAGCCAGAGACAGTGCTCAGGCTCTGAGTCCAAGCCCCAGGACTGGCAAAAAAAAAAAAAAAATTTTAATTTTTCATTTGATATTATGAAATAATAAATATATTTGGAGTTATTGGTTTATAAGTCTGAACATATACAACCAAAACAAACGTAGACTATTTGCCTGTCTCTAAAACTAAGACTACAGGTTTTGTTGATGGCGACAGTAGGGGTCAAGAAAATTATTTTCTCACACTAAAAGACAATGATATGTATATTTTGCAATAAGTGTGATCAATCAATTGTGACTCCATAGGCTGCATACTTAATTATAACTGCAAAAAGTTGTTTGCAAAGGAAAAACAAAATGTGAAACTCAGAGCCCTGAGAGTATGACATTACAAAGATAATTAACAAGAAAAATACACCCTGCCAAGGGAGAAGGAGAGATGGAGCTTGATTCTTTGCTCAGGATTAGTTGCAAGGCCCAGGATTCCCCGAGGTGACACTCCTCACTGCTCTGTGCTCACACTGTTCAACAACACATACTCGCAGAAGTGAATCCTCCATACGACATCACACTTGTCTTTAAGGCAAAACCATTGCCCATAGTAATAACACATTTCAGAGAAGGTTGAATAATTAGCAAGAACCCATAAACTGTCAGATGGCAATGACACCTCTTTGTTTGCATAAAGCTTAAGAAGGTAGCATAAACATTTTTTAATGAGGTCTGTGGAAACACCAAGTGACTAACATGAAAAATATTCAGTACATTTCAATTCACTCTCATTGTCTATGGACTCAAAGCAAATCATTATCAGGAGGAGTGGAAGTCAATCCATAAAAGAGGGTCTCAAGACATGGAGAAATTAGTTTTTATCAAAATCAATAAGAGAAAGCATTTTGAAATGAATATTAAGAAGGCAAAGCATGTTCTGTGTGATGTTCAGGTAGAAGTGGGGAGGGGATGAGCAAATGGAGAGAGGGAAGGAGGTCAAATATGGGCAGAATACTTTATGTACAAGTATGACCATGAAACAACAAGTCTTGTGAAGACTGGTAGGGGAAGAAGAGTGAGGGGAAGGGAGAGTGGTGGATGGGATGAAAGTGATCAAGGAAGATTATATGTATAAAGAAACAAGTCAAAATGAAGTTCCCTTGTGCAATTAATTAAGATACTAAATAAGTTGACATTGCCCAAAAAGAAATGGACTCATGACCTGATTTATGTGACTGTAACCCCTCTGTATATCATCTTTATAATAACTATAAAAAGTAAAATCTTGTGTGGGGGCGGGGGGGGGGCGTTGCTGGGAATGTGCTTAGTGGTAGAGTGCTTGCCCAGCATGCATGAATCTCTGGATTCGATTCCTTGGCATCACATAAACAGAAAAAGCCAAAGTGGCACTGTGGCTCAAGTGGTAGAGTGCTAGCCTTGAGCACAAAGAAGCCAGGGACAGTGCTCACGCTCTGAGTCCCAAGCCCCAGGACTGGCAAAAATAAATTAATTAATTAAATAAAATCTTAAATTAAAAAGATACTTAATGAGGCTGCCAGCTCCCAACATAATAACTAAAGTTGGCATTAACTTTTTTCTCCTTGATTTTTAAAAAAATTACTATTTTTAAATAGTTCTAAAAAGGAGATGTTGCTTTAATCAAATGATGTTAAAAATATCTCATCATCGCTACTATCTTAATGCCATGATATCATTGTTGACATATAAACACTGGGTAAACATATGGAAGGCCACTGTACATACAGTTCAGCATAGTAAGCACAGTGAATATGGAAACATGGTGACTCTTAGGGCTGCAAGCCTAGTGTAGTGATAAAGGCCTTGCCAGCATATGTAAAACGCCATGATTTGATCTTCAGCATCACAAAAACAAAGGGAAGAGGGAAGAGAAAGAGAAGGAAAGGGAGAAGGGAAAAGGGGAGGGGAGAGGGAAGATCTGAGGATTGTAGTTTGAAGCCATCCAGGCGGAAAAACTCAAGGCTCTAGATTCAATTTACTAGCAAAATGAGAAACAAAAAACCACCAGAGTGAAGGCATGGCTCAAGTGGTAGAGCACAACCTATTAGCTAAAAAACAGCTGAGCAAGGGTGGAGAGGGAGAAATTACAGAAAACTTAGGCAGCTCAAATGAAAAGGAACAAAACTACAAAAAGTACCTCTCAGCCAATTGAAAAAATATGCAACTACATGGAGGAAGAGAGATGCAAATGAACACTCTGCTAGAGTAGATTTTCTCACCTATTTGTTTGGCAAAAGTCCAAAAAAGCTCCTGGCAAAGCTGTGAGGAGAAACTTCTCATGCAAGGCTGATGCAAATGCAAAGTGCTAAAACTCTTGGGGGAAGGAAGTTTGGCGATATTTACCAAAAAATTACATATTCACTTATGATTTGATGAAACAATTACACTTCTAGGAATCTCTCCCTAAAACATAGCTTCAACTTATAAAACAGAAATAATGACAAGGTATTTGTGGCAGCAAATATATGGAGAGGCTAGCATACTGAGTATTGTACACCTGGAGGAAGGAATGGCAGATTGAACCAAGCAATGCAAGATTATGTAAGATACATTGCTAAGTGAAAAATATCAAGAAACAAAAGGTATACATGACATTTGTAACCATTTTCACTCCTGAATTTTATCTCTCAAGAAAAATCAGTGGAAGAATAATTTTTTTTAAAACAGAAGAGTGATCTTTAAGCAAAGAGAGGGAGAAAAATAGACAACAGGAACAAAAGCCAGATTCATATGTCTATATTGTGTCTTATAGATTGGAATGTGGAACGGATATGAATTTTATAACACTCATTTCCCAAACATCAGAAGCAAATCTTAAGAGTCAAAAGTGGAAAACCCTTTTCCACATGGAAAACAATAGTCTGAATGACTTTTTAAAAATTAACTTAAGGGGCCCGGAAGGTGGGTTAATGGTAGAATGCTTGCCTAGCATACATGAAGCCCTGGGCTCGATTCCTCAGCACCACATATACAGAAAAAGCCAGAAGTGGTGCTGTGGCTCAAGTGGTAGAGTGCTAGCCTTGAGCAAAAGGAAACCAGTGACAGTGCTCAGGCCCTGAGTCCAAGCCCCAGGAGTGGCAAAAAAAATAAATAAATAAATAAGTAAAAAAAAAAAATATATATATATATATGTATTAGCTTAACCTTGTATTTATCTGATTCATAAAAACATAAAATATATTATTAATGGGGTAACATGCATTTCCAATATATTGTGTAATGTTTGATTAGATTAAATATATAGCTCTCCAATATTCATCTGTTTTTCAAATAAGTTTAAAATGCTAATTTCTCTGCACAAATAGCATATCATCTTTTGGATACACAGAACTGCAAGTGCGTATACTAGTAAAAGAACAATGCAAACCCTTTCATTGATCTAAATATTTTAGAGATACTGTTCATATGGTTGTACCTGATCTACTGTAAAGAAAATTACAAATTTGGATTATTAATTGGAATTTTCACCATGGTTACATAGCAACAGGATATCACATCAGATTGATAATATTAAATAGAAACATAAAATGAGTTAGAAGAGTCATTGTGAGGCCTTTGAGTATTTTACCTTAAAAAAGCTAAAAAGCATTCAAAAGTCTTAGAAATAACAACCAATCTAAAATACCAATAACCACCCATGCTATCTAGGATATAATCTCTAACTACAATTTTCTAGTAAAAGAAATCAAAATGTGAAGAAATACTTATTATCAGTCTGTGGCAGAAATACAGGCGATGAGCCAGGGACATCTGTCATATCTGTGAGCAGGCGAGCTGTCAGAGGCGCGCTAGATCGACTCCAGATCTAACTGCCAATTTACAGCAAAGATGAGGTCGAACTATATAAAATTTCCATTTCATAAATCAAAGAACCTGAATATTAGAAATTTCAAATGTTAGGACTAATCCAAGGTATAGAGAGTCATATTAAGTACCCCACAGGAATGTAAACATTAAATGTAGGGATGGGTAGGGGGAATCTACAAGATCAGCAACCCAATTTCTGTTGCAGGTATTTGTAAGCATGATGAAGAATAAGGAGAGCTTGAAAAAAAGAGAATAAATGACAGAAAGCATCAATAATTATAACATAGAAACTTTATTAGGTAATGATTAAAATGAAGAAATTACTAACTTTTTTTTCATGCCTGTCCTAGGGCTTGAACTCAGGGCCAGGGCACTGTCCCTGAGCTTTTTTATTTAAGGCTAGAACTCCACCACTTGAGCCATAGCTCCACTTTCAGATTTTTTTGGTAGTTAACCAGAGATAACAGCCTCATGGACTTCCTGCCCTAGAAACATATACTAAAATATTTCCAATAAATGATTTGCTTTTAAATAAACGGGGGTAAGGTTGTAGCTCAGTGGTTAACTTTGCCTACCAAGACAACAAGACAAGGGCCTATATTAGTAGAAAAGAAACATAAAGCAAGATGGCATGACTCCATAAAAATTTTCTTCTTATTTTGGTTCCAAGGTATTTCTTATAAATTACTTAAGACCAATAAAGTCTTGTATTTTTGCCCACCTATTTACATAGAAAATATTCTTCTATATTTTCTAAGGTTTTCCTGACTGGGTACTTTTGTGAACCAAGTAAGATAGAACTATAATTGAATGCTATTACATGCCTGAAACTACTTAGAAACTGGCATGTCTTAACTCGAGTTGGACATTATTTTAGTTTTTTATCATCATATTTATTTTAAATTCATAAAATAGTGTATTAGTGAGAAATACAGTTACTCAAATATATTTAAACAGAAAGCAGTATGGATTTTTGCACGTTAAAATAATATGATTATATATAGATATTTCTGGCATATAAGATATTGGGACTTTTTTTTGCCAGTCCTGGGGCTTGAACTCAGGGCCTGAGCATTATTCCTGGCTTGTTCTTTTTGCTCAAGGCTAGCACTCTATCACTTGAGCCAAACTACTTCTGGCTTTTTCTGTATATGTGGTGCTGAGGAATCAAACCCAGGGCTTCATGTATGCGAGGCAACCATTCTACCCCTAGGCCATATTCCCAGCCCAAAGATATTAGAACTTTTATGTACATCCAGAATACTGAGAAGTAAAATGTGGAATTAATTTCCATAAGATCCAGAACATGTTCAGAAAGAGAAACACAAAATAAAATAAAGCATTACAAGTGGTAGGTAGTGAGCAAGAGAATGCAAGGACTGTTTTCCTTACTCACCTTTTAGCCATTGAATCATCATTGATTGTGATTGGTATCTCTGTCTCTGTCTCTGTCTCCATCTCTCTCACTCTGTCTCTTTCTTCATCTCTTTGTCTCTGTTTCTTTGTCTCTCTGTTTCTCTCTCTGTTTCTGTTTCTCTTTCTCCGCATTTTCAATGGTTAATTTTTTTTTATTTTTAATCTTCAACTCATCACATCTTACCTCTAAATGAACCTCAGGTAACACTTTTGTCTTTTGTTACACTTATTGTTGAGAGATGATATAATTTGAGAGTACTGAGGTTCTGAGAGAAATTAGTTACTTTCGTGAAAACATAGATAACTCATTTGTACCGTGGAAAGAATTTCTTGTTATAGCAAGCTTGTGAGAATTAATGTCTCCGATGCTTATACAAAAGTCACATAGCAGGCAACCTGTTCACATGTTTATAACCAATAGAATTAATAGACATCATGTCAAAACTGGATCTTCCATTTATGAACTGAAAGATCTTAAACAAGTTATTTTCAAGTTTCTTCACTTAAAAAAAAGCACTATCTCATAAACTTGTTCAAAAGGCATTCATAAGATCAGAATGCTTATTTTGAATCTTGCAAATAGTATTCAATTACTGTGATTCACCTTTTAAAGATTTTCAGGAATAATTTCCTAAAGTGGTTAGGATTGTATTATATATGAAATTTTGTACTCTGTTCTTTCAGTAACATTTATCATGCTATTAATACCTCCCAGTAATAACAGTAATGTCGCTATAATGACAAGACAGTCAGTTCTGCTGAAGAAATCCATGTTTTTGAATAAGATTTCTTGGGTGGCCTGAAGTGTTAGTTCATGTTTGTCAAATTGTGTTTCAGGACTTCACATTGTCTAACCAGAACCAAATCCCATTATTCCTTTTGTGCTACTTAATTGTTCTAAATGTAATATATCCTCCCCACACATGAGGATGAATGTAGGAAGGTTTTGCCCCTTGCACATTATTGTCCATCAAAAAGGGAGTTACATTTGAGGGTATTTTTGTTTTGTTTTGTTTTACAACAAGAACAGATATGCTTCTGAGTGACAGTTAAATTTGTTGAAGGTATTAAATTGCTAATGCTAATGCATTTTACAATCTTCTGAACTGATTTAATATATTAGGCTGCCAGTCAAAGTTATAATAAACAATACTGCAGTCTTAGTTGGAAATCATTCTGTCAGATCTCAAGGCTTTCAAAAAATGCCCACCTATGTTCAGAGTTTACAAACACGTTCTTATTTCCCTGCCCCACAAACCAATGACATAAATACTTCAATTTGCATCTCTCATCTCGGGCTCAGAACGAGTGTGAAGCCGTAATAAACACCTGGCGGGAAATCTCCGAGGTTGAGAAATAAGTCTCCATTTAGGGAGGTAAAAATGCTATTTCACATAAGGAAAACACATCAAAAACTTATTATCAACTAACGTGGTGTACTTTCTTCTATGACTTTATATGTGTTCCCAGGTTTTATGGGGGCACAACAGGATTACATACTGTAAAAAAATCAATTCTAAATAGTAGCAATAGTACTAAGATATGATAGAAATAAGAAATGTTTTGTCACAGCAATCATATATTGTCTAATGTATGTTCTAGGGACAAGCTGTGTCTGTCAAGGACAAATGTTTGTTATTTAGTTTCATTCAAGAACAGCAATGTTGATATCTTAATAATTTTTCATTGTCCAAGTGTTTCAAATATGCTATCTCATTTGATTTTTCACAATGAACTAATGAAGTTGGACGGAGAGTCTCACTCTCTTTCACAAATTAGAAAAGAGGAATCCTAAAAGGAGAGAAAGTAGCATTCCCCAACACCAACTGGAAAGTTGTATGAAATACTGAATTCTACTCATGTAGGAATTACAGGGTCAGGATGGGCATGGTACCCAGGCTTACAGACTTCCTACCATGCCACTACAGGACCTTTCTGAGAAGAAAACATACATTAGTTTGAACAGAAATCTTTATAACGATATGTGAGTGTGAAATTTTGCTTGCAACACAGGTAAATCTAAAGAGATGTTAGTAAACCAAATAAGGAGTTTCCAAAAGTGACTGCATGTAGTGAAATTGGAAACATAAAAAAAATAAAAACAGACAAAGTCCTTTCTTCAGGGAATCTGCTTGCTGGGACACAAAACAGAATACGAATTGACTAATGGCCATCAAAACCTGGCACTGCATTATGCAAATATGCTGGGAAAAAATAACCAGGATCGAGGAACACAAAACTTAGTGATGAACTGTGCTAGATAAGGAGATTTTTCTTCTCTGAGAATAATATTGACATAAATAAATATAATGGGTTGTATTCAGTGAAGTAAACATTGGACCAGAAGCCTTTCTAAGAAATAAGTGGGGGAGGTGGTGCAGATAAGGTGGAATATTACTGTATTGCTTATTTAGTAATTTTTTCTCAGAATCTACTTGGAAGAGAAAGTAAGTGAATAGCAAGAATTAAAGTAACTTACCAGATACTACAGATTTTAAGCAGTCAGATACTATCTTAAACTACTGGATTTTTAATTTAATTTGCTATACTGTTCTGTCCAATCCCCAGTACACAAAAATGCCACAGCTTCCACCTGCAAAGTTCTTATTTAATGCAGAGGAGGGTCCAGGAAGGGTCAGCTGGCTTCTTCCTTCAAAAGGCTTCACTGGGGTTTCATTCAGGGCTACAGCTCTGTCCTATTCAGACCTTCTAGCTCCATGACGTTTTCATTAACTCAGACAAAACAGTTCTATGTACATGTGTGTGCTTAATGGGAAGTTGGGGTGGCAGCTCATAGTCATAAAACTTCTCATCAGTGAGTAAAGTCAGAAGGACAACATATTCATGTACCAAGAGAAGTGCCATTGTCCATTGCTATAGAATGTTCTGAACCACAGAAACAACAATTTCTTCCTACAAAGTACCTGACATTCAGCATGAACTTAATTAAATTCGGGTTAAGTTGGATGCTTTCTTTTTGGAAAATAGACTTTGTCATTCGCCACATGACAATCAGATGGATGCCTTGTGACTCTGGTTTATAGCAAATAGAGTTTTCCTTAGAAAAACTAGGTAAACTTATTCTTCTAGTTATGCAATACGTATATTCTGACATTTGCAAATGTTTGTAGACCATGAGTTAATTCTCCCATTCTCCTTCATGAAGCTTAACAAACTAGTATTAAAAAAAATACTAATTGACTTTTCTTTTTTTTCTTTTTATTGTAAAGGTGATATACAAAGGAGTAACATAAGTCAGGTAACAACCACATTCCTTTTTTTCTTTTTTCTGTTGTGGGGCTTGAACACAGGGCCTAAGTGCTGTCCCAGAGATTTTTCATTCAAGGCTAGTACTCTACCACTTTGAGCCACAGCACCACTTCCAGTTTTCTGGTGTGGAGATAGGAATCTCATGGACTTTTCTTCCTGCTTTAGCTCTGAACCATGATGCTCAGCTCTCAGCCCCCAAAGTAGCTAGAATGACAGATATGAGCCACCAACAGCCAGCTACATTTCTTTTTGAGCATTGGCACCTCTTCCCTCATTTTCTCCTAATTTTCCCTCCCCAACCCCTCCTCTACCTTTGTATAGTTCATCTTCAACATAGTGTCTAGTGAGTAACAATACTGTATTATTTTACCCTTTGTCCTACCATTTCTGTGTTCCCCCTTGCCCTCCCCCAAATGGATAAACTTACATACAAGACAAAAGGTACAGAAATAAAACAATGACAAAGGAGGAAAAATACCGAAACAAAAAGTAAAACAACAAAAAATCACTTGGTTGCACTTGCAGTTCATTTCAATAAACATCATTTCATATGATCATATGCATTTGTGATCCCCTCCTAAGAAAATCCTAATTTGCATTTCTAGTCATTCTCCTTTCTCAGAGCAATTGCTGATCAAATGGCTTTAGAGTTTCCATGATCATCTTTCAAAAATATGAATAATTACTCTCATACACCCAACAGCAACATTACTTCCAAAAGGGAACTTGGCACATTTCTGCTTCCATGACTGGCACTTTCTCTTTCAGAGATTTGTCAGTGTTTCCTTATGGTTATAGAAATACTTCTCAAAAACTTTCATATAGGTAATAATTCTGTTTTCTTGAGTTCACTTTTCCTGCACAGTTCTGTAGATCGAAATAGGACTGTACAGTCTATTTTCCATTGCTATAACTAAGTACAACCACCTAGGTAACTTATAAGGCCAAGAAGCGTATTTAGCTCATAACTTTGGCTGCTGTCTACTTAGCTGTGATGAAGACTTCACTAAGTGTGACATATGATGGATGATTTAAAAGCATTGTGTACATGTCAGATCCATGGCAAAGACAGAAGATAGAACTGTGCTAAGAAGGAATACCACCTGATTTTTGAGCGTAAAGTAACCCCACATGCCAAACAGTTCATAAACAAAAATGGTTAGTGGTTCCCCATTGCCAAGAAAGTCAATTCCAAATTTCTTAGCACCGTATTCAGAGAATATATATACTCTATATAGCCTTTATGCTGCAAACTAGCTTTAAGGAGGCAAAGACACGAAGACAGAATCTTTTTTGGTTGAGTGCTGGATTATCTCTGCTATCTTATCCTCCACAGTCCCTAACAAGTGTCCTTAGCATATTTGCACACTTTGTATAAACATTTTCTATGTGTAGAATGTCCTTCTTACAACTTCTGGCTAGCAAACAGCTTCTCTCAAGCATTAAACCTTCTGACTTAGTAATGTTAATCATTTCCATTATTTTGCTCCTCCTATCTAGCTCTTGCTAGACATACAGTGCTAAATATTGACTTATGCCAGCAGTAGTAGGTGGGCTTCTAGAGAAAGCAAACCCCAATTTGATTCATCCTAATTTCATGAGCATATTTAGTAGCACAAAAGAGTTCCATTGTGGTATTTAAAACACACACACACACACACACACACACACACATACATATATATGTATAATGTATTTCTCAAATTCACCCTCCCTTCTTTGCGCCTTACTGCCAAATGGTCATAAACTTCATTATGCCCTTTCCATACTTATATATGATATAATTCTGTGATATTTGCCCCCATTACCCTCCTCTTTTTTTCTCTCCCCCCACCTGTTGGTCCCCTTCTCCAACAGTATCTCTTCTATATCATATCATTGTTTAGATCAAGATTCTGCATATGAGTAAAAACACACACATTAAGTTTGAGATGCTTAATAGACCACATCCAATGGAGGCAGAAATTTAGAGAACTTAGTTCTGTATATACAATTTTAAAGACCTGAGGGACAAATAAATTGGTAGTTTTGTTTTCCTGCAAGAGAGAAATTTTAGTGAC
This sequence comes from Perognathus longimembris pacificus, assembly GCF_023159225.1. Classification (NCBI taxonomy): domain Eukaryota; kingdom Metazoa; phylum Chordata; class Mammalia; order Rodentia; family Heteromyidae; genus Perognathus; species Perognathus longimembris. The sequence goes on from NC_063170.1 coordinate 18,766,377, forward strand.
CTCATTGTTGGCCATTTATTTGTATAAGAATAGAAATATCCCATTTTCCTGGCCAGTGAGGCCTTGAAGGAAGTTTTCTTGGGAACATTCCCCCACATATGTAGACAAAATCTTCTTCTAAGGAAATCAGCATCTCCTTTTAACCCCCCACCGTCTTTGTATCATGAAGCCTGAAGTTGGAATGGTCAGTGGTCATTCAGCACTCACAGTAAGCAAGACCAATGTTCTCACCATGGTAGCAGATAAAAATAAGAAAACCCAGTATTGCTGAGCAGCTGAATCAGTGACAAAAAAAAAAGCATCCGTTCCAGGGTTTCTTGTTGTGTGCGAAGAAAAATCCATGATTTGTTCAAGGTGCTTGAGGTTGAATTTTGTATTACTTGCAACCAATATGTTTTCTAACTAATGTACCTAAAACAACATGATGGAGAGCTGATTTTCCTCAGCATGTGTGGCAGAGAGGAAGGGAAAATTGATTGTAGAACTGATCTGCAGCTCATAAGCAAAATACCTGGGACTTCTCTGAGCAAAACACAAATGTCTTTTTTCTTGGTTCAGGACCAATCTATCATGCAATAGATGATAGCTACTCCCTGCATATGGGAAGCTAGGATAGAAGATATACATAAATAAACTGCCTAACAATAGTGGAAGAATGTCATCAAAGATATTTGACATTCCCTGTACAGTTTGAGAAACTGATAAAATCATAATTGTAAAAAAGGCACGCCGTCTTGCCAATCCATTGCTGCTTCTTGCGGGCCGTCTGGCACATATGTCTCACTGCTCAGCACAAGCAGCAGAAGGAATGAACAAAAAGAAAAGAGCAATTTCCCCACCGTAAATTGGAAAGTCTGCCAACCAGCTAAGTGATCTGCCATCAATCAGTGTTAAATTCTCCTTAGCTGCAGAAAATTCAAGGGCTAACTATTACTGAGAGATTTCACACAGTGACTAATGGTATATGACAAACACATTTAAAATCTGCATAGCCCAGCACCAGTTTAAGATGTAACATGAATAATAAATAATTTTAAAGAAATCCTAGCATGCAAAATAAGATATAATCTTTTCCGACATAAATTATATGGAGAAGATTATAGTTCCAGAAAAGCATTTGCCAACTGACCAAAACAAAGTCAAAAGTGTAATTCATTCAGAAGGCAACTATATCTGATGATTTTGCACATAAACAGATTTTGAAAGGGTTAGGCAGATAAGCTATCAAACAGCAGCCACTGAGATGCAACCAGAAAACCTCCCAGGTCTCTGATCAGTTATAAACACCTGTCAGTTGAGGGGATTGAGGGCCAGAGGCAAATACTGCAAGACGAGCTTTCGGTTTTCAGAAAAGTACTCACCATTCTTTGTGAGAATAAGTGGAAAACTTCTCCGTTCTTCAAAGATAGCAAAGGTACCAACCTGGAAGAAAGGAGAAATCTTGATTGGAGGGTGACCACTAGAAGATACAAAAACACAAAATTGTCTTGAGTTTAGTTAGGATACTTTTCTCTTCAGGCAACCAAATATTAGCACTAGATTCTTGAGCTTAGATGTGACACTCTCTTTCCAAACTCCCTAGTCCCTTTCCTTGTAGATTTCATGTAAAAAATGCAAATAATCTCACAAGACAGTTGTGAAGGGAAAATCAGCTATTCTAAAGAAATTCAATACAAGTGGTAAAGGATTTTTCTTATATTCATTAGGATTATTTATTCTATTATTTGGCTTAAATCTAGGACTAAATAAGTGTGTTTCCAAATTTAAAAAAATCAGTGCAATGGAATGAAGGTTGTTTTTTTGTGATTTGTTTTTGTGTTGCTTTTTAAATTTTTTTTTTGTAAAATAACAGCTTTTATGAGGTATTTAGATAATCAAAACAAGTCTTCTGGAATTAAACTCTAGCAGTTTTTGAGAACTTTGGAAACTGTATAAACACAAAAACAAATAAAGGGAATACTTTTTATAATAAAAACTGAATTTTGTTCATTCACTTCCCAAATATTAATATACTTGTTCTTCAATTAAGTTCTATTTTTTTCCCACAGGTGTTTCAAGATGAACTATTTTCCTTGATTGGATTTTAATTGTTATTATCAACATGAGTTTGGAGTTTTCTGAAAAAGTTGAAATTTCCTTACACTAGTTTTGTGAATAGTTAGTATGCAACTTCTTTATTCTGAAGCCATACGCAATTCCACCAGAAGGATTGTGTTTATCATTCATAAGAGACTGAAGACACTTAGGGATTGTGGCATCATTCATGACATCATTAATAAATCTGTCATTGGAGACATTTTTTTAATTCCAAAGTTTGTGGTTTTTGTTTCTTTTAATTTCCTTGTCCTGGTCTGGCCCTCATAAAAGGCTTTTGATTTAGGATGGACGATCAATCACTCCTATTTCTTTTCACAAAATGAGAAAGCCAAGCACTGAAATGCTATAGTAACATTTCCCAGCAAATTCATATTGACAGAATCAGAACCAGGGTTCTTCTGTCTTCTGAGCTACATTTTTCGCACCAAACTTAGTAATGTTTAAGAAAACTACTCTAACATATCTGAGAAAATAACATAAATTGATAATACATTTTCAAGTACTTTTAAAGTTCAATTTTAACCTTTAAATACTAAAAGTAATTGAAATAGGATTAAGTAACTTAAAAAAAAAAACTAATACTGTCTTGTTCTTTTTTGGTTTTGAGATTGCTAGACAACAGGTCTACCCACTTGAGGTAGGCCCTTTTTGTTGTTCTTGTTGTTGAACATGGAGCTTGAACACTGTTCCTGAGCTTTTTTGCTCAAGGATAGTCCTCTACCACCTTGAGCCGCAGCTGCGCTTCTGGTTTTCCAGTAGTTAACTGGTGATGAGTCGCACTGACTTTCCTGTCCAGGCTAGCTTTGAACCATGATTCTCAGATCTCTGCCTCTTGAGAGCTAGGATTAGAAGTGTGAGCCACCAGCACCTGGGTTGTAGTTTGGTTATTGATATCTCACATACTTAATTACATTTAATCTTATAATGACCTAAATGCCATGAATACCTTTACTTTCAGAAATAAATTGAGACCTAGAAATATTTTGTAGCCTACCTAACCAAATCTTTGGTATACAAAGCCTATTCAGTTCTATCGTCCAATGTTACAAGGCAGATAGCAGCCTTTGTAATTGCTCCTTATTTTGGATTTTCAAAAAAAAAATTGTTTTCACTTCTTATATAGGTGTGTTTTATTTTATGCCCTTATATTCCAGGAATATCTTCAGGAACAGATATGCAACATCTCATATACTTCTGGATTTAAATATGAAAATTTGGCTTTATTTTAATCGATCCATATAAAATCTGATTGAATGAGAGCGTAGTAAATTGCTACAGCACATTACAAATTCTGTGACTGAAATTAGCAGATGGCAGGGACAGCAACCTTCTTTTCAGCACTCTGTCTGCAGCTGAGGTAAGGGTTAGCCTAACTAGCACATGTCTATTAAGGAACAGGACAAGAGCTGTGTATTGGTTTGCTGTAATTGTTCCATGATTCAGCAATTGAGTCACTTAATGAGTCCCATGTATACACCAAGTCATAGAATTTTCCAAAGGGTCTAGTGTACAGACCATCTGTTACAATAAATCCATGGTGTCTTGAGAGATCTATGGGTAATGCTTAGCCTGCCCCTTCTTCAATAGCTAGACTGTATTTTTACTCATAGTGAGAAGCTTAGAAGATCATGTTAGATTTTGGTTGGTTAAGGATTGCACAAGGTTCTTTCCAATTTTGTTGTGATACATTAACAGCAATGATGACAACAATGACAAGGTCCTAACACTGACCCACAAATGGTGCCAGGAATCTATCTGGAATCTGAAATTTCCTTTAGATTTTATAGTCAATATGTAATATCTAGGAGTAAAATCAAACCATCTTTCAGACGGGCATTGGAAAGAGATACACAAAAATGAAATAGCTTAGCTAAGATAGCTTAGCTCAAAAGCCCAATGTAGGCTCCCAGCCAATCATGTATTGAACTTCTTCCATATTACTCACTAGTGTTATAAAGGAGAGTGAGCTCCTAGTCTAAAAGACGACCGTAACAATGATGTGGATTGCAAGTGCTATTGGAGAGTTAAGCACAGTTTATTACTGAAGAGTCAGGTCATGAGAGGGGGATCTAAATACTAAATCTAGAAGATAACACAGTTTAGGAGTTGTAAAGGGATGTGTGTTTGTAGTCCATTCATAACATGCATCTTCTTTTAGGTAATGCAAAGTTCATCTGTTTTTGAGACTCACTGAAGACTAGGGATGTAAATTAACCACCAAATAATTGTGACAGGGCTGGGGATATAGCCTAGTGGCAAGAGTGCCTGCCTCGGGTACACGAGGCCCTAGGTTCGATTCCCCAGCACCACATATACAGAAAACGGCCAGAAGCGGCGCTGTGGCTCAAGTGGCAGAGTGCTAGCCTTGAGCGGGAAGAAGCCAGGGACAGTGCTCAGGCCCTGAGTCCAAGGCCCAGGACTGGCCAAAAATAAATAAATAAATAAATAAAATAATTGTGACAAGAAGAAAGAAGAAAATCCATCTAGATTCTCATGTTCTGATAGTAGTAATGCAAAATGGAATAAGTCAGGGCTGGTGATGTGACTTAGTGGTGCTTGCCTAGCATGCACGAAGTCCTGGATTCAATTCCTCATCAACACAGGGAAAAGAAAAAAGAAAAAAAGAAACAGAAAAAGCTAGAAGTGGCACTGTGGGCCAAGAGGTAGAGTGCTAGCCTTGAGCAAGAAGAAGCCAATGCAGTGCTCAGACCCTGAGTTAAAGCCTCAGGACTGACAAAAAGAAAAAAAGGAACAAGCCCTATGAGGAGAATTCAGCAGTACCTAAAATGAAATGTGCATCAACTCTTGGATCTAAAAAAAAAAATCTCATTTATAGATTTACTAAAAGACTCATAGGCAAAACACTGAAGTATGAATGAGACCATGTCCTTCAGCAACATTTATAAGAACAAAAGACTGAGGGATGCAAAACTGTTTGGTGTAAACCAACTGAACAACTCATGGGGGAAGAGGGAAAAAGGGAAGGGGGAGGAGGTAATAAACAGCACAAGAAATATATCCAATGCCTAAGGTATGAAACTGTAACCTCTCTGTACATCACTTTGACAATAAATAAGAAAAAAAACTCTGATAAAAGAAAAGACTGAGGGAAATTCCATCAACAGGGGATGCCCTTCTATACCTCTGTACAGTCACACATTGGCTCAGTATGGAACTGGATGGAGGGATGCCAATGCACTTCCTGTAAAATACTCTAAAGTAAAAAAGAAAAGTTCTCATAGTAGTAAAAAGGACAATATAACAAGACCAATTTTGAATAAAAGTGTTCACATAGTTCCTCTTTTAGATGAAAATATAGGTCACACAATGGCAGGATACAGAATCCAGGTGGTCTGCTGGGGAGGATTCTGAAGATACCTTGTTCAATAAACCTGGCTGTGAAATTTTTCATTTTAAAACATAATGTAACTGTAAAACACAATTTAATTATTAAGAATTCCCCAAAATAATCAAAAGTAAAAGAAAACAAAAGAAATATACAATGATAGATTCTAATTCTGGCAATAAAGAGTTCTTCCAGTGATATTTCAAACAAAGAATTTTATAACACATTTTTTTTCCTAGTGGAAAATACCCTAAGGCAAAAAAGACTGAAAAACAAAATCTCAAAGTGCCTTTGTATTGTTTTTTCTTTTTCCCTTGAGATGGAACTTCCCCACATTGCCCAAGCTGGTCTTAGCTCCTGAGATTTAAGTGACCCTTGTGTGATAGGAGCCTATGAAGTGCTGAGATTACAGCATTCACCATCAGAGTGCTAGCTTATTTTATTTTTGGAATTAGCATATATTAATAATACCAGAAACTTGTTGTGGTAATTCAATACACAGAGTGTACTTTGAACATATCCACCCTGTTTTTATATTCTCATCCCTTTCCCGTTTTCAGTGTTTGGGAGTTTCATTATGCTGTCCTCATATATTTACAAACATACAAAATATGTATACAATATACACACAAATATATATACGTAGATATGCATATACACATATGCATATATACATATACATATATACCCATATGTGTATGTGTGATGCACTTTGATCCTCTGTAGTCCTCAGGATTACTTTAGCATTCAGAAACAGTAGTGCAAGTATTGTCACTTATTTTTTAGTTTTGCTTTTTACTGTATATTTATTTTTGCTTACATTATTTTTATCATTAAGTGGGTAGTTGTACAAAGGAGTTACCATTCAACAAATCAGTTTATAAGTACAATGCATCTTGACTGATGTCACTCTTTTGATCTTTTTCCCCAATCCCTTCTAACTTCACCCCTCCTCTCAATTTTCTTAGTTTTGTAGGCTATGAGTTGAATAGTATGACTGCATTCTTGATCTCTTCCTCTCTTCATTCATCTACCCTCCTCCTTTTGACCTTCCTCCAAAACCTTTCCAGTGCCACTTTCCTCATATTCATTTTGTTGGACTGTGAGTTCCTTTTTCTAAGGAATTACACCATTTGAATTTTTCCCTGTTCATACCATGCTTTGGTTAATAAATACATTTGTGTATACTTTCCTGAAACCTCATATGTTCTTATGTGTTCATGTACAAATTAGTTCAAGCTTTCACAGATGAGAGAAGACATGCCTCCTTTATCTCTCTCGGCCTGACTTTACTCAAAATAATTTCTCCAGGTATTGTCATTCTTCACATTATTTTGTGAGAATATTAAGGTTCTTATCACCAAAAACTAAATTTTCAAATTATGAGAAAGATCAATATAGTTAAAGAATATACAATAGCCTTGAAACAGAATTCACTAGGAGTTTATAGTGACTTCATGATATATTCTTTTGTCAACTATTTCCTTTATTCTTATTTTTTTTGTTTTGTTTTGGGTTTTTTGCCAGTCCTGGGCCTTGGACTCAGGGCCCAGAGCTCTGTCCTCGGCTTCTTTTTGCTCAAGGCTAGCACTCTGCCACTTGAGCCACAGTGCCACTACTGGCCATTTTCTATATATGTGGTACTGGGGAATTGAACCCAGGGCTTCATATATACGAGGCAAGCACTCTTGCTACTAGGCCATATTCCCAGCCCCCCTTTATTCTTATTATATAGGGAGCTAGTGGCAAACTCTCCAATCTCTAGTTTTTTTGAATACTGGGATTAGAAGCATGTACTAGTACAAGCAGCTTGTAGTTCAGAGACAAAATAGAATTTACACTGTAATTATTCCTGCTGAAAAGCCCTAGAAACAGGAAATAATCCAGTATCTGTGTCCAGCTCTAAAATCTTAGCTGAGTTTGGAGATCTCATTGCTTATTTCAAAGAACTAACTTTACTTAAAGAAGTAGCTCACTACCGTTGTAGAAATATGCACGTTAGTCATGGATCAGAGGACAGAATCTTTCCAAGAAAATGGGCTGGGAGAAGCCAACTTGCATATAGTATCATTAGCCAAAAAGTAGGACAATATATGCATCAATAACTTAATAGAATCATTGGACTGAATATATATAGGTATTTCATTTCATGAATTCTTAGTCCTAAAAAGCAAATCTTATTGATTATTCTTGAAAGATGATACAGAATATTATTTTGAGGGCTAGGGATGTGGCTTAGCGGTAGAGTGCTTGCTTAGCATGGATGAAGCCCTGGGTTCAATTCCTCAGTACCACATAAACAGAAAAAGCCAGAAGTCGCACTGTGGCTCACGTGATAGCCTTCTATCCTTGATCCAAAGAAGCTCAGGGACAGTGCTTAAGCTCTGAGTTCAAACCCCAGGGCTGGTAAAATCAATCAATCAATCAATCAATCAATCAATAAAATTACTTTTAAAACTGATCAATGGGAAAAATCATGACTGTTCATTTTTTTAAAGAAAGAACCAACAGCATACCTTTATTCACTAGGGAGAAACTAATAAAATTCTCAACTATTCACTGCAGAAGTTTTAAGTTCCTACAGTACATAGGCTACCAATAACTATCAGAGGACCTGGATTGTGCTTTCTCCTCAATACTTCCATCAGAATGGCAATTAAAGAGCTCTAGTCTTCTAAGAGAGTGGATGTTTCTGGCACCTTCTCAAATATTTTGGAAAATCATTCTCAGTACACAGACTTTCTATAAATAGTGCACAGTCCTACAGTTTCTGTAGGAGTATAGGCTGAAAAACAAAAACAATATAACCATAGTCCTAACAATCTGGCATCATTTATTGAGAGGAGTAGTAGCACTGAAAATGAAAGAGGTTGAATTTCTTCCAAAGTGTCAGTCACCTAATAGATGTGAGTTGTTACTTGCATCTTAGCAAGGAAGACAACTTGGTGGTTAAAATATGTAATCTCTTCCTAGAAGATTTTATGTAGTTTACAAGGAAAAATGGGAATGATCAAAATAATGTTAGAAAATCCAATGTACAGGAAAAGTACACCAGATCTACTGTACAGATTGCAGTGACTATAACTGAGCTTTGATTCTGAGCTTCCTGAAAGCCAAAGAAACGGGGGAGGATGTGGTTGTTCATAGTAGGAGTCATGCAGAAGAAGGGGATCTCCCCTTAGTTCCTTAAGGCTTTCTCTACAATTGACCTCTAAAGGACATTCCTAGCACAATGCTTGCAGGATCCAAAACCATAACAGCATAACAAAGAATAGGCACATTGGAATACCTACATTCTTTTTAACTATCTCTTAAATTTTAAAAATATTTTTGCCCGTTCCTTAACATTTTATTATCCTAAACCTTTCTCTCTCTTACACACACACACGCACACACGCACACACACACACACACACACACACACACACACACACACACACACACACTGAGAAGGCAGAGAATGTGATGCTCATCATACATCATGCCAAGCTTTATTTCTGGGAACTAGCACTTTCAGACCTCATTTCCTTGTGTAGTTTTTCCTCTTTGCCTCTTTAATCTCTCGATCTTGACTTATAATCTGTGTAAATGGTTTAGGAATATCTTATTCTCTGGCTAGAAGTTGCCAAAAACCTCTTTAGAAACAGGGATAAAGGCAAACAAACAAGAATGCTGTCTCCATCCTATCAGAGAGCAGGACTTTGCCCCCCGGTTGGCTGTATGTGTCTCCAGGCTGAGAGGGAAACTCAGAATATTAATGAAATGAAAATGGAAGCCAAAGAGAAATGCCCGGAGCCTTAGAAAGTGAGAGAACAAAGGGGACAGCGAGAGCCATGAATAGTAATGAGATTCCAAATACCAGGATACCAGGAGTTATTCTTTCCTGTCCATTTAACCAAGGCCTCAAGTCACTTCTCCTGCCCTGGTGAAATCCACCCAATCTATTAAGTCTTCTTCAGAATTGGAGCATTCACTGACATTGAAAACTACTTGAGCAGCAATCTAAATTTGGCTTTCTGTGTTATTAGTACAGATGCTTGCCTAGTTTGTATAAGCATACCACTACAAATGCTACACTGAAAACAACTCAGGGCCAACGATGTGAAGTATCCATTTCTAAACTCATTCCTATATATTTGATCTGATCACTGGGAATAGTATTTTTTAACAATTACAATCACATTTATTACTAGTTTACTCATATACAATGAGACAACCTAGCATTTAGAGAAAGCTCATAAGCTGAATATTTTACATACGGTCCTCCGATTAGTTTTTAAAACTAGGCATGTAGGTTAAAGATTATTTCCATTTTACAGGTAGGAGAACACAAAGGCTGGGGTGGGCATTTGACAAGGCTCATGTGGTCAGTACTAAAAGCTGGGGCACAGGAATTGAATCTGTTGCATAGGGCCATGGAAGCTGAGCTTTTAAAGAATAGGTTCTGTCTGCTCTGAAAAGCAAACTTGGTTTTAGAAGACACAGAACAAATGGAATATTTAGGTTCCTCAAATATTAAGATAGTCACAAAGCAGACACAGTACTTATAGGGAAGGCAGCTATAAGACAATCATAATAATGATTTCCACAAATTATATTAAGTTAGCATTTACATAACTATGAAATGTAATGCAAATAGACATATACACACACATATATATATATATGCACCTATGTAACACTGAAGCTTACAAGTTATTTGAAACTAATACCAGAACAGTAATGTGGAAGGATCAAGATTTCAGAGTAAGCAAGTGCAAGGCAAGAATGATCAACATATTCTTAGCCAAAGGATTTCACAGGAAAGATATGCCATTTCATTCAGCTCTGTCTTCTCTAAGACTTGAGTGAGTACTTTATTCAGTTCTGTCTTCTCTAAGAGGTGAATGACTACTTTATTCAGCCCTGTCTTTTCTAAGAATTGAGTGAGTACTTTTCACGAGTGTCTCATTCACAATAACATGTTTCTTCATGCCACGTATGATTTCCATCACAGTAAAGGCCGTTCAGTTTTCACACTACTGTCTTAAATGATGAATTATACCATAATTTCAGTCTTCTATAAAATAATGAGAGCAGAACGACCCGTGGGGACATCAGGCATCAAGCCAGGTCATTGGTGCTAGGGACCTGAGGCGGGAAGATCAGAGGGAGTCAAAGGTCCTTTCCCTGTGCTTTGGCTCTGGGTTATCCACCTCAATGAAATCAAAGTTACCAAGATTAATCAAAGATCTATAACAGCACTTGAATTTCAAATAGCCATAGGATATTAACTAGAAGACTTTAAAGTTATTCTTGTATTTAAAATGATGTGATATATAAGAAAAGACAAGCAAAGTTCCCTTGAGAAGCTGTCCATCACAAAATGAATTGCTTCTGTGAAGCCCTATTCCTCCTCACCCCTCCACTTCCCACATCCCTCCCTCAGAATGTGCCCAACCTTATGTTCGCTTTTCAACTACGTATGAAGTGGCTACCATGCTAAACCATGATGGGTTAAAAAACACTTTTTAAAAGATGCTCTTCTCATCTTCTTGAGGCTTAAAATCTATAGGGGCACCTACATCAGTCACAACACAAAATATGAAAGAACTACCTGGGAAGTGCTAGAAAGAGAGAGACATGTAGGATGAAGTGACATTACCAAAGAGTGATACAATCAGGTCTGGATTTTTAAATGATTCCTTTGGTTCTTGTGTAAAAAGTAGTCTGAAAGAGGGAAAGAGTGGAAGCAAGATCAGTTCAGAGGTAATTGTAGAAATTACAGGACCAAGCTTACAAGAAACTTTTTTTTAAGGAAGCTTTGTCTTAAGCCTGCAATCTCAGTGACTTAATGAGTTTAAAACACTAAAATAAAACTAAACAATCATTGTGACATAAAAGTGGACTCGTCAGCTCTTATATATGAAGCAATAGTTAAGGATTCAGCTTCTAAGATGTATGGATGGACTGGCATTTTAATCCTGGCCCTGACATCTCTAGCTCTGCTGGCATTGGTAATTTCTTTTTCTGTAACATGCTTATTGATTGATTGATTTCTTTAATATGGTCCTGGGGAATAAGCCCAAGGCCTCACAGGCTAAATAATTCCCCTAGCTCATATCCTTAAGTCCTGGTTAAGTTCTTGATTTTCCTGAGTAGCCTCCTTTTAAACAAGAGGAAACTGAGTTATCTAGCTCACAAAATTGAAGTGGAGACTAAGTTACATAATATTAACATTACTTTAAGTGCATACTTGAGGAATACTCAACAATCATCCCATGATCGTTTTTATTTTATTTTTCTTTAATGATAGCTGCATGCAATATTATCTATAAAAGGGGAAATAATTGAGCTTGACAAATTAGAAGGAATTTATCAAGGAGACAATAGGAATCATGTGTCTACAAAAAAAAACAGAAAGAAACATGCATAAAGAACCAGTTTTAAAATTAAACAATAAATATATCATTTAGATATGTCCTTTGGCTTATAAGACAATTCCCTTCCAGTAAACCCATGGTAAGTTGAAAATATTGTAAGTCAGAAAGGCAGTTAATACACCTGAACTACCAAATATATGTTGGTCTACAATGTCTTGAACATTCTCAGAATATTTACAAGTAGCCTTTAACACACAAGTATTTTATTTTTGAAAATTCTGGAATATTTCGTGCATTCTATCCAATACCTATATTCAGAAGACACTAGTCATTCAGCACACTGTGGAGTATTCATTATTTCCCTCTGGAGCTCCTGAGGCTGACTAGAAGCTGCAGCTCCCTGCTAGTACCCATCATTGCAAGACAGCACCATTTTACTAACCCAAGAAAAGATCAAAATCCAAAGCATGGCTTCTACTAAATTTGTATGGCTTTCCTACTACTGCAGAATCAAGAAATCACATGGCTGGACCATGCTCAACTAGGGGCCATCTCTAAAGTAGGTGAGAAATTAAGAAGCTGTAATACATGGAGTGGAAATTACCAATCAGCTATAGAAGTTCCTAACAACTTCATAAGTCTTAAAAATAATAAAAGGAGATAAAAAGGAACTGGCAGGGTCCAGGTTTGAGACTTGCTTTGGTGATTCAGCCACTACCATCTGCTGCTGCTTAATCTTCCATTTTTCTCTACCTTCTATCCTAAAGGTTTTGAATAGTGAACTCTTAATGTTTACTGAGTTCTTCCTACTAATTTGGCCCTTTGCCCCTGAGTAGGGGGACTCAGAGCATTAAGTTCTTACAAAAACACTCTATATTTTAGCCTTCAATACTTCAGCAAAACTGTCATATCCAGCTAGCAATTTTTTTACATTTAAGTGTTTAAAAGTCCAAACCGGCTATCTAAAATTTAACTCTCTGTTTTTGTGGAACTACCACCAATGTGGATACTGCTGACTTGTGAGAAGAGTAATTGCAGACTGAGCAGGGGACAAGAAGAGACCACAATGCTTTCATTTTGGTGTCTGGAAATGGAGCAGGACAAGGTTGTCAATTGGGTTGAGGGGTTGAAAGAGAAGGGAGGGCTATTTCCACAGTGCTACCTGAACAGGACTCTAAATAGAGATGGTCTACTGTTTACACAAAAGGACCCTAAATATTGCAGGATTATATTTAATAGCCATTATAGATGTCACATCATACGTTCAGAATTCTGTAGCCTCACCCACAACCAAATAAATAGAATACAAAAAAAAGGGGCCCACTGTCATTTCCTAAAGACCTAAATAGTTACTTATTGCAGGCATAAGAACTCCAAGTTGGAATTTGTTTCTTAATTCTCTCCACAGCTGCTGTAGTTAAGACTGCTGCTTTTTATTTCAAAGTATGACTTCCCTTATAGTTTTGTCTTTTTCCCCCCATAAAGACTTCATAAAAGCTTAAGGGGCCAATATTTTTTGGAGTGTGTGTTAAATATTAATGGCAGTTTGTTCTGAGATTTCACCTTCCCCACAGAGCCTTTAAAAGCTGAATTATACCAAAAGTTACAACTTTACACAAGAGGAGCAGCAATCTTCTCCATAATGAAGTCATTTGTTCATCAGCCTTAAAATATTCAGTGTTCGGGTGATGCTTTCCCTTCTTCCTCTCTCCAGTGGAGGCCTGAAGGCATTAGAAATGTGAAGAACATCTTAGTCATTATTTAGCACCCATTATAGCTTAGGTAGGCCCCTCCTCGACTGGATGCTGACTCTTCAAAATAATTATATGAAGAAAAAAATTGTAGACCTTTTCTCTGAAAAGCTCATATTTCATTGCTCAGTAGCAATTGGTGAAGAGAGAGGAGTGCTTTCATTTTAATGTTGGAACAAATGGGTTATATCATTGAACAATGTTTTAGTTCAACATGCTGGAGTCAGCAGTACGGTGTGGTAGTAGGAAGGAGTTTTAGTGGTATCTGCACATCAGCCAACTAGTTTTCTTTACTGAAGAAGTCAACATTTGTATTTCAAAAATTCCTTTAAATTTGTTAACATTGATTAAGAGTCACTTATGTCCTAAAGACTATGTTCTGGCCTAGAACAAAATAAGTATGAAGAAAGTACTAATATCACCATCAGAAATGTACCTCCAGGAAGGAGTTCACCAGGGATATACAAGGAATTCAACTAAAAATAAATGACTTGGCTGATGAAACTGGGAACTCCAAAGCTCATCTCTAAAAACTAATCACATTTACTTGGTAACTCTACCCTAAAATCCTGGGTTGGGTGCAGATGTGCTAGAGTACTGTTAATCAGGCTGAACATTTGCCTAGCTTTAAAGCAAAAGCAAATGCTTACAACCCAACAAGTGACAGTTCCAGGAAAGGAACTCAAGACAAGAAAGTAGTCATTTCCAAAGGAAAAGGAAGAAAAACACTGGATAGTCCCAAAGAACATTGCTCTCTTTAAGAACACCTAACCCATTCAACTTTGCTGGGAAACAAAGATCATACATAATAGTCAAAGACTACCTTGTCTCTCTAAAAATGAGATCAAAAGAAGAATATTCATTCTTAAAAGTTTTATTCAACTGGGAGGGCCCTGGTGGCTCACACCTGTAACCCTAGCTAGTTAGGAGCCAGGGATCTGAAGACAGTAGTTTGAAGCCAGCCCCAGGCAGGGAAGTCTGTGTGACTCTCGCCTCCAATTAACTACCAGAAAACCAGAAGTGGCACTGTGGCTCAAGTGACAAAGCAATAGAGCTCTAGCTTGGAGCACAAAAACTTAGAGACAGTGCTCAGGCACAGAGTTCAAGCTCTAGTACCAGCAAAAAGAAAAAAAAATGTTTTATTCAGTATTTTGCAGGTCAGTTAAATAATACAAGTATAAGTAATAAAGCACACACATGCATATCAGATAACAGAAAGTAAAGCAAAACTGTTTATGTAAAATATCATAAGGAATATACAAAATGCTGCTAGACTTAATGAATGAATCTATAGAAATCTCAAGTATACAAAGTTGATGGAGTATATAGTTCTGGTTTATACATCTTTTAACAGCAAACAAGTAGAAATTGAAAAGGAGGTTGCTATTTGTGATTTTTAAAAGTTAAAAACTAAAGTTTGGTAAAAATATTCTATATTAATAACAGAAAGCTAATGGAAAGAGGCATTGCTATGGAAAAAGACTTTGAAATTCTAAATAAATGAAGCAATATCCATCATTCAGGACTCAATGATTCAATGTAATTAAGATACCCATTTTCCTCATCCTAAGATATAGAGTCAATGGAAATACATAGAAAATTCCAGCAATTGCTTTTGTAGATGATAAGGTATAAGAGCTTACTCTTACAGTAATTGAGTGGTTATGCTATAACCTAAGGACAGACTTGCAGATAAATGCATAATCCAGGAGTAGAATCACATGTACTTTTAAAAGTCTTTATTGAGATACTATAAATAATTCATAGCCATGGATGTTGCTCAGTGTTAGAACACTAGCTTAACGTGTGTAGAGCTATAGGTTTGATTCTAGAAAAGCAGAAATAGAAATGAAACACATTCCATCCATTTAAATTATATAAATGATTTTTCAGTATATTATAAAATCTTACTGCCATTAACACAGTCTTAGAACATCTCTGCAACAAGGCCGATAGCATTCAAAGTCATTCTCTTTACTCCAATATGTCCTTCCTGCGAGCCTTAGGCAACTTGTGGTTTACTGCTGTCTACTGTAAAGTTTCTCATTCTGACATTTCCTAAGTGGGAGCAGACAACAAGCAACCATCACACACCACCTGTGCGATGTTCACAAGGTCTGTCCTCTGTAACATCTGTAGCATCTAAATTTGTTTTCCTTCCTAGGGCCAAATGATTTCCCCATGTATGGATATTTATTTGTCTCCTTATGAATTCATGAATGACTTCTTTGCTTCTTGGCTATTAAGAATCCAGATGTTATGAGAAGTCCTGTAAATTTTATCGTGTGCATACGTTTCAATTAGGGCCAGGATGGCTCAGTCATACGATAACTCTGTGGTAAATTTTCAAGGAAAAATACAGACTGCTTTGCAAAGCAATGTGCTATTAGGAATGTGAAATAAGGTAATTGACTCAGAAATTTTTCATAGCCCAAAATATCACAGATAATTATTATTTTATAGGACTATTAAGCAAATAAGTAAATGCCAAAAGTTAAAACTTTGATTCTTTAAAATGTAACAGGTCAAATTTTAGAATAAAGAAAACTTCTCTTCAGTAATAGAAATCTGACCAGAGGTGATCAAGGGAGGCAGACAGGATGAGCCTTTCCTGGGCTATCACAATATTTTCTATCTTGATTATAAAGAAGTGATGAAATGTAAAGATTTGTCTACAAACACCTATTTTATATTTAAATTGTGCAAATTTGATGGTATGGAAATTGTGCCTCAATCAAATTTATATCTAGCCCAGCATGGTGTTCCATGCCTATAATCCCAGCTATCCAAAGACAGAGAAGAGGAGGGTCATGTTCAGCGGCCAACTTGAATAAAAAGTTATCTAGAACCTCATCTTAATAAGCATACTGAGCATGGTGGTAGTGTGTGCCTGTTATGACAGTTACACAGGAGGTATAGATAGGAGGACTGCATTCCTAGGCTAGCCAAGGGTAAAAACTGAGACCCTACCTGAAAAAAAGTGAAAGCAAAAAATAGCTGGGAGGCACAGCTCAAGTGATAGAGTACCTATGAGCAAGCATGAAACCCTGGGTGCAAACCCCAGTGCCATCAAAAGGTGGGAAAATAAAATCAATATTCAATGTACATATGAGAAAACGGAACTAGGTAAATTGAGGAGTTGGGTGGGGTTGGGAGAGATGGGGGAGAATGATGGAAGGGATGACCATAATCAAGAAGCATTGTGCTCATGAACTGATATGTAGAATTGAAACTCGCTTGTACAATTGCTTAAAGATAAATTTTAAAAATAGTAATTTATATCTGAATAAAGGTCTATGAAAGAGTTATGCTTCAGTCACTGTACCTTGTGCTGGGAATGACCATGGGAACAGAAACTTGGGTAGCCCACATTCCAGAAGGCTGTAGCCTGGTCTAATTTTAAATGTATTTTCTTCATTATCATAGTTAACTCCCACAAGAATCTACTATAGAAATGTAGGCTGGATCTATCAGAAAGAATGACATTGTTCCATTTGTAAGGAAATGGAAGGACTTGGAAAAAGTTATACTAAGTGAAGTGAGCCAGACCCAAAGAAACATGGACTCTATGGCCTCCCTTATTGGGAATAATTAGTACAGGTTTAGGCAAGTCATAGCAGAGCATCACAAGGCCCAATAGCTATACCCTTATGAACACATAAGATGATGTTAAGTGAAATGAACTCCATGTTATGGAAACAATTGTTATATCACAGTTGTAACTACTTTCAACATCCTATGTGTATCTGTAGCTTCTATTATTGATGATGTTCTTGTATCACCTTCCTGTGGTTGTACCTACACTATCTCTGTAATCTTATCTGAGTATATTGGAAACCGTGTTTACTGGTATTGGAAGTAGGAAATTCAAAGGGAATACCAAATTTGAGAGACACAGGGTAAAAAAAAGACAAACAACTACAAAAGCAATGCTTGCAAAACTGTTTGGTGTAAGTGAACTGAACACCTCCGGGGGAGGGGGGTATGAGGGACAAGGTAACAAACAGTACAAGAAATGTATCCAATGCCTAACGTATGAAACTGTAACCTCTCTGTACATCAGTTTGATAATAAAAATTTTGAATAAAAAAAAAAGAAAAAAAAACTTAGATCATGAAAAAAAGTAAAATCTTAAAAAAAAAAAAAGAAATGTAGGCTGGAATTATCATCTATTTTTCAGAGTTGAAGAAATAATGGCGCAGAAAGTTTAAGTAAATATGTCACAACAAAGATATACTAGAGTATGCCAGAGACTTAAGCCCAGATTTTTTGACACTGAAAGACAACCTCTTTTCTTCAAACTATGAAATGACATATTGTATCATTTCACAGATACACATACACAGAAGAAGAATTACTCGTAGGAAGCCATGTAGATTAGACTGATATTTTAGTCTCAACTCCACTTCTATTTATAATACCCTAGGAAATAGACATATATATTTTTTCGTTGTTTGGCAGTACTAGGAGTTGAACTGAAGTCCTCAAGCTTACAAGGCATTTTCCCTACAGTTGAATTCACAGCCCCAGTTCTTTTGTGTTTGTTATTTTGGAGACAGCCTGTTGGGTTTTTATCTGGGACTGGGCTGACACATTGCATGTGTCCTAGGTGTCTGGGTAAGAGCACAACACTACCACACTCAGTGATTGGTTGAGAGGGAGTTTCACTCTTTTTCCCAGAATCCTCACGATTTCTGCTTCCCAAGTAGTTACTATTATTCTCATGCGCCATCGTTCTTTACTCTTTAAATACTATCTTAAAGTTATTTTTTTCTTAAACTAGAAACACCTCCTGTTTTATACGTGCCAGAGCTCATAACAGCTGACCTGGTGTCAGAAGTTTTACAATTTCCTCTATGCACATAAAATATGCATAAACATAGAAATTACTACTTCAATTTTTGATAAAGGAAAAAAAATCTGTGTGTGTGTGTGTGTGTGTGTGTGTGTGTGTGTGTGTGTGTGTGCTATAGCTTTGATATGAAGTGCCCCCCCAAAGGCTCAGGTCTTTGGCTGGTCTTTGGCTTTGAAATAATAGGAGATGGGGTCTTTAAGGGTTAAGGCTGCAGGAGATGTGCCCCTGAACTGTATAGCAGCCCCTCAGCACCCTCCTCTTCATCTTTACCTCTTCCTGGTTATGAGACAAGCACTGCTGCTCCACCACATGCTTCTGTCAA
This sequence comes from Perognathus longimembris pacificus, assembly GCF_023159225.1. Lineage (NCBI taxonomy): Eukaryota > Metazoa > Chordata > Mammalia > Rodentia > Heteromyidae > Perognathus > Perognathus longimembris. The sequence continues at coordinate 18,785,110 of NC_063170.1, forward strand.
AGGCCCAAAGAAATGGGGCCAACTAATCACAGACAGGAGCCTCTGAAACAGTTAGGTAAGTGAAGCATCATAGGTGTTAGTTATAATACTGAAAACCTGTCAATGTCCCTATGTGTTTGATCCATAAGAGTGTGTGTAGGTATATGGGAGAGAAAGAGATGAGGGGAGAAAGCACACACAGAGAGAGAGAGAAAGAGAGAGAAAGAGAGAGAGAGAGAGACAGAGAGAGAGACAGAGACAGAGAGAGACAGAGACAGAGACAGAGACAGAGAGCTGGGCATTAGTGGCTCATGCCTGTAATCCAAGCTATGCAGGAGGCTGAGATCAGTGAAAATGTACTTCAAAGCCAGCTCAGGCAAACAAATCCAAGAGACTCTTATCTCCAATTTACCATCAAAAATCTGGAAATTTGGCTGGGGATATGGCCTAGTGGCAAGAGCGCTTGCCTCGTATACTTGAAGCCCTGGGTTCAATTCCCCAGCACCACATATACAGAAAATGGCCAGAAGTGGCGCTGTGACTCAAGTGGTAGAGTGCTAGCCTTGAGCAAAAAGAAGGCAGGGACAGTGCTCAAGGCCCTGAGTCCAAGGCCCAGGACTGGCAAAAAAAAAAAAAAAATCTGGAAATTGAGGTGCGGTTTGAGTGACATACTTCACATGAAAAGAATAAAGGAAATTCTGAGTCCCTGAGTGTAAGCCCCAGTAGCATCCTCCTCCCGAAAGAAAGACAGACAATGTGTACAATTAGTATATACTGTATTTTCATTCAACATAGCATAGATCATTCAGATCAGTTTATAAAATAAACTACCCTTATTCTTTATAAGAGCTACACAGTATTCCTAGCGGTGCCTTATCTTTTTTTCCCCTTGTTTTTCTCTTAATGAACAACTTCCAAGATAGACTGCTTGGTGGTGGGAAGATTATAAAGAGGAGTATAGGTGTGTGTGCATGCCAAGAGCATTGATGCTTCTAATTCTGTAGGACAGGCTCTTCACACAGGACGAGCTGCTATCTGGGGATGCACATTTATAATATTCCAAGGAAGTCTGTGGAACTCTGTACCCCCATCATGATTTCACAACAACCAATATACCCACTCCTCATTTGAAAGCTGTGGCTTTCGTTCTAAACAAGTGGATCTGGTTATATTTGCCCTGTCCATCTTCTGCACACCCTGTGGCTCTGTGTTCTGTTGTCCTAAGGCTAGCACAGTAGCCTTAGGACTGCTCTGTGAGATGCCATCCCCTCAAACCACAGCCGAGGCTCTGGGCAGAGCTGTGAAGTGCTGGGGTCTATGGAGCGGGAAGAGCAGAGGCAGGCTTTTCCTCCTCTCTCAGCTCATGTATTTGCTCTTTTCCACATGTCTGAGCTAATGACTGTGCTGATCTGCAGCACAGGATTACACTAAGCCACTCTTTGTAATGCTCGCTTGACTGAGGCTGAACTCAGGATGAAATGATGTTTGTAATGTTCTTTCAGGAACCGCAAGCCATTGCATTTGTCAAATATTTATATTGGGAAACTCTCAGGTATAGAGCATATCCAGCATCTATCTGTCTGTCTGTGTCTCCCTATCTGTCTATAAAACCCTCTTGTTTTGTTCCATACTCTCTTTCATAAGGCTTACAATATAAGGAAAACTGTTATCTAGATAGGCTAGGATCTCAGAGGCATGGAATCATTTCCAAATGAGGTTGCTGACATTATTGATTTAGTCAGCTGGATTTACATAGGTCCTTTTAGCTACAGTCATAAGTAGGATTCAACTACTCATGCAATTTTCTTCCTTCAAGTGCCTTCTTTCTTCACACCCTCAAAGATCTTAATCTTGAAGCTACTCCTTACAGTTGAACCTGTTAGAATTCACCCTGCTCCATTTCAGAAGAACAATAGCTGACAGTAGTGAGGCACATCTGGCTAGAAAGAATCATTCTATGTAGAAATCATGAATAGCCATTGTTCTAAAATCTTCTTGATTAATAAAAAAAGAGTTAGGAACCAACTTGGGTAAGAAAACAGAAAAATCATATATCTGCAATCCTTGAGTTTGTCAGCTCTCCAGCTCTAACAAAATACCTGAAACAGGTAACAGTATAAAAAGAGAAGGTCGATTTGGACTCATGTTGCTGGATTTGCCAGTCCAAGATTGGGTGGGCCCATAGCTTTGGCTCCCTAGTAAGAGTTGCATATCAAAGCACAAAGGTATGGTAGAACAAACCACTCATTTCATGAGTCAGGAAGCAGGAAGAAGGTGAAAAAGGTCGAGGTTCCATGACCCCATTCCAGGGTCTAAGTGAAACCTCCTTCAGCCCTCAGCACTGTGCAGTACTGCCATCCTGAGGAGCAAGGCAAGGCCCTGCAGTGGGTGAGAGACAGATATAATTAGTTCAAATGATACAACCTTGAATGGATCAAGACTGAAAAATAGAAGTAAACAACATGACGATTCATGTGATACAATGATACACAGAGGACATGATGCCACAGGGAAATGAACAACTTGCCTTGGGTGGATGGACTGCAGACATCTCATCAACAACAGCAAACCAGCAATGGAAATACATTGGTAGTAACTAGAGGCACTGTGCAGCTCTGCATTATAACACTTACAGCAAACCAGCAATGGAAATACATTGGTAGTAACTAGAGGCACTGTGCAGCTCCGCATTGTAGCACAGGAAAGTCTCAAATTTGGAATTGAAAAGGAAGGTCCATAAAGATTCTAGTAGAAAACCCAAAAGAATATTTTATCACTTGTTACTATAATCAAGTACTTTTTTCTCACTTTATCATCATCATTTTGCAGCCCAAGCCCTAGTGTACACAATCTCAAAGGTCTCCGCACAGATCTGAAATAGAATGCTGCATGATGTACAGGCCAGGAAACAAGCCACATGCAGCAACACCTTGTGAGAGTGGCAATTCTAGGGATAATTCTGACCCTGTGGCCAGAAAGTCCGAGGATATCAGCATAGGCACATCCAGCCCTCCCAGCTCAAAACCCGCAAGGCAATGTCTTCATTATGAACAGGGCCCAGTGGTCTCCTGATTCCTTGGACATTTAGGAAGGTGCCTGAGGCTTGGTCTGATAAAGTAGGATCGGTCCAAAGCATACTGAACAGGGTTATAGCAGGTCCAATTGCTGTGAATGTCAACAAAAGGACACCTATGCCACTTTCCTTACAAGTAAAGGTAGACGGCCTCCTCTGTGAGCACTGAATCATGGGAAAATGAAACCAATATAAAAGTAAAATTTTAAAAAATATGTGTGAAAGCAAAGATGACCATCTGCAACAAGAAGACCCTCACCAAAACAGATTTATCTTTCTTGGTAACTAGTCTATAAATAAATTTTTCTTGTGAAATTTATATAAAGTCAGCATTTTGCCCCAGATTATGATAATGACAGGCAACAGGATTACATTCTGCCTGTCAGATAAACTCACAGCAATTCAAGGGGAAATAGAAAAAGTTACAGAATAGAATTTGATTCAGGTCTGGGTTGTGATTGTCAATGCATATAGAATGTACAGGAGACAATGGGTTGCAAAGAGCCTGGGTGGCAACATGGGGAGAGATTTACAGAGCTAATCCTCTTTCATTCAGAATTTGGACTCAATTTTCACGTTTGCTGAAAAAAGTTCATTTATTTCTCTCTTCCCTCTTCTTTTACTGTGGTGTGTGTGTGTGTGTGTGTGCACGTGTGTGTGTATGTCTGTGTCTATGAGACATGAATGTGTACATTTGAGTACATATATGGAAAGGTAGGCATCAAGTGGGAAGTAGGAAAGTTCTCAATACTGCAAAGGTAACACCAAAAATAACCAAACCTTTTATCCATTAAGATGGGATACTCCTTACTAATATCCCACCCTCCTCTTAGATTTCATATTCTTTGTTGCAAAAAATAATTATTAAAGTCAACCGCTTCTTTTTCTCTATGTTGTTTATGAGCCTGGTTTCCTGTTTGACAAATACTTATACTCCGCACAGGCTGCTCCAGCTTTGTGAAATAGGGTTGATTCACTTGATATTGCCGTCCACTAACATTAGAATCACATCCCCATCTGTGGCACTAGACCATCTGCATAGAAACACAAAGTATTTCCAATACAATTCTTACTAAGACATTTTAAATAAGCAAAAGTAACATGAAAAGGATCCAGGTATGCCTTACCATTTCAGATGGATTACTGAAAGATACCACCATAAAAAATGTCAGCAAGACTATAAGAAACAAACATAATCTACTATTCCCCATCTAGGGGTCAAATTTCTATATTATTCATTCTGTCACCCATGTATTTAAAGAATATTTAACTTATTATACTGCACAGAGAACTAGCAATGTAAAACCTATTTTATATAAGAGGAGACATATATTAGTAAGGGAAAATCAATGACCCCCTGTCCTCCAGTAACTCAGTTCACAACTGAGGGCATGAAACTAAGAATTATAGTACACCATGGTGCATGAGAGTCACAGCAAATCACTTTTTCTTACTATAGCTCTACTATAAAAAAAATATGCCTGCAACAAATACACAGAGATCACATTTATAATTACAAAAGTACTTACTATTATTTAGGGGGAAAATAATTGAAGTTCAGAATATTCTAGTTGTTTTGTGAGTTGGGTAAAAAAGATTCTTGCAATATCACTTATCATAGTATTTTTATATTGAGGGCTTCATCACAGCAGAATGGTTCCTTTGTAAAATAAAGGCTTGGTATCTGTAGTAGTATAGTGACCTTTCCCCCAAATGTTCATACCCGAACCTCCATGATTGTGAATGTGTCATGTTATTATAGCAAGGGAGAATCAAAGTTCCCACTGAAATGAAGACAGCTATGGGAAAGCCATAAAATAATGAGATTGTTCTAGGTTATATATGGGTAGATCCCCAGGCAGCAGCAAGGGTTGTAAATGTAGAAAAGACAGAAGAAACAATGTTGGACTGACACAAAATGAAACTTGACTCATTGCTGGCTCTGAAGATGGAGCAGGCGGTGAATGAAGCAATTCAGGCAACTTCCATAAACTGGCAAGGTCAGGAAATGGCTTCTCTTCTAGAGAAGAAGAAATATGCCCTGAGGGTACCTTGGCTCTAACTCAAGAGAGGCTGATTTTTGACTTTCTGAACTGTAAGATAGTACATTTCTATGGATGTGTATGCCAAATACCTAGTCATTTGTTACAGCAGCAATAGGGGAATGGTGTAGTATCTGGGGATTTAGAAGGCTGTTGATTGCACTCATGTCCAACACAAACTGTTATGTCTCTGTCTCTGTCTCTTTCTGTCTCTGTCTCTCTCTCTCTTTCATAAAACTCCAACTATGCTCCCTTGCTTTGTTTTACATGCCTCCCTCATCTCTTTCTTTCATTTTAGGCATCATTTCTCTCTCTTCTACATTAATACCATTTACATTTCAGTAAGAATTAAGCAAATCTGGCTTGGTTTCACTCAGTTCTCCCTCTCACTCACAACCTTAACAAAGTCCATAAACCAAGAAACAAAGATTAATTATTCCTTATGTGGGAAGACAAGTTGTCAATATCAATATTTATGTATTTAGATATGTTTCTTTCATTAAAATAAATTTTCTGAAGAACTCCTGCTTCACCAGGATCATATAAGTTTACAATTAATTCATAAGCAATAATAAAAAGAAATGATCAAAAATATTTTAAAAGTTAATGAAAACTATTCATTTCATTTCAGGTCTAATATCTTAAAATCGACATTTTGAACCCTTATCAAAATTCTTTATAAGTAGCATGAAGATGTAAAGTGTGAACTCAAAGAAAGCAGATATAAAAGAGTTGGTGAGGAGGAATCATTTTGGTTTTGTAAATAATGCATCTTGAATATGCTTGAATTCATCATTCACTTGAATTTATCAAATGCAGCCTTCAGTTAAGCTGAAAACTGATCCTGTTTCAAACACGGCTCAATGTGCATTAAAGAACAAATAGATGACTCTGAGTGTGCACAGCCCATCTGACTGCGCATTCAATCCTAGCGGCAGCTGGGGAAATAAAACGCTTCAGATGCAGATGGGCGAGTGTTCTATAGAAAACATTTCACCCCCTTTTTTTAATAAGAGGATTTTTCTCACTTTTAAAGCAAAGAGTCAGAATCATAAAGAAAAATTTAAAGAACAGGTTGTGAAGTATGTTCTTTGAAAAGCTCCTCGGGTTTTAGAATTCCCTCTGATCACGCATGTGTACTTCCATGGAGGACTGGGGACGAGTAGGTTACACACGCGATGCAAATAGGTAGGGTGCAGAAGTTATTTTTTTCAAGGAGTCACTTGAGGCTCAGAATAACTGTTCCCCATGACATCATTTCCTAGCTGGCAAACTTAACTCACAGTGGGCAAACACAGAAGCTTTTATCTGAGAGCTAAGGAATTTGTTCCTCTGTTCTTCTGACCACCATTAGCATGAAGCTAATAAGAAATACTTACCGTTTTGGTGCCTTGTTTCCTTCAGTTAGTATTCTACTTGAAAATGATCTTTTAAAGTTAAATAAAATGTCAAACCTAATGCTGGGCATAAAAAGGGTTTTATCTGTGATTCTAGCACTTAGGAGACTGGGGTAGGAAGATCCTAAGTTTGAGGCTGGCCAAGGATACATAATGGGCTCTCTCCCTCCCTTCCGCCTTCCTCCTTCCATCTCGCTCTCTCTCTCTCTCTCTCTCTCTCTCTCTCTCTCTCTCTCTCTCTCTCTCTCTCTCTCTCTCTCTCTCTTTCTCTCTCTCAAAAAGATAAACACACAAGTAATATATTTAGGTTGATTTTAAATTAAGACCAAATTATTAAAAACAGAAAATAGACATGTCTCCTAACAAGTTGTTGTTATCTAATCCCCACTTCCCCCTCGACACATCCAAGGATAATCAACAGTAGCATTTGCTTGATCATCTTTGAAACCAAATTGTAGGCACAAACAGGCTCCGGAATGTGCTACCTTCTCCCTAATTCAGCTGCCTACTGAAGCTGTAACACTGGCCACATACCATACAGAGAGCAGTATTTAGTAGATGTGTTTTCTAAATACAATGTATCTGGAGTCAGCCTATTTTTTCCCCAGCCTTACAGTTGTTATTCAATCCACTGCGATGTAGGGCTATTACTTGAAAGAACTGTCACTTATATGGATTTGTCTGTGCTTCACCATGATTAAATTCAACTTACATTTTTGGCAGCAATGGGAGAAATCTTGAGTCATTCCTGGTGCATTGTATAAAGAGAAACTTCTGTTGGTTTGTGCCACTTCTGGCTAAGTGAATTTGAGTCACTTGGGTAAAAGGAGAGAGCCACGTTTCTATGCTGGAAAATTACCAATTTTCCATTTGCAATTAATGAGTAATCTTCAAGGAGATTCTTTGAGACAATCTATAATCTTTTTCATCAAGCATTTATTTAGAGATTTTTAAAATATTCATTGGTAATTTTTTCCTGAATTAATCATAGCTGTAATGACTAAAAATGACATCATTAAGTTATTTTCATCCCAAAAGTCAGTCTGGAATCAAGCAGTGTCTTTAAGACCCTGTGACATTTCTTGTAATGGCCTCTCCTTCTGGATCCCATGCTTGTCATCCACAGAAGGCTCAACTTATCATCTCAGCTGGAAGGAAATCTCCAGGAAAGGAGAGAAAGAAATTTGGGAGACCCAGGTTGAAGACAGCAAATATAATGAATGTATACTTGTCTCCTCCTTGTTCTGACACCAGGGAACACAGAACATTTACTAGCCACGCTGGTATATTCTTGTTTAACTTTTCTGTTTGAATTTATCTTATCTTAGGGATTTTGCTCCTGGTTATATCATTGTTCTGATATAATCTGATAGGATATATTCCTCACTGAATTCACTTTCTCTGGATTTGGAAACTATGATCTTTGATTTTGAAACCAAATTTGTACTCTTGATTCTGTAACCCCAATTTATTTATCAAGTTCTTCCCTGGGATCAGCCTCTGGGCAGCTTCTAAGTGCCTGGGTGAGTGAGATGTTGAGGAGGTGAGAGGGTAGCAAACCAGTCGGCTTCTCTACTTATTCTTCTCCAGGGGATCTTGGTGTTGACTTGATCTCAAGGCCTCCTCAGTTCTGGTCTTTACTGAAAGCCATGCTTCACTCTTCATTCTCAAGCCAAATCTGAATTCCAGAATGTACCTTGGTCATTTCTCAAGCAAATTTTCTTTTGATAGTATCACCATAGTCCTGTATCATAGTACAAGATAATTTTTTGTGGGTTTTCCACGAATTCAGTTCCTATGGTTTATTTTTATGATCTTTCTTAGAAAGCCATTTCCAACTTTTCTTCGTTGGAATAGAGTCCTGACATCTGAGCATTTAATTAGAAGGGTGCTGCCTGTGTTTATCTGCAGGCATAGTCGTGTGTACACACAAGGAGCTGAACCTGAAGAGAACCTATGAGGAAAGATTAACTTCCTCAGGAATTTGCTGTTGTGTCAGAGAAAACTGTGATGGGTTCACATGAAAATTGTCAATTTAGCAAGAACACAATTTAGTGGGGGAGGGGGCGTGGAATCTAGCGCTGTTCACTGATGCATGCTGGAGATGAGATGCTGGCAGTGGTGTTGTGTATTTATGATAATTTTGCTATTGCAGGGCAAGGGAGGCCATCTACCAGGGAATTGCAGTAATTAGATGAGGAAAGTGATTGTTCCATAAAACTCAACTAAAATGTTACAGTGGAGCAGAGAGAAATGAAGAATAAAGTACATTTCCCAAATCAGAAAAGATTGTTTTATTGTCTATTTTACAAGCATAGTTAGGATGTTAAATTGGAAGCAAATCTAGCTGGAAAGCAGTAACATACCAGATTTGGCCATCAAATTAATTCTGTTGTAATGGAATGTGAAATTTGACTGAAATGAAGAGGAATTGGATTTAGGCTGCTGATGCTGGTAGCTTTCAATTATAACATAACATAATCCCCATCTTTTTGTTAAACATAAAAATAAATGCTGAACAAACAGAGACAGCTACCAAACAAAAAACAAGAAACATAAAAGGAGTTGCCAATGAAGAGATTTCCAGGGCTTACCTGGGAGGTCATTTGAAAAATGAGAAGATCACAATAGATAATTTATAATATCCTTTATTGCTATGCTGTATAGGGCTGGAGCTATAAATTTGGGTCTTAGGAAGAACCAACATGTCATGACACACAAGTATTAAGTTGACAAATAGTTCACTTCTTTATCGGAGAACAGCTCCAGGATTATCTCCTATTTGCTCTCTTGCATTTTACTGTGCTTTCTACAGATGGAAAGAAACTGGTAAAATTATAGTCAGCACTTTGGCAGCTATGTACCTATGGACATGGTAGGAGAAGCATGATGTTGGAATTTCATAGGAATAGCATATTCGCACACATTTCAGCCCCAGAGCATAGCAAAGAAACCCTATCACTATCTTTAGGTCAGCTGTCTATCCCTTTATCCATTTCTTTCCTTTAGAAAGTAAAAAAGGGCCATATATAATGTTTTTTGATTCTTCTATGGGGAAGTCAGGGATCAACGTAGACTATGTTGCCTCATCCAAAGTCTACTCCTTGGCCCCAGTGCAAGGGAAAACAAAAAAGAAAGGGAGTGTGGTTCAAGAAATATGAGCATCTATGAAGTATAAAATAATTAGTAGTTTATATCTTAAGAAGGCATTAATCCTTTAATGTGAATCTGTTCCTAAGAATAAAAATTCTAGATTAGACAGTATAATTTGAACAACTGGAAAAAGACTGGTGTGTGTGTGTGTGTGTGTGTGTGTGTGTGTGTGTGTGTGTGTGTGTGTGGTGTGTGTGTGCCTGGAATCAGTGAAAAGATGAGAAAAAGAACTCATATGAGAAGTATAGGTATTAAGTGTTAATTCATTTGTGAAAAACTATGTCTCAGGGCTGGGAATGTGGATTAGAGGTAGAGTGCTTGCCTCACAGGTATGAAGCCCTAGGTTTGATTCCTCAGCACCACATTAACAGAAAAAGCCAGAAGTGGCACCGGGACTCAAGTGGTAGAGTGCTAGCCTTGAGCAAAAAGAAGCCAAGGACAGAGCCCAGGCACCAAGACCAAGCACCAGGACTGGCCAAAAAAAAAAAATCAACTATGTCTCAGAAATTACAAATGCTAACAATGAGCTACTTGATGGACATACATCCTCTAGTTAAAAATATATGCTTCACTTCTAAGAGGGTAGGATAAGTACATTTTATTTTTCCTACTTAGTATAACTTAAAGACTTAGCAGTATACATAAACAAACACAAGATTCACCTACTTTGGCAAACCATTCAGCATTTTGTTTTAAAAAAAAACACTAAACATACAATTTTTTAAGATCACAAGAATTAGCAATTGTATCACTGGTATTTATTCCAGAGAAATGAGAATTTATGTTCACAGAAAATCTTGTAAATTTTATAGTTGCCTCATGTATATTAGACTAAAATGGAATAGGACTCTCAGATATCCTGCAACAAGTTAATCATTAAATAAACTTAAAGATATGGATCATAAAAATAATGTCAGCAGTAAAAACAAGTGGACTCTCATGGTATATACCAAAAAGTCATGGGAGGGGGAGGGGTGAAATTAGTAAAAGAGGTAATATGGATCAAGATTCATTTTATGTATAAACTGTTTTGTTAAATGGCACCTCTTTTGTACAACTACTTAAGGATAACAAATATTTTTAAACAAGGGAAATATTGATATATATTAATCTAATGCACTTTTATAGGATCACATGGAGTAGAGAAAAAATCATCGTAAAAGATTACCTACATGTATTGATATAAGATTTTGAATTATAAAACTATGGAAATAGAGAGCAGGTTAGCATACATAGAAGGGGCTAAGGAGAGGGCAATGTCAGAGTGGAATTAGGTGTGCAAAATATGAAGGGCCCTTGTATTCATGGTATGAGATTTCTACATGTGTTATGATATGAGATTGCCCTATGGCTTTGCAAGACATGTATTATGCTATGAGATTGCACTATAGTGTTGCAAGATGCTTTCATTAAGGGAAACTATGCAAACAGTATATAAGATCAGTCTGATTTACATCTTTGCAACTTCATGCATTCTACAACTATTTGAAAGTAAGAACTTTAATTAAAAATATTTAAAGAGAGCCGAGATCCATAGAAATCAAGAATACTATAGAGAGTGGTATAATGAGTCAAAGGCCTGTGATATTCAACCAACACTAAGTTTCTGCAAGACAAACATGTTATGAGACACAACCTGGACAGTCATCTGAAGAATAAGGAGAAAATACTTTCCTCATTACTGCATTTGGAACTATAGTCTCTAGAAATTCATGAACTCATAACTGAACACATCTTCAGATTCGATTTTATGTATTTCTATGAAATACCTTTTGCTGTAGGAACTATCTTACCAATAAATCTACTAATGACATATGATATAAGAAAACAGTAAACTATGAAAACTAACTTAAAATCTCAAAATCTTGCCCACATAAAATTGGAAGCGCCACTTACTTCGTATTTGTCAAATCAGTTCCCAAGCTATTTCTTTGAAACTAAAAAAAAGGAAGGAGTAATAGAACCTCTCCCTGTGATTGTTAGTTTTTCGAGAGAAAGCTGAACACAAGTTAATGTCCTAGCCTTTGCTGGGGCTGGAACATAGTCTGTAGCTAGGATATTTGCTTGTTTGCCTTTAAAACTCCAGTACAGAGTCAGTGCACTGGAAGAAAAGACATCTAAAATTGTCCTTGAAAATATCACAGTTAGGATTCTTACATAGGAAGTGTCTTTAACACCAAACCCAAAATAATAAAAATGAAAAAGTACTCTCCTTCTTCCTTTAGTACTTTGTCAGATTCTACTTCCCAGTCCAAAAGAGCAATAAAAAGCAGTCTTTATTTACATTGAACTGGCTAAGAAGAAATGGGTTAATTATGTATTTCAAGGTTTCTAGAGGAGATAGTAAGAAAAACAGACATGCCAGCCACTCTGTATAGCTATCCTAGGAATTTCAATTTCAAATAAGAAAAAATGGAATTTTAAAATACAACATGAGAACCACAGTTAACAATAACGTATTATATACAGGATTTTTGCTAAAATGAGTAAATTGTAGCTGTTCTTGCCACAGAGGGAAATGGGTAAGTATTTAAGATGATGAATATCTTCATTCAATCCACTACAGTAACCATGTAAATATCTATGTTAACTGTATGCATCTGTCTCATAACATGTTTTATAGCTCAAATATACACAATCAGATTTATTTTACAATAATAATGTCACAGAGAAAGGAAGCATATTAGAAGTCATTGGGCAAGAGAAAGGATTTGTTTTCCATTATTATGTTTTCTATAGTCAGATTCTGCCAGGGCATTTTAAGAAATTGATTATAGGTAACAAGTTGAACAAGAAATGTACTCACTGCTTTACACATGAAACTGTAACCCCTCTGTACTTCACTTTGACAATAAAGAAAAAAAAATTAAACAAAACAAAAGAATGTGGTAGAAATTAAATAAATGGTGTCTTTAAAAATAGTCACTTAGAGTTAGGTACAGTAGAGGAACTAACTGTTGCTAAGAGAAAATTAAGGCACTAATAGCTAGCAGTGAGGGGAAGCTTACTGTGTGCCAGTAAGATGATGGCAGAGTTGGTTTCTGTCTTCTATCACTACAACCATTTTTAAGTATTGTTACCAAACCTGCAAAATACCTTAGCTTCCATCTTGTGAAGCAGATCACCAAATTTAATTCTATAGGCATATGTCAGAAATCAACATCACAATCAGACACTTTAGGCAAACTCCCTTCACATAATTTTTATAGTGGTCCCTAAGTGGTAACTTTGTGAATGAGAAAATATTCTGGGAAAGATTAAATAACTTTCTGGTGCAAAGTTGAGATAGCCTTATAGACTAAGCCTTGAATTTGAGATCAAACTATTTTCCCTGTATCATACAGAAAAATGCTACAGCACTAAATAATATGAAACGCCCCAGTGGCCCTTTGATGGACAGATAATGAGTGTACAGAATCAAGAAAGGGCTCCCCAGGGACGAGCCAGTGGGTGATGGCAGAAACAGGAAACAAACATACAAGAGGTTTACTTTGCCCCACCAGAAGAGGTAGGATTTGAATCAAGCATTGCTACCCTTAAACTACACTGTCTTCTCCCTCTTCTACCCCTCATCTCCTTCCCAGTATATGCACAGAGGCTTTGTAAGCTTTTGGTAGTATTATGTCTGCCTACCACTTTCTAACCCTGTTCCTTCAAGATTATGACTTTATATAGAGATCTACTTAGAGATAAAAACAAAAAGAATCTTGGCTTTGCGTAGCATCACTAAACCAAATAAAGAAGCCCAGCAGTTAATAATAATCAATACTTTGGCAGCCAATAAGACACGCTTCTTGGCTTGCTTGCCACAGAGAGCAGAGATAACTGACAAGCTGCTAAGCTTCAGAATCTACAATGTTTGCATAACTTGCTAAGAGCCTGAAAGGACTTCCTCTAGTCCTCACCCTGCCTTAATACAGACCCTAGAAGGATCAAATTTTTAATGATGGTTATAGATTCTCTCATTGTAGGGTTTCCACCTTAAATATGCCCACACACGTGCATACAGCTTTATACGAGTGCTACCTCTCACTTAAATCTTCATCCTAATCTGCAGCTCTCCTACTTCATTTGAAGTAGGAGGATTAAAAAATTTGGAACCATCTAAATCTCAGTTGTCAAAACTGTAAGGTACTCTGTACTTTTGAGCTTCCCCAAATCTTCAACCATTTTTTCTCCTTCCTCTATTATTTGCTTGCTTCCTTTCTTTATTTTTCTTTTATCTGGAGTGGTGATTAGATCATACCTCATTACCTACTTAAAGTCTGGCTAGACCATTCCAAATGGGAAATCTTTCCTTGTTTTTAATCATTATTAGAACTCAGACATCTTCACAGCAATAAACTTTTCTGTTGTTGAAGTTCCCAATTTCATTTTCTTTGATCTTTTTAAAACATCTGAGTCAGTGGCACCCCACAGTTCATATACCTTAATTATATATTTCATTGAGCATCTAAATAAAGAACTATTCATAGATGTCATTACTGATGCAACAGTTACATAACCTTTCATATTTTTAATTGATTACTTCAAAGGGAGATCACAAAGCTAGAGACAGAAACCAAAGTTTCCACATGCTTGTTACAGATAATAATCTTTTCTTCACCAATAAAGTGGCCCCTGAAAGAAGGGTTGACTTAGGCACAATGATGTTGCATAAATCACACTGGGAAGTTTAAGGTTCAGGAAGCCATCCTTCCATCTCTTGCCCTCAGCTTAATAGCAAGTGTCTTCAGTTAGATGCTTTTATTATGAAAGTCTTTTCTTTTCAAAATTGCTATTCTGAAAGGCTTACAATATTTTTATGGCCTAGCAGTTCCACTCAATGACACAACATGATAGCTTATTATTTAGCATAGAATATGGAAAAATACCAGAGGGGATAATTAAACTCACCAAATGGGACGCTGGATTTCTCCATGAGCCAATGATAAAATGAAGACTATGTTACTAAACTTACATAACAAAAGTTCCAGACTCTAACTACTAAAACATATTAATTCCTTTTAGTCCTTTTTTGTTCTTCAAAAGGAAACATCCATGAAGTTGATATAATGTTTAAAAAATAGAAAACTAATAAATATTTTATAGCATCTTGCCTCATCAACCATGAAACCTTGCTAACACAATCAATAATCAGCAAGAACACTGGTAAGAAATGAACATTCTAAGTTCTAATACATCTTCATAAATTTATTCATCTGAGAAGATAATCTCCAAAAATTCTACCTCAAATGAAACAATCAATTTGGAATTCTTTTTGAGGCTTCAAAAGGCCAATTATTTTTTTCCTATCAGGAAGGCCATCCAAAGTTTGATCAAAAGAAATTTTAATTACCTTCACATTAAGAATTCAATGTCTATTACTAAATTTATTTTATTGTGAATTTAGAGTGGCATTTATCAAGACCTATCTCACCTTTATCACATGTACAGTAATTTGTGTTTATTTTCAAAGTGCCAGACCTGAAAGTGAGTACAAAACACCTGCCTTTTTCTTTTATTTTCCCCTTATTTTTAACACTAACTTTTCTTCTTCATTTCCTACTTGCTCCACTGGGAACTCTAAAACACAATTTACAGTTGCTGTAAACCCATCACATTGCCTTCTAATCATTGGATGTTGTTGCTTTGGGATTCACAACTTATGCTACTTCCTTAAAAAATTTAAAAATATCTTATGAGATGTGATGTGTTTCCATAGAGACTCGGTAGTATAAATCATTTTGTACATATCCTAGGTCAATATGAAACTCTTCAGAAAGAGGCTATAATTTTACTAGACTCTAGTGTTTTTGTATATATAGTTTATGAGAAAGTAGAAGCTGACAGTAATAATAAAGGGTTTTAGAGATATATAGAGACTATGCAGAGAAATTTGATATAAAATGTGAAGGACCCAAGAATTTCATCATTTAAAAGAAAACACTTTAAGCTGGGTGCTAGTGGCTCAATACTGTAATCCTAGCTACTCAGGAGATTGAGATCAAATCACAATTGAAAGCCAAGCAAGGAAAGGAAAGAGTCCATGAGACACTCAACTACAAAGAAAGCCAAAAGTGGAGCTATGGCTCAAGTTATAGAGTGCCAGCCTTGAGAAAAAGAAATTCAGGAACAGTGGCCTGGCCCTGAGTTCAAACCCCAGGATAGGGAAAGGAAAGGAAAGGAAAGGGAAGGGAAGGGAAGGGAAGGGAAGGGAAAGGGAAAGGGAAAGGGAAAGGGAAAGGGAAAAGAGGGAGGGGGAGGAAGGGGCTTTATATATATAAAGTGAAAGATTAAAAGAATACTCTTGTCTTAAATAAGTCAAGGATTCCAATTATATCAATCTTCCTAAGTTACGTATCTTCTCAATGTCTAGTGTATATAATCATTTATTCATTTAACAAATATTTTCTGAGCAGCTTCAAACCTTAGAAGTAACAGAAGTCAAATGTTTCATTTCCAATGCCTTAAGAAAAATGAACTGTGATTCTGCCATTTCAGCTTCTGATCACTTGATCCTATGAACTTTAGTTTGTTTAACTTTCTCCCAGCTTGACTTTTATTTTCCAAGTTCTAAGCCATTAGCCATTTATATGAACTCTAAACTCTCTCAAAATATTGTTCCTACAGTGCAAAATGCACTGGAAGAACTGAAAAGGAAAAAAGACTATGCTATTCCTGGGAAGGCTGGTAGATGGTCCCCTCCACTGCATGTAAGGATTGAGTTAAGCAACTGCGTATTTTGAACATAATCATCTCTCTCACCATATTGAGTCTTGCAGGGGTTCCAAGAGATAAGTTCTCATTTTAAAATGTGTTTATTCCAAAGGAAGCACACCCATCTTTTAGTATGCAAGGCATAATAGTTCAAGGATTCATTTGAACAGATACCAAGCCCTGTTGTATTCAGTCCTTATATAACACGGTATGCTCACATATAACTGATGACTGTCTTGTAAATTTCAAGGATCATTACTTATGATATCTAATGCAATGTACATGCTGTGTCAATACTTGTGATTCTGTTTAAATATTTGTGACACTGGAATGTTTAGGGAATAATGAAAATATCTCAAATGCTGTGATTCCTTAGAAAGCCAAAAAATCAAAGTTCAGCAAAGTAAAACACCAGGAAGTGGTTAGTCCAAAGGGGTAGTGTGAGGCCAAGGGGAAAGGTAGATGAATAAAGAAGGGGGGGAAAATGCAGTCAGGAATCCAATGTCTATCCTACAAAATTAAGAACAGTGAGAAGAGGCATGGGTAGGAGGGGGATGGGTGAGACTGTTGAAAGGGGTGACAATGATGAAGATGTAGTATACTAATAAACTGCTTTGTTACATGGTAACTCCTTTGTACAACGACTTAAAGATAATTTAAACAAAGAAGTGGTCTGGCCATGCTCAGTACAGATGCAACCTTTGTGGACCTAGAAACCTCTTTGGAAATAACATTTTCTATCCATGATTGGTTTAATCTACAGATGCCAAACCCATAGGCATAAAGGCTAACTGTACATGAATAAATTTGCAATGGAAGTAATTACAGAAAGAAAATAAGAATCTAGCCAGCAATGATTTCATCTCCTAAGGCTAGACAAACTGGCCTTTAGAGGTTATATTCATGCCATACTCAAAGAGTGGGAAAAATGTGGGTAGCTAGAAAAATGTAGAACAGGAGATCACGAGTGTTGATTTTAATGGCACCAGGGTATATAAGGCAAGTACCCGATGCCTGTGATTTAGTTGAGGCTAGGTTATAGGCTTCAGTCCTAAGCCCAGGAAGGTCAGATTCAACATAAGGCAAATTCTGACTTTCTTTCTTAGGAAAGATTAAACATCTAACCAACAACCTAGTGTGTCAGTAAGCTCTACTCTGGCCATAACCTTCTGTGAAGAAGACAAATAGGAAGCGTATAAACTTCTGGAAAATGGGCTCAGAGATGCTTTCAGAGACATGAAAACTTCGATTTTATTTTGGATTTCCTCCCCAAGCTCCAGGATTCAGTGTCGCAGCCCCATCTCTGATTTTGATTCTGAGTCTCAACATTAACTATTCTAACCCCCTGTGGATGACATGAACATTTTGATTCAGTGACTTGAGTCCTTACTCTATGCTAAACACCATGTTGGGCAAAACCATACTACATAAATGAAATGGAGATCTCCTAACGTCGAGTTCTTACCCCCCGATCAAGATAATAAAGCATTTACAAAAATAAAAGCAAACGCAAGCCATATACCCAGGGGTTACAGACAGAGAGAGAGATGCTACGAAGTTATAAGAATCTGGGTCACATATTGAATAATCAGAAGAAAAACATGTTGAGACCAAAAAACCCGAATCTGTTCCCTGAAGCCATACATCAGGATGATTACTTATATATAAAAAGATTTCTCCCTTAAAAGAATCAGTCTGGGTGATGGACTTAGGAGCAGCACGTGATTCACCCCTCCTCCTTGTACTTTGTAGCCCAAGTTCACAGAGCACACATTTCAACAGCTATGCAAACAAAGTCAAAGCCATGTGTCTAATTGAATCTTCAATATTCAAGTCGATTTGTGAAGTATCTTACAACTGCCTTTCAATTTGTACTCCATGTCTTATCTAAAGGTGCTAATGGCAAGGATGGCTGCTGTGGGAAGCAGGCAGTTGTCACAATTTAAAAGCCCTTCTTCCCTGACATAGTCCAGCACAAGGTGAAAATGAGCTTGCCCTTCAAACAACAGAGCCTTTGCCTCTCACATTGCTCTTTTATTATACAAATCAGGAGATATCTACTGATTGTACCAAACTGAAAGCAGAGAGAGAGAGAGAGAGAGAGAGAGAAAGTCCACGTCTACGGAAAGCTAAACTCATCCCAGGGGTGGCTATCTCAACTCCTCACAGAAGAATAGAAAAGTCCTCCTGTCAAGAATAGTTTGTCAACTAAATTTAAGAACAGGAGCGAGTCTCAAAACTTCCAGTGTCTCAGTTCAAAGAATGTTTGCATTATCAAACAGAATGATCCCAAAGCCCAATGAGACATTTTCATTACTATGGACCATGAGAAATAGTTATTTAGCTTAATAATTTGATAACTTAATATTTGTTTATTTATTGCCTCTTAATAAAAATGATGATTAAATGGTAGCAAGTAGTAGCTAGCTTCTGTGTGGTCAAAAGTATGTATAGTTTGGAACTGGAAAAGATAATAATGGAATTGTTCTAGTCTTCCTATATGAGAGATTCAGTAATCCACTGTACCCAATTTAAAGTAGCACATAGATAATAATCTACATTCTGAAATTAAAAATGCCTAAGTCATCACTACTTTCTACATAATTTTTCAGCGTTCTAACCATTACACAGTACCACATGACTTTTCTAAGCCTCTTTCCTCATTGGTGATTGAGGATACTCATTTGCGCATATCATTAGGTCAAGGAGAATAAAATACTTAGCGTGGTACCTTGATGCATTGTAGGTACCTGCCAGTATCGATTTTTCTCCTTTCCTTTTCTTCTCTATTCCCATCTTTTACATCATACAGTTTCTTTCTTCAATGCAAATGAACCATTTGGGCTCTTGTCCTCATCATTGTTTTCATCATTATCATCACGTAGATTTACATTTTCCAAAGCATTTTACATTTATTATCTCATCAAATATTTACTGCTTGAATACCTCCATTAACAAAAACAACTAAGACAGCCTCATCTGTAGATTGACAGCTTAGGTTCCAACACAGCTCTTGCTTGCACTGGAGCAGATCTCTACCCATCTGTCATTTTCATTTCTGGACAAGACCTCGGTTCCTCTAGCACTTCGTACAGTCTAATCTCCCTTCTACACATGAGTTCCTATGAAATATAAAAGTAGTTAATAATAACTACACTTTGAGTTAATAGTAGTTAAAAATAAATGCACCTTGTGTGTCTTCCCTCTGAAGCAGCATAGAATGATAGACATTCCGTTCCTATTGTCATTTAAACATAGATTCCTAAGTACTGTCCCTTAGACTCTGAATTTCTGAAAATGATGTTGTTTGTACACAGTCCCCAAGTCCTGACATAAACAAACAGTCCTAAGATGACACAAAAGGACTAGATTCTTGGCTTCCATACCCTTTTTCAGAGTTTTACTCCATCTATCTATCTATCCTACTCTGTGGTCCCAAAGATGAAATATGAACTGTATCAGTGGCTCTTTGGCTTTCTTTGGGTTCACATGACTAGAAGCACCATCTGGAGATCAGAGCAAAGGGTTCTAAATGGGCTATGGAACTAAATAACTTCCATCAGGCAGTTCCAGAACACAGCAGGCTCCCAACAAGCACTGCTTCCTTTCAACCTTCAGACCTGCAAATGGGAAGGACTCCTTGCTCTTGAGTGTCCCAGGAAGACACACAATCCCTTGTAATTGTGTGGGATGGGCCTACATCCCATCCCATTTTGAAAATAGTAACTATTATTAAACTTTTCTCAACTGTATTGTTATAATGGACCCACTTAACAGTGGATCAAAGCAATTATGAGGCAAAAGAGTCAAACAGAGTATATACACTGGGTAATATAAAGTTCTAGAAGATGCAAACTAATGTATAATAACAGAAAGCAGAACAGTAGTTTTCTGGCCCTCGGATGGAAGAGTGAGAAGGACTTTGGGGGAAGATTACCAAGGAACACAGGAATCTTTTCCTAGTGACACGTATGTTTATTTTCTTTGAACATGATGGTAGTTTCACAAGTGAATACATAGAAAATGTATGTGTCGTTCTCAAATGTAGGTAGTTAACTGCATGTCAAGAAACTACAAAAAAAGAAATTAAAAAAAAATAAAGGATGGGCACTGGTGGCTCATGCCTGTAATCCTAACGTCTCAGGGGACTAAGATCTGAGGATTATGGTTCAAAAGTAGCCTGGGCAGGAAAGTCCATGAGGCTCTTTTCTCCAATTAACTACTAAAAGATCAGAAGTGGAGCTTTGACTCTAGTGGTAAAACACTAGTCTTGAGTATACAAGCTGAGAGACAGTACACAGGCCCTAAGTTCAAGCCTGGCTTGGGGAAATTGAGCCCTGAGTTGCCTCAGTTTCCTCTCATGAACTAGGATAATACTGGTTACCTCCTGCAAGAATTACATACTATAGGAACACATACTATAGGAATTGCTTAGCTAAAAGCCTGGCCCATAGTAGACATTTGATGGAATTTAGACATAGGCCTTGTCATCCTTTACCAGACTAAATCAACAACTTCTCTGACTTTAAACTCAAGAAAGCAAAAGGAAAACTTATTTACAAAAGTGTGTCAGAATTATATCAAAGACTAAGATTATAATTTCAAAATAAATAATTTTTAAAGGAGATTTCAATCAACTAAATTAGACTTAAACCTATTCCTCATTTCTAGCTCAAGACATTTCTGAAGCTATAAGAATCCTTTCAAAGTAAATATCTGATGAGAATTTAGGAACACATTTCATTAAGGCGAGTTAAGATTCCAAATTAGAAATATAACAAGCTTTAGCTGATGCTTTAAAAAGTCCATTAAGGTAAAAAAGAGCCCTGATACTAGTCATATTCATTGATTTAGTTTGATGAAAGTTGAAGATAAAAATGTGGAAAAAAATAAGGATTAGACCAAATCCTATATAATCTTTCCAGTAGGATTACTTACGTCTGAGGGTTTTTCTCATCTTAAGATAGCACCTTGAAAATTCTAGGCTTTACTGGGAACAAGAAGATAACATGAATCCTTTCAAATTTATTTAATTTTTAAAAATAACTCACATTGGCTACATGGGAAAAAGGCTTATTCTGAGAATAAACCCCGAGGCCACACTAGAATCCACATTCATTTCAGTCAGCGCCAACACCACATCATTACTTCAGGTTCAAAGCGAAATCAATAGCAAATCATTTGACTTTATAATAGCAGAAACACAAGACGCCACCAACTTCATCAAAGAAACTGTCTAAAAAGAAGTAGCTGCATGCACTACATAAAAATACTGTGACTATTTCCACATCAAGTAAATCTATCTAAAAATCTTTCATATGACTGTATACTTGTGAATAGACATACACATAGACATAGACATATAAAGTATTTGCCTGTATGTCTTATCTAAAATGTATATGTTTGCATGTGTTCATATAATATGCAAACATATGTGTATAATATTTAGGTGAATACACGTGTTGCTGTAAATCTGACAAACTGCATCTCACAGAGACCATGTGCATTTGTGCATTATTTCACAAATCTTTCAAATGTCAACTAAGAACCACTTGTCATAAAAGAGGATATGTATCTCTCTCCATCGGAAAAGAGTTTCCTGTGGGCACTTCAGCAGGAGTAGCAATAGAAACCGACCTCCTGTGCCTTCAACTGCTTTCTGTGTGTTCTCAGCCCACACGTGTGATTTTATTCTTTTTCTGCTGATTGCTGGAAAAGAAATAAAGGAGGAGGTTAGGTGCTTACTGGGATTGGTTTTGACCATGTACAATCTTGTCCAGTTTACAGGTAGACAAACTAGTTAATATTAAAAAATAGAAGTTTCTTGATGGCAACAGTAGATCCATAATAGTTTAATGATAATCAGAGCCACAGCTGGGACATGAGGGCAGGCAGAGTTCCCCACTTAAAGAGTAGGGCTAAAAGAGAATGAAAAGGACTGCATGCATATGTGGGAAAGCCTATGTATTTCAAAAAATGACAAATTATCTGAATTTCAAATAACTCAAGGAAATATGGAATCTTCTTTAAGATGAGATACGTGAGGTCCAGGAAGGTACGTGACTGACTGAAGAGCTTATATTTGGTTTATTTAAAAAGAAAGAAAACATTTGATTAATCTAATGTATCTTTTTAATTCAATTACTCTTTTACCCTTTGATTTATTTATTTCTCCTATGCTAAAGGCTTGTCATGTCTATAAAGACTATACTGATTATCTTAGAATGTTGGAGATTTCATAAATCTGCATTATGCTTTCAGAAAATAAACAAATATATGAGAAAAATAGCACCAGGTTAATTATTTTTGCCTGAAACCACAAAGGCATCATAAAATTAAGCTATGTAAATTTAAGACAATTTAGGTAGCAATTTTTTGTTTAGTGTCCTAAGGAGTAAGATATTAATTATGTGTATTTGCTAAGTCTTCTAGCCATCACACAGGTTTTAAATACTCTATTGATTCATAGAGTAATTCCAGAAATCATTAAGCATCATTAAAATGATTGTCCTCTGATCCATAATTGTAAAATAAGTGTTCTGTCTTGGTCTGACAGATTTTGTCCCCCCAGAACTGGGGACTGAACCCAGGCCTTGCTCATGGTCTGCAAGCTTTCTACCATTTGAGCCACACTCCTGGGCCTTTGTGTTTGTATTTTGTCTTGAGATGGCATCTTGCTCAATTTGTCCAGCGTGCTCCCAAACTTGTGATGCCTCGCTGCCATCTCCTGAGTAACAGGCATTACAGGTCCTGGCGCTGAGAGGATTCTTCATGACATTTTCTGAAAAATTCTGCAGTTCAGGCATAAAGCATTCATTGCCTTCACCTGTTTACCTACTGTCAGGCAGCACTTCCCTATATTTTGTAACATATATGATATAGATCATATGCATATCACATATATGATCATCTACATTATATATATATATCAATGTCATGTATATAATGTACATGATTACATCACATATCATATGTGTCATATACATATCATATATATTATATATACATGATACTGGATAGAGTAAAATGAAGCAATCTAAATGGCACTTAAGAAAGTGCTTTATGTGGCTACATATTAGTTTAGGTCCCCAGAAGCAATATGACAAGCTGTCTAAACTGAACAATGGAAAAAGTTTATACAGAAATATTACAGATATGTAGGTAGAGTTCATGGAAAGCTAGCACAGTAGTTCAATACACCCATCACGGCAGAGGTATGAAACTGTTAGCACTCTCAGACCTTGAGGGTTTTCACAAATATGTAGGCAGAGTTCACAGAAAGCAGCCACAGTGGCTCAATGCATCAAGACCTGCAGAGGTGCAGAACCGTTAGCAATGTCAGCCCATGAGAGAACTGAACAGAATCCAGAATGCATAGCTTTCTGCAAAGGCAAAGGTCTCTCTGAGAACAGCTGTGATCTGCAGATGTAGTCAACACACCACAACTCAGCCAGGGCAGAACTGAGAGAATAAACACCATGACCTCCCTCTCCCCACAGCCACCCTCTAATCTCCTGCAAAAATACCATTGTTGGAAGACAATCGGCAGCCAGAAAGCAAGAAGTTCTTTGATACCGGCCATACACCTTGGAGATCTGGGGCACAGAACAGAATTAACAGGTGTAGAAAATTCATAAGTGGAAGCAAACAGCAGATGTTTACCACAGGAAGAAAGAAAGAATGGAAAGAGTCCAGCAGGTAGAGTAGGAAAGAAAGGAAACTCTCTGACACGACTGCAAGCAAATAGTAAGACCTCAGAGGGGATGTCTCAGCTGAGGGTTCTTGAGTACAAGGCTCAGATTCAACCATGAGCATAACCCAGAAGTCCAGGATTGGTTTTTATGAGACATCTATGAATTGGACAATGGTAATATCATGTTTACATATTATTATATTATTACAGATTATTATATATTACATATTATTTGTTAAATATATCTTACATATTATATATTATAGATTGTGATATATTGTATTATAGATTATATTCATTATGATAGAAGAGATACCACCTGCTCAAGACCACACATCCATCTATTGTTTAGCCTAAGCCATGTGGGTTCTAGTTTAAATGACTGTCTCCATTGTGGCCAGGATGTCTTGAAGAAATCACTCCTTTGCCATTATGGAAATTTTTTTTCCAATCATTTACATAACCTGTCTTTCTAATCAGCAGACTAGATTCAATGAAACATTTATGTAAATAAGAAATGTGGATCTGCCTGTCTTTCAACACTACTTTAGGTGACCTTGTCACTCCAAAAGAGACACAAGTGATTGAAAGTGAAAAAAACAGTAGGTAAGTTATATGGTTTTTCTTGCTAATGAAGTTGTTTATTTGAATGTTCTACATTTTTAACAACCTCAGAAATCAGAACATTTTTGGCAGTTCAATTAAGAGAAAGATTATCATATTTGAGATCTACAGGTTAAACCTCACCAGGGTCAACAATAGTTCTGTACAAATAGCAGTTTAGGCTCCTGAGATAAGGGTAAGGATAAAATTTGAAATTTCTACAGAAGCAAATAGATTTTTGTTTGTGAAGAGTAAGTGTCAAGTCCTAAGGAAAGGGCAAGGGAGATTACGGGGTGTACAGGGGACCTCTGGGGATGATCTGATCTTATAGGATGAACACCTTTGATTCTATTGACTTTCTATTGACTCCCTGTAGCTCTACAGGGAGTGGAAGGTTTGCTGTAGAAAACTGAATACCATTCAAGTAATCATGGCCTGCCATAGTAAAAAATGAACAGGATCTGAAAAATAACTGATTTTTCCAGTAAATTGACACCACGCGTTTCAATACCCAATAAGAAGTGAGCAAGTTTTCCATCTAGTCTTACATTCTCATTTCACCTTTCCTGATTGCTTATTTCTCCAGCTTCCAAATTCACCTCTGAGCCAAGTTTTCACATCTTTCTTTGCTACCCAAGGAATTAGTGTGACATACGTCATTGCCATTTTATTTTGTATAACAAGAAGGACTTAATTGTTGTGTACATTTTTACATCAGAATGTTATGCCGTTTTTTAAAAATTTTTGCTAATTTCCAAGTCCATACATTTATTCAACAGGTACTTATTGAGAGCTCCTTCTGTCTAAGGTAGTATGTGAGACAATGGGAATACAATGGTAAATTTCCCAGCCTTAAAGATGATAGTATCATACCCATTATTGGCACTGGCACGTGTGTGTGTGTGTGTGTGTGTGTGTGTGTGTGTGTGTAGACAAAAGAACAGCAATTTTTTAAGAACAGCAAATATAAAGATCAAATTGGCTTTTATTGTGATTCTAGAATTGAGCAATATCTATTCTGTAAAGGAGAGTTAATGTAACCAGGCACTGAAAAAAGTTAGTTTTACTGGCAGAGAAGGGCTGGAGGAAGCAAAAACCAGAGGATAAAGAGCTGATGACTCATTTCAAAGTTATTGTCTCTATTGGATTAGCAGGGAGGGCTTATTCTCTGTTGTGCTGACTTGGATTGGGAATTTCCCTTGGAGTATTTGATTACTTGGCATTCCAGCCATGTTCTACATTCAGGTTTGGTCTGGTCTGCTGGATCTGACTGTAGATGGCAAATTCAAGAAAAGGAAAATGGGAGGAAAACAAGGGAGGGGATAACAGCGTTCGACAACAAATGTACTCATTACCTTTTTTTTTTTCTTCAAATTTTTATTATCAAACTGATGTACAGAAAGGTTATGTAACTCCAACCCTTCTGTACATCACCTTTACAACAAAATTAAAGTTCATTAAAAAATTAATTCCTATGTATGAACTTTTAAGTGTGTGTGCATGCGTGCACACTGATACCAAGGTTTTGGCATTTCACTGATTAATTGGAGATGATTCCACATCACCCCAGTTTTGTGGCCAAAAGAGAACTCTACTACATTGTTGATGGGAAGGTAAACTTCTTCAACTACTCTGGAAAGCAGTATGGATGTTCCCCAAAAGACTAAACATAGAGGTTGCCTATGACCCAGCAATCTCACTCCTAGACATTTATCCAACAGAACACACAGATATAATAAAGCCACCATCACAATCATGTTTAATACAGAATTATTTACCATAGCCAAGATGTTGAATCAGCCCAGATACACAGGGGAATTCTACTATACACTGAACCATTTGTAAGGAAATGGAAAGACTTGGAGAGGATTATGTTAAGTGAAGTAAGCCAGACTCACAGAAACACAGGTTGCATGGTTTCCCTCATTAATGGAAAGTAGAATGTGCCTATAAATCTAGAATTAAGCGCACTGGGTAGCACCCAAGCAGTTATAAATCAATTAACTGAAGTATAATAGAATCTACGGAGAACGCAAATAGTATAATTTTTTTAGAAAGACTAAGTTAAAGTCTAACAAAATTAGTGCGGGGGGGTGGGTATCAAAAAGTGATGGGTAGAAGAATGAACATTGGAAATGAATAAAATTCAGGCAAGAATGCATCGCATATGCCACAGAACTGAGAAAACTAAGGGAAGGAATGGGTAGGAGGGGGGGGAATGCTGAAGCAATGACACAGATCATGGATTGTATACATGCATTGCTTTGTTAAATGGCAAAAAACATTCAATACATAACCTAAAAATTAAGAAAAGTGGGGAGGGGAGGAAAGGGATGGGAGGGGTAGGTGGATGTTTTGAAAGGGGTGACATCGATCAAAGGCGCTGTATTCATAAACTGCTCTGTTGAATGGCAACTCCTTTGTACAACTACCTAAAGAAAATGAAAATACATTTTTAAAAAAGAATAGAAACCTCAAGAACACTGCCAAACTCAATGTTTATGCTATGAACCTTACATGGAAGATATTCCTCATATGTTTGAAGGATAGACTGATAGAAGTTGACTGTGTAATTGCGACTGCATGAAGAGCCAGGCAGAGAGGCAGCCCAGCATTAGGGACACCCAGGTATCAGCATCTCCTCACATGCATTGCACACCACCAAGAAGACTGGACAGCGTGCCCATCACCAGAGCAACTCTAACTGAAAAATGCAATGTCTCTTGGGCAAGATGCATTGCAATCCATTGCTAATAAAATAGTTGAAAACATCTTCACTTTGAAAAAAGAAAATACTGGCCAAAGTTTCTCACCAAATTCTCCAACATTCCTAAAGAAAATCATGTTGCAAGGAAGTTTTGCCTGTTTTAGAAAACTGATGCGCTTATCTCCTTACAAGAAAAATTAACAATAATGGAATCCACACAGCTCTGCTACTGATGGCTGTGGTTGCTTGAAGCCCAGTGTGCTATGTAGAAAGAATTTGTCCAGCTCGAGATTTTCCTATAGTTTTTCTCTTTTTTTTGCATTATAATGCATGCATTTTTAGCTCAGTCTTTCTGTCTCTGTCTCTTTCTTTCACTCTGTGTCAGTCCTAGGGCTTGAACTCAAACCCTGGTGCTTTGCCTTAGATTTTTTTTTTGCTCAAAGTTATGGCCTTACCATTTGAGCCACACCTCCACTTATAGTTTTTTGTTGGTGGTGGTGGTTAAATGTAAATAACTCCAGACTTTCTTGTCCAGGTTAGCTTTGAACTGTGATCCTCAAATTGCAGCCTCTTGAATAGCTAGGATTAGCCATCGGGTTGAGCCACTGGCACCCAACCATGTAGGCACTATTTATGTTATTTTTTCCAGTGTTATTATCTTAGATTAGGACTCCTTAGTATGGAAAGTAGGTAGATACATTTTCTGAAATCCGTGGTATTTTGAATTGTAGCTTGCTTCCTAACTTCTACTAAAAGCCTAAGATAACAAATGTTCATCGAATTAATGAACAAATATATCCAGGAAGATAATATCAAGTTACTAAATAACTTGATATCCATGCAATAGCAAATTACTAATCAATTTAAAATCAGAACCAATTGTGTGTGTGGTGTGTGTGCCTGTGTGCCTGTGTGTGTGTGTGTGTGTGTGTGTGTGTGTGTGTGTGTGTGTCCTGGGAATTGAACTCAAGGTCTGAGCAGTGTCCCTGAGCTTTTGTGCTCACCAATAGCACCCTACCATTTGCACAAGAGCTCCACTTCCAGCTTTTTGGTGGTTAATTGGAGATAAGAGTCTCACAGACTTTCCTAACCAGGATGGCTTCAAATAGCAATCCTGGGATCTCAGCCTCCTGAGCAGCTAGGATTACAGATGTAAGCCAATAATTCTCAGTAGGTATTTTAGGTTGCATTTTAAATCTACTTAATGATTAAGCATGAAAGTAAGGATACAGAGAACACTATGATAATTAAGATGAGAGAAATAAGGGAGAAGAAAAGCTTTTTACTTATGATAATTCATTAATTTTAAGAAGGTTTTAGGTTATATTCTCTCTCTCCTCTCTCTCTCTCTCTCCATCTCTCTCTCTCTCTCTCTCTCTCTCTCTCTCTCTCTCTCCCCCCCCCAGGCCTGGGGCTTGAACTCAGGACCTGAGCAGTGCCCCTGGCTTCTATTTGCTCAAGGCTAGCACTCTGTCATTTGAGCCACAGTACCACTTCTGGCCTTTTCTGTTTATGTGGTGCTGAGAAATCGAATCCAGGGATTCATGCATGCTAGGGCAGCATTCTACAGCTAAGTCACATTCCCAGGCCATATATTTTCTGACCTATATTTTCAGATACATGTTTTCACGGATACTGCAAAATATTCCTTATGTCTCCATTTTGCAATACAGACAAATGAGGCTTAAAGCTTCTATGTATTTAGGGTTTAAATCTTAGAACAAGACCTGCAACAAATTCCAGTGCTGCCTGTTTCTCTACAGTCCCAGAACTCACCCAAATTAAAGTTCTTACAATGCTAGTCACAGTATCTCATGCCTGTAATCCCCAGCTACTTGGGAGGCAGAAATCAGGCAGATTGAAATTCAAAGCCAGCCCCTGCAGAAATGTTAGTGAGACTCCCCTCCCCCATCTCAACAATAAGCGTGGCATGGAAGTACAGATTTGTAATCCCAGCTACATATGAATCATAGGTAGGAGAATCACAGTCTGAGGCCAGACCAGTCAAAAAGGAAATAGCCCAAAGCAAAAGGGTCTGGTGGTGTGGCCCAGTGGGAGAGGGATTGCATGTAAACATTTCCCTAGATCCTCCAGATGAGCCCAGCCCTGGTGCTTTGCCCTGATCTTAGCCCAGTGAAACTGATTTGAGACTGCTGACAGGAAGAACTGTATGATAATGAACTTGTAAGGTTTGAACCTACTGTTTGTGCTAATTTGGCATAACAGGAATAGGAAACTAACACACTAATGCTGCTAACACTCTCAAAAATAGAAGTTTGTTTGTTTGTTTGTTTGCAAAGGCTGGGGCAGCAGGCACTGGGTATGGCTGCCGGGTTCAGTTTCCCACACTACACCTGCGAAGGTGACTGAGCTGCACCTGAGGCACACACCTGACACCCTGGGAGCACAGGGAAATCCTCTGAGCACCAAGGAGTCAACAACTGGGACTAGCCTCTGTGCCCCTGAGACCACTGAAATCAATCCAACCAGCAGGCCTGCACCTGCTTCCGCCTCAGCCACATCTTCCTGTGGCAGCCCCAGCCAAGGCTCTCATACACGCTCTGTCCTCCCTCCATCAGCCAGCTTGTGACCCCCATGCCTTCTATGCCTCCAGTTTCTAGTCACCCTGGGGGCTTAGACACTGCTCTCAGTGGCAGCAGTCCCTGTGCCTGTGCAGCCTACCATAGCTGATGGAAGCAAATGGCCAATTTCAGGCTCTCTTTTTCCAACAAGACTAGAGAGAGCCAGGTGTGGAGGCAGGAGGGGGAGCTGGTAACATGGTTTGACAGTGGAGGAAACTTCTTCCCTGTCACAATCCAGAGATCTGATTTAAGGAGAAAACCTGATTATGTATTAGTGGGTACACAGCTGGAAGGGGAAGACATTTTAGCCAGATGAATGGAGAAAAGTGGTTAAGTAAATAATCTATGGGACAAACAGTAAGAATGCAGAAGTCTGCATACAGTTTATCTAAGTTATGGAGGAAAGTGGGGTTTTTGTTTGCTTTTTTTGTTTTTGTTTTGCAATGAACAATGCCTAGTCAGAAAGGACAAGGGCATAGAAGGAGGCATGTGTCATCATTAAAGCACATGCAGAGTCAGTTTGAGGCCCTTAGTTCAAACCCCAGCACCATCACAAAAGAAGAAGGTGGAGAAGAGGGCAGGGAAATTGTCTTCTTGTTTTGGATGTAGGGGTTGTTCGCTTCGGGAGTTTGGTTGTCTGGTTTGGGTTGAGACAGTGCCTTGCTGGCATCCCAAGCTGGCTGCAAATTCAAGGTCCACCCCCTTCTGCCTGGGGGCCATTGCTAAGTGATGGTAGTGAAAACAACTTCTCCAGAACCGAGATTGAGAGCCGCCAGCACACCTGTGAACAGCACAGTTCAACTTCCTACAGCTACAGATGCTTCTCCTATGTCCTCCTCAATTTAAACCTAACATGTGCACCAACGTGTGCATCCTCAGCCATGAGGATGACCCCAAGTGCCATTCTCCATGGCGTCAAGGCACATAATCACCTCCTTTCTCTGCCACATTTCCTTCCGAACCATCCCCTATGTTGTTCACGGCCCTTCTTGCCTTGTCTGGAGTCTTCTCCCACGGGCCACACGCATGCAGGTTGATGACAACCACACTGAATTTCTGGTGCCATAACATAAATACCATTCAAGAGTAAATTAAAACTATTGTTTGTGGATATTTCATTAGACTTGAAAGCCAGCCTTGCATCAACCAACATCGTGAGGTTAAAATAAGAGAAAATGAAACATTCTTTTCCCCTGTCTCAAAACACTTTTGGAGCATATGATCATATAAAATGACATTTATCAAAATGAACTCCAAGAAATGGAAAGGAGAGTTTGTGTGATTTCCCCCCCTTTGTTGCTGTTTGTCTTTTCTGCACCTTTTGTCTTGTGTGTAAGTTTATCTGTTTGGGGGAGTGGAAGGGGAGGGGAACACAGAAAGGGTGGAGTAAATGGTGAACAATTGCAGAAGTGATATTCACTAGACACTATATTGAAAATGAACTATACAACTTCTTGGGGGGAGAGAAAGGAAGGAAAAACTGAGAGAGATCAAGGGAAGGCATGACATTGTTCAAACAGACGTGTACTCATTACCAGACTTACGTAACTGCAACCCACTGTATGTCACCTTTACAATAACAATTATGAAAAAGAATACTAAAAATTAATTGGCACATTTTAGATGTTTTCAGACTGGGATTCCAAAAGGTTAAAACAACTTATATCATTTCACACACTGAGTGTAATTAGTAGAAAGGTAAGCATGTCTTTGGGTTTCTAAGAGTCCAACCCATTAAATGCCATCTCTCCAATAAAGCCCAGGCCTCAAGCCCTACCCTAGTGATGGAAGAGCAACCATAAAGGAGAAGGAGAAGGAGAAAGAAGGATACATGAAGAATTAACTTTGATACATGACTTTGCCTCCTTTGGGGTCTCAATCACAGAATAGAGAGGAAATAGTAACATAATGAAAAGCATTCATGCATATTCACTTAGAAGGGATATTATTTAATATTAATAATATCCCAACTCTTAATGATTTAGCTAATAAGACAGCAAACAGCAATTCATATCAGGATTGTTTGACTTCCTGTCAAATAGCTACATTCTTGTACACGCAGAAAGGATGGAATAAACAACTTAACTGAGAATTAATGAATTGGAAAATACCTGAAAAGCTTTGTGGATGAGCTGGGCTCTTGGAAGCATTCCAAGTAGGAGTTCTGATTTTTGATTAATATTACAATTTATCCTGTTAAAGGAGTACCTCATAAATACTCATGAAGCATTTTATTAGATGATTGTAAATACTTAAAGCCTTATTTTGCAGTCCTTTTCATCACAAAGAAGAACAGGCTGCATGCTGGATGCCATTTAGCTTTGTTCTTTGCCAAGCAAAGGCACATCTAGTGTTTTCTTTGTACAAGGCTGATGTCCTTATAGACCTGTCCTTGTATAACTGTGATGCAAAGATCAGATGCTGAAATTATTCCCTCTTCCCTACACTTCCCATGGGACATCTTCCCTAAGGCCACCCAAGCAGTGTGTCCAAGACAGTTAGCATCTATTCTTAGTAACTTAGGCAACATTTGATAACATATGGATGCTTATTTCCTCAGTAGCAGTATCATTTATTTATCATAACACTATATATCATGGAACAACAACAATTTTGAAAAAGCAGCCATCACTTGCATTAGCATACAAGGAGAATAAAAACTTAGAGAAACCAAGGAAACACCTCTGATGCAATAGGACAGGTGTTACAGAATTCCCTACATACAGCCCCCTGTGAGTCACAGGAATAGAATATCTCTGTGCCCAAATATTGCCATCCCTTGTATCCGTTTGTAAACAAATATAGGTCGGTTGAAAGTCCCTTGAAACATCTCTCTTAAAAAAAAAAAAAGCTGAACCACCTTCATTCTTTAAGTTTCTTTGAGCTTTTCTTCCTGTCTCCTGCATTTTTTGAACAAATATGTAAAAAGTTTCTTGTTTTATGATCTCAGTTTGATCCATTTGGTCTTATGACAAATCTGAGTTTTCCACTCATGCCTGCCTCTTCCCTGAATGAACAGTCTGTAAAAAGGCCAGCACGCTGATTCTAGAGGACATTCAGAATAGCCTGAAGTTTCTCAATTCTGCTTTATCTTATCACCCAGGAATGATTATTTAGAATGTAAATTCCAGGGCCACTGACAATATGTGAGACATTATTCTCTAAGAGCTATCTCTCTGATTGTCCACAGACAAGTCTACCCACTTCATGGAGCTGTCTTTATTCCTCCCAGGCGGGCCCTTCCTGGACCAGTGTCCCTGAATTGGGACACTTGCACAAGGAATCATCTTCCATGACTACTACCTTTGCTTAATAACCTGAAGTGGAAGAATTCCTTGGGCACTGACTCCTATATTTTTCCCAATAATAACTCCTCACATTAACCCTATACTCAAAGGATAGTAACATCAAATTCAGATCACATTGTTCCTTAGGCTTACCCTTCTGGGAAGAATTTTCCCATTAACTTTGAGACATGTAGTTAGATAGAGAGTTAAATAAGTTATAATTTCTTTTTCTTTCCAAGACAGCAATTGCTCTCTTATTATTCTACTACTTTTTCTTTGTCTATCATAATTATGATATCATTCATTTCAACAAAGGTTTGTTTGCTTGTTGTTATTGTTCAAATAATTCTTTTCTAAATGCCATACTAGACTTCCTTCTGGAACAGCAGTTTTCAGCCTCTTTTCATCTTGGAAGCCTTGAACAGTAAAAAAAAAATATTGAGGACTCTAAAGATATTTCATTTTTGTGTGGTATATTCATTGATACTTAATATCTAATTTAATTTCGAAGCTTTTTAAACTTTATCACTTCATTTAAAGGATAGTAATAAGTGAGATATGTGTTGTCTTAGTCCATTCTGGTTACTATCACAAAATCACATAGACTGACTAGCTTATGAACAATAGGAGTTTATGTCTACAGTTCTACAAGCTAGAATTCCAAGGTCGGGGTAGCAGCATAGGTTTAGGAGAGATCCAACTTTCTCAGCCTTTTTCTTCTAACTTTATGGGATAGGAAAAGGGCCTCTCCAGTATCTTTTATAAGGACCCATTTATGAGAGTTGTCTTTATAACCTACTCACCGTCCAAAAAGGCCTTAATACATCACCTTAGCTGGTAAAGATTTCAACACACAAGTTTCAAAAGGGACACAAATGCTAGAGCCACTGGACATGTTAACATTCGTGAGACAAAAAGAAGGAATGTGGTACTGTTTTCACTTTTCCTAATTTCTTCCATGTCTCACTAAAAAGACTACTGGATTCTTATTTCTCCTTCTACATTCAGTCTATTGCATAAGTCATTCTGGTTGAAGAAAGGAGAGAACAATGAACATCATTGAGATACCACTGTGATGGTGATAGATGGCAGCTAGCCATGATCTATGGGAAAACATAAAGAAAATCAAAAGTGGAGGAGGAGACCACAACGTCTCTGAGAGACAGCATTCGAACAGAGCTTTTCAACTAGCTTAGGGGCCCACCAAAATCATAGCATGTCTGTTTTTTAGTATGCCACCCACCTAAGTATTAACGATAGGTGTTGCTGCAGCCTAAAGTGACTCAGTGAATTCTTAAGAGATCTTTAATTTACTCAAACCAGTAAACCATGTCCCAGAGGTAAAATTTCATTTATAAATAAATAAATAGATAGATAGATAGATAAATAAATAAATAAACTCCCTCAACACTTGGGACAGTGACTCTGTCCTCCTGTCCTGGTTGGTCCTAGAAAGGAACTTAAGGCTTCAAGTCCCTACACTGTTGTCATTCTCACTATATAAGCCACTCTCCTTGTCTAGTGAAAGTATTCTTTTCCTGACAAACTTTCCTATCACTTTCACTACATTAGAGGCCACCTTGAATTCTTTCCATGCCTGAGGCAAGGAGGTTGCTGAGCTGCTCTGACTTTGGTAACCTTAGTAGAGGAAGGCCCTCACTCACTTCCTAGAAAGATCTCAGGAAAACTCTTTACGAACATCTGCTGTGGGAGGAAAAACTAGAGGCACATTAATACCTCTTAGAAACCCTGTGTTAAAAACAGAAAACTTGTTCGACCTCCTAGAACCCAGCCATTATTAAATTCATTCGAATTACAAAGGTTATTGAACTGAGAGCATACCCTATTGGGTTTGCATTTCAAAATCTTAATTAAGGCTTATTGGCCTTTGTCTCTGTTACCTGAATGGCTTTCTTGGACAGACCTATTCTCCTTGAGCAGAGGCTTCTAATTTCTCCTAACTAGTGTTTACTGTAGTATTTGCTCTCCAATCTCCATCTTCAAGTGAAGTGTCATGGAGAAAGGGCTACTGACAGAACTTTCAGCCTATTCTCAAAGCACTCTGGGGAGGTTCTCTATGTGCTCTTCTTACTCTCTATCTTCTGAGGAACCATCTCCTATAGAAACTGAAGCAATAGTTCATATACTTTGCTTTCTGATAAGTACAAACAACCTCTTCTTTGTCTTTTCACATCAGCCAGTCTTTCAATATCCTGTGTAGTCAGAGGTTATCAGTGTAAATTAAAGACAGTGTGTCTAATGAGCTAAGAATAATTGTCCAAACCACTGTCTTCCACACAGTCCTTTGTAGCACAGATCAGAAGACCTGGTGCTAGCATATAACTACTCCAACTGCTAAGAGGTCAGACAGAGGAAGCCACCTGTGGGTTACCGGATGCTCCTGTAGTCATTTCATTAGTCAGACCTAGCTCATCCCTCTGGATGCCAAACATTTACATTGACACAAAGTCATAATCTGTTTTCTAGGTGCATGGGTTAAAAAGTTATACTTCTATGAAAAATCATATGGAACAGAGAGCAAAAGGGTTATCTGATAACCCTTATAACCTGATAGCCTGATAAAGGGAGCAGATTGGTAATTTTATTCCTTTTTGTTCAGTTTCTGATAGTGCTTTGAATCATAACCACACAAAATCAAACTTTGAAAAGGTTTTGAATATTCAGAAGTATTATATGAGGGCTGGGGATATGGCCTAGTGGCGAGAGAGCTTGCCTCGTATACATGAGGCCCTGGGTTCGATTCCCCAGCACCACATATACAGAAAACGGCCAGAAGTGGCGCTGTGGCTCAAGTGGCAGAGTGCTAGCCTTGAGCAAAAAGGAAGCCAGGGACAGTGCTCAGGCCCTGAGTCCAAGGCCCAGGACTGGCCAAAAAAAAAAAAAAAGAAGTATTATATGAGCAACAAAAATGTGATGTTTCTCTGACTGTGAAAACGTTTCTTGGATAAATACATATGAACACAATATCAAAACCAAACACCTAATGAGAGCGTAAAGCATGATTCACTCTGATAAATGAATCACTGTATATGGGTCACTTTTGAAAGCACCTTGCAACAACATGAAATTAATGCCCTAGTCTACTGAGAATGCACAACTTTTGCCAGATCAGATTACTTCTATAAGGGCACCCTTAGTTGTTGAATGAAAAACAATGAAATAATAACTCTAACAATATCTAATGTAAAATGTATAAAGAATGTGACATTTGATCTGAGTTTCATACAAAGAAATGAAGTTTGACCAATGAAGTTTCCAAGTTGAAAAAAAAAACCCACAATGGAATTGAAGATACAAAGATAAGGAAATATGGAGTATGTTAGGACCATTTCAGGGAAATTTCTGCTTCAAAGGTTCGTTGATGATAGTCAGTGTATTGTAAAGGGTATTTTCCCTTATGCACTGTATTCACTCAGAATTAGATTAAGGACTTTTTAGGCCAGAAGTCATTTGAACTCAATACAGATGAGCAGTTGTCAAAAGTTAATAACTTGCACTGATTATTTATGATCCCATTGAAGTTTCTTTAATTAAGCTGGCTTTCCTAATCCCTTCCTAATGCCTTATCTCCTTGATTCGTTTCTGAGTAAGCCCCCGGCTGCTGCCTACCAGAGGGTCTGTTATGAGACTCGAGATGATACAAAAGAATTTTATACTTAAATGAACAATTGATTAGCTAGCTACCCAATAAGCATGAGCTACCAAGGGTGGGTCTCTCTGATTGAAGTCTTCTGTCCTGAGATTCTGGTACCTAGTGCTCTACTCCTGAAATTGAATTAGTTGTCCTAACTGCTAGAGAATTCTTCCCTACTCCCCAATGCATGAATTTAGAAGAAACTACCCGAGGCAACTGACTTCTTATAAGCCATCATTTTCAGGTTTCTTAGAATATTCTCCTACATAGACTCGGATTCTATCGTGACTTATTCAGAACCATATGGTTTACTGTGGTTACTATATAGTTCACACCTTTCCTGTGAAGAGTCAGACAACAACTATTTTGGCTTTCATGACCACACAATATTGGATGAAATTGCTCCTCTCAATCACCTCATCAGCCAAGATAATATTTAAATAAATGAGTGTGGGTAGAATTAGCTTTTGAGGGGCTATCAGGAAGCTATCAGGCCTCCAGAGTGAAATCCTTAGAGAGATTTCAAGAAGAAACACAAGAAGAGAAGAATGCTCAAGGCACAAAGGAATAGTACCAAGAAGAAGCCACAAAGCATGAACAGCAAGAAACCACAGACAGTCCTCATTCCTCATCAGCTTGCTTTATTTTTTAGTATTTTTATTGGCATACATTAAGAACAGAGCTTGTTACTCATTCTCCATCCTTGAGATCTACTCAGGAGTCTCTTCAGGCATGTGTTTCCTCAAGCTGTAACCAAGGCCTCTTGGACTTTATAGTTAATGTGAAAATAAGAATGTCATGTTTAAGATTCCTAAGCAAGTCTTACATATATACAAGCGTCAGAAATACTATATATATATAATCTCAGATTTTTATAGCACATTGTTTAGCTCCTCAATTTGTTAACTTGAGCTTTGTTAGAACTGTCTGAAGTTTTATGGAAGAAGGAAATGTGTAGCACACTTCCTTAGAACTAACATGTTGGTCTGATGGTTACCATCTAAATTTGCTCTCACCTGCATGGCTATCTTGTTGGTTCCATTCGTTATACTCAAGGACCACCCTTATTAGCAGACTGATTTGATCCTGGTTTCCAGACCATCCAAGATCAGACCCCCAGAGCCTTCCAATGAACAGATTTCCTCCTGTGGAGTGTGGTCCTGAGCGTCAAGCAAACAGTTTTCAATTACAGAAAGACTCTAGATGTCACTGGATTCTAGTGCATCACTTTTCAAAGCAGAATGGTGTAGACTCTGCAAATGTCCCACTAGCTGAAAAGTATTTTTTAAAAGCACCCAGAATAAACATCAGTTGTGAAAAAGAAAAGCAAACCAAAATTCTTAGAAAGGAATGTTTTTGATTCGCTATGCTTGACACACAAAAAACCCAAATATGTAGCAAGTAGAGATGAGATAATTTTCTCTAATTCCACGTTTGAATTAGAAACAAAACTGCAGTATTGGAGGACAACTTGCTCTGTGCCTGGATCATATCAACGGATATTGAAAATATCAATCAGAGATTTGAATTTTATAGAAAAAATGAAGTTATCAAGTAGATGGAATTTTAAGTAGTACATTTTGAAAGTATTGTCAGGGTTGAGAACACTGCTCAACAACAGAACAATTATCTAGCATGCACCAATGCCTAAGTTCAATTCCCATCGCTGAGAAAATGAAATATAGCACAGCATAGCATAACAAAACACTGGAAAAGAAATACAAATAGTGGTAAAATCTTTTCACAATATGATTCCTTCCTACTTAAGTGAATTTATATATTCTTTTAAGCCAATGTATTCTTCAGAACAAAATTCTATTCAAAATTTTGCTCAGATGTGACTTCTTTGTGTACCAAGGATGGACTTCTTAGAAAAGACTTTTGTTGTCCCTGATTTCAGAATAGCTTTAAATGATCTCCTCCTACAGAGAGGGAAACGGCTTCACAGCCTTTTGTTGTTTCCTTGTTAATCTCCTAAGATTTCTGAATTCTATTAAGTCATTTTTATCTTACTTATCTTTTTTATTGTTTTCTTTGCAGTGCTGGACTGTGAGGTTTATGCAAATCTCATCTGAAGTAGACCATGCTACTTAAGAATAAGATTCTTCTTTTTTTCTTCTTCTTCTTCTCACTTCTGCTTTAACCTGAATTTCTAGATCCAGTCACTTTCTGGTCCAGGAGCTCAAGTTCATCTTAGAGAAAAGTTATTTATTTCTCAAGGGATATGATTGTATCATCTTTTCTCTCTCCTCCAATGACTTATTGAAATAGATTTCTGGGGACTAATTTACATTAATTTCAATGTATGACTCTGAGGGCATGAACATTAATTGAAAGACTATTTTTATCACCTTATGCTCTCCTTAAAAAATAAATGACATTTTTCCTACATTTAATTCAACTTTTACTTTTGACTAGAGTATTAAATGTCAGAAATTATACTTCTGTGTATGTGTGTCTGTTTAATAACTCTCTAACAAATGCAATTAGTCTTAAGAGAATCGAGTTATAATGTGTTTCTTTGAATTCTGCAAAATAAGACACTCATTTCTGACAAGGCAAAAGGTCCCTGTAAGTACTTTAGCCCTAAGTTATCAGTTTGTACATAAATATCACCTACTCGTAAAGAGAAGTCCATACAAGTGGAACTTTAATTTAAATCTGAGGTTACAACACCAAAACAGGTAAGCAAATGAACTATGGTTGGTATGTAAATCTCTACCTTGGAAAACTGCAAGTAAGAACAGTTAAACTAACAATTACTGAGTGATTACTAAGCACTGAGGAAGGTGTCTGTATTGTTTAATTAATCATCACCACATTTTTATTATCATCATTTCACCACATCATACTCTTCACCTCTAAATTTTTCCTCTTGCTTTGTGTCTATTTGTTTTTATTTTGGGGAAGAGCATTTAACATGAGATCTAACTTTTCAACATACTAAGTGTACAATACAATATTATTAACTATAGGTACCATATTTTACAACAGATTTCAAGAATTTACTAATCTAGTTTAACAGAATTTATACCCACTGTAAGGCAATTCTGCATTTCCCCCTCCCCATAACCTCTGGAAAACCTAATTTTATTCTGTGATCCTATAAGTTTGACTATTCTATATGCTTCATATATTTGGATATGTTGAGTTTCATACTCATGGAATGTTGTAGTATTTGTTTTATTTAGCATCATGGTTCCTGGATCATTCATGTTGTCACAACAGAATCCCCTTCATTGTGAAGGCTGAATAGTGTTCCATATATTTGTATACATAAACAACATTGCTTATGTATATGTTATATATGTAAATGTATATATAACATAAATATATATACATATGTATGTATATATACATTACATTTTCTTAAATTATCTATCTACTGATGAAAATTTTGCATATCTAAGTTACTATAAACAATGCTACAACATTTATAAGAATAAAACTATATATTTTATTTAAAACATCTAACATATGTTAGAATAAAAGGCACAAAACTGAGAAATAGGCTGAGTATCATTTTACCACCAAAGAGATTTAGAAAACTGAGTTCAACCTATTGTGGCAATTGGTTCAATGTCTGTTTGTTAAGGTTTGTGTAAATTGTTTGATAGATAAAAATCTCAATCTATC
Organism: Perognathus longimembris pacificus; assembly: GCF_023159225.1. Lineage (NCBI taxonomy): Eukaryota > Metazoa > Chordata > Mammalia > Rodentia > Heteromyidae > Perognathus > Perognathus longimembris. Next base: position 18,825,616 of record NC_063170.1, read on the forward strand.
AATTTTAAGGATCAGTTCATTTCATTTAGAAGATAAGTGAAACAAAACAAATATTAGCCCCAAGTATACTGCTGACCTTGCACTTGGGTTGCTGCAGGAGTGCGTTCTTAAGGTAGAAGGCAACCAAATTCTTAATGAGAGACTCAAGGACAACTTTAAGTGAGTTGTGAAGGAAAGAGTTTGCCATCTGTTTTGATATATTATTCACTTGAAATATCCAGAGAATTGAACATGTGCACAAAGGACATTAGATTGAATGCAAGACCGCTTATGAATATTCAAACAACTTTACAAATCCTTCATGAAATAAGCCAGAGGAGATGAAATGAGAATGTATGGAGTGGACTGTGTTAAACCCAGAGTTACTGGCAGGAGGCTGAACATTAAATCTAAATAATATTAGATCATCGCAACATCTCCACAGTCAAGTAAAGGAATTTAGTGTTATGTATACTCATAACTGTCTAAAAATAGTTTTCCATATATTTTTAGCTGTGACCTAAAAATGCATGTTGACAGTTTTGGAACTTACAATATGCCAAATGGTGCCCTAAATTTTTCATAATTTTAAGGCCTATTGAGAGCACTTACCTCCTAGGTACTCAGGAAGAACACAGTTTGAAGCCAACCCAAGCAGGAAAGACCATGAGAATTTGTCTCCAATTAACCACCAAGAAGCTAGAAGCGGACCTGTGGCTCAGTGGTAGAATGCTAGCCTTGAGTGAAAAATCTAAGGGATAATGTCCAGCCTCTGAGTTCAAGCCCTAGTACTGGTATAGAGAAAGAGAGAGCGACAAAGACAGAGACAGAGACAAAGACAGACCAAGAGAACGAAAGAGCTCATATTAAAAAAACAAATCCTATTCTTTCCAAGTTGAGAAGGATGAAGACAGCTAAGAATGCACTAGTATACATATAATACATGCATATTTATGTAATTACCTAAAAATATGTTCTATATTTTTATTAACTTAAGTGATCAATGTCACAATCAACGTATTATTACTACAGAATAATTTTAAGGATCCTTGCCATTAATAAACTGCTCCTATATAAAATACTTCAATTACACTGTATTTCAAGTAGTCATCTGGGGCGATGACATTTAGCATACTGAAGGTTAAAATTGATGATGAATGTTTATTTAAACGTCCAGCATGTGTAAACAATGACATCTTAGTCTGCTCCCCAACCTGACTGTCCAGTTCCCTAGTGAAACTTTTCAAGTCTATTCGTCATTTTTCACAAAAGGACAGATTTGACTTTAAAAACCACTACAGGACAAATCTGACCTTTTAACCAACTAATCTTACTAATCTTACATGTATTAATATCTTTGTTGAAGATACACACGTATGTATGCATGTACAGATACTTTTGGTTATGTCCTATGATCTTAAATTTATTTCACTACTAAAGAAATGTTTGTTTGTTTTTTACTAGCTGTTGACTAATCCATGGAGACAAAGAAACCACAAAAAACTCTTTAACAATATTATCCATTCATATGACCTTATTTCCTAAATTTCATGACAAGCAATCTCAGCTTTCTCTCTGGTTGCTTCTAGACATTCTTGTTGGCCAGCTTTTGTCTTTTCCACTTTCAGTAACTTTAGAATGTCTGTCCAAGTTGTCTCTCTTTGGGGTAGACATTGCATATATTGTTAATAGCTGTGGCTTTAGCCATCTAATCTGACAGGACTGTCAGAGCCAGTGGCATGGATTGGTCTGATTTATCTGGGCTTCTAGTTGACAAATTGCCTATGTATGAGTTTGCTGGATGATACTTTCTGGCAGATGTATTATCTCTACAAATTGAAATAAATCTGCTTCTTTCTTCCTAAAAGATTTTTCTTGAAAGTGACATTGCTTCTACAAAAGACCAGGTGCTTATGAGATGGCATTCTTTGTCTAAGTAGAAAAGATTTAAGGCTTTTTAAAATTATCATTGTATGCCACTACTTATCATGCTCATTTTGAAGATGTTGTGGGTTCTTACACAGAATTTGGTGCTATTCCTCCCTAAGTGTCTGAATTTCCTCTGCTAATTCTCCAGCCATCTAGTACACAACCACTAGGAATGAGGCAGTGTTCTTTTTCTTCCAGAAAACAAGCAGTTAAGGTGTTCAAAGGGTGAAATTTAGAATGTAATTCTTTTATACATCAAGATTGTGTCCATTCTAGTTTCATACAAAATAACTCCTACTCCTCCATAGTTGAATAACATTTACATAATAATTTCTCAATGAGTGCTTGGCTTTTACTGAAAAATGCCTGTAGAATACCCTCAAGTTTGGATATGTAGATCCCACTCAGAGATATTACACCCATAATACATCAGTTCTGGGTCACAATACAGTGGTGATGCTATGTGTAATGCAATCTTTAAAAAAAAATTTCTATCAGATCTCTGAGAAATATTTCCTCTATGAACTTTTTGCAACTAGGAGCTCAGATTCTATTTGTTAATTCATTTGTCAGAACTCTTCCCCTGGAAAGTTCTTAAATTAGCTTAAGAGAAAAAAAATTAAACAAACAAAAAGATCCATCATGAAGGTGGGCTGTGGCTCTGCATTGCCCCATTTTTATCTCTGCTTGTAGCAAGTGCATCTTTAAGCAGTCTGGGAAGCTGACACAAGCAACTCTGGGCTAACAGCCTGCAGATACTCTCTCTTCTGTTGTCCCATGACTGCCATGTCTAGAAAGCTCTGTCACTGGACATGGCTCTGCTAGACCAGCCCGGAACAACTGCATGCCATGAGGAGAAATGAAAGAGTTCTTCAAATGAATGAAATTTGTATAGTCTGCCTAGACCCATGACATACAGGTGCCAAAAAATACCTAAAATAAATAAGTAAACAAGAAAAGAATTTCACTTGTGTTCCAAATAATCTCAAACCTAGCTTTAGTTAACAGGTGGGAAAATAGAAACTTCCATTGTCTTTTTGGAAGGATTAACAACAATGAGGGTAGCTGGACCTTCCCAGGGACCCCGTGTCATCTTTCAGTCCCATACTTGATGTTGTGCAAATCCCATTACCCACACCTATGAGCCTTCCCTTTCAGAGAAGTCAAGAGGTTGAGAAAGGGGAGATTCCAACAGTGACAGAGGTGAAAGGTCACAATGTAACAAGATTCTGAACTTCTCCAAATCAGGGCCATGGAAATGTGAAAGGAGGAGGCAAGAGGTAAGGACAGGGACCCGGGCCTAGGAAGGAGAAAAGTAAAATTCCATGGGTAATTGAAAGTGATTATTGGAACAATGTCTTTCTTACCAGGGGCATTTGAAAAATTCGTTACCAGTCAAGTTTGTCTCTCCCTACACTAAATATCTCTTTTAAGCAATGAAAGGTGATTTTGGCTCATATACCACATTCTCTTACACACATATTCACAGAGCTAAATTGGGGAAGTAACCCAATAAGGTAGCAATCCTCAGTTTCTGATTCTGGCCACAATACTTATTCCATTAATGTTAAACTAAACTAAGAATCTCAAACTTGATGATCTTCAAAATATTGGCCATTTCTTAGTACCTATGTTTCTTCTGGTGAACTATTGTAAATGAATTTGACCAGATCTTTAAAAAATGATTTGAATGTATGCTTTGTTTTTTAAATAAGGCATATTTTCAAAGCTGCGAATTAAATAGATTCTATTCTTATATCTCTGGATGTCCATGTTTAATGTTACAGAGAATTTCTACATCACAACGTTTCTTCTGTTCTTGTGGTAGATATTATGGACATTTTTCATGTCAGAAGATGGAATAGTCGTACTTGAAGGCCTTAGGAAATTTTCTATTCTGTGTTTCAGTGATTTTCCTGATACTTATTTCACTCTCCTGTTCTGATTTCCAACTGAGAACAATGATCAACTGCTTAAAGATATTGTTGACAGGAGGGGGGAAAAAACTTTCTGTCTAAAATCCATGCCAAGTATGAACAAAAAAGAATGCCTAATTATGTAAAGTTTACTGCCTAATTTAAAAGCCTTTCTATTGTACAGGATCTTTTTAATTACTGCTGTGAACTGCAATCTCCTGTGATCTTTCATGTATACTGCCATCTGTTTTTAAACATCTTATGATCTTGAAATAACATTGTATGCAATCCACAGCCTTTTAGTCAATCTACTGGGACAATGTGAAAGACCCCACACAGTGTGACTGCCGATCTCCACTTCCCATGAAAGAAAGGAAACAAAGTCAGTTATGAAAACCCAGTATGTTTTCTAACTTCTCCTGGATCACAGAATCAGTATACATAAATAGTAAGAAAAAGGCATGCCACTAATTAGCAGCAGGATATAAGGGAAGTTACAGCATCTTAGTGACTCAAGTTTTCTGACAAAGAAAAGACTATGCAAAAACCTTAGGAACTTCTTAGGCATCTACCACCATGAATTCAGGTTTGATTTGTATAGCATCTAATACTGTACAATATCATTTAACATCCTCAGAAGTCCTATGTCTGTCCATACAAACACACACACACACACACACACACACACACACACACACACACACACACCCCAAACCTTTGTCACAGTTAGAAATTGAAATCTTTGTAATAATTTCAGGCTTTATTTTGCAGAACTCTTCTCTCTTTTGTTACTAAAAGAAGGCTTGTAGACAAAGGTGACCAAAAGTAATTATGATTCATTTTATAAAAATACTCATATATGTGTTATGATCCCGTGTTTACATTGATATTGATATTTTGATATTTGACATAATGGAGCACAGAAGTCTATCAACAATAAGTATGGGTCTATGAATTGGAAAAATAGACTAATCCATCTTTAAGTCTACATGTAGTAGATGCTAAATTAATGTTTGCGGGACTTGAGGATTTTATGACTCCATAACTGTATTTGGGTGGAAAACATAATACATGTTAAAACCACGTAGTCTGCCCAGTGCCCAGTGCACAGCAGCATTCAACTTTTAACTAATTAATCCACTTATTGGAACAAAGTTTATGTAATGTTATATAATATAAATGACAAGTGTAGGTTCAGGGGAAGACAGCGGAGGAGCAGCAGAGCCCTAGCTGAGCTCCCTCCGACATCGCAGTTTTCCCTCTCCATAGAAAATTTTACTCCTAGAAAGACAGCCCAAGTAAGTTATAACAGTACAGAAATGCTGTCCAGGAAGAAAAAATCTACTTTGCTGGCCTGAAAACACAGATTTGCGCTCCAGGCGGCATCCCGCCACCAAGCCAGTGTGGGTGCCTGAACAGCGCCCTGCACTTGGCTCACCTAAAGCACACAGCGGCGACCAGGGAGAAATCCTGCAGATGGCAGCAGACAGATGTAGATCGCAGGCTGAGCACCGAAGGGCTGTAATCACAGAGAAAGCATAAGTACCCCAAAAAAGACATTCTCACTCGTGCCCACAGAGCAGCATCTGGAACATAGCTCTTCCCCCTCTACCAGAGCAAAGCATCATCTTTGACACTGGCATAGGGTCAGACCAGACTGGAACTAAGCCAGCCTGGGGAAAGCGAGGACAAAGGGGCCATCGTTGAAAAGGGCAAGAGGGACCAACCAGTGAGAGCCAGCTCCGCCCAGGAGAATGCCCCCTGCCCAGGTAGGAGGCTCATCCTGGGCTGCGGCTCAGCCAGAGGTGCCCCACACACCCGCCGGAATTTCTAAATTAAAAGCGAAAGCGGCAAGCAGCTGCGAGTGGCACGGAACAACCATATGGGAGAACAAACAGTTCATGAGACAGATAAACGGTCCCATCACAGAGGAAGCCCAATTCCCAGCCCAAAACGGAGCTGAATTCCATAGCCAGCTCCGCCCAGGAGGCCGCCCCGCCCAGGAGGGAGGAGCCTCCCCCAGACAAGGGACTTTCAGCCAGGTAAACCAGGCCAAGGTGCCCGCCCTGCTAAGTTCACAGCCTATTCAAAGCCAGGCATTAGAGGCAGCCGCCCCAGAGCAGACAAGAGGAGCCACGGTTCCCAACACTGTTCATGTCCCCCATCTACAGAGGATGCCCAAGTCTTACCTACAAGTTGTGCAAACCACAGAGACCCAGGATTTCACTAACAGAGGGGGAGGGTCAGAACAGATCCACCCCCTGCTAACTAAAAGCAAGTCAAACCAGCCAAGCAGCAAAATAGACTGCAGACCATCACAAGAAAACCAGAGACTATAGAAAGCCCACACAAACAAGGAAGACTCAATTTTTTTTCAAATATTTTTAAGCTTTTTTTTCTTTCTTTTTTCATATCTGAAAAGTCTTTGGTTTTTTGTTTTCCATTTTTACCTGTTTGTTTTATCAATTTTTTTTGGTTGTTCATTTTTCTGATTTTTTTTTCCTTTTTTTAAAAAATAATTTTTCGGGCTGGGGATATAGCCTAGTGGCAAGAGTGCCTGCCTCGGATACACGAGGCTCTAGGTTCGATTCCCCAGCACCACATATACAGAAAACGGCCAGAAGTGGCGCTGTGGCTCAAGTGGCAGAGTGCTAGCCTTGAGCGGGAAGAAGCCAGGGGCAGTGCTCAGGCCCTGAGTCCAAGGCCCAGGACTGGCAAAAAATAAAAAATAAAATAATAATAATTTTTCTCTGTTTTGTGCATCTGTCTTCCAGTATTTTTTCTTTATTTCTCTCTTTACATTCTCTTTCTTTAAAAATTACTTTCCTATGAATAACACCTCTACTCTTTTCTGCTAACTCTCCATTCTCTATCATTTTAACCTTGTTCTTTCTACTGATTCTACTCTTTTCCACATTTCCACATCACTTAAATTAAACCAAAATCATCACCCCCCCTCCATACATTTTACTCTATTCTCTTTAATACCTCTAACTTACCCTCCTGACTTACTTCCAGGACCTTCAGATTCTATTGACTCCTGGTTATAGGATAGAGGGTATCCCAGCTTAATCCGAGTGAATCAAAGGGGTTAACAGAGAAAGCCAGTCCAAAAATAACTTAATATAAGAACAAGAATTGCTCATAGGATTGTAACAGTAAATAAGTAACTACTGAATACAGGGCTCAGGATTGGTTATCATATTGAAATTGTATTCTTTAGGAACACCAAATCTAATTTTTTTTTTTTTTTTTTGCCAGTCCTGGGCCTTGGACTCAGGGCCTGAGCACTGTCCCTGGCTTCTTCCCGCTCAAGGCTAGCACTCTGCCACTTGAGCCACAGCGCCGCTTCTGGCCGTTTTCTGTATATGTGGTGCTGGGGAATCGAACCTAGGGCCTCATGTATCCGAGGCTGGCACTCTTGCCGCTAGGCTATATCCCCAGCCCACCAAATCTAATTTTATATACAAGTATACAAGGTATCTGTATATAACTGTGAACTTCTAAGATTTACACAACAGTGCTTGGTAAGGTCTGCTTTGGGTCTTAAGCAGTGCTCACAGGTGCTTGTAGATTGGCATTCCCAATACAAATGGGCAGAAGAAACACAAGAAAGATGGTAAACAATGGAGTCTTATCTCCCACTCAAAATAAGCAGGAAGCAGAGCAGTCAATCAAAGACATAGAAGAGAACCCTCAAAATGCTCTACAAAGTCTACTAATAAACATGATAAATGAAAAGTTTGAATCAATACAGCAATCCTTCCATAAAGTAATAGACGAATTCATGGCCTTGACAAATAGAAAGATAAATGAAATTCAAGAGTCAAATGAAAAGATAGCTACCCAGCTAAAAGATTTGAGAGCCAACACTCAAAACCAAATGAATGAAGTTAATGAAGTAAAGAAGTCCATGCAGGACCTAAGAGATGACATGGAAAAAAAAAAAAAAAAGAGAGATTTGAAATCAAGTAGCTAGCCTACAGTCCCAACTAGCAGAGGATTGAATCTCAGGAGCTGAAGATTCCCTAGATTCTATGAAGAAAGATAAAAAATGAATACAAAACCAATCCAATAGACATAACAGATCACTCCAGGGGCTCCAAGACACAATCAGAAAGCCCAATTTAAGGCTAATAGGAATTGAGGAAAACCTGGAAAAGAAGTTAATGGAATAGGTAACCTATTTAACAGACTATTAGCCGAGAACTTCCCAAATATCCAGAAGGATAGACGTTTATAGATACAAGAAGCATTTAGAACCCCAAACCGACCAGACCAGAACAGGACATCCCACCAACACATTGTGATCAAAACAGGATCAATAGAGTCCAAGGAAAGAATCCTTAAAGCTGTTAGGGAGACGAAAACAACCACATATAAAGGAAAAGCAATCAGAATTACCCCAGACTTCTCAGCAGAGACCATGAAAGCAAGAAGAGCCTGGAATGAGGCATGCCAATCCCTAACTAAAAATAACTACCAACCAAAAATACTGTACCCAGCTAAACTCTCATTCATAGCCAAAGGTCAAATAAAAGTCTTCCACAGTAAGGAAAAACTGAAACAATATATTTCCACCAAAACAGCTTTACAGAAAATCTCCAAAGATGTACCACACAGGGAAAATAATCAAGATCCCAATACAGACAGAGAAATGAACCCTAAATAGTAAACCAGAATATTAGGTCAGGAAATGGGAAGACACAGCTTTAAACAAGAGAGCTATAATGAAAGGAACAAACGATCATCTCTCAATCCTAACTCTCAACATTAATGGATTTAATTCTCCAATCAAACGACATAGGCTCATAAGTTGGACCAAAAATCAAGATCCATCTTTCTGCTGCCTCCAAGAGACACATCTATCCAGCAAAAGTAAACATCTAAAAGAAAAGGCTGGAATAAAATCTATCAAGCAAATGGCCCCCATAAGCAGGCTGGCGTTGCAATCCTAGTATTAGATAAAATTGACTTCAAATTAAAAACTCTAAGAAGAGACAAAGAAGGTTATTACATCCTAATAAAGGGATCTCTCCTACAGGAAGATATAACCATCCTAAATATCTACACACCAAATACAGGAGCACCTAACTTCATCAAACAAACACTACTGACTCTAAAAACACACATAGACCCAAACACATTGATAGTTGGGGACTTTAACACTCCACTATCACCTCTGGACAGAACAACACTTCAAAAACTGGACAAAGAAACCATAGAACTAAACAACTGCATAGACCAACTAGACTTAACTGACATCTACAGAATATTCCATCCAGCAACAACAGAATATACATTCTTTTCGGCAGCACATGGAACATTCTCCAAAATAGATCACATCTTAGGGCACAAAGAAAATCTGTACAAATTCAGAAGTATCAAAAACATTCCCTGCATTCTCTCAGACCACAACGGAATAAAATTAGAACTCAACTCAAACAGCCACCGCAGAAAATCCTACAATGCATGGAGACTAAACAATACACTGCTGAACCATCGGTGGGTCATTGAAGTAATTAGAACAGAAATTCAAATGTTTACGGAATTCAACCAAGATGAGTACACAAAATACCAACTCCTTTGGGACACAGCAAAGGCAGTTCTCAGAGGGAAATTTATATCTCTGAGTGCCTATACCAACAAACAAACTGGAGAAACAGCAACTCAACAACTTAAGGAAGCACCTTAATCTCCGAAGAGAACAACAAGCCAAACCCCAAGTCAATTGACAAAAGAAAATAATTAAAATCAAATCAGAATTAAATGAATTAGAGACAAAAAAAAAGACCATCGAGAGAATCAACAAAACAAAGGGTTGATTCTTTGAAAAAATTAACAAGATAGACAGACCACTAGCAAACCTGACCAAGAAATGAAAGCAGCAAACCCAAATAAACAAAATCAGAGATGAAACAGGTAACATCACCACAGAAACAACCAAAATTCAGAACACAATAAACCTTTATGCCAACAAACCTTTATGCCAACAAATTTGAGAACCTGTAAGATATGGATGATTTCCTAGAAAAAAATAGATATCCCCAAACTCAAGCATGAAGATTTAAACCTTCTGAACAGACCCATGTCCAGCATTGAAATAGAAACGGCAATTAGTGATCTCCCATCCAAGAACAGCCCAGGTCCGGACAGATTCACAGCAGAATTCTACAAGGCCTTCAAAACAGAACTCACACCAATATTTCTCAAACTCTTCAATGAAATTGAAAGAGAAAGTTCACTACCAGACACATTCTATGAAGCCAGTATAACCCTCATCCCCAAACCAGGCAAGGATTCATCACGGAAGGAGAACTATAGACCGATTTCCCTGATGAACATAGATGCAAAAATTCTCAACAAAATTCTGGCCAATCTACTTCAACAGGTCATCAAAAAAATCATACACCACGATCAAACTGGTTTCATCCCAGGGATGCAAAATTTGTTCAATATACGCAAGTCAGTTAATGTAATCCACCACATCAACTGGAGCAAGGTAAAGAACCACATGGTTATATCTCTGAATGTGGAAAAGGCATTCGATAAAATCCAGCATCCATTTATGCTAAAAGCCCTGGAAAAACTGGGATTCCAGGCAACACTCCTGAATATAATAAAGGCAGTCTATGACAAACCAACAGCAAGCATAATTCTAAATGGTGAAAAGCTAAAGCCATTCCCTTTAAAATCAGGAGCAAGACAGGCATGTCCGCTCTCTCCCCTTCTCTTCAACATAGTATTAGAATTCCTAGCCAGAGGAATTAGGCAAGAAGAAAATATAAAGGGGATCCAAATAGGAAAAGATGAAGTTAAACTTTCTTTCTTCACAGATGACATGATCCTATACCTAAAGAACCCCATTGACTCTACTCCCAAGCTACTAGAGCTGATCCAAAACTTTGGCAAAGTTGCAGGATATAAAATAAACCCTCAAAAATCAATGGCATTTCTATATGCTAATGACCTGAATGCCAAGGCTGAAATCAGGAAAGCAACTCCTTTTACAATAGCCTCAAAAAACATAAAATACCTAGGAATAACCTTAACCAAAGAAGTGAAAGACCTCTATGATGAGAACTTTAAAAACATGAAAAATGAAATAAAGGCAGAACTAAGGAAATGGAAAAACCTCCCATGCTCCTGGATTGGGAAGATTAATATAATCAAAATGGCAATATTGCCAAAGGCTCTCTACAAATTCAATGCAGTACCCATTAATATCCCAATACCATTTTTTAATGAAATAGATGAAGCAATCCAGAAATTCATATGGAACAATAAAAGAACCAGAATAGCAAAAACAATCCGAAGCAGAAAGAACAGTGCTGGAGGAATTACAATACCCAACTTCAAGCTGTATTATAAAGCTATAGTAATAAAAACAGCTTGGTATTGGCACCGGAACAGGCCTGAAGACCAATGGAACAGAATTGAAGACCTAGAAATGAACCCACAGAACTATGCCTACTTAATCTTTGATAAAGGAGCTAAAAAAATAGGATGGAAGAAAGATAGCCTCTTTAACAAATGGTGCTGGCAAAACTGGTTCAACACATGCAACCAACTAAAACTAGATCCTTATATATTGCCCTGCACCAAAATCAATTCCAAATGGATCAAAGACCTAGAAATTAAAACAGATACCCTGAAAACTCTAAAGGAAGGAGTAGGAGAAAGACTTGGGCTCCTTGGCACAGGGTGAAACTTCCTTAACAAAGACCCAGAAATGCAACAAATCAAAGAAAGGATGGACAAATGGGACTGCATCAAACTGCAGAGCTTCTGCACAGCAAAGGACATAGCTGGCAAGATAAACAGAAAGCCCACAGATTGGGAAAAGATCTTTATCCGCCTTATAATGGACAAAGGCCTCATATTTAAAATATATGCAGAACTAAAAAAAATTACATTCCTCCAAAACAAAACTGCAAAGAACCAAGAGGCCTGTCAACAAGTGGGCTAAAGACTTAAAAAGAGACTTCTCTGATGAGGAAAAGAGAATGGCCAAGAGACATATGAAAAAGTGCTCTACATCACTGGCCATAAAAGAAAAGCAAATCTAAACAACATTGAGATTCCATCTCACCCCAGTAAGAATACCCTACGTCAAGAAAACTAACAATAACTAATGTTGGAGGGGATGTGGCCAAAAGGGAACCTTACTTCATTGTTGGTGGAAATGTAAACTGGTTCAGCCACTCTGGAAAGCAGTATGGAGATTCCTCAGAAGGCTAAACATAGAGCTACCCTATGACCCACAGCCCCGCTTTTGGGCATCTACCCAAAAGACCACAAACAAGAACACACTAAAGTCACCAGCACAACAATATTCATTGCAGCACAATTTGTCATAGCTAGAATTTGGAACCAACCCAGATGCCCCTCAGTAGACGAATGGATCAGGAAAATGTGGTACATATACACAATGGAATTTTATGCCTCTATCAGAAAGAATGACATTGCCCCATTTGTAAGGAAATGGAAGGACTTGGAAAAAATTACACTAAGTGAAGTGAGCCAGACCCAAAGAAACATGGACTCTATGGTCTCCCATATAGGGAATAATTAGTACAGGTTTAGACTAGTCACAGCAGAGGATCACAACAGCCCAATAGCCCTTAGGAACACATAAGATGATGCTAAGTAAAATGAACTCCATGTTATGGAAACGACTGTCATATCACTGTTGTAATTACTTTCAACATGTGATGTGAAATCGTAGCTTCTATTATTGATGATCCTCTTGTATCCCCTTCCTATGGTTGTACCTGCACTATCTGTATATCTTACCTGAGCACATTGCAAACCATGTATGCTGGTATTAGAACTAGGAAATAGAAAGGGAATACCAAAATCGAGAGACACAGGGTAAAAAAAGACAAAAGACTACAAAAGCAATACTTGCAAAACTGTTTGGTATAAATGAATTGAACAACTCATGGGGGGGTGGGAAGGGAAAGGGGGCAGAGGAAGAGGGGAATGAGGGAGGAGGTAACAAACAGTACAAGAAATGTATACAATGCCTAACGTATGAAAGTGTAACCTCTCTGTTCCTCAGTTTGACAATAAAAATTTAACAAAAAATAAAATAAAATAAATGACAATTGGTGCAATAAATAATGCACTGCATAAAAATTATTTTATTTTTATCTTAGAAATCATTAATTGTACGAAGTATATCCTTGTAAAAAAACAATCTGTAGATTCATATAGTATGCTTCTAATAATTTACCCTCCATTATCTGTTAAGTATTTAATAAATGATGTATTATACAATAATAATATATGCTGTATAAAACTATTTAATACTAACATTGGCTATCTTAGTTCTTCAAATTATGGGTATATTTTAATTCTTTATACACTTTACAATTTTTTTTTGCAAAAAAAGGACTTTTACACCTGGCTTATATTTTATTGCTACTTCATATTGGTGAGACACAAACAACTCAAGTTTTCTTTACTTTTTTTTATATAAAATGAATTGGAAGCTCAAAAATGTCCTTGTGCCATTTACCTAATAAAAAAAAAATCAACCAAGCCACATAATGCTAAGTTCTCACCTAACCATTATTTAATTCATATAATAACACAAACTGGACCATCTTACTAATTCTGGAGGAACACAGCAGCATTCCACCACCTTATCTGAGCTCTTGCTTTGTCTGCTTTCAGTTACCTATGACTAACCAATATTTTTGCACATTTCATAAGTACAAAGTTCCCAGGATTTAAGTCATATGCTACCATGAGAGTTACTTGAACACAGACATGGCAACAGCTGATGTGATAGCAGTGTCTAACCAGTGAAGAGTAAACATACTGTGGGTACACTGGACAAAGGGCTGATTCATATACTAGGCAGAACATAGTGGGAAGGTTCTAGATTTCACCTCACTATTCCTAACAGTTTCCAATGGAGAACTGGAGGTCAATAAGAGTGGAACACCACATGGCAATGCCAACTCCCCTCAACTCCCTTCATCCCGTCACAGGGCAAGTGTAAATCTCACATCATACAAGAAGGGTGTGTGCAATGATATATTTTAACAAAGAAAGAAATCAACTCATACAGTTTTCATTGCCTTTTATAGTTCTTCTGTTTTATTACTAGTTGTCATTTCAAATTTCTTACAGGCCTAAGTTAAATGTTAAAATGTATCTATTGTAAGAAAGTGTGCACAAAAATTACAGGATTTACTTCTAAGGTTTTAGACATCCACTAGAGATCTTGGAATTCCCCAAGGATAAAGAAAGACTGTTACATTTAAATTACAAAGCGCCATCCATTCATTATTAGACCCTTTACTTCAGAAGATGTAAACACACATGGTCTGCAAAAAATACTAAGTATTGCTAGAAATGCTGAAAACTTAAGCTAGTCCTTAAGTGAAAGAAAGTCCATAGGCCCAGATGGGGAATGTGACACTTTGGAAATACACCTTCCAGGAACCCAACATATACAGACCCTGCCACCCTGACAGCTGCTATAAGAAATTCAGGTTGTGCATTGCCAAACCATTCATAAGAAATTCCAATAGTTCGGTCATCTCTTAATATTGACCGCCATACTGCCTGATGGCCATAATTTTTGTTTTATTTGTAAGCTTCAACTAAAAATGCTATTTCTTTACCTGCTCCAGTCCCAAAAGCATTAAAATGTGCTATATATGAAATATATAAGCAAAGGCCCAGGAAGAAAAAGACAACACACCCAGATGAGGTCAGGTGAGGAGGGTTCACTTACACAGGCTCAGGCATGGCATACAAGAAGTGCAGGGAATGATGTAATGGTCTAGAGGCAAGGAACAGCAGAAGAACAGGAAGAATAACAAAGGGGTTGCTTTATGAGACAGGACTGTTTTCACCAAAATAGACACCTTCAACTGAAGGCAGCCATCCTCAGGCAACATCCCTCCTACCTCTGTCCAGAGCTCTTCTCTCTCACAAAACCAGCTCTCCTCCCAAGCACAAAACCAGGTATAGAGGGGGCTTAGTGATATGGTCATACAAATCAGCTTCCTAGGAAGAGAGCAAGGTAAAGAGGAAAGGAAGAGGATCTAGGGAGCCAAAACAGGATACCCCTACAGATTCTAAATTATTGTTTATGAAGTATTAAAGCCAAGCCTAACATTGCTTTGTACCCTGCAAGTAGCCTGCTACTTCTCATTCCATGCAGGATATTTACAGCAAAATACAATCACTTTGGCAAAGTGTAACCAAAGATAAATTAATGTATGACTTTATATGCCACAATCTAACAGGCTGTTAAACAGCATGATCGAATTAAAGGTCCTGAAAATGGCATAACTAATAGCACTGTCTTGGAAAAAAATATAGTGCTAATATGGAAGTTCATGAAATGTGTATGAACCGTATAACATATTCATGCCCTATTACCGAGAATTTCAAAGTGTCTCACTGCTCAAGATAATAGGCCTTGATTCAATTCAGTCTTATGTGGCATGAATTTCATGTGCTAATTAGTAAAGCATTTCTTAATGATTAAGAGGAAAAAAATCAGATAATATTTGATTGGAAACTCAACCGTCAGAGATAACGCATAGCTACAACGGAGGTTAGAATGAATGCCATTCATTTGGAATTCAGGTGTCTTAATTATGATAATTAATGATTGTATTCTCTCTATAAATGAATTCAACCAACATGATAAGCATATGGTAATTGAAGTGCTTTTTTAGAGTCAGAAATTTAAACAAATGGAATCAATAATAATTGTGTCCTTTGTGTGTTTTTAGTTTTAGACCAAGGTCTGTGTCTCCTTAGACATTTAGGAGTTTTATAGACTGTTACTGCTGTAATAACATATAATTCTAGGGGTTGATATCTGTTGACACTGCATTTCTGGCAAGAATGTAAATTATTTCCTGTTTGTTGAAGTCCCAGATAGTGATACCTACTCTGTATCAGTGCTGTGGAATATTTTATAAGAATCTTTATAGCACTGAATTTATCAGACTCCAGTGCTTTGAGTTAATAAAAAAAAAAAGTAACTGACCCAGTAGATATAGGTTAATATAGATAGCATTACATAAGGATGATTACATAAAATTTGATAGGTCATTTAAAGTCTGAATATTCTGAGTCTAATCTAATCACAGGAAATGGGTTTTAAAGGCTCCCATCATAATTATTATAGGGCTGCTCACACTGACACATATTGATTCAAACTTCATCACCTCTTGCCTGGCCTTCTGCAGTAAATGCCCTTCCACCATTATTTCTCAACTGTATGCTGGCACACATCATCCATTACTTTTTTTCTCACTTATTAGCTCAGGAACCATGGATGGCTTCCCCATATCTAGTAAATAAACTTCAATTTCATTAACTGGATGCTAGATAACTTCCACAAAAAGATGCCAAACTTCTTTTCTAGCCTCATCTCCCACTTTTATTCTTCAGGTCAATTTACTTGATTGATAAATTGGTCTTTCAATTTCTAGCCACCATGGAAGTCCCCTCCTCTTTCACTTGATTTTGTGCCATTCTTTAGAAAGCAGCTTATTCAGTTTCTTAAAGGCCCTACAGAATTAGCTCTCTGGAACTGAGCTTTTTCTGATTTGATCACATTCACACTTTTCTTCCTCCAAAGACTATGAAGTGCTGGGGGACAGACATTTCTTACCTTCCCCAGAGATTAAAATTTTATTTTTGTATAAAAGAAAAAGAATTTCTTTTGGAATATAATAGCGAATAAGATATAACAATAGAGTCCTTGTTTCTTTGGGTCTGGCTCACTTCACTTAGTGTGATTTTTTTCCAAGTCTTTCTATTTCCTTACAAATGGGGCAATCCCATTCTTTCTGGTAGAAGCATAGAATTCCATTGTTTATATGTAACACATTTTCTTGATCCATTCATCTACTGAAGAGCATCTGGTTTGGTTCCATATTAGCAATAGTAAATTGTGCTGCGATGAACATAGTTGTGCTGGTAGGTTTAGTGTGGTCTTGCTTATAATACTTTGAGTAAATGCCCAAAAGCGAGGTTGCTGGGTCATAGGAGAACTCTATGTTTAGCATTTTGAGGAATCTCCACACTGCTTTCCAGAGTGGTTGAACAAGTTTACACTCCCACCAACAGTGTGGTAGGGTTCTCTTTTGGCCACATCTCCGCCAGCATCTGTTGTTATTAGGATAGTTCTAGCAGAGGATCATAATAGCTCAATAGCTATGTACATATAACCACATAAGATGATGCTAAGCAAAATTATGGAAATAAGTGGTTTATTGTTGTTGTTATTTTCAGTGTACCAGATGAAATTATGCCTTTTTTTTGTTTTTCTTCTCCATGGTTTTACCCCCGATGTCAGTGTTACTGATTTTGGTACCTTGGGTATTGTACATATATTTATTGGAACTAGGGAAGAGGAATGCCAAAATTGAGAGACAAACGCCAAAAGGCAAATAAATTCAACAGCAATACTTACAAGACAATATGCTATAAACCAACTCTACAACTCGCCAGGGGGGATGGGGGAGATGTTGGAGAGGAGGGAAGGTGAGAGGAAAATGAGGGAGAAGGTAACAATGTTGATAAGGAATGTACTCACTACTGTATGAGACTGTAACCCCTCCGTACATCACTTTATCAACAAATAAATAAATAAAGAGATAGAGCAATAAATTGCTTAAAACTTGATAAAAACAGAAAAGACCCATTATGGAATTACATTATTGAATTATATATGGCTAGACATAAACTTATATATAGACACTAAATTTATTCTTTTATACTTAAAAGAATGGGGCTCATTGTCTATTGCTGCACTAAGAAAAGAATTAATTTCTATGAATAAGTGGTAGGTAATGCAGAGGTGTTTGTTTACTTGCAGAGGCAAAAGCAAAGTGTAGCTCACAGAGTCTACTTTTGTTTGCTGTTCTGCAGAGGTTTTCAGGTTTCAATTCTGTGTGGACCAAGACGAATTATAGAGAAATAGAAAAAAAAAAACTAGTGAAAAGAATGGAGAGAGTCTGTTCCAATGCAGAAAAATAATGTTGTGAGCTTATTCCTGATGCTGAAACCAAATTTAACTGCTAAGCAGATGAAAAGACCTCTCAGTTCAGAAAAAAAAAGAGTAGCCCTATTTATTCATCAGCAGACCATTAGTCCACTATCTAAAGGAACAAATATGAAAAAAGACCAATTTTTCTCAGTTTCAAGTAAGCAGCTGATGGAACCGATCCCAACAAACAGTGAAGGACAAAGTTCCATACATTATATGAGAAAAAATAAGCACATACAGGTATTTCGGTGGCCATAAGGTGAATTGTGGATAACTGCTATTAATCCATTTCCCTTTCTGCTCCATGTATATGCTTTCTATTTTTAAGATGCTTATGCATAATGCCTACACTAGCCTGTTATTTTGATTATAGTGTCATTACTAAGTTTACAGTTTTCTAAGTATAAATGATCAGTAAATGGGAATTTTCTTTTATAGTCTTATAAGACTTCTCCATAACTTTATATAAAAGAATGGTATTTCTGCATTCACTGCTGAAATTCAATATACTCTTCACAGAGAAGAACTAGGTAAACTGAGAGCTAGAATACTACACACAACTTTCAATACCAAGTCTACATTGAGTTAACACAGATTGCTTTCCTTCAACGTTTTAATTCTTTGCATTGGTTGTGTTGAGGGAATATTGTTTATTCTTCTTTTAATTGTTCCTCTCCAAAATACCTTTTCATTAAACTGTCTTGTCTCTTCCTTTGTAATGAAATACAAGTTACTCATAGCATCTATCAAGAGATTTGGCCATAGCTTAAGCTCCTCAGAGTTTCATACCATATTAAGTATAAAACCAATATGTTTAATCTACATTTCTATTATTTATAATATGCTTAAAAATAAAACTAATAACAAACAAAACTCTCTCCTATGCAAGAATATATATTTCCTTTCAATCAGACCTAATTTTACCATCATCAAATCTCTATATGTGAGCATGTAGAGTCCTGAAGAATTTTTGCAAACACGATGTCGATTCAGTGCAAATATAAATGCTTACATGTGCGGTGCAGCAGTGAGACCCACGCTGGTAGAGTTCTAAATCCATTTATCTTGCATAAGGAAGCAAAGATTTGCAGAGTTCGGAGAATTTATGATCTAGTCTATAGCAATTTCTCCTCCTAGAGATTAATTACAAAAAATTGATCACGGAATATGTCTTTTCTATGAATAAATTCACAAACTACACACTTCTAAAAATGAAGATACATCATTCTAGTTTCTTTCTTCTGAAAATAATAGATAAAAAGAAATACAGGGAATGACAAGAAACAAAGTCCTAATACAAAGGGACACAGAAGTAATTTTTGTTGTTGTTTGTGTCTTTTCTAGAAAACAACTATCTGTAGAAGTTGCTTTGCAAAGAGAAAAGTATGAGTTAGGGGCCCATAAATTGTGCATTTCTCCAACTCAGTACCTCTGCCTTTGCCATAGGAATTTCCCCTGATAGATAAAGCCTTCTAGAAGCCATAATTCTTGCCTTTCCTCCTACATACACTTTTATATAAAACAAGAAAGACTGCTAGCGCAAGTATTTCAGAACAGTGTAAATGTAGTGCTGGGAAGTTATTCTGTCATTTTCTAACTGCCCTTTCTCTCTTCTCTCCTGAAACATATAGAAAGCTCGAAATTGTCGACCTGTCACAGCATTTGTTTGGCTCACTGCTCTGTCCTTGCTTTGCATATTTTATTTCCTGATTACTGGTAGCACTGTCTTCCTCATCCTCATTCGATTTAAAACTGCACTTGAAATCTTGCGCCATTTCTGGCCTGAAAAAAAATGCCTTTAAGAGATGCTTTGGAGGAGGCCAGCTAGCAGATCATTGTTTTCATATTCATTTCCTAGAAATTTCTTCCATCAAGAGACTAAGATGCTTCTAGCAATGCTAAGGTTGAAATAAACGGCTTGATGGGCTAAACTACAGCAGAGCCCATTTGTGAACAGGAAACTTTTCACTTCAGTGGAAGAAAATACAATTTAAACATTTTTAAAGTGTGGTTTTCAGTAAAATCAGTACCAAATGGGGTGTGTGAAAATGTAACTGAGCTGCTTGAATCTTTTCTGTTGAAGAGTAACTTGAATGCCAGGCTTTAGGGCAATTACATTTTAACTATTCTCTCAGTGTGAGTTAGAACAGACAATAACTGCTGTATTGTGGCAAATAATAAACATTAGTCTCCAAGAATGTAAAAAAATAGGCAATAACCAAAGCAATGTTAACCATGAGCACAGTTCATCTCACTTTTTCCTATGTATACCTCTCTACAGCTTTTGAATGGTGATGTACACAATGCTGATGGAAGGTGCTAGCAACTAGGCATTATTATAAGCACTGCACAGACAATGGTGGGTACACTGTCTTATATACTGAACTCTTTAAAAATTCATAACATTGTTGATAATATGCTAAGGCATACAAGAAAGAAGAGTAATGATTGCCCCAGCACCGAGGCCTTCCTGCTGGAGTCAATAACAGAGCAATGCATTGAAATGGAGCAGGCAGAGATACCTGCTTTCATTTGAGATGGTCACAGTGTGTTACCAAGAAGCCTTAGTAGATAGGAATTCTGCCAGTTGCTGAGTATTTCTCTCCCAATTATGAGTTCCAGAATTCAGGAAAGAATTATATATTGTGTTTAAAGAACTACCGAGCCCTCTGTGAAATAGGTCTGAGCTAAAAGGCCACTGAAAAACTGACCTCCTCAAGAGCCAATTCTGACTGGTAGGTCATGGCAATATTTTGGGCCTCCCAGAAATCGCTTCAGTTTAGAGCCAGTATTCACTAGTCCCTAAGGAATTTAATGATTCCGGTTTCCTCCATGCCTAGTAAATGGTTGCAGATCATTTTGAGAAAGAATGGCAACAATCTTAGTAAGTTTTTGTTTATGTATTAGGTTCCTTTTGGAAAGAGGAACAGCTTCTCTCATTCCTCCAAGGGATTCTAGGTGTGCAAACAGGCTCAAATCTGGGGATTGATTGAAGGGCCATGACCCTGTCATAGTGATTCAAGTTATACTTTAGTTCACTCGACCTAACATTCTTCTGCTTATACAGATCAAAGGAGAATTTAGTAACATACCTATTCATTTCTCTTCTAGGGACACAATGAAAAAGTAGCCAGCGCAACAGGTCAGCGCAAGTCAGACTATTCTGAACACTGCTCTTTGACTTTGTTGTGGATTGTGGTAACAATGCTCATATAGTCTCTGGTGATTACAGCTGCTACCCAGCCCATGTCACCCTGGGATACAATTGTCCTCATTGCATTTAAGGCTTATGATAGCAGTTTTTAATCACAATTTCTGACCTACAGAGCTCAGGCTGGCCTCACACTCTCTTCTCTCGTTCTTCATCCTCCCAAGGACTAGGCTTATGGCAGGTCCAGGCTAAAACCTTCTGAAATGTTCTATCTATTTGAACTATATATGCAAATTCTCCATTTTCTAGGCTGGGCATTTCCAAAAAGCAACCAAGAACAAGAGTATTCATACAATTATTTTTATTTTGACATTTTCCCAAGGAACAGGATGTACCAGATTTTTGAAAGAGGAAAACAGGAAGGAGGAAAAATAAATTCACAAGTGGATCTGGTTACTAATGTCAGCAACTGGGACTCAGTGCCTTCTAGAATACTCACAGAAATCGTACAGCATGTTCTGAAGAAGATCCCATGGGGAAGAGAAAGGGATCTATATTCCAGCACCTAGGCAGGAGATGTCCCAGGAAACATTAGTTCTCGTATTTCCAGATTTGCATACATCAGAGTTACTGTATCCAACTTTTTCCTGTGCAGGCAAGTGGAATTAAAAAAATAAAAAGGTGTACCAACATGATTTGATGTGGAGATTAAAATCCTACCCAAGGATCCTTCTGGTTGATTGTTATTGCTAGCTGTGTAAATTTAAGGCTACTTAATTATTTCTAGAGTTTAGACTTAAAAAACAAATATCAGGGGATTATTTTCCTTGTCTTGAATCTGTCGGTGGTTATAAAGATAAATTTTTATTCATTTTTATTAAAGAGCTGCACCATGTTGTCAACTCCCCTATGTTGTTAACTAGAGTATTCTTAGGTTGTTAATTTGCATATTCTTCTTGATGACAGATGAACAATTATTAAAGATATTCTTGTAGTTACACATACTTTCTGCTATGTCTTGGCAAAGAAAAAGTTAGATTCTGCTAGACAAATCCAGTTGAAGGCTATTATCAAGGACAACTTAAGTATAGAAGTAAGAAAGGCAAAAGAACCTTTACATTGACCAGATAAGTCCTTCAGTCTATGTCAAGTAGAAGTCACAAACAAATATTCTTAAAGGAAATAATCAGTGGTCCACAGAAATGCAAAATAATCAGAAAGGGAATGTGTAGAATTCATATATAAATGCACAGCTTGTATACCACAGAAGAAATAGGACATGACCCAAGAATCATCTTTCTGGGAGATTGTTCTAAAAAAAAATACAAAGTGAAGCTGTGCATATAACAATATCAAGTTGGCAATACCTGGTAAATTCAAAGATGGAAAATATTCAATTAAATGATTCTTTCATATGATAAAACTTTAAGCAAACATTACCTTATGGCTTCTAAAATAGCATTATATCATAAACACTGTCATTTGCTTAAGTGAAAGGAACCACAAGAAAAAGCATATATTACATTAATTCCAATGTGGATATATTTTTCCTATCCAAGGGAAAATGACGAGAAGAATATGAGAAAGAGAACCAACAGACAGTGATAGAAAATGAATTCAAATGATTTCTTTTGTTCTAACAGTTTACTATTTTAAATTGTTTTTATATACATTATAATATCGTTGTTAAGAAGTGATTCAGGGAGCCAGGCGCACATCTGCAACTGCCCACATAGCTACTCAGGAAGCTGAGATCTGGGGTTCATAGTTCAAGGCCCTTTAATTTCTCTACTTCTCTTTAGTTCAGCTTAAGGCAAAAATAACAGGATCCCTTTTTATGTTTATTGTCAAATTGTTTTACAAAGGGGGTAGCATGCCAATTTATGTGTATAGTATATCTTCATTAGAGTCAACATTTATGTATAGAAACATATATACATATAAACATGTGTGTAAGTACAGAAGTGTTAGAGGGCATAAGAGGAAAAGAGAACATTAGAGAGTGACTAATACCAAAATAGACTGCATCTGTGAAGGAAGAAGGCAAAACCTCACTGAAAGCTATTAAAACATAGGAGATAGGGAAGGTAAGTAAGTGAAGGAGTCGATCTGACTGAAGAACTGTATGAGCATATGTAAAATACGATGGTGAAAATCCCTTTGAAGAACTGGCATACAGTTAAATGAATGACAAGAGGTAAAATAGGTTCTCTTGTGGTAGGAGTACTAGTAGAAAGGGAAAAAGGTGAATGAAGAGGATGAAGGAAGGTGACTATGGTCAAAGCACTTTGTGTACATGGGTGAAAAATTTAACAATGAATCCTGTTAAAATTGATTTGGGATAGGAGAAAAATGAGAAAGATAGAAAGTGGTGCATCTGATCAAGGTACACCTATATGGACATATCAAAATGAAGCCCACTTGTACAATTAATTGATGCTAATAAAATGTGTGTAGAGGGCTGAAAATGTAGCTTAGTGGTAGAGTGCTTGCCTAGCATGTACAAAGCCCTGGGTTTGATTCCTCAGCACCATATGAGCAAAAAAAGCTCAAAGTGCCTCTGTGGCTCAAGGCATAGAGTACTAGCCTTGAGCAAAAGGAAGCCAGAGACAGTGCTCAAGCCCTGAGTCCAAACCCCAGGACTGGAAAAAAAAAATGTGAGTAGAAAGCACGAACACACACATACACAAAGGCACAAACTTGAAGTTAGTAGTAAACTTTTTTTTCATAATAAAGGTCATTAAATGTTTTTCCTCTATAATGAATGATCATATGAATTTGATCCATTATACACTGCTGGTCTTTCATTTGCCATTCAAAGCCCATTTTATAAGGTCTGAAATAAATGTTTGTATTTAATCTGTAGTTTTAAAAATCTAGCAATACTTTATAAGTATATGGACTGCAGTTGCTGTTGTCAGTTCTTACCAGTCATGTTTACCTCAGCACACTTTCTGGCACAATGTAAGCATCTGTTTTGAGTACTGTACACAATTATAATTTCCATTACAAAATTAATTTCCTCATGAGTGCATGATAGCTATGTACACTAGTCCTCTTTATAATAATCTGGACATTTAACAGCATCATCTGAAATAAGCACTATGCTATCTACCAAGCAAAGTGTCTAAAACAGTAACTGGTATTTTGAAACTTCATTGGCAGCTAGCTGATTAAAACAGGTATGGAGATGGCTTCACACAAAATATCAAAGGACTGAAAAATGCATTAGAACAGATTGATACAATTCCTAGCCATTGAACTAGATATGCCTCTCCCAGCTTTGTCTAATTTACATATTTGTTAATGAGCCTTCTTAAATCATCATCCACCTGATTGATTATATTATAATGAAGACAAAGTGTCTGTTACCCACTTGATATGTCATTTAGGAAGTTCTTCAGTATTCATTTATTTTCAGAATTCATCACATATTTTGAGTGATTGCAATTATTGGTCCAGAGAACACAATGAATCTCATTTTTTTCTTTCACCTAATAAATCGATCTCCAAAAAATAGTCTTGTTTTCACACTAAATAATTTTATTTAATTTTCTTTCTTTGAATGAGTTTAAACTCATTCATTATCCAGATATGTGTTACTGGATGTTCCTTGTATTTTCCATGGTTCTTATGGTTTGTTAAGTATTGGCAAAAACCAAAATGTACTAAATGGAGATTTCTGAGGAATCCTGACATCTTTACTCTGGACTTTCTCTTCAGTGCTCAGGATCAAACCTAGGGCCTTGTACACTCTAGCCAAGTTCTTAACCCTCACTGTACTGGATTCTCAGCTCTCTAGACCTAATTTCAACAATATTACTTGCTTATCATTGAATCTTGTCTAAAACACATACAGGTTTTAGATAGTGTAGTATATGGATGTAAAGGATGTAAAAGGAAGCTTTATTTAGTTTGATGTCATTGAGGTAGAGACAAAATGCTACTATATGTATAATTAATTACAATCACTTTAATTCTTTAAAATATTAGATTTGATATAGAATTTCATACTATACATGGATTTGAAAATTTAAGTAATCACAGACTTGTCAATTAACTTTAGTGCTTCATCTGTAAAGTGAAATTATTAATAATTCACCTAATCAGTAAAACAATTAATGGATTAAAGATGTTAAGGAAAGAAGTAAGTTGTAAAGCTTACGTGCTTTTTAAACGTTATTCTAAGTCAGTAATAAAAAGCTTTTTTTCTATAAAGGGCATACAGTAAATATTTTAAGTTTGGGGGAGATAAAGATATATTCTTTATTCTTTTTTTCTGGTTACAACCCTTTCAAATGTAAAAAAAAAAAACAACAAACTATTCTTAACACTCAGGCAGTGAAATTTGGCCTGGGGGATACAGGTTGCTGAATTCTTGCTCTATATTTTATTTTTTCTACATTGTTTTACTTATTAAGCAATACTATTTTGTGTGTTCATAATGTTAAGCAAGACATAGATATATTGTATAATTTTTACTTAACACATTCACACACAAAGCCTGAATGATATGCAGCTTTTCTGTAGCCAGAGCATAAAGTGCAAATACATTTAAAGAGTGCTTTTCTTAATCAAGAATATCTGTTTCTATGACAAGAAAGGAGGAGGAGGAGGGGAGGAGGGGAGGAGGAGGAGTCAAGCCATTGAGTGACCAGACTGGGAACCTACATGGAAAAATGCTCAGTGGGACCACCCTTTCTGGGCAGTTTATGTTGGTCCATTTGTTTAAGATGCTGAAAGCAATCGTCTATGCTCTTCTTCAGATCAGAGATGTATTGTCCCCTCTGTCTGTGTCCCTGTGTCTCTTTATGTCTCTGTCTCTGTCTCTCCCTCTCTCCCTCCCCCCCTCTATCTTTGTGCTTGAATATATCTGATTACCTGGATCCTTTCTAAGATTTTGGGAAATTCTTCCTAACAGTTAATGATCTACTTAATTCATGTAATTCCTTTTCTTCTCTTGCTTGTCTCTAGCCTGAATAATAAAGTACTTAGAGTTCTTTGTTATAGTCCACAAAACTCATTTCCAAATAAGTACTGCCTTACTTTAAAACCAAGACAATGGATATACTAAAAACAGATCAAACTCATTTCATTTCTGTTCCAACAAATAATCATTCTAGGAAATGGAGAAATTCAAAGGTATTATGTATCCTGGGATTGTTGTGGTGTTCTGTAGATTTTTACAATTCTATCAATAATTGGCCCCTTTCTAGGTCTTAGAGTAATTCAAAGGATCTGGTGTATTCTTTTGATGTTAGAGCCTTGTCATGCAGAATCACCATATATCGAGATCTCAGAAGCTTACAAACTATTCAGACACCAGACACATCTAACCCACATATTCCAAACCACAGCAAAGTTTAAAGAAACCCCTTTTACTCCTGGGAGAAAAAGAGACAAATTTGATGACTATTGTAAGATGTAGTATGGAAAGTGTAATATGGGAAGATGGCATGCATACCATCGCCCTTCCTTCATACTATTTGACATTTAAGGTTAAATTTAAAATGTAAACTTAACTTTTCTGAAATATTTTATCTAAAGTAGTTTGACTCAAACCAGTAAGGTATTTTAATCTTGGCTCTGTTCTAATCACTGTGCAATCTTGTCACCTGTAAATTCACTGTCTCAGCCATGTCAAGATTTTTGAGGATTAAAGAAGAAAATTGAGGCACCCAGACCCTCAAACAAAAATAGATCCTCAGTCAACACACTCTGCTTTTCCTCTAGATGTCATTACCTGAAAACTCATATCCAATAAGCACTTACCCATAGAGGAGAGAAGGAAAAAAAATTACCATGTATTTCTGAGAAAAATAACTCTACTGGGTAGACAGCTAGCAAACTGGCTTGTCTATTTCAGGACTGATACTGGGCTTGGGGAAATACACATGTAATGTCTTTGAATTCAGTGACTTCATACGTAAAATTAAGATGTCTGACAAGACACTATCTGAAATAGAATTTCCTGATTTAAATATTAGTAAGGTATATTACCTTCTATATTTTCAAAGATAGGATTTAAATCAGTCAGGTGCATGAACATATTCTGGAATGGTTGATTAGTAATAAATTTTCTTATGCAAATTATTCCAACTCTTCTGAACTTCAGGTACTTCTTTTAACTTATACTGCCTTCTTGACAGAGTTGAAGTGATAGCACACTACTGATTATCAGGAATATTACGCATCATCTTCACAAAATAGCCGATGATAAATGGCTATTTTTGAAGAAGAATGGCTTGGCAGACTACAGATACTTGGCCTAATCCATCTCAAGACATAAACCAGAGGTTGACTGTAGATTCCTCCAACACCCCAGCTCTCTCCTCATCTTAATGAGCCCCCACCACTCTACCCATGTCAGCACCCTTTACACACAGAAAAATTCTAAAGATTGGCATGATTTTCAGGAAACTGCTCTCTGGCACACAGTTTCAGTATCTGTAAGAGTTATCACAAATGACAGAACACTGACCCATTCCCAAGCTAAGGCCCCAGACCTCAACAGCATTCCAGAGGCCATTACCAACCTAGTAGGCATAAGGGATGAACCCCACTCTAGGTTGGACCAGGGTAAGGAATAGCCTAACCAAAGGAATGAACAAATAAACCTACTTAAATAAACCTGCAGATCAGCTCATTTTGTATTTGTAGAAGCTGAGATCCAGCCATTTGAAGTAATTTGTCTATGCTGTCATAAGTAGCAAAAATAACACCCAATATTTATCTGTCTATTTTCAGTCAAGGAAGCTCTTTAGAGCTTAATAAATATGCCTCTTGGGGGGAGGGGCACAACTGAATGAGACCATGTCCTTCAATAAGGCAATTCAGGGAAAATTGAAATATCACCTGTGTGGCCAATAAAATGGAGAGTCCCTGGCCTTCATGTCCTTTAATACCACGTTATAATGAGCAATTACTCAGCAAAAAATGATCTTGTGTTTCAAGGACTTGCAACCATAATTATACTCATAATGACAATAATTAAACTTACAAATGTCACTGGCTCAACATCTTTAGTTACAATTCTCTGATTTCAGTCTACTTTTAGTGAGAAATTTGTGGAATCACCAGCTATTCTTTTGGTGTAAAAGAAACTGAACAGCATGGTTTGATAAAGCAAAGATTCAGAGAGAAAAAAATTCCACTTGCTCAAAATCATGTCATTTATCAGAGACAGGTAAGCATCAAACTCCATTGCTCTTTTTCTCCATATACATGTCAGCTTTTGTGTATAAACACATATCACCCTTAATGTGGACAACCACTGGCTCATCCCACAGGGTTATGACAGGATTTTGGCAAGCAGCAGGAAGCTAGCAATCTCAAGGTATCCCATTCAGCCCATGTAAAACAATATGATGGCTAATGTGCTATTAGGAATGGGAAAAATGGCCTGGGAATATGGCCTAGTGGTAGAGTGCTTGCCTCCTATCCATGAAGCCCTGCGTTCAATTCCTCAGCACCACATATATAGAAAAAAGCCAAAAGGGGTACTGTGGCTCAAGTGGTAGAACACTAGTCTTGAGCAAAAAAGAAGCCAGGGGCAGTGCTCAGGCCCTGAGTTCAAGCTCCAGGACTGGGAAGATGGAAGGAAGGAAGGAAGGAAGGAAGGAAGGAAGGAAGGAAGGAAGGAAGGAAGGAAGGAAGGAAGGAAGGAAGGAAGGAAGGAAGGAAGGGAAGGAAGGAAGGGAGAGAGAGAGAAAGAAAGAACGAAAGAGAGAAAGAGAGAAAGAAAGAGAGAAAGGAAGGGAGGGAGGGAGGGAAGGAAGGAAGGAAGGAAGGAAGGAAGGAAGGAAGGAAGGAAGGAAGGAAGGAAGGAAGGAAGGAAGGAAGGAAGGAAAGAAGGAAGGAAAGAAAGAAGGAAGGGAAGATGAGTGTGGAAGGAATGGAAAAAAAGTAATTAAAACTATCAATAGTGGCACTGGAATAGAGTATATACCTTGGTTAATATCCTTGGAGAATTTATCTTCATACAGCCAATATCTACAACTAGCACATTTCCTATAGGGCATATGTGGAGAGTAGTCTAAGAAAGATCTGGGTAATGTAATCTTTCATTCTAAAAAAAAGATAATGAACATAAATAATCTTATTCAAGGGCATATCCAGGATTACTAGAATTCATGTCAACTTCTCTTTGGGGAAGTAAGAGTAAAGCTAATATAACCTTGGAGAAATATTTATGATTGTGATGTGTGGACACTGTAGCTTATTTCTGATGCATAGCCACTCCAACTTTGAGGATTTAAGTCATTTATGTTCTCTGAGCCTTGGTGTGCCCATCAACAAAATGGAGGGCCCCCCTTTCTTTCTTAGAAGAAGATTTATAAAGCTTGCTAGTCCCTCTCTTTCTAGATGTATAGAGTTGTGGAGCAAAGAAGATAAAGTATAACTTACGTATTCTTAGAAATGCCTAGAGGATGAACATTCTTCATGCTGACCTATGTCCTTAAAATAAATCAAAGCTCATTCTCCATTTACAGAACTGGCCAGTCTGAGACTGTGTATTGTGACCTACTATTCTAACTCCTATATTTGCTGGATGTCAGGATTTCTTGGTCTTCGATCCTTGCCAATCTTAAGATATTAGAAAGAATGAAGGCTATGGATGTTAGGTTGTCATTTAACCAAATCAAATAGAGTTCAAAGAAACCCAAGGGCATGACATGAACATCATGCATCTTCAAATATGAAAAGCATTTCAACTTGAGTTCTTCCTATAGTGACAGTCTCTCTAGTTGTATAAATCTTGTTAAACAACATTTTCCTACTATGACCACTACAGTTTTAATGTTGTTTCCTAACATTTTACCCAGTATCAGATCCAGAGCTTCCACTAGTTGTTCTTCTGACTTATGATCTTTGGAGTTCAAAAAAGGTGTTGGTTAGTCCCCATAGATCACTGGAATTGTCTAGCCCACTTTATGATCTCTGCAGAGCCTTCCTTGTACAAAGTCCTAGAGAGTTGATAAATGGCTTGGACTTTATCTGCTGAGTGCTTTTGTTTTTATATTCCCATCTCTAACTTTACAGATTTTCCTCCTTTTACAAAAAGAATGTGTCACTTTTCTCCTTGTAAGTCACTGCATTTATGGTGTAACTTCCTCCAAGTTAATGTGCAGAGGCAAGAGAGAAGAAATACTGGATGGAACAAGCTTCAAATGAAGTTCATATTCTGTTTCTGTAGCCTGACTCCCCCAAGAAACATCACTGAATCATGAAATGCTGTTCTCTCTCATGTTCTTTTTAAATTTTCATCTTCTATTAACTGCCTGGAGAATTTAGGTCATTGGAGACATTGAGGCTATAGAGTGGTCTTTTTTTCCCCTTCCTTTAGTAATGCCTAGAGGAGAAATAGTCTTTGTCTTGACCCACTGTACACTGATTTCACATCTGACTGCAAACATACTATATCCCAAAATGTTATCATCCCTAAGTATGACTTCCAGCTATTATAAATATTTCTCTTTTAAAAACTGTGTGGTTATATTCTAATTTTTTGTCCAGCAAATTTGTATTTTGTCAAATACTTCTCCAAAGGCTGGGGATACTATGTATACATAAAGGTGAAAATGTCACGCAGATATATCTAGCTTGTTGCTGAGCTACAAATTTATTATTTAGAATAAAGTTTATACTAGCAATGTTGTCCAGAGAATTTAACAATTCTTAGAGAATCTGACAAGTTCCAAATGACTACTCCAGGGAATTCATTTGCCACTAAGGGCAGAGATACTGAAAGGGTCCAAGAGGTTAATGCTCTAACGGGTGATTTCCTCAGCTCAATTCCAATTAATGGCATGGCAATAAAAACCTTTGGATAACTATTAACATCTAATGACTAAGGAAGAATGGCAACTCATGGCAAAATTTTATTTTATGACACTTTTCTTCATGGAAGGATAGAAATCTTCAATAAAGTAAAATTGTTTGGCATAAAGTGGCAATAATATTTAACAGCTTTGTGGCTATTTTAATTCATAGAGACATCATATTGAAAATGCACTATGTTTTCTTCCAATTACACTTCACTGTCTAAGTGATGGCCATTTTTAGTGGTCATCATTTCTTTATTATTTTCCCAAGTAGAATTACATCTTTTGGTTACACATTTATTGAGTTAGTTTTATTGAGATTCGTTGGGAGAAGAAAGATTCCAATATGTAAATAATAGGGTTTCAATTTTCTAATAACCTAAAGTCCAGTGACACAAATAGATATTTTTATAAGGAAAATGGTTTCACTAGTCATTCAAGTAGCACCTTTATCCTGTGTGCCAGGGGTTGCCCTGGACTCACCTC
Source organism: Perognathus longimembris pacificus (assembly GCF_023159225.1). Classification (NCBI taxonomy): domain Eukaryota; kingdom Metazoa; phylum Chordata; class Mammalia; order Rodentia; family Heteromyidae; genus Perognathus; species Perognathus longimembris. Next base: position 18,856,936 of record NC_063170.1, read on the forward strand.
TGGCCTTAAGGAGCCCTCCTATTGAACGTTCCTGTCTTTAAACTGCACAGTTGATATAGAAACATCAAACCAATTTTAGTGAGGCAGTAAAAGTGTGAAAGGAGTTATGTCTAGCAGGGACTGAAAACACATCTGGGACTTTCTTCCTCCATTCAACCTAGCTTAAGATGACTAGAAAGAAAGGGCTGTTGATGAAAAGCTCTTGACTTGTAATAGAAAAAAAAAAAAGATATTGAGGTCAAAAGTCTACAAAAGTGCTGAGGGGGAGAAGAGTTTTTGAGAATAACCAAAGCCTGTTGTTGGAACCACATAGGCTAACAAGTGGAGTTGGGAATAGTGGAGAAGATGGCAGGCTAAGAAGTCAGGGCATCTTCCTGATTGAAGGGTTTCTGAAAGAAAAGCAATCAGTGTGCCTTAAGAACAGAAGTGACTGCAGCAAGGACAGCCTATGCACTATCCTGACCATGTGTCTTTCTTGTAACCCAGGGGCTAGAATGCACATGAAATGAAAGCTTGGAGCAAATCTAGCAGTCCTTCTGGAAATATACATGCTGATGCTTTTATGAAAAATAAAATTGTCCATGGCCAGACATAGTGGTTCATGTCTATAATCCCAGCTACCTGGGAAGCAAAGAATGGGAGGATAAGGGCTTGATGCAGTCTCAGGCAAAAATTTGGCAAGATTTTAATTTCAACCAACATACCAGGAGTGGTGGTAAATGTCTCCCTTGATGGGTATGAACAAAGTGTAAATAGGAAGATCACAGTCCAGCAGAAATATAAGACCCTGTCCATAAAATAAACCAAAAATGATAGAGAATGTGGCTGAAGTGGTACAATACCTACCTATACCTACCTAGAAGGACAAGGTCTTGTGTTCAAATCCCCACCCCATGAGAAAATCCATCCAAATTAAGCACACAAGAAAATGAAGAGGCAAGAGAAAGACAGGAAAGCAGGGATGAAGAAGTAAGAAGGAAAGGAGAGAAACAGAGAGAGAGGGAGATAGAAAGCAGAGAGACTAGTAATGTACTTTTAAACATCAAGTATATTTAAGGACCCACATACCATACTCAAAAAGAAAATAAAACCCTCTTTCATCAGACTTACAAGAATGGCCTAACCATTTAACAGCTTAGTCTGCTCTTACATCAATAAAAGGTGATTGTGTGCAATTCCCACTATTTAATCTATATTTTGATGACGAGACAGGTGACAGCTATAATGTCCATTTGGGTCTTCCAAAAATTAGATGCCAATAAAAGTAACTGTGAGATCAATGCTTAAAGATAAAAGAAGAGGGATCTGGCACTAGGCAGGAGCCTTCAGACTACAGAATGAGAAACCAAGAGGAAGGGCAGAGCATGGCAAGGAAATGCCTCAGAAGGTGCAATTGCCCTGTCTTGGTTTGAATGTGATGTACCCCAGAGGGCTTATCCAGGTTATCCTGCTACTTGTGAAGATATTTCATCAATGGATGACTCCATCAATGAGTTCATACTGAATGGCCCTCACTGGAGGAAGGAGGTCAATGAGGCCATGACTTTAAAGGGCATAAACTGTCCCCTGTTTCCTGGCTGCAGTGAAGTGAGCAGCTCTGTTCTGCCATGCCCTTTCATCGTGAGGTTGCAACCTCACCATGGTCCTCCAGCCCTGGAACAAGATGACCACAGGCTGAGACTTCTGAGACCAAGAACCCAATATAAGTGCTTCCTCTCTTTATGATGATTTGCTCAAGTGATTTTTCACAGTGATGAAAGCCAACTAAACAAGCACTGAGGATGTTTTGTGTCCTCCACAGGGAGCACTGACAATGGGATGACCCCAAGGGAGTCCAGAATGGGACAGCAGAACCAGGATCTGGAATGAGCCCTAGTTTAGTTCCTAGCTCCAACTGTTCAGGAAGGACAAAGCCTGGGCTAGAACAGTGTTGTGGATTCTGGAGGCTCATACTAAGTGCTTCCTCAGAAGAGGTTACATTTATTATCACAATAACAAAATTAGGGTCAGAATCTCTAAATGAAATTACACATGAACATTCAGACTCATGTTCAAAGAGTAATCTAAAAGTTCAGGGTGAACCTTGCTTTAAATGCACATCTATCTTCATGACAACCATTTCTAAATGATATTACTTGATAAATTCATTATGTGACTTTCCAATTTGGAGATCGTAACATTTTTGACTTGTAGTATCTTCTTCCCAACCCATCCCCTAAATTTCCGAAAGAGTTTTCTCCTTAGCCCTTTACTTGGGCCATGTATCATTTTCTTCCTTACAATGTTATGATTTGTACATATGATATATCTGTCCTTCTCAGTTGGAAGTTATATTAAAAAGCAGAATCCAGATCAAAAATATTGCTGCAATCCTCAACAACTTTTATGGAGTTCCTGGCCCACAGTAGAAGCTCAATAAACATCTGTTGGTAAAAATGATGGTTGTTATTTTTCCAGAGATAAGATCTTACTCTGGTCTCTCTGATTCCCTGCAGCAGTAAGTTATGTCAAACAGATGAGAGAAAGAGAAAGAGAGAGAGAGACAGAGAGAGAGAGAGAGTGAGCGACAGAGAGAGAGAGATGAAAGGAGGGAGGGAGGGAGGAAACAGTATATAGTAAATGGATAAAACTATTCCTGAATAAAATATTTAAACTACTTTTGTGGTCTTTAGATGATGGATAGGAAAGATAGATGAAATATAGATAGATAAAGAGAGAGGGGATGTTTTAAACAGTATCCTAGACTACATTTATTTTCCTTTATTCTGCATTTAGGACTCACCATACTTTATAAAAATGAAAGATGAGTTGTTATCAGCCATAAAAGATAATAAAGATTTCCCTTAGGGATTTCTCATTACAGAGAGTGAAATGTAGGCCCTTTGTATTACTCCCATGTTGTAATAAATACTTGACAAGCTCAAGAGTGAAGTGAAATATGATAAAGAAGCCTTGGTGCAAACTACAATATTATGGCTGGTTGACAATCTTCGAAGTGAATGGTGTCACATTTGTATGAAACTTTTAGAAGTGTGTTTGCATATGAACACAGGTGTGCAGATGTGCCGGTAATTAGCAAGCCTTTGCACTTGTAGTGTCTTCTGTCCTTTTGCCTCCAAGTAAATAAATCCTTCAAATCTACAGAAATCTAATAAAGCTTATTACCTTCACAAAAGTCCTTCCATCATTACATTTCTGTTCATGAAAGAAACTGCACACACACTGACTGTTTCTTTCTAAAGCTTCTATGTCTTGTGTTCCTGTAATGAATGGCATTAGTGAATAGAAACCTCTCCTGTTTTAGATGGACATACAGAGGTTCAAATGTGCACATCTTTTTAGTCTGCTATCATCTGCATGTTACTGGGGAAAATAGGTATGGCTGGAATAAGTTTGAGCCTTAGAGGAAGAAATGTTACTCTCATTTCTCTAAAGTTTACCTGTGGAATTTTTAGAGCTCATCAGAAAAGAAACAAGCAATGAGAAATTGTAAAGTAGTAAAAGCTTTTATCGCCACCTTAAAAATCATTTAGTTATGCTTTCTGTTATTATTTGAAGGAAAGAAAAAGGGATGAGCTGACACAGACTCTTTAATGCAGACATTATCCCAGAGATTAGATCGTGTAACACCCGGCAGTTTAAGTACAGCCTAATGATAATGAAACTGCATTTTGCAATATTTCTTGAATAATAGGAGAAAAAAATAAATTCTGAAGTCCTTGATTCTGGTGTTATAATGAAATGTCACATAGAGAAATAGCCATTTCATTAGATGAGGAGTTGCACTGAGTTATTTGCCAGCAATATTATAATTCATTACCTATTATCAGGATGTACTAAACAAAATTTAGTATGTTGTTACAATATATCCCAATCTAATAACTATCATTTCTTCATCACTAAAATCTTAATAGTTAACTTTTTTTTTCTAAGCAGACAAATACCTATAACTAGAATAGAAATGGAATTAAAAGCTGTTTGGGTTCCTGGCATGTCTAGAGCTTTTGATTGTGATGGAAAGGAGGTAAATAGTTGCTCAGGCTACAGGTAGGAGATGATGGCTCAGGACAGATCACCTGGGTGGTAATCCTGGCTCTACCTCTCACGAGCTACATAATTTTGGTGCTCAGAGATACTGAAAAGGTTTTTCATTTTCTCCATTAAGTGATTATTATTAAGTGTAGGTAATTAATTATTGAAATACTGATCCAAAATGAATATTTCACTGAGTGTTTTCTCCTAGCACTTTTCTTATAATGAGCTTTATAAATAATATCAAACAATTTATCACATTAAAGCAGGTATTCAATTCAAACTATGGCTTTCCATGGAGGATTCTGAATTTTCTCACAAAGGGGAGAGGAAGTTGTTTAAAATGTGACAGTCCAGAGTGGCCTAATGAGCATTAGAAAACAGACAGTTCTGTGACAGGGGTCCTAATGAGTCAGTAAGTCATTTCTTAATTACCGAAAAAATAGTCTACTTAATGTTTGTGCTCCTGAGTACAAATCACCTGTATGTATTTATAAGAATTTACTCTTTAAATACATTATTTTTCCTGTTCCTATTTTATAGGGTATGAAGTGTCATTGCTAAGTGTTTAAAGATTTGATCTGTTTTCTGGATTTAAGGTAAGACCTTTCTGAACTTACAAATGGTAATTTTGGTATGGAAGGTAGATCTAGATTCCTCTGGCAAAGAAAACAAAATTTTACACAGATAATTTTTACTGAGGAGCCAATGAAGAACATGGTAAGAATATATTACACTCAATATTTTATATTGGCAACCACAAATAATTCAGCTAAACCAGTATAAATTTATACTTTGAACTATATCTTATTGCTCCTCCAGTCTTACTCCTCCTACAAAGTTGCATAATCATGCTCATCCTATTTGAATATGATACTATCAGGCTGGTTAGAAGACTTCTATAGGGAACTGCTCTATGAAATGAACCATCGTTACTATAGCAATGTTGAGGATACTGCTGAAAGTGCTGTTCATTATATAACACAGTCTTTCCAGAGACCAAACAAGAGAATACCCCTTCTGTATTCAGCACCTCTTTCTCAACATTCCATAATTGTGATCTCCTGAATATTATAAAGGCAATGATGGATCAAATTCCTTCAGCATGGGTTGCTGAAGGTCTTAAAACAGCAAGTATATAAAACTTCCATGCAAATATGCTTAGATATTGCCCCATTTCTAGTCCTGCTTATTTTTCTACATCTGTACCTATTTCTAATTACATTGTTTTGACATATTCTAAATAGCCTCATAAGCTATCTTAAATCTATTTTTAGAACAAAATGAAAGAATAAATGAAAACAATTATGAGCAATTTTACATGTGTAGGATAAGACGGGAGGGTAAATATTCATAATAAAATTAGGCTATCTTTAGTAAGTCCCTCTTGGCAAATAAAATGGTCTTTTTACTTTTCTGTTGGCTTAAATGCCATCTGCTCTTTCATCAGTAGTATAGAAAAGCCCCTATTTTGCCATTTTTCTCCTATAAGTATTGCAACACTCATTGAATACAAGGTATTTTTAAATCTCTACTTAGAATCAACATCTCAAAATCTGAATGATCTTCTTTAAACACTACAAATTTGTCTACTGAGAGATTCAGCAAAAGCTCTCGTTTTTTATCTTCACACATTTTCAAATGGGCCAAGATGATAGAGAATTTCAAAAGAATTCAAGGATGAAAAATTGGTTTAGCTAATCAGATTGTGTGTATATACGTGTGCATGTTTCAGGATGTGCTTTACATGGCACATGTGTAAAGCAACAAAAATATATTCAAAGTACAGTTGGTAGGACTAGGAATGTACTATTAGTTAAGACATTCTGAATATGATTATTCTTGGGAGTTTAACTTCACTTGATCAGAATTGACAACCACTGGAGATAATTATACTTCCCAGGATTTCGTGTTATTTTGAGGAAGGCTGTTTGTGTTAATTTGCCTATACCACTCAGCTGGCGCTCTGACAACTTTAGCCAATTTGGCAGCCTGGCTATTAGCTAGTTATTTTGGACATAGGATCTTGCAGACTTTTCTCTCCAGGCTTGCTTCAAGCTGTGATCCTCTGGATATGAGCCTCCTGAAAGCTAGGCCTATAGGTATGAGCCAAGAACATCCATCTGGAAAGAGATTTTCTATGCTTTGTTATATAATAAAACCTCTCTAAATTTACATTCTCTAGGGACAGAAAATGTTGCTTGTAAATCTGTTGTTAAAAAATAAAGATTCCATGTTTTCCCTCATTTGTAATTATTAGTATATGTCTAGGATAGCCCTAGAAGATGATCACAGTAGCTCAATGGCTATGTACACATGACCATATAATATGGTACAAAGTGAAATGAACACTAAGATATGGAAACAAGAGATTTTTCTTTGTTGTTGTTTTTATGTCCTATGTGGAAATTATTTCTTTTTTTTCTTTCAGTTTTTTCCTATGGTTTATCCCTTGTTGTCACTGTATTTGAGTTTGGTACACTGGGTATTAAGGAAGGGAAAGGGAACAACAAAATGGTGAGACAAAGTACAAAGGCCGCACCAATGCAACAGTAATACTCACAAGACAATATGTTGGCAATGAACATTACAACTTGGGGGGGATAGGGGTGAAAGTAGGAGAAAAACAAGGAAGGAGGTTAACAAGTTTGACCAGAAATGTACTATCTTACATGTGTAACTGTAACCCCTCTATAATGCACCTTTACAATAAAATCCAAATAAAAAAATAAACCATGAAGAACACATGGGAAGGAGAGTGGAGTTGTGACACTTCCTGGGGACACACAATGTGCATAGGCTATGAGAGCCACTATGGCAGTATTGCCCTCTTAGTATATGGACAGGCTCCCAAATTGAAGATTAGCACAGGCTTCTTTAAGTAACTAACATTTTATTAGAGAACAGTTAAGAAGGAGGATGTAGAAAAACAAAAGTGATTTAAAAATATGGGCAATGGGAGTAGTTCCAGCCAAGAAAAGTAGAACGAAAAAAGGGGGAACTAGAAAAGACGGGGCTGGAAATGTATGAAAGGATCAGAACAAAAAGGGCTTCAAAGCAAGAGCAAGTAATTGAAAGTTTATAAGCACACAGATACCGCAATACAAAGAAAAATGAAATTAAGCAATATACAGTAATATTAAGAGACAACTATGGATGAATAGATGGATCAAATTATCCAGAACGCATGTTTATGATATTGATAAATGGAGATTTTATTTCAACAGACTTCGAGAAACAGGTTTTTAAAAATTGAATAGTTTATTAAAAGACTATCTGGAGAGTTGTGACTTATTAACCCAGATACAAGTGTATGACTTTAAGTATTTGTTTATTTGTTTGTTTGAGACAGAGTCTCCCTTTGCAACTCAGATTAGCCTCTAACTCATGATCCTCCTTAGCTCAGTTTCTGGAGAACTACAACTGCAGGTGTGTAGCACTGCACCTATTTGCCTGCTATCTGCTTCTTGAACTGATGAGCCAGGAGAGATGCAGCAGCACACAGTTAGTAGAGAGCCAGGGCCCCAGCTGCAGCAGGTGCTGAAGATATCAGGAGGCTGCCTTGTGTTTGCAAAAGGAAGAAAACCACATGAAGAAGGAAGTTCTCACAAAAATACAACTGGGAGACAGAATGATCTGGGAAGGAACGATGACAAATGAAGGAGGCTGTAGACATTAACAGTATAAAACCTGCTGAACAATTAACTGAAACTGTTATCTGCATGAGCACTGTTGCAGTATGTCACATTTCTACTTTTCTTACCCAAACCCTCTAGAGATAGGTTTCTGTGCCACAAATGACCATTTTCTGAAACGACCAAATGTCAAGACAGAAAGCTTCATGTTAATGGCATGAAGTGAGCGCACTGAAGGCATGGGTCAGAGGTCAGCAACTAGAAGCATATCGGAAAGGAGAGCTTGAGAATGGGCTGCTAAGAACAATAGTGTAGCATTTGCAATGCACTAAAAGCTTTTTCTCTGTGGGAAACAGAGTTATTAGAGAGGGCAATCTGAAAATGCACTGTTAGAAGACTTGGGAGTGGCAGCTCTTCAAAGGGAGATTTAACTCTGGTAGGTTTTACAATTTATCCATTTTTAGTGGTTGTGATGTGTGTCATGAGGGTAAGAAACTTCAAATAGGTTGACGTTAAGTTAAGCACTTCCCAGTATCTTCTACTAATTATCTGTGAGACAGAAGAAAGGAAATTAATGCGGAGACATAAGCTGATCTTTGAACAAAGGGAGATACATTTTATTATAATGCTTTGAGCGATAGTATATTTCAGAGTATACAAAAGGATAGAGAAATATTTAATGCCAGTGGATTAACATTATAAAATAGGGCAATCTTACCAAGAATTTGTATTTAGAAGAAGGAAAGGTGATAAGTTAGCTTGTATAAAAGCACATCCAGCTTTAGACTGTCGATTATGTCTAGCCAAGCACAAACATCAAGCAGACTTCTCTACCCAGGAGCATTTACATTCCATTAACAGCTACGAAACAAGCTTGATAGAAATATGAGGTGCCAATAATTAGGGGAAGTTCTATATAATTTACAAACAAAAAAGTAGTGGTCAAAGAGAACCAGGGGGGCTATGGATATGGCCTAGTGGCAACAGTGCTCGCCTCATATACATGAAGCCTTGGGTTTGATTCCCCAGCACCACATATACAGAAAATGGCCAGAAGCGGTGCTGTGGCTCAAGTGGTAGAGTGCTAGCCTTGAGCAAAAAGAAGCTAGGGACAGTGCTCAGGCCCTGAGTCCAAGGCCCAGAACTGGCAAAAAAAAAAAAAAAAAAAAAAAAGAACCAGGGATTAGAAAATCAGTGCATAGTTTTGTGAAATAATATAATATGGAAACAACTATAAAGTGTATTGTGATGACGTATACAATAAACCACAGCCACATGGTAGAATACTAAACAGCAGTTAAATCAAATAGTTCTGTGTCTATCACCAACTATTCACATTTACAGTAGACATGTTAGTGAAGGAATGAGATCTCATTTTACTCAAGCAGTTCACAGTGTATAGAAGGCAGAAAACCCAGTGAGTGCAGAACTATGGCCCAGTGGCACTAGCACAGGTGAAGGTATGCCAATGTGCTGCGATAGCACAACCAGAGAAAAGTATAGAAAACATAGAGATACCAGGGCGGGAGGGGAGGGGGATGATGAGAGATGAATGAGATACCACAACTGTTGTGTAGAAAATTAATTACTAAAACTTTTTAAAATGTAATCACATAAAGTGAAAGCATACTGCAAATAAATATTAACTTAGTACATTTGATGTTTGGAAGATAAGTATCTATATTATTATTGTTATTGTTGTTGTTATTTCTGTTATTTGGTAGTTGCCATAAACTCAGGTTGAAAGATCCAGGTTTATAGGTAGACCCCTCACCCCCACCCTCACCCCTACATACACATGTATGCTCACACAATCAGTTCTGAGATAGATATACTCATGGAAGTTCTAGTTAAAATCCCAAGTAGGCAGAATCTTGTTAAAATCCCAAATAGGTAAAAAGAAGTAAACATGAAATCAGAGAAGTGGGTTTGGAAATAAGTTTCTGAGAGTTGAAATTTGTGTCAATGCTGAAAAGGGTATGAAGAGTACACGCCTACGAGGAAAGTGACAAGAACTTTCTACATTGAGTAGAGATAGGAGGGATATATAGATAAAGCTTTAAAAAAATGCACTTTCCTAAGGAAGTTATATGTATGAAGTCGAGTGAAACTGAAAGATCACAGTGAGTTCAGCAAGATAAATACTGAATATTATTCACAAACTATACCAAGAGGACAATAATCTTACAGGGGCAGCATTGAATAAATCGATAGGAAGTGAGACTTCAAGAAGCTGAAGTAGAACAAGGCCAGAAAGCGAAGGTAAAAATGAAGACTCCTTTTAGGAAGCTTGTGAGTAGGAATAAATAAGACTAAATTTGATGATATTTTAATGAAAAGCTCTTATATGGGTGAAGCTTTGTGAAATACATGTTGCTAAGCATAAGAGAACTTGTTGACTGAATTATAAATAAGAATGCCTTTATCACTGTTTTATGTAGCTAGCAAAAAAATATTAACAAATTCTCAGCTATAGTAAATGGATTCTTTTAATTAATGTGCAAAGGTTTTAATCTAAACCTACAAAATTTCAGCTGCAAGGAGTGACTAAGCTTAACCTAGAGGTGGAATTTATTTTTATCAATCATAATCTACGATTGCTGTCCACAGGTAAATATTTTTGTTTGTGTGTTTGCTTCAGGAAAGACACAGAAATGCAAACAATGAGATGAAAGAAGGTGATAACTACTGAAAAAAATAGTGGTAATCCATTTTTTTAATCCTGAAGCCAAATAGCCAATATAGTCAGAATGTACCTTGAAGGGAAGAAAACAGTGCAAAGGCATCAGATAGGCTGAGATGTATTTGAATGACTTAGTTGCTTAGTAATCAAAATCTTTGATTTTCAAAAGAAAATCAAGAATAGAATCTATATGTCCATGTCTCTGCATGTCTATGGTATGTGTCCATGTTAATGTATTGTCTTTTTGACCAAATAAATTTCTCAGTGGCTTTGGTCAACTCAGACCACAGTTACAGCAATTTTGTCATTTATTTTTAGGTAATTCACCCCCACAGCTCATACTATTGAAAATAAAGGATGCATGGAAATGACATGACATTTTAGAGAAAAATATTGAAACATATTGACTGACAAGCAGCACTTTTTCTTGTCTGAGGGAAGAAAATGTATCTACCTGGTGAAGAGCTAAAAATCTGAATAAACAGACTCAGATGAGGACCCTACCTCTGAAGATGACTATTTATAAGGTGATCATCACAAAAAAAAAAAAATCTGTTCTTTGACAAACCTGAGCCTTCTGAACTTCATTCGAGGATAATCTCTGTTTTAAGAGTCCCACTGAGTCATTTTAAGAACCCTCCACCTTCACTATCTGATTATTCTTGATATCTGATTGGATTTCTCATCCTTTTCTTTCCTTTAAATGATATCTGATTCATCTGACCTGTCTTCAGCAGGAATTCTAGTAACATTAGTTTATCCAAAGTCCCCCAAACTGAGTCCTGATGGCTCACACCTGTAATCCTAGCTTCTTAGATAAGGAAATCTAAACTTATTATTGGTATGATTATGGGGATGATTTATGCCTTAGGTTTTTATGGGCATTAGAGTTCAGTATACATGATGAGTTGAGTTAGAGCTTCTCAGTTATACATATTATATGTTTAGATGCAAATGCCTGTAATAATTTCACAATTTCCTCAAGGAAAATATGAGGATGCATATAGTTCCCTTTGATTTGTAGCTCTGCTGCTTCAAATCACCTATCACCAGCCTTCATATATAGATACCCGAATGTGACCATACACACACAGAAAAAAGTCCAAATGTAGTATGCTCCCTACTCTTCATTCGCCTCTGTGAGGATTCTCTGCACTATTGAATAACTCAAAGGAAACAAGTGCATTATTGGACTATAGCCCTCATTTCCTAAGCGTCATCTGGCATCTCAGTTGATATTGACCAACAACAGTTAGAACAAAGATGCCCAGGGCTGGGAATATGGCCTAGTGGTAGAGTGCTTGGCTCCTATACATGAAGTCCTGGGTTCGATTCCTCAGCACCACATATATAGAAAAAGCCAGAAGTGGCTCAAGTGGTAGAGTGCTAGCCTTGAGCAAAAGGAAGCCAGGGACAGTGCTGGGGCCCTGAGTTCAAGCCCCAGGACTGGCAAAAAAAAAAAAAGATGCCCAGCAATTGCTCACACCCTTCCTTTGGCTCCATGGTAAAAAGCTTTGGTTATCATCACTGTTCTTTTTCCCTTGATTCTGGCCATTTTCTCAGCCTTTCCTAAGGAGTAAAGCCAGATTGGACAAGACTTCCAAGCTCTGCTATGTCAACCGGTGCCTGGGGAAGTCACCACTAGACTTGTGCTGTTCTAGTGGCCATCCATAGAGGCCGTGGGTCTAATCAGCAAGGACACGAGCTTCATTCAATAAGAGACCAGAAGAGTATTCAACAACACAGAAGTTCCGTGAGAATTCCACCCACATCCAACTTTACAAAGCAACCTGATGTGTTTTCTTGCGACCCTGGCTGTGCACCACTTTGCATTTTCTTACCAGAATTTCTTTTTGCTTCATTTTTTTCTTTTTGTTTTGTTTTGTTTTGTTTTGTGTCAGTCCTTGGGCTTGGACTCAGGGCTTGGAAACTTTTGCACTCAAGGCTAGCATTCTATCTACCTTGAGCCACAGCTTCACTTTCTCTTGCCAGAACATCTCTTTCCAATTCCCTTTTCTCTCATTCATATTCTTCTGAGATCAAGATTTTCCTTAAGCTCTTTTTTCCCCTAGAAAAAAAATGGCCTAAGGCACCAACTCATATACCATAATGTAATTTACATTCATAAAGAAGTCAGGCTAAATTATGAAATATCACTTGGACTGGTATTTACTGGTCTGCACTATGTGAGCACCTCACACAAGTTTGTAGGATTTCTTCTGTTTCCCTGTGATCTTCTTTTTACCAATGACATTTAGGACATGAATCATGATGTACTATAAAAACTTGCTTATCTTATGTTCTCTTCTAATAGACTTTAGGTTCCTTGTAGGCCTGGACAACAACTTTTCAATTATATATATATATTTCCTGGTGCCAAGCACACAGCTTTAAATAAATTCATGAATGAATGAATGAATAAGTAAATAAACACATATTCATTTTTAGTATCATCAATATTTAGATGAATGCTGGTCTAAATGAATAAATACATGAGAAATGATTGCATCACTTAATATAATCAAGAGATCAGAATGATTCCTCAAACAAAATAGCTCTGCAAAGTTGGATCGGGAAAATACCAGAGATAGTTATAATCACTGCTGCCTGTGTGCGTGTGCACACTCATGCACACACACACAGACCACAGAAACACATACCTGTATGCAAACAAAAGTACCCAGTAGGTACAAGATAGAACAAAGTAGTACATACCAAACAAAACTAAATTATGGGGGCTGGGGATATGGCCTAGTGGCAAGAGTGCCTGCCTCGGATACACGAGGCCCTAGGTTCGATTCCCCAGCACCACATATACAGAAAAACGGCCAGAAGCGGCGCTGTGGCTCAAGTGGCAGAGTGCTAGCCTTGAGCGGGAAGAAGCCAGGGACAGTGCTCAGGCCCTGAGTCCAAGGCCCAGGACTGGCCAAAAAAAAAAAAACTAAATTATGAAAAGGGGGGAAAAAAGTTTGGCAGAGGAAAAAAGGAATGCAAAGGAGGAGGACATAATGTCTAGAAAATCACAGGCAAAAAAAACTGTGAAGTAGAAAACAAAGGAAGCAGGAGAGAAGAAAATGGGAAACAAAGCCACAGCATTTGTAGTGGACACATGGGGAAATTTATTCTATCTGACCCTAAGCCAGGCCTTTAAACCAACTTATTACCTCTCTATGTTTCAAGCTAAGAATGTGTTTATGAATTTTCCAGTTATAGAAAATACAAAGCTGAAACATGTTCACAGAGAGACAATTTGGAAGCAAGCAGTATAACAGAATACACAGCAAACCAATATTTGTGCTAAATCTATGATCCTGTTATCATCTCCATCAATTAAAAATTATGCATACATCAATTTTCAAAAAAACTCTGTCCTTTCAAGGGGAAATATTAAGTGTGTCTTGCCATTACACCTTTTTTCCATGCTCTCTTTTATCTCTTTATTTTAGTAAATAAGCACACCATGCAAAATTAAAATTAGAATAAAGCATCAGAAACATCTTCCTTTAAATCAGAGAAAGTCAAGACACAAAAAGGAAATCTATTGTAGCACTGGGAAATCTTAATGTTTTCCTCTTTGGGGAAAAAGAATAAAACTGTCCATCAAATTCCTTCAGAGTATTATAGTAGAAGCCAGATCTGAGCATTGTCTTCCATCCCACCATTTGTTTCATTTTATTGCACTTATACTGTGTGCATACGTTACCATAATAATATAATCACTCAACATTTTCAATATGTTTTGAACTCAATTAGTTTCACCAAATCTCTATGGACATTTAAATAGTTTAACTTCATCCAAATTAGTGCCTTCCTAATTAAGGAAACTTGGCTTGAGAGTACATGCTGCACTGATACCCCAAGAGACTTAAAAGAAATTTTATAAAATTTATCCAGTCCTCATTAATAGACAAGCTGGGATGCAGAATCTGTGTGACATTTTTAAAAACATCCAATTTCCAACTATCTTAAGACAGGAAGTTACCACTTATCAGACCATACCCTTTTCCTATCTTCTCTGGCTTGACAGGCATTTTTCCATATTTCCTGGTGAAATGGAAACATCTCCATAGATAACTTGGCACAGAAAAACTGGTACAGAGCATAAGCTTCTTAGAAGATAATCTTACTGTAGTACCATAAAGTAATTAGATACTAAGAGGGAGATAGGGTGCTATCTGAGGTTTTCTTTCCAGAAATAGTCATGCTAACTATGTAAAAATTAAGAGGAAAACAAAGTCCTTCCCAAATGTATTCTCTGCACATTTTCAATGGGACCTAAGAACAGTAGACTAAGATGCTTAAACTTTACTGAGGCTTCTAGAATCATGAAGCCCAAAATGCCTGCACATTTTTTCAAAACATGGATGTTGGATAATTTCCACGGATCCCCTATCCCATTTAAAATAATCATGGTTTTTATTTCCTTGATTTGTTACTTATTTGACCATTTGCAGGAGAAGTAAATTGAATAGACATCATTGAAATTAGCACTAGACATTCATTTAAATTAGGAAACTCTGCATAGATAGAACTGCCATTTATCTAACTTCTATTCCCTATTCAAATTGAAGCCATTCAGAAAATTGGTCTCTCCTTTCATTTTCTTCTAATTATATAAGAAAAAAATCATAATCTCAGCAGCATTATGCACTTTCTAATTTATTTAAGACAGCTAGACAATTTGCTAAAAACTTCTTGACAAAAAATTAACTCAGTTATTTGTAACTATTACAATTATCTATAACTATGAAATGTATCCAAAGTGTGCCCCTGTATCACAATAAAACATACACATATAACTATCAACTATTTAATGCAATCATCAAGCATGGAGTAAAGGATTGAATTTCCAGATAGAAAACTGTACTAGTGGAACTTATTTTATTTGGAAACTAAAGACAAAGGTCAACTTCTGGTGTTCATTCATTGCCAGAGAATCAGGATAAGTCACCAAACCATTGCCATGACACAGGCTTAGCCTGTTGCTACATTACAGGGTATTTTGACACAGTTGACACAATAACTGAAAAACAATCAACAAGGTCATGAAATTATTGCAGAGTGAAGATGATGGAATTCTCATATTGCAATTATCTGGGCAACTTAAAAGTGAGATTCCTAGGATAAGAAACTTTAAAAAAAATTTTAAAAAGAACATGGAATCTGGAGCTTTGAACTAAATTTTCTAGTAAAATTAACATGCACACAAGCTTAATATCTGATTCTCTAGTAGTTATTTTTCCTTACTTTGCACCTAAACTATCCCAAATAAGACATAGGGGGTGCCTGGTGCTATGTAACTTGTATATATCAGAGAAAGGATTTAGTGCCGGAGCCAGCCGGCAGTGAAAGGAAATCCTGATTGAGGGGGCAAGGATTAAAGAAAAAGAAAGATAGACAAGAGAAAAAAGACAAGAGACAAAAGATGGGGTTCGGGAGGTCTGCAGCTCAAGATTGTAACTCAAGACTGCAGCCACGTTTATTCTCAATTTCCAGCTTATATGCAGTTTAGGAACCAGGGAATAGCATAGGGTTACTAAAGTTCAAGAACACAAAAGGGCTTTGAAGTTCTCAACATCTGATGGCAGTAAAGACAGGATGAGGTTGATTAACATAGGAATGGACTCCAGCAGACATAGTAAAGCAATTCCAGGTTAGTGCTGAGTTACTAGTAAACAAATGTCCTGGAACTTAGCATATCCTTGTCATAACAACACAGCCAGAGGTCAGAATGAGATTAGCTGCTGGCTTGGCTCCCAACAATTTAAATTATCTTCAATTCCAAAAAAGCAATTTTCATATGGAGAAGATGCCAGCATCTTATCAAAGTTCCAGGTAATGTTATTGTTTCATGAAGAGCCAGTTTGCCCATTTGGCATTCAGGAAGCTCTTGTACATCACGTGAAGATGCAATGCATTCTGATCTCCGTCAAATATACATTTCAACTCCACTCATGCTCCCTTCGCCTGCAAGCCTTCATTGATTGTTTTAGCCACTGACTCCCCAGTTGATCTCAACCCCAATTATATTTGCATGAAAATTGTAACAGGATAAGATCAATTAAAAAAAAACATATTTTTCATTTTCCAGAGCATTAGAATATACCACAATTGCTGGTAGCTCTTGGTTAAACTATCAAAATTAGTGATAAAAAAAAGTCTATTGTGTTTATCAGAATTTAGATAATCTGCATTCCAAATTATTGAAGATCTCCATTCTATGAGAACATTTTCTACAAGTAGCTCCAAAGCACTGTGTAGACTTTGAGTTCTTTAAGTTATTTTTGTTATTGTTTGTTTAGGTTTGTAAACTGGGTGACACAATATAGCCCAGGCTGGCCTTGAACTCACCATCCCTTTATTTAAACCTGGCAATGTCTGAGATCACCCCATGCACCACTAATACACAGCTTACTTATCTCTGGATTTTAATGTTTACAGAAAAATCTCTCCTTTTAAGTCTAAAACATCTTATGAATATAGAAGTATGACTAGACCTGTGAACAAGTATGCATAAGGATATGTATGTCTATAATATAAATGGAGATGACCATATAAACAATGTAAGCCCATTTATTGTAAAAACTTATCTAGGAATGTCTGTATATGATTTTACTAAGAAGAAATGTAATTTTACTTACAATGTACCTGAATTTAGATCTTATCAAAAAGATTCAATTTTCACAAGACAAAAAGAAAGTTACCGAACTTGGCTACACTCTTTTAATTTTGAAATTCCCTTCTTTGTAAGCATGCAAGGCAAGGCATTCACACAACTCTACCAGTCCATCTTTGGCAACAAAACAAGCAAAACTGCATACTGCTATCAAACAAGAAAAACTTCAAAAAGGAAATTAACATTTCAAACAGAAAACAGAAGTGTTTATTAAGTTACGTTTTTGAATAGTTTATTTGTGATGAGCTGTGTTTCATGGAGGATTCAGCTAATTCCTGAGAAAATATGAGATCGTCTCTCCCAAAGACTGTGGCCAGTGAGTGGTTTGTCAACCACGATGGTAACACATCCATCCAGTGGCTCAGAATTGAAGGAGAGGTTTCGTTTCCTGTCATTTGGGGCTCACAATCTTGCTTTAGTACATCTTCAAGAGTTCATCTGTCAATGAAGGATGAACTTGCTCAGGCTCAGAGCAAGCAAACATCCACTTATAAAGGGAACATATCCTCTGGATTCACTGCTCAATTTATTGTCAACCTAAATATTCTTACCCAAATTGGGGAGCTTTGTTATGAATTCAAAATATGTATTCAAAATAAGCATTCATCGATTTATCCATTAATCTGGATATTACATGCCTTCTCTAAAAGATCTTATAAACAGTTTCTAAAGCTTTGAAGCTTGTCTTATCTTGGTAATGATTTAAGCTAGTAAAGAAGATACACAAAAGTATTGGATGGATGGATGAGAGAGCACCACGGTTACCTGGAGCAGCTGTGGGTCCCAACATCTCAAGAGATACTAAGTCTGCATAAGAATGTACAACAGTGTGACTGGAACACAGAATTGGAGGGGCCACACAAACCAAATGAATAATGGTGAGTGGAAAATCACTATTTTGACTTATGAGGCATTGGGTTGTATCAAATTATTGAAGGGCTGGGAAGACAACCACCTTAGCATTCCTTACATAGGATTATTAACATACAGTAAGCTGAGAAGTGTGGAAACATAACTTCCCCACACAAGCAGAAGAGCTTCTGACCTAGCCAATAGTTCTCACAAAAGAATGAAATATATTTCATCCATCCCAAGGGAACACTAACCATACAACCATATTGTATTGTAAATATAAAAATCCCCATGGATTTTGGAAATGAACAAGTTTATTACTCTCCCTTCTAAAATTCTGGAAATAAATGTTTCCACCAGGAAATATATGCTGGTGGCAGTTATCAGTTTGCCTGAAAACCACATTTAGACAGTTAAAATCGGTGTTGTCTGCACAAATAAATATTTTGTGTGAAAAACACAACCATTTTGGGAGAGGAGGATGTGATCATTGCATGGGAAGTAGATCCATTTGGTCAGAATGAAAGATTTTCATAGAGATATCTTAATATAGCTTGATATCTTAAGGATGAATACATTCTCATAATTCAGAAAGATTATCCTCTTTCTCTTTTACTTTCTACATCATATCTTCTTGCTTCTCCCACTCTAGATATTTAATGAAGACTAGACATTCGCATTTACTGACTTCAAAATGGTCCAGGCAGATAAAGGTGAGAACCCTTAGGATTCAGAAAATGAACCATGATTGGTAAATTTTCTTCACTGTCATCTGTACTGGCCACCTATGTCTGGCATGTAAGAGTGAGAAACTCCCAGATTTTTCTATCTAGCAATGACTGATTATCGCTGCAAAGATTTGTCTAATGCTAGGTGAAAAATTCATAGGACCTCAGAAATGTACCTCCAATAGGCTCTTAATTATCAATAGACGTTTGCTGCAATTTCAAGCCATTTGAACTTATTGGAGTTTGTGTAACTTTCATCCCTGTCTATATAATATAGTTGTTCCCAGGAATATCATGTCCCAAGTGAGGATGGCCAGAGTAGGATGTAGTTGACTGCACAATAAGAACAGATTTTCATTTTTGAAATTTAAAGTGTCAGTGTGACTTAAAAGAATTCCAGAGTAGAATATTAAGAAAGCAATTAACTATCGGAATGAATTAAATGAATATATTCTTGAGTCTATAAGCAAAACTGTAGTTGAGAATATAAAACGTGAGAATGTCATCATTGAAGCCAATGATAGACCTTTCTAGACTCTCTTAACTTGATTAGGATTCAAAATTAGACATAATCAAATTAATAACTGCATCTTTTGCCTAATTTTAAGAATAAGACTTTAATAAAATCAGTATGCATTCTAATTGTTTATTTACACAATATTAATATTCAGACAGAAGGATCACTAAAGCACAGTTAATTAAATATAAATTAATGTGGCGGAATATTTAATTATCTTTTCTACACCTCACAACTAATGATTATGTAAATGCCTTGCATTTAATCTTGTTGCCAGGAAATTAACTTAATGGCCTTCAACAAATGAACATTTTGTATGCATTATAGGACACTTTATCTAAATTTTAACAGCATGGTATTAGTTTCAGATAATAACATGATTACACAATTTAAAATGGAAATGTATACAGCACTTTTCCCCTCCCCCATCATTGTGACAAAGAGAAGCTAAAATACTTCAGATATCATTCAGTAAGTGTGAAAGGATTCCTCACTTGTCTATAGGGAGAGAGCTGAGCCTTCTTTTGAATAAAACACTCAACAGAGAAAAGGCAAGTCCCACCTTGCAGTGGGCAGTTAAGTTGATGATTTTACACACTGCCACCTTTAAAAGCAAATTGCTTTGGCTGTCAGAGGGTGACACAGATATTGGTAGTTGAACAGACCTCCAGGGTTTTTCTGACATGTCAGCAGCGTCAGATATGTGACAGAGCTTGGACTGAAGGATATGTTAACTAGTTTGGTTACAGGATCCCATGTAATATACACATACTAAGACATTTTATTTTACCACATAACATACATTTGTCAGTGAAAAAGCATTAAATACACAAAACACTGTCAAGCAGGATGGGACACGCCTGTAATCCCAACTACTTAGGAGAAAGAGGCAGGTGAATCTCAGTTAAAGCCCATCTGAGGGGAAGAGTTAAGTGAGATTCTATCTGAAAAAACAAACTAAAGGCAAAAGGTCTAAGGATGTGGTTCAGTTCTGTGCTTGCCCAGTACCTCAAAATAAACAAAACAAAAGATTCTGTCATATTGGCTGTGCTCTGTTGGTCTAAAGTGTTGGTCCTCAGATTGTAGAGTAGTGGAAGAGAATTTGTAACCATCTTCAATCTTCTAAAATAGGTTAAGTACATCACCTGAGTAATGAGCAGAGCTAGCTTTCAACCCAGAAAAGCTAACTCTGGTGTCTAAACTATTAATCACTCTGTTTTGCTTTCTCCTATATGGCAAAGAATAAGAAATGAAAAAGCAGGGCTGGGCATGTGGCTTAGCAGTAGAGTGCTTGCCCAGCATGCATGAAGCCCTGGGTTCAATTCCTCAGTACCACATAAACAGGAAAAGCCGGAAGCCGGGCGCGGTGGCAAGCGTCTGTAATCCCAGCTACTAGGAAGGCTGAGCCTGGAGGATCGCTTGAGTCCAGGAGTTCTGGGCTGCAGTGCGCTATGCCGATAGGGTGTCCGCACTAAGTTCGGCATCAATATGGTGACCTCCCGGGAGCAGGGGAACACCAGGTTGCCTAAGGAGGAGTGAACTGGCCCAGGTCGGAAAAAGCCGGAAGTGGCAGTGTGGCTCAAGTGGTAGAGTTCTATCCTTGACCAAAAAGAAGCTCAGGGACAGCTCCCAGACCCGGAGTCCCAAGCCCCAGGACTGGCACAAAGGCAACAACAAGAAATGAAAAAGCAAATTAAATATTTCATTCATATCTGGAACTTTGTATACATGCTCCAAATCAAGTATTATCAATTGGAACATAAGCATCATTTTTCCTATAGTAATAAAATGGTAACTAACATTCAGAGTCCAGAAATGAAATAAAGTAAGTCAAAAGCAGAAAATAACAGTTTGAACCACTGAGGAAAAATTATTCATTATTTGAGTATGGTGGCTTTAAGTTAGTATTTTGTTATTCGGTCTGTCAATGTAATTTCATACTAGAATTAATATATGAACTGCAATTAATATACTAAGCATTCTAAGTCACTTTGCTATATTCCATGCAAATACCTGCTTATTATCTATATAAGGACTGAGTCAAAGCTCAAAAACCATACAGTGTCATCAAATATATACTGGATGGATAGATTCCCAGATGTTTTAAATCTCCGGAGTCGGTTTTTGAGGCAAGAATTTATGTGATACATGTGTAAGTGCATAATTACTCTAGTTATCAAAGAGAAACAAATTTCAACTCACTCTGATTGTAATATTTTAATGTAATAGGGAGGTCAGATCTGGCCAGTGCCATCATTAGCTGTGGAGGAACTTCAGGTTAACTCAAGCTCAGATGAGAGCAGAAGCCAACTCCATCTCCACTAAGCTCTCCCCCACCCTAGCCAGGAAGCTCCCCTTTATTATGATAAGTTATGTAAATCGACCACTTGAGGCCCGGGAGCTTCTAGGGAACCTGTGCCCTCCTGTGAGTAGGCGTATCCACCTGCATCATGTGAGCCCCGCCAAATCCATGCGCCAATTCTAACTAGAATGATAGGTTGGTTCAAACAGATACTATGAGACAGACTGAAACTCTATTGGCCACTTGCGTGCGGCCTAGCATACTCTGTAAGTGTTGTATCTTCATTGGTCACCTACGTGTGGCAAGTTTGTCTGTGATGTTTGCCTTATAACCAGGCTGGAAGGCCACATGGACACGCGATTCCAGCTCCCGAGTCTGGGCTGCACAGGTGTGCGCGGTTCCAGCTCCTGAGTCTGGGCCCTGATCCTGCACACGTGGTTGGCAGTTTCGGCTCCCGATTCTGGGCTGAGACCAAGGCCGGTCAGTTCACTTTTTGTTCGCTTTTTACTTCCCCAATAAATCTGTCTTTTTGTCATCTTGTAGCTGGAGACTGTGTGGTGGACTCTTGGGGGAACCAGGAATCTCCTCCCTTGGGGGGGACCCCGTTTCATTGTAGCAAACCCCCACTCTACTTCAGTGCATAATTGCTCTAGTTATCAACGGGAAACAAATTTCAACTCACTCTGATTGTAATATTTTCCTTTATCCTACAAGTGGTGATCAAAACTTTTGACTCTGCAAAATTGCTCTGTTTACCCTTTAGCTGTATGAAACTACACTAATGAATAATGAAGTTTAGCATGTTCTCATTCCTTTTCTCTTGTATTTGTATATATGTATGTGTGTGATATGTATATGTGTATGTGTATATATGTGATATGTATACATGTAATAGGTATATATGTATGTGTGTGATATGTACATATGTATGTAATGTGTGTGACCCTGCAGTTTGAATTCAGGGTCTTGAGCTATTGCTAGACTGTCACTTTATCACTTGAACCACATCTCCAGCCCACATTTTGTTAGTTATTTGGCGAAATTGAATCTAGTGAATTTTCCTGCCTGGGCTGGATTAAGCAACAATCCTCTGGATCTCAGACCCTTAGGTAGCCAGACTTACAGGGATGAGCACCCCCTATTATGTCCCCTTTCTAAACAAAGCTGGAAATACTGAGAAGGCAAGCTTCTCCTCTGCTCTTACTCCAAGAATCAGGAAACAAAGGAAAATCAGGGCAGAAATTTGATTTTATCTTTTCTAAGAATTCTAACTTCTACTTGCAATGATTTGATTGTTTTGGTTATAATGTATCGCTGGGTTTGAGGTTTCCCTCATTTTTCCTATGTCCCAATATTGGCAGTTTAAAGTATTAGTTTCACTGTCAAAAGAGGAATTTGCTGACTGTAAGAAACATCAGAAAATTACCTCAATAAGTTCAAGATGGATGGAGAATCATAGTATCAGCATATATACAAACACATGACCATATAAAATGATGCTTATTGAAATGAACTCCAAGAAATGGAAACTAGAGGTTTTAAATTGCACTGTTTTCCATTCTCTTTTGTTTGTTTTTCTTTTTCTTTGGTTTATTCCCTTTTGTCACTGTTTTTGATCTGTGTATCTGTTGTTTATCAGATTTGGTGATGGGTAGGAGCAGCACAGAAAAGGTGGAACAAAGGGTGAACCAATTCAGCAGTGAAACCCACTATACACTGTTGGAAATGAACTATAGAGCTTGAGGGGAGGCTGGAAGGAGAAAATGAGGGAGGTGGTGACGCTGTTCAAAAAGAAATGCACTCATTACCTGACTTATGTAACTGTAACCCCTCTGTGCATCACCTTTACGATACAAGAAAATGAAATAAAAGTTAAATACATGGAGCACATACATATACCACAGTGATATGTTCCAAAATTATGCAGTCACTAAAGTGATATGTAGGGTTGCGTGTGGTAGCTCATGCCTGTAATCTCAGCAATTAGATGGTAAAGGCAGAGAGTGATTCAAGTCAGCCTAAGCAAATATTAGTAAGACCTTATTTAAGAAAATAACTGGCTGGATGTCAGTGACTCACATCTGTAATCCTACCATACTCAGGAGGAGGCTAAGACCCAGAGGATCTTGGTTTGAAGCCAGTCTTGGAAGGAAAGCTTGCAAAATTCCATCTCCACAATAATTAGCAAAAAGCTGGGCTATAGCTGCTCTATCCAAATGGTAGAGCATTTCCCAGCAAATATAAGGCTCTGAGTAGAAAAACACCAGTACCATCAAAAATTAATTAATTAATATTACATATATAAGGAGTTCGTTTTTAATAACACAAATAATGTTTATGCTGTATATCAAGAAAAAATATTTGTATGTGGCTTAGACAATGGTGCTACAAAAGATAGTTGGGAACTGATGGAGCTATTTCTAATATTTTTCTACACTTTCCCACATTCCAAAAATCCTCCAAATTGTAGTTGAAATTATGCCGTGTTTTTTTTAAAATAAATAGCCTTTGAGTTATTTTTTAAAAATAGCCTTTGTTAAACAAGATGAAGGAAGAAAAGACGCAGACTCCGCAGTCTGATATTTTCATTTGCTCCTTAATGTCTTCCCTTCCCATTTTCCATCCTGTGGATTGCACTGATTATTCTCTCACACTCTGGCTTCCCACTGGATTCCGCCTATGGGCAAACTGGAATGAGCCTGGGGGGATAATAGGAAGATACTACTCCCTGCTACTCCCCCTGCCCCTGTCATACCCCAAGCACCACCTGAGGACTGCCAGCCCTCTCTCATGGCTCTCTCTGGACCTGGTCATGGTTCCTGTCCTGCCTTCTCAGTTTTAATTTGTAGTAATGGCTCCCATACTGCTAGCTCCAATACTTCACCATGTCTTCTCCTCTTACTCAGTCAGTGCCTTTACAAATAGTTTTTCCATCAATTTTCTTCAATGACCTATTTGGCAATGACAATCTATTTCGTGTTGTGAATCTGATGGATTGAATAAGCTTCTTATTTGTACTCATTTATTTCTTACAGGGTTAAACATGCCTACACTGAAGCATTGAGTCTAATGGATGTATACAACACATTAGCTGAATCAGACAATGCCCAAGTTCCATTGCACTTCAAGTTAGACACATGGTAGAAGCAAGAAAATGTGTTGGTTTTGTTTTTCCAAAAATGAGATTTCGAATTTACCTGCACATGTATTTTGGGCATTAATCTCTATTGTCCCATAGAAGAAGTCATTTAAAGTGTGTAGCTTCCAGCATCGACATGCACTATTTCAATGGTGGCAGTCAGAGAGATAAACTAGTCAAAAATATATATGTCCTTCCAGACATGTTCCTTGGTGTTTCTTTCAGTCTACATTTCATTAGATTCTACTATGTGCTGGACATCATCTTAGGCACAGGTAAAGCACAAGTAACACTGGGGTCAAAAGAGTTGTGAGCTACACTTATGAAATTTATAGTCTATAAAGAAAGAGGCAAACATTACCAAAACAAATGAAGTATGAAAAATAAAGACCTAGATTCTAAAGACATACATTTCAGAAGCCCTATAACAGTAAAAGTACAATGGCCTGGAGAGACACTGTGAGAGAAAAGGATGACTTACACTTCAGGCTTACTTATCATGTAAATGGGGAAAGGGCAAAGGAAGATTTTTCTAACTGGAAAAGCCTCCAGGAAATGTGTAGAGTTGCTTTTGATTGACAGAAAGTGGTGAGTGTGTGCATGTAAAAGCAACATACAAAAGCCAGCAAGGGACTTGAAGGAGAGCAACTACTAGAAGGAATGATGGCCTCGAAGAAAATGTACCAAACACCACCAAACTATATTGAAGTGCTTTGTAATTCTCTAGAAGAACAGCTTTCTAACTCAGTAGAAGACATTATAAGAAAAAAATAAAAGATCAACCTTATCTTCATGTGAATCCTATGTATACTAGATTGATTGTCTAAAGGACCAGTTATTAAATTTTTTCAATAATTTATAAAATGGCTAGAAGCAGATGGCTCACACCTGTAATTTTAGCTACTCTGGAGGCTGAGATCCAGTGGCTTGAGGGTTGAAGCCAGCTGGGTCAGAAAAGTCCAAAAACTCCATTTCCAATTAATCAAACTTTGGACTTGAGGTATTGTTCAAGTGGTAGATTCCTAGCCACGCTGGCAAACAGAGCAAGCAAGAGTCCCTGTGTTTAAACCCAATACTATCCTCCCCAAAAGTAAAATAAAATAAAACATATCTGGTAGGAATCACAAGAGAAAAATTCTCCCCCATTCAATTCATATTTGTAAATAAGATGGCCAGTAAAATGTACCTAAAATATTTGTAAATGATTCCATCTTTTATCAAGATCAGTAAGATAAACAATAGAGTGTTTTAATCCAGAAATCTACATATACATGTCTACAAATCTAATATACATCTGTGTGAATAATTGTATGTATATGTGTATGTGTGTGTGTGTGTGTGTGTACTTACTGGTGATTAAAATTATATTGATATCAATTATATAAAGTTAGGATTGTTGTCTCATTCAAAGAAATGTAGAAATTTTTAAAAATGATAAATGTCATATAATAAAGTAGTAGCTTTTAGTATCCTGAGGCATATTGGAAACACATTTTACCCCTTTATTTCATGTTACTGTATGCTAATATATATGAAACAGAATCTTTCTTAAATATGGAAGAGCATTGGGGAAATACATTGAATTTCAGTGGAATTGCTAAATATTATTTTAAAGATGATTAGAGAATTGCTAAATCCTTTTGGTATGGTGGGCAGAATAATCTCTCAAACATTCTTAGTCCCCAGAATCATATGGTATTACATGTCAAAGTTTAACATTCAATCTAAAAGACTGGATATGTGACAAATGTCTGTGATACTAACTACTCAGGAGGCTGAGACAAGGAAGTTCATGATTAAGGCCAGCCCAGGCAAAAAGTAAGCTAGACCTTATCTCATCCCACAAAACAGGCATAGTGGCAAGCCTGGAGTCCTAGCTACATTGAAGGTATAAGTAGGATTGTGGTCTGAGGCTTCAGAGACCAATCTGAAGAATAACTAACATGAAGAAGGCTGAGGACATAGCTCAAGTGGCAAATTGCCTACCTTAGCAACTGTGAAGCCATAAGTGTAAGCCTCTTTACCACCTCCCCCCACAAAAAAAGTGTATATAAAAAATTGACATTAGGGGAGAGGAGCAAGATGGAGGGAGCCACTGCCACAGGTAAGCTCACTAGGTGTTTCTGACCACACAGAGATTTAGGGTCATAGGACATACTTTACTTCAAGTGACCCACACGATTTGATCTCTAAGCAGATAAGAATTTAGCTTACTACAGAAGAACTAACTTACCAAAAAGACAGAATACAACGAAACAGAGAGTGGGTCCCCGTAGTCCCACTGCAGCATCCACACAGCTGCTTGCAGCCTCATGGTCCGTGGTCCCCTAAATAGAAAAACAGGTTCTTAGAAAAAGAACTGAAAAGGCACAGCCCTTAAAAAGATAGATATAATGAAAGGAACTAACAAACACCTCTCAATACTAACTTTCAATATTAATAGACTTAATTCTCCAATTAAATGACATAGAACTCACAAGTTGGATCAAAAACCAAGATCCAACTTTCTGCTGTCTTCAAGAGACACATCTTACCCACAAAAGCAAACTTATTCTGTAAGTGAAAGGTTAGAATAAAATCTATGAAACAAATGGCCCCCATAAAGAGCCTGGAGTTAGAATCCTATTATCAGATAAAATTTTACTTCAAATTAAAATTGGTAAGAAGAGACAAAAAAGGTTATTACATAATAATAAAGGATTTTTCCTACAGGAGGATATAACTATCCTAAATATCTATACACCAAATGCTGTAGCACCCAACTTCATCAAACAAACACTACTGTCTCTAAAAACACACATAGATCCAAACATATTGTTGGAGATTTTAACACACCACTGTCCCATATGGGTAGATAAACACACCAAAAACTGAACAAAGAAACCTCAGAACTAAACAATTGTATAGATCACTAGACCTAACCAACATCTACAGAATATTTCACCCAGCAACACCAAAATATACATTCTTCTTGGCAGCACATGGAATAGTCTCCAAAATAGATCACATTTTAGGGCACAAAGCAAATCTGTACAAATTCAGAAATATTGAAATCATTCCCTGCATTCTCTCAGACAACAATGGAATAAAATTAGACCTCAACACTAAAAGTCACCATAGAAAATTCTGCAACTCATGGAGAGTCAACAACACATTGCTGAACCACCAGTGGGTCATCAAAGAAATCAGAACAGAAATTAAATGTTTATGATATTTAACCAAAAAGAGCACATAAAATACTAGCTCCTTTGGGACACAGCAAAGGCAATACTCAGAGGAAAATTTATAGCTCTGAGCACCTACATCAACAAATTGGAGAAATCTCAATCCAACAATTCAATGATGCACCTGAAGCACCTTGAAAAAGAGCAACAAGGCAAATCCCAAGCCAATAGACAAAAGCAAATAATTAAAATTAAACGAATTAGAGTCCAAAAAAAAAAACATAGAAAGAATCAACAAAACAGAGTTGGTTCTTTGAAAAAATTAACAAAATTGACAGACTCTTAGCAAATCTTACCAAATAATGAAGAGAGCACACCCAAATAAACAAAATCAGAGATGAGACTAGAAACACACTACAGAAACAACTAGGATTCAGAATACTATAAGGGAAAATTTCACAAACCTATATGCTAACAAATTAGAGAATCTGAACAAAACAGACAAATTCCTAGCAAATATTAATATTCACAAATTTAACCAGGCAGATTTAAACCTACTAAACAGACCCACATAATGAAATAGAAATGGCAGCAAGAGATCTCACATCCAAGAAAAGCCCAGGACCAAATGGATTCATGCCTGAATTCTGTAAGGCCTTCAAAGCAGAATTCACACCAATACTCCTCAAACTCTTCCATGAAATCGAAAGTGGAAGTTTGCTACCAAACACATTCTAGGAATCCGGTATAACCCTTATCCCAAAGCCAGACAGGGACTCATCATACAAAGACAACTATAGACCCATTTCTTTGATGAACATATATGCAAAACTTCTCAACAAAATTCTGGCCAATCAACTTCAACAAGTCATCAAAAAAATTACACACTATGATCAAACCGGATTCATTCCAGGGATGCAAACTGGTTTAATATATGCAAGTCAATTAATGTAATTCACCACATCAATAGGAGCAAGGACAAGAATCATATGCTTATTTCAATAGACACGGGAAAAGCATTTGACAAAATCCAACACCCATTTATGATGAAAACTTTGGAGAAACTAGGAATCGAGGAAATATTACTGAATATAATAAAGGAGTATATGACAAACCTACAGCTATCATTATAGTTAATGGCGAAAAGTTAAAGCCATTTCCTTTAAAATCAGGAGCAAGTCATGGATGTCCTCTGTCTCCATTCCTCCACAGCATAGTACTAGAATTTCTAGCCAAAGCAATAAGGCAAGAGGTAGATGTTACAGGGTTCAAGTGAGGAGATTCCACATCCCTCCAAGAGTCGACCACTCAAAGACAGTCTCAAGCAAAAAGATGGATTTATTGGGGAAGCAAAAAGCGAACTGACTGGCCAGGAATACAGCACAGACTCGGGAGCTGAAACCGCGACCCTAAAAAAGTGGGCTGACTGGCCAGGGACACAGTGTAGACTCAGGAGCTGCCACCGTGACCCTGAGTAGTCCTCAAATTGGAATTTATAAAGGTAAAAGCATAGCACAGATGTAGAGGGTTGACGCAGGGGGTAGAGCAAGCAACAAACAAGTTAAGCAAGCCATTTACAGAAGCAGAATTTTGGGGTCAGGTTGACCTACTAATCAAGATGGAGTCAGCTCTTCTCCCCCAAGATTTCCTACCATGTTTCCCTAGTCAAGATGGAGTTAGCTCTCCTTCCTACAACAGTCAATATAAAGGGGCTCAAATAGGAAAAGACAAGGGCTGGGGATATGGCCTAGTGGCAAGAGTGCCTGCCTCATATACATGAGGCCCTGGGTTCGATTCCCCAGCACCACATATACAGAAAATGGCCAGAAGTGGCGCTGTGGCTCAAGTGGCAGAGTGCTAGCCTTGAGCAAAAAGAAGCCAGGGACAGTGCTCAAGCCCTGAGTCCAGGACTGGCCAAAAAAAAAGGACAGATGACATGATCATGCATTTAAAGAACTCCATAGACTCTACTCCCAAGTTACTTGAACTGGTCCAAAACTTTGGCAAAGTAGCAGGATATAAAATAAATCCTCAAAATTCAATGGCTTTTCATCACTGGCCATAAAAGAAATGCAAATCAAAACAACATTGAGATTCTACCTCACCCCAGTAAGAATGGCCATTATCAAGAAGACTAATAACAACAGATGCTGGCAGGGATGTGGCCAAAAGGGAACCCTACTACACTGGTAGTGGGAGTGTAAACTTGTTCAACCACTCTGGAAAGCAATATGGAGGATACTCAAAAGGATCCGTACGACCCAGCAACCCCATTTTTGTGCATTACAAGCAAGATTACAAGCAAGATTACAAGCAAGACCACACTAAGGCTACCAGCACAACTATGTTCATCACAGTACAACTTACCATCACTAAAATATGGAACCACCCCAGATGCCCCTCAGTAGACGAATGGATCAAGAAAATGTGTTACATATACACAATGGAATTCTATGCTTCCATGAGAAAGAATGACATTGCCCCATTTGTAAAGAAATGGAAAGACTTGGAAAAAATCATATTAAGTGAAGTGAGCCAGACTCAAAGAAACATATACTGGTAATAATTAATACATGTCTGGGATAGTCCTAGCCAAAGATCACAATGGCTCAATAGTTATGAACAGATAAGATTATGCTAAGTGAAACGATCTCCAAATTATAGAAATAAGTGGATCATTATTGTTGTTATTTTCAATGTGCCATGTGAAATTATGCCTTTTTCTTTTGTGTTTCTTCTCCATGGTTTGACCCCTGATGCCACTGTAACTGATTTTGGTACCCTGAGTATTGTATATTCATTTATTGGAAGTAGGGAAGGGAAGGGGAATATCAAAATGGAGAGCCAAAGGGTAAAAGACAAACCAATGCAACAGCAATACTTACGAGACAATATGCTGTCAACCAACTGTACACCTCTGGGGAGGCAGGAGGGGACTGGGGAGGGGGGGAAAGAGGGAGAAAAATGAGGGAGGAGGTAACAATTTTGATAAGAAACATATTCACTGTCTTATCTATGAAACTTAATCACTCTGACAATTAATTAAAAAATTAAAAATTGACATTATTAATCAACAGGACAGGACTCAACCAAATGCTGGCTTTCTATTCATAGAAATGTGAAGATGGCTAGGGCATGTGGGATGACTCTGGAAGCTGAACAAGATGCAGAAACAGATTTCTCATCTTGAGTGTGGTCCCTCTTTCCAATACCTTAACTTTGGCAAAATTAGATTCACACCAGAACTTAGTGGTCCCAACTATAAGATGATAACTTTATGTTGTTTTCAGTTACTAAATCTTTGAAAATTTGGAAACTAATACACAAGTGCTGGAATGTACATGGCTAAGCCAATTAGTCTAGGAATCATTTATAGGTAATCTTACATTTCAGCAAAGCAGTGGCAACTTTATGGTAAATAAATAACCATAATTAAAAGATAAAAGTTCATTTTCTCCTAAGATCAGAAAAAATTTAATACTTATCATTACACATTCTATTGTGTTACTTTCATCTGTAAAACAAATGACATTTCAACTTATCTCAGGAAAATCAGCTAACAATATATATATATACTATCTGAGAGCTTAAGCTGAAATTTGTGGGAAATTAAGTAACTATAATTCTGTTGGAAGATATAATCTTATTTTTTAATTCAGCTGAACTTCTGGATAGTAAACTAGTGTAAAGGCTGGATATTTCTGGAACACTCTTATAATCCCTTCATTATCTTGGATGAAAATACAATATAAATATTGAGTGCATAATTGAACTGTCTTCTCAGAGCTGTAGTCTGTGCTCTCAGTAGACTGTGTTGAAATAACTTTGGAAACTGGAATATACAAAGAAGAGTTGTTGTTTTTTTAAAGTTTATGTTATAATGTTAGAAAATAAACCACCCCTCAACCTACTTGTAACAGTTTGAAAACTGGCCCAACTTGCATCTAAAGAAGGAAAGGAGTCGACCAGAATTAATCTTTGTGAATCATCCAGGCATTTGAATTGGAAGATTTGCCATAAAAATCTGAGCATTTTGTTTCTGAGCTACCAAAATGGAAAACAGAAGGAGAGAAAGAGACAAATGAATAATCTAAGCCACCACTGCAATCCAGTAAGAAAGCCAAATAGCCCAAACTCCCTGTAGCTGAGTAACAATGGCAGTATTGCTAT
Source organism: Perognathus longimembris pacificus (assembly GCF_023159225.1). Taxonomy (NCBI): domain Eukaryota; kingdom Metazoa; phylum Chordata; class Mammalia; order Rodentia; family Heteromyidae; genus Perognathus; species Perognathus longimembris. Next base: position 18,888,834 of record NC_063170.1, read on the forward strand.
TGTGACTGCTCTAAATGGGGGGAGGGGTGTCTTCACGTTTGAATCTGCATTTATTACGGTGCTTCAAAATTGGAAATAGTTATAAAAGACAGTAAAAAGAAAACAAAACATTTCCAACTCTACAGGTAATGACAGTGTACATGTTGAGGAACTGAAACAGAGGCTTCTCGTAAGCCAGATTTAATTCAGTCATTAATTCCCAACATACACACTAGGGCTCATCATCTTATTATAGACCCCAAATCACACTGCAGTCTACAGGTTTCGTTACACGAACTGGAGCCTCTGAGTTCCTCTGGTCTAAGTTAGAAACTGAATGTAAAACTCCTATAGGCTGAATTCCTGAAGCCGGGCTAAACAGTGGGGGTTTCAATTAAAAACCACAGGAACGGAAAGGAACATGTCAATAAAACCACAGACTTGTAAGTACTGCGTGTTAGTTTGCAAACAAACACAGCAAGCCTTCTTGGAGTACGAGTCTATTACTGTAGATTTAAACTGAATGCGTGATGGTGGAAGTGACTAGCCCAGCGTGGTTTTCTCTTGTTGCTTGTGCAGGGGAATGCAGACTTGTATCCTCTGCTCTGTCAAGCAAATGCTATGAGGAAGTCGCCTAAAAATGGAGCAAACAGCGCTGGAGATCTGAAGTGATACTAAATCTGCCTTTTAAGTAGGAAAACCATTTACGTAAGAGGATGTGGAGGCTGAACTAATGTGAAATCAGGAATGCTGGAAAGTTGGTTGTTGTTTTGTTTCAAATGTAGACAGTAGGCTCACCGCCATTTAAATTACCTGGTTTTTCACTGTAAGATTTTTGCAAACAGTGTGGACACTAGAACACATTTACTGGGTAATGAATTGGTTATAGTAAAGGGTAATCAGGACATAACATGCAATGGATTTTACAAAATGGAAATCAGTATTGGGACATAAGGTTGAACAGAGAATGAGCAAAATATTTAATCTACAATTCACCATACACAGCCCTCTGTTTTTTTGAAGAAGCAATGCATTGTGAGCATATAAGAGCAGGCAGTTGTGTGGGGAAACCTGGACCATTCACCTGATTCATTCATTAGGCTAAATGTAGCTTAACTTTACTGATTTTTTTTTTTTTCCTGCCAGTCCTGGGGCTTGAACTCAGGGTCTGAGCACTGTCCCTGGCTTCTTTTTGCTCAAGGCTAGCACTCCACCACTTGAGCCACAGGGCCACTTCTGGCTTTTTCTGTATATGTGGTGCTGGGGAATTGAAACCAGGGCTTCATGTATATGAGGGAAGCACTCTTGCCACTAGGCCATATCCCCAGCCTTTACTGGTTTTAAATATACTGGCTTCTCTAGGTTTGACCTGTTCACGAAATTACTCTTATTGACCACACAGTGTATAAAAGGGGTTGTTTTGAAGTATAAGGGAAAAAATGTAAAGTATTTGTATTTAAGGACCATCTCTGCTAATTTTGACAAAATTGCTCTCATTTTTTTCCATCAAAAACATGTCTATGTGATCCACCTTGAAGGATTCCAGAAGTAAACACAGGCTTTGAGTCACATCATTTTGATGCTCAGTGTACTGAAACAGGGCCACACACACATTAGCTTTGGAAGGCCTTATTCCTGAGTCAAAATAAAAGGCAAGGGATGAGCCAGGCACTGGGGCAGGATGATATCTAAGGATTGTAGTTCAAAGCCAACCCAGGGAAGAAAGTCCACAGACTCTTAAGAAATTAACCAGCAATAAAGCTGGAAGTGGAGCAGTAATTAGAATGGTAAAATTCCAACTTTGAGCAAAAAGTTAAAGAACAGTGTCCCAAGCTCTGAGTTCAAGCCCTATTACTAGCACAACACAACACACACACACACACACACACACATCCAAAAGTTACACTTTCTAAATTGTACCTTCCTCTGCCTTTTCTTTTCTAAATAAAAATTTGTTTCATTATGAAAATCACATAGCATTTTTAACCATTCTGATTTTAAGATACTATCTCTACTATATGGATAAGATTGAACACAAATTTAGCTGAGGTTCAGTTTAGAAATGGACATCAGAAAAGAAAATCAAACTTATATTTTCACTGGATTGTTGGTAATACGAATGAAATCCAAAAATCATTCTTTGATCATGAAAGTCAAATATGTCTGTGAGAATTTGTTAGTTATTACACATTATAAGGAATTAGCAATTATTTACTAGCCTTTACTCCTAACCTACTAAAAGATATTATTAATAAAATATCAAATTGTTAGTTCTGAAATCCCCAAACACTGTTTAGCCCTATACAGTTACATATTAGATTATTAAAAAGCAGTTAACACAGCTACTGTAATAATTATAAGTAGATATTTACCTGATCTAACATGCATACAAATGAAAAGGTTAACATTAATAATAAGCTGAGAAAACTAAACAAATTAAGAAATAATGCATTTATCATTTGCTAAATGGCTTGACATTTATTTAAAATAAGAAATACTGTCAAATCAGCTCCTAACATAAAACATACCCAGTTTTCTGGATTAAAACATATACCAATTAAATTTTAAAATATTTTGTGGTATAAACATTATGATTGATGCTTACGAGATACAAAAATTAAGAGTATGGTCATAGTTGAACTGTTGCTATGTTCCAGTTTTATTAAGCCATTTCAACACTTGCTTCATCTCCCACTAACACATGAATTATATTCCTGGTCCCAACCAAGGCCTGAATATGCATTCAAGGTTATGAAGGTTATGTACCTTTGAAACATGGTATGTTGAATACCAAAAGTTATACTTTCTACCCAAACTCTAACAGCATAAGTGGACACCAAAGTACACACACACACACACACACACACACACACACACACAATGTAAATTCATGTGTCCTAAAGATGGTATGAGGGACTACAACAGCATGAGAAATTATGTTTTGCTAGAAAAATATCAGGGAAGGGAAACTTGCTTTTTGAAATGTACTTTGATGTACCAGGGACTCAGAGAAGAAGCAAATGAATGGAAAAAAATTATCCAGACTTCCCAAGTTGCTCTTGACACACACACACACACTCTCTCTCTCTCTCTCTCTCTCTCTCTCTCTCTCTCTCTCTCTCTCTCTCTCTCTCTCTCTGTTTCTTCACATCATAAAGCATTAATCTGAGGCCTCTTATGAAAATGTACATTCCTTTGGGACACCTAACATACAGGTACATAAAATAATAAACACAAACTAAGACACAACTGTTTTGTAATATCCTAAGAAACTAATATTGAATGACTTCCACATTAAGCAAAAACACAAAATAAAGTATTTAGTATTTCCTAATAGCCTATTAAAAATTTGGATAGGACCAAAGGTGTGGCTTAAGTATAGATTAACAGTCAGGTAAGAAAAATCACAGCAAGAGCTCAGAGGCTTTCTTATCCATAAACTCCAAAGTCAAAGGTAGCTAATATTTTATACAACTTTCTTCCAATAGTGTATGTATATATTTATGGCAGTGAATAGAACTGAACTAGAGGTTTGTTCTTAATTGATGTTTTGGTTTTTTTGTCCTTTTGTCTTGTTTGTTCATGTACTATCATTGGGAGGGTAATAGGGGCACAGAAGTGGTGGGACAAAGGGTGAACAAATGCAGCAGTGATGCTCACTAGATACTAGGAGAGTTGAAGGAAGTGGTGCCATTGTTCAAAAAGAAATACAGGGCTGGGAATGTAACCTAGTGGTAGAGTGCTTGCCTAGCATACATGAAACCCTGGATTCAATTTCTTAGCACCACATAAACAGAAAAAGACAGAAGCAGCACTGTGGCTCAAGTGGTAGAGTCTTAGCCTTGAGGAAAAAGAAGCCAGGGACGGTGCTCAAGCCCTGAGTCCCAAGCCCCAGTACTGGCAAAAAGAGGGAAAGAAGGGAGGGAGGGAGGGAGGGAGGGAGGGAGGGAGGGAGGGAGGGAGGGAGGGAGGGAGGGAGGGAGGGAGGGAGGGAAGGAGGGAGGAAATGAAAGAAAAAAGTTAGATTCTTATTACAATACTTGAGGTATATGGATATTTTTAAAGTTATTGAGGAAATAGGAATAAAATTTCCACAGTAGTTAACACAGATTTGTTTGAAAGACAAATATGAATGAAGAATTAAATATTCTGCTTAAAAGTTGTAATTATAGAGGGTGAGAAATTAATTCTGAATCAAAGTTTTCCTAATAGAGTATACCCAGCAAAGCACTCAGGAAGCACTTCATACCTTTAAGTAGCACTTTCCATTACTGGGCTGTTACTTAAGCTGGCTTGAAACTGTGATTAATATTATTTGGCCAAAAGAAATGAGCAAATAATTTTAGCAAATAAAACCCAGTCTAAATATGTAAAATTGTTAATTAAAAAACAAAGAAGTGGTGGAGTCCTATATTTTACATAAATTTCTCAACCATGTTCACACTGATATCAAAAGTAAATAATTATGTTTGAGCAAACTGTGTGCCCATCATATTGAGCATTCACCTGAGACTCCTGAGGCAGATATGGCGGATTCCCACCAGCAACACATTGGCAGCTCAGTGATCACACTCCTGCCAGCTGGCCAGACACAATGGATGGATATGGGAAAGGGTTTCCGTGGCTGCCTTGGGAAGCAGTGAGTTGGCAGGAGGCCTTGCAATCTTCCCTAGCCAACTGGCACCTGGAAGCTCCTTAACTCTCAGAGGCTTAGCCATGCATACGGTGCCCAAGCCATCAGTACTGGTTGCTAGGGAGCTGAGTGTGGAAAGGCATTCTCCCAGAGAAGCAGGCAGAACCCTCCTTCATAAAAAACTGCCTGGCTCACGGGTTCAAGCATGTCAGTAAACACAGAAATGAAAAAGTAAGTTAAAAAAAAAAAAAAAAGCAAACCCTGACATTGCTCCTGATGTGCATTTGTTTGTTATTTGTACTCATTCATTGGTTGACTCTCAGACAATGCATCCCTCAGAGATAGTAAAAATCCCTTCAAGGTGGAGACTGCTCAGCTAGCCCAGCTTAAAGAGCCAGGTTTCCTGCCTGTGGTCCTGACCTGAATGAACATCTCCACTCATTCTCAGCAGAGCTGTAGATTCCATGACCCAGCAGAGAGCCACTCCACCACCAAGCAAATGTCTAGATGGAGATTTGGGTGGGGCAGAAATATTACCATGAATAAAACTATTGATTCTTGACCCTAGCAGTAAAAGAACAACTTAAATGAGAACATTTTTAAACCTGATCTATTTATTAAAAATTTTCAGCTTTACAAGTATAAATAATGTATTATGAAACTCCACCTATTTGTAAACTAACTTCAACTATCAACTGCTTTTTCACTCTTAAGTTATTGTTGTTTTATTTATTTCCAAACAAAACTTTCTGAACTTCTCAGTCACAATGTTAGCTTCTAGTTAGGCAAGTTTGTTTTTAATGCATAATCAGTCCTAGGAATTATTTCATGGTCTGAAGAAGGAGAGAATAGTTAAATATAGTAACACCCACTTTGATATTACAATGAACATTAACACCACTATAGAACATGTAACTAAAAGAAACTGTGCTTTGTTTACTTTTGTGTGCTTTTTAAAAAAATAATTATTTATTGTCAAAGTGCTGTACAGAGAGGTTATAGTTTCATATGTAAGGCAGTGAGTACATTTTTTGAAAAACTATGTTTTAAAAACAATGGAATAGGCAACAGATTAATCGATTTCTAATTTTCATAAATCAAATCATATATATTAAGAATCTACAGGAGCAATGAAGCTCACTGGACACTGATGAAAGTGACCTATACAACTCATGGATGGAGACCAAAGGATGGAAAGGAATGGAAGACATTGTACAAAAGGGAAATGTACTCATTACCTGATTTATGTGATTGTAATCTCTCTGTGTATATCACCTTTACAAAGTAAATTTTAAAAAAAATTATTCTGGCTGGGTTCCTGTAATCCTAGCTAGCCAGAAGCCTGAGATCTGAGGATGGTGGTTCAAAGCCAGCCTGGGTAGAAAAGTCCCCATGAAACTCTTATTCCCAATTAACTACTCAAAAGCTGGAATCAGCACTGTGGCTCAAGTAGTAAAATGCTAGCCTTGAGCACAAAGAGGCTCAGGGACAGGACCCAGGCCCTGAGTTCAAGACTCACAACCGACAAAAAAAATCTAATGGTAACTTTCAAAATCTCTAACTTACAAATATAACCAGACTTATTATTGAGAACACAATATTTGGAATCACATACTTTTTCTTTTCTTTTTCTTTTTCTGTCATGGGGCTTGAACTCAGGGCCTATTCATGACCCTGAGCTTTTTCACTTAAGGATAGAACTCTATCACTTTGAGCCACAGCACTACTTCTGTTTTTTCTGGAGGTTACTTGGAGATAATAAAACACTCCTGCCCAGGCAGGCTTTGAACTGTGATTTTCAGATCTCAGCCTCCTGAGTACTAGGATTATAGGTGTGAGCCACTGGCACCCAGCTTAATGATACAGCTTTGTAAAACTAAGTTTTATATAGCTACATAGACCTGTTGGTCATATCAAAGCCCAATTAAACTGAGACAAGAAAGAAGAGATCCTGGTGATAGTATTCATTCATTCTTCATGAGTGCAAACTAACTTTTCATAGGTCATACTTATAGCTGCAATGTGTTTTCAAGTTTGGTCTGAGTATGTGGGTTAGAGCAACTCAAACTAGGTTATTCTTTTATCAGTAGTTACATTGGTTATCAATTTTATAGAGGCATGTTAATAAGGATAGTCTGCCTGTACCTTTATTAACATTAACCAGGTCAATGTTGATAGGCATGGATCATTAAGAGTCTCTTACATACATGTATATGTGTGTGTGTGTGTGTATGTGTGTGTGTTTGTGTGTGTGTGTGTGTACTGGTCCTGGGCATTAACTGAGCACTGTCCCTGAGCCTCCTTAGCTCTAGGCTAGAGCTTTACTACTTGAGCCACAGCACCACTTTCAGCTTTTGCTGGGGAGTTTATTGGAGACAAGAGTCTCATGGACTTTCCTGCCTGTCTGACTTTCAACCACAATCCTCAGAACTCAGCTTCCTAAGTAGCTAAGAGTATAGGAGAGAGTCACCAGTGTTCAGCCCCATTTACTTCTGAGTGTTGGCTGAAGCCCTAAAATTGTCCATTTGCTTTAATCCTTGGACTACTTTTCTGTCTCATGAAATTGAAGGATACACCTTCCTCAGGTGGGGACTTTGCTCTTGTAGTTTCCTGTCCCTGAAACTCTAATCACAGGTTTTCTCTTACATACCCTATGTATAGGTCTCTACTAAAATGTCATTTTTGTCAGTGGCTTCTGACAACCCAAGATAAGATAGGAACCATCTTACCCAATTTCATTCTTGCTATCTAATTCTTAACACAATATGATACATGGTTCTTTACTTAAAAAAAATCATCTGCCGAAACAAGATTCTACATTGTATAAAGGGAAAGAGTTTTACTGTTTTCCTCACTGCTGAATCTTTAATACATAAAACTAGTCCTTCCCATAGTATACACTCACTGGCAAAAAAACGGAGCTACTGAGCAAGTGAAGCTATTCTGACTCTAAATTGTGTCATTCTTTGTCTAACAGAATCACCAAGCAAGGGGGCAGTGTTAGGAATTATGATAACAATGATCCAATATAGCAAAAAGCTTCCTGCTGATGTTTTAAAATAATCTCACTCATGGATGGGACTTTAAAAGGTAGTAGTCAGAAATAGAGAGTAAAATTGTAGCTTCTATAGACTGAATAGTGAGAGGATGGATGAGATATTGGCCAAGGGACACAAAGTTTCAGCTAAACAGGAAAAAAAATTAAAGAGTTTATTGTACATCATCATGACTATAGTTAGTAATAATATATTTTACATTTGAAAATTGCTGAGAATATAAAGCAATGCATATGTTAAATGGCTTGGCTTAAGCCATTCTACACTATCTACCTTGAAATTTCAAGCTGTACACTGTAACTACATACCATATTTATTTGTCAGTTAAAAAATAAATTAATGAACTTGGAGACTTGAGGGCTGGGGATATGGCCTAGTGGCAAGAGTGCCTGCCTCATATACATGAGGCCCTGGGTTCGATTCCCCAGCACCACATATACAGAAAATGGCCAGAAGTGGCGCTGTGGCTCAAGTGGCAGAGTGCTAGCCTTGAGCGGGAAGAAGCCAGGGACAGTGCTCAGGCCCTGAGTCCAAGCCCCAGGACTGGCCAAAAAAAAAAAAATAATAAAAATAAAAAATAAATTAATGAACTTGGAGACTTGAGATGAGAGAGGAAGAATAATGGAAGATATGATGATGATCAAAATGCATTATATGCGTAAATGGACATATTGAGTTGAAGCCCCTTTATATAACTAAGGATACTAAAAATAAATTGATTAATAAAAATAAAATAACAGATTTATTGTTGCATCCCTTCCATGGAGCTTGCTGTAATTATCTGAACCAGTTTGAAATGAGAGTCTTTGTTTTTGAATGTCAACTCTGATCATTACTAGGCAGGACATCTAGATTTTATAAACATATGAGTCCCAGCTTCCTTATGTGTAACAAAGATCATCTTTAAAAACTACTATAAAGTTAAAAAAGCTGTAACAAATGTCTGTGGTTGTTAAATTAATTTCAGTGGTTAATTTCTTGTTGTATATTGTATAGGTAGATTGGCAAACCTTCAGGTTGAACCATCACCAAATCAGATTTGCCAATGGCCCCCTAATGATGAAAATGCAGCCTTTCTCCTTAGGTTCAATTGGAGAAGTGACAATTATACCTTCCATGAATTTCTGATTTTATAGGACAGTTTCATTCTAATATCCACTTGCAAAACTGTGTGGAGAGAGGTGTTAAACAGCACGTATTTTTAATTTAAAATCCATTAGCATTCCACATAATTAATTAGAATTTTACACTCCAGTGGCTTTTGGTTCCCTACAGAAAATTGAGCACACAGAACATAATTTGATTTAATTTTTGTTCTAGGTTTAATCTACCTTAGACTTTTTAATATCTCAGGAGAAATTTTTACTACTTAAAATTTTGTGGGTTTTCTTTAGTAAAGCTAGCATCCCATACTGGTGTTCTTCAGGATTCTTAGGATTTTAGAATCTATAATACAGAGTCCATGTCCCCTTTAGAGTAGTTCACTCCAGGAAAATACAGAGTACTTGTAAAAATTGGCCTGTTTAATTTCACAGTCTTTGTCCTCTTAGAATTTTAGAATTGTATTTCCAACAGGTCTTTCTAAATTTTAGTCCATACCACAGACATGATTTCTTAATAACAAGCATTACATGACTTTGATATTCTGATAGCACATTTACTATGGCTCAAGAAGTCAAGTACTGGATAATAATTACATTCCTTTACCACTTTTACCACTGCCTCTAGTTTTCAATCATGGGCGTAAATCACAAAGTTGGGAGAGTCATGGTCTAACTTAAAATTGCTTTGCAATGATTATTTTAAAAAATACTGGATCTTTGGAACTCATCAGTCAATGTTTTTTGAAAGCTACACTTTAATTCTCATTTTTTTTCCTTTTAATTTCCTGACTTCCCTTAGCCACTGTTTGTGCCTTACCCCCACAATCTTCTGTAGTATTTTGCAGGTATGAAATTATGTTATTTTTTACCTGGATGAGGCTTTTATATCATGTATTATTGTTACACTTATATTAAATGTTCTAGCATTTAAAGCAAGTGAAAATTTGTTTACTAAAGCCAATCTACTAAAGCCAATTATTATATTGTGACCTATTCTCTACAAAAGGAAAAGAAAGTTCATTTTCTACAAAATTAATTTTAATACTGGACTGTGGTGGTATATGCTAGTGAAATACACAAACCTCCTTGCAATAACGTGTTACATATACATCGAACTTAACCTACTGGGTCACAAAGTTTGAAATTTTTAATAAAACATAAGATTCTTGCACCATGGACTTAGAATTTTTTGTTATGCAACTTGTGTCCTGAATATTATATGTCCTTTAAAACATTAGGAGCACACTCCAAGAGGTACAGTGATCTTTTAAGTTATTAAATCTTGAGAAAATAAGAGTATATAAATTTGTTTCCAAATCTAAATTTAAATGAAACATCCAGCAGATATGACCACTTAATAGATTTTAGCCTTTTTCTATAGGTAGAATTTAACATTTAAAACCACCTATGCAGACCTTATTTTAACATAAACAGTGGCTTCCAGCTTACTTTGACATCTCATAAATGCTCAATAAATGGGGAATAATTCTCTAGTTCACTTCCAATAACAAATTTTTTTTAAGTTTAAGATATGAGTGTATAAAACAAAGTATCATAAAATTTAATGAATTAAGAGAAACAGAGACAAGATTAGGTTGCTGTACAGAAAAAATGCTATTCACTGGGTTTTTGTCATAATATAAATATGCTAATAATTGTGAATATAATTGACAACATAGGAACGAATATAAACATGTTTAATGAGGTTATTGATTTTTCCCTCATAAATGTTCTTACATACTTTATATTGTAGGCATATCACTAATGATGTATGTCTTTTCATTAGAGTTTGCATAATAAAGATGACAATTAATTTTTAATGCATCTGTTAGTGAAATTTAATATTGAAAAATTAATAACGCAAGCTTAACTTCATTGCCGAGTCTATTATTAGCATTACGTGTATCAGCAAGCAAATTCACCAAAAGGAATATTTCTATCAAGCAACACAGTTATAAGAGCTATGCTAATCCTAAATCCCTACTGGGCTTGTCAGTAGATGATTAAAATGCCGTTCCATGAAAAATAAACCAAAGCCACACAGTTTCGGAGTGTTGTGATCCTCCAGGACCTGCTGCTTCTTTGACAGACAGCATTCATGACAGCTGTACAAAGGTCAGCCTGTTGAGCAAAAGTGTCCTGATTGGCTTCGAGTGGCTGGGAGGCCGGCTCCACAGACACTTTGCATGCGCTGTGAAGCCCTCACCAGACCTCTTTTGACTAGAATTGTAGAAAAAGAAATTGTTGTTCCTCTCCACTCACAGCACCTGCTGAAATAAACTGCCCTATTGATGTCCACTCCCCTGGAAGATGGGTGCTGTTACCCCCATTCTGTACAGAAGGGCCTCAATTCTATAACAACTAGGTCTCCTGTTCTTTCGACCTTGAGAAACCTAAAGCCATCCCCACCCCCTTTATCCCCCTGTAAATTCTGTAAATTAAATTGGAGGAAAATGACAAATGTGTTAAGCATTTGAATGGGATGAATCCGTCATTTTGTGAAAGAAAATATTAAGTTCAGAACACTTTCCTTGTGTGATTAAATCTTGCACAGGTTTTTGTTTTTTTTTAAATCAATTCATTGAAAGACATTTTAAAAAGTGGTTGTCAGGTAGGTGGTACCTCTTTTTACTTCCCTCCACATAATACATGATACAAACATCCCTCTGGCCTGTCAAAATTTGTAACCATTATCTATCTAGGAAAGTATTCATTTTAAATGGGTGATCTGTGGCTGATTTCCATCTTTCTGTACATAGAAGCAAAGGATTTGATAGAAGACAAATGGATAAAATGAAACACTGGCCCATTTTCCTCCACCCATGGTGGCAAAGCCCTTTCAAAATCTTGCAAATTCAATCACAGGAACAACAAAGCTGAATAAATTCCTGACATTAACTATTTTTGAAAAGAAGAAAATAATAAGAAAAATATGTAAAACATAAAAGAAATTACATCACTCCCTCCCCCAAGTGTCAAAAACAATGAAAAGCACAAAGAACAAAAATAAAGGTGTCATATTATCTGATTTCAAAATGAACCACAAAGCTTCAGTAGTCAAGACAACCTGGCCCTATTGCAAAGACAGAGACGAATGGAGCAAATGAGAAGTCCACACATTTAAGTCAATTGATAGACTGATATTGTGTGTGTGTGTGTGTGTGTGTGTGTGTGTGTGTGCGTGTGTGTATGTGTGTGTGTGATCCTATGGCTTGAACTCAAGACCTGGGAGATGTTTCTGAACATAAGATGTCTTATTTTGAATAAGGCCAGCACACTATCACTTGAGTCAAAGCTCCATTTCCAGCTTTTGTTTTTTGGTAGTTAATGGGAGATAAGAATATAAGAATCTCACAGGCTTTCCTGCCCAGGCCGGCATTGAATCTTGGTCTTTAGAGCTCAAGCTTCTGAGTAGCTAGGGTTACAGGTGTGAACCACCGGCACCCAACTCAAATCAATCAATTTTTGACAAAGATGTCAAGAACACACAATGAGAAAAGGATAGCCTCTTCAATAAAAGTTACTGAGAAGACTGAATCTCCATATGAGGGAGACTGAGAGGGTCTTCACTAACAAAAATGCACGTGCTAGTATTTTTTCTCAAGTCAGAAAAGCCAGTTACATACACACACACACACACACACACACACACACACACACACACACACACACACACAGTAAACCTAGAACAGACCCTGTAGATCTTCAATGGAACTGACAATTCCCCTATAAATTCATATTCACATGGGTGAGGGGGTACTACCACAGGCTTAGAAACAGAAAAATACCAATATCTTATGACTGTTTTGTCAGCTAAAAGTCAAAAACAGATCTCACTGGGTTAAAAATCAAGCGAGGTGGTGATTGGGCTCACTGCTTCTGGAAGCAAAAGGGAGAGCTGTTTTCTGGCCTTCTGCTTGAGCTAGAAGCTGCCTGCATTCGTTGGTGTGTGCCCTCTTTATTTTTAAAACCAGCAGCACCATATCCTCAAACCTCTCTGGCTTTAACTTCCTCTGCCTTCATCTTCTACTTCAAAGGGCACAATGATTGTGTTGAGCCCATCTGGATAAACCAGGTTAATTGATTGGCAGCCTTAATTTGATCTGTGACCTTAATTCTCCCTCGCTGCCATGTAGCTTAACATGTTTACAACTTTCAGGGATCAGAATCAGCACTTCACTGTGGAACTATTACTCTGCCTGTTCAAATACCTAAACTGGTTCACAAGAGAATTCTAACAAAAACTTTAAAATAATTTCCATGCTTTTGAACTGCTTCTGAGCATGATAAGAAGTAATGCTTAATCACTTCTTTTAATCAAGCATAATTACATTGATACTGAACTTACCAATGTCAGTCCTCAAAAGATAATAACAAACAAATCTTACTTCTGATCATCAAAGCCAAGATCTTAATAAAATATCAACAATTAGAATTATGTAGCACATCAAAAAATACATCATAACCAAGTGTTGTTTTCTCCTTAAATAATGAAAAAGTATTTGCTATAGATTTTTAATTTTTTAATTAGAATCCTTGTGATAAAATGTTAACCCAAAATACATGATTGTACTCAACAGAAAAAAAGAAGACATATAAAGCATAATATCAGAAATGAGGAAGTAAAGATCTCCTGTATAACTCAAAATAATGAATTTTAAAATACTACAATAAGCCCCACTCCTGTGGTGTGGTTCAAAGCCAGCCCAGGTGGGAAAGTCCATGAGACTCTTATCTCCAATTAATCACAGAAAAAGCTAAAAGTGGAGCTGTGGCTCATGTGGTAGAGTGCTAGTCTTTAGCAAAAGGAGCCCAGGAATGGCAACAAGGTCCAGAGTTCAAGCCCCAGGACCAACAGCCCACCTCCCGCCCCTAAAATACTACAATAGTCAGGAGAATTTCAAGTCTGATGCTTAACCTGAGCTTATAACAGAGCCATATCTCTAAAAAGCAAATGAATAACTGCTGAACCTGGTGGCACATGTTTATAATCTCACAGTTTGAGAGATCGAGGCAGGGAAAACTGGAAATATGAAGCCAGCTAGGACTATTTAGTAAAACCTTGTCACAAAACCTAGAACTCAGTAATTTACCAAGGTCCAACTTTAATATTTCAAATAGTAACATTTTGCAAGCTAATGCAACAAGCAAAAAGACTTAACAAAATAAATGTAGATTTAATTAAATAACTCTACAAAACTATAAAAGCTATGAAATGAATTTACTTAAAAATTTCCACAAGAGCTATATTGATGTAATGAAAATTTCAGACACAAACAGTTCCATTTTCTACACTAATTTGGCAGATGGATTTGTGAAAAATATGAATTCAGAAAATGATAAACTAATTCTAATTTATCAAGAAAATAAAGCAATTAATATTTAGTAAAATATTGAAAAAAGTTGGCACCTATAATTATGTTTATTTAAATATATAACATCTCAATTATCTTTAAATTGCAGAATTGTAATAAAAGATTAATCATTTTTATTGTTTTGAAGTTGGTAAGATGAGTTAAAAATTCATATGGACCAAAACCATAATTAGTTACAACTACACACTCACTATGGTCACATAATAGTAAAACCCTTATACAGTAAACTTAGAACATTAAAATGTAATGCCACTTAAGAACATTGTGTAGACATTCCTCAAGTAGTTAAATATATTACTATACAATCCAGCAATTCTGATCCTTGGTATATCTCCAAAGTAAAAGGAAACAGTCATCCACAGAAAATCTGATATTCATGTAAATGGAGGGAGAAAGGGTGAACCAATATATCCAATTTCCATTATGTAAAATTGATAGAATGGGAAAAAAATAAGGGAGAGGATGGAAGAGATGACATTGATCAAAATGTATTGTACTCACTTGTAGAATTATAACCTCTTTGTACAGCTACTTAATAATAATTTTTTAAAAATAGTATGCCAATGTTTATAGCAGTATTGTTTTTAATTGTTCCAAGGAGGAAACACTCTAAATATCTGTTATGTAATCAAGGAATAATAATGTGAAACATCCACATGCTAGAATATTATTCAGTCATCAAAAGAAATGAAATACTAGTATATCCTACAGCATGTACTCTAAGTGAAAAGTCACAGAAAAACACATATGTGATTCTATTTTAAATGACGAGAATAGGGAAATCTATACGAAAAAGGATATTGGTAGATAAATTATATCTGGAGAGGACTGAGTAGATAAGAAGATGTTAAGTAAAGCATAGAGTGATTAACCAGACACTAGTGGCTCATGCCTGTAATCCTAGGGACTCAGGAGGCTGAGATCCAAGGATCACAGTTCAAAGTCAGCTCGGGCAGGAAAGTCCATGAGACTCTATCTCCAATCAACCATCAGAAAACTGGATTGTGGTAGAGCACTAGCCTTGAGTGAAAGAGCTCAAGGATAGTGCCCAGGCTCTGAGTTTAAACCTCACAACCGAGAGAGAGAGAGAGAGAGAGAGAGAGAGAGAGAGAGAGAGAGAGAGGAGAGAGAGATGAACTAAACGTGATGATTGTCAGAAATATCTGAGAATACACTGAAATGATATAATTGCACATTGCAACTAATTCAACTACTATTAAAGTAATAATTGCAAACTGAATTGAAATTAACCTGAGGAAACAGTTTGTTTTGTTTTTTGCTAGTCCTGGGGCTTGAACTCAGGGCTTGAGCACTGTCCCTGGCTTCTTTTTGCTCAAGGCTAGCACTCTACCACTTGAGCCACAGTGCCACTTCCGTCTTTTTCTATATATATGGTGCTGAGGAATCGAACCCAGGGCTTCACGTATACAAAGGGAGCACTTTACCACTAGGCCATATTCCCAGCCCCCTGATGAAATAGTTTGAAAAAGAAATGTACTCATTGCTTTACATATGTAACTGTAACCCCTCTGTACATCATCTTGACAATAAAATTAAATTTTGCTCTCACAGAAATCTTTTTCTAAATATTTTTCCTCACATAGAAGTCATGAAAGTAGAAATTAATTAATATAAAACTTTTATATATACTTGTACATATGTGTATATGTACATGTATTTGTGTGTATACATGTACATATATGTATGTATGAGTACACACACAACAGTGTATAGTAAATGCAATGTATATACACAATATGTATATACACAAATGCATGCACAATGAATGATTTTTGAAGAATATAAATTCCTTCCTAGAGATTTTGAGTGACTTGCTGAAATTTTGGAGAAGTGACTTTCTGATATTTTGAAGAATGAAGAGGTTGTGAATATGCATTAAGACAATATAGTCATGTGAATTATATTTAGCGTAACCCTCTAATTTCACAGATACAAAAATTCTATAAGAGATGTTAAATAACCTAAGTCCAAATAACTACACCAACCTATATTAAATCTTAGATGCCCAGAATATCCTAAATCACTTGGAGGGGGGTGCACTTAGTTCACAGCTCCTGAAGTAAAAGTCAGTGTCCTGCCAGATTATGATGAGAATAGGTAACCATCAGAACTAGTGTGGAAAGTGCTCACTAGGAGACAGTAGCCAGACCAGAATGGAAACCTGTGCCTTCACCATTAAAGCAGAAGAGGAAGAGGAGCTGGTTCTTCCTCCTGGTTTTCCACTTCATCTGACTCTCCTGTGTCATGTAAGCAAAGTTTCAGGGGGAAAGAGAGCAATGGGCAATGCTGTAATGACAGTTTGTTTCACAACCACCAAGGCTCACCCTTTCCTAAAGTACTCTGAGCCACCAATTCCAGCACTTCCGATTTCATACAGAACATTGGTCCTATCAAACACGAATGGAAATCAATATCTGATCATCTTTCTTAACCTCAATTTTCCCCAAAATCAAGAGGCTGAGAGAAGTCTTGAAGTAAATCCTAGTAAACAGGATACTATTTATGACTCTTAAAGATTCTCTAATTTATTTGGTCACTTTGTGTTTAGCAGAGTATCTGTTGGAGTTAGAAATATATGGACAAACCTTGAGTAGCATCACAAAAGGTCTCTTTCCATGTCCCTAAGAACATTAAGAGTCCTGGAATCTACGTACACATAAAAATACTTACAAAATTGCCTTGTTATGGTTATGTTTTTTCCCTCTACCATTTCTAACCCTTTTCTGCTTTGTACCTCAAAGGTTCCTGCTGCTAGTGTCTACCTCACTGGCAATTCCTCACCTTTGGCTTCTGTATTAAATGGAGGTACCATCTGTAGAGTCACAAGGGAGAAGATGGAGAGTGTGGTAGTCATGACTCCCTCTGTGCAGCAGCTTTGCATTTCTGGCAATGATTGAGATGTTCCAACAACTCACTCTACTGAGCATCTCTGTGGTCACTCAATGCCAGTTCCCCTGGGCACTGGTACTTTCATTTCCTCCCCATTGGATGTGTGTGTGTGTGTGTGTGTGTGTGTGTGCACGCACGCACACACGCTGTATCAAGTCCACACTCGGGGCCTCATATTCTCACTCAGCTCTGGTTGGCTTCAAACCATAATCCTGAGATCTCAGCCTCCTGAGGAGTGAGGGTAGCAGACATGAACCACTGGCCCTGGCTCCCACTCCATTTTTTTATTCCCTGAAAATCTACATATGAACTCCCTAGAAAAATTCTTTTTTTTCAAGTGAAAGAAATGTAAACATAAACATAGTGTTTTGAAGGCTGAAATGTGGCTGAAGCAATAGAGTGTCTGCCTAGCAAGAGCTGTGTCAACTTCAAATCACAATACCTATGTATGGCAGGAGAACATTTATGCCTCCTGTAATTTTCATATTAAATATGTCCACACAATATCATAAACCTAATATTAAAATATCAACACAATAAGTGGAGAGAGTCATATATGTTTTCGAGCTAATAGTGATTTAATTTTTATGAAGAAAATTGGTTTTGCTTCGTTTTTGTATCTGTGTTTGTGCACTCATGCAGTAGAACTGAGAAAAGAACCTGAAATCATTGTGCACTATTTCTAAGGGACACATATGGAAATAGCCTTTCTTTTAATCAATATTACAAATGCTTGCTGAAAGGAGACTCAGCCTTTGCATAAAGTTCCTTCATCAATTTGTCAACAGCATTTAAAAGTTTCTTCCACTACAATGCACTATGAAATGCAAGAAATAAGGGAGAAGAAAATCACTTGTAAACTTAATAGGCAACTCTTTAATAAGGATTGTTTTCCATCATGTAATTATCTTGCCTGGGTTATACAGATTTGGCTTTAAAAGACCTGGAGCTATTGGGATCGGCCACGAGTCCAGAAAGATGTTTCCAAGACATCCACACTTCTGTTGGATATTTTTCCTTGAAATTCCTTTAGCCCTAATGACACATTAGAATACTATTTGTCATTTCCATTCTGTGCATATATTTTGAATGAGAAGACATTCATGGAAACAATATATTCCCATCAGCATGCCTTAGGGAACTCAAATTTGCTGTTTTCCTTCTTAACACAAAGCATCAAGTAAAAGTTTTGTTTTCTTTTGCCTATTATTCATGCATTCTCAAGTATTCACACACACAAAAAAAGAGCTTGTCATGGGAAACGTCTCAAGTTCTGCAGCTTCATTTTTCATAAGTGCCTCTTTCTGAGTGCCAGTAGCTTATACCACCCTGGGCAGGAAAATCTGTGAGACTCAAACTCCAAAGTAACCAGTAAAAAGCAAAGGTGGATGCATGGCTCCAGTTATAGAGCACCAGCCAAGCAAGCAAGCCAGTAAGAGAGAGGACCTGATTCCAGGGAAGGGGGAGAAGAGGGGAGGGAGGGAAGAGAAAGAGAGGTTTTCCATGTTTATAATCCTAATTACTCATGAGGCTGAGGTCTTAGGATCCTGGTTTAAAGCCAGCCTGGGCAGGAAGTTCATGAGACTCTAATATTCAATTAGGGCTGGGAATATGGCCTAGTGGCAAGAGTGCTTACCTCCTATACATGAAGACCTGGGTTCGATTCCCCAGCACCACATATATAGGAAACGGCCAGAAGTGGCACTATGGCTCAAGTGGCAGAGTGCTAGCCTTGAGCAAAAAAAAAAAAGAAGCCAGGGACAGTGCTCAGGCCCTGAGTCCAAGGCCCCTGATTGGCCAAAAATAAATAAATAAATAAATAAATAAATAGATAGATAGATAGATAGATAGAAAATTCTAATATCCAATTAACCAGCAAAAAAAAAAAAAAAAAAAAAAGCCAGAAATGTGCTGAGCAGCAGTGACTCAGGCCTCTCAGGAGACTGAGATCTAAGGATCACAGTTCAAAGCTGGCCCAGGTATTGAACTCAGTGAGACTCTTATCTCCAATCAAACATCAAAACAGCTGGAGTTCTGGCTCAAGTAGTAGAGCCCTAGCCTTGTGCAGCAAAGCTCAGGGGCACATAGGCCCTGAGTTCAAGTCACAGGACTGGCACCAAAAAACAAAGCCAAAAGTAGAGCTGTGGCTCAAGTGGTAGTGTACTAGCGTTGAGCAAAAAATTTCAGAGATAGCACCCAGGCCCTGAGTTTAAGCCCTAGGGACCCCCCTTCCCCATCCTCCCACACACACATACTCACAAAGAGGATTTTATTGAAAATGATACTGCAACTAAATTACGTATTCAAATCTGTATGCTTAGTGATTTATCTACAGTATGATTATTCATTTTAATATAAATTGAAACCAGGCATTGGTGACTTATGCAATAAAATCCATGAGACTCTTATCGCTACTAAAACTTCAGAAGTACAGGTATGCTTCAGTGGTGGCCTTGAGCCAAGAAGCTCAGGGACAGTGCCTAAGCCCTGATTTCTCCTCCTCCTCCTCCTCCTCCTCCTCCTCCTCCTCCTCCTCTCTCTCTCTCTCTCTCTCTCTCTCTCTCTCTCCATATATATGTATGTATATACATATGATCATTTTTTAAATAGGACAAAAGTTAATGAAGATTTATTAGAATCAACACATTTAGGAGAAATTTTCCATAATAGCCACAATGAGTTTAGAGTACTATAATAATGAGCTCGTTAAGTAGGACAATGCACAATAGTATGTAAACATTTATCTTTATAAGTAATATATCAGATAAGCCACTAGCTATATAAGAAAAACACTAGGTTTCTCCTAATACCAACCTCTCTGAAAACTTAGGCTGCTCTTAAATTCCTACTAAACTTTAAACTTGCTAAACAAGCCATTTGCTGACTAAACTGCAGCTTTCCTGTTATGCTACATTTCATGGATAATCAATAGATGGTCCCCTTTTCTGACCTCATGTCTTTAAAGGAGATGTTTTTACCAGATGAAATTCTTTGTCCCTACTCTGTAACTCCTGGAAAAAATCTTTTTCATCCCTCTGGGCCTAACTAGTATGTCTTTTTTGGTGTGAGTTTGATGGAGTCTTTCTGAGCAGGGTCAGGCAGATGAATTGCTTTCTCTCAATTGCCTCGGGGCTGGGCTTAAACTCTCCATGCAGTCGTACAATTATAAATAATTCACAGTATTTATTTTGTCATCATGCTGAGCTCTCCAGGTCCAGTAGGGTGTGTTGGTACCAGACATGAAGAATAAAAAGAGGGCTGGGGATGGCACAGGGTGAATGAGAGCAAACATTGCAGAATGGGGAAAGAGGAGTGGTTTCTAATTCCATTTTACAGATAAAGAAACTGGGGCCTTGGCCAGATCAGCTACACAAAGATCCATAGAGTGAATAAAAGCTAGCCAGGGATTGAGAGCTAAGATTATGTAAAAGGAAACTTTATTACTCATTTGACCATGTAAAGATGTATTATTTTGCATGTGTTTATTCTTTATATGCTTCTTCCTCATTCTATTAACCAATAAATATTGAAGAAAGAAATTCATAAATAGAAAGGTGAATGATGGAAAGGTTTCTCCAAACTCCTATAATCTCCCTGAAGCTGTTTCTTCATTTATCAACTGGAGTTCATCACTCTCTCATTGTTGAGTTCATGGACTAATCGAGCATTCAGTTCAATGATAATATTTGATGTTTATATGTGTGTATGTGTCATATATACCAATATACAGATTTGTATGAATATTCATTCCTAATAAAAGTTATGACATTCCTTTTTCTTTATGTTTTTTTTTTTTTTTTTTTTGCCAGTCCTGGGCCTTGAACTCAGGGCCTGAGCACTGTCTCTGGCTTCCTTTTGCTCAAGGCTAGCACTCTGCCACTTGAGCCACAGCGCCACTTCTGGCCGTTTTCTGTACATGTGGTGCTGGGGAATCGAACCCAGGGCCTCATGTATACGAGGCAAACTCTCTTGCCACTAGGCCATATCCCCAGCCCCCTTTCTTTATGTTTTTGATATGAGCTTCACTGTAGGTCTTTAATCTTGTAATTTAGAATAAATCTGAGGCTACAGAAGTTGTTGCTATCCTCAGGTCTCCCTCAGCGTTCTCTTTAGAAATGCTTGTTTTGAGATTGAGGAGAAGGAATAAAATGGGATGAATATGCTCTTAGTCTGAAAGTTGGACTATGATCAAAATTTTGTTCTCTAGTGTTTCTTCTCTCTTGTTGAACATATGACTATATAAGAGTTTTATAACATAAAATCTCATCTCTCTAATTTTTATCAGTGAATTTCCTTTATTCATTTCTCTATTTTGTAATTTAGGAACCTGGGTTCCTAATTTTGTCTGTTTCTGTTGCCTAGTTCTCCCTTTAGAAAATTGACACATAGAAGGGAGTGAGTAGATGGATATTTTTATAGTATAATATTTAATATAATAAATACATATTTATAATAATTAATAATGTTAACAAAGAAGTCATTAGAGTCCCTTGATATTAATGCTAGCTATCAAATCACCAGAAAGCAGTCTTTCTAGAATGTCTGTACACAAATGAGTGCTTGTTGATTTACATGAAGCTTACCGAAAACTAAAGCCTACTTGTCGGTGTCCCTGTTGTATTATGACCTCCATTATGCCTTTTTCATGTAAAGTTGGGATACAATATAAATATTTTAGTCAACTTCTGCTGCTTACCTTAAAGCAGCTGTTGTTATATCTTGGTTTTTCCCCATTCAACATACTGTTTCTCTATACAAGTAGAGGTGAGGAACAGATTTCATGAAATGATGGATAATGGCTCCATGGACTTTCATTTGAAAGCCAAGCTGAAGCCAATGAAACAGAATGGTGTAAATAACCAGGAATACTCACCACGGGAAGTGTAAGTAGAAGGAGTGGCCTAAGATTTCAATTAAAAAGCTCATGACATAAAATGCTTGCAGTTTGAAACTTTTTTGGGTGCTGCTTTACACATGCTGAGCTTAAACCTTTTGTGGGCTGTGTTCTGCTATTACAGATTCCCTTACCTGCTTCTCAACAAGTCAGACATAATCAGGAGCCCCTCTTCCTACATAAGTCCAAGTCAGAGTAGTTCAGATGTCCTTCCAACCAAGTGTAATCATGAATAATATTTCACTGATGAATCATACAAGTTGAAGACAGAAAAGTAGATAAGGTCATATAGGAAAACTTTAAAAATGGATGATGTATTATGGAGACTTTCTCTTCATTAGCAAATGGAAAAAATCCACAAATGCAAAGCCAGAGCCCATGTTTTAATTCACATAAAAACATTATATAATAATTAGGAGGCATTATCTCATAACATTAAAAATAACAAAAAAGTACTTTGCTTGCTCTTCCTTTAAGTACAGCTAAAACATTAAATAGCACAAATTATTGCAACAATAGGAAGCTTTTAGGAGATGGTAGTAAAAAAATGATAATGACTAATATAGACCCAAAAGCTGAACAAAAGGATTCTCATGAATTATTGGATTTAATCAAATAATCAAGGACATTTAAAGAAGCTCCATTACACAGAAGAGAAAATGCATCTGAGAGATAGATAGAATCTGACTTAATGTCACACTACTGAAACCAAGAGTTTATTCAAACCCCTGATTCAAAAAAAGTACATGATACTGGCCTGGATAGGATTGTCAGGCTCACTCCCAACACTTCTTACCTTATCCAAAGTTGAGTCCACTGCCCGTATTACACATAAAAGGGACTACGATGCTAAGCATAGAAGTGAAGCTGTATAAATCCTAAAAACATTGCATCTGTAAAGAGCCAGAGACAGTGTCTTTTATATTTCCAGTGCCCTACACTTCTGCCTTTCTCAGTACTTTTATGATCTGTCACTACTGTAGCAGACAGCACATCAACAAGTTTGCAGGGTAATTTTTTTGGACTGATCTCATTATGCTTTCCCATTCCTTGCCAGTAACAAATCTTGTAAAAACACTTAGCGTCCCAGGGTTTTTCACATATAACTCATCTATCTGAAGTTTTAAAAAAGTAATTCACAACATAGCTCTCCATCAAAAGAGGTAATCATTTCCATTTCTGTCTTCATGGAAGATACAATAATTCTGTAATTTATGGGGGCACAGAAGCTCTGTGACTTCTATCATTTGGAGCATAATGTGATCTTCTCTGATTAATAGCTGCCATTTATTCAGAGGCTGTGCAGGACACTTTATGTTTATTGAACATTCTCATTTAATTCTCACAACAATTGTAAGGGAAGCCATCATCATATTCACATTACAGTGCAGTAACAAATGCAGATCAGGGGGTCAGATTAAACCTAGGGAACTCTGATAATTCCATCTATGAATAAAAGGTTAGAAGAGTTGATTAAAGGTTAGATGCCATCTGTTTTGTATTGGCATCTGCTATTTTATGATTTATACACTCAGTCAACTTTTACAAACCTTTATTTAGGTATAACATTAATAGGATTGTGGAATTACATCTTTAATTACACAGCATTTCCCCAGAGGCAGTGGCTCAGCTGAATGGCCACGTTGGTGATTCTCAAACTTCCACCCTCTTCCTGTTCCTGTCATTCTAGAACAAGATTCTTCAACAGGGCTCTGTTGACTTTGTAGGAAAATAAATTCTGTAAATTGTAGGTGGTTAAGCTTCTGTAACACTTCTTTCCCTATTAGTGGCAATGAAAATGTCTACAGTGTTAAATGCCACCAGAGACATAGTGAGTCTCAGTTGAGGAACCTGTCACAGACTGAAATCTCACCTAAGGTGTTTATAATATTCATCAGACTTGTGCATTTAATAAGTGATTATATTTTCTTTTATTAAGTATAAGATTCATGAATGTATAGTTATAATCTCAGGACTAAATTTTCCTTACTGAAAGGTTGATTGGGTCTATATGCAATAAACTCAGCTGATGATAGTTTTTCACAGTTAGGACATTAGCTTCATATCAGATGAAAAGAAATAGTCTAGGGCTGGGAATATGGCCTAGTGGCAAGAGTGCTTGACTCATATACATGAAGCCCTGGGTGCGATTCCCCAGCACCACACATATAGAAAATGGCCAGAAGTGGCACTGTGACTCAAGTGGCAGAGTGCTAGCCTTGAGCAAAGAGAAGCCAGGGACAGTACTCAGGCCCTGAGTCCAAGGCCCAGGGCTGGCAAAAAGAAAAAAAGAAATAGTCTAGCCAAGTGTTGGTGGCTCATGCCTGTAATCCTAGTTACTCAAGAGGCTGAGATCTGAGAATCACTGTTTAAAGCCAGCCTAGGTAGGAAAGTTCATAAGATTCTTATCTACAATTAATCACCAAAAAATCAGAAGTAGAGATGTGGCTCAAAGTTGTAAGAGTGCTAGATTTGAACAAAAAAGCTCAGATATAGTATCCAAGTTCAGAGTTCAATCCCCACAACCAAAAAGAAAGAAAGGAAGGAAGAAAGGTAGAAAGGAAAAGAGAAAGAGAGAGAGAGAGAGAGAGAGAGAGAGGGAGGGAGAAAATATATCCAGTTTCATAATATTAATTCTGCCAACTCATGAACATTGTAGGTCTTCCCATTTTCTTTTTTCAGTTTCCTTCCTTCCTTCCTTCCTTCTTCCTTCCTTCTTTCCTTTCTCTCTCTTTCTTTCTCTTCTTCTTCTTTCTTTCCTCCCTCTCTCCCCCTCCCTATCTCTCTCTTTCTCGCTCTCTCATTTCTTTCTTTCTTTTTTCTGCCAGTCTTAGAGCTAGCTAGGGCCTGGGCCTTGTCCCTGAGCTTTTGTGCTCAAAGCTAGTGTTCTAATCACTTTAAGCCACAGGTCCACTTCCAGAATTTTTTGCTAGTTAATTGGAGATAAGAGCCTCAGGGGCCTAGAGTGGCTTTGAACTGCAACCTTCAGATCTCAGACTTCTGAGTACCAAAGATTACAGGTGTGAGGTACCAGTGCCTGGCTTCTTCAATTTATTTCCTCCATGTTTTACAGTCTTTTATTATAGAGGTCTTTGCTTCCTTAGGGTTAGCATTTCCCTAGCCTCAGGTCCTCAGCTCCTCCCACTAGACCCCAGACCCACCCATACCTAATGAGCCACTCCTACTCACTACCTAACTACTTCCCCTTTACCCCCCAGAGAGAAGCTGCCACCTGGATAAGGTGCAGACGCCATGTAGCTCCCTCTCCCGTGGGAACTATGGCCCCACTAATAAACATCCTTATGAACCTTCTTCTCCTGCCTGTGATTATCTCTGCATGGTCTTCTGGGATGGCCGGGATCTATGCTTTCATTGGTGCCGAAACCCGGGATAGGTTCCCCAGTGGATTTGCTCCCCCATTTCTGGGGGGTCCAAGCTGCCTCCGGGACCTATTCTGCAGTCCTAAGCCCACCCAGACGACCACCGAGGTAACTTCTCCTGACTGAGCACTCTACTTCCATCCACCATGACAATCTACAAATTCGCCCTCACACCCAGGGTAACTGATCATCTAAACGAGGGCTTGGATTCGATTTTCCGATTTACCGTAGGGCCACAGGGCCTTGGCTTCAGGGCCACACCAAAAATCTTGGCGCCAAGTTCCGAGCCCCACTCAATGACCGTAGCATAGGGCCACAGGGCCACGGCCACAGAGCCACACTCCGCGCTCGGTCCAAGACACAGTGATTGGGGTGACGATTCCATCACTGATTGTCTCTCACATTTCAGCTGACCAGAGTAATACTGAGGATGCTAGGTATTTAACTCCTCAGCTCCACTAATCACTTACCATGGGAGGGGCACAATCATTCACCACAACAGATTTGAAATTCCAACCATGGTGAGTGACCATTAGCCGGGAGCTTGGATTTTCTCTAGTTCAGCTCCACTGGTCTCTTATCAAGTGGGGAACAGTCTAAAGCTGCTCACAATCTTACAAATTTGGATTTACATAACTTCTATGAGCGCTCGGGCGGATGGAGTTCTCCTTCCCCCCCCTCTCTCTCTCTCTCAACTCTGCCTGCCTGCCTGCCTGTGATGGGCTGGTACTAGCTTCCACAGGTACCAATATTTGTTTAACATCTGCTTTGATTGGTGTTTGTAAAGCTTGGAGATTCAGTTAAGTTCTGCTTGGCTAAATCCTGTGTTCTCTAGCATTGACCACGTGGACAATAGAATTAATTTTAGCAAGTGCATCTTGGTTCCATCAAAGTTCCAAAAACTCTTGGAGGTGGATTCCCACCCATCCCCCAGGTAATGGGCATGCAAAATTCCTTGAATTCCTGGAGGCAGGGCAGGGACTTGGGAGACTCAAGCTCCTGGTAAACCTGCCCCACCCACCCTAAATTCTGTAACTGTGGCCTTGCAATTCAAATGTGCCTTGCAATTCAAATGCTAAACTGGTTTCTCAAAATGTAGCTTCTTCATTTCCTCGCCAGATAATCTGTAAAAAATTTTGTTTCCTAGGAAAAGTTTTTTGTTTTCTAATGACCATGTGGTTCTAAAATATGGGCAAATAATATAATTTTGCCACTGGAATTCCAGAAAACTTACATGGCCAATTAAAAAAAAATCCTAAGCAGGCCTCAAAGCTTGTGCACAAGTGTCTGTATGTCTGTCTGTCTGTCTGTCTGTCTGTTGGTAAAACACGTAAAATCTGGCATCATGGTTTCAAAATTACTTGCTTTTTGACTACTATTTTAACTTACTTTAATTCTTGTGTTAAACTGTTCTTTGCAGCCTGTGGGTGGAGTCACAGTGAACAGCCTGGAAGCAGTCCTGACTCTTATCACCAGACTCCAAGCCAAAAGAAAAAAAAAACAGGTTTTAAACCCAAACTGATACAAGCAAATGGGTGCAAGCAAATGTGTCTAAGATGTAAAACCAGTGTGTTATTCTTTATGTCCATCTACGCTAAAAGTCAAGTATACATCTGATCCTGACAATTCTTTGGTATAGACTAAGATTTTGATTCTCCATTTTTCTCTCCTGTGCTCTCATAAACTCTGTAAGGTCAAGGGACCAGAGTGCTAACCTCAATTTTCCTGACCCAGGATTAATATTTTGCTTTATAGGATGCAGGTCGACATGTGTGCTAGCTGCATGGACTGTGGCAGTCTGTGGCTACAGGAAGCTGCCTCCACAGTCTGCTCCCAAACTGCCTGGTTTTACTACTAGTGGTTCCTATTCTCTCTCTCTCTCTCTTGCAAAACTGCTCAGGGAATCTAGGAGTCACTGGTTATCTTCCTGTGAAGATTTTGACAGGCCCAGAGTGCTCCTGCCCTGGCTCTGGACCCCTCCCCCCCCATTTAGAGTTGGGTTTATAGCAAGCCTATGATGACAGAGTTGCAACTGAGACTTACTCCAAGGTTAAAAACATCAGAGTTGTGTTTGGTGGCCACAGGGTTGCATTGGGGTAGCATTGGTGCCTTCCCCCTCCATGTCTCAGAAACTGTCGTGGCTGCTGCAGAAAGCAGACTTGGTTAGCCTTTGGTCTGTGAGGATTTTGTGACTAGGAAGATGGTTAAAGGCCCAAGCCTTCTAAAATCTTTTAAAGTTGTCACCCTGCTTAAACCAGTAGGGTACCAGCCTACAAAAAGCCATAGTACTCAGAGTAAGCAACCAGGGAATACTGAGAGATTTCAAATGTCTTTAACCAGTCTGTGTAGAAGTTTGCAGGCAACCCAGCAGTGACAAGCTATCCAGGAGACTCTGAGAGATGCCACTACAGCCTTGCCCAGATCTCTCCCGCCTGCCTCCATCACACATGACTAACAAAGCCTGTTGATTCGGGATGGAAGACACAGCCACTTCAAATCCACTGAAGCTGATACTTTTACACTGTCCTGACCCTTTGCCCTCTTGATTGTTATTCATTTGTGTTTTCTACCACCTGCTGGTAAGGTTAAATGATATGATTTGATTTGATGACATATGGATCTCATTCAGTCTGCTGTTCTCTAAGTATTACAGCAGAACTCTATCAAGTACTTGTTGGTCAATTCTCAACAAGATATAGGTAAGCTCTATTCCTATTGTTCTCCTGTTGCTCTAATTGGAAATAAAAAGAGCTTTTATGGCTAAGACTCCTTGGATTGCAGTTCAAAGCCAGCCCTGGCAGAGAAAAAAATCCCTCTAAAACTCCATCTCCCAACTAACCAGCAAAGAGCCAGACTGGAAGCTTGGCTCAAGAGAACCAGCCAAATGCTGAAAGTGGCACCGTGGCTCAAGTGGTAGAGCACTAGCCTTGAGTAGAAGTGCTCAGAGACAGTGCCCAGGCCTTGAGTTCAAACCCTGTGAATGCCAACTGGGACCAGCTATCCGAGCAATGAGCACCTAGACCTCCAGGAGGAGGTCAATCCTGACAATGAGGAACCATGGAGAGGACTAAGAGGAGATGAAGTCTCATCTTAAATGGAGTCAATTTAAACTTGCCCTTTCAAAATTAATCAGAGCCGGGAGATCAAGAGGAATAGTTGTTTACCTACCTAATGTCCATACCTGTCCATTTTCCATCTGGACTGAAACTTGCATTCTTACCTTTGTTACTTGCTATTTGTACATATATATATTAGCCTCTAACTGGTTACTCCCAACCAGTCCACTATCCCTAAACACTTCCTTCCTGCCCTTAGTCCAGTTATTCCTCCTTCCTTGTAATGGGCCACAATTGGGTTTATGTTCCAAATGGAACTTTTCTGGCTTATGCCAAGGGTGTGTTCTCCCATGTTGTTCATGTTAACTGGTCCTGTGAACTTGTCAGCCTTTTGCCTGACCTTTTCAAAAGTCTCTTTTAACAGGATAATATCCCTCACTGAGGTCGCCACCTGGGAACTTGCAGTTCAAGGCCATCCTCTTACTACACTGCTGTGCCCATCGTAGATCTGGACCCTGAAGACCCCAGCCCCAGGGACTCCTTTATGTGCCCAAGCTGCAGGAGGTAGCCAGAGGACACCAGACACCCATTGGCCCTGATAACCATATTGTGGAAATGATGAGGACTTTTACCAACCAAACTGTCAAATACTTCTTAGGCAGTACCAGGCCAAATAACAAATCAGGGACCCCTGACTACTTCGCCCCTTTTCGTCAGGAAGTAGTTCCAGAAGAAAACCTCCGCCCATACTCCCAGCCTGGTACCCCTCCTCTGTTATTAATAAACAACAAATGGGGGAATGTTAGCATTTCCCTAGCCTCAGGTCCTCAGCTCCTCCCACTAGACCCCAGACCCACCCATACCTAATGAGCCACTCCTACTCACTACCTAACTACTTCCCCTTTACCCCCCCAGAGAGAAGCTGCCACCTGGATAAGGTGCAGACGCCATGTAGCTCCCTCTCCTGTGGGAACTATGGCCCCACTAATAAACATCCTTATGAACCTTCTTCTCCTGCCTGTGATTATCTCTGCATGGTCTTCTGGGATGGCCGGGATCTATGCTTTCACTTAGTTCAGTTTATTCAAGTTTCTTTTTTAAGCTACTGTTATTGGGATGGTTTTCCTGACTTCTTTCTTAACCTGTATATAGAAACTACTATTTTTATTTTGTGTGTTGATTTTTTATCCTGACATCTTATAAAAAGTGTTTACCTGTAGGGAAGATGATTAAAACAGGGGCGGGGTGGGGGGTAATAAGTAAAAAGAGGATATATAAGAGAGATTCACTTAAAAGTAGTAAAGACAGAAAAAAACCAATATAGAAATCTAACAACTTACCAAAAACAATGACAAGTGTTTATCTGAGGAAGTTTGGGGAGTCTTTAAGGTCTTTTAAATATAGGATCATTTCATTTGCATGCAGGATAGTTTGGCTTCTTGATTTCCTAGTTATACCCTTTTAAAATTTTTCTCTTGTTTTATTGCTCTGGTTAGGAACTCAAATACTATACTGAATAAGAATGGGTAGATACCCATGCCTTATTACTATTTTTAAAGGAAATGATGTGGATTTTTTTGCACTTAATCTCCTGTGATCTTTTGGTTATGATATTTACAAAGTTTAGGCACAATTGAAAAGTGGCCAGATATGATCTATTTTCTCTGCACTGGACTTGCAGTGTTGCTTGCAAGTCGAACATTTGCTCACCATGCTCAAGATATTGGGTCTGGCCAAGGAGATAAGACTAGCTGCAGAGACAGAGTTGTTATCCATAGCCTTATGAGAATACAGTAATCTCTAAGAATAATCACTCTCATTGCTCATTAGAGGGATAAAGAAACAAAGATAATAATTTGTGAATTAGGCAGATGAAAGTTACTAAGGGTAGTACAAGAATGAAATGAGGGATAATACCAGTGAATAAGAGAAGATTTTAAATGTAACAAGGAAATAGGGAAGATGATTAAAAAGAAGACTGAAACAGTGGGGAGGCAGGGTGGTAATAAGAAAGAAGAGGATATATAAGAGAAATTCACTTAAAGGTAGTAAAAAGCAATATAGAAATCTAACAATTTACCAAAAACAATGACAATGAAGGTTTGTGAAAGGAACATTAGAGAGAGAGAAGAAGACTAAAAGAACTTCTCTAACTGTGAACAGAAAGAAAGCTGAAATGGTGGTGGGAAAAAAGTTGATATTTCGGTGGGATCACAAGACAATAGAAGATGACAAAGCTATGAGGTGTGTAGAAGGATCATGAGTGGGCCTTAAGTGACAGTGTGGAACAATGTAGCTACCAATCTGCATTGAACAAAACAGAGACTGTGATCATTATGAAAAACATTCATCCCAAGCATGATGGATGTATATGAAAAAATATATAACATACAAGTGCATGGACTTTTTTTTGCTTTTATTTTCCTTTTTTTATTTTTTAATAATTATTTATTGTCAAAGTGATGTACAAAGGAGTTACTTTCATACGTAAGGCATTGGGTACATTTCTTGTACAATTTGTTACCGCCTCTCTCATTTACTCCCTCTCCCCTCCCCCTTTCCCTCATGAGTTGTTCAGTTGGTTTACACTAAATGGTTTTGTAAGTATTGCTTTTGGAGTCATTTGTCTTTTTATCCTTTATCTCTCGATTTTGATATTTTCTTTCCCTTCCTTAGTTCTAATACTAGTATATACAATATCCAGGGTACTCAGATGAGATACAGTGATAGCACAGGGACAACCACAGGAAGGGGATACAAGAGACTCAGCAACAACAACAACAAGAACAAAACAACCTACCATTTCACATGGCATGTTGAAAGTAATTACAACAGTGATACACCACTCGCTTCCATAACATGGAGTTCATGTCATTTAGCATCATCTATGTGTTCATAAGGGCATAGCTATTAGACTCTTGTGATCCTCTGCTGTGACTAGCCTAAACCATACAGTCCATATTTCTTTGGTTTTGGCTCACTTCACTTAGTATAATTTTTCCCAAGTCCTTCCATTTTCTTATGAATGGGGCAATGTCATTCTTTCTGATAGAGGCATAAAATTCCATTGTGTATATATGCCACATTTTCCTGATCCATTCATCTACTGAGGGGCATCTGGGTTGACGCCATATTTTGGCAATGACAAATTATTCTGCGATGAACATTGTTGTGCTGGTGGCTTTAGTGTGTTCTTGTTTATAATCTTTTGGGTAGATGCCCAAAAGTAGGGCTGCTGGGTCACAGGGTAGCCCTATGTTTAGCCTTCTAAGGAATCTCCATACCACTTTCCAGAGAGGTTGAACAAGTTTGCATTCCCACCAACAATGAAGTAGGGTTCCCTTATGGCCACATCCCCACCAACATTTGTTATTGTTAGTTTTCCTGTTAATGGACATTCTTACTGTGATGAGGTGGAATCTCAGTGTTGTTTTGATTGGCATTTCTTTTATGGCCAGTGATGTAGAGAACTTTTTCATGTGTCTCTTGGCCATTCTCATTTCCTCTTCAAAGAAGTCTCTTTTGAAGTCTTTAGCCCACTTGTTGAGTGGGCTGTTGGTTCTTTGAGGTTTTGTTTTGGAGGAATGTAATTTTTTTTAGTTCTGCATATATTTCAGATATGAGGCCTTTGTCCATTGTATGGCTGGTAAAGATCTTTTCCCAATCTGTGGGCTTTCTGTTCATTTTGCGAGCTATGTCCTTTGCCCTGCAAAAGCTCTGCAGTTTGATGCAGTTCCATTTGTCCATCCTCTCTTTGATTTGTTGCATTTCTGGGCCTTTGCTAAGGAAGTTTCATCCTGTGCGAAGGAGCCCAAGTGTTTCTCCTACTCGCATGGACATTTTTAATTTATTATACTACATTTAACTGTGAAACAAAAGCTAGGGAATATTTTTAAACATCAATTTTTCTCATGAATTACATTTACCACAATGCACAAAGGTAGAACCTCAAGGCTGATGACATTATTTTCTTAATCTATCAGAACCAGATGATACCCTTTGGGAATTAAGCCAAATCTCCATGAAGCAGAATATAGTAAGTATATTTTATTGATCTTAAAATTGCAGTTATAAACATGAACTTGAGATGTTTCAGTCAATGACAGAAGAATACTGAAATATTGAAAATAATTTTTGTTGGAATATAGACTTTTTACAAGATGAGACTTCAGTACTCAATGCCAGAAATCCAAGTATTTTCTCTAAAAACCTGGTTGTTTTTATGTAAAGGATGTGGTCAAAAATTAATGCTAATGATTTTAACTGATGATTCTTAGTTTCCCATATCTCTGGTGATATCTTACTCAAACTATTTTTTCAAAAATAAGAACCATCAAAATACAAGGATATACTTGTAATAAAAAAAATCTTAGCACAGTCTAAAAGTTCCAAACTTTCTGTTGAATACTAGGTTTTTTTTTAAAACACATACACATTTTTTTCCTTCTAATACATTATTATAAACTTAAAAAAAAATTTTATTGCAAGGGTGATGTACAGAAGGGTTAGTTTCAAACAGTGTTACCCTTTCCTCATTTTCTTCTGCTTTTCCTTCCCCTAGAATTCCCTCCCCCAAGTTGTAAAGTTCATTTCCAATATAGTGTCTAGTGAGTATCACTGTTGCATTGTTTCACCCTTTGTCCTACAATTTCTATGATTCTTCTTCTCTCCAATCGGATAAATTTATATACAGGACAGTGTACCAAAATCAATAACAGTGACCACAGGAAATAAACCAGAGGAGGAAAAAAAAGAAAGACTAAAAGAAAAAAACAAAACAGCAACAACAAAAATGACCTCTTGTTTCCATATGGTGGAGTTCATTTCAACTATCATCATTTTATATGGTCATATGTACATAGCTATTGGACTATTGTGATCCTCTGCTAGGACTATCCTAGACATCTACCAATTATTACATATGATGGAAACCATGGAGCCTATGTTTCTTTGGGTCTGGCTTACTTCACTTACTACAATTTTTTCCAAGTCTTTCCATTTCCTTACATATGGAGCAATGTCATTATTTCTGAAGGAAGCATAGAATTCCATTGTGTATATATACCACACTTTTTTTGATCCATTCATCTACTGAATACTAGTTTTTTAAAAATCTTTTGTGCGTAGTGTGACAGTTCACTCCAATAGACTTATGGGCACACTCTCCTCAGTGCTCAGCTGTCCTTAGTTTCTTGTCACTCTATTATGTTGTTTATGTAATGGGGAGGCCAGATCTGCCCAGTGCCATTAATAGCTGTGGAGGGACTTCAGGTTGACTCCAGCTCAGATTAGAGCAGAAGCCAACTCCATCTCCACTAAGCCCTCCCCCACCCTATTCAGGGAAGCTCCCTTTACTACGTAGATTGACTACCTGAGGCCTGGGAGCTTCAAGGGAACCTGTGTCCTCCTCTTTATTATGATAAGTTATGTAGATTAACCACCTGAGGCTTGGGAGCTTCAAGGAAACCAGCTATGAATAGGCATATCCTCCTGCATCATGTGTGCCCCGCCAAATCCATGCGTCAATTCTAACTAGAATGATAGGTTAGTTCAAATGAATATTATGAGACAGACTGTAACTCTATTGGCCACCTGCGTGCGGCCTAGCATGCTCTGTAAGTGTTGTATCTTCATTGGTCACCTGCGTGTGACAAGTTTGTCTGTGATGTTTGCCTTATAACCAGGCTGGAAGGCCACACGGGGGCGGTCCCAGCTCCCGAGTCTGGGCCGCCCAGGTGTGTACAAGCCCAGCTCCCGAGTCTGGGCTCCACACGTGGTTGGCAGTTTCGGCTCCCGAGTCCGGGCTGCGACCAAGGCCTGTCGGTTCACTTTTTGTTCACTTTTTACTTCCCCAATAAAACTGTCTTTTTGTCACCTTGTAGCTGGAGACTGTGTGGTGGACTCTTGGGGGAACCAGGAATCCCCTCCCTTGGGGGGAACCCTGTTTCATTGTAGCGAACCCCCACTCTACTTCAGTTTAAATCTCAGAAGGGAGATAGAAGATTACTACCATGTGACCTCCCCATCATGAGAGTGCAGAATTTTTTATATTTAATGTCACATCTTCACTTGATGTTAATTCCATTTATCTTCAGCATTTATTTCCTCAGTAATTTTTGAAATACAATAAAGGATAATAGGATGGGCATGAATAAATTAATTTATTTACTAATTCATTACTACTGACTTAGATTTGATTACACAGTCACAGGAAAACCTTCAGATTTCTATGTTTACCTCACAGGTTCTTTAAAGAGCTCTCTGAAGATTTGCAGAATGCAAGTTTTGAAAGAGGTGGTCTTCTGTGCTAAATTTCACATTTGGCCTTGCTTTCATTCCCATATATAAGAAATATGAGAACCTACACCAATTAATTATTTCAATGGTCACTGAAGTAGGCTTTGGTTACTATGAACTTTGAATTGTGTGGGCAGGAAAGGACAGAGATTATTTTTAAATATAATTACTTTTAAATGTGTAATCAAAATGCTTATTTACGGTTTTTGACATTTTAATCTTTGTGATCCTCAAATTGGAAAATGCTAACTAAAAGCATGGCTTCTTTTAAGGAGAATTACGGCTAAATTCTGGTGGCTCAAGTCTGTAATCCTAGCTACTTGTGAGACTAAAATCAGGAGGACTGTGACTCCAGACCAGCATAGGAAGAAAATTCTGAGCTCTTCCATCTCACTAGGAGAAAGTTGGATCTGGTGGCAGTTATGATTAGAAGGTTAAAATAAGCTGTGATGCAGGCATGGGCTCCAGGAGAAAAACACAAAGCCCATCTCAAAAATAACCAGTGAATAAAAGAGCTGGAGGTTTGACTCAGTTGTACATTTCCTGTCCAGCAAGTATGAGTCAGCCCCTCAAATGAAAAAAGAAAAAACAGAATTTAGACAATCAGCTGAATAAAGTTAGAAAAAAATGTACACATATACAAGGTATATATATACCCATACACATGTATATCATATAGTATGAAAATATACATACAAATACATATACTCTTGTAGCACATATGCAAACAAGTATACACATATTAATATAAATATATACTTAGACATTATTATAACTTATTATGTTAGGTTTTTAAAGTAGGTAGCCGGTAAAGGAGAACGCCACGCGGTATTCAGGCAGGAGAGAACGTTTATTACTGAACTGCTGGCCTGTGGCCAAGATGATCCATGGCCGGAGAGAAGGGAGAGAGAGAGAGAGACCCCCACCCAGCCCTGCCTTATATCTAGGGCAGGGGCAAGGGGTGTGGCCAGGTGGATTAGAATGTGACCTCAGGGAAAGGGGAGGTAACTGCCTCCAGGTCAGCAGGTTACCCAGGTAACTGGGTGGAGACTTAATGAGGTGGGGGCATCTACATGGAGCCCTCAGGGAGAGGACCTAACATTCCAGCCTTTTAATAGTTATGAAAAAGGGCGAAGACTCTCTCTGGCTGCTTCCTGCTGGCAAGAGGCGTCGGCATTAGGGGTAAAAGGCAGAAATGTGGCCTCTCCTGGAGAAGGCAAGCAGTAGGGTCCCCTGGTGGTAGATGCCAGTCCTTGAATGAAGCCTGGAAGAAGTCTCATGAGGCAGGGGCTGGGCAAAAAAAATATTAAGGCAAAAGGAAGGGTTTAGGGCACAAAATTAAAAATTGGATGATTTGGACAGTTCTTATACTCAGGTATGGACATTAGATGGACAAGCTACTATCTCTTGATCCCCCGGCTCTGATTAATTTTGAAAGGGTGAGACAAAGTGACTCCATTTTGGATGCAATCATTTTCCTCTTACTCCACTCCATGATACTTGTTCCCGGAACTGGCTGAGTCCCAGGGGTCTAGGTGCTTGTTGCTGGGATGGCTTGCCCTCGTTGGCATTCACAGGATTTGAACTCAGGGCCTGGGCACTGTCCCTGAGCACTTCTGCTCGAGGCTAGTACTCTACCACTTGAGCTCCACTTCCAGCATTTGGCTGGTAAGAGATAAGTCTCTTCAGCCATGCTCCAGCCTGGCTCTTCGCTGATTAATTGGGAGATGGAGTTTGAGAGAGATTTTCAGCCCTGGCTGGCTTCGAACTGCAATCCAAGCAGTCTTTGCCACAAAAGCCTTTTTTGATTTCCAATTAAAACAACAAGGAGACCAAGGGGACTAGAGCTTACCTGTACCTTGTCAAGAACTGACCAAATACTTGCCAAAATTCTGCAATGACAAAACTCAGTAGATGTGATGAGTTTTAGCACAGATATATAGCTAGATGGACATACTAACAAATGACGTTTACACATACATACACACATGGAACACACATACACACTGTGCACATAGGTTTTACAGCATGCAGAAATGAATTTAAGCAGTAGACTCTTTCAGAATTCCAATAGTAAATGACATTTTTTGTCCAGTACATTAGAACCATGTGGTCGGTTAGAAAAACAATTTTGCTAGCAAACAACAATTTTCCAATTATAAAATGGAGAAATCATTTTGATAAACTCCAGTGGGATGCCATGTTGAGAGGGGTGGCAGGAGGACACAAACACACTAATAGAGTACACGTGGCATGGCATAATGGCGCCTGAGCTGATGCCTGTTAAACCCAATATCCACCACGTGGTCAATGATAGAGAAAAGAACTTTTAGATATCTTTGCTGGCAAAGCACATTGGTGGTCAAGCCTCAGTATCAGAGGTCTGTGAAAAGAGGCAGCTTTGTGAGCAAGGCACATTATCAGGATGGTATGACTTGGAGATTTTATAAAGTAAGCAAGTAAGCAGGCAGACGAGAGAGGGAGAAAAAGGAAGAGAAAGAGAGGAAGAGAAAGAGAGAGAGAACCTGAATATAAGTGACTTCTAACCATTTACCATTGCAGTGGCAAAAACTGTATCTGAGCGAGTATTTCAAGCAGGCCTCATTGCACTGTCAAGAGGTGTGCTAGCAGTTTCCCGGCTTGAGTGTAACTGTGATGCAAAACCCAAAAAGCACAGGAGAGAGGTGCCTGGTGAGTGGATGAGCTTACCGGGCAGAAGCGGCAGAAGCGGCGGACGGAGCAGCAAAGAACTGGAGCAGCAGCAGTTTCACTCACCAGGGTAGACAAGTGGCGTGGAGGTGGAGGTGGGTGTGGAGGCCAGCAATGGTATTAGTGAAAAGTGACGCGTGGCGACTCGCAGCAGTTCGGTTCGCGGAAAAAGGGCCATCAGGACTGGGGATACTCCCAGAAAAAGAAGAAAAATAGATGGGAATTCCGCCTGTCCTGACTCTTAAGCCCCATCCGAGTCACGGCACCATATATGTTAGGTTTTTAAAGTAGGTAGCCGGTAAAGGAGAACATCATGCAGTATTCAGGCAGGAGAGAACGTTTATTACTGAACTGCTGGCCTGTGGCCAAGATGATCCATGGCCGGAGAGAAGGGAGAGAGAGAGAGAGACCCCCACCCAGCCCTGCCTTATATCTAGGGCAGGGGCAAGGGGTGTGGCCAGGTGGATTAGGATGTGACCTCAGGGAAAGGGGAGGTAACTGCCTTCAGGTCAGCAGGTTACCCAGGTAACTGGGTGGAGACTTAATGAGGTGGGGGCATCTACATGGAGCCCTCAGGGAGAAGACCTAACAATTATTATTTAATAACAATAGTATTTTCTAAACACTGTTTTAGTCACCTACAATAATATTTTTACTACTTTTTAATCTTGGTTTTGGATGAAGTATTATTTATTTAAATTTTTTATTTTATATAAATTTAAAGGAATTTAATTGTGACTTTGCCATACTTGTATATAATGTATTTTAATCAAATTCACTCCCTATTTCTCTTTAACTAATTGTCTCTTCTCAGATATTCAGGTATTTTCCATAATATGGGTTATTATTTATACCATAATAAACATAGGACCCTTATCTTTCTCAAAAGCAGAATTCTGCTTTTGAATGAGCATAATCAATCAAAACCTTCCATCTGATATATCAAAATCAATTGATATAGTTTTTAACTCTCCCATTAACACATTAGAGCAATTGGACAACTGGCTTCTGTTGATAATGTGCATGCATGTTGTGGAATGTAGCTTCTGTTTGAATGAAATGTTTTGATTGATTGATAGGAGCATTTAATCGATCCTTCAGAGTCTTTTATTTATGATGTTTATAAAATCCTTTAACTCAGCTATTCACTGCTAGCCCCATCTCAATAAGAATCAACATGAAATATAATAATACCTAAATATACTACTGGTTCAATTGCAGTTACAATATTTTAAAATTATACGATAGAGGTATTATAGTGTGGATGAAAACTACTGAAAGCTAGGCTAGAATGAGTTACTTAATTTAGGAAATCTGGAAATTCTGGGAGAAAAATTTCATGAACATCAGAAATATTTTATTGCTTTTTTAACTTAAAATTCAGTAAACAGCAAAGTGAATAATCATTGGCTTATAAATTGTCAAAATAACGAGATCACACATTTCTGAAAAATCATAGCATTCAGTATATTTAATATAGAATTAAATACAAGATCAAAGACCAAAGGAACGATCTAAAATGGAACGAGTAAAAACGTAAGAATAATTAACTATAACAAAAAGAAACATGTAGCATACTTACTTTGAAATCAAAGTAGAAAATATAGAAATAAAGGAGCTAGAGAAGAGAACATTTTTGTGGGGAAAGACTGTATCATTTATTAGACTAGAGAAGACGGTTTAATTTTTTTTTTACATCCTTGGTACTTTATCATACAAGTGTCTCTTTTTTTTTCTCCAAATCTTGCTTGAACACTGTACTGGTAATTTCCCTGTATCCAGAGAATAGCAAGAGTCAGAATAAATTTCCTGCCCTCCTTGAGGGCCATGGAATATACTGAAGTCATCTTTATTTTATTTAATGAAGACCTGAAAACTGAATGTCACCTTCTTACATATTGTATGCTCTGGCTGATAATGGCTTCATTTGGTATGAATCAAATGATAGCACAAAAAAATCCTCACTTTTCAGTAACAAGGTAGAGAATTTAAAAATTATCATATAACATGTTGAATTATTCAATAAATAATCATGAATAATTAATGCCAAGGAGTACAACAAAAGACATCACAGCTTGCTTTTCTGAGAGTTTCCCTCAGAAGATAGGTGTTATTGATTTTCAAAAAGAGAGCTGTGGAATTGAGAGCCCAAAAAGCAGTAAGTAAAGCAATTTATATAAGAAGTCCACACATGAATAAATAATAGTAGAATGAATGAGTCGCCTCACTAGAGAAATTCTTCATGGAAGAGATGGAAATAAATGGTATGTCAAATATACTTCCTCAAACGTGTTGAATGATCATGGAACCAAAATGAGCCTCCAATTAGACAGACATTGAGAAGAGCTTCTGCAGCAGAGGTAACAGGAAGTGCTTATTGTGCTGCCATCCATCCTGTGGTTAGAGTTAGATGCCAGCAGAGGTGATAATTGGGTTTGTCTTAGAGATGTAATTCTAACTCTTTTTTGTTCCCTGTGCTTAGGCATTCACAGAGATAATTCACTCCTCACATTTGCGGTAAGGTTGGGAGAAGAGTCACACAATAGATTACAGCCACAACCTTGAGCTATTATTTCACAGCTGTCATGTAAGATGACAGTCACTCCATTTAGATTGTTTAGATTTTGGTTCATAAAACTTTAAAGATCTACCTGTCTAGACAAGAAGTTTAAGTTTCATTCTTATTCATTTATTTTTTTATTTTTACTTTTCTGGCAATGTGAGGGTCTGAACTTCGGGGGTTTACATTTGCCAGGCAGCACTCTATCTCTGGAACCATGTTCACAACCTTTTTAGCCATCATTATTTCATACTTACTTTTTTCTTTGTATTTCTCTTTTAAATATGGCTCTCACTGGTCTAGACCACACAATCCTCCTTTTTGTATTTCCTGTGTACTTAGTATTACAAGAACACACCCCTATAGTCAGCTTTTATTGGTTGAGGTAAAAATCTCATGACTGTCCCAGGCTGGTATCTAACTGCAATCTTCTCAATCTCCTCTTCCTAAGTAAATTATAGACATAAGTGACTATGCCCAGCCCGAAATTCTTCCAAATGAAATTGTGTAAGGAGA
This sequence comes from Perognathus longimembris pacificus, assembly GCF_023159225.1. NCBI lineage: Eukaryota > Metazoa > Chordata > Mammalia > Rodentia > Heteromyidae > Perognathus > Perognathus longimembris. Next base: position 18,929,302 of record NC_063170.1, read on the forward strand.
CAGACATCTGAATCAGATACATGCCTGCACTTTGCAACCTCATGAATACGCTTTAATTCCGTATGTTAAAATTCTAAAATGAAGAGATCTTCATGAAAAAGTCCAAGCAAAGATACTATTCTAGCTTGACAAATGACTTCATATAATAATTACAATTTCTAGCATTTATTATAGGTGAGTCAATGTTATAAGTCAAAGTTCAGAATTGCTTTCCTGTGAGTCAGTAATGAGTATTTTACTTTTTGCAGCCTAGTTAGTCTTTGATCAACTTCTCGGTTATGCACTTTTAGAGTAAAAGCAACCATAGACAACATATAAGACAATGAGCACAATTGTTATTCATAGACAATGCATAAATGGACATTGAATTACAAATAAATTTTAATGAATCTCAAAACATGGCATGTATTTACTTCAATCTTTAAGAAAGGTGAAAGCTATTCTTAGTCCCTGAGTTATACAGAAACAGAAGGCAGGTAGAACCTACCTGGTCCACTATTTTGATAATGTCTTTGTAATTGTGTACACACATACACACATACATACACTCTGCTTAACCTTCACAACAGCATACAGTAGAAATAATAATAATATAGATAATATAATAATATTAGTATTATCATCATCCCTATCTGTAATCACAAGGTATAAAACATTGTATATATAGAAAGAGGTTAGGCAACTTATTCAGTCATAGAGCAAACAAATTCAAGATTCAGTCAAGCTTGCTTCAAAGTTATATTCTTAAACACTTTTCCTCAAAGGTTAGCGGGTGTCCCTTTTGAAATGTGCAGTTGACACATTTTTTTAATCTGTGAAAAATATTGGAAATATTTTTCAAGTACACAGTTTTCTGGTGTTTAACATCTATGAATAACCAGAACTAAGAATAACTTCTCCCTTTTTAAACTTTGACTGTACTTTGCCTTCATTAGTGGTCAACTAGCCTGAAATGTAATGGGCATTCAAAAATATTGATTGAATTAAAAACCTAAAATGACTGTTAACTATGTTATATAGACATTTGCCTCAACAAGAAATTTATTTTGTGTCCTAGCCTAGCTTATGGAAAACTAATCCAACAAAGTAGGTCTTCAAAAATAAAAAATTAAATTACCAAAATGTCCATTTTAATATCTGCAGGAATGTCAGAGAGGATTGAGCATCTTCCTTATGTATTCTACTATGGGTTTGCATATCTGAGTCAATGGATTGTCTATTTTAGGGTTATCACTTTGGAAGATTACATATGTTTAATAATAGTATCAAACATAAGAAGTAGAAATGCAGTAATAAATTAAACTTTACATACCATCTATCATCTAAATTGTTCAATTTAAATGATATTCTGGCAAATCCTTTACCTTGTCAACAAACTGTAAATTTCCCTATTTACAGAACAATTATCTCTCATCTCATAGGCTAGTGAACAGCATATGGAATTAATACACAGTGGTGCCAGAAACAGGGATAGCCACATACTTGAGAACTAGGTTCGTGGTAGTTTGGCCTTTGACAATCTGTGGCATGACCAAGGCTATTGGCAATTAGAAAGGTCAGAGTCGGACACCTGAGCGTATAACATACCAGCATGAGGAGAGAAAGAAAGGAAGAATACAGGAACACTGACTTTCTTTCTTAACATTTCAAAAACTTACCTTCATGTCTTCCAGCCCTTTCCGAGACTGGCCTAAGTTTTGTGCTTTTGATATAAGCCCTTTTCATCCTGTTATACATGTGGTACAGATGGAAAACAGCTGGCTTCCCCCCTCACTGCAATTTCCCTCAAATATATGATGGCAGTAATTAAGTAACATTTCAACTGTGTTCTCCAGTCTCACTAATTTGTGATACTGAATTGTAACATAAAATTCTTATGAAATTACCTTGTTTCTAATTTTAGCATACTAAATCATTAGGTACATTAAATCCTGGATTTCTCACTTAAAATGGGATATCTGTGTAGGAGAAATTTTCTGTCACATGTGTAGTAGTCCCAGATGTGACTTGGAATCATTCCTTTAGCAATATTAATGTACTCAGTGCCTTTTGAGTGGCAGGCACTGCTCCTCATGCTGGGAATGCAAAGGGGAAAACACAGAAGCCTAGAAGCTCCCATTTGAGTGAAAGACAAAGGAGAGAAAAAGGTGATCATTTCATATTGTGACAAGTATTATTATGTAAATAATCAAGAAAAAAGATAGATGAAGAAATGATCTACTTGGAAAGGGAGCAGCTAACATTTTTAGTTTTGCTTCTGACTTGCTTGAGTAAATTGTCTAATTTTCCTAAGCTTTCATTTCCTCATCTGTCAGATTGGCTGAAAAATATTATCTATTATAGAAGGTTAGCTTATGGAATAACTTGAGAAAATAATTTTGAAAGCATTTGGTATGGTGCCAAAGACTATAAGAACTCAATAGTAATAACAATCATTATATTAGGTAATATTTATTATCACTATCTTCCACAAAACATCAAGAGTAACCATTCTGATCATTAAGAACACAAACGGTAAGCCTGTGCTACAAGAGAAATGGAAAGCTTTGTAACTTATTAAATATGTGCATGTAAATTATCTCACTGATGGTTTCTATGTATCACTTAAATTGGTAAGTTATTGAACAAGTATTATAAAGTAGGTCAAACATTTTAAAGGCGGTTTCTATTCACTTAATATAGTGCAGAAACCCATTATTAAGACTCACTCTGCTTGGCCACCATAGGCATAATGTCCGCCATTACAGCAATTTCCCTTCTGCTGTGGATAAAATAACCACACATAAAATAAAAGAGAGGAAAAGAAGCCTGCATTTAGAATAAACAATTTCTTTATCCAGCTCACAATTTTACTCTAAGTAAAATGTTGGGCTTTATCTGGACAATCACTAAGAATTCCTAAATTTTGTATTTTAAATTCTATGGTTCCAGGGCAATAATCTGTAAAATGGAACTAATAAAAGGGGCAAACATCTCCTGCATATTTGCTCAAAGTTCCACTCATTTCCAATATTAAAAGCACAACCCCACTCCAGTCTATCCATGATGAGTCCAACTCATACTCGTTCTTTTCTCCCTAACCATCAAGCCAAAGCAAGGGCTCGTTGCTAGTTGAGAAAGACCAGAGGTGTGATTTAAACTTCCAACATTCACTATTTGAATATATGACAATTGGGAAAAGTTATCTAAAACTCAATTTCCTCCTGTATGAAGAGTTAACAAAGTTCACCAAAACACTGTGCAATAAAGGCAATAAGGCAATAATAAAGGGCATGGCTTTATACTGCTCATTTCTTAATAAATATTAGACAATTGTTCAGTCATTTATTCCACAAATATGAAATCTGACCAAGAATACAGATTATATAACTAGTGCACAACTGAGAGCTGATTCTGATGGTAAGAGGAAGCATTCGATACCAGTAATAATAAAAGCAGAAACACAATGTCCATAATAATAATTAACCCAGAGTTTCCCAAGTATTTTTCCATAAAATAAAAGCCTGGTCTACTTTGTTGGAAACAAAAACAACATTTGCTTCCATTTTTTTGGATTCATTAACACAGAATAGCACATTAAACTCATCAACCAATGGAATTCTAGTACAAAGTGAAAATGTGCAGTGGTAGAACTACCCAGCAAGATGGAACAGAGGAGCCCTGAGCAGAGCAGCACATTCAGAGCCCTGTGGGAAATGTAGAAGTGAGCATGTAAGCATTCCTAGGCAGGATTATTTAGGGTTCTACATTTTAACACCAAGACCATAAAGGCATTAAAGTTCATTAAATATGTATCTTCACATGTTTAAGTCCATTATGGTTTATCATCTCGAAATAAAATTTGAAAATTGCTTACTCCCTTCATATAAATTAATAACATGGAGGAAAGGGGTGCCAGAAAATCAGTAGTTTACACACACTGATTGAATTTGAAAGCTGTTATGAATGTTGTCTTTTCTACAATTATTCTGAAAACGAATGCAAAACAAATCAACACAGAAAAGCATGTTTTTTGGTCTCTCCAGTATCTTTCAAGTTTATTGTCCAATGCCAGTGGCTCATTCCTGTTATCCTAAGTATTCAGGAGACTGAGACCTGCAGAATCATGTTTTGAAGCCTGTCTGGAGAGAAAAGTTGGTGATACATTATCTTCAATTAACTAGCAAAAAGATGGAAGTGCAGGTGTAGCTAAAGTGGTAGAACACAAGCCATGGGCAGACAAAGCTAAGAGCACCCTGAGTTCAAGAACCAGTGCAAGCACACACACACACACACACACACACACACACACACACACACAAAAGTTTAGTACATGACAATTATTCAAATTATAGCGGTGGGTGCTGTATAAGGGAGAATTTGTGGAATATATTTTGAATTATTGGTTGAGACATAAAACCAACGCATTATCAAATCTTCCTTGACTGACAAATAAATAAGATTGGGACATGACAAATTGTGCTGCGATGAACATTGTTGTGCTGGTGGCTTTAGTGTGTTCTTGTTTGTGGTCTTTTGGGTAGATGTCCAAAAGTGGGGCTGCGGGGTCATGGGGTAGCTCTATGTTTAGCCTTCTGAGGAATCTCCATACCGCTTTCCAGAGTGGCTGAACCAGTTTACATTCCCACCAACAATGAAGTAGAGTTCCCTTTTGGCCACATCCCCTCCAACATTTGTTATTGTTAGTTTTCTTGATATAGGAAATTCTTACTGGGGTGAGATGTAATCTCAATGTTGTTTAGATTTGCATTTTTTTTATGGCCAGTGATGTAGAGCACTTTTTCATATGTCTCTTGACCATTCTCTTTTCCTCATCAGAGAAGTCTCTTTTTAAGTCTTTAGCCCACTTGTTGAGGGGGCTGTTGGTTCTTTGTGGTTTTGTTTTGGAGGAATTTAATTTTTTTAGTTCTGGATATATTTTACATAGGAGGCCTTTGTCCCTTGTATGGCTGGTAAAGATCTTTTCCCAATTTGTGGGCTTTCTGTTTATCTTGCGAGCTATGTCCTTTGCCTTGCAGAAGCTCTGCAGTTTGATGCAGTTCCATTTGTCCATCCTTTCTTTGATTTGTTGCATTTCTGGGTCTTTGTTAAGGAAGTTTCATCCTGTGCCAAGGAGCCCAAGTGTTTCTCCTACTCCGTCCTTTAGAGTTTTCAGGGTATCTGTTTTTTGTTTATATATATATATATATTTTTCAAACTGAATTACAGAGAGGTTACAGTTTCATACATTAGGCATTGGATACATTTCTTGTACTGTTTGCTACCTCGTCCCTCATTCCCCCCTCCCTGCTTCCTCTTTCCCTTCCCCCTCCCCCCATGAGTTGTTCAGTTGTTCAGTTCATTTTCACCAAACAGTTTGTATTACTTTTGTAGTTGTTTGTCTTTTTTTACCCTGTGTCTCCCGATTTTGTTATTCCCTTCCAATTTCCTGGTTCTAATACCAGTATACACGGTTTCCAATATACTCAGATAAAATACAGAGATAGTGTAGGTACAACCACAGGAAGGTGATACAGGAATATCATCAATAATAGAGGCTACAGTTAAATATGCCACGTTCAAAGTATTTACAACTGCGATGTAACAATCATTTCCATAAAATGGAGTTCATTTCACTTAGCATTATCTTATGTGTTCATAAGGGTATAGCTACTGGGCTCCTGTGATCCTCTGCTGTGACTTGCCTAAACCTGTGCTAATTATTCCCTATAAGGGAGACCATATAGTCCATGTTTCTTTGGGTCTGGCTCACTTCACTTAGTGTAATTTTTTCCAAGTCCTTCCATTTCCTTACAAATGGGGCAATGTCATTCTTTCTGATAGAGGCATAAAATTCCATTGTGTATATGTACCACATTTTCCTGATCCACTCATCTACTGAGGGGCATCCGGGTTGGTTCCAGATTCTAGCTATGACAAATTGTGCTGGGATGAACATTGTTGTGCTGGTGGCTTTAGTGTGATTATATTTGTGATCTTTTGGATAGAGGGTATCTGTATTGATTTCGAGGTCTTTGATCCATTTGGAATTGATTTTGGTGTGGGGTGATATATAAGGATCTAGATTTAGTTTGTTGCATGTGTTGAACCAGTTTTGCCAGCACCATTTGTTAAAGATGCTATCTTTCTTTCAACCCAGATGCCCCTCAGTAGACGAATGGATCAGGAAAATGTGGTACATATACACACTGGAATTTTATACCTCTATCAGAAAGAATGGCATTGCCCCATTCATAAGGAAATGGAAGGACTTGGAAAAAATTATACTAAGTGAAGTGAGCCAGACCCAAAGAAACATGGACTCTATGGTCTCCCTCATAGGGAATAATTAGCACAGGTTTAAGCTAGTCACAGCAGGGGATCACAACAGCCAAATAGCCCTTAGGAACACGTAAGGTGATGCTAAGTGAAATGAACTCCATGTTATGGAAACGACTGTCATATCACTGTTGTAATTACTTTCAACATGTGATGTGAAACTGTAGCTTCTATTATTGATGATCCTCTTGTATCCCCTTCCTATTGTTGTACCTGCACTATCTGTGTATCTTATCTGAGTACATTGGAAACCATGTGTACTGGTATTAGAACTAGGAAATAGGTAGGGAATACCAAAATCGAGAGACACAGGGTACCAAAAGACAAACGACTACAAAAGCAATACTTGCAAAACTGTTTGGTATAAATGAACTCAACAACTCATGGGGGGAGAGGAAAAGGGTGAATGAGGGAGGAGGTAACAAACAGTACAAGAAATGTATCCAATGCCTAACATATGAAAGTGTAACTTCTCTGTACCTGAGTTTGACAATAAAAATTTAACAAAAAAAAAAAAAAAAGATTGGGACATGATAAATTACATAGGGCCCTAGTCATAAACATACAGAGGCCAAAGGAGGCTAAACATAGTAGTTGGCAAAGGCAGTGGGACAAATAATCACATAAAATAATATTCTATGAAATGAACTTTTAAAAAAGGAAATGAGACACTCTTTAGTTGACTGTTTTTGTTATCTTTTCCTTTTGTATTGTTTGATATTTTGTTTGTATTTGGGAGAGGACGCAAGGGCACATAAAAGGTGGAACAAAGATGAACTAAAACAACAGTGATATTCACCAGACACTATGTAGAAAACGAATTGGGTATCATATGGGTGGTGATGGGAGGGAAAGACTAGGAGAGAGCAACAGAAGGGGAAAAAATGGTTCAAAAAGAATTATATTGATGGTACCTGATTCATGAAACTGTAACCTGTCTGTATATCAACTGCACCAAAATAATAAAAAGGGTAAAAAATCTTGTCTGAATGCTAAGAATAGCCTTAGAGCAAAATCCAGGGTTATTTTCATTCTTGAAAGATTGATTTCCAAGAAGGAAGTAATCTATGTTATTAAAATTAGCAAAGAAAATGTGAACCGGGTTCTAAAATTTGAAATTAGGGGCTTATTCTGATGAACTGTGTAAATATAAGAGACCACTGTGTTTGCATCATTAGCCTTAATTTCTTCAGGATGGATTTTCGGTTGCCCATGTTTTGGATTATTGTTACTGATGGACCTAAGAGCATTTCTCAGCACTGAGCAGAAAGCTTGACCAGGACAAGAAAAGCTCAGGAAGCATCAGATGCTGGCCGCCCTCTCCATGACTAGAAACTTCCTTCCTCTCTACTCCTTGGGCCCTTGGAGATTCAGAGTTGATCAATATTTATTAATCAATGCATATTTATATATTCATATCAGGAGAGAAGTTATAAATAAAATACATATAAAGTATAAAAGGAAGTTCTTATTCGATTGAATAGAAAGTATATACTGTTTAACTCCTAGACTCTTCAGTAATTCTCAAAAGATAAACCAAGCTGGTCCATTGTGGGGAGGGGATGTAGAAAACAAGACTTTAAACAATCAGAACTTTTACTTTGGGAAATATAGCATATTAGATATGCTACACAATAACCTTGCTAAAAGTACTGAATAATATATTTCTCAAACTGTTTTGGCCATAAAGGGAAGTCCCTGGAGTCCAAAAATAAAACAAAACCAAGAATCCAGAGGGGTAAGCAGAGGTTTTAATAATCACACCAAGGACTCAAGAGGTATTCCCCAAACCCACATAGCATGGAGAGTGAATCATAAATCTCCCACATAGCACTGACTCCCCATGGTGTTAAACATTCTGTGCAACTGTAAACTATGAGACAAATATCACCCCACAAAGAATGCTGAGCAGGACGCCCTTCATAAGTAGAAGAGAAAAACAAAGACTGAGGCAAGGAGGATCATTTGTACGCCACTATTTTACCTTCAGACTCAAAGATTTAGGTTGACAATGATCTCAGATATTTAGAAAAAAGAAACAATCTCTGAAAACACACAATGATCTAGGATGCAGCAGTAAATAAAATTCCAAGAAATAGTGTTAAAATAATAAAATATGGTAAATGCAAGAGTTCTTGAGCAAGGGTCCAGAAATAACAATTATAGACAGGAACTAAAACTAAAAGTGCATGTTAAAAACTGAATTAGGTAGCTGGGTGCCAGTGGCTCATACCTGCGATCCTAGCTATGCAGGAAGCTGAGAACTAGGGATTGTAGTTTGAAGCCAGCCTAGAGGGGAAAACATCTGTGAGATATCTCCAGTTAACCACCAAAAATTCAGAAGGGGAGCTGTGGCTTAAGTGCTAGAGTGCTAGCCTTGAGCACAGAAGCTCAGCAACAGCACCCAGACTCTGAATTCAAGCCCCAGGACCAGCACCGAGAGGGGGGAGACGGGGGGGGGGGGGGGGGGAGACGCGGAGAGGGAGGGAGGGAATTAAGAACACAATTGGAGCTCATCACTCCAATTGACAAAAAAACGCACATTGAATAGGACTTCTAAGTGGCAGAAAAGAGACATATAGGGACAACCCATTAACTAACCGACCCATATCAACCAGTAAACTGCACTATTTCAAAAATCTCCTTTCAGCTAATGTGGTAAGATCACTTTTAAGGCTAAACCAAACATAATTTCTAAGGATAAACACAACGTGATTTGGATATGTAACTACGTTTAAAGGAATGGAATTATCATACATGGAAAACCCTGAGTAATTAGCATTTTTGCCAGAATTGGCCCTAAACCAGGATTTTTCTACCTCTGTCTCCCAAGTAGCTGATATTGCACATATGAACCAACTAGCCAGGCCCTTTATTAGTTAATCATTTTATCAGTTCCCCTGCCTCATACAGACCCTTAATTATAATAGCATGTATGTTGGGGTCCTCGGCCCCCAGCACCTCTCCTGGCCAGCAGGCGAGGCGGAGAGTCGCGAACTGCCCGCCCCCAGCCCCCCTTACATTTAAAGCAGAACACTCAGACGGTTCCGGGGAAATGTCATGCAGTCTTCTGGTTTTATTAAGAAGGAATCACATTTATATAGACCGAATGGCAGCAGGAAGAGGAGGGGTGTAGTGTGCCTAACTAGGTGTTATAATTGGCTGCCTGGGCTGTTTGTCAGGTTCCAGACCGGGAGGCAGGCGGGGCTAACAGGGCTGGGAAGGTAGGCAGGCTAGCTAGAACCGCCTCTTAAAGCTGCAAGGCATCTGGGGCGGGCATGCCCCACACAGGTAGTTAATTTGATGGCAATCGTATTTGATTTACAGATCAAACCACAGTAAAACATGGTATTGATTCAATCTCATCACTGAAGACAAAGTGAAATAAGAGAACATAAATACGAAGTATGATTCTAGGAAAGAAGGGGACCATGGTTATGCAAAAAAGAGACCAGAGTTGGACACAGTGGAGTGGCTCATGCCTGCAATCCCAGCTACTTGGAAATCTGAAATGTGGAAAATTGCAGTTCAAGGCCTGTGTGAAAAGTTGTCAAAACCCAATCTCATTAATAAAAAGCTCGGTGCAGTGACATGCACCCATCATTCCAGCTATGCAGGAAACATAAGTAGGAGTAGTGCAATCCACAACAGCCCAGGCAAAACAAGTGCAACTGTATTCAAAATAATACAGAAAGCAGAAAAGTTGGAGGTGTAGCTCAAGTGTTAGAGTGCCTTCCTAGTATGTGCAAAGTTCAAAGTTAAAACACTAGTTCCATTTTTTAAAAAACAAGCCAAAGAAAGGTTTGGGCAGGGGAGGGCAGAGCAGGGCAGGGCAGGGCAGGGCTGAAAGCTGGAAGTGATGGTAGGCTACCTGTTTTGAGTAAGGATGTCTATGTTGTTGGCATTATTGGTATCTTTGTATCTGCTCAGCATGTCCCATGAAGAACTCTCTTTCAGAGAGCGTTCTCTAGTCGTGGAAGTTTCTTGATTTCATCAGCACAGAAGAATCTCAAGACCTGGAGTTAATGTTTTCTGTAACTAAGCTGATGACTAATAGAAGTCGTAGAAGTATTTCAAACCTCTAGGACTTCCATGAACATAATTCTGAAATGCATCTACAATGTCTTCCAAAGTTCCCCCGTGGAACTGAGCCTCACCAGAGTAGCAAGTGGCTCAATCCTATGTTTTATTGACCATCTTCTGCCACACACCACTGCTCTTATTCCCTGGTCTGCTTCCCTAGATCATCTGCAAGACAAATCACTAGAACAAATCCCTTATTTTGGGTGCTGCTTTTGGGACAACTCACCCTAAGACAACGACTCCTGATTTCTATGTAAAACACATCAGTGAATTACAGACAGCATTCATAGGAAACAATCATATAATAAGAATTAGAAGTTAATCAACATCCTGTAAGATCTAAGGAGAATTTGTTTACCATTGAGGAAAGAGGTCAGCTATAGTCTTGCAGCTTTCCCATAACTGTGAAGATTTCTAGGGAGCCAAAAATCTTGATTTATCCTTGGGAGAAACCAAAGGTCTGTCAGAGGAAAGTTTGTATGTGTTTGTGTGTACATGCAGGTGTTTATGCAGGAAGATTTTTTACTGCAGGCTATTTAAGTATGCTTCACTCCAAAATGGCATAAGAAAATGCATTACACACAACAAAATAAAGTCAGTAGGTTATCATAAAACTTTCCAATTTAGCTAAGGATAAAGTCACTCTTTGTTTACTATTATTCTTTGCTTTTATATTTTCTCCATCTGCAGATTTTGTATATTAAAGTTAAGAGTATAATCTCCTTACAAAGTCTTGAATTTTTCACTGTTTGAGATGATTATAGTTACAAAGCCATCTATGTATAGTTACTTCATGTGAAAAGTAGAGAGTTTGTGCAAATGAAAGGAGATGATGCACATAATGGACTCCTCTCTCCACCCCTTCTCTGCCTCTTCTTTTCTATCTTCTCCTCCTACCTTTTGCTCTTTCCCTTTTCTTTCCTCTTTTAGTGCTCACTTTACTTTTTTACCAAATATGACTCTATTGTTATATTACTGTTTTTTAATCTCAGTCCTTATTATTGCTCCCTTATCAACCTTCACCTTGCAATAAAGTGCTTTGCAATTGCTAATGGAGCTGGGTGAATATATAGCCCCCTTTCTTCCTAAGCCAGGTCTCCTCATCTGTGACCTCAATGGCATGATCAAGTTATTCTGGATTAAAGTGGTTCCATGTGATCTGTAGAGTCCCTTCCAAACAGTTTAGAAATGAAAGAAAAAAGATACCCATTATATAGGACAATACTGATGTCACTGACTTTTCCCTCTAGGGAAAAAGAGCATTTATCAGTTACTGTTATCCAATGGATAGTATGCATTGCCTAAAACTACCAAGGATTTGTTTATTCTATGTGCTATCACTAATTCACTACATAAATCACTTAAGTGAGCCAGCTCCTTAGCTATGATTTTATCATCTTAAAAAATGGGTATAGTAGACTTTACTTCAGAAGGCTATAAAAAGGATAAGTAAAAATGATTTTATACAGAAGCTAGCATATATTAAGCACTCAATAATGGTAGCTATTATTACATTAAAGTTACCATGGATAAGCAAGGTTAAGTTCAAATTACATTAGAATTAGAAGACTACGGTGTATTGAATACATTATGGTATAATTTCCAAGTAAAATGACTGAAATAAAAGAATAGATGCTTTGAGAAGCAAAACCTCAGCTCTCCAGACATTTTCCCTGCCTACAAAGGCTCACTCCTTTTGGATTTTGGATAAATGATGTTCTAGAGTTCACATGCACATCAGAATTTAGAGGGTACTGTTCAGGGCTATGGTTCTCTGTTTCTAATCTTTCTCCTGATCAAACTGTTTTCATGAATTTTGAAGCCTTCCAATATGTAGGTCTTCCCTTTTAATCCACTAACAATCTTCCCTATCTGTTAGAAAATGAACACAATACAACCATATGTGAGAACTGGAAAGCCAAAAGTTATTCCTCTGTAATAAATTCCGTTTCCTAAAACTCCTATCTTGGCATATTGGGTAGAGATTGTGAAAAATGTGTCACTTAGTTACTATATAAATTCCTTAAAGGAATAAAGCTCCAACCAGAATAAAATTCAAAGTCATTTTGGAATTGTCTTTCTACCATCATCTACATTCATACTATTAGCAAGTCCTGTTATCACTACTACTACTTTACAAACAGAATTCTCTCCTTCTCCATTATTTACAATCTCCCTCTCAAGACCTCTTATTGAAGTGCCTGTTCCTAAGTTGTATTAAAAAGAACAGTCGTTAAAAGACTTACCCGATTACTTTAGGCACATGTATGAAGTATTCTAATAACTTAACCTAAGACCAATATATGTGAAAATGGATCAAGGTAACTAGAGGAAATGGGTAGGGTTGGAAGAGATGGAGGAGAATAATGGAAGAGGTGACATTCATCAAGACACACTATATCCATAAACTGACATGTTGAATGGAAATCCTTTATACATCTATTTAAAGGTAAAAACAAAAACAAAAGACAAGCAACAACAACTAAGACCAAGCATTTGCTATAGGACAGCACACCCCATTGTGTGCCTAAGTCAGTCCATTTTTTCATCCTTACTGCCCACCATCTTCTATGATGTGCCTGTCACAATGACCTTGGTAAATGCTCAGTTACCACACTGCCATATATGAGCCTCTGCATGATCCCTTTGCTCCAAGATGTTCTCTATAACTAGATTCACTCACAACTGGCTCTTTCTGACTCTGTAGCTCGCAGACAAAAGGGGATCTTCTCTAGGCCAACTTCCATCACCATCACATAAGCATAGCCTTCTGCATTCTTGTCATTTTCCATCACGTCACCTTCACCATCCATTTGTCAAGCATTTATCCTGAGTCTACTATGTGCTGGGCAGTGTTTGGTGATGTAAGACACATTAGTGGATAAAACAGATAAAGCCTCTGCCTTCCTGGAAAGGATATTATATTGAAACCACTTACAACTGTCTGAAGTAATCTTTTATTTGGTTAATTGCTGCCCTGGCCCAGATTGAAGAGATCTTCAGAGCAAGAACTTAAAATGTCTTATTTGTTTTACTTTTTAATTCTAGGTGAACACTGTATACCAAAGCTTGTGCCCCCAAATAAAGAAGACTTAATTTGTGGTTACATTTGCATCATATCTTAGAGGCATCTAACTCAACCCTATCCAGCTGTCAAGTGACTCTACACAGGAACCTTCTAAGGAAAAGAAGAACAGAAAAATAAAGTAATAACAAGCATATTTTTAAATTACTTGCATTCCCCTATTTTTAATATGACCACTTATAAAAGCACAGAAAGAGATTTGAACATAGCTTCTAAAGAAAATTTATTCTGTCAATTAAGGACACTTGAAAGCAAAAGCTAATGAGATGTTGTGAAGTCTGGGGTTGTGAAGGCCACTTAAAGAAAACATTTCTTTATGGACTTATAACTCTTCAGAGCTGCCTCTGGCTGGAGCAGCTCTCAGAAGCACTTATTCTTTCCCATAAGTCAGACAGTGAGGTTTCTTTGTCAAGGGGAGTACTAAAAGGGCATTCTTGTTCCCTGTGGAATGTGATGGGAAGTTAACACAGATTGATGATAGGTCATCTGAAAATGCTTGTCTCTTTTATTTTCAATTTTGTTGGGTGGAAATTGCTCATATTTTGTCTGTTTAGTTCATGTTCTCTGGCATTTTGAGTATTTGACAAAATCTTCAAAACAGTTCATGTTCAGAAGAGGTAGGGTAATTTCACAATTTCTCAAGATTTTATCATGTAAATATTGTAGGAGTATCAGTTCTAAAGACACCATTACAAATCAGGTTAAACACACCTAGGCAAAAATCAGTTGTCAGGTAATAATTACAAAACTATAACTTATGACTGTGGCTAGAATTTTTGTTCTTGTAAATGAGATCACACTTCAAATATTTATACCAAAGAAATACCCCTCTAGTAATAATCCATAAAGGTACTCGGTCTATAACTCAGAAGAGAACTATGAAATTTATAGGAAGTTCTTCTGTTATCCTTTTATTGTCAATGTTTTCAGTATTATCATTTTTGAAGAAAATAAGGACAGCCTGCTTACTTTACCTGAAAGAGGGACTTGCAAGTAAATGAAGTCTAAAGAGAAACTTCCAACCATTGTTTCTTCCTCCATCTTAAGTCTACAAAGCTGAGATATGAAATAAATGTCAAGATTTTTATTTTACATATAGTCTCTCTCTGAAGTTCTAGAATGTGGGTATTTATTATAAAACTGGAAAAACTAGAATGATGAAAAAAGAAGTCATCCCTTGGTAACCTACAGAAATACCAATCTGGCAATGATATATGGACCAAAATAGCTTTATGAGACTTCCAGAACTGAAGAAAGAAGTTGCAGTGCCCCAGGCAAACAAAAAACCAAGAGCAAACACATTGAAGTAGGTAAAAGAAAAAAGAAGCAATTTCACTCTTCCCACATTCCCACATTATACCCTCACTGCAAAGTTCAGTGCTAGGAGAGAATGTTCTGGCTATGATGGCTTCTCACTTGGAGGCAAAGAGAAGACTATAACATGCATCCGACAGACTACATTTATTTTTTTATATTTTTTTATTTTATTTATTTATTTATTTATTTTTGGCCAGTCCTAGGCCATGAACTCAGGGCCTGAGCACTGTCCCTGGCTTCTTTTTTGCTCAAGGCTAGCACTCTGCCACTTGAGCCACAGCGCCACTTCTGGCCATTTTCTGTATATATGGTGCTGAGGAATCGAACCCAGGGCCTCATGTATCCGAGGCAAGCACTCTTGCCACTAGGCCATATTCCCAGCCCTATTTTTTATTTTTTGATGTGTCACATGGAGAGGTTTAATCTCCCCTATCTTGGGGTACTAACAGCCAGCTAGCCTACTTCAAATACATGCTACGCACCAGAATAAGGGACAGTGAGATGGGCATGCAGTTGTTCAGAGCTCTTTGCACACAGATACCAGTAAAACTAAGAAATTTTGAGTTCCTGAGAAAGAAACAAGGAATCTTCTCTAATTGGAAAATGGTTAACATGTGCTAGAGATGACACATCATTGCTTCCCTGCCCCCAAGCACTCCACAAGGTCTCAAGGGCCTCTAGAGTAGCTACTCAACTCAGCCTGTTTGGCAAAGGGCCTTCCCTTAGAAAAGCCAGCCCACGAAGACCGGAGGAGTGGCTGTTGTTGCAAAAGTTTAAACCTCAACACATAGTTACAAAATGTACAAAGGAAGAAAATAAATCTCCAAAAACGAATGCCATAGAAATAGAGATAACTAGAAAATCTTGATAAAGAAATCAAAATTGACACCTAAAAGAAAATGTTCTCAAATCCTTGACCTTCTTGGAGTTGAATCTTGTACAAGGTGAGATACAAAGGTTCAGTCTCCTGCAGTCTGGTGTCCTACCTACAGCGCTGCTCTTGTTATTCACAATTGCTTTGACTATTCGGTGCCTTTTCTGGCTCTATATAAATTTTGAGACTTATTTTTCTGTTTGTGGGAAGAATGACATTGACACTTAGTAGGCATTGTATTGGCTCTGTAGATGGCTTTTGGCAGTACAGTAGTCATTTTCACAATATTAATTCTGCCAATCCATGAACATGGGAGATCTTTCCATTTCTTTCTTCAAGGTTTTACAGTTTTGTAGTTTTCATTGTAGAAGTTATATTTCATGGATGTTTCAATGCAATTTTTTATTATGGGATGTAACATATTCAGGTATTGTTTTCTAGCCAGAGAGCAAAGTAAAACAGGGCATGCACCTACTACAGTCTCAGAAAAGCAAATATATAATACATACAGACACACAAACTTCTATGCTCTCTAACACAATCTGTAGTACTATTCTCAGAGCTCTACTCTAAGAAAATGACTAGTGGTATGGTTAAAGAAAATTTCTACCTTTTTCAGCATGAAAATAGCTATGGTACATTTTCTTTAAAAAAAATACCAGTAGAAAACACATCCTACTATATAGTTTTAGTTCAATAAGATCCTACTTAAAAATGGTATAGAAAGGGCTGGGGAGATAGCCTAGTGGCAAGAGTGCCTGCCTCGGATACACGAGGCCCTAGGTTCGATTCCCCAGCACCACATATACAGAAAACAGCCAGAAGCGGCGCTGTGGCTCAAGTGGCAGAGTGCTAGCCTTGAGCGGGAAGAAGCCAGGGACAGTGCTCAGGCCCTGAGTCCAAGGCCCAGGACTGGCCAAAAAAAAAAAAAAAAAAATGGTATAGAAAAAATGAGGAGTGAATTCAATTACCTAAAGTCAAAAAAGATATGGAAAATCAGACACCTAGCAATAATATCCAGAAAGATTGTGGAAAAGGAAGGGATGGGAGAGGACTTACCAGATGTCAAACTGTGTTAGACATGGGTGTCCTAACCAGTGAACTGTGGTACAAAAAAAGTTACTGAACAAGTTAGTAGAGTTGAAGCTGCTGGAGTTGGAAGTTGGAGTCTGAAAAAACAGTTGAATATTTATAAAAATAGCTATGTGAGAAAAATGAAACTTAAAGCAATCAAGTACAGATAAATTTTTCAACAAATGATGTAGATGCAAGTAGGCAGCTAGGATGAATTTACAGTACTTCTTTCTTTTGTGCCCCAAAATGAATTTTAGGAAAAGTAAATAAAACAATATTACTAGAAGGAAATATGGCATAAAAAAATAGCAACTGAGCATAAAAGGTTGGCTGACCAAAACAATACCTAATGGCCAAAAACTAAAAATAGTATTATTTTACTATCTTTAAAGTATAAAATAAATAAGTTCTATTGGCAAGTTACAAGTACATTTTTCTTTCTAAAACAAAATTCCTAATTATCATTTCCACTTAATATGGAAAACTAACAATAACTGTAGCAAATTAATCCATCAGAAAATTCTAGAAAGCATGAGCTAAGAATTCAGTTAAAAATAGTTAACATAACACGGGATGGAGGGAGCATGCGGTCATAATATTCAAGATACAGTCTATGAAACAACAACAACAACAAACCTGAAGGAAAAGGTTGGTTTGGGAAAGATGAGAAGGAATGACGAAAGGGGTGACATCAGTCAGGACTCATTGCACTTTTGATTGACATATTGAATTGTAACTCCTTTGTACAACTACTCAAAGATAATAAAAATATAATAAAATTAATAATAAATATTAAGGAAAACTATTTTTCTGGATGTAGCTTATTTTGTAGATTAAACTTTACAAACCACTTTAATGGTTAAGAATTGTGAAACACAATTAAATTGAAAATAAAATGTGAAAATACAAAACTAAAAATAAAACAAGCTTTGAAAACAAAAGTAAACCAATGCCTCTTGCATGACTTCACAGTGTTTAAAAAGTCCAGAAATAAATTAATGGATTTCAAACAGAGATGACATTTTAGAACTCAAGACATAAGGGCTAAATCAAAGTATTTTGCTTCCACTACTAAAGTCATGATGGGTTGTCTGTATAGAACAAGAGCTCGTCAACTTCTGCAAACAGGAACTTAAAACCTCCTATTGGAAGAAAAAGTCAGACCTACTCACCCTCTACTTGCCAACATTCTGGTTTACGGGGCTGAGCTCCTCACAGAAGCATAGGCTGCAGAGGAAATTCCTGCTCCCAGTCCACATACAGATATTGACTCGAACTTAATGTACTCCACAAGGCCTCTCTCATGTCAGCATGACAAGCCTCTGCAAAGTAGAGCAACATAAGTAGCATACCATTCTTGGTCTCACTTCCCACTGATATACAATGGAGAGAAAAAATAATTTGGATTTCAGTTAAAATCCTAACAAACCAGCTGTGTGCATTTGGGGGCAGTTTATTCCCCTCTCTGAGTCTTTCCCTCCCTATCTCAGGGGAGTTAGCAAGTGATATAATGTTCAAAAATATCTTTAAAACTATGTGACAAGTTAAGTATGGGTTAGTGATTATTCTTCATCAAACTGCTTATGTTTTGCCTGGACCTCATCTGGATCTCTAACCTTTCACCATCTTTTGACAGGACAGTTTAGACTCAAAGAACATCACAGAAACCTGAGTCCAAATAGCAGCTCTTGTAGTAATTAGTAGTAGTATATTTTTGCCCAAATCTTTCTGACAGAGAGAATTAATATGGCTTTGGGTTAACACTGAATATGTACTGCTTTCCATGTGAGATGACCCAGCTTCAGACTCTCTAACCTGTTGAGAAAAGATCTCACCAACCACAAATATGGATATCAATGTACCCCTATGTAATTCCACCTGAATACCATTAGAGTTTAAAATTCAATTACAGCTTCTTTTTCTTATTTAAATATGATTTAACTTATAACTTCAATGATATAGACTAACATATTTAAGTATAACCTAAACCCCCATTAAAGAACAGGAACTTGCTGTCATTTTAGAAGGTTCAATTCTACACCTTCTAAGTCAATTATTCACCCTGCTTCCAGAGGCTAAGACTGTATTATTTTTTCTATCATTAATTAGTCCTGCCTATTATATAATTTCATAAAAATGTGAATTTATATTTGAGCTACTTATCTTATAAAAAACGTAGAATTAAGAATTGCTGGGGCTGGGAATATGGCCTAATGGCAAGAGTGCTTGCCTTGTGTACATGAGGCCCTGGGTTCAATTCCCCAGCACCACATATACAGAAAATGGCCAGAAGTGGCGCTGTGGCTCAAGTTGGCAGAGTGCTAGCCTTGTGCAAAAAGAAGCCAGGGACAGTGCTCAGGCCGAGTCCAAGGCCCAGGACTGGCACAAAAAAAAAGAATTGCTGGGCTGGGATGTAGCTCAGAGGCAAAGCGCTTGCCTAGCAAGTGCAACGTCCTGGGTTCAATCCCCAGTACCAAAAAAAAAAAAAGACAAAAAAACCCCTGCTTATTTCTTAATAGGGTCCACTCTTGCTTCCCATATCATGATGCTCTGTTATTGGATACATACACATTTATAATATTACATTTTTAATAAATTTACTTCTAATATCATGAAACATCTTTCTTTATTACTGGTAATATTCTGTCTTGAATTCAATTTTCTCTGATTTGCAATAATCACTCCAGTTTTCTTAAGCAATCTATTACTTTTAATGTTTCTGTGTCCTTGAGCTATTTATCAACATTATAAAGTTAGGTCTTTTTTTATTTACTTTGATAATAACTACTTTATTTGGAATATTTTGTCTATTATAATATTCAATCTATTCCAGTATTAAAAATGATTAGACTTATGCCTACATATTTTATATGTTTGCTTCTTGGTCTCCAGTTTTGTTCTGAGTTGCTCTTCTTTTCCTAACATGGTTAACATTATTTGATTATTTTTGGAATCATTTTTAAATTAATTTATTGGATTTTAAGTATATACTGTGATGCTTTTGAAATGATTGGTGTGGTGACTGCCATATACTTTGCAGTCTTCTTAAAATTACTATTGTACTAGTTCATGTAAAATCTAGAGAAATGGATTTCATACATATTTCATGAATATAGACTATTTACTCCATGTAAAAGATAAAGAACTGGTTACCATGTGGTTACATCTTCCTCCCTTTAGGATCCAGTTCATATATGCATTATATCTACATACTGACAGTTCCACAAGTAGGTGCTCTACTTCTTTTTTCATATATAATTTTTAATGCAGAGGGAAAAAAATCTATTTTCCTGAGTATTTAAATTTCTCATATTCCTAGCTTCTTCTTGAATATCTGATTTTCATCCCATATAATTTTCTTTTGATCTGAAAAACTTCCCTTGGCATTTCTTTGAGTGCAGTTCAGCCAGCAACAAATTCTTAAGGTTTTTGTTTTTCATCTAAAAATGTCTTTATTTCACATGTATTCTTGAGGGAGACTTGGACTGGGTAGAAAATAATTGAATTTATTTTTACATTCAACACTTTAATTTTTTTTTCATTTTTCAACACTTTAATGTGAAGTTCCAGAGTCTGGTAGCCCCCATCGATTCTGATGAATTATTCAAATTATTGCTTCCTTTTGTGAAACAGTTCATTTCCTTCAGCTGCTTTCAAGGGTGCGCTCTCTCTCTCTTTCTCTTTATCTCTCTCTCTCTCTCTCTCTCTCTCTCTCTCTCTCTCTCTCTCCCCCTCCCTCCCTCCCCCCTCCCCCCCACCCTCCTTGCCTTTCAGGACAGTCTCATGGCATCCAAGCTGGGCTGAAAATTTAGCAAGTAACCCAGGCAACTGGGATTATGAGATTATGCCACTGCACCCAGTTTTCAAGGTTTTCCACTCTTTTTTTTTTTAATTTTCAGCACTTCTGTGATTTCCTGTGTGGTTTCCTTCCTACTTGGCTCACTGGAAGTATACTGAGCTCCTTAATATTTATTTATATCTCTAAATTTATAGAAGTTTTGGCTATGTTTTGTTTTGACAAGATGATTTGACTACTAGGGTATACTTTTCCTCAAATTAATAATAAATCTGAAAGAAAAAGTGGTTGCCTGAATTCTGTCCATCTCTACAGTTTCTGAAAAGGACTTGACACCATATTTGAATTCTTTTGTTCTGCTCTGCATTTCAATATTTTGAAGGATATGAAAATACATTTTGTTCTATTTTCGTGCCAAACAGTGGTGATTCTTCTTTACATGTGCTTTCAAATTTCTGGGATTTTTTTAAATCACATTTTGGAACAGTGATTAGAAGATTTGGCTTGCATTATTCTATTTTTCTTAGGTACCTTCCTTTAAGATGTAATTCATGAAAAATCCTAACTGTAAAATACCTGATGTGCCCTTTTTCTTTTGTCTTTCTTTCCTGTGGTTTTACCCCTGATATTACTGTAACTAATTTTTAGTACACTGAATATTGTATATATGTATATTCGAACTAGGGAAGGGAAAGGAAATACTAAAATCAATTGACAAAGGATAAAAAGACAAACCAATGCAACAGCAATACTTATAAAACTATATGGTGTAAACCAATTGTACAACTCATGGTGGGGAGAAGGAAACAGGGAGGGGAAGGCAGTAAAAAATGAGGGAGGAGGTAGCAAGTTGGATAAGAAATGTACTCATGGCTGGGGATATAGCCTAGTGGCAAGAGTGCCTGCCTTGGATACACGAGGCTCTAGGTTCGATTCCCCAGCACCACATATACAGAAAACGGCCAGAAGCGGCGCTGTGGCTCAAGTGGCAGAGTGCTAGCCTTGAGCGGGAAGAAGCCAGGGACAGTGCTCAGGCCCTGAGTCCAAGGCCCAGGACTGGCCAAAAAAAAAAACACAAAAAAAAAAAAAAAAAAAAAAGAAATGTACTCACTGCCTTACATATAGAACTGTAGCCCTTATGTACATCACTTTGACAATAAAGAAATAAAAAAACCTGAAATGAACATTCATTGTGTAAAAAGCAAAATAATATATTTAAACATCTGTTTCTATGTGAGACAATTTATAAAGAATATTTGTTTTCTCTAAATGAGGGAGGGGGATAACAATGTTTGACAAGAAAGGTATTCATTACATTACTTATGTAACTGTAACTGTAACCCCTCTGTACATCACCCTTACAACACAATAAATTTTTTTAAAAATTAATTTTTTCTCTAGAAACACAGAACTGTTATCACCTGTATACTAATTGACCACGGAAAGAGACCAGTAGCATGTAGAAAAAATTAGCTTTTCATTTAGTAGTAGGTTTTTCTATGTTTTTATTTATTAACATATAAATATATTGTTTTCTTAATAAAAGAATTATATACTAAGAAAGCTCTTACAACAACTAAAAACTGCACCAAGCGCTCTATTTTCAACAGAATCTGGTTACATGAATTTACCTTAGTTCATAAGCTTAGAAAGGCGGCGAAGTGCATGAATACCAACTAGTTCAGAAAGCAAGGAACAGCCTTTGGCAGCTGAGAAATGAAGTTTGACAACAACACTGGATATCTTATTTTTTAAAGGGGGTATTAAAACAGTGAGCATTGGGAATAACAAGGTCAACCACTAAAATGTCCTGTATACTTCCAATTCTCTCTTTTAGAAGCCAGAAGTCTTTCTTCCCCATGTTTGACATAATGTTAAACTGCAGGTAATTCAACCAAAATACCTTGTGACTCTCCAAAGCCTAAACCATAATGAAACCAAACACATCTTAGGTATTCCTAATTTGTATTATTATGCATACCAGCCCTGGAATAAAATTGGTAAATGGGTTTCATTTTTGGGTTGTTGTCTCCATGCTGTTACTTCATTCATAGTTGTTTGGGATGTAACGGAAGGATGGTGGCTTGTATCCCATGTGATCCTGCTGGAAGAAGCCCAGTCTTGTTGCTTAGTGATGCTAAGTCTAGTGTCCAAATCTGCAATGCTGTGCTTTAGTTTACTCACCAAATGTCTGATAGTTTGGGAACTAGAGAGGCCAAACTGCAGCATTTTGTTCTATGATGCATGCCAAGTCATAAAACAAGAATATGGGCATCATACCATGGCCTAATATTTTAGAGAGAAGAAATTAGTGTTTCTGAATGCTAAATGAGTCATTGGGTAACATTTATTGTGCCAGTACATTTTAAATGTGGTAACCCATTTAATCTTCATAAGAACACTTTAAAGCACAAATTATAGCCCATATTGTAAAGACAAGCCACCAATGTTGAGAATGTTTATGTTCACTGCCACACAGATGGTGAGTGTCAGAACTGAGAGTCAACCTCAATTCTACATGGTGTCCATGTTTTTCCTTCCTTGTATCTATGTGTATAGAAAGGCATATCTGTATTTGGACATGTTGCTGGTCATACCTAGGATAACTTATAAGAAATATTATGCATAAATACATTGCATAGATATTATGTATCAATGATATGCATAAAATATTTTTACTTCCTTGGAGTTGGCAAGGACTGGAATCATCATAGTCTTGGATGACTCCTGTTACTTTCTCTGTATATTTGTCTGCATCAATAAGATATGTTTGTATTGCCAAACTGAGGCCTTTAGTGATTAGCGTGGTATTTTCAACACTTAAAACACAATAAGAGCAGAAAGCGCATTATTTTGACCATTTGCAAAAGAGTGTGCTTATCTATGTCTACTAGAAATGTGATTATAAAAGCAGATGACACCCAGTTAATGATTAATAGTGCTGTTGCTCACCAGCAATTATTTCTTTTCCTCCTGGAAGCATGATGATTAGCCAAAGACACTCAGAATCTGGCTCCAAAACAGAGATCTGGGTCCAAAGCCAAGTTTCATGGCAACTCTGTAAATAACAATATGTCCCACAGACCAGATTCCTAGCCTGCAGGTACTGTTAGATCACATCCACCAGTCCTGTGCACTGGCGACTGCTCACAGACTTACAGCTTGGAAGAAACTCAGTTGGAATTAGAAATAAAAATTTGGCCTTGCTAAACTACTCCTTCAAGCAAGTGAGCAAGTCTAAATGAGAGCTACATTTCTAATAGCCAAAGAGTCTCCATTACTGTGTTGCTATTGGTCAGTAGTAGAGAACAAAGAGTGAAGTTCTAACCTTCATAGATTTAGCACAGGCAGAGCTCAGAGCTCCTGTGCACAACCCTGGGCAAGTTACTTAGCCTCTCTCATGCTTAGCTAGGTATCATTTCTGGAGGAAGAAGCAATAATAGCAATGAATCTGATGCTTTGAAAGTCTATTATTAATATATAAAAACTATTTATCCAGTGTGGCCATAGGGGTGCCTCAGTTGACCAGTTTTCAGAGGATTACAAGCATGTGGCATATCCAATTACACTTCCATGGCTTTGCTGATTTTGAAAGTGACATATTTTCATGACCATCTCTTTACTATTTCTTCTTCCTGTCTTTCCACCAAAGTCTACTGAGTTTCACTCATCTATAGAGCACATATTTATAAAGCCCATGTTAGGCATTACTTTCATACTTTCTCCTAAATCCACCTAGCTCAAATGCAGATATCTCTGTTGCATTATAGGATTAAAATTAAGACCTTCAGAAGCATGGTACATTCTTTTATAAGGTACATTCTAAGCAGATATAACTAATTAAAGAAAAATTCATGGTTTATATTATAAGAAAACTAAGGGCAAGATTTCACATGATTTCCTGAAAAACAGGGCTGAGCTTAGGACACGATTCCAGGTTCCTGGCTTCAATATTTATATTTATTAAGTGTATAAAAAGTACAAGAAATTCACTTATTTTGCTTATCTGAAATTGTGTGTCTCTGAGAGGATTGCGGATTATCTGAGCCACCATTTTTTTTCTCTACTCTGAAACAATCAACTAGAAGGTAGTACCAAACCTTCTTAAAACACTGACACCTTCTTCTAAAAGAAATGAATCCAAAGAGTGAATTTCCGGTCTTTTGAGATTTTAGCTAGGACCCTAGTATCAGGGCTTCATAAGGTCCCTTTATCTGAACAATCTTCTAAGGCAGGACATATCTCTTTATAAGATATTTAATACTCCCTCAAACATTCGCTTATTCCAGGAGGCTGAATTCTGATCACAATGTACCATTTATCAGTGGTTTCCAAGAGGATCATCACATTCAATACCTGTGCCCTAGTCAGGATTAAAATTCAGGCCTGAGTTACAGGTAAATCCATTGGCCTATCACTTTCTATCCTTCAGTACATGTCTCCAAGTACAATTTTCAAAATCTAGACACACATTTCACATGGCTGGTGGAAAACACCCCAAAATGCCAACAGAAGAGATGGTATTTTCTTTTAAAAAAACAAGCTATCGGGCTGGGGATATAGCCTAGTGGCAAGAGTGCCTGCCTCGGATACACGAGGTCCTAGGTTCGATTCCCCAGCACCACATATACAGAAAACGGCCAGAAGCGGCGCTGTGGCTCAAGTGGCAGAGTTCTAGCCTTGAGCTGGAAGAAGCCAGGGACAGTGCTCAGGCCCTGAGTCCAAGGCCCAGGACTGGCCAAAAAAAAAAAACAAAAAAAAACAAGCTATCTCTTTTTTTTTTTTTTACTATTTATTGTCAAAGTGATGTACAGAGGGGTTACAGTTTCATACGCAAGGCAGTGAGTACATTTCTTATCAAAATTGTTACCTCCTCCCTCATTTTTCTCCCAACATCCCTCCTTCCCAATTCCCTCCCCTTCTCCCCAGTTAGAAGCTATCTCTTGATTTCTACTTCCAACCATAAGATTTTCAGTGATTCAAGTCAAAACTGGTAATGTTCTCTTTGTATGTAAGGAGCCAATCTAACTATAAAATATTATCATTTTTTCCTGTTGTAATCTTTTCCAACATAATCTTCCTTAGGTTCTGAAACTTATTATAGAGTCTAAAGTAATCTTGTTTCACAAGAGTCTTCCATTTGGAGTATCAACCTTTAGTTTCTCTTTTGTCAATTCAATTTATATATTAAGCAAGATTAATCTTATCAAAATACTGCACTGACCCTTTTACTGCCAAGAACACATAATGCCATATTGTCTTCCTGGTATCTAAGAAATAAATTTTGTGGGCCTAATCTACTATTTAAAGCTGACAAAAGTCAATACATTTCCAACCTTTCCAACTGTTTAGGGCTGACTCTGCCCAACCATTCACTCATTGAAGCTGTAGCCTTGGTTACACCAAAAGTAACTATATTTAGAGATAAAATCTTAAAGAGGAAGTTAAGTTAAATGTGAGGATGCTACCTGGGTTCCTTATCCAATTTGACTGACACTCTTATTTTAAAAAAAAGGGGAGAAGCACCAGAGACACTTGTCTGATGGCCAGGAAACAAGGGTGTATAATCATTAGCAAGACAAACAGAATCACGGAAAAATCTAACCCTACAGTAGTACCTAAACTTTAGATTTCCATCCTCCAGAGCAGTAAGAAAATAAATTTCTGTAATTTAGTCTATGACATTTTATTATGATAATCCTAGAAAATATATTTATTATCCAAACTTGATTTCTTGCCAATTCCCCTATATCCACTGAATGGTTTTCCTACATCTCTGTTATCCCTTTGGGGATTAATTTTCTTCTCACATCACATTTTTAGTTTACACCTATTTTACTAGACTCGTCATTAAGAAAATGTTTCCCAAACTGACAATTATAACTTCTTAAGTCCCCACTTTAAGACAATCAATGGATTCGCTTATTAACAAAACCACTTTGTGTGTGTGTGTGTGTGTGTGTGTGTGTGTGTGTGTGTCCATTACACTCTGTCAGATTCTTGATTCAGCGTTCCTGATATTCAAGGTCTGGTGCTCTAAGAAGACTGTTCTAAATGGCACTTTGATTCCACCAAACAAGAATCCTCTTCCTGCCAAAGGCAATGTCATCTGAGATTCATTCAACATCTACATTTCAGGTGAATGTTAGGTACAATTAGGTACAAGACTGATGTGCAAACTCCATGCTGCCTTGACCTAGGCTGCCTCCAAAATGACTGGGTAAGTGGGAGAGTTTCCCCTCTCCAGCCCACTTGTGGGTAAAACGACAGCCATCTCCTTTTCTCAATTCCCCCAGGAGGCAATTTAACTCGAGAAAATTACCAAGACTGTCACTACCAAAGGGTAACAAGGACCTCAATGAGGTATGCCTATACTGGTGAGGTTGAAATCTTTAAACAGATGAGAAAAGATGAGAAGGTTTATGTGCCGGGGCCAGGGCTGGGGCTTCAGCTCTGGTCATGGACCCTAAGCTTTTTTGCCCAAGGCTTGTACTCTCCCACTCGAGCACCAGCTCCACTTCTGGCTTTTTCCAGAAGTAAGTTGGAGATAAAAGTCTGTCAGACTTTCTGGCTCCCGCTGGCTTGGAACTTGCATCCTCAGATCTCAGCCTCTTGGGTAGACAGGATTAAAGGCGTGGCTGGCCACCCTCCCAGAGGAGATGCTGGCTAGGAACTTGCATCCTCAGATCTCAGCCTCTAGAGTGGACAATATTAAAGGCGAGGCCGGCCACACCCTGAGCCTGAGGCCTTCTGCGCAGGCTCAAATCCAGGAGGGGAAGCGGAAGTTGAGGGGCGGGCTCATCAAGGCTGGCCTATAAAGGAGAGCAGCGCAGCCCGGCCTTCATTCGACTGGTCCAGGCTCCTGGAGGAAGGAGGGTAGGAGCCAACCCGCACAAGATGTGGTGTACAAGACTCCTTCACAGACCTCTCAGTTCCGGGTTGGGGTGACGGCTCTTCTCAGAGGCGGCTGTAAGGAGCCGAGCGGGGTTCCTTCCATCCACCTCGGTTTCTAGCTCCCTGCCCCGGACTTGAGCTTCCACCTAGAATCATGCCAGCTCCATCGAAAGAGGGGTTGTCTGCTGGAAAGAAGGTGCGTTGAAAGAAGCAGCGTGGAGCTCCCTACCTCATGCCAGAAAGGACTACCTGTGCTCCTGAGGGCATGGAGAGATTCACAGCCTCCTCCCGGGGCCCTGCCGGGCTCCCAGCCAGCGGCAGCACGTCTGAGGTATCTGGGCTGCGTATCAGCATCGAGTCCGTCTACAAGGAGCAGGTGCAGGAGATAAGCCTGGATGGCACGGTGACCTACGTGCAGCCCCTGTCCAGGTCCCAGAACCTGGCTAGTCTGGCCCAGTGCATCTTCAGCCAGAGTTCCAGCTCCGAGGAGGCGGCAGCTGTGGGGCTCAAGCATGGAGCACAGGACTGCCCCGGTGCAGGCGCCAATCCTGACAATGAGGAAAGGTTAGCCAAACTTCAACCTTTCTTATGGCCTTGGGACTCCATGAGGAACCATTTGAGAAGGGCTCTAACAGAAATGTGTGTGCTCTATGGTGTCCTCAGTATTGTTAGAGCTAAAAAGTTGATGACTCTTGATCCACTCTCTCAGGATGCAATTCCTTCGAAAGAGAACCCTCAAATATTGCAGCTGATATCTAAAAAGAAGTCCCTTGCTGGAGCAGCACAGATCCTCCTGAGAGGGGCAGAAAGACTGACTAAATCACTTACCCCAAACCAGGAGAACAACCTACAAAGAGACTTCAACTCTGAGCTCTTGAGATTAAGGCAACACTGGAAACTTAGAAAAGCTGGATATAAAATTCTTGGAGATCTGAGCTACAGAAGTGCAGGATCTCTCTTTCCCCATCACGGTACATTTGAATTCATAAAGAACACAGATATTGACCTGGATAAGAAGATACCTGAAGACTACTCTCCCCTGGATGTCCAAATCCCCCGTGATTTACAGGGAGCTGCATACATCAAGGTTTCTATTCAGAAGCAGGCTCTAGACATAGGTGATCTTGGCACCGTTCATCTTTTCAAACAACCTCTGCCCAAGTCCAAACCAGATTCCCCACGTTGGCAGACAAAATTAGAAGAAGCACAGAACGTTCTCTTGTGTAAAGAAATTTTTTCACAGATCTCTCTGGAAGCTGTTCAAATGAAATCACAAATACCTCACATCGTGGTGAAAAACCAGATTATCTGTCAGCTCTTACCAAGTTTGCAGTTATCTATTTCTTTGTGTCATTCCTCAAATGATAAGAAATCCCCAAAATCAGCTACAGAGAAGCAAAGTGTAGAGGACTACTTCTGTGTTCTAGAGCATAATTTGCACCTGCTGATTAGGGAGTCTCATAAGCAGACTTTGAGTTCTGTCATGAGACCACACCCAGCAACTGCAACTTTTGGCCACAAGAGAATGAGACTATCAGGTCCTCAAGCTTTTGATAAAAATGAAATTCATTCATTACAGCCCAGTGACGGGCTTCTGGAAAAAATAATTAAACAAGCAAAACATATGTTTCTGAGGAACCAAACAGCTGCAACCATTGACAGCTTGGCAAGTCGCAGCGAGGATCCTCAGATCCAGGCTCATTGGTCCAATATCAATGATGTTTACGAATCCAATGTGAAGGTGCTGATCACATCACAGGGCTATGAACAAATATGCAAGTCCATTCAGCTGCAGCTGAATGTTGGAGTTGAGCAGATCCGAGTTGTACACAGAGATGGAAGGGTGTTCACACTGTTTCATCAGGAGCAGGAGCTACAGGATTTTCTTCTGTCGCAGATGTCTCTGCACCAGGTGCACGCAGTTGAGCAGCTGGCCAAAGTCATGGGCTGGCAGGTCCTGAGCTTCAGCAACCATGTGGGCCTGGGGCCCATGGAAAGCATTGGCAACGCCTCTGCCATAACCGTGGCCTCCTCCAGTGGTGACTATGCTATTTCATTTCGCAGTGGGCCTGAGAGTGGCTGCAAAGTCCTGGTGCAGTTTCCCCGGATGTAGTGCAAAGATCTTCCCGAGAGCAATGTCCTGCAGGACAGCAAGTGGAATCATCTCCGCGGGCCCTTCCGAGAAGTTCAGTAGGAAAAAATGGAGGGGCGAAACTTCCTTCAGAAAATGGAGCTGCTCATGTCTGCACTCAGCCCTTCTCTGCTGTGATTCTTCCAGAAAGTGAACTCTAGATGTTTCCAGGACAATTAGAAGCACAAGGAAGAAACACTGCCCAGGAAGAAACATCTGCCCAGAGTTTCTTTCTTTGGGGTCGACATCGGGGCATTGCTGACATTCCCATAGGTGATATCACCCCTTGTGCTTGAAGTAGCATGCCATCTTCCAGTAGCAGCTTGTGGAGAACACCCAGTCTGGTGGAACAGTTGGCTGAATGGTGAAGCTGTACATCATTGACTGTGCTGAGCAGGCTATCAGGAGCTTGCATTTGGGGGTGTAAGGGACAAGAGATAAAGTTCAGTGATAAGTAACTACTTTCAACGTCCCATGTGTATCTGTAGCTTCTACTATTGATGATGTTCTTGTATCACCTTCCTGTGGTTGTACCTACACTGTCTCTGTAATCTTATCTGAGTATATTGGAAACTGTGTATACAGGTATTAGAACTAGGAAATTGAAAGGGAATACCAAAATCGAGAGACACAGGGTAAAAAAAGACAAACAACTACAAAAGCAATGCTTGCAAAACTGTTTGGTGTAAGTGAACTGAACACCTCAGGGGGGGAAAGGGAAAGGGGGAGGAGGGAGGGGGGAATGAGGGATGAGGTAACAAACAGTACAAGAAATGTATCCAGTGCCTAACATGAAACTGTAACCTCGCTGTACATCAGTTTGATAATAAAAATTTGAAAAAAAAAAGTTCAGTGATAAGTACTCAGAGGTGGCCATATCCTCTTACTTCTTGACATTATTCCCTAAATGATAAACTATAAGTACTTACATAACGTACATATTAAGTATCAGACTTAATCAAGAGATTAATCTATGTATAGATTAATGTGTTAGACAAACACACAAACAGACAGACAAACAGATGCATTTGCATTCCCAGGTTTGGGAAACCAAGGGTGGGATGTGGGGTCCTTCAACCAGTTCTCTGCAGATACAAAGAGTAGACTACCCATGACCACAAAATATTTTCGTTTTCTGTTGCTTTTCATTGTCTTGTTATGATAGTAGAATTTAAAACACATTCATCTAAGAACATCTTAGAATGGCAGAATAACAATTTCAAAAATCCCTGGAGAGTTGCCTTCAAGTCATGGGCCTAGTTCTGCTGAAGTAAGAGGACAAAGAATATGCTGTTGTTTGTAAATGCCACTCTGTTACCTGTAAGTCACACACCCACTCAGTATAAGAGCAGCACTTTCACAATGGACAGTTCCTCTTGAATTTGTGAGACAGCTCACCATACAAACCTATGTCTTCCATTCTTTGATATTGATAGCTAGAGCTGGAGACAGCTCATACATGGCATCTTTAGTCTCTAGACCCTATTTAAAAACTGCCTCACAGAAGTCAGCTCTCCTAGTAGACTAGATTTTTTTTTCTAAGAGCATAAGAAATTTGGATTTTTAAAAAACAACTCTCACTACAAAGTAATCTACATAGATAACAAAAAATAACTTATTCTTCAGGGGAATCTTTTAAATGACATGATCTATTATAACACACAGGATTTTCCAGCAAAGACTTAAATAGAAATTGAAGGTGTAGTTGACCATTAAAAAGAAAATAAATCAAATTTGTATTGTGTGCATACTGTGGCTCTTAATAAAAATTTCCTACCATTAAGTTGATAAAATGGTTCCATTATCTATTGCATCTTTAATTCTTCAAAAGACAGCTATGTAAAAAAAAGAGGATTTAGAGACCAGTGCTTTTACAATAAGACACTTATCTGTAATTAGATAAAATTTGTATGCTCTGAGGCTTTAATCTCCTCCTTCTAAATCTCAAGAAGAGTAAATAAAGAATGAATAGACTAGGCTATCTCCAATGTGCCCTGCCTTCCACAGGAAGGTTCAAGAGAATACCACTTATCTACTCATCTATTCACCCAAATAGTCAATATGTGCATGCTTTGAGCTGAGAATAGGAGGGGAAAGGCGTAATTCCTGCCTTGAAGTCAGTTTATATAAAATGAGGAAGGCAGATGTGAAACACAACACTTTGAGTGTGTCTTGTAGGAGTTGAAAAGACCAAGGGAACAGAGAGAGTGTTTCTACCACTCCGGTTCAATAGCTAAGTTTGCTTTGGAATTAACCAACCAACCTTTGTGTGGGTGGGAGGGGGTGCTGGAGATGTAACTGTAAGCCACAGAGACTTGTACATGCTGAGAAGCTGTCTACCCCTCAACTACAACTCCAGCATGGTATCAACTAAATAACATGTGGGTGAGGGAGGGGACACACAATAACTTAACTCTTTGAAAAACAGAAAAGTATCATACTCACAAGACACTATGTTGGAAATGAACTTTACAACTTTGGGGTATAATAGGGAGGTCAGATCTGGCCAGTGTCATCATTAGCTGTGAAGGAACTTCAGGTTGACTCTAGCTCAGATTAGAGCAGAAGCCAACTCCATCTCCACTAAGATCTCCCCCACCCTATCCAGGGAAGTTCCCCTTTGCTCTGATAAGATTGTGTAAACTGCTTGACCACCTGAAGCATGGAAAGTTCAAGGAACGTTCAAGGTTAAACCTGTGCCCTCCTGTGAGTAGGCGTATCCACCTGCATCATGTGAGCCCCGCCAAATCCATGTGCCAATTCTAACTAGAATGATAGGTTGGTTCAAACAGATACTATGAGACAGACTGTAACTCTATTGGCCACCTGCGTGCAGCCTAGCATGCTCTGTAAATGCTGTATCCTCATTGGTCACCTGTGTGTGGCAAGTTTGACTGTGATGTTTGCCTTATAACCAGGCTGGAAGGCCACATGGACACGCAGTTCCAGCTCCTGAGTCTGGGCTGCACACATGCGGGTGGCTCCAGCTCCCGAGTCTGGGCCCTGATCCTGCACAAGTGGTCAGCAGCTCCAGCTCCCGAGTCTGGGCTATAACCAAGCCCGGTCACTTTTTGTTCACTTTTTACTTCCCCAATAAATCTGTCTTTTTGTCATCTTGTAGCTGGAGACTGTGTGGTAGACTGTTGGGGGAACCAGGAATCCCCTCCCTTGGGGGGGACCCCGTTTCATTGTAGCGAACCCCCACTCTACTTCAGAGGGAAGAGGAGTTGGTATGGGGAGGGAAAAGCGTGAGAAAATGAGGGAGGGGATTACAGTGCTGGACCAGAAGTGTACTCATTACCTTACTATGTAACTGTAACCCCTCTGCACATTGTAAGGTCCATCCCCAGGGCTCCATGCAGAGGCACCCCACCTCATTAAATCTCCACCCAGTTACCTGGGTAACCAGCAGACCTGGAGGCAGTTACCTCCCCCTTCCCTGAGGTCACATCGTAATCCACCTGGCCACACCCCCTTGCCCCTGCCCTAGATAAGGCAGGGCCAGATGAGGGTCATCCCCTCTCTCCCTTCCCTGGGGCCATGCATCATCTGGGCCACAGGCCAGCAGTTCAGTAGTAAACTTTCTAATACACATGACCTTTACAACAAAATAAAATAATTTTTAAACATAAACATTTTAGAAATTGAAAAAAGAAAGTGTACTCACTTAAATTGGAAATTAGACTTTTAATTGTCAAATTTCTCCCTGTCAGCTCAAATTCTTTAAAGTATTTTATAAAATCAGATTGCCACCTTGCTTTAAACAGCCCTTTCTCATTGGGAGGCTCCAGAGAGAAAGGATATAATAATCAACCTTTTCTTTATTTCTAGTTTTGAAAGACCTTTATATTTGAGTTGGCTTCAAAGTTTGTTTTGATAGCTGCATCAAGTGATAAAATCAATGGCTAGTTCATAAGTTATGCTAATAAAATTGACAATAAACTTATTAAATTTCTTCTTTGTAATCCATTGTTTTCTCATTTATAAAATTCTTAACATAGCCCTTGGTATTCAGGATGATTAATTAACTGTCTCATTTTGTTGTGCCAAGTTGCAAGACCACCCCCAAGAAGACCACCGAGATTCACTCCGAAATGCAAAAGCAAGGCAAGGCTTTATTTAACGAGCTGCCAACTCGGGCCTCGTCCTACCCACCGACACAGCGGAGGTTAGGAGGGAGCCCCGAGCTGTGATTACACAGGGCTTATAAAGGCAAAGAACAAGGTTACAACAATCAGCTGTGCAAGCAAGATTAGCACACAGGTACAAATCTGATTGGCTCAGGGTTCGATTCTAAAATGGGGTTCACGTGGTGGGGCCTGACTTCAAAGTCTGGCACCTCATTTCCCCCTTTTTCTTTTTGGTACCTTGGGAGCCAATCATGGCTCCATTCTGTCCATTTCAATGGCTTGCATGTCTAGGGGATGATATAGAGGTAAGGCATGGGCCAGTAGGGCCAAAAGTAGTATCCGAAAATAACTCTGGTCCCTCGGTTTTAAAGGGGGGCTGATGGGTGAAGATCATCCATCTTCTGTAATTTCTTCAGGCTGACTCAGGGGCGTTGACCTTACCTAGCCAGGAACCTATAACCTTAGTCTACTTTTCCAAGGGACTGCAGGATTGCTGCAAACTGAAAATTAACTTTCAGCTATACAGACTTACCATTAGCTCTATAGTGTTTAGTATCCAAATGTAAGCAACAAAATAATACATAAACTTCTCAACTGTGCTCTAAGGGTCGGGTGGCTATACCCGTATTCCTGAGCAAGCTCAAAACTACCTAAAATAAGGGGGTCACCTCACTTTGGAGTGAGCTGCCAAAATAACATTAACACCAGCCAGGGTAGTAAGGAAAGAAGGCAAAAAGAAAATTATAACAATATTCAGTCTAACTTTCTTTTCTTGAGGCGAAGGCGAAGCGGCTGAGTTGGGTGCTTGGAGACCTCCCATGTTCCATCACGGTAGTTGTCATCCAGGGCAAAGGGGTCAGCTGGCCTGGCGTAGAAGCAATGAACCCAAGTGGCGATGCCGTCTAGGGTCCCTTCCACCGTGGTTAATCTGTTGATTGGGGGCATTGGCAAGCTGACAGGCCTTTAACAGATCTCAATAAGGACACAACACAATCTCAGGTCTACAAGCTTTCTTTCCTAAACAGATGTATCAGCTTAAAATTTTTACTGCCAGTCAAGAGTTTTTGAGTAAATGCGGGGGGGGGGGGGGGGGGTGAGATTTTAATCTATCCTCTCATTTGACAAACTTCCCCTTACTAACCACTATCACAGATGACTGGCAAATACCTGCCCAGTAGACAGACATGGGCATTGGAAAGGCAGGCTTATGAACTATTCTTCTAGGACTTCCCGGCTTTAACTTTTGAAAGGCCAACAGTAGTGACTCTAGGATCTGACATCATCTCTGCCATCCAAGCAGTGGCTTACTGCCTCTGGATGCTCCATCACTTTTGTCCCAGGAGGAGTGACTTTTGACTTGGACTCAGGGCCTGAGTGCTGTCCCTCAGCTCTCCAGCTCAAGACTAGCACCGTACCACTTTTGAGCTCCACACTACTCCGTTCCCAGCACTCTGCTGGCTGATTAGAGACAAGTCTCTCACAGGGACCTTTCTTTGCCCGGGCTGGCTTCGAACCGCAGATTCAGATCAATGAGTCTTATAAGGGGCCACTTTACTCCAATTATAAGCAACAAGGTGGTCCACACAGAAGTAGTTTTTAAGCATGCTATCTTACCTGGAACTTATTAAGGGTCAGTATTAGATCTTGACAAACTTGTAAGAATCACCTGTGCTTCTCTGTGGGCCTGCTGGAAACTGTTACAAAAAACCTACAAAGAAGCTGGAATGGCAATTAAACATTTTGGTAGCCATAATTCTCCCTTTCTCACTTTGCAATAATTATTTAGGACAATTTTACTTCCAAACTTCTTATCTAGAAATGTATTCTTGATTTCCAAAGCCTTTCTAACACTAACACAACACTAGCTTTTATCTGCATCAGAAAAACTGAAGCTCACAGGCAATCTGAAACCAGGTGCCGCCTTTTGCTTACGGGCTGCTTGTTTCAAAAGAGCCTCTTTTTTTTTTTTTTTTTCTCTTCAGTCCCAGTTACTGCATGGCATGAAGACCTTTGAATTTAAACTTAGTTTTGCATCATACTGCAGTCTCGAACATGTTCACACTCACACATGCACACACACATACATTTTCAAAAGATCTTAAAGCGCGCTGAATAAGCATCAGCCGTACATTTTAAGACAAAAACCTTTAACAAATGATTTTAGCATTCTCCAGCCTCATTTTCCAGGGCTTGATAGTTTTAGTAAAACATTTTTAGTCTTAGTAAAACATTTTAGCGCACCAAATAATTTTCTGGTTAAGTAGGCTGGGTGGGGTTCCCCCTAGAGTTCTTTTTTGCGGACACTCTCACTGATTGACTGATTGTGGGCTGTCACCTGTACATCTTTCCAGTGAGCTAATGTCAAGTCCAGGGGAGTGGAAGGAATGTTCCCCATCATCCGTTTGTCAGTCAGGCACAGTGCAAGAAAGAAACACACAAAAAATGAGCTATCTCCTCAACCTCCCTCCAGTGAGCTAGGATCAAGTCTAGGGGGCTATATGGAGGTCCTCAAGATAGAACGTTATCCATAGCTCTGATTAGAAGTTCAGTCCAAAAGGCTACAAAAAACAAAACAATAAAAAAAGGAGGAAAACACAGGCCTGAGAACAAGAAAAGCTACGAGTTGGAGATCTCCCAAGCTGGCCCACAACCTCCTACAAGGGTGCAGAAGGAATGGACCCGAGTTGGCCCACAACCTCCTGTAAGAAGGAGTGGACCCGAGTTGGCCCACAACCTCCTGCAAGGGTGCAGAAGGAGTGGACCCGAGTTACGAGTTGGAGATCTCCCAAGTTGGCCCACAACCTCCTACAAGGGTGCAGAAGGAATGGACCCGAGTTGGCCCACAACCTCCTGTAAGAAGGAGTGGACCCGAGTTGGCCCACAACCTCCTGCAAGGGTGCAGAAGGAGTGGACCCGAGTTGGCCCACAACCTCCTGCCAGATAAGCAGAAGGAGCAGACCCAAGTACAAGGTGGGCGGGTTGAGTCTCGTTTAGGAGGCCCTCCTGGTCATTTCCGGCCAAAAACCAAACTGACTCGCGCCCTACAAGCAAAAGCAAAACAGACAAATTACAGGACAAGACAAATGAACAGTGCTGTTTTCTTACCTTCGGAGTCTGGGATCTCGGGGTCTCTGGGGCTATCCCGGACGAAACCCCAAATGTTGTGCCAAGTTGCAAGACCACCCCCAAGAAGACCACCGAGATTCACTCCGAAATGCAAAAGCAAGGCAAGGCTTTATTTAACGAGCTGCCAACTCGGGCCTCGTCCTACCCACCGACACAGCGGAGGTTAGGAGGGAGCCCCGAGCTGTGATTACACAGGGCTTATAAAGGCAAAGAACAAGGTTACAACAATCAGCTGTGCAAGCAAGATTAGCACACAGGTACAAATCTGATTGGCTCAGGGTTCGATTCTAAAATGGGGTTCACGTGGTGGGGCCTGACTTCAAAGTCTGGCACCTCAATTTGATGAGTGAAGCAATTTATGAATAAAATATTTTGGAAGTTTATTAAAAACCGAATACAATTGAAATGTTTTCAGGTTTTTGTTGGCTTTATTTTGTTTTCTATGGTTTGTTAGACAAGGTGATCTATTTTTGCATTTGATCCAGTGTATAATCTCTTGAAATTACTCCTGTTTTACTTGTGAAGACAATTAAATTCTAGATTAAAAAGAGGTTTCCCTCACTCCCCCCAAAAAAGAAAACACCTCCTGCAGCTAGTATAGGGCAAGAGGAAGTACGGAATTTTTCACAAATAGAGTGGTAGTCAAACTGGAGAATTAGTAGGAAGTAGAAAAAGAAATGCAAAAAGGAAATGTTCTTGGCACTTATAGTCTAGATCATAAAATACGAGATCATAAAATAATACTTCCAAGAAATTGCTAAAGGTTTATTTCAAAGTGGTTTGAGAAGGAAACTGTCACGTGTGTGTTTATTCACCATCTCTTGGACATATTACAGGGTTTTTGAGTGTGGAAGAGTCAAGTGACAGCAAGACACAACAGAAAGGAAAAGCGAAATAACTCATATTCTACTTTGAAAGTCACATGAAAACATAGAATTCTCTGATGTAAGATTGTGAATCCAAAGTTTTATCTGCAATTCTGTGAGAGGGGACTAAGAAAAGGCTAGTAGAGTGATATGATCAAAGTACATTAGATAGATATTTATAACATTCCATAAACACTTCCATATAACTAATGTTATGTTATTATGAAATTTAAAAAGAAAATGGCTGGATATTCCAATTGATCTTGCAAAGTACTAGTTTATGCCTATTGTCCAGGTGTGATTATTAAAAGTGTCACTTTATCTTTGTGAAGCACCCTTGTTTGGATGAAATATATATAGTTATGCTACTAATTAACAAACTAATATAACATATGGTTATGTTCCCTGTCCTAGAATTTCAAGCAACTTTCACCCACACACCTGTCTTTGTCTCCACTTTAGGGACAGATGTAGTTTGGTTCACAAGTAGCACTTCCCCATAGGAATAGTTAGAAGCTCAGTGCAGAATAACAGCTGAAATATAAGAAAATGTCGTGAAATATGGTACTGTGAAGAGAAGGGGGGAGATGTTGTTTCAAAGAACATGATTTGTGCAGCAGGAACAAAAGCAAGATATCTAACAATATACAAATCTGACCCCTTCCAGAGACCAAATCCTTAAAGCAACATACATACTGAGATAAGCACTAATTTCTAGAAATAATGAGAAATTTAGCTGTGGTTTTTGCTTTTGGGTACTTTACATATAAAAATGTATTTTTGCATATTATATATGTGCACATATATTTGTTGCCTTGTTGAGATGTGTGTGTGTGTATGCACCTCATAGATAAAGGAAGAAAGCAAGAGAAAAGTCAAAGGTAAAGCAAAATTATCTGAATGGAAAGATTGTCTTCTTTGCCTTTGTTTACTTTCTTCATTGAATAAACAAAAACAGCAACACTATGACTCAAGTGGTTGAATGCTTGCCTAGCAAACACAAGGTATTGAATTCAATCCCTAGCAATACCAAGAAAAAGAGAGAGAGAGAGAGAGAGAGAGAGAGAGAGAGAGAGAGAGAGAGAGAAAGAAGGAAACTAAACATAATGGATCTTTAAGAAAGTAACTATCATCAATTTTAAAAGAAATTTTGTTTTCTCCTCTGGGACTGATTTACAAGACAGAAGTCATTTCTCTGCAATTTCCCTTCCAAACATGTACCCTCATCACAGTCTCAGACTCTGAACTGCATGCACATTACCAAGATGTAAGTCATGATTCTTTGTTGTTGTTTTTGATAGCACTGGGCTGTGAAGTCACAACTTTGGCTTGCTGGGCCACTCTACCACTTGAGCCATACCCCCAGCCCTTTTGATCTTCTACCTTTGCCATGGTGAGCCTCACTATTTGCCTGAGCTAAGCTAAACCATAAGCCTCCAGTCTCAGCCTCCCAAGTAGTACCTGGGATTATAGGTATGACCCACAGCACCTAGCCTCTAAATGATTTTGGAACTGCCTGATAACACAACAATGAGTCCTACAACCAAATCAGTGAGAAGAGTTAAAAGGGTTCACCCAGCTGCTAGCATACCCTACAGGGCTCTTTTGAAATATGTGATAATTTGGTCAAAGGACCAATAGCCAATTAAACAATCAGGTAAATTTCATTTTAATTGAATCTGTATTGTTTAATAGAATGTTCAACTCTCTTGGAGGCAATCATCTTGCTGGTAGGGAAGGGAAAGGAAATATCAAAATCGAGAGACAAAAGATAAAAAGACAAACTCCTCCAAAAGCAATACTTATAAAACCATTTGGTATAAACCAACTGAACAACTCATGGGGGGAAACGAAAAGGGGGAGGGGGAGGAATGAGGGAGGAGGTAACAAATTGTACAAGAAATGTACCCACTGCCTTACATATGAAACTGTAACCCCTCTCTACATTACTTTGACAATAAATAAGTAATTGTTCAGAAAAAAAAGAAAAGAAAAAAAAGACACAGTTGGGGAAAGGCTAAGAAAAATCTGGAACCTGATAGAGCTATTTATAGGGTCTTGTCTTTGCATCTTGGTTCTTCACCTGTAAACTGGAGTCACCACTGTGCTTTCTATATGACATTATCTATTCTGTTTCTTGATTTTCTCTACTAACTGTAATCTCTCTGATTTTTCCCTCAAAGTAATTTATATTAAAATACTTTCTGCCAAGTAAAGCCCCTAATATTGACCAATTTCCAAAATCTAATACTGCAAATAAGCATGGCACATATAGAGAAAATGACACACCTTTACTAGTGGTTTTAAAATAAGTTCTACTATCAAGTGATTTGCCCTTTATTTCAAAGTTCCTTCTTAAGACCTCTATATGGACTACAAGACATCCGTGAGCTTCTCGGAAGTGTTGTAAAGTGTTTTGAGGTCTGTGTTGAAAATAGGTCTTCTACTAATCAGAAATATTACTATATATATTACAAAAAACTGCTTATGTAATTGGGATTTTAGACAGGATTTTGAATATTGTTAGACAGGAATACAGATAGGACCTAATTTCTGTTTCTAAAGATGAGAAAGAAATAATCATTTTGCAGTTTGGATCTGAAATGTCCACTGAAGAGCAGCCTGTGGCACTCTTGGGAGGTGGTACAAATTTCAGGAGTCTAGTTCAAGGAAGTTAGGTCATTGTGGGTGTGCCTGGAAAGGGATACTGAGACCCTGTCCTTCTCCCTTGCTTCCTCCTGCCCTTGCTCTTGCCTTTGTTCTTCCCTAGCTCTCACCATCCCTCTTGAGCTTCCTCTCTAGCTCTCTCTATCTCCCAGCCCTCCTTACCTCTCTCTATCCTGGGCACCATGACGTGAATAGCCTACTGTGCCACAAACCCCCACTACCATGTTGTTCACCAGACCACACTTCTAAAAGCAGTGGGACCAACCAATCATGGAGATTTAAAAACAAATGAAGCAAAACAACTCTTTTCCTTCTTTGAAATTCTCTCAGGCATCATGTCACATAATAAAAAGCAGACTGGGTCATAGGGAAGTTCTATTCTTAGCCTTCTGAGGAATCTCCATACTGCTTGCCAGAGTGGCTGAACCAGTTTACATTCCCACCAACAAGGAAGTAGGGTTCCCTTTTGGCCACATCCCCTCCAACAATTGTTATTGTTGGTTTTCTTCATATATGACATTCTTACTGGGGTGAGATGGAATCTCAATGTTGTTTTGATTTGCATTTCTTGTATGCCCAGTGATGTAGAGCACTTTTTCATATGTCTCTTGGCCATTTTCATTTCCTCATCAGAGAAGTCTTGGGTATCTATCCAAAAGACCACAAACAAAATCACAGTAATGCCACCAGCACAACAATGTTCATCGCAGCACAATTTGTCATAGCGAGAATCTGGAACCAACCCAGATGCCCTTCAGTAGACGAATGGATCAGGAAAATGTGGTACATATGCACAATGGAATTTTATGCCTCTATCAGAAAGAATGACATTGCCCCATTTGTAAGGAAATGGAAGGACTTGGAAAAAATTATACTAAGTGAAGTGAGCCAGACCCAAAGAAACATGGACTCTATGGTCTCCCTTATTGGGAATAATTAGTACAGGTTTAGGCAAGTCATAGCAGAGCATCACAAGAGCCCAATAGCTATACCCTTATGAACACATAAGATGATGCTAAGTGAAATGAACTCCATGTTATGGAAACGATTGTTATATCACAGTTGTAACTACTTTCAACGTCCCATGTATATCTGTAGCTTCTATTATTGATGATTTTCTTGAATCACCTTCCAGTGCTTGTACCTACACTATCTCTGTAATCTTATCTGAGTATATTAGAAACCGTGTATACTGGTATTAGAAGTAGGAAATTGAAAGGGAATACCAAAATTGAGAGACATAGGGTAAAAAAAAAGACAAACAACTACAAAAGCAATACTTGCAAAACTGTTTGGTGAAAATGAACTGAGCACCTCAGGGGGGGAAAGGGAAAGGGGGGAGGAGGGAGGGGGGTATGAGGGACAAGGTAACAAACAGTACAAGAAATGTATCCAATGCCTAACATATGAAACTGTAACCTTTCTGTACATCAGTTTGATAATAAAAATTTGAAAAAAAATAAATAAAAAGCAGACTAAAATAGGAAACTACGACATCATCACCCAATAGGCTTGGAGCCTATATGGTACAAAAAGTGGAAGGAGGAAATGCTTGCATATTTGGGCCTTTTTGTTGTTGTTGCACATTTGATTCTTCTTAAGAAAGTATTTCTACTGCTGCTTCAGTCACCTGCAGACAACAGATCCCAGTTTTAGCCTTTCAGTGTGGACTGACACCACTGACTCCCAAATCCTTTCAAGTACTTCATTCAGAAAGCCTCAGACTGAGGCTCCAACATTGGTCTCTCTTGTTCTAAGGTTTCTATCTTCTTCGACTGAGCAGCTACTGAGTTCTCTGGCTCCCCAGCAAGATGTCCATTGTGAAGTCTATAACCTCTCTACTACATAAGCCAATCTAACACATTCCCTTTAAGAATTACCCATCCATATCTTTTTGAGTGTGCTTCTGTGAAGAACTTGACTAATAAAAGAGACAATCTAAATAAAGACACAATGATCTAAAGGGGAAATGGCAAGTTTGCAGATTGAACAGCATGTTCAGTTCTGTGAGTATCAAGTTTCACAGTCCTTATGTCACTGAGGTGGGAAAAAAAGCAGATTTCTAGTCATGCTTTCCCACCAGTATTCACCCCTCTTCTAGGGCTGTAAAAATGGTCAACAAAAATGGAAATTTGGGCTGGGAATGAGGTTTAGCGGTAGAGTGCTTGCCTAGCATGCTTAAAGCCCTGAGTTCAATTCCTCAGCACCACATAAACAGAAAAAAACAGAAGTTGTTCTGTGGCTCAAGAGGTAGAGTACAAGCCCTGAGCACAACGAAGCCAGGGACAGTGCTCAAACCCCTGCACTGGCAAAAAAAAAAAAAGAAAGAAAAAAAAAGGAAATTTGAGTGTCCTTGATTACTAGCAATTTAAGTTTATATAGGAAACAAGCTATTTATGAAAATAACATAAGATGCTGTGTTAATCAATTTCAAAGGACTTCTACATTTGTGAAAAATACTTTTCCTTTCTGTGTATAGGGAGGGGAGGGCAGAGGACACATTAGTTTTAAAATATTTAATGACAAAGTACCATCTAGTGGAACACAGAACTTGTCACTTATAACCTTATTTTAAACTAATTAAACTATCAGTCTTCTCCAGCTATTCTAAACAGAACACAGTCTTTGCACTTGTTTCTGGTCAGTTCTTAATGGGATGAATGTGAAGTCATTTATCTTTCCCAGAATCCCCTCAGCTATATCAAAGCTACTTTCCTATAAATGCCTGAAGATTTTTAATTCAAGCTTACATTTAGCAAGATATATAGCAGCCTGTTTGACAGCAATTGGGACACACACCATGACAAGCTCTGTAAAGAATGTTGAGAGTCTCACCATGAAAAGAGCAAGTGGAGTCTTGCTGTTTCTAACCCTCAGAAATTGAGATTTAATATCGCTTGACATTCGAGCACTGAAACTGAACCCGGACTTGTAAAAGTTCTTATTTAATTCTTAGCATTGCTTAAGAGTATAAATGGTAGGAATAAATTTATCCAAGCCATATCTAGGTCTAAAATTTTATTACTGCCTCAATTTTCCCACCAGGCTGTTTAGAGTTCTCCTGGAAAATAGTTCGCAGGTTGACATCTCCGCCCCCCTCTTTTTTTTAGTCTAGAAGAAACATGAGAAGAGCCCTATCTTATCTTGTGAATCACAAGTGCTACAGTTTGACAACTGAACATCTCTCAAAGTCCCTTAGAAGGTTTAGTCCCCAGCCCATGGCACTGCCAGGAAGAGATGAGACCTCTGAAAAAGTAAGGCCTATATTTACACCCACGGAGATAATCCTGGACAGTATATATACTTTAAACATGCGAAATTCTCCACTCTTAATTCTTTATGTAGATGTGAGTATTCATATATATACACACATATGTGTGTATATGAATATACATGACATATGTGCATACATAATAAACATAGAATTTGATTTCAAAATGCATAATCAATATAAGAAACAAAATCCAAAAGAAAAAATTGGGCAATATTTTGACTATATGTTCACACAAAAGAATTACTAATAAATATGAAATGGGTTCAGTTCTATTTTGTTATGAAGAAAGCTAAGTTAAACTCATAATGAAGTACTACTTCCTACCCCTACCTCACAGCAGCTAAAATGAAAATCAAGGTGAAAAATATGGCCTATGAGCAAGGATGTAGAGCCTTTAGGATGTTCATACATTGTTAGTGACAATATAAATTTGGGGAAATCTTTGGCAGTAATGCACTAGTATACTGAGTATACTCATATCTTATGAACCAGTAATTCAACCCTTAGATATAAATCAATAAAACTGGCTAAACATGTTCATCAAGACACATGTACTGGATTATTCATAGGAACATTATGAAAAAACTGGAATGAAACAAATATGCATTAACATAAGAAGCAATAAAT
Source organism: Perognathus longimembris pacificus (assembly GCF_023159225.1). NCBI lineage: Eukaryota > Metazoa > Chordata > Mammalia > Rodentia > Heteromyidae > Perognathus > Perognathus longimembris. The sequence goes on from NC_063170.1 coordinate 18,973,564, forward strand.
AAACTGTAGGATATTTGCATAATTGATGAAAACACAATCACGTGCAAAAAATAAGGATGATGATATATCAATGATATAAAAATATTAAACAAGGCAACTTTAAACTATACTGCTAAAGAGGAGAAAGTCAATAAAATGGTTAAGCAAGGGGAAAAGGAAAGATTAGCAGTATAGGAACCATAAGTGAACATAGGCATAGATAGGAAAAGAGCTGATGACATACTGCTAATAGTCCTTTTTTTAACCTTGGGACTAGATATATAGTGGGTTTTTTAAAATAAAAATTCCAGCTTCTGTGATCTGAAAGCTTATAATATACGTTTTGGTGTATATACCAGATAGATAGGTAGGTAGGTAGATAGACACCTAAAGTTTGTGACTTTAAAAATAATCATTTTTACTTTAAAAATAATCATTTTTTCTTTCCTTGGTTTAGATAAAGCATTCAAGTACTCACTTAGATATTTGTCTGGGTATTTATTTCTACTACATAATGCCAAACCAAAATCCTTTTACCAACCAAGGGAATCTGCTGGGGAGAATCTCAGTCAAATGTTAATTCCCTTATTTTGAGTCATTTTAGGCAGCCTTTCAAGTTTTTCTTATTACTTATCTTAATAATAATTTAGTGTATGACAAAATTTGCACTCTCCATTTGTATGATACTCATTAAGTGCATTGGGTGTGGCATACTGGCATATAAGCATTGGATAGGTCACAAATGTCATAAAAGTGGGACCTAGAACATCAGAAAAAAAATTCTTTTCTAGTCCAGCTCTACTGATAGCTTATATTACAATATTGTGCAATAGTACCAATCTTCTCTGCATTCCAGTTTTCTCATCTCTCACAGAATATATGGGAATTAATTATTGTAAACTAAGAAAAAGATTTTTTATTTCAGGATATTGTTTTTTTCTGAAATTCAAATATAGAAACAGTTGGGTCACTAAAATTATTGTATTCATATTATATTTGATTCCATCAAAACCTTTATGTATTATTCTAATCCCTCTTGAACCTGAGTTCAACTATGTTTTAAACTAATGAGTAAATGCATGCGTGCACATACACACACATTCTCATGATGCAGACAAAGTACGAAAATATTCTCCTATGTTGAAAATTCTCCAGGTACACTTACAAATGAAGCAGATGTAATCCTGTTTGAATGCAACTTTAAATCTGATTATATGTGTATAAAGTTGTTACTTGTGTAGCACAATTCTTCCTGTAACAAAAGTAACCACTGAAGAACTACCAAGCTGATACCCCAGCTCACTTCAACCATCAAAATTACTTTTAGAAGCATGCACATTTCTCACTAGACTCAGAATTCTGTCACAGACTCTGAAATGGTATGCAAGAACTTAACTAGGTTAGTCACAGTTGTATATTTGTACATACATATGTAAATGTGTTCAACAATATTTTCTCTATAATATGTATTACTATATTGTACACTATATTTTACATTAAATTGCTTTATAGAGTGTCATAGAATACATTTATTTGTGCGATACATATACAAAGCAGCAAGATTAATGAAGTTACATCTTTACTATAATATATAAAAACATGCAGGTATATAGAGCATATATCATAAAATATTTTTATGATTATTCAATTTATTTACTGTGCATTATTTCAGTAAGCCCACAGAGAAAAAGGTATTTAATATAACCCATGATATCAATAAGGTCTATATTACCTACACATCACATCATAGGAGCTAGAACATGTTAGGCATTTGGTATTTGGTAAATATCACTAAGCAAATGTAATATATTTATGAATATATTACATTTTTCTGAAAACATGTGAATGGGCCTTAGGCTAACTTCTAGCATGCACCAGAAAATTACATGTATAGATAACTTCTCTCTCTTTTTATTTTTATTTTTTTGAGATTTCTCTTCAATTCTTTTTTTTCTTCTTCTTTATTGTCAAAGTGAAGTACAGAGGGGTTACAGTTTCACATGTAAGGCAAGTACATTACTTATCCAACTTGTTACCTCCTCCCTCATTTTCCCCCATCTCCCCCTCCCCAGTTCCACCCCCCCCCCCCATGAATTGTACAGCTGGTTTACACCAGTTGGTTTTATAAGTATCACTTTTTCAATGGTTTGTATTTTTATCCTTTCTCTCATTTTTGGTATTCCCTTTCCTTGCTCTCGTTCCCATACACAGCTATACATTATCTGAGGTACTAAGATCAGTTACAGTACTAACAGGAGTAAAATCACAGGAAGAAAATTTGAGAGAGCAAAAGTTATGGTTTCACTAGGTATGTTGAAATTAACTAAAATGTGTGGATAACTTCTGGAGTAGTCGTTTCCCTACTCAGATGTAGGTATAAACACATGATTTGGGGCTAGAGAATCTGATATTTTTAATTAAGTTATTTGTAGTCTAATTCTGTTTTACCTGAATAACTTACAAGAAACTAGTAACAGACATAAGGTGGAAGAGGACAGTCTTTTCCTAATGTATTGTTAAGATATTAAATGTAGAATGAAGAGAAGAATCAACTAGAACACAATTTAGATACACCCCCCTTCTGCTGCATTTTTAAATCATCCTGTCTGATAAAATAAAAGAAATATTGACTCCTTTTGAAAAAAGTTTTTTGCAACAGACCTTTCTAAATGCTTACAATTCTATCTCAATTCAGATTATCTGCTTGGGCTTTAAAACAACATGTCCAGTATCATGTTCTTACACTCATGTCACAGGCAGAGAATACTAACCACATCCCAAAACTGTAAAGAGAAAAGAGTGTGATCACCTTCAGTCAGTACCAATATTTTAAATAATGCATAGCAAAGATGTTATATGAAATCCATTATTCATGGATTTTCTCATACATATATTTGAAAGTGGAATGGTACTAGATGCCCAGGGAATTTTTGTCATGGCGTGTTATGTAGTTCATAACTTTCCACTCTGCCACACTTTTTTCTCTAAAAAGAACTCTCTAATTGGATTGTCAGTCATTTATGCATTACCGTCTGCCTCCCTGGCAAATGACATGTTCTCTTCGCCCATTTTCCTCCCAGTTTCAGCTGTTGGCTGCCTTTGACTCTTTCACACACACGCAAATCCTACTTACAGAATGCCTTTTTTAGGGGCTAAATTTAGGGCCTCAGATCTAGTTATCACCCAGTCCAGAACTGTATGAAAACAAGTATATGGTTTGCTACACATGTGAGGAGACAAAAGAGAATTATTGAAATCTCTAACTAATGATGAAATAATGTAACCTTCCCCAAATCCTAATTGATGCCATGATTTGATGGATTTTTCAATTAATGTTGTTATATATATGCATTATATTTGTGTTATATGTAATATGTATATATGCCTATATAAAAATATAAACTTAAAAGAAACATCACCTTCAACATCATTTGGACCACACTCATTATTTAGTGTCAAATTTTCACAGACATGCTCTCAGATTATATTTAAAAGGAAAAGCAAATGTAAAATAATTACAAATTAACAGATAAATAAATACAAAGCAAAAAAAAATCATTTATAATGGTTTTGAGTGGCTTCCAGCAAGGTAGCAATGGATTCAGGGAGTTTATTAAAGTTCAACTGATTCTTGGCAGGGAGCTCTGTTGAACGCTGGTGGCAGTCAATGAACAGGGAGGTGAAGGGAGAAGGAGGCAAGCATGTTGCAGCTTCATGGTAGAGTCCTTGCCTGACATTGTATACAAGACTTTGGGCTCAATCTCTGATACAGAAAAGCAAAAACAAAAAATAGGTATCTTACAGAACATAAATTTCCATCTAGAAAAACAACACTTTGAAGGAAGACATACACGTAGGCTGTGTAAATAAAATATGATGTGGTCATGCAATAATGAATGTGATTCTGTATGCCAAAAGGCAGAGAGACTGAGGACAATAGATTGGCCTTTAGGAAGGCAGCTGGCATTTATGCTGGGCTTCTTAGGATGAATGGAATGTTACTGATGGAGAGGAGAAATTTTGCCTCGGAGTAAGAAAATATATATTAATGAAGGTTACAAAAGGCTCTGCCTGACCGAGGTGAATATGACCCAGAGTGCCAAGGGTGAGAATGGAATGTACAATTGTGAATGTTGGTGGTGTTTTGATGGAAGAAATTAGGGGAAAGACAAGGCAGGAAAAAGCTTAAAAATTGTGGGTCATACATGGTTGTCTGGAAAAGGTGAGAGGAAACTGAGGGAGATAAGAAACCTATATTCACTTTAGGGAGTTAAATAGCTCATCATCATGAAGAATCATGGCCACCAGTGTGCTATATATTTTGTGGAGACAAATTCATTACATTAATTAGTCAAGTCATTCACATAACTGAACCAATTGCTAATTTGTTCTTTCAGAGTTAGTCTTAGAAAAGTCTAAGAGCAAGCACTGTGAATTCTTTATTTCCTTGGAGTCACTTTCTGGTACCTAGCAAATATTTTACTGTTAGAGAAAGCTTAAAGTCTTAAAATTCTTCATCACTGACCCAGTTCTTAGTTCAAGAAGAAAGATACTCAACAATCCTGATAGGGACTACCATTCAACTTGCCAGAAATTTTCATAAACCATTCTAAAGAAAGATATGACAATAAATGCCAACTTGTCAGTATTTCACATGAAAGGCTCATGAGTGGACTGATACATCCCAGTGTCATAGTGGAATTCTGTTTCTATAAGGTAATAACTCCTAAAGATACAAGGAAAGAATAGCATTGGCTTTGATTACCATGACATGTATCCATAAGAGTCACAGCTAAATAATTCCAAATGTGGCTCTGAAAAGGAGATCTACAGAGCTATACTCCAAAATAAAAGATTAAAAAATGATAACAGTATGTTTTCACAGATAACTGTGCTCAAAATAATTACGTAAGAAAGACAGAAACTACAGGTTCCTCCACTTGGCTTCCTATGTAACTGTCAACATCAATTCTCTCACAAATCTATAAGCTTAAGTGATAATTAATTTTATTGGTATCTTCCTCATACTCAAAGCAATGCTTTGTAGAAATAGAATCCACACTAAAGAATGACAATTTGAAAATAAATAAATAATCCACCCCCCAAGACTTTATTTTTAAGCAAGAAGAGGACATGCAGCTATCATCTTTAAAGGATGTTTGTGTGACAAACATTTCTTAAAGCATGCTATATGGAACATTTTTAGTGTTTTCCCAAGAGCAAATTATTTAAGAAATGGATAAGTTCAACAAAATGGAGTACGTGTATATTAAAGAAGAATTATCAATTTAAAAGAGAAAAACAACCTAAATCAATTTTCTCAAACAGAATCAGTCTCTCACACCTTCTTCCCCATCATCCACCTGACAAGATTACTAGTTTCATCAAATCAACCATTTTTGAGAAGATAACAGCTGCATAATTTGGATACAAAAGTAATGATCTATTTTTAAAACTTAATGAATGATTATACATAAACTATAATGGTGTTAGAAAGACAATACATCCTCATTTTTCTATCACACACACATTACACACACTTGTGTAAGTGTAAGTGTGAACTTTATCATAGAGACAACCTCAGGCTCAGAGTAAAATCTGAATGGAGAAATTTGCTGTTTAACTTTCTGCCCTGCTAGTAACAAAATACAAAAGATTCTGATGACTGTTTTGGATATGGTTGGTGATTTGAACTATATAACCTGCCCATATCACTCAAAAGTTACCAATTTTATACAGTTCTTAATGTTCTATGAATGAAACCTTTGTCCAGAAACATTAGCTTGACCATCATGAGTGGTTTATCTGTGTTTAGACTAACTTGCCTCTTACCAATGAGAACAGCACCATGTTATCAAGGAAAATCAAAGTCATGTTACTGTGAGAAATGTGAAGAAATTTCAAACTCCACCAGTAGACTCTGATTTATTATCATTTATTAAATGGCTATTTTTTGTTTTCATTTCAGAAAAACAGTGGCAATTAATTAAACTTTAATTTTATCCTCTATCTATATGTGTATACTTACTGAATTATTTGTCATCTCAAAAGTCTTGACTGAGAAAAAGATTTGCAATTAAGCCAAACAATTTTAATTTCTATTTAAGAAAGACAGATGGTGAAGTTCAACCTCTAAAGAGTTAAATATTTATAGCTAATCTCTCCTTCTGAGATCTTTATAAAGATATAAGGATTCTCTCAGAGTAATGGTCTCTGATTTGTTCTTCATTTCCCTTACTGTTTCCCTTTTGAATCTTTGATGCAAGCAAAATAAAAAGGAAATGACAGGCTTTCAAGCTATTGTCTTACAACTTTCATGCACAAATTCCACATTTAAATTTTTTTAAATGCTCCTCTGTATCTCCATGCCATGGAATTTTAAACCTGAATTTCTGCCTTTCAGAAGGTAAGGTCAAACCACCCTCCCTTCCTTCATCATTTTCTCTACGTTATTTTTACTGCTACAGTTTGAATAGTGTTCTTTCAATATCTTTACTCTAGCTCCTTCCAGTGGTTAATCACAAATATGCTTGCAGACAGCAAATATCTGGGAGTGTGTAAAGAGGCTGTATAAGGATGAGGAACATTTTCTCTGTCCTTTTCCTAGTTTTGCTTGCTCCCAGTTTTAAAACTGAAGGTGAGCTTCTAGTGGCATCTGAATCTAGGGTCCATGTTTATTCAGAACTCAGAAGGCACTGAATTCACTTAGACATAGCACCCCCCAGATTGTTGAAAGTAGAACAGTTCCTCAAATGTGTGGATAAGACTTTCCAAGCCTTGGCAAGAATCCAGCAACACATTTCATGAAACACATGATATGCACATTTCCACCAACAGAGCTTCCTCTGGGCTCTCGAGAAAACACTGCTCTCTAATAATGGCAGCAGGTGTTTTTACTAATTATCTTCTAACAGCATTTTTGATGGTTTTAATTAAACCCCAAATATTTTTTGTTGTAAAAACAAAGGACAAATAGTTTCTAAGGCAAAATAAATAGTGTTTTTAAGGATGCATTAAAAAAAAGAAAAAGTGAAAACTGCATCTCATCTAATTACTGAAAGCAAGTAAGACCTTAGTCAGGCCTAACTGGAAGTACAATAATTGAGAAGTTAAAGTAGTATGATAAGTGTGGGTAAAAGTTACTGATAGAAAAAGTTTAAAAGTTTTGTTAAAGAAACAATACTATATCTTATCCCTAAATAATAGGGAACACAGTATATATGCTCACCACAGTAAAAAGAGTTTTAAATGTATGTTGGTGTCTGAACAATGGCTGACATCTGATAGGAATTATGATTTTTTTAAAAAGTCAGACATAGTGCCCTGTGCCTATAATCCTAGCATTTGGGAGTCTGAAGCAAGAAGCTTGTAATTTAAAATCTGTCTAGGTGTATAATGAAAATATCTCTGAAAAAAAATGATGAACAGGACCAAAATCTCAAGAAAACCTGATTCCATTCCTAAGAGATGGCCTTGAGTTCAAGGCAGGTTTGAATGAGCAAGGCATATTTTCTTGGCAGGATGAATTAACATGTTTCAATACTAGAAATGAGATTGCTTAGCTTAGCATCAGAGGCATGAGCTGGTAATTTTATTATTTTTCACCTTTCATCTCTTGAGCCAGAAACCTTGCCCTAAAAGGCCTATTTGTAAGAATGTGCAATTGCAGAGACCAAATGTCTCTTGTCCAACACATTAAGAGAAAGAAACATCTCAAAACCAAGGTCTCATCTAGTAACCCTGTTCTCTTCTGTGTGGTTTCAGTGCTTATTGAGGAGAGGCTGAAGGCAAAAGCTATTGACCATACTTTCTTTGTGGAAGGCTCTCCAGAAAACTTGAGCTAAATATTAGGATAATAGTATCCATAAGAGGTTGGACAGTACTACTAACATGAAGTCTCTGCTTTTCTTTATGATATTTCAATACTATCTCCCTCCCCCCTGAATGCTATTGTTACCAAAGAGAGATTTATTGACCACCCAAACAGGTATTTCAAAAATTGAATCAAAATCATAAACCATATAAGGTTAGAACCCTTGGTTTTCCCATTACTAATGGAAAAGATGGTGCATTTGCATTTTCCTGACCACTATGTACTGTCTGATTTCTTCTGCCTCCTCCCAACCCAAGCCCTGGCAATGTTGTACTACATTTAGTTTCAGAAAATAAAATCAGGAAGTATTATACAGATGCACACACAACCATAACAACTTGGGACTCACTTGCTCAAAAGTTGTGTCTGATAATGAGCCTCCACAATTCTCAACATAGCTTTGACAAGGAAAGCCACATAGAAAAAAACTGATGGCAAAAAAGAAGTATCACAGAGCGCTTTTTCAAAAAATCATTCTTGTATTCCTTATAATTTTCTATTTACAGTTTATGTTATTTAAGATGAAGTTATCTATAAAATTAAATAAATGATATGCCCATGATACATAATGACTCATAAATAACAAACATTTATTTCTTACTCATGCAATTTTTATCTGCCATATTTGATCAAGGAGAGAGTCCTATGGGAATGATTCTGGAATGAAGGCCCTGATATCTCCACCATACATGCGAGATCCTGTCACAGTATGAAAAAAAAGGGAAACAAAGATAGCACAAGGCACAACCATTTTCTCATAATCTTGACCCACCTTCTCATGCTCTACTTGCAAGAGTTAGCCACATACCCACATCTAGCAGTAGCATGCTGGGAAAGGTCACTTCAGTAGGCATCTACTCCCATCAGCAATTCTGAGCTGTGGAAATGATTGTGAATATGGATTGATGGTTGAAGTGTCAAACACATAGTTCGTATTGTATTGAGTTTGAAACAATAGCACGAGAAAGCATTTTCCTAACAAGTCAACTAGAACTACCCTATGGTCTTTTCTTGGTACATTCTCTAAAGAATTATAAGTAGATGTTCAAACCAAAGCTGTGCACAAATATTCATAACAGCACAGTTTAAAACAGCCACAAGTTATTTTTTTTAAAAAACCAAATATCCATCACAAGATGAATGGATAAACAAAATGTAGTATATTTATATAATGGAATACTGATAACACACTACAACAGTAAACTTTGCAAGCATTAATGCTAAGTTAAAGCGATAAACACAAAAAGACACATTATATAATCCCATTTATAGTAGAATAGAAAAAAATTAATAACTAAGAAGAGATTTACAGGAGCTAGTGGGAATAGAGTATGAGAAATGATTGCTCAGTGGGTATAGGATTTTAATTTGAGGTTGATATAATAATATTCTGAAATTAGATAATATTGATAGTTGTATAACATCTCAATGTACTTAATACCACTCAATTGTAAAAAAAAATACTTATGGAGTATAAAACAGGACATTTATCCAAAAAAAAGCAAAGCTGTACATATACATAAAACTTGGATCTAGTTTACTAGTAACCCCAAGTTGAAAACCTTTGATGTATGTGTCAGATTCATTAAAACTAAATTGCTTGATTGATGTGCCCAGACTACAGCTAGGCAAGCATGCTGCCTACTGATACATCACACTCAAATGAAGTAAATTCTATTGCACTCACAAGACTGAAACTAGACTAAATAGATGCTGTGACATGATGTGGTACAGTCAGGACTTGAATGAATCACTTAATTTTTTTCCACCATGACATGTGCTGAGCACAAGATTCCACACACTTACTCATAAGACAAAAAAGACTAACAGATTGGTAAGTGAATGATATTTACTAGTTATTTGAGTTCATGCAAGATGCTTAATTTATTTTTCTAATTTCTAAAATAAAAAATAGTAAAACTGGAGAGGTATCAACCTCACTGTGGTTTATAAGGATTAAGTAAAATAATCTGCTAGCAATGCTTGCAAGACCACCTGAAATATAATAATCCCTTGATAAATGTTAGATATTATTACTAAGCAGTTCTGCTCTGTGCAATAATACATACATGAATACTTAAGTAGACTATTGTATAATCCCAAAACCAAGAGTTCAAACGTAGTGCAGATTTAATAAAATAAGGCATTGCCTTCTCAGTACACATGTATTCTCAAAACATTTTGGCCATTTAAAATGATGACTTGCATCAGAGATAAAAGAAAGTAGATTTTAAAAAAATCATAAAATATTGCCTACATGCCTAGTTAACATAGAAAATCTCACATTAGATTTTAGAGAAACATCCAAAACCAAGATGCCTGAAAATACATACCACATTATCATGCTACTATTCCTACAAAAACATTAATTTCGGTGAACTATCAATACTCATATTTTGATAACATAATTTCCCCCTGCCTACAATTATTCTCCAATGTGGTGTACATTACAGATATTTCATTTCTGCAGATTTATTAATTTTCAAGGTACAACACTGGAAGTTCATGTCAGTGACATGAAGTATTCATTGACAGGAGTCTATTAGTCTATAAATAATGAACTTATACAATTTCTGTCCAGAGCAAAGTCTCCATTTTAATATAGGACCAACTTTCTTATCACAACCAGCTCAAAGAAGACAGAATAGAAGGGAGAGAGATAATGCTCAGCTAAATTATGTCCTCATATAATTCGTATAGCTTCTTCATCTTAATTTCCTTCAAATAACAGAATAGGACTTTGAACTATTTTTCTTAGTTGGGAATCTTACTTACAATAACAAGTTAGACTCTACGTTGCTTGGCCTAAAAAAAATATTATTGGTGGACCACAATGGCTTTCAGAAAACTAGGAAATCTCTTTATTTGTTATTTTTACCTCTGGTCTGTACTTGCTGTACTCTAATTTTTTTTTCTTCTAATACTAGAAAAACAACACTCAAAATACCTCTCTAATTTCTATTTCATAGTATACCATTCTTTATTAAAAATGAGTTCTTAAATAGTCTACTGATATCATACATAGCACCTATCATAAACAAGTACACAAATACCTAGGAGACAAATTTCCAGAAGGCCAGACTGCTTCTGATACAAATTTATTTTAACTGCTTTATTTCATGTATAGTAATAGTTGACTAGATGTCAATCAATGAATTATATTTTTCTCTTCTCAAAAATATTGTATACTTTTTGTCAGGTTTTATCACCTTAGTTTTTAAAAGTACTATGAAAAATTGTAAGCAAATTTATAAGCAAAATGAGAAATTCAAGTGATTAAAGGCATTAAATTACCAAGTCAAGTGACCTGAACTCTTAGCAGTGCCTTGTTAAGAAGACTAAATGTCCTGTGGAGAATGGCTTAAGAAGTCAGTGCTAACGCATGAAATTTGTGAGATCCTTAGAATTCTACCCTTACTTCCCAATTTCTGAAATAAATCAAAGAAAGGATAAGTATGGAAGTTGATATTAAAAAATGCATCTCTGAATCTGGTATTCCAATAAATGCTAGTTTCCTAGAATCCATGTGAAACAGACTATTACATGACACCAATTCTCCAGTCTTAAAATAAGCATGTTCCTGTCATTCTTCATGAGGAGAATAAGATAACCACTGCGACTCCCTCCAAAAGTTCTATGAGAGCTGAGGAAGAAACAAGGTGTTGGAGAAGGCTTGGAGGAAATGATTATTTCCCTCTTTGGATGTTGAACTTGTCTTTACAGAAAAGGTCAACATGTACAGGCAAGTTGCTTGGAATAGAAAGTTCCTGGGAAAACAGCACAGTTAAGATTCAGTTGTGTAGAAGGAATATCAAGGAGGTATGAGAGGCTTGACCAGCTTGGGAAGTGTCTGTTCAGTTGACGGTGGCAAAGTTAATTGTATAAATGGAATACTTATCAGAATCTAGAAATGAAATCTCTTTTTTGATCATTTCTGATTACTTGTTTAAACAATAATTTATGCAGTGCCTCCTTTCTCGGGTACTGGGTGAAGACTCAGCTCACAATCTGACTGGACAGCAATTGGAATGAAGAAATAGCCATGGTCCAAATGACCAAGTGACTGTGCTTGTAAAAGAAGGACACAAGTGTGCCAAAGATGCAGAAGAAGGGACACAAGCCCAGTCTCACGTCAGGGTATTATACTTCACATTTGATATGGGTTTTACAGAAAAATTTGTGACAAAGGGTGAACCAATGCAACAGTGATACTCACAAGAGAACATGTTGGAAATTAACTGTATAACTTATGGGGGGAGTGAAGTGGGAGAAAAATGAGGAGGGGTAACAAGTTTGACAAGAAATGTACTATTACCTTACATATGTAACTGTAACCCTTCTGTACATCATCTTGACAATAAAATTAAGTTTAAAAAAAGAAAGAAAATGTGTGGTCCAATGGTACTAGCAAGGTGAGGATGTGAAGCATTATAAATCTTCTAATTGTCTCAAAACTTGGAGGATTTTTAAGATCCAGGTGAAAAATCCATCAACTTTCTATTGGAGGTAGTGAAGTGGAACAGGAGCAGGTGAATACTTGAAGTTCTGTCTACCAAAACTTGAGCACACACATACAACTATAACCTCTCCTCCATGCCAACGCATTTCTTGATGCCAAACAATGTCAGAGAAGACTAACAATGTTAGGCATTCAGTTGTTTTGTTTTATGTCTCTGCACCATGCATCCCAGAATTACATCCACTTCATCTAGGGGCCCTCCCCATGCTCACTGCTGACTTTCCAAAAGCTTCTAGAATGTTACCTTTGTGTACTTTCATATGTTCAACAGCATATGCACATCCACAATGAAGTAAAGTATGGGCCACAGAAAACCATGCTTTAAAAGTAAAGACATAGTGGAAGTTAGAAAGCAGTCATTACAAATTTATGAATAGGTGGCATTGTTTCCAGTTTTGTGAGGCACTTCAGGATGAGGCAAGGAATTGATTACTGATCAAGAAGATTCAAGTTCAATTACTAATCCAATGTTTGATTCATTGCTACCAAGTAAGTAATTAAATAAATAAATAATGGCATGCACTATCTCCTTTCTCAGCTATATATATATTTCCATTTGTCTTCACAGAAGACAGTGCAGAGGAAAAAGAAAGTTCCAAGAATTGACATTTGCTGAACTTATCAGTAGGAGTTTAATTCAGCTTCATCTATGGACTTATAAAATAACTGCTATGCATTCCATTCAGAAACTTTAGGGTCACATGCTAAATACACATAGAATATAGGTTAGTTTAATGTCTGTTTTTTATTGTAAAGTTGATGAAGGGGGGTGTTATAGTTACATAATTAAGGTAATGAGTACCATTCTTTCTAAACAATAATAGTTTAATATCTTTTATAAAGCATTTCATAATTATATATCCTTGGGCTCAAAGGGACCAGCCAGAGAAGAGGTCTACAGTGCTCCGAGTTAAATATGACCAAGCACACAAGCAGCAGCAGAGCACTGGCCATTCTCACCTTCCTCTCCACAGCAGGTAGCTCTCACACACAGATATGGAAACACAATGCACCTGACCTTCTGTTCACCTGACTGATGAACAAGAGGCTTCAGCCCTTGTTCTTAGAAATGTTGGTGTGGAAATGAACAAATCAGCCTAGTAAGGGATGGCACGGGGGTGTCTTAGTACACATGCTTCTCTTGCCACTTTTCCACCCCCTGCATCCAGGTCACTGGAACTGTCTCCTCATCATGTGTAAGGATCACTTAGAAAATTAGGAATGGTTATGTGAGGCAAAGCCCTCACTAAAAACAAACTGATACAGGTAATCTAAATAATGGCATTCACATGGTAAGGCAGAAATTAAAGAAAACATGAAGGAAATACTTGACTTCTTTTATAGGTAAGCTAGTACAGGGGCTTGAACTCAAGGCCTGAGCACTGTCCTCTAGCTTTCTTACCCAAGGTTGGCACTCTACCTCCTAGAGGCACATTTCTACTTCTGTCTTTTTATGGGTTAATTGGAGACAAGAGTCTCACAGACTTTCCTTCTCAGGCTGGCTTCAAACCACAATCCTCAGATCTCAACTTCCCGAGTAGCTAGGATTACAGGTGTGAGCCACCGATGCTAGGCTAGTACTTGACATTTTTTAAGTTTATAAAATAGCGACTAGACATCAGTCACATTATTCAAATTAGGCACTGATTTCTTTTATTATTTATCAGAAGAGAATTAAGACCTTGACAAAAGAATAATACATATTATTTCTCTAAATAGTATAGGCAGAAACATTTCCCCATAATAATGGGGTTTCAAGAGGATTCCTAACAGGCATATTATGCCATAAGTTCATGTGCTAGATTAGAGGTTAGCAACTTCTGTGTTGAAGGAGCAGAAAGTTAACAGTACAGGTCACTGGGCAACACCCCCAACAATCTGAGCAACGGCTCTTGCTGAAGGGCTAATTCTTCATTTATATTTCACACTTTACATTTGAAAATGTAAACATCAGTCTTAGGTTTAAGGCCATAGAGAAATGGGCAAAGGGGTGAATTTAACAATCCATAGTTTTTCAATGCCTATGCTAGAAAAGTCACTACACTATCTTACTTTTTAATCATAGGGAAGACATATGCCATGAGTACACATTCACATATCCACTTACATGTGTGTGTCAATGATTATAAATAATCCTACCTTCTAATTGGTAAGAAAAATTTGATGCATGTGACAAATTTTTTGAATATCTAAAATTCTGTTGGTAGTATGACTAGAACAGTACGGTGGCACATACCTGTAATTCTAGCATTTGGGAGGCAAAGGCAGGAGAATTGAGAATTCAAGGCCATCCTGTAGTGAGACATGATCTCATATAAAAGAAAATATGACACCACCAGTGTGGTAAACAAATCACCTTAAGAACTAATCATTCAAAAAGAGTGAATATATAGACATATATATATATATATATATATATATATATATATATATATACACTTGTTCTTATTGTCTCCTTCATTCTCCCAACAAAAGCTTTAAGAATTTTGTACCTTTATTATTAACCAAAGAGCTAAATACTTGAAAGTAAGCTAATTCCTTCAGGAGCAGTCAATCTAACCTGCATACCCACAGCCAGAAGGAGTTCTAAAACACTTGAAGAAATACTTCACATCGAGAGAATGGCACCAGGCTCCAGAAGAAAGCTTTTTAGAATTCTATGTACCATATCCTACATGATTTTTCCCTATGTCTACAGAAATCATGAATAGTTGCTGGACTAGATTCTATTTTCCTTAGTCTATTTAGATTTACTATTAATTCATTGAATATTATATTCAGAACTTTCTAGGAAATAGTACAGAGCCTAGCACATAGAAATAAATGATATTTTTCTTTGTTCTTTCCATAAGTTACATTCCCATAAGTTACCTTTTTGTGGTAGAGAGAGGTGAGAGGCAAGTAATAAGAGGGCAAATAACCCAAAAATTATTAAAGTAACTTGGATCTAAAGGAAAGAAAATGGTGCATGGCTGGATTCTAACAGAGGTGGGTTTCCTTTGGGTAGAAAGCTAACAAAGGCTTCCTCGGAGAGTTAGCATTTCCATGGGGCTCTGAGGATTATGGAGTCAGGCAGGAAAACAATGCATAAAACTCCTTCCCAGGTAAGAAATTCCCAGAGCAGGGTTTCCTATGTGTAAGAAATTTGTCAGAAAGCCTGTGGCTGGAGCAGAATGCGCCACGGAGAAATGCATAAGATCAAATGAATAGACTGCCATAAAACGTGGAGAGACACACCAACACAACAAGTTTCACTGCCACTCTTAAGAGTGGTGGAAGACCACAGAAGGAATTTTAAAAACCTTTAAAGATACAGTTGTAAACTGCAGTGAATAGACCAAAGCCTAGAAGCTCGTTCTTTGCCTATTTTAGTAGTGGTCTTTCTAGGAAGTCGAATGGATAATGTAGGATTAAAAATAGTCTTTGGTTTTGCTGGGATGCTAATGATTGATGATTTTGAAATTTCCGCTCACATATCTCATGAGGTTGTGTCATAATTTTAGTAATCACCATGGTGATTTAACTACTCCATCCAAAGTGAAAAAGACATTATCATCCCCCGTGATTTCTAATACCAACGACACTGGCAGTGTTCAGCAGGGAAAACAATCCCCGATTTAGAATCATCATGAAGTTCTTAGCCCTTCAGGGAAGCTATGGCTGTCGTCATGCCTCCAGACATTCACACTAACATCTCTGAGCATCCTTCATCACGGTGAATTACACTGTGAGCATATAAAGTCAAGGCCACATGAGACACTACTTTCTCAACTACTTCAGAGTTCATTCAGAAACTATTCTGGGGTGCTGTTCTACCATGCTGAAATTTGGGAGAGGCCAGAACAGAACTCCTATTCCTCATGGAGTCACTACAACTTTAGTAGGATTTGTTGCTGCCTTATGTAGCTCACATTTGCTTAAATAAGTTTTTTCTGAAAATTATTTGCCATTTATTTTTCATTAAAAAAAATTTACTGGGCTGGGAATGTGGCCTAGTGGCAAGAGTGCTTGCCTCGTATACATGGAGCCCTGGGTTCGATTCCTCAGCACCATATATATAGAAAACGGCCAGAAGTGGCGCTGTGGCTCAAGTGGCAGAGTGCTAGCCTTGAGCAAAAAGAAGCCAGGGACAGTGCTCAGGCCCTGAGTTCAAGCCCTAGAACTGGCAAATAAATAAATAAATAAAATCACTTTCTAGAGCCATGGCTTCAAGCTGAAATACCTGCCTCCATCTCCAAACTGGAAAAAGGCACTATGATGGTTAATTTTAGGTGTCAGCTTGACTGCATGAAGGGTACTTATATATTGGGAAAACATTTCTGGGTGTATTTAAGGATGATACTGACAAAGACTGGCCTATGAACAAGTGGACTAAGTCAAGATGATTCACCCCCCTCAGTGTGGGTTTTATTCAACTGGCTGGTGACCTAGATAAAGCAAAAGGATTTCATATGTGTGTGTGTGTGTGTATATATATATGTGTGTGTATCTATGTATGTATGTATGTATATGTATACATATGTATACATGTATATATGCATCCATATATATGCATATGTGTGTATGTGTATGCGCATATGTATATATGTGTATATATATATGGAGAGAGAGAAAGTGAGATCCCGAAACTTCAATGCCTTTCTTCTACTGTCCTTGGACAAGGCTTTTCAGCTTCTGATTCTGAGGCTTGCCCCAGAAGCCATCAGTCACACTATCAGCTTCTTTTTTCAAGATAATTTTAGATCTGCCAAGACTACTGATTTTGATGTGTTTCCCCTTACAGGTATCCTTGGGATTTCTCATTCTCCACAATCCTGAAAGCCAATATCCTGAAATAAATGCCCTCTCATCCATCAATAGACAGGCAATGATAAATAGATAGAAGATAGATAGATAGATAGATAGATAGATAGATAGATAGATAGATAGATAGATAGACAGACAGACAGACATCCTACCTGGTTTGGTCCCTCTGAAGACCCTGACTAGTTCTGGTATCAGTTCTGAAGTTATATGATTTGAAAGCTGAAGATTTGATGTCAAATATACCTGGGAAGACAATAAAAACATCTAGTCAGTTTAAACACAGTGATTATAAATGGCTAAACTGAGACTTGGAGAAGAGAAAGAGCCTGGTAACATGGTGTCCCTTGAGTGGGCTCTCTAGGGGCGTTCCTACCATATCTCAAAGGAAGCCCTGGGGCTCTCAGTTTTCTAGAGTGAACTCAGAGAGGTACAGGGATTTGCCCAAAGGCACACACATTTGGAGGATCAGAACTAGTATTAGAGCCCAAATTCTCTTCTTCTCAGTCCAGTCCTCTTTCCACTAAATAAAAAGATGATCAGTTACATAAGTCTAACTCAGCAGTATGAATATAAACCTTGTAACTATTGTAATTGTGGCAAAAGAAGGATCAGAAATTTCTTCAGACAAAAAAAAAAGCATGTTAACAAAGGTAAATGAAAAGACAACTGGGTGGCTAATACTAAGATATTCATTCTATCAGGTGCTAACATTGTTAATACTCTTTCAATAATAGTAAATGCTTTATTGTAAAATAGTAAGATGAACATTTTCTAGGTGTTAGAGAACTAATATCTGTACAGTTATCATTTCATTTAATGGGATTTATTTAAAGCTACTACACTTCACTTATCAAGAGAATAGATGTCGAGTTCTTATTCCTAGCAATAAAGATCAGACACATACTGATTGCTATGCATTGGAAACCAGAAAACTAGTCACATTCTCTGACAGGCCAAGTGCAAATTGACATACTTAATTTTTACCCACAGACTGTACTTTTAATCCTGCTCAACCTAAGATATGGCTTCCTTAGCAACATAGCATGTCACTTGTAAAGTTGAATGCTTGGAAAAATAGGCAGGAAGCAAATGCAGGAGGGTGAATGTCTTTGGCTCCACTTGCTAATTCAAGCTCTGCCTGAAAACATTCCTGGTGTAGCCCATTCTAATGCTTAGTGTAAACTGATAGGGGATAATGGTGTAATTATAGCACATTTCTTCCATATAATCCAAACTCTAAAACTCCCAAGGTTTCAAAAGGTGTCTAGGTTATTTAAGAAAGCTATCATGAAATATAGTTGCTTACAGAATTGTATAACAGTCTACTTTGAATTTCCAAGAACAGAATAGCTCTTAAAACTTCTTTGAAAAAGAATAATTTTGTTTTATCCCATATCTTTAAAAAGTGGGGCATTCTCTTCTCTGAGGAGAGGAGGTTTTGATGCTTCTGATGGAAGGTTATAAAGATCTTAATTATATATAAAGGAACTGCCATTGGTTAAGAGCAATGTACAAACTGCATGTACAAAGAGAGCATTTTAACCATCCTGGCTGTCAAGCTCCAATATTCACTCATGAGCTTTACAGTTTCAGTGTCTGTGGGGTTGTGCTTGTTGAGCTAAATGCTACCTGCCGTAAAGCCACATCAGTATTACCTGGAAACTTTAGAAATGCAGAATGTCAGGCCACGTGCCAAACCTAGTAAGTGCAAATCTTCATTTCCGTAACATCAGTGCCATTTTGGTGTGCTCTGAATCTCAGAAGCACAGCTCTGTAGGCCACTCCTGACAGAGGAAAGTTTGATCTTCTGCAGTTGCATGACATTTTTTATTTACTTTTGTGTTGTTATTATAAAGGTGATTCACAGAAGGGTTAGAGTTACATAAGTCAAGAAAAGAGTACATTTCTTTTTGGACAATATCACCCCTTTCCTCTCTCCCAATTTTTCCCTCCCATTCCCACCCAGAAATTGTATAGTTCATTTTCAACAAAACGTCTAATGGGTACCATTTCTGTATTTGTTCACCTTTTGTGCCTCCATTTCTGTACCCCACCTTACCCTCCCAAAGATGTATAAATGAACAAACCAAAAGGAAATTTAAATAAAAAATAGCAAATAATATTTTGTACAATCAGATGCACGCAGGCATTGTGACCTTCTGTTCCTCTCCTAAGACAGGGTGATGTTTTTGCAAAAGACAGTGGCTAGGATTTGGACCTGAGTCTTCTCAACTTATAAACCTCCATGCTTCTCACTGTGGAATATGCTAGAGGTAAGTACTTCAGCTGGAAATATGTCAAGTACTTCCACTAGTACTTGCTCAATAAAAGTGGTGGTTATTTGTGGCAATAAAAATAAAGGTGGTGATAAAGAAAAGTGATCATGATAATGCTGATAATAATAAAGATTAGATAGATGTATGCTTTAGATGTAATGAAAAAGCATGGATGTCACAGGAAATAAAGTTAAATCTAAGGAACAAGAAAAAAAAATATGAAAGGATAGCATGTCCCTACCCAGTGCTATTCTCAATAGACTCTTTCTATAAAATTGTTTGTCCTTCCACTGTATGGCTCAAAAGGAAGGCACAAAATGACTTTATCCAGGAAAGAGACAGCTGGAAAGACGGGTAGTAAGAGAGCACAGCCTTCAGTGATCAAAGACCACAGCTAACGTGTCTGAAACAGAAATGGATGGCAAGTTTGCAGTGCTGACTCCAGCCAGGTGCAGGCAAGGCGTCCTGGGCGTTGCTGAGGGGGCTTGAGGGGGTACAGACGGCAGGAGGGAGTGGTAATCATTTTCTTGTGCTGTTTAGCAGACATCTAGGACTGAGTAAAGGGGGGCTTTTGTAGGAAGATATTTTCCATTGAAATGGCTTTACTCTGACTTAAAAGAGCCACTGAATCTGCTAACTAGTTCAATTAACCTAGAAAACCAAGTTTTAGGGTTGAAAATTCCACATCCCAGAAAAAAAAAAGAATCCTTGGCAATCTGGAATGGTTTCTAGCTCAGCTTTTTAATATTTCTCTATTTTGATTCAATATGTGAAAAATATATTCTTAATTCTTTTAAATTCTGTATATTTAAGGAATTAGTCTCAATTTATCATAAAATATAAGGTATAGATGTATAGAGATGCTAAATGATTGATAGATTCTCCCTTTCTTTAAAATTATTTCCTTAAGAAAAATAAATATAAAATAAATTAGGAAACAAAACCAATGGTCTGAAAAGTTGGAACAAAAGGTGAACAAGTACTACAATGGTACTCCCTAGACACTATGTGGAAAAATGAACTATACATCTTATGGATGGGGACAGGAGGGAAAAAATGAGAGAGAATGAAGGAAGAGGAGACATGATTCAAAAAGCACTGTGCTCATCACCTGACTTGTGTAACTGTAACCGCTGTGTATATCACCTCTACAATAACAATAACATTGAATTTTTTAATCCCTAATGATCTAATTGGGGATGGTGAACATTATGAGACAGGTACATTTATGTCACATTTTTATTCATTTCCTTTGAGCTGAAATCCTCACAGCTTTCAGGGACAAATACAAGGACTAACCTGAAAACTTTCTAGCATGTGCAGAACAAAAATATCAGGCTAGAACAAATAAGCAATTCTGGTCTGGGAGTGCAGTCTGGGATCTGCCCTTTAAAAGGGCAATGGTCTAACAGCTTGTTAGTAGGCCTTTTTAAAGGCCAGCAACTAGGAAAACAGACCACTGGGTATGGGTCACCCCGTAGAAAACAAGCCACGTTCCTAGGGATATTTGCAATGCAATGAGAACCTCCTGTCCAAAAGGAAACCTGGTCACTCTTGGACAGGAGCACCAGAATAGAATTTCAAAATGTTCTACCTCTAGACATGCTTGGCCTGGGAGCATGGTATTTTTATTTATTTATTTATTTTTAGGAATGTATTCTAAAGAAATAAACTAAGTGACCAAGAAAAAGATTCTACACAGAAATGTTCATTTCAGGGTTATTTGATAATACTAACAAACAAAACTTTTAGTCATACAGAACAATTACATAAACAATAGTTTGCCTACCTACTGGCTACCATAAAAATGAGGTTAATAGTAGAGTAAGATAGTATAATGGGTGAGCTGAGTAAGATAGAACACTGTGTGACTTAAGTAGCCTTTTTCACTTCATCCTCACAAGAACTCCTTGAGATGTGCATCATCTTCATTTTTATTGTATTCATTAGTAAATAAAGCCATAAAGAGATGAAAATAAATGTTCTATAGCTACACATCTTATAAGTTTCACAAAGAAGATTGTGTGTGTATGTGCATCTGTGTGTCTGTTTCAGAGCCAAAATTTATATGCTGCTCCATAATTTTTAAATTAAAATACTAATGTCAACACTTCCCAATAAAATTAGTATCTGTTATAGACCACAAACTACTACATTTTAGTACAATGTTTTTGGGCCTTGAGTACATTTATCTCCTTCATTAACTATGGTATTTAGCACCAGTAGTGATCAAAATCTATATATCCTAATATTAAATATTTTGGATGAATTAATCTAAAATAATTGTCCATGATGATTAACTTCTAAACCTAATCTTAATATTTTTTAAAAATTCCTTTGGCCTACACAGAATGTACTTCTGTATTTTATTTTACTTTCCATTTATACTCTGTTTAGAAGATATATTATCTTTAAATAAAGAGGCAAATGTTATTTGAGCAAAGGCTAGGGACACATTCTGTGCCCTTAATACAAATAATTTTAACCAATTTGACAGATAGAGTGCCATTACATCATTTTAGATACTAATGGGCATAATAATTCTTCAACCTCCTCATGAAATAGAGCTCTAAAATGAGATGACTGAGTGAAAAGAAAATGTCAAGTTATTTATGGTTTCTATCTCTACTTTATGACTCATAGAGGGAAGGTGGTCTCTTTCTGGAGCCATGTGTCTAGCCTGACCTTGCCTTCAAGGAAAATTTGTTGCTTTGGGCCAGTGTCTTCTTCCACTTGCTCATGTAAGCTGGTCAGATCCAGAAACCACACTTTCCTATACTTAGTACTCAGAGCTCAGGAAGGTCCCAAGGCCAGTCTTCTGACACAGCCATCATAACCAGCACATCATGTCTTCAGGGCTGCCATGCACGGAGTCAGAGAGACTACTATTTATATATTTCCCTCCAAGACCAGTGCCTTACAAGAGAAAGACTGAGCTGGGTGCAGGTGGCTCATGTTCGCATTTCCCTTGCTTCAGGTCTTCAGCTCCTACCATTAGCTCCCAGATCCACCCATACCTAAACTCCCTGCCCTAGAGCTATAATGGGCCACTCCCACTCACCATTCAGACCTACCTACTTCTCCTTTAGCCCCAGAGCTATATAAGCTACCACCTGGATAAGGTGCTGAAGCCAGCCACCCTGTTGCTCCCTCTCCCTCTCCTTATAAACCTATCTGTGACTATCTCCACATGGTTCCCTGGGACAGCTGGGACATACTCTTTCAGCTCATGCCTATGATCCTAGCTACTCAGGAGGCTGAGATCTGAGGGCCGTGGTTTGAAGCCAGCCAGGGCAGGAAAGCCTGTGAGCCTCTTCAATTAATCACAGAAATAGCCACAGTGGCTCAAGTGATAGAGTGCTAGCCTTGAGCAAAAAGGAGCTCAGGGACAGTGGCCAGGCCAAGCTGGGGACTGGCAGAGAGAAAGAGAGATTTGTTAGAGTAGCATACTACCTTATTAACTTAATAATCTATTTTAATAACAATAAGTGAAATAAGGCTATTCCTGGGGTAGGGAAAACTACCCTTTCACCAATACAAATGATCATTTATCAATAAATACATGCTGAGCCATAACTAGTCCAAAAATCTGAAATTCAAAGTGTCTTCAATTCCAAAATTTTCAGAGTACCATCATGATACAACTGAGAGATTTCATACAATGAATCTTTATTTCAAGTACAAAAATAACTCAAAACACTTTACAAAATTATCTTCAGACTATGTGTATAAGGTATAAAGGAAACATAAATGAATCTCATGTTTCAATTTGGGTCCCATTTCCCAAATATCTCATGGTACATATGCAAATATTCTGAAATCTCAAAACAAAAAATCTGAAAAATTACCAGTGCCAAGCATTTTGGATAAGGGCTACTTAATCTGTATTCAAACAGGGGGTCTTCCACATCATGGCCTGTCATGAAAAAACCCTAGTGAATTAACAAGGCAAGCATCACAATCCATTTTTATCTTTCTCCCCAACATCCACACAAGATTGCAGTTATAGATTTGCAAACTCATTTTGCATAATTGTCAAGTGTTGGCATTGAACTGCAAACTTGATGTAAAAGTGTAAAAAATAAAAATAAAAAGACACAACATAGGCGGCAAAAGGATTCTGAAGGTCATCCAGCCCTTTAGGAAATTTTCCCAAGTCTCACAACTAGCTGCTGAATCTTTACACAACCTCAATCTAATTTTCTTTTCCCCAATATACAAAATGTTTTAATCTTGTCACAGAAGCATTGTCTTTAAACATAAAGATAGCACCTACACAGACAACATGCATTGTGAAGTTCTGATTTTCTGAAAGACCCGTGGTTCTCTGCCATGTTTAATTAGAATGCATTCTCTGTACTTGCAACACACTTCCTTATTTCCTTGGACATCTATTAGTTAGATTTTGCTCATTTCTCTGGCCTCTGCCACATGAACCATGCTCATTCACTGCTTTCTGATATCCCTATGCAACAGTTGTTTATGGGTGGATGGGATTTCTCTCTCTAACAAACTGAAATGTCACAAACAGTAAGCACTGTATAATACACAGTTAGCATTAAAAGTTACATGAGGTTTATTCCTATATGCTAGGACCTTTCCCACGTATAAGTAAAGAGACATTGTATTTATTTTTTATTATCAACATCCTCATGTCATAGGCAAGAAAAATGAAACATGGATTGTAGAACTGGTACAAGGTAGAACAAAGATTTAAACAAGACGTGGTAATAATGTCTACAATTTTACCACTGTATAATTTCTCAATGCGTATATTTGAGTTTATCATGGGATATACAGTTTGCAAGAGTAAAGCCTGGTATGCATAATGTAGTGCAGATAAATGAACTTAATGCAAACCGAGGCTATCTTGTGAAGAAGATCTTTTTTTTTTTTTTTTGCCAGTCCTGGGCCTTGAACTCAGGGCCTGAGCACTGTCCCTGGCTTCTTTTTTGCTCAAGGCTAGCACTCTGCCACTTGAGCCACAGCACCACTTCTGGCCTTTTCTATATATGTGGTGGTGGGGAATTGAACCCAGGGCTTCATGTATACAAGGCGAGCACTTTTACCACTAGGCTATATTCCCAGCCCTGAAGAAGATCTTTGTAAATCCTCAGGGTTGTTTAGGCAAGGTGTACTGACATACCCCAGATGACCAATGATTTGTTCAATGGACTCATGAGTAGTTAAAGAAAACTGGTGCACATTGTACAAATGGAAAAAAGATGATTAAAATCCATTTGCCAAGGCATGTTATGTCATAAAACTTTCAAAATTCTTTGTGTTTGTGGAGGCCTGCATTGTTTGTATAGGAAAATGAGATCAAAGGAGGTTACAGAAACAGAAATCCTGAGGCTAATTCTGTGCATCATGCAGGTTAAAAAGTTCCTTGTTTATTTGCACTTTAAATCTCACTTTCCCTTAAAAATATTCTCCTTGGACTAGCATAAATCCATGTGAAAATGTTACATTTTAAAATGTCAACACAATATTAAGTGTTTATGTCATTTCTTCTAGATACCATTCCATGAGTTTTTCTAGATATAATTTTCTGATTAAAATAAAACTGATTAAAAACAAATTAAAAGTAAACACACACAGATTGTTTCCTACTCTGATCTTGATTTGAAAATAGAAATGGGAACAAATGTCTTATATTCAATGCTGGCCACACTGGTGGATCCTTGATCATTTATATGTAGCAGTTAGAAGTTGTTGGTTCTAGTTTTATTTTTTTCTTTCTTTTCCTTTGGTTTATTCCCTGTGGGCACTGTTGTTGTTTTTCTTTTTTATTTCTGTACCCTTTGTCTTGTATATAAGTTTATCTGATTTGGGGAAGGGAAGGGAAATCACTGAAACAGTGGGACAAAGGGTGAGCCAATGAAACAGTGATACTCACTAGACACTGTGTTGGAAATGAACTTTACAACCTTGGGGGAGAGGGAGGACAGTGAGAGAAAATGAGGGAGGGACTAATCATGTTCTAAAAGAAATGTACTCAGTACCTGACTTACGTGACTGTAACTCCTCTGTACAGCATCTTTACAATAAAATTTAAATTTTAAAAAAACCTTAAAAAAATCCTAAAAAACAGTTGTTGGTTCACTGAATTGCAGAGACAAGGCCCCCATGATTATTTCAATCGATGCCGTTTTGTACTGCCCAGCTGTGGCTTTTGTGGTTGCAACCAAATACATGGCATCCATGTGGTGGCACCATCCCAGGTAGAAATGTTTCTCAGGGATTTCAAAGATTGATTTAACAAACTTGCTGTTGATATGTGCAATCAAAGGAAGGACTATAATTTGTTTTAAATACACGTAAAGCATATGTAATGATATGTAAATATCTATGATATGTAAAATATCATAGGCACATATAAACATACCAATATACTTTTAAAATGTTTTTTTAATTATTCCCTCTTCTGTGAATCTGGTTATTCTAGGTCTCTCTCAATATTACAAAAAGACTGCACACTAGGAAAAACATTTTGCATGTTGAAAATAAATGCTGTGTGATTAGTTAGTAGAGTTAGAATCTCTCCTCTTCTATAGCCAGTTGCATCTGTCTATAAATTCTGCCTTTGTGTATCAGATACTTGGAGAATGAACTCAACCTAGTGGAACTTGCATTTGTAATGGGCAACTATATCAAATCATACAAAATCAGCTTGAAACCATGCACCTCCAATCCTTTTCCCCAGGGGCTATTTTATTTTCCCAGAGAATTTCTCTCTACTCCTTCGCTGACATACACATAGCACATTATTTTAATGGCAGTGGTTATTATTACTGAAGTTTCATCCCAAGTGATGCATCTTAATGTTAGAATTTTCAAAAACAGTGGAAGTGATCACAGAATATCACAAATATTTAGCATCCTAAGGAGACTTATTGGTTATGAAGTTCAGACAACCTGTGTTTTTATTTGGTTTTGCAAAGGCTGTATAAGCACACTTTAAACACAAGAGCATATTCTTTAGAAGTGAACGTTTTGCCTCAAGCACTCAGAGCCTTCACTTTTCTTCTCTGAGATCTTAGAGTTAAATAATATTCCACATTTAAGATGTATCGGGTGCATGTCCTTTCCCCACAGCTATTACTCTCCTCTCCACTGACCACTGACAATCTGGCATCGAGTTGCAATGGTTCCTGTGTCCTAATTACTGCTGAGAAGAGGTCAATATCCATTCTGCTAAGATTAATATCATGGGCTTTGACAGACACTCTTCACAATCCAAGCAGACATCCTCGATTGCCTCAGGCAGCCTGTGAGTGGGTTTAGTCACAGGAGGGACCCAAGCTACTGTGTGGCCTGGAGGAAAAAAATGGTGTTCACGCACTAGTAAGACAAGCCAGACTCAGACAGCCTCTGCTTCCAAACATCTCACTGGCTCTTCAGAAGGGGCTGAAGAATTATAAGGAGGAAATATGTTGTGGTGTCTCCCAATCCCTATGCTGTTCATACTCCTACTATGGTTTGTTCTGAGCTGCCAACCTGGCATTTATGGGTTTATAGGGCAATTGGTTCTAGTGAGCAGTGTGAACTGACTCTAGCACACTGAGTAGCTAATAAACATGTCCATAAATAAATGAAAAATGGTCAGTGTGATCAGCAATACAAAGGAATGAATATAAGTCCAAAGAAGTATGTAACCAGAGTATTTTTTGTTAATGAGAAAGTCGAGAGGTAGATGATCCTGACACACACACACACACACACACACACACACACACACACACATGCACACACATACATAGGCACATACAATTATCCCACAGGCATCCACCAGTTCACACTATGCTAATAGCATTGTACTGCAAACACCTG
This sequence comes from Perognathus longimembris pacificus, assembly GCF_023159225.1. Taxonomy (NCBI): domain Eukaryota; kingdom Metazoa; phylum Chordata; class Mammalia; order Rodentia; family Heteromyidae; genus Perognathus; species Perognathus longimembris. Next base: position 19,000,850 of record NC_063170.1, read on the forward strand.
AGACTTTCCAGCTGAGGGCTTTCTCTCAGACCATGCCTGGGCCAGACAGAAAGTGCCAGGGCATGAATGCCCTTGGGAGCATCCTCCGACAATGACAGATGGGAGCAGGAAGACAAAACATTAGAGGTTCACTGTTCTAAAATGTGTTCCACACCATACCTCAGAAGTTGTGAGCAGACTTCAGCCTCAGGCACCCACAGAAGGAACTGGCTAATCAATGCTCCCTGTATGTAGGCTTTCTGTCCACTCATGGCATGCCTGCCACCCTCTCCTATGGGTGTTTCCTAGAATCACCTCCCCCAATAAATTATGAATTCCAAATCCTTGTCTCTATGGATAACAAACCAAATACAGTGTTTGTTTTTAGAGAAATAGAGATAACTCTGAAGAAAGGGTAAGAGTTGAGTAGTAGAATAAGGAAGGCAGAGAAAGGAGTATAGAAGATTTAGGGAATGACACAGAGGTCCTAGTCCTAAAATCACCATGTTATACAAAAACTACAGCATATGAAACCACAGACAAATGCTCAAAAACTTCACTATTGGGAAAAACTGATAGGAACCTAGCAAAAATGGTACTGTAATGTTCATGTTAAGTGGCTATGAATGCATAAGCAATTCCTAGAATTAGTTGTAAAAAATGACTGTAGCTTACATGCTTTGGGTGTATATGGTGAAGATAATATCAACTCTCAAGAATACAATACGTAGTCTTTAACTATGGTTGCCATGTTGTGGTATAGATCTTTTAGACTAATTTTTTATCTTTGACCAACATCTCCCCACTTCATCATTTGCTTTCAGTAGTCACATATATACAGGTTCCAAAATAACATGTAGTGACCACCAATATTTGCAATTTTCTAAATGAAAATAAATAGGACAGAAATGTAACAAACAGTAAAAGAAAAAAATACTTAATGGAAACAAAGTGGTTATCAAACTTGAAAATACTTTGCATAAAGACACTGGCATATGTGTCTCTGCCCTTGAAACATATGTACAATGAGGCACACATCTGTATTAGAGTCTCATTTCATCAAAATAGAAGAGTGAATTCAATGAACATCTTCTTCATTCAATTTCTGGTATCAGCACTGGAAGTCTTATAGAGTCTCACTATGTAGCCCAGGCTGAGCTGGAACTTGCCATGTAGCCCAGTCCTGTCTCCCTAGAGTGCTGGAATTGCAAGTGAGAGCCAATCAGGCCCAGCCCACTTTTAATGGCTTTCTCATCTGCACTCATGGCTTTACCCAGCAGTGAAAGGCTTTAGAAGCTGTAGTAATGTTTGAAACCACCAAGCCAGATACTGCTTGCACTAAAAGGAGGCACTTTTGCAGAATGAGATAGTGTTGTTGAAGGTCCTTATATACAGATAGTACTTTCTCTTTCACTGTAAGAGATGTTGATCCTAATTTCTCTCTCTCTATCTTTGTCTTCAATCTATATGCTTCAATCTTTCCATTTCTGTGAACACTTCAAACCAGGTTCTTTCTTCACAGCACTCCAAGTCATAGATATTTCTTTTCTTTTAGTGACAGAAACTGATGGTCTACCATGGAGATTCCTTCACTGCTCAGAAAACATCACATGTTCTCTCATTTCTTTCAGTAGTTAAACCTTCCCTTTTACATGCCTTATTAGTGACTGTGACTGGTACTCATTTAAATATGTTCCTAGTATAAACCAAGTTGGGGTTTGGGGTTTTGTTTGGTATGTAGAAAAGTTCACAAACACAAAAGAGCAAAACACAACACTGTAATTTGTGCAGCAAACAAAAGTATCTGGTATGTATTGAAGGGCACTGATGGAATGTGTGCATGTGCATTTATCCCTGGTTTTAGTTTGCCTATGTGGCTCAGGTCAACTTAGTGTAGGTTTCTGAATTCACCTAACATTACCTACAGGTAAAATAGCATATATGTAAACACAAACTCAAGGCACATTGGAACTATCCTAATATGTCAATGATATTGGCACAAATTCGCATTTCAAAAAAAATCAAGATAGCAGCTGTATGTGTGCGTGTGTGTTTGTGAAATATCGCAAAGTGCTTGTTACAGATTAAAGTGCTAATTACATATGTGGGTCAACAAAATAAAGAAAACAATATGTTCCTCAATTTGTCTTCTAAAATATTCTGACCTCCTTTAATGTATTTATGTTGAGAAAATATTTCTCGGTTTGTATTTTCATAGAACAAGGGATATGCCTTTCATCTCCAATGTTTCACAATTATAAAGACAGAATTGAGATATTTACTAGAGGAAATCAGAATATGACTATGTCCAGAAAAGTTGAATACTTTCCATTTCAAACATTGGAGGCAACAGAATCTTAGGGGAAGTTTAGTGGCAACAGAACATAAGGTAGATATTCATGTTCTGTTTGTGAGAACATACTCACTACCTATTAACAAATCAGTGGTTTATTAAGGAGGTACTTTCAAGGATGCAGGATAGGAAAGGGGCAGAAGCTAAGTAAAGAAGCAGCTTCAGTCAAGTCTAATTCCATCCTGATATATTTTTAAACTCTAAAGAATAAATGACATGTTACAATTTATCCTACCTGGCTACAAAGGAGACAGGTTTCTGAATCTCTGCCATGGTCAACTATCAACCATGACGCCAGTGAAGGAACTTAACTCGAACATGTCTTCAGGAAAGGGTGCCAGATCAAAGAGGAAGCTTCTGGAGAAGTTGTATGTGTGAACACATAATACCTGAGCAGTACACCAACCACATCTGCTACAGAGAGCAAGCACTACTTTCGAGACTATGTGTCAGAAATCCACACATTATCTTATTTAGACTCCCCAATTACCTTATGTGATAGACAATGTTATTATCACCATCTGATAAATAAATGTGAGGCTTTTAGTGGTTAGGCAATTTGTTCACCGTCACACACGAGTTAGTGTGAAAACCTATTACACAATCCTTTTAGCCCACAGCTCATTGCCTTTCTCCACAGTTATGTAATATTAGAGGACTTTTGGTTTCAGTTTTTTCTTATTTGCTAGACTAGTTTGGTTTTAACCACAGATCTCTTTCAATGAGAGCTTCAGGGAACCAGCTCTGGGAGATATGAAACAAAAGGGCATGTCTTAGATCTCCATCTCATCTGTCCATGTGGTACAACTGAGTTACACAAAGTTACCAGGTTTCAATTCTTCATGGGTTTCTATTTTCCAAGAGAGACATTGAGAGCTTTTATTCTGGACCCTATCGAAGGTATGTGTGTTGTGAACAGCCAGGGGCAAAAAAGACAATGTCTCCATCTAAGTCAGAGGGTGGATTTCTTGCATGAGCAGAAAGTCTCAGGGCAGTTTGGATGGTCTTGCTCACAGATCACCAGCACCTCTTATGAGAATGTCTTTTACCAAGTATAGGCTCCTTAGACACAGACTAACTTTATGTAGCAGTCCCCCCTCCCCTAGTCCACCTCTGCATTGTCCCGTGGTATTTGGAGGAACAAGAGAAACCAATGTGAACATGAATCTCATGCCATGCATAATACGGTTCTTTGTCTCTGACCCAGGAGACCATGTCTGCTGCCAGCATGTATGGAACTAACTTGTTAGCTTTCATGGAGAGTACAGTCTCAGATCCTTCACAGTTCCTGGTGTTTCTACCTTCTGTCCTTGTAGGACATTGTGAAGTATAATTCATTAATCGACATTGTCAAATGATGAACTTTCTGGAACTTGGTATATAATTCAGCTGAGAAGTGGTGCTCATTTTCCCCCAAGGATATTCCAAACCAAGCTGTGCAGCTGAGACAAACTCAAAGGAAACCCAGGCCTTTGACAGTCAGAATCACATTCAGGCATGCCAACAGCTCACTGATGTGACATGCATGTTTCCAAATGAAACAGTTTGGAACAAAGCTAGCAGACAGAATGGCCCTCTCAAAAGCTGTGAAGGGCATTTGGCCATTTAGGCTACTTATTGGAAGCGGTACGCGTTTGGGTTTAACTTGATTGCCTGGTGTTTCATCCCTGTGTGAGTTCCCTTTATAAAATCACTGCACAGTGTGACTTGGAGAATTAGAAAAAACATGGGTACTGTGGGGTCTGTTACAAATATCTAGACAGGAGACTCTTCAGTAGAAACTCTAGTCCTCAACAGAGGTAGGAAGAATTCCGATAAATATATGATACATGACTTATATAGTATATTAATATTCACCATGTTCAATATTGAAAACATATGCCAATTAGATTCAGTAGTTGCTAGTATAGATACCTATAGCTCTGCATAAAAGCTATCACTGCTTATGAGTATTTTCAGAAGTTAGGCCCACAAGTGTCTTCTTTTTCAGTTTGTGGTGTATGTAGCACATAAAAGAAATATTCATTAAAGTTGGCATAAATAATAATAAATAACATTTATGAATCATTTATGGAATGCTTGTCTCACTGCTAAGCTTTTTACATATATAACCTACTTAAGCATAACCATAACCAATGACAAAGCTATTATTTCAAACAGTTTGCAAATAAGAAACAGTAGCTGAGAGAGAATATCTACATATTCCTGCCAAGGTTACAAAGTTAATGATTTGGAGTTCAAATTTAGTTGTCTTCAATTCCAGAGTCTAAGATTTTTAAATAATTCCTCGGCTTTGAGGGGAGTGTCTTGGCATAATAGCACATGTTCAATAAATTGTTTCTGAGACAATCAGTGATATCATGTTAATATGTATGGAAATGATGTGGAATAAAACTGGTACAGGTTACTCCTCTTGATTTCAGATCAAGAGACAGGAGAGGATTTTTTCAAACACAAAACTCATTGCTGATGTCAATGTTCACTTCTTGGCCATTTGTTTCCCCTCTATACTGATGAGATTTTATGAATCCTCAAACCCTCAGAACTCCAGTGCTTATTCACCACTTCCTTCAGATGGTCTTTGTCAAGTTCGTCCAGGGCCAGGCCTCAGCTCCTATATCCTTCATCTGCTCTAGCCCCAAATGATGAAAATAAAGTAGCCTTTCATGCCTCCAAAGGAGCTCTCCTTTTCTGCACGTTGAAAGGAGAAGTTACTTTGGTGGGTGATATGGAGTGTTTCTGAACAGATGGTTCATTGTCTTCAAGGAGAGCTTGGCTTTGTTTATTTGGAGCCCACTCTGACCCTAGCCACAAGGGGCTCCCTGCTAAGTATACTGTGGATGTCATTTCTACCACATGGAGAGTTGGCATGGTGACCCAGAAACATGAGGGAACCCCAGGGGAGTGGCTGTGAACAATTTTCTCTTTTGTGATTTTCATTTTTCATTATGTGTGACATTTTTGAAGCCAAGCTTTTAAAGAAATACCAGTTTTAGAAGCACAGACTGAGGATATTTTTCAAGGGAATGTAGAGCAATCACAAAAGAAAACAAGTGTGGCAGAAAACGTGCTGGTTTGAGACGGGAAACGGTATATCTGGTGTGTCTTTTATTTTCTCGGTTAGCCAAATGAAGTGTCAGTACATTGTTTTCAGAACTTTCAGAAATACACAAATAATCAAATCACCTTCGTCTTTTGTTTGTTTTCAAACATCTGTGATGTTAGCTGTCGGCTCAGTGTTTGATGTTTCCACTGCAGAACACATCTGTATAGAGTAGAGAAATTTCAAAAACCTCTCACTCCAAGTTCCCTATGATACTAAAGCTGCAATGTATTGTTGGTCAGGCAATTTAGTAGTTATATTATTCCCATCCTTTCTGGGATGTGGGTGTTCTAACACTAGTAAGCTAAAAATATGTGACCATGTTTGAAGTTGAAATACAGCTATTTGCCTTTTAAAATCTCTATTTCTATCATAACTTCTTTTGTATTGGGAGAATTTAACAAATAACAGGAGGTTAAAACAGGTCCACTGAGGACCTGTTTTATATAAGTTAGAGACCATGATATCCATTCTTGTGTAAATTGATTCAATGACCATTTTTTAAGTACTAATGATTCCTAAGCTCTTGGCAGTTTGGTAGGAATTAGAGAAAATAATAGATGAAGAAGCAATAATCTCTATACATAGGTCAGTTTCTTAACTGAAGTACAGTGTAAGTTACAGTTGTGCCATGAACTTCTGATCAGCTGTACTGACTTCTAAGAGACCATAGCTTCCACTGGTTGTGTGATTCTAACTGGTTCCCCCTCACTCCCACCCTATAAACAGGCTTTTCTATGACTCTTCACAGAGTGGTTTCTAGCTGCTGTCTTTCTTCATCCCTCTGTGTCAGCAGATCCAGTGAGCATCACCTAGCCCTTCCCAACATGGTTTGTCCCTTGTTATCCCACACTGTCTTCAAACTCTGTCAATAGGGACAAATGTGTTATCGTAGAATCATTTGGAATCTTTGTATGAGTAACTGCAATAGGGGATTTGGCTTAAGGCATCCACAGAATATGTTAAATAGCCCCAAATTTGGTCTATTGAGGATGAGGAAAAGATGCAAAGATCACCAAGAAGCTTTTCTATAAAGAAGTGTCAAGAAGAAAGTGGGAAAAAAAATCCATCTTCTCAAGTTTCTGTAATGCCTGTCCATTTGCAGTCTGTGTGTTTTCTTTGGAATTTTTTTTTTTTTTTGGCAGTACACAAGCACGAGACAAACTTTAATGAGCAAGACATATTCTACAAACTTCAATCTCATCACTGACAAGGAAATTTTTGACACAGAAAAGTTCAATTATATTCTAAACTTATTCCCAATATGAAAATATGTTCTAACGTTGCCCTATTCTCTGAAAGATAAGGTAAAGGCATTTGATTCCTTCAATATCATGAAAATAGCCATAAACTTTTAAATGCTTATAAAGTATATTAATATCTTGTCTCTTTTGTAACCAAAGTAACTTCCATGACAACTTTCAGAAGGTTGTGAAGGTTGAGAAGGAAAAATGTGACATGGATATAATAAGCAAAAAATTTATTTCTGGCAAGATGCAACAGAGATGTGTTTTTGCTCTCTTGCTTCCAGTAAGCATAACTGCTGAGAGCTGAACTGAGTCCCTTCAATTCATATATTATAATGTGGGGATGTTTGAAGGGGCAGGACTTTTGAAAAGGAACTATGGGTGGATGATATCATGAGGCTAGAGCCCTCATGATAGGATTAGAGCCTTATTAAGAGACAGGAGAGATCATGGCTCTCTCTTTATCTGCTCTCTGTCATGTAGTGGTATAAGAAGAGAGCAATCTGCAAATGAGGCTATATATCTGATACATGAGTGGCTTGATCTCAGACTTCCTAGGCTCCAAAAGCAATATAAATAATTCCTTGGGTATTGTATATATGTTTATCTGAATTAGGGAAGGAAAGGGGAATATCAAAATGGAGAGACAAAGGATAAAGGGCAAACCAATGCAACAGCAATAGTCACAAGACAATATGTTGGAAATTAACTGTACAATGGGGATGGGGGAGATGGGAGGGAGGAAAGGTGAAAGGAGATGAGGGAGGGGGTAACAAGTAAGACAAGAAATGTACTTACCACCTTACATATATAACTGTACATCACCTTGACAATAAAATTAAATTAAAAAATAAATTTCTGTTACTTAAATCTTCCAGTCTGTTAGTCTGTTAGACTAAGAAAACAACTAATAACCTTGTATAGTATGAAAGAGATAAGCAAAACTAAAATGTGGAAAGATGTAAGTAGACTGACTAGACACACAGGGATTTGAACATTGCAGTAAGTGGGTTCTCTCGAGTGTGTTTTGAGCTCATTTAAACCAGGATTGAAGCTGAAAATGGTAGAAATACAAAGACATCAAAGTGAAGGTCTGAACAAAATACTATTCTCTCCAGGCTATGAACTAGGATAGGTGAATTTAAGAAAGACAAGAACATTTAGAAAGCAATCACTACATTACAACTACCCGACTCTCCAAGTGAAAACTGCACTGAACAAAGTTGAGCAGTCCTACAAGTCTACTACAGTAATAGACAAAACCTAACTTCCAGTCCACTTCAAGAAAAAGCAAATTTTTAAGTGCTAGTGTGAACTGGTGGGAAACAGGTAAGAATGTTGAAGCATGGTTGATCGATATGATATATCTAGTAGACCAAATTGGTCCTGAGTCTACAGAGGTCCTTCTCAGTAACTAGGCCATCTGTATTTGCTAAGTGACACCCAAGAAATTTTTCTTCTTTCCCACAGAGACTAAGAGAGAAACTATCTCCTTCAAGTTTACATTTCAAATAGATGGCTCCAAGGTTCTCTAGAAAGACATTTGGGGTTTGTAAAACCGACTAGAGATGTTTTAAAACAGGATGTACATCTCAAAGAAGTGGAGAACAGTATTTCAGATTTTCAAAGTTCAATATTATGAAGAAAAGAAAGTCATAAGCCAAAATGTAGAAAATGTCTAACGTTTGGTCAAGTTGAGGGAAATGTTAGTGCTGCTTTGACACATAAGTGCACTCTCTCCCATATATACCAAAGTCAGATGGGATGCCATATTTCCGCCCCTAGAAAGCTACATAAAGATACTCAATGTCATAGCTCAAGTAGTGCCAGAAAAGACTGAATAAAGAGGCAAAATTTTCATACCCATGAACAGGACTAAGACACTCTTCCTTTCAACTAGGAAGTCAAAAATACACAGTGGCCATTGGTCGTTATGTCACCACTACCGTAGTGCTAGGGGAAATCCATTAAAAGGCTGAACTTAAACTTTTATGCATCAGAAATAAGAATCATACCTTCACCTTGAGTTTCCCTGAAGGGCAATGTGGAACATAAATTTTTAACTTTGTGAGGAGGCATGACTCCCACTGAAACTGAAAGAAGCCAGAAATCCATAATTCGAGACTGGAGATTTCAACATTTTCTCTAAACAACTAGTAAAGTATCTAAAGAGAAAACAAGCAAGTATATAGAAGAACTCAGTAACACCATAACCAATAGGATCTAATCAATATTCATCAATAACTCCAATCAACTAGAGGAAAATAGACATTTTTTTCCACATACATGCAGAACACAAACCAAAACATAGCAGATACTGAAGCGCAAGACATATTAAAAAAAAAAAGCTTAAAAGACTTAAAAATCAAACAAAATTTGTTTTCTAATCATGATGGAATAAACTAGAAATCAATCACCAGAAGACAAAAGGAAAATCTTCACTTAGCAAATTAGCAATGGATTTCTAGTAATCGATGAGACAATGTAAATTATATAACATAATATAATAATGTAAATGAAACCACTGAAGTGAATAAAAGTTAAAATATAAAATAACAAAAAAATAAAGGCACACCTAAACAATGTTGTGAGGAAAGTTACAGAAATATATTTTAGTACTAGAAAGACTAAAAGCCTTGAATCAACAATCTAACATCCCACAACAAGATCCAAGAAAACAAAAGGCAGAAACCACAAAGCAATAAAAACAAAAGAACCAACACATAGGCACAAATCAATTAAATTGAAAGCAAAAAAGCAATAGACAAAATCATTGGAACAAATAGCTGGGGTTTTTTTAATCAATAATATTCAGAAAACTCTAGCAAAACTGGCAAAGGAGAACAGGAGAAGAGACACAAGTTACCAGCATCAGGAATGAAACTGGGAGTATAAGAACAGACCCTTCACATAACAAAGATAATAAGGGAAGACAACAAAAGCTTTTTCAGGTACACATTAATCCAACAACTGAGATGAAATTGCCTACTTCCTTGAATCTGTGATATTAAAACTGCTAAAATAGAAGGTTCCAAGTCTAGGGGCTTCACTAGAAAAAGTTAAACATTTAAAGAAGTAATAACAATATCTCTACAGTGTCTCATCCAGAATAGAAAAGGTTGGGGTATAGCTCAGAAGTAGAGCATGTGCACTGCATGCAGGAGGCTGTCTGCTCAATTCCTAGTACCAAAATAAAACACAGAAAATCGGAGAGTAGAAAGCACTCCTATATTCATTTTTTAAATCTGGTACTTGTCTGATAATGACACTGAAAAAGAGATTACAAAAACAAACCCTGGAAAATAATATCCTCTACAGATACAAATTCAAAAACCCTTAACAAAACGGGACTCACTATACATCAAAGAATTCCACATTGTGGTCAAGTAGGTTAAGATGCAGAATTGGTACAGAATGTTTCAGTATAATCCACCAAATTAACAATCTAAAGAAGAAAAGTCACATTGCCACATCAGTGGATGAAGAAAAAGAGTTTGGCAAAATTAAACATGTATTCATTGTAAAAAGTCCTCAGAAATATGAGTAGAGGGAACTTCTTTAATAAACACCCACAAAAGCACCAAAGCTGTCTTTATTTTCATTGGTGAAGACTAGGTATTTTTTCCCCTATGGGTAGGAGCAACGTAACATTGGCTTTCTCACTTACTCTCAGTCAACCTCATCCAGAGGCCTAAAGAAAGTTATAAAATCTGCACTAGTAGCTCACACCTGGAATCCTAGCTACTCAGGAGTCTGAGATTTGAGGATTATAGTTTGAAGCCAACCCAGGAAGGAAAACCCATGAGACTCTGATCTCTAATTAAACATGTAAAGAAAGGAAGTGGCGCTATGGCACAAGTGGTAGAGTGCCAGCCCTGAGCAAAAAGAAAACCTCAGGCACAGTACTCAGGCCTTGCATTCCAGCACCAGGACTGGCACACAAAAAAGTTATTATAAATGAATAAACAATAAATAAATAAAGGTTAACATTCACCAAATAAACCAATATTCCCCTTCAATTTCTTCAAAACATATTCTACAACTTGCCTAGTATTTAAAAAAATTATCCTAATTATATATCATTTTAACAAAATGCAACTTTTCACAAGCCCCACTAAAACTATTGTTTACTACAAAATACCACCTAGATATTATAATTTATATTTCATAATTTAATTTGAAGCAAGTTGGGAAACCAGTTTAAAGAATTAACTTGAACACAACTAGTAACAATTACAATAGTAACCATTTTTTCAATAACCAGACACTGCTAAAATTTCAATGTGCATTTTCTCATTTGATTTTCAAAAGAACTCTTAATGAGAGCTATACTAATAGCTAAACTGCCCCCCAAATAAACCAAGCTTGAATATTATGAATACTTCAATTTTTCAAGGAATCTATTTAAGTATGAAATCTTACAATTTCAGAACCTTGGTGTTTACTTTTAAGCACACCATCCACGAAAATCACGACTGCACACAGATTCCATCCTCAGGTTTGCAATCTGTGAAATAAGCAACAGGAAATTCCTAGTATGATCTAAATTTAGGTCCACAATCATGAACATATATGAAATTCTTGTCCACAAGTAGTGGCACTGTGAAAGAGAGCTACCCTTGCCAGAATCATTCTGTTTCTCCCTCATTCTCTTTAAATGTCAAGTCTTTCCTCTAGCCATCCTTCACTCAACAAACACTTGTTCAAAATACATATGTGCACGTACCTGTCAGATGTTGTATGGGGTACTGGAGATAAATGAATCTGCTTCTCCACTTAAACAAAGATTAATGTAAGCAGTAAGGCGGAGCAGGCATGCAAAGACACACTTAAAATAGTCCCCAAAGATAATGTGTGAGGTATGTACATGTGGCTTGATAAATAGCTGTTTGAAGATAGTTTTCTAAGAACTGAAGACTCAGCATTAATTTGGATGAAAATACAGTCTGACAAAGCACTTGTAAAGAATTTAGCTAAGACAGGATACAAAATTTAGGAAGTTATCAGATGGAAATTAGAATGACTAAACAGAAGAATGCCAGCTAAACTGAAATGAGAGGAGGCTGCTGACTGAAGATGTATACCAGGCCTAAGACGATGAGAAGAGAGAGGCTAGCACCCAGAACAGGAGGAGATGCTGCTTTCAAATAGATTAGAACCTGGTATCTTATAAAATGATGTTTGTATTAAAATGTCCTAATATTGTCAAGTCTTATTAATTTATCCTAAAAGGAATTAAATTGGCTTATCATTTTTCTGGGTTTTTTTCTCCAAAGTATTAATTGAAGGGGGAAAATGTAGTCAATAGATCATCAGAGATATATAGAGTTTCAGTGATTTTTTACTCTAAAACACAAGACTTACAATATGAAGTAGTAACTCAATGTCAAATAACCTCTACTCTGAATACAGTGACTACTGCCAATACAGTGTCTATTTCATTTTCTGATACTTGATTTAAGGATTATAGATCTAATCTGAGTTGTGGCGGCAAGAGATGTTGTGAGATGTTACAATACACTACCACAGCATTAGTATTTTGGCCTTCTATGAAATCTAGAGTTAGTTTGTTCCTGTAAGAAGATCCCTCTTCTTGTAAAATACTTGCCACCACTTAAAGCAAGAGACTGATGACACAGAATGGAAGAAAATCACTCAGGAAGATCTGAAACACACTAACGCTAAAATAAGCTAGTTCAGTGTTCAAGGCCATTGTCATTGTCTGTATTCTGTGGCATCATGACATTGCTTTCAGTTACATTGTGAATTTTCTTTGTTTCCTTAGAGCACTCATCAGAAAAGGCTCTCTTCTAAAGCTTCTAAGCAGGTTTTACCACCATATCACAAATAGAAATTCTGAAGTTAAGAATTTTGCTCTAGGTTATCAGGTTAACAAGTGATGAACCAAAATCTGGCATCAGATTTCCTGACTGCTCCTCACCAGCAAGCTGACTCTTAGAAAAGACCTCTCTAGCATTTGATCTCACTGACATTAGTCCTTGGTCCTTAAATCCAGCCATCAAGTTTTGTACCATTCATTGAGATGTCTATCAAAAAGCAGCTCATTGAAAAGAGTAAAATTCTCAAATGAGGCAGCAGTACGGGGCCAGAATCTATTTATTGGTTACAGTAACTCTTGGAATCTCGTGTTCTAAGAGTTATGAGTCCTATTCAATCTTCCATGATGACAATTAATTCACATTTTCTTTTCTGGCTGCCCAAGCCATCTCAACATACTGTTTCACATACTCAGCTCAACATATTGGAGTGTCTCATGAATTGAAGTGCTCTATCAGCCTGGCTAGAGACCAGGGTCCCAGCACAGAGCTGGACATATTATTTACTCAGCATAGTACACTAAATAAATAATGTTGTCTTCTAAGATCAAAGAAACAAATATTGCTGCATTTTGTGGTTTATGCCAGTAATCCTAGCTATTCAGGAGGATAAGATCTGAAGATCATAGTTCGAAGCCAGCCCAAGGAAGAAGTCCATTAAGTATCTTGTCTCCAATAAACTACCAGGAAAAAAAGAAAAATGGCTCACGTGGTAGAGCAGTAACCTTGAGCAAAAAAAAAGCTTAAAGAAATGATTGTTATATCACAGTTGTAACTACTTTCAACATCCCATGTGTATCTGTAGTTTCTACTATTGATGATGTTCATGTATCACCTTCTTGTGATTGTATCTACACTATCTCTGTAATCTTATCTGAGTGTATGGGAAACAGTGTGTACTGGTATTAGAATTAGGAAATTCAAAGGGAATACCAAAATTGAGAGACAAAGGGTAAAATAAGAGAAACAACAACAAAAGCAATACTTGCAAAACTGTTTGGTGTAAGTGAACTGAACACCGCAGGGGGGAAAGGGGGAGGGGGGAGGGGGGTATGAGGGACAAGGTAACAAACAGTACAAGAAATGTATCCAATGCCTAACATATGAAACTGTAACCTCTCTGTACATCAAAAAAAAAAAAAAAAAGCTTAAAGACAGTGCCCGGGCTCTGAGTTCAAGCCTCAGGACCAGCACAAAAAATGAAAAGAACATAGCAATGCCAAACTCTAGCAAAACACTATGCTCATTAACATACTAAAATGTTCTTTAATCTTTGACTTAACATTATTACCATTGGAAAACATTGTCTGTTCCCTATTTTGAATTTGAACTATCTTGTATGAAATATTCTGCTCGCTCTTGAATCATTTAAACCAATTTATCCAATCTTTTTTTTCCTCCCCAATGCAATACTAATGCCAGAACTACAAAACAGGGCATACACTCATTTATTTTTAGCTAGAACTCTCAGGGAGTCGACATGTTTCCAGTGCTTTATCTTATATCAATGATGTCCAAATCTCTTACAAACATGAGATTCCAAGAGTTACTATAATCAACAGCACTTTGTCCTATGAAATAATGGGGAATGTGAATTCTAAGCCCACAGAATTTCAAATGCTAGTTCTTATAATTTGAGGATGGGCTTGTGGAAACCATTTGTCCAAATATCTCTTCTACTCTCAAATCACTGTAATGGACACTGTCAAAGCAAGGTCATAAATATGTGGGGGTCTATAAGTTTAAGTTATCAGAACCTTTAGTACCTTCTCTGTCCTCCTAAAGGCTTAAATAAAATATTGTTCTCATTTCACATCACTGACTGATACTATCCAAGTTCCATCTCAAGAGACACTCTAATATATTTTCTGTTGACATGTTTACTTCTCTTGTCCTACTCAAGAATTTACTCTTGAGTTCATTGTTTGAATTCATTGTTTCATGCTATTCACTGCAAATACTCAAAATCAACCTTTCCAAAGAACATTTGCTTTTATGCTCTGCATTAGGCACTGTTCTAATTACTTGGGATTCAAAATAATATTCAGTAATTTTCTCCTTAGAACTTTCAGTTTAATGAGGCATACATTATTGAAAGCACCATAAAAATAAAGGTAAAAATTGAAATTTACTATGAGATAGTTACATTAGAATATATAAAAGGATATCTAAATTTTCCATTTCCAGTAATGTGTACATACTTGTACCAGATAAAATATCTACTTGAAGATAAGACTTCACTGAGTCAAGTCTGAATTCTACTCACTTACCCCCTACCTTAATGGTATCACAACTTTGTATGAAACAGATACAGAACCCTTCAGCAAAAATCAAAAGGTTGAAGAGTATAGGAGCAGCTACATAATAGCTGGGACCAAAAAGGCTGATATATAAACCTCAATAAGGAAAAAAAACTCATAAATACTTCAAGCTTTCAATTGGAAACCTGAAAAGACTGTGTTGTGGAAATTGAGAGTAATTTGGGGAACTATAAGATCCTTCAGAAACTCATTCATTGTTGAACCATGATGATCCACTTCTAATCTCAACAAAAGATAATGTTTCACATAGCTTTTCAATTTTTCATAACCAACAACCTGTAAAAATACAAGAAAAATTAATGCAAATAGAAAGCTATATGCTTAAAAGGAAAAAATGGCCATAGCAAGAAGCTCCCACGAAGCCTAAGTATTGGAATTTTCAAATGCATAAAATAATTACTTCAAAAGGAAATAGCAAGATGAAAATGTCATCAAAGATTCAGAATGAATAAAAAGATAATATAGAAACCCTACATGTGGACATAGAATTGTTGAATTGCAAAATTTGAGAAGGTGAGTTTACAAGCAGATTAAACAGAGGTGAAGTGAGGATTTTTGATTTGATAGATATGTCAGTCAAATTATTCATTCTGAACCAGAGAGAGAGAGAGAGAGAAATGGAATATAAACAAAATAGACTGAACGAGCATGAGAGGGAGTAATATACATGCATACAGTAAAATATGTGCAAATTTTTATTTATAATAACCAATAAGTTTCTAAAACTAATGAACTTTATCAAGTGCTATAAATCTCAAGCAATATAAACACTTGGAAAAACATAATGGACATGTGTTTTCTAAGCACACAGAATTTCAAATGCTACTTCATTTTTACTATTTGACCACTACTATGTAGCTATTCCTGTACACTTCAACCTTCTGAGTTTTTATTTGTGCTATGGATTCCAAGATCTGTTTCATAGAAAGTTAGTAAGATATATGGATGAAAGAAGTTAAGAAGAAAATCTTTTTCATTTAAAGAAATGTGAACCATCTCTTCTATGGTTCCTCATTATTTTTGTATTAATATAGACATAAGCCTAATCAAGTTCTTTATGGTAGAGTACTCACCTAGCGTGTAGACTCCGGTTGCAGTCCTCAACACCACAGAGAGAGAGAGAGAGAGAGAGAGACAGAGAGAGAGAGAGACAGAGAGAGAGAGAGACAGAGAGAGAGACAGAGAGAGAAAGACAGAGACAAGGAGAAACACAGGGAGAGATAGAGACAGAGTAAACACTTCTACTTCACTGCGGAAACACTGAAAGGAAACATAATTGTTCATAACCTAAAAATTCTAATTAACTCAAATATCCAGCAACAAGATAATAATTTAAATTAAACTATTTCCTTTCATGATGGCTACTTTGCTTTCTTCCTTTCTTTCTTTGTTTTGGAAGTAATGGGATATGAAAAAAATTCCTCAGGTAAGTGCTCACCACTGGAGTGACACATCCCAAGTGCTTTAGGTAATTCTGTAGCTAGAGCCTTTGCATTAGGCCAGGCTTCAACCATATGCTCCTACTACAATCCTCCTGCTGCTTTCTTTCTTTCTTTTTCTTTCTTTCTTTTGCCAGTCCTGGGGCTTGAACTCAGACCCTGAGCACTGTCCCTGGCTTCTGTTTGCTCAAGGTTAGCACTCTACCACTTGAGCCATAGCACCACTTCTGGCTTTTTCTGTATATGTGGTGCTGAGGAATTGAACTCAGGACTTCATGTATACGAGGCAAGCACTCTACCACTAGGCCATATTCCCAGCCTCTCCTGCTGCCTTCTGTGTAGCTGGATATACTGGCATAAATACCCAAGCCAGCCCTAATATAGATAATAATATTATAAATAGTATACTAGATAGTATTATATATTATGCATATATTATATACAACTATTATGATATATTATACTATATTATATATTACATCTAATATATTGCATACATTATATAATATTATATATTATCATATACTATATAATACTATGGTATATATACTATATAATCATATAGCATATACATAACTATATAGTATGTAGCATGTATAGTATATATATTATATAATACCATAAAATAATATAGCATTATATAGTATATAAAATACTATTTATATAATACCTATGATATATTGCTATATTTTATGTTATTTAGTATATAATATAGATTATGTATATTATGAAAAACACTGTGTATATATCAGAATATATTATATATAATATGTTACATAAAATTATATATAATACATACTATAAAAGATTACAATATTATAGTTATAGATATTTGTATTCCATATAATGTAATATAGTATATATCCTATACTATATGTTATAGTGTATTACATAGAATATATTACATATGTAATATATTATATTTGTTATATTATATTATTATTAATTATATATTATATCTTTGAATATTATCATTCTATACAATATATTAATTTATTTTAACTATAATAACTATATACTATATAGTATATAATCTATATTATAACAATATATTTTATACATATACAATATATAAATATATCTTATATGTTATATTATATATTATATAAAATATAAATCATATGTACAATATTATATTATATGTTATTATTTATTACTATTATATATTATTTATTTGTTATATAATAGGTTATACACATGTATTATATATTATATGTAATATAATATAGTATATTTTATAGTAAACATTATATATTATATATTGTATAATATATAACATAAATAACAATATATGATATCATATATACATATGTAACATATAGCATATAATGTACATATACTATATGTTATGTTATGTTATAATATACTACATAATTTTATATGTAATTGCATAAATGTATTTGTAATTTGTAATGTATATATTTGTATATGTCATTATATGTGTAATAAAATTACATCATATGGTATTAATTTATATGTATGGAAGTAATTTAATGTCTTAATTAGTATCTAATGAATCAAAATAACTTCTCTAATTCTATACACAGAAGCATCGACAAATCTCATCAAACACTGAGACAAAAAGAAACATGCACAAAGGAGAACCTAACACTGGATTCCATTCATATAAAGCTCAAAAACTTGTAAGATTACCTTGTGACTAGAGAAATCATGGCAGAAGTTACTAGTGAAGAGGAAGCGCTTTGTTCGTGATTGGAAAGAAGCACAAAGAATATTGCTAGGTTCCTTTCTTGATTGGTGGGATTAAAACTTTTCACATTTTTCACATTTTTAAAATGTGTCTGCATTTTCATTTCTATTATAATTCAATTAATTCAGATAGAAAAGCTGTTGAATCAAAACCTATCTCCTACTGATTTCAGTGAACATATTCTGGCCTCTTAATTTGAGCGAAGCAGAGTAGAAACTCATTTCTCTGCAGCACATCTTACTGCCACCTTCAGGGAAACCAATGTCACTCTTAATCTAAACCATGTGAAACTTCCTGGAAGAATTTTTAAATGCCTATTCCCAGTAATGTCAGTGTTTTATATTCCTCTTCTCTGTCATTGGTTATTGCCTTACACTATGACAATTACTGAAAATAATGGACAGTTACAAATTAAACTCCTTGGGTCTGAAGCAAACATTATACAAGTTTATCTTAGCATAGGTAAAGCTTTCTTTGTTAAATTACAATGGATTGAATATAAGGGAAATTTTGTGATTTCTATGTTATCTTAGAACTCATAATGAAAAAATGAAAGAGCTTTATTCAGCAGCTAGTGAGCATATATTTTAATTAAATAAAAAGTTTTCTACTTCTAAACTTCAAGGTTAATTCGTAGCTAAAAATATAGAAGGATTTCTTCCATCAATACAAAACATGTTAAAGTCTAAAATTAGGATAATAATTACTATCAAATCATATTATTTTCTTTATATTTAAAGTAGACAGACAGACAGAGAGACCACATATCCATGAGACTTCCTTGACTATAAAACAAAAAAAAAATTACAGGCCTCCTTAAATCACCTCACCATAGTAGTACTAGCATAAAAGACAGACTGTCCTTCTGCATAAAGCCCTTGACCTATGGATTTGAAACCTTGTAAATAAGGACAAGAGCCTGCTTTCGACACCGAACACTAAATATTTCTACAAACAAACATAAACAATGTGGATTTATGTTGACTCCAACATGTTGTTCCTGGGCTAGTTTGGCATTGTTTCTCCCAGTTCTTCTTGTGTGCACTGGAATTCGAAACAAAGCTAGTTTCACTGATCTGTACTGCTTTTATGCAAGCTATTTAAGAAATAATTACTTGACCTACTTCACTCTGTCAATGGAGAAATGCAACTGATGGTTAAAAACAACAACAAAACCTGGACACACAAAAAAGAAAATCAGTCATCATGTAGCCTATGACATACAACCAGCTAAATGCTGATCATTTTGGGGTCTTTCTGCAGCAGCGTTTCTGCCGACAGTACCAAATGCTGATGACCAAGCAGCAAAGACAGATAAGGGATGACCTTGGAGGCCACGACAGCCAGTCTGGAGCACCCTGATTACAGTTAACTTACACCATCCCTGTTTCCACAGTGCCCTTTTCAGTTAAATGTAATAAATCTCCTCCTCTTTTAAGTGACAGGGAGTCAGGATTGCTACTTTTGCTTTCTGCAATAAATTTTTTTAAGGGACAAATCAACCTATCTACAATGGGGAAAGCAATTGAAAAAGAAGTTCTCAGATAGCCACCTGCTAAGTCAAAGCTGTAAACATCTTTTTTTTTTTTTTTGCTACATGCTGAATTGAGAAGTGATTTTCATTTTCTGTGCATTATCATATTTAATAAATTCCCTACAGTGTTCAATTCCCTTTCTAGAATTATTCTACAATCCAAAAAGAAACAACAAAGACAAAACTTTTTGTCAACAGCCCTTGAAAATATTTTTGAGTGATTTATATCCTTGAAATATTGCCTGCATTCTCGAGATGAGCTACGCTTCCTTCCTTTCAGATTTGGGAGGGTGGGAAAGGTAATAGAACAATATGTCAAACATGACATTTGTAGATCAAACCTGAGCCTGGTTTCACCAGATAAAAACCTGCATCTAACCCAGAACATTTCTTACAGATTTTCATGGGAGCTTGGAGATTGTAATTTATACTTCATTTTTCATGATTTACTAGCATTATTTGCTCAACTTGAATAGATGTTCAATTAAAAATAACATTTGTTTGGTAGTGCTCAATTTAGGTAAAATACTTACCTTTTTGTTAAAACATCTCCAAATAATGCAGAGCACACATTTTCATATTTTAAATTTTATATATTTTATGAAAGAACAGAAATTCAGAAGTGACCATATAGTTAAAACATCAAGTATCTCCAAAATTTTATCTCCCATCTGTCTACTTTGATATTTGCATTTACCTTCAATCTAGCATGTCCCTCTTTGTTGAGAAATATCAAATTAATTAGAACACCCTCACTGACTAAAAGCATACTACTAATAGTCTTCTTTCAGAATCTAATCCCAAGTTGTATCTCATATCCAATGTGTGCTAAGTGGGTTTCCTCAACCTTAGTACTACTGATGTTATTTACTCTGGGAGATGGAGGGTAGACTATCTTGTGCATGCATGATACTTAGTGTCTCTGGTTTTTAGCCAGTAGATACCAGTAATAACCTTCAGTCCCAACTCATTGTTCCTTAGAGAACAGAACTGCCTGTAGTTGAGCACTACTGGGCTAAGGAACCAAGCAACACTCAAAATTCTAGACAAGAGTTTGTATTCTCTTCTTTTTCCCCCAAATTACACAAATTCTAAAGGGAGCCTTTCTGCCAGTAGTAAGCCACTGAAAGACTTAGAAACTTGCTAAAATATTTATTTTATAATAAGTATATTTTACAAAGTTGGTGAAGGTTATATTTTATTAAGGTACCTTTATTTTATAAGTCCATAGATATAATATTACAAATCAATCTATATGAATAATAAGTTTGTTGTAGTGAGCAAAGTAATCTAAGATGAGGAATTAAGCATGAGGACTAGTCTATGAGCCTCAACCAATTTATTTCCCCTAACTATTTTGGTTTCACAATTCCAAGCAGACCTTGAAGAACCTAAGTAAGTTATTATAAGCACTGAGATTTATTAAGACCTTGTTTGTTATCTCATACTACTTATGAGTATGTATCTACAAAGTCATGCTAAGATGATACTAGAAAATATGTCTCGGTACTGACAACTATGAGTCATTTTTACAAATGATTAAATTGTTATTTTCTCAATGGTCAATAAGATATAAAGTCTGAATCAATTCAAAACAAAAGTAATTAAGAAAGTCACAGTATAATGAGAAGAACAGTAAACTAAAATGAAATGTCAAGTAGAGGAAAAAGAGACTGTCTTGCATGCAGATTGAAGACTAGGAGAGCTTGTAGCAGAATGTGGCAAGAGTGGAGAAAAGGATGTTCTGAATAGCATTTCTTTTTTATTTCAAAGTATTGAGCCTAGGCTCTTGTACATGCTATACAAATGCAGTATCCCTGGGCCTGTGGTAGGGCTTCTTGAATATATCACTTAACTGCAGGCTCCATTCACTGGCAGGAATTCAGTGAAAATAAGGAAGATGCTGTCAGTATTTTTTTTATTGTCTTTGATATGATCTGATATTAAATAAGAAAAGACAAATATCCTTCTATGTATTATTTCCCATTATTTTGGAAAGAGGAATTATTCAGATATTAAAGTGGATTGGTGCAAAAGTATACCCTTGATTCTAAATTTTATAGCTTGTTTTCACATAATCCTGAACATCACATTATGCCTAAGACATGATTTTTCAGTTATTCATTTACTTCCTGCCTCTCCCAGGATGAGTTGGGATTTAGTGTTATAAGTAATTATGAGTTTCACCCATTATGCTTATAAAATAATAGACCATATCTGTATTATATCACTTGATATACTGATCAATGAATGGAGAACATATTATTTTATCAGTTGACTATGGTAGCTAGTGAGTACATTTCATTTTCCCTCATACTCCAGGCAATAAAAAATAATGAATACATCACTATACTTTACTGTCTTATGTAAATGTTACATGCAGTTAAAGAGTTATAAAGTCAAAATGAAATGTTAACGGCAGAGAAAGAAATGGCACAGGATTAGAAGTAGGAGTTTGCTTCCTGATCTAAGACCGAGAAAGCAACTTAATTTTTCTGTAACCATAAAGCTGCTTTAACTATTCTAGGACTTGGCAAATGACAGACCATGGAGCAAATGTGGCCTATGACCTGTTCTTGTCAATAAGATTTTATTGAAATAACATCCACATTTATCCATTAGGCCCAGGCCTAGTGTTTTATAAATAAAGCTTTATTGGAACATAATCACACTTACCTTTGGCATATTTTCTGTGACTACTTTTGCTACAATGGTCGAGTTATATAGTTACAATATCTACTATCTAGACCTTTACAAAAGAAGTTTGCCAGTGACAGGATCAGTCCTTCCTCTACCTCCTAAAACATGTAGAACAAGTTTCTTTAAACAGTTAAGTGGACTTGACCAGGACTTCATCATTAGTGGGTGAGGAAGAGTTAGCACTCTTACATATCCAAATCCTTTGAGAACACAGAGAAACACACTCCCAACCGTGGACCACACTGTCTGCTCCAAGAAGCCTTAAAAAAGACAAACAATTACAAAAGCAATACTTGCAAAACTGTTTAGTGTAAATCTACTGAACAACTCATGGGGGGAAAGGAAAAGGGGGAGGAGGAGGGGGGAATGAGGGAGGAGGTAACAAACAGTACAAGAAATGTATCCAATGCCTAACGTATGAAACTGTAACCGCTCTGTATAACAGTTTGACAATAAAAATTTAAAAAAAGAAATATGTGATTTATAATTGTATCATCAGGACCTAGAGCTTTAAAAAATGGTATTTATCCATAATCAAAATATCCCTTAATGACCTCTTTCAACACTTATCAAGTATCTAGTAGATTAGATATTTTGCAAGGTGGATCATTATAGATATTATCACTTTTTTGTCTTCATTAACAACTCTTGCAAAGAGATCTTGTCATTCTCCTTAATAGAAGGAAATTGAAGCAGAGAGGGCTTACAACTGGAATAAGATCAAGTATAGAACCAGAATTTGTTCAAGTGGTGTGCCACTCAGAACCTACTTTCCTTTAAGGACATATGGCCCAGCCTTGAGGCTTTGCTAGCTACTGATGCCACTCAGACTACTGAGGAGCAGGCCAATATTGCTTGTGCTGAAGACATTAATGTCTGTGTCAGTGAACCCAAAGCCTGATGTTGGGAACATGGAAGATGACTCTGTTCATGGTATTTCTGCTGTTTCACAAAATGACTGCCTTCACTTACCACATAATAAGCACTACCACTGGTTCCCAGTCCTATTACCATTGAGTTTTGACAAGCAATTGATGAAAAACAGACAGATAGCTATTGTATTGCTTTTTAACATCAGCTCACACGTACTCAGAGTCCTCGAAGATGGAGATGGAGCAGATTTGAAGGACAATTCTCTCTTTCCTTCTGTAGAATAACATTTTATCATTGAGCCAAGTCTCATTTTAGTCTTCCTTCTTTAGTTTGAATTCTCCCTCATAAAGTACCTCAGGCAGTTGTCAGTAAATACCAGGAGGCCCCCCACACTCTGGTTCAAGAGTACTGTAACCTTATCCAGGTTCATCAGATCCCAGCAGGGGACACAGGAAGCGTGATGCCTGTGCTCTAGAATGGAATTTAAACATCCCCCGGGGTCTCTGAATTATGGTTTTCTGCCTCATGCATTTGATGGTTTGGTAATAATTATACTCTAAATAGACTGGAGGAGGCAGGTTTTTAATCTTCTTTGGAGGATTGGCTGCTAAATTCTCTCACCATCTTTCTGCCAAGAGCCACATTTGTGCAGTGAAGTGTATTGAGGACTGCGAGGGGGTGTAGAGGCCTGGGTACTACTGGACACCTGAAAATGGATATTTCTATTGTTTGGAAGAGACAATTTATTATGCCAACCTTGAACACTTTACATCTGTTAAAAGCCAATTATTGGGCTGGGAATATGGCCTAGTGGCAAGAATGCTTGCCTCTTATACATGAAGCCCTGGGTTCGACTCCCCAGCACCACATATATAGAAAACAGCCAGAAGTGGCGCTGTGGCTTAAGTGGCAGAGTGCTAGCCTTGAGCAAAAAGAAGCCAGGGACAGTGCTCAGGCCCTGAGTCCAAGGCCCAAGACTGGCAAGAAGAAAAAAAAAAGCCAATTATTAACCAAATAAAAGTTCAAGACAGTTGGGCACTAGTGGCTCATGCCTATAACCCTAGCTTCTCAGGAGGCTGAGATCTAAGGATCATAATTCAAAGCCAGCCTGGGTAGGAAAGTCTGTGAGACTCTTATCTCCAATTAGCCACCAGAAAACTGGAAGTGACACTGTGGCTCAAGTGGTAGAGTGCTAGCCTTCAGCTAAAGAGCTCAGGGACAGCATCCAGACCCAGAGGTCAAGCCCCATGACTGACCAAAAGAAAAAAAAAAAGTTTAAGACAATCTGACATGATTTCTAAACATGTACATCTATTTGTTACCTGATTAAATCCATTCAAAGCTTTCAGAGGTAACCTCCAACCTCTGATGTTAGATATTCAGGAAAGATATAACTTATTCCTAGGAACAGAGGAAATCATTCTCTTAAAGGGATCCCCAGCTTTTTGAAAAATTCTGAATCTCTTCTTCTACTGGCATCTTCTCCTATCAGATAAAACACCCTCAATGCAGAGCTTTCTAAAATGATGACAATAGCATGAAAAGGCATGGTGCTGCAGCATTGTGCATCATTGCTCGTTGCTCTCGATGGTTCTGTCAGGGACCCTTGGAATACATGAACTTCTAAGCTGCAGATGGTCACAGAAGGATGATGGTCCACGGACTAGCGCATGAAAACATCTATTGTTTGGGGCTGGCTTTCCTGGTCACTCCCCAGAAGAGCTGCTACAGGAGTGAGTGGTGCAATCCAGAAGTGCAGAGCGGTTGGCACATAATGAGGACAACTTGGAATAATTAGAGATGATAAGCAAGCCATGAAAACAATAGTTCCCTTCTCAAGACCGACAGTTCAAAATAATGTCTCCATGAAGACATGGAAAGCATCCTACAAAACCAAATCATCAGCCTCACCTTTACAAAGCTTGTGACCAGCTAGGTCACCAGTTAATGAATCCCTGTCCCCTCTCCTTTCCCATGTAATTTTTGTTCCACCTCACTTCAGCTCCCCCAAAATTGCTGTCCTCTATAATATGTTAGCATTTGGTTTGTGCCTGAGGTTCTGCTTTCTACAGAACTTACTTTAAAAAAAATAAAAGCATATATGGTTCAGATGAATAGCACCAAATTCTGAGATTTTCAGCAGTGTGTATGAATCCGGGGAAAAGGAAAGAGTGATGGGGAGGAGGAGGGGAAAAAAAATGAGACAAACTGACTACTAATGCTGCCTTTTCCAGCATGGAGGCTAATCCCAATGCCAGACCTTTCTAAGTGACACTTCTCCTGACTCTAAAAGAGGGACATTAATAGCCTTTGGGCAATAAGAAGGAAAGAAGATAATGGAAGGAAATAAGATAGATTGTGTTATAGTTAATATGTAGGTCCTTGAGTTAGACAAACTCAGGTTGAAGTCTCAGATCTATCTTTTGCAAGCTATGTCAGCCCTATCAAGTCAATATTGAAGCTTGGCACAGCACATAGAATCATTGTAAATCACAAATAAGGTAATGTGTGCAGAGTGCTTGGTACCATCCCTGGAATAGGTGCTACTAGATGTTAGCCATATTACCTTTTAAATTATTTGTGATCATTAAATCAATATACAAACATTGCCTGCTCTTCACTCATTATAATTCTGGTAATTTCCTAACTTTAATAATATGTATTTCTATCACTTACCCTAAAGAGAAGGTATGCCTTCCCCAAATACAATTATTCCTACAATAGAAATGTGTTCAATTATAGGATTTTCTACTTAATTCTTATACTCAGCATAATGAGAAGCTCTATAATGGGGCTTGAGGAATTTGAGTAAATATAATATACAGAGAGACTAAAGATTCTTGAAGCTTCTTATGTGTCAGAGACTTGAAATTTTAAAAAATTAAAGTATTTTCCAAGAGCTTGTGGTTCAGGTAAAAAGAAAATGGTGGTTTAACTTGGCTATAATTGGCTTGGTATGAAGTACTATAAGACTGGACAAAAAATAGTTAAGATAGCTGAGAGTGGTCTTTGCCCATGAGGATTCATGTGAAACACTCTGTAATGATAAAAACTAATACAGAAAACAAGCATCTTATTATTTCAAAAATAAACAAAAGATTGTTTGATAAAGTAAATTGAGAAAGACTACAATTAATTCAAGAACCAATCTAATTTCTTGATTTTCAACAAATCACTTTCCAAGTGATGATATATCCCTTTGGGCCCCATAAATTTCTACAATTTTCTTTAAATGTAGTACTCACTAAAAAGTATGTCTAAACTTCTCTTATCTCTTGTCATTGAGAATGCAATTTATATGTTTAGGATGAGCTGAGAAGATGCTCTCCGACTCAAAATACCATCATCAATTTCTGTGAAATTATTTTAAAAACTGATGGTCTACATCTCTAGAATATAGCAAGTAGATGCTCAGCAAATAGTATCATTTGCCAGTATCACTAATGAAACCAGTCACTTTCATGTTGCAGAAGGAACAATGAAATATAAAAAGGTTAACAGGTGTTTGATTCAATCTACTCCTCTGAATTTGTGTGGTCTTCTTTTCTCTGCCTGAGGGATGGAAGAACGAAGTAAAAACATTCCCTTAGGACTCTTAGAACATATATGTGAAGCAGAAAGTAGACAAGAATAAATATCAATCTTGTTAAAATGAAGACTATAGAGGGTATATTTGGATGTAAATGAAAAATAAGAAAGAAAAAAGATTATCTTCATCCCAAGTCTAGTCCAAAAAAGAATTAGGAAGGTTCCTTTATTCTTTAAAATTATACAGATCTCGAGTACAACCTACAACAGAAAAGCATTATAACTTATTATTCTTAGTAGTTATAGCTTACTTTCACTAGGAGATGACTAGTGTGTGTTACATACTTGAGTTTTCCTTAAGATAGCATCAGACTAAGGGCTTGAGAGTAGGAGGGTGTTTGGGAAGTGAGAGTGAGAGAGTGAGATGCAGCCTGAGTAAGAACTAATAAACTACCTTTTCTCTAGGTCACTAATTTTGACAGCCAGGCCCTGGCCACATCAAACTTGTAAGAATCATGACAATAGCTTCCAGAATTGTTCTCAACAGTCAGGAAGCTAAAACATATGTTCATTAGCTCCCAACTCCTAGAAGGTGAAGTTTATCCCCTCTTAATTTCTTCGCTGCCTTTACAAAGAGCTGCAAAGTTTCCCAGAGTTTGGTGAAATCAATGGGACAAAAGAACAAGGCATATGCAATGCCTAATGTGGAATATGAGCTGTGAGTCAAATGTTTTCACCTACGCTGTGGCCAAAATCAGAGGCTTCCAAGGAGATAACACAAAGACAAGAAGAAAGTAGACAACATGGTTTATTTTAGTTAATCTTCCCAATACTCTGTCATACCATTCAGCATTTACTGAAGAAGCTATTAATGCTAAAAAAAAAAAACATACTAGCATATAATTTGTCTAACTTCAAATGGCTAGTAAATAGTGAAGCCGTACTTTACATTTAAGCAGTCTAAATACTGAGATCTTAGTCATTGCATTGCCTCCTAAACTTCGTGTCCAATATGCTCATTTTCACTGTGTTAAGAAATACAAAAAAATATAGGTTCTGAATATAAAACACAGAGTTAAATGAACTTCCCTAACTTGTATTTGAGAAGCATGTACCTTTAAAAACTTAGAGGATTTAGTTGAAATTGTGGCTTTAAAACTGAGTTATCACTTTTTCAGTGAAGGCTTCTAATACGTTGGAATTCTAGATTGACATCCTGAGCTCTTTGTTATAGGAGGAATATTTTCATACAAAAATTAAGAATGTTTTGTATTCATAACAATCATACTTGTGTTAAAACTACAGGGCATAATATCTCCATTATGGAAACTAGAGACTTGGAAAGCATTGTATTAAGTAAATTGAGTAAACTAGCCTTCCAATCCACTAAAACAATACAGATTTAAATCATCTCTTGGAATTACAACTTTTGAGATGATGTATATAATTCTTGGAAGTGAAAAGGTAAGCCTCTTTTATTAGATGAGTTAATAGGAGAAGATATGGAGAGGGAAAAAAGAGTTCCTGGGCATGTGATTAGCCTGAAAGTTTCATTAAGCACTAATACATAGGCTCGCTCATAAGTGAAACTGTTGTTTATGTATCCATCACAGACATTTGGGGATGAAAGAAGACATTATTGATAATTTCAGTGGATCGACAGGTGTAAATCAATACCACTCCAAGAAATCCAGAAGATAGCCCATCAAGCAAGAGGATGAAAATGTGTGTTTCCCCCAATATTGTTGAGACATAGGAATTACTTGGAGTGTTTCCAGATTCCCACACTCTGTCCCTGAGTTACCCTATCAGAATTCCAGGCATAGACTACCCAAATTTCTGTTTCAGTCATACCGTTAGATGATTCTTTACTAAAATTTTTATTATACTTAAGTAGTTGTACAAAGGGATTCTTAAACACACTAAAGCATGTTAAAAAATAGTAACTGAGATGGTCAAGTTCAGTGTTTATGCATGTGTGTGTGTTTCAGATAAAAATTTAAACACTAAGATATCTCAGTGATAGGATCAATATCATAATAAATGAGAAGAAAAGGAATCCATTTATCTCATATAACAATTAATTTCTACATACATATTTATTGAATGCCTCAATTCAGATTTATATTACTACCAAATTATCTGAGGTAGCTATGGGGGAAGTAAGAGCTATTTTGCTCATAGATCTGGAGGTTCTAGTCCAAAACTGGGCAGTCCTACCTCTTTGGGCTTCTAATGAAGGGACCAACGGGCAAGCAGGGAGCATGTTTCAGAGCCAATCTCTCCACTCATGAAAGCAGACAAGGAAGATGTCCCAGAGACCCAAAACCCCTTTCAAAGGCACAATCCCCAGTGACTTAAGCATCTTTCACATAGCCCTGCCTTTTAAATGTCCTCAATGCCACCTGGAGATCCAGGTCTTACCCACAAACCTCTGCAGCACACTCATCTGAACCATGGTGCCGAGCAAATGTAGAATTTGGTGATGAATCTGAAGAAAGGAATGATAGTCCATTCCCTAACTTCTATGAATTTAGCAAAGTAAGATATAAAATAATAATAACTAGAATAACTAATAAATAGAAATGTATACATCAATATTAGTCATAGCATTAAGTATATATGATAGATTTTTAAACTTCTGGAGAGTAAGGACTACTTGTAGTTTTTTGGTATAATGTAGGGTGACTAACTGTATTAGCTTTCTGTTACTAGAACAAAATACCTGGGATAAATTACAAAAAGGAAATAATTATTTTGGTTTACAAAATTGAAAGGTTCAAAGAATGATTTGGTTCATGCAAATTGAAGTTGATAATTTGGTTGGCTCCACGGCTTTGTCCTCAAAGTGGCAGCGTATCATGGCAAGAGCGTGTGGTGAAACAAAACTGCTCATCTCAGGACCAGGAAGAGAAAACAGAGGAAAGGGCCAGGGTCCCTCTACTACTTTTAGAACATGATCCCAATAACTTAAGTTCTTCCATACCAGGTACCAACTTTTAAACACTACAGTATCTCCCAGCAGTACTACTCTAGGGACCAGGCTTTAACACACGGGCCTTTGGAACACTCAAGATCCAATCCAATAGCACTAACCATCCTGGTTTGCCAGGGTTCAAGGATTTCCCACATAAACAGGACTTGCAGTGCTAAACTGGGAAAATCTCAAGCATTCAAGAAAAGCTGATTGTCCTATTAGTGAATAAAGGAATTAAAGTGATTCTAACAAAATACACATGTATGTGAATAATATCAACAGAATGTATTCACTCATACTGAATCCTACCACTTTTTCTATGTCCTTTGTCTATATTATCACATCAAGGCTCTAAGCTAAGTAACTAAGAGGAAACCCAGGCTCAAAGAGGTTAATTTTAATTGTTCCTAGGTATTCATGTAAGATTGGTTTCAAGACTCCCCTTACCCCAAATCCAAAGATATTCAAATTCCCTGTATAAAATAGCATAGTGTTTGTATATAATTTATGCACATATTCCTGTATAGTTTAAGTGGTCTCTAGATTACTTATAATACTATGGAAATGCTATTTTATATTGTTTGGATAATAATGACAAGAGAACAATCTCTATACGTTAAGTACTATTTTTTCCAAACATATTGATCTACAGTTACTTGAATCCATGGATACAAGATGAACTGTATTGGCTCTAGTTTCAGAGCCTCAAAAGAAAGAGGGAGCTCTAACTTTTTTGTTTAGAACCTCAAAAGAGACAGAAGGATGGAATTAGAGTTGAATTCATACTAGGGAAAACAGCTATGCTTTATTTAGGCAAAGCCATTTTGTTTTATTAACACACACACATTCACACAAGATAGTTCACTTGCCTCCCTCCCTTCTGGCAGCTGCTTTGAAGCCGACCAGAGGCTCCAGAGGGAGCCGAGCTGTTTCTAGCAGCTGTTTCTCAAACACCTAACTTCATTTTCAGATCAGAGCTGAGGTTTGAAGCTCTTAAAACCTGTGCTGTTTCAATCAAATGAGAGCAGAAGCAGCCAAGACAATCAGTGCCTCATGGCCAGGCTATTTGAATGCCTGTCAGTGCACCAGTGCCTCAGGCACAATGTAGTGTAGGGTTGTTTGTTAATCCATTTCCAATTCTCTCCCCCTCACCTCTACAAGAGAGACATACTGAGGAAGGAGGCCTCTCTGACTTCTGCTTTCTCTTTTCCTTGATCTCCTTCTCCCCTTTGGCAGAGGACGATAAAGTAGATAAAATAGTGGCATTTCAAAGACAATGAAAAAAATAATATATCCATCCCAAGGTAATAAATATGAATTTATCATATTTGATTAAAACCTTTTCGAAAGTCAAAGCTTCTGACAAATTTTAATCCCCTCTTTTGTTTCCATAGGCCACACCATCAGGAGCTTGATGAAAATAAAGGTTTGTACACTTAATAATACACATGTCTTCATGAAAAATAGGAAATAGTGTCATGTGAGTTCTATTTGTATTCTCCATTGATAATCTCATATTGAATGTCTCTTCTTGGATGACATTTTCTTTCTCTAGAATTTTGTTTTAATAGGCACATGTGAATACAGGAGAGTTTAGGACATTGGTTATAGTTATTCCATTCCATAAGTGTTATGCTATAACATAATATTGTACAGTTTCTCTTTTTTATTCTATATTCTAAATGTTGAAGTTGTCCACTTCAGTTTACTCTTTGCATGTCTGCACATACAATCTACTTATAAAGTAGATTTTATCTTATTGTTTGCTTTGCATCGAAAGAGAAATGAAGATTGAGAAACATCAGTGACAAATTAAATGTATACCACTGATAAGAAAACCATAGGGAAGTGGTGACACTGCCCAAAAGGAAATGTACTCATCACCTGACTTATGTAACTGTAACCTGTGTGCATCACCTTTACAATAACAATAAAGATATTTATTTATTTTATTTTATTTTTTTGCCAATCCTGAGCCTTGGACTCAGGGCCTGAGCACTGTCCCTGGCTTCTTTGTGCTCAAGGCTAGCACTCTGCCACTTGAGCCACAGCGCCACTTCTGGCCTTTTCTATATATGTGGTGCTGGGGAATTGAACCTAGGGCCTCATGTATACAAGGCAAGCACTCTTGCCACTAGGCCATATTCCTAGCCTAATAAAAATATTTAAATAAAAAAGAGTACCATAGCAATTAAGACACAGGTTAAGGGAAACATTTTTTCTGGTTTGGTCTCTGACTTTTATTTTAGTTATTTTTTAATTTACTTTATTATAAAGGTGACCCTTATGAACACATAAGATAATGCTAAGTGAAATGAACTCCATGTTATGGAAACGATGGTTATATCACAGTTGTAACTACTTTCAACGTCCCATCTGTATCTGTAGCTTCTATTATTGATGATGTTCTTGTATCACCTTCCTGTGGTTGTACCTACACTATCTCTGTAATCTTATCTGAGTATATTGGAAACCGTGTATAGTGGTATTAGAAGTAGGAAATTGAAAGGGAATACCAAAATTGAGAGACACAGGGTAAAAAAAAGACAAACAACTACAAAAGCAATACTTGCAAAACTGTTTGGTGTAAGTGAACTGAACACCTAGAGGGGGGGGAAAGAGGGAGGAGGGAGGGGGGTATGAGGGACAAGGTAACAAACAGTACAAGAAATGTATCCAATGCCTAACATATGAAACTGTAACCTCTCTGTACATCAGTTTGATAATAAAAATTTGAAAATAAATAAATAAAGGTGATGTACAGAGGGATTAAGTTATATAGGCCAGGTAATGAGTACAGTTGAACTTTTGAAGAGTGTCACCTCTTCCCTGATTAGGGGAAATTTAAATCTATATGTTCTTTATATTAAAATCCAAGAGGAAGAAAGGATAGGAAACATACTTCTGAAGTATTGACCAAAGAATCATGCATGCCCCCCTCAACTTGACTAAACTTTAGATAGGTTCTTCCTGATTATAAACCTTACCTCCATTTCTTTTTTTAATTTAATTTTATTGTCAAGGTGCTATGCAGACGGGTTACATTTACATACATTAGGTAGTGAGTACAGTTTGTGTCATACTTGTTATCCCCCCACATTTTTCTCCCACCTCCCCAATCCCCAATCCCCCTCCCAAGTTGTGCAGTTAATTTCTGACATATTGCCTTATGAGTATTGCATTGGTTCGCCTTTTACCCTCTGTCTCACCATTTTGATGTTCCCCTTCGCTTCCCTGATTCAAACATATATACAATACCCAGGGTACCAAAATCAAATGCAGTGACAACAGGGAATAAACCATAGGGAAGATAAACAAAATAAAAAAGAAATAATTTCACATAGTGCATTAAAAATAACAATAATATACCACTTGTTTCCATAACTTAGATTTCATTTTGCTTAGCATCATTTTATGTTATCATATATACATAGCTATTGAGCTATTGTGATCATCTGCTAGGACTATCCTAGACATGTACTAATTATTACCAATGAAGGAAACTATGGGATCCGCTTCTTTGGGTTTGGCTCACTTCATTAATATGATTTTTTTCCAAGTCTTTCCATTCCCTTATGAAAGCCTCCACTTCCTTGAACACTCATTTTAGAAAATTTGAAGTTCTACATCTAAGTTTTACCAATACTTTGACACTCGCTTACGTCAGCATTTAAAAAAATATTCTTTTCTACCAAAGACAATAATCTTAAATCCTAGGTTCTGCTGCTGTAGATCTAGCCACACTCTGCCTTGTTTAAGAAAAAAGGACAAACATACAGACACCACCTAAAAGCTGGAATCTTGCCTAGAATCTTGCCAGAAGGTCATCTCTCCTGTCCTCTGTAAGGAACAGATCATCAGATAAATGATCTCATGTCAGTCTTTTGGCTTCTATGCAATACTTCCTGATTACTTGCTTCTAAACAATATTAATTAAATATTATTTATTATCCATTATCTGCAAGGCAAATGAATTCAGCAAAGCAAATGAATGAAACAAGTGGCGTTTTCAGAGCAAATAGAGCTTGAATTGTAAAACAAGTGGATTTTATTGAATGTAGAAAAGAATGAGAGGGTAGTGTGACTGGGAGTTCTAAGCAGAGGCTTAGAATCCAGGGTTTCCACATGCCAGTCTGGCCACCCTCCTTACATCCCTCATAAATAGACGAACAGTGATAAAGGTAAAAGAAAGGATATCTATTATGTGGATTGGGAACACTGTGAGAAGAGATAAAGTAAGCACTCAGATCATCTTCTGGATAAATACATGAGCTTTAGGAAAAACTAGGAGAGAGCTCGAGAAATGTGCAGAATAATCAAACAGTTCTGGATGCAAGTGTAGACCAGGTTATTATCATCTCAGAATAGTCAGGCAGTGGCTGGTCATGGTAAGAAAGGCATTATTGTCTAGAGGGCAGTTTAGACTCTTGTCACAAGATGTTTCATCAGTCTATCCTTCTTTAATTCTAAGGTAGCTAAAAGGTGACAGAATAAAATATAAAATGGAGGCAAGGATGCCAAGCTTTCCCTTGTTTTTAACTAATTTGTGGGAGAAGTATAGAATCAATGCTTTTCCACAAAAGCAATTTCTAAATCCGTATTACAGTAGGAAAGAGAGGAAGACATCAAGAATTATGCAGCAAAGAAAACCCAAAGACAGATTGTACTTCACTCTCTTCCTCAATGCCCCCCCACAAATGGATCATTCTATTGTTTGATAGTTTAACTGATATGCTCCCTGGACAGTAAACTGAGAGTAGTTAGAGAAAAGTTAATTGTAAGGTTTCCAGTACTGTGTCTGCTAAATAGGAAGCACTTATTTAAAGTTTCCTAGTTGAAGCAGAAGAGGAATGTGGAAATAAAGTCCCTCAAAGTTTAATCTCCACATGGCCAGGGATCTAGTAGAAAAACAAATCCAGCTGGTGGCCCCCACTGGGATGAATGCTAAGAATGGAAATTTCCAAACTGTGTCAACATCGTGTTCCAAGACTTTTGCTTTCCACTACTATATTCACAGGACTTACCAGGATGTTAGCATGTAGCAGATAATTGAAAGGACACAGAGACAAAATCTCATGAATGTCCTAATGAAATAATCAGTTAAGACCTTTACATATCCAAGTCTAAATTCCTCAGACAAAGAACTCTCAAGTTCTTGTTCAGTAAAAGCCTCCAGAATCCACTCAAGGACAGACTGGAATAGGCTTCTCAAACATGGAGACACAGCAGCGAGCTCATCTCACCAATGAGCTGGTGGCATCACAAGTTCAAAATCCTCCACACACAACATTCTAATGCCCTCCTCCCAAAGAAATATGTGGCCTGTGAAGAGGCATGATGGACATCACCTATTATGAAAGAAGCCTAAACCCTCCTTATTGCCATCCAATCAACTAGCAGCTTCTTCCATCTTGTTTCCCATACATTCCCCCATTAATAACGAATGTGTGAGGCACATATGAGCTTATTATTCCTCACCACTGAGCTATCCACACAATAAAGCTCTTCCCTTTTACAAAAACCAGTGCCATAGAATTGGCTTCTGTACTTATCAGACAGTGAGGGTCTGCTCAGTGTCACTAAGACATATTATCATGTACAGACTCCTGGGTCCAAGACTCAGTCAAATATGGAAGCAGAAGACCAGACATTGAAACAGTCGGGTGGGGAAGTGTTAGCCAGAGAGATAGACACCTTTAAAGGATGCCTATATTACTACACTACAAAGAACCTTTTTCTTTTGTTTCAGCGAAGACTTTCTGGAGAAAAAATAACGTGTCCTGAGGTATTACTGTCTGCCATCTCTACTATGTAAGCTAAGCATACTCTTGAGTTGTTCTTGTCTGCCATGTTAACTTCTGAACATCTGCTGCGTGACCTTGAGCTAATCTGCCCCAAATTATGTCCT
Organism: Perognathus longimembris pacificus; assembly: GCF_023159225.1. Taxonomy (NCBI): domain Eukaryota; kingdom Metazoa; phylum Chordata; class Mammalia; order Rodentia; family Heteromyidae; genus Perognathus; species Perognathus longimembris. The sequence goes on from NC_063170.1 coordinate 19,036,360, forward strand.
TTCTTGAGGACTAGTTTTCGTTCTTGAGCTATAAGTTTAAACTGAACATACTCAGAAATGTCTTCCTTAACTGAACATGTTAAGGAAAGGACTTTTCTAAAATACTTTCCTACATTGCTATGTACAGCTTACTAAAATAAAATCACCCACTTGCTTTGTTTGAGGAGAGTACTGTTTTGGAAGTAACTCCCACATTCTTCTCTGATACAGATAACAAGTTAGTCTCAGCTCTTTTAGTTTTGGGCTATCCTCTTTTTGTTATTTTTCACCCAAAGATGCAAACTCTGCATTTGGGTACAGTTTGCACACATCCCAACCATGTAAGCCAGAGACTGGAGGGTCTTCTATGTCACTAGCAAGCACGTGAATGCTGAGGCATTTACATTCATAGAAGATGGTACAGAATAAGCCCAGGACTTCTGCCAAGTCAGTGAAGCATACCATGTATCAGAAGAGAGCAATTCTCCTCTCTCCAACAAAGTGAACTTGATTATTATCATCCTTGAGTGCCTTCTGCGACACAACTGTAAGTTAAGGACATTCTCTTTTCCTGCTGCCCCAGGGCACAAGACTAGCCTATAAGTCATGAGCTTAACTGGTGGCTATTCAAAAAACACCTGCTCTACACACAAGTGGCCAGATGTATCATTAAATGAGATATAACACATGAAACACTGGGCACAATTCCCAGCACATAAAAAAAAAAATCACTGAAGTCAGATCGACTTTGACAATACTTTTAAAATTGAAAAACTAGAAAACAATTTATTTTCTTAATAAATAACATCAAACAAGTGGCAGCAAGTTTTATTCATAAAGGGTCACAACACTGAATTGCAACTCTATTTGCTGTTACTGGTTATTTTTCTCTCACATGGGTTTCTAATGAAATCAACTCAGGCAAATTCCTTCAACCAGAAGCTTTTTTAAGCTTCTTGAGAGGCTTAATAGACAGTAACAAGGAAATTCTTATTTTTCTCAAACACTGCTCAAGGCAAGCACATTTTACTATTTTTCAAAACTTAATGTCTCCATCCAGGGAAAACAAATTGAATTACACTACAGCACGTGTGGAGCATTAGGCGCATCTGCACATCAGGGATTCCGAGTAAATGGCACGGAGAGGACCCCGCTGGCTGCCCATAGAACTCCAAGATTTGAGTGGTTCATTGCTCCTTGGATTCACAGAAATCCTCTCTCCCTTCCAAGGAAATTGTTCTCCCAGAATGTATTTCTGAAGTATAAGTCCCAGGCTTGGGGCTTAATCCTTGAGCTTTTTATTTTTATTTTCCTCAAAGTTGGTGCTCTAGCATATGAACCACTGCTCCACTTCTGGCTTTTTGGTGGTTAATTGGAGGTAAGATTCTCAAAGACTTTCCTGCTTGGACTGGCTTTGAACAGTAGTCCTAAAATCTCAGCTTCCTAAGTAGCTAGGATTACAGGCATAAGCTACTGGCAAGAGGCCTGAGGTATATTTTAATTTTAATAATATATTCAAATGAGAATGTCAGTCTCTCAAAATTATGTGACCACTAAGCCATGGGCTTGACATCTGACTCCCAGAGAGTCAACACTACTCAGCCTCATGAAAATCAAAGGGATGGGTAGAGACTGGAGAAGACTAAGAGGCAACCTACATGCCTTCTGACTTGAGGAAATACCAGCAGTAAATTAAACCCTAATGATATTCAGCTTCATCTCTAATACACAAAGAGTTTTTCTAAACCTGTCCACTTTTAAAAAAGTTAAATCTAGGGGCTGGGGATATAGCCTAGTGGCAAGAGTGCCTGCCTCAGATACACGAGGCTCTAGGATCGATTCCCCAGCACCACATATACAGAAAACGGCCAGAAGCGGCGCTGTGGCTCAAGTGGCAGAGTGCTAGCCTTGAGCGGGAAGAAGCCAGGGACAGTGCTCAGGCCCTGAGTCCAAGGCCCAGGACTGGCCAAAAAAAAAAAAAAAAAAAAAAAAAAAAAAAAAAAGTTAAATCTATTCACTCTTCCCTCAGAATTATAAAATACTCCCCAGTGGCGTTGAGTGCTAGAGTACAGTTTAGTTGCACTCGTAGTTTGGGGATACAATGTTGTTAAAGCCAGCAGAACACAGCAATTAGTGATGCTCACTGTGTATACCAACATCCTGCAAGTGGCAGAGACAGCTCGTTGGCATCAGACCTGTCTAGTTGCAGGGGAAGAGAGAGAAGGATCCTAGATTAGCAGACCTCAACCCTAGCTTCTCATGTATAGGCAAGATGACATAGAAGATCTAAAAAAGGTATTTTTCCTCCCCCAAAATAGAACTCACATTGTGCTCTCAGCTCTGACCTTTGATTATTTTGAATAATCTTAATTTGTTCTTATGTATGTCTACAATCAAATATTTGACACATACCAGGAATTTATTCAAATTTAACAAATCAACGAATAAAATGACTAGCAACAATACTGTACTAATGTAAATTTTGCCTTTTTTTTTACGGTAGCTACAATTTATTAAATAAATCAATAAATGGCACTATTTCTTTCGAACAGCTATTTCCCCTCTTGAAAGAATGTTTTTTAGTTCTGTATTTTCTTTTTTTTAATAATTACTTATTTATTGTCAAAGCGATGTACAGAGGGGTTACAGTTTCATATGTAAGGCAGTGGGTACATTTCTTGTACAATTTGTTACCTCCCTCACTTCCCCCTCCCCCCTCCCCAAACCCTAAATTCTATATGACGTTTTATGAGACATTATAAGTAATTTATGGATAAGTTCACTGATATATTGAAGGGATTCTTCACAATACTGTTTACAGATTTGCTAAGTCAACTATTATAGGCCCATACTACACAAAACTGTTAAGAGGTAGGGTTTTATTATTGTTTTGGTGATATTTGGAATTAAAATGAAGACCTCCAACTTGCTAGGTAAGTGCTCTATCCTTAACCACACCCAAGTCCATTTGTTTTTGGTGTTATTTTTCAGATAGATAAGCTCTCTAAATAACTTTGCTCAGACAATACTCAAAATCCTCCTACCTCTGCCTCCTGAGTAGCCTAGACTACAGGCATATCCTATTCTCATGTTCACTTTGTTTTTGTTCTGTTGTTGTTGTTCTCTTTTGTGCCAGTCCTGGGGCTTAAAGTCAGTTTCTGGACAATATCTCTCATCATTTTAGCTCAAGGATGGCACTCTATTACTTGAACTTCCTGCCTGCTCTTTAATGATTAAATTGGAGATAAGAGTCTCACAGACTGTCCTGCCCAATCTGGCTTTGAACTCTGATCCTTAAATGTCAGCTTCCTGAGTAGGCAGAATTACATGCATAAACCCCTAGAGCCCAGCTTTCTATCTTGTTTGCTTTTGACTCTCTCTGACTTTCAGGGAAGTGTGGAACCATGATCCACCCCAGCCCCCACCCTACCCATGCCCGCCCCATACATAAAATAGGTAGGAATACAGTCATGCTGGCAGAAGGTGGAATTTGCCAAAATAGAGAAAGCAGTCCATGATATAGTATTGGTAAGGGAAAATGATATTAAATTCAGTATAGCTAAAATAGTTATTTTAATTAATTAAATGTGTGGGGAAAATTGAGGAAGGATAGCACTAATTTGTTTTTCTGTGGAAGATAAAATAAGGATAAACTTCATTTTCTTCTAGCTTTCCTTAATCATATGTTGTTTGTTTGTTGCTGGTCCTAGGGCTTGAACTCAGGGACTGGGTGTGTCCCTGAGCCTCTTTGTGTTCAAGGCTAGTGTTTGTGTTCAAGGCTAGTGTTCTACCTTTTGAACCACAGCACCACTTCCAAGATGGAAGTTATTTATTTTTATAAACTCTTTTAGTTTTAATTTTGAAATAATTGTAGTCTTGAATACAATTGCATGTGTACAAAATAATAAAGGAAGATATCATGGGCTCTGCTCAGTTTCTCCAGATAGTGATATATGGCAGAACTATTCTACAATTCTACTATACTACGACTTCACGACCAAAGTATTACAGATCCATACAGCCCATTGATCATATTCACTCTTACCTTCTACACATACTCATCACATGCTATTTAAATAATTGAGTGCTTCATATGTAAAAATAAATTCCCAAAGCAAAGAACTGCTATATCATATCCTACCCCATGACAATCTTAATTTCAGAATCTTCCAATCTATGAAGACCCTCTTTGGCACACAGATGAGTCGTTTCCATTGTTTATATTGACCACTGCCACCTCTCAAATCCCCATGAGAAAATGATAACTTTGTTTGGGCTAGTTATATCCATAATACCTATGTTTTTCATGCAATAAAGCTATGTTATCTAGTATAACAACTTATTTTTCTAAGATTATTTTTCTTAACATATTAATCATACAAAAGAGGAGGGGGTCATTGTGATTGGTCCATGCATGCATGCAATGTTCTCCCATTAAACCCCCTTTATCACTCTTCTCTACCCTCTTCTCCACTTTCTAGACAATTTCAACGAATTGTCTTATTTTCATATACACCCTATTTTGACCATATTTATTCTGGTATAGTCATTTTTGTTTTTATAATATTTTATTATCAATAATGAACAGTTGCTTAAATGTTTTTTCCTGCAGCTGTTAACAGGTAGGTGGAAGGACGCTTGACCAAACAAAGAAAACTCAATCAAGCCTTTATATACAAGCAAATTTAGAGCTCTTCTAAGTGTCCAAAGACAACAACTTTATTAATGCAAATTCATATAACATTTACTCTATCATCAGTCTCAGGAATGGTTGCTTTTGGAAGTAGATTTCAAAATGTAGCCATATCTCTAATATAACCTTCACTACTAAATAAGCGGGTTAAATTTCCTGTATTAGCACATCTCCAAAGTATCCTTCCCTTCCTTTTGTTTCAGCTAAAACATGATCTAATCTGAGCATGCCCAAAGTCTGCCATTATAACCTTTCAAACATGTATTCTAAGCATGTTTGAGTATGACTACCACCTTTCTTTTTTGAACTATGACCTTAAACTGAGCAAGCTCAGGGACATGCCCACCCCTAAAGCAAATTCCCATATGAATATGTATAGTCTCTATCAGCTCCCCAAGTAAAATCTCCATGCTTCCTTTGTTCAAGAAGGACATTGCTTTTGAAATAACGCCACCGCTCTCCTTACCTGCTGCAGATAATAAATCTCTCACTCTCTTATTTCTTATTGCTTTGGCTTTGCACTCACCAAGATGCAAAGCCATTATGTTCAGTCACAATGACAGCTTTAAAAGACAGGGCTATGTTAAGAGTCTTATTTTTCTCTGATGGTGAGAGAAGAGAGATAAAAAGACTGGCAATAATAATAGTTGGAAATATTTGGACACTTTCTTTGTTCATAATACTACACCAAGAACTTCTGATTATTAAGGAATAGAAATAGTTTAAACAATACCATAATATGTTGAGAATTAAAATCAAATATATACAAGCAGATTAAAGTACCACAAACTACCAGCTCAAAAGGATACGAGAGACCAGGCTTCAGTCATCTCTGCCTCCAAATATAATTTGCCACTGTGTGACTTGATAAATCCAGTGGTTTACATGAGAGCTACTGTTTTCATAAGAACAGAGCGTTCTGTCTCACAAATAGCCATAAATATCATTTTGCCGTTACTTTGCCAAGAATTTCTTTATTCTTCTCTTCTCCCTCTCTTTCTGAGTATAGCTTTAAATATATTCTTCAAATTATTTAGTCTTTTTCTCACAAGAGAGCTTGCTACCAGTCTATACCAATCCAAATTCATCATAATTGATAAAAATCCTTTGTCCCCATTTTGTTGGGAAGGTATGAGACATTAATTCAGTGTGCCCAAAATTTATATCTCATCAATTGTAAGTTAAATTGACCCAAATAAACTCTCTTGGTTTCTTCATTTGTGTCTCAGTTTCTCTCTAAGGATCCATAGGTATGTGTAATACTGCTATACCCATTTTATAGATGAGAAAGTAGATACTTAAGAAGTTAAAACCTGCCAAAGTAATAAGCAGTAGAGCTGGGATCACAGGAGGGCAATCTGACTTCAGTTCCTTGAAAGCAATTCAGTGATGTTATACAGTGTAGTTCCTAGAGTTTAAAGCTCTAAAAAAGAAATCACAGCTCAATTTGATTGTCCTTTGACACTGATTGTGTTAGTTTCAGGGCATAAGTAGATAATATGGGAGAATAAAACATGATTGGGCCCTCTAGGGACTTAGACAGAAGTAACCATTCACTGTAAGTATGGAAGCAAACAACGCAGCTTTCCTCTTTCCAGCTAGGAGTTCTCAAAGAGCGATCCCTAGACAAGCATCACTCTTGGAGGTGTGGCTCAGGATCAATACTCTTGAGGCCTTCTGGGTTAAAAGCGTTCGATGAGTGTGGCTCGTGAGCTATTTCATTTAATCCTCACAACAGACTTAATGTCAGTACATAATTCCAGATGAGGGAACTGAGGCATGAAGGTTGAAATAATGCTCCCCAGAAAGCACAGTTAGCTGGTGTGAAGGCTAACCCACCTCTGTGGGAGCTGCTGCTGGGGGCGTATGAATAAGAGAGAGCACATTCTTTTGACTCTGCCACTAGCTTCAGCAGACCTTCTTTGTTTGCATGTAGCTGAACTGTTAAAAGCTCTCTATAGAGGCATGCCAAGGAATACAATCGAATGGGGAACTAAGATGCATGTGGGCACTTATCTCATAGTAAGAGTCTACTTATGAAAGGATGTGATGGTATAATTATCACTTATGGGAGGCTAGAAAGAGAAAAAAGTGGAGCTTATTTTTAACTGCTTCACAATAATGGCGTGTTGCACAGTTATTCACACAACAGATGCTGTGAAGATATGTGCTGATTCTGTGGGTTGCTACATAACCCCACCGCAACACAGCCTCCAGTGCTTCTGCACATAGACATAAGTTCTCCCTAAGCAATGGAAAGGCTTGCAAAAGAACTATAAATTGAAGCTAATGGGAGAAAATGCAACTCCTTCACCCAGACTTTCTGAAAATATTTGCCTGAGATGTTTTATGCAACAGAGATTGAAGCTCCTACACCCCCTCCCCAAAATGATGTATTTATCCTGAGTTGGCTTCATTTGGAGAGCCAGATTAGGGAGAGTAATCAAATGCATTTCACTTTTACCTAGTAAATAAGTTAAATGGTCCCTGGGTTATTCATTAAAACTTTTATGGTATGTTCATCAATTACCAAACAGCTTGAACAAAGCAGAGGTAAATTAACTTTCTGAAATCCACATGGCTTGCCAAAAGGAGTGTACTCACTCAAAGCAATTTCATTGGTTTAAAGTTCACCCAAAATACTATTAGCTTAGAGTCCAATTTTGAACTGTCAAGGGGAATATATACAATGGTAATTTCAGATCATTATCATGGCATTCCAATGCAAATGGCCACAATTTAATTCATTATCACTAACATTACATCTTTATTTTGCTACCAACTGGTGACTGACATTTCCAGGGCTACAAGAAGCAAATGCTAATTAGACCACGGTGTACTCTTACCCTTTCTACTTTTATTATATATATTTTTTATCTTTAGGGAGGCATACTTCTGACCAGCTGCTGGCCCTTGACACGCCTTTTCTCCAGCCTTCAGCCAGACTATCATCCCTTGCATACAATGAAGGTCCTACGTATTTTCAGCTCTGTGCATTGTGCCTCTGAAATGGAGCTTATGTAATGAAATGACCTCTTCCTTAAGTCACCTACCCAGCCTAATTTAGGAAAGCTAAAGCCATCTCCAGGGTGACCCAGCACAGTCATTAACATGCAAACAAACTGTCATGAAAGTTCAAATTTGCATTTAGACTGGACAAAAAGGGAAGAAATGGCTTTCTATGCTGTTCCTGGTATAGTCATAGCTTCTCAAATCCCATATTAATCTCTTCAATGATGCCAAAAGGGAACTTTCTCAGCAGCTCTCATTCATGCTTACTCAGATGGGCTCCTCTCTGCACACCTCTTTTCATTTTCACTGGGACATGAGTAAAAGCAGTAAAGTATTTAGAATGTCCAAACGAAAGCAATTAATACTAACAAAATTGGAGCTATTTAAAGCTTTGAGCTGGAGAGTCAGGAAAAATGTCTTTCCCGTTTTCTTTTTTTTCCCATTTTTTCTTCCAACAGGGCTTGAACTCAGGGTTTTCAGTTCTCTGGGCTTTTGCTCATAGCTGGCATTCCACAAGACATGCCACCAGTTTGGCTTTTTGTTGGTTAATTGCAGATAAGTTCCCATGGACTTTTCTGTCCTGACGGGCTTTGCAAAAACCATGATCTTCCAGATCTTGGCCTCTGAGTAACTAGGATTACAGAACAAAGTTGTTTTCATATTTTTCTTCATTTGATTTGCTATAATTCTACCTTCAAGACAAGGACTATCTCAAGTATCTCCATGCAAAAATTATTTATTCAGTAATTATGTAGCCATAGTAACAATAATAATTGGCATTTACTAGATAGTAGTTACATACCAGATTTGCTTTGCATGTTTTAATATTCAACATGGTCCTTCAATACATAAATTTGATGACCAACAAAGAAGATGAGGCCCAAAGAGTTAGTGGCTACTGCAGGCAGTAACTGTAATTCCAGGTTGATGGATGAGGTTTGAAAAAGCACCTTTGATTAGCTTCCTTCCCTTTATACATCACTACCCACTTCCCTAGTCCTATTTCATGCCCTAGTCAAGTCTACTCCTCATATGATTCTAGGAAAGCTAAACTAAGACAACAGACAATGGTATGATCTAAGAATCAAAAATTTACCTGCCCCATGATAGATAATAAATAAGGGTTGAATGTGGAATGAATAATTAAACTGTTCTAGTATTACTAGAGCAGAAAAAAACATATGAAGTACTAGATGACAAGAGATTTTTAATGGAAATTTTTGAAATATTTTTCTCTATAGCAAAATCCAGCTGAGGTAGGAAGCATTTATTCTTTAATATGATTGATTCACAGGCAATGTAATTGAAATTGAAGGTTTAAAGCAAGTTACAATTAGGTAGGTGTACCTTACTTGAAAGTGTGCTTTGGAAAGTGACATGTGAATGCCACTGCCACAATTACAATAGAGAACACTTGACGCTGCCCTCATAGCATGAACTTGGGTCCCCCAAAGGAAACGTTTGTCCAGAACAACTTTTCCAGACTGGCTTTCCTCATCCATCATCCAATCATTAATACATTCCACTTTAATAACTGTACCTTTCAGACTGAGAGCAAAGGGAAGCCTCGTGTGTTACATGTGTTCTTGCTCTTATGCTTCTGAAAAATGTGTCCTGCTGAAAAAGTATATGCCCTGAGGCCCGAGACTAATAGGAATTTCAAGGCCTGTTTTATGTTTGCAACTTAATCTTTCTTTGTCCCCCATCTCAGCCAGCAAATACAATTTCATAATAACACAACCCATCTCTGGGTGTTTGAACTTGGCTTTGGACTGGGGATCATTGTGTCTTTGCCTTCAGATGTCTCACTTTGATGTATTCTATTTCAAAGGGAGAGATAAAAACCCAAAGTTCATTCTCACAATGGGACATCCTTTAAAGCCAAAGAGAAATGTTGGTCCTCTTTGTGGCACACAGCAGCCTAGATTCACTTTGAGATTCTCTCTTGAAAGTCTGTGGGCAAGTACAAAATGGCTTTTAGTGATTTATTTTGTGCCACACCATGTTAGAAGAGAATTGCTATAGCTATCTCCTTTGGACAAGTGAAGTAGGCAGCCAGGAGTCATGGGAGTGAAACAGGGCAAAAACCTCAGGGAAAGAGGTTTCCTCCTTGCCTTTTCCTAATTACTAGTTATATAGCTAAGCTCTTCTACACTAATGGCTCCACTGGGCATAAATAACATATCTATCTATATAAGTATATATATATGTATAAGTATAGACATAGATATAGATATCCTTAGAATATGTATCTTTAGAAGTCCAATCCTGAGCAGGAAGAACAAGAAATCTATTTCTGTCTCTCTCTTTCTCTTCCTTCCTCTCTTTTTCTCTCACTCCTTTCCTTCCTCCCTTCTCTTCCAACTCAATTATAGGACTGTCATATATTTCTCTATTAGACATTACACATTTCACTTTGTAAAAGTGTTTTCTATTGGTCCTTTAATTTGCCATTTGATTTGGCTCTTAAAAGCCTCATAATCTTAAGGAAATGTCTTCCAAACCATGTGTCCTCTATTTATAGCTTCTTCTGATATATCTTGATTAATATACAGTTGGAAAAAATGAATATGTAAACATTTCCTCATATTATACTCTTTAAAATATTTTCAAGAAGTAAGAGGTTCTGTTTGTTGCGATTAACAATTTTATTCTGCAAATGCTCATCATAGTCAGTAATTGACTGTCAAAATTTCTGAAAACTTTAACAGCTCTTCTGATCCAGTTCCAATACAACACTACTTGGAAATTTTCAGCTTAGGCTGTCTTTCCCATGAATTTACATGTTGCATATGATCTGAAAAGTTCTAGCTGTCTTCATATAAAAAACACAGTGTTACAACAAAGGAAATGTCAATTAGGGAAGTGTTAAGTGTTTTTAGCTAACTTCTATTCATAGTCATGATACCAAGGAAAATTGTTCTCTGTCCTCTGAAGAACTCTAGGCCCCATCAGTGTAAAGTGATACTGGCATCTTGACTGAGAATATTTCATTTGATGCCACATTCCCATCTCACAAACTCTAGGAACCATATAACCATTTATTAGAGATAACCATATAACTATTTATTACAGATACTATAACACCATCTATGTGGAATGCTAAATTTATTAATCTATTAACACTTTCTATAAAGACTCTTTTTTTTTTTTCCTTTTTCTTTTTGGTCAGTCGTAGACCTTGAACTCCGGGACTCGGGGCCTGGGCACTGTCCCTGAGCTTTTTTGCTGAAGGCTAGCACTCTACCACTTTGAGCCACAAAGCCACTTCCAGTTTTCTGGAGGTTAATTAGAGAGGAACATCTCAGGGACTTTCCTGCTCAGGTTGGCTATAAACCTCGATCGTCAGATCTCAGCCTCCTGAGTAGCTAGGATTATTGGTGTGACCCATCAGCACCCGGGTATAAAGATTTATTAAAAAGCAGTTATAAAAGAAAGGATGAAGTTAAAACAGAAGCGGCCTGGGTATTTCTTCCATGAAATCCAAGTTGGCTGGAAATCAGGATTTCTTTGGGCTTTTGCCTGATGATGAAAGCAGATTTGGCACAGTAATCTAGGCTTCTGGATGTGCTTATGTTTTTGTTTACTGAGCCCAAGGGTTTATTTCTCAAATGAATTCCTTTTTTTTATTGTGATGGTAGTAATCATGAAAATCCTCCTAGTAATAAGCACTGTGAGTGTTCCCTGGCTACGGGGCTGTAAATACTGGCCACATGCCCCATTTCAATATTTTGGCTTGAAATACACTAGCCAAAAAGCTCAGGGAACCTTTTTAGGCAATACTCATTGTTCTGACCCTCAGCTGGAAACCTGAGAAATAGGCTCAATACACTATCGTGCTGCCATGATCATCCTCGGCACAACTAGAAAAGACACTTTCCCAGTTACATTGCTTGGTGGCTAGTTCCCAGAATGAGCAGCGAGATAGGTAAACGTGTTTCTTTAATGAATGAGTAGGTAGACTATTTGAATACTAAGATTTCCTCCCTTTACCTATACCTAACACTGTGAATCAAAGGCAATTGGTTCTGAAAAGGATAAAGTACAAATGAAAACAATACTGTGGTATGTAAAATAGAGCATGGCTTCTGAATACGATCACCAACTTACAATCAATAAATGCCAGTGTCCTCACCTAAAAAGGATGGTTTTAGATTATCTAACTCCTATAGTTCCTTCCAAATCAACATACATAGAAATCTTACTGCCAAGGGATTCCTAAGCTCTTGTTTTAACTCTTAACTCTATTTAAAAGACTAATAAGCTGTATGGGGTTTCATCCATGTGGTTCCTACTAAATTTGACAATGAAGGATCCAGTGATTAAAGCTAAGGAAGTTCTATATTCAGTTGCTCACAGTTGGGTAGGAAAACCATAGTTGACTATACAAGGCTAGTACAGGATACCTCCTTCACTTCTTCCAATGAGTCATCGTCCCCCAATGATTGTTTGAACCACAGAACAATCAGCTACAGAACAAAGATATATCAGAGGTGAGTGTGTCATTTCACACATGTAATCTCAGTAACTTTGACAACAAGAGGCAGGAAAATCGAAGTCCAAAGTAGCTCTGGACAAAAGCACAAGACCCTGTCTGAAAAAATAAATTAAATGAAAAAGAAGTGGTTCAAATGTAGAGCACTTGTCTAGTAAGAACAAGGACCTGAGTTCAATCCCTAATACAGGGGAAAAATAACTAAACAAATCAGATCAGAGCTGGGAATATGGCTTAGTGGCAAGAGTGCCTGCCTCCTATACATGAAGTCCTGGGTTCGAGTCCCCAGTATCACATAAATAGAAAATGGCCAGAAGTGGCACTGTGGCTCAAGTGGCAGAGTGTTAGCCTTGAGGAAAAAAAAAAAAAAAAAGAAGCCAGGGACAGTGCTCAGGCTCTGAGTCCAAGGCCCAGGACTGGAAATAAATAAATAAATAAATAAATAAATAAATAAATAAATAAATAAATAAAAGAATAATAGTAAAAAAGAAATCAGATCAACCTAATCTCTGCTTAGGTTGAACTAAAGAATAGAGTAGATCCTACAACTATTCATACTATGGTCGACGTCTATCCCAGCCATCTTTGTAGATTCACTATTTCTTCAGTAATATCTCTTTGTATTTGTTACTTTTCTCACAGTGATAAAATAACCAAAGAAATGATTTAGGGAGAAATTCATTTTGGCTCACAGTTTCAGACAGTTTAGCCCATAGTTCTTGGTTCTATGGAATGGCAGGACGTCATGTGAGAGCACTTGGCTGAGACTACTCGCCTCAAGAAGACAGAAAGCAGGGGAGAGGGGGCAGGTTCAAGATAGCGCTAAGAACCTGCCTCCCTCCCCCCACCAATCATCTACTTACTCCAGCTAGGTCTCATTTCTAAAGTTTCCAGAACCTCCCAAAAGAGTTGGGACCATGCCCCCAACACATGAGGCTCCGGGAAAACCCTTCACATTCAAGTCATAACATCTCATAACCATGCTGTACATTGCAATTAAGTAAACCAGGATTTTACTCCAGCTTGGCCTCTCACTAAGTGCGTGTTGACACAGTTTACACTTGTGAGTCAGTTTTCCTGTCTGCCTAAAGATGAGGATAGTTTACTCTTTTTCACAAGTCTCAAAGGCAATGTCTGCAAAGAAGCTAACAAAGAGGTACTCAATAATACAATTGGCTATGAATTTTAGTTTGATATTATATATGTGTTTGTAGCATAAAACTTCCATTGTTTTTACCTAGTCCATAATATCTATATGAGATGCTAGTGATTTTCATTAGGTCTGTCAAATATTCATAAACAATTATGCTGCTATCTTTAATTTTTCCTTTGCCATCAAGACTGGTATATCTAATTCAAGTATCAATGCTACATTAACCTTCCTTCTTTTTTTTTTCTCAAATTATAAGCTCCACTGTAGCATATTCAAAATTTAGTCATGATTACTACTAGAGAAGTTCATTCAGGTAAATATAGCAATAGAAATAAGAGAATCCAAGTTTATACAGTTCAGCCAGGGTTTTAGGAAGTCTTTTAAGCCAACAAATGGCAACCGTTGAGTTAGTTTTGAGATAACAGTAGTCAGTAGAGAGGACACATACAACACATCTGGTGTTAAGTAAAGGCACTAGGCATAAAATCCCACTTTAAGAACCTCTTGTTTCCAATTATTATATATGGTCCTATGCACTTAGCGATTGGGCTGATGTGATCCCCTGCTAAGAATATCATAGACATATTCTAGTTATTACAAATGAGAGAAACCATGCAACCTATAACCTTAAGAGATTTAAACTTCATCTAAGAAAAACAAGAGAGATCCCAGTGGCGGGGGGCAAGAAGGAAGGGGATACACAATCATATTCTCATTCTACAATTTCATAGTGGAGATGCCTTACAGGAACAGAAGAGTAAAAGTAGAAAATCTCAGAGAAGTGGCCTGACTACTTAAAAAAAATTTTTTTTTGTAAAATACATTTACCTTTTCAACCATTTATGAAGGCACAACTTAGTAGTATTAAGTACATTCACATTGTTTAACCACCATTCAACAACAGACAGCATTTTTTTGGGGGGGAGGTGTACAGTCCTGGGGTTTGGACTCAGGGCCTGAGCACTGTCCCTGGCTTCTTTTTGCTCAAGGCTAGCACTCTACCTCTTGAGCCACAGCACCACTCTGGCTTTTCCTGTTTATTTGGTGCTGAGGAATCAAACCCAGGGCTTCATGTATGCTAGGCAAGCACTCTACCACTAAGCCACATTCCTAGACCAACAGATGGCTTTTTAAAAACAATTAGATTTAGCATGTCTTTATTAACCAACAACTTTCAAGAGTTTAGTCATCTCACACTCGTGACATCAGACACCATAAATTCTAACTTAAAGGTGAACATGGGTAGATACAAAAGAGATGAAGAGAAGTAAAGTGAGCTCAGCAAAGCCTTGCCATCTACTGCCCAGCTAATTGGCTGTTCATGTCTTGTTAGTTTTATGGGTATTTCCCATTTGAGAATAAATCTAGAGCACGATTCAACCCTAATTATCAAAGAGAGGAAAACAAACATAAACCCAGTACTTCATTTGAATCATTTATTTCTTTTAACTACTTAAAGATTATAGCCACAGGCTTTTCACCAACTTATAGGAAAAGAAATAGGATAAATAGGCGGAGACTGCTGCTAGAGGAGGTATTAGGGAAACAATCTCATGCAATGAACACTGTGTAGATATTTAATATGCCCCTTTTGCACATTCAGTTAGTGCCCTGGGCAATCCATTTCTGATACTGAAGGCAAATTTCTGAAGCTCTCGTCAACTCAGGTTGTAGACTGCCACAAGGACGCTGCTGGATGGTCAAGGGACGTGCACATAGAGGAGACAGGAGTGCTTGATGACAGTTTTTAAGTGATAAAATATTTTATTGAGATAAAATAAGAATAATATATATTCGTATACATGAAGAAATGTTGAGCACCTAGATCTAAGATGATGATGATGTGATGATGGTGGTAGTATTTATACTGACAATAAAGGGAAGACCATCACCTGAGGAAATCATTGGGACACTTGGAGGAAATACACACACACACACACACACACACACACACACACATCTTCAGTCATATATGAATAAGATAGCACATGAAACCTGAGGATTAAAGAAATACAACAGAAACAGTAAGTTTTTATGAAATTATAAAAATAAAGGTTCTTTATACTATTAACGACTGTTAATTTTTAAAGAACAAACAAAAAGTTAATATCTGCAATCTAAAGTTCAGAGAACTAAAATTCCACAGACCAACTGAAGAATGTTAAGATCATTAAAAAAAACCTTCCTGATGAACTGTTGGTTTCATTTTATAATTACTTCCAGAATTTGAATGTGTCCTTTTGTTATTTAATCATGTAAAGATGAGAAAAACCTCCATATATTTTTACAATTTGATCAAGGAGGTCCAAATACTATATAGAAACAAAAATAAAAATGGGAGACCATACTACTGTAATCTTCCTTCAAGGACCCATTGCCTGGGCACAAGCAGTGTAATTAACAGCTCTGAGCTCCTATAGGCTCAGGTGAGCCTCACAGTCTATGCTTGTCAGAGCAGCCCCTCTAAAGACCAGAGTGAAGAGTAGGTACAATGTGCCAGCTGTTTCTCATCTCTGTTCCATGGAGCACCCTTCATGATTCCTCAGCTTTCTTTTTGTATTCTTTCCTCTGCCCTATATTGCTTCCCAGAAGACCCAACTCATACATCACAGAGAGAGAGAGAGAGAGAGAGAGAGAGAGAGAGAGAGAGAGAGAGACAGAGACAGAGACAGAGACAGAGACAAAGACAGAGACAGAGACAGAGACAGGGACAACAAGATAAAATGCAAGTTATCACAAGGCAAATACTATACAAATGATGAATAGTTCCAGAATCTTTTTTTTTTTTTTTTTTTTTTTTGGCCAGTCCTGGGCCTTGGACTCAGGGCCTGAGCACTGTCCCTGGCTTCTTCCCGCTCAAGGCTAGCACTCTGCCACTTGAGCCACAGCGCCCCTTCTGGCCGTTTTCTGTATATGTGGTGCTGGGGAATCGAACCTAGGGCCTCGTGTATCCGAGGCAGGCACTCTTGCCACTAGGCTATATCCCGAGCCCAGTTCCAGAATCTTTATAAAAGTCTTGCCCCAAACTGGATCTTAGAAATAGTGGAAATCTGATTCCTTGTTCTATGTTCTCTTTCTTTCCCTTTAAGAGTCTACAATGTTTATGCTGAATTAAGGAAGGAAGGAGAACAACAAAATGGCTAGACAAGGGACAAAGGGTGAACCAATGCCAACAGTGATACTCACAAGACAATATGTTGGAAATAAACTTTACTACTTGGGGAGTGTGCGAGGGGAAAGGAAAGTTGGAGAAAATGAGCGAGGGGGTAACAAGTTTGACAAGAAATGTACTCACTACCTTACATATGTAATTGTAACCCCTCTGAACATCACCTTGACAATAGAATTAAATTTAAAAAATTTAAAAAGAGTCTACATCATAATCTCTGTTAAGAGATATGTATATAAAAGAATTAATCTTTAATTCTTGTATGGTAATGTGTTTAATGACTGTCCTTAAATTCCTCATCTATAGCAAAACGAACAAGCAGAATACACACACACTACTGAATTACCCAATCCTTGGCTAGCGTTAGTAGGTACAGTACTTGATAAAAGTTAACTCCAGATTTTCCTGGAGGATTTATTTTTATTTCATCACTTTAAACTAGATATTCTTAACACTTAATAATGTTTTCTCAAAGTACTAAAAACATCATATCTATATCTCTTGCTTCACAGTTGTGTAGGAGATCTATTTGGATAGTATCAGTGACATATATGATTTATGAATAAGACTGATGTGAGTGAGCTAATGTTGTCTGCTTTACTCACTCTTGTGGATTAATCATAAAAATCTCCCAGCTCTTCTTTCTACCTTCAGCGGTGGGACATGCAAATCAAAGAGCTATCAGTGGAAAGAAAGATGAGCTTCTACTTTAGGACAGCCTCTGACTTTACTTTCTGCCCAAGTAAAGTCCCCAGATAATACAACTTCACCTCCCAAGAGATGTGAAGCAAGCCACACTGAGCATGCTCACCAATGTCCTTCAATTTGGTTATTCATTATGCCATTTATTCATCAACATGTGTTGTGACCTATGCAGGTCACGCTTGGTGACAGATAATCTGAAGTCACATTTTTCAAAGAAAACCTCTGTCCCCTTTGCCTTCACACCTCAGAGGCAATGATGGAAGTATTATTCCCCATGCTGATCTAATGAGAACTTCCTTTTAAAATATACCCCAGTGTCACATGCCACATTTAGAAACTTTTGCATTTAAACATTGAATAAATTCAAATAACAAGGATAAAAGGTTTTTTAAAAACAAAAAATAAAAGGGAGAGGAGTTTAATCAGGTGCCAGTGGCTCACACCTATACTCCTAGTTATTCAGGAGGCTGAGATCTGAAGATCATAGTTCAAAGCCAGCACAGGCAGGAAAGTCTGTAAGACTCTCATTTCCACTAAAACTACCCCCAATGCCAGAAGTGACTCTATAGTTCAAGTGGTAGAACGCTAGCCTTGAGCACAAAAAGCTCAGGGACAGCACCCAGGGCTAGAATTCAAGCCCCAAGACCAGTCCCCCCCGCAAAAAAAGAGGTTTTCCCCATGAGTTACCTAGTCTCATTCTTCAGATATAGTCACACAAAGGCTTTTGCATGTGAATGTCCAAAACTGAGTGTGCGTATATGTACAAAAATGGATCTACGTTCTACACTCAAGAATATGCAACAAATTTCTTTGGTATTATTGTATATTTTACTAAGTTGCACAGCAATATTTTGAACTAAATTTTATTTCTTTTCTCCATCTCCCAAACCCTTCTTCATATCTTCATCTGTAAAAGTTTCTTTTTTTCTGTTAGCTTTCCATTTCCCCTTTGGCCAGAGAATCAAGTAATCATTACCATAGGAGTAATTTTGTCAGAGAGAAAAAGAATATCAAATAGTTGTCTTTGCTCTGTCCTTAAATTTTCTTTTTAAAAACTGCATCTGAAGTTTGGCTTCTGTTCCCACATTTTTTTTTTTTTTTTTTTTGCTTCAATCGCACTCTTGAGGCAAGAAATCGCAATGTTATCTCTTACATGTCCCTCACCGTGACTTTCAGAGAGGTAGGATTCATCAGAAGAGCAAGTTTTAACCCTTCTCTAACTCCTGCCTTTGACCTACCCATCTGTCTAGCTTCGCTTCTCTGTTTGAAGGAGTGATGCAGATATCCTCTGCTCTCAGCTGCCCAGTTTAGGCTAAGCCCTAGAATGGCTACTTGTCCCCATTTCAGGGCAAACACTCCCTGGAAATAAGGTTTGTCCTCTTCGGGAACACAAAGAAGGTGCAGTTCTGAACTCAGTGGTGGCTATGGCCCCACCCATGTATTAACAAAGAAAAACAAAAGGAGAAATGAAGAAGAGAAAAATCATCCCTTGTTTTTTTTCAGACTTAGAAGCTTTGCAGAGACATTTAAAAATCACATGAAAGAATGCTGCTGTTAACTCTGAAAATATTCACCTTTTAACACAAGGACTCTACCCTTGAACTTCAAAACTGTGTCCTGCCTAAAAGACCAAAGGGTTTTATATGATAGATTTGGCCTCATGGTTTCTAAGAGCTTTTCCTGTCGATTGACTATTCTCATCTTGCGTTTGAGTCCTTTACATTCTGTTTCCTGTGTGATGTAGAGAAAGGATTGAATTGAAATATAAGTAACCTCTTTAACAGGGTATTCAGAGGCATTTAAGAGGGGAACTCTCTGACACAGATCTAACATTCTCTCCATTTATTTGATTGAGAAAACAAAGTACAGAAAGGTAGGAAGGTTATATCAATCTTGGTTTCCAGCCTCCCTACCAGTGGGGGGGGGAAAAAACCTCAGGCTCTCTAGTTAAGTTTCAAGTATGTAGTGATCTCTTTTTTTCTCCTGCTTATTAGTGTTCAGTTATATTGTGAAGTTACTGAAGACAGAATCAGATCATGCAACATGCACAATTTTGTAATAATACATATCCTGGATGTCAGATAAAACATAATTGCTAAAATTATTATAGAAAAAAATACCATGAATAATAGCCAAGAAAAAAAAACTAGATGAAAGAATTATAATGGATGTTAGCAACCATTAGGATCGTGTTAATCAATACAGTTGAGACCTGAGATAAACATAGATTCACAATTGTTACAGTAGTCATATTGACTACTGGCAATTAGTCACTGATTTAAATCAAAGTATACTTGGCCTATGATAGGAATATTTAGCTGGAATATCATCTAGAATTTACCCAATTTTGAATCTTCTATCCTGCCATACCATTTCATGGCTAAAGTCTAACACACAACAAAAGTCACATTTGTTTCTTTATCTTTCAATGAGAATAATGAGGCCCAAAGTAATTAAAGTAATATCTTTGTGGCCACAGAGGTAGTTATACTAAGTTTCAGCTAAAGGACTCCAAAATAAGAAGCTTTATCCACCCTAATATGCTTCCCTGGGATATTGACTAAAAGCAAAAAGTGAGACCTGGATAGTACAATTTTTTAATTTAAATACTTTTAATTAAAGTGAACTTTATAAATGGGAGGAGCTATTATGATCAGAAATCATGGTGGTAAAAGTGTTTGGTAAGTGAATTAGATTAATACATTCCTTAGGCTGTGTAGACCTAGTGTTTGGTAAGTGAATTAGATTAATACATTCCTTAGGATGTCTGGACCTATCTGAAACTTCTTAAAATTAGGAAGATGATAACTCTACTCAATCTCAATCTTCTCAGATGTATGAATAAACAATAAAACAAAGCAAAAAGCAAAATAGACTTCTCTGTTCCTTTAAACATCTCATGCCATTTTCTATACTAAGTATCTTCCATTTAGGCTACTGAAATGAAGGTATTTAAATGTGACACAGGAAACAAGGATATTGTATTCAACATCTAATCCTTGTTGTTCAATTCAAAATAATTCATTTAAGTTAATTGAGATTTTACTCTGCATAATGAATACTGTCTAAGACACACTGCAGGACCAGAAGCATGTGCCTGCCTTCACAGAATATATAGATTATAAATACTTCACAGCAGAGCTCTGAGATGGCATTAGCATTAAATTGCATGTGAATTGCATGCTCAGAGACATACCTCCCCGTGATTGAATTGATATTCATATTTGAAAAGATTCTGTCTTACCTAATATGCTTTCTACTGCATGGCAAAGTCTCATCTACCTCTTTTGGCTTGAACTAAAAGCAGGTGAGGGAATTTGATGGTGTGATAGAGAGGGAGAGTAAAATAAAGCAAAAACTCTTTTATAGCAAAGCATCCTGAGCTCGGAAACACTGACCGCATGACCGATGGGTCATTTCTATTTGATGTGAGGTGGAGGTGTTTAAATTCTCAGTTTGGAGATTGATTGAAAATCAGATCATATCATACTGTCTGCCAAATCTCAACTTTCAGCTATTATTCTCCTCTTAACTTTTTTTCAGCTTTCTCCTACAACAAAAGAAGAGGTCTGTTCTCTTATTCTTCAATTTTCTACAGCTCTTTTAGGGATCATAAGCAATTGACAAGAGAAACAGACACTTTTTTATATAATGTGCTTTGCTCTTAAAATGTGTGCTCTCTTGAGTTTAAGATAAGTCTTATCACTATCAACTTTTAAACATTTTAGCAAGGCATCCTGACCTGAGATGTTTGGTCCAGATTATACAATTTCAGAAAACATAAAGACTATAACTAGAAAATATAATAAAATCTAATGACCACTTTCATCTATATAAAGGGAAAGCATGCTAGATTTTTTTAAAATTCATTTTCCCCTTTCAAAGTATTTTTTGTACATGGCACTTGCCTTCACTCTACATTGTCTTTTGCTGGTGCAACACGTATATTTCATTTGGCCCATCTCAGAATTTAATCTTATTCGATTTATTTTTAACTATGTAAATGTTAATTGGAAGATGATTTATCTCAATTCCAGAAAATTTGTTCCATGTGTTAGGAGCTCCTGTGGCTTCTCTCCTCTTTCCTTCCGTTGAGTTCTTTTTGGCAGGGGAGGACACATTTAATTTAATGTTTGGAAAGATAAACTATGAGTACATAATATATCTATTGTTTTTTCTTTTTCCCTTTCTGTGTACAACTTATCTCTAGAAACCATATACTCAATTCTATCTTTGTGTAGGTTGGGGTGCCCAAGACCAGCGTTACATGGAGATGGCTAATGTTTAACTCACTTTGGCTTTCATTGTTGAAAGACATTCTTTTTAAGAAACATGAGCTATAGTCTCCAACATGAGACTGTATTAGTAATAAAGATATTGTTGTCCCTACTGGTCTTCTTCTTTTATCCTGTAATTTTATGACTACCAAACTGCCAAAAAATGAGCAGACTTGCTACACATTAGAACACTCACATAATCTGAACTAAGAAAAACCAGAACAGGAATTCTTCAGCACAAGAGAATCCCTTTCTTTACACATACATCAGAATTTTAGAAACAGAGTTCTATGGCAGAGGGAAAAAACTAGGCCAGTGGTCTCATAGGAAAAGAAATCCCATTGTACTTTGGAACATTTGTCTCTATTCCATAAAGATAGCTCTCTAATTGTTTTGGGGGTGGGGAGGAAAGGACAGGAGGCTAGGAGAAAGAGACAAAGTAAGATAAACAAATAAAGATGAGAGAAGTTCAAGCAGGGAGGAAAAGCTATAGATTTGTCACATATTGTTTTCAAGGTTGTCAATATATCATAAATAACAGTGTAGTCAATAAGAATGTTTGCTCTGAATAATGGCTTTATTCAAATGCTAGCTCTGCTACTAGCTAATTGGACTTGGGCTTTTCCTGTCATCTTTCTGAGGGTAATTTCTTCTTGAATAAAACACACTATTTAAGGAAGAGGACACATGAAAGGAGGAAGGAATGGAGAGCAAATGCAGCCATTGTATTCATTGTACATTACATTAAAAAATTAAACTACATAACTTGAAGGGTGGGGTATGAGGGGGAAATGAGGAAGAACAATGGAAGTGGTGGGAGTGATCATGATGCACTATACTCATAAAGTGGCATTATGGAATTGTAGCCTCTTTGTACAACCACTTAGCAACAATAGGAATAAGAAATCAGAGTTAAAAATCACACACACACACAAAAAAAACACCACTTACTATGTAGTCATTAAGAAAGCTCATTGATGGAATGCAAGTCAAACATCATGCTTTGATATGCTAAAATGTATCCAATGTCCATAAAATGGGTGTTAGTAGTCATGGCTTAAAAGTAAATATAAAAATATGGTTGATACTATTTGGACTTCTTTTTTCATAAGTCTATGAACAAAGCCAATAGCAAACATAAAACATAACATATTTCAAGAAATATACTCACAATGTGACTACCTTAAATTATTAAAATGAAATAATTGGGTGCAATGGCTCAGACCTATAATCCTAGCTATGCAGTGGGCTAAGATGTAAGGATTATGATTTAAAGTCCGACAAGGTAAGAAAGTCCATGAGACTCTTACCTCCAATTAACAAAAAATAAAAAAATAAATAAAAACTTCAGAAGTGGAGCTGTGGTGCAAAGGATAGAATGCCTAACTTGAACAAAAAGAGCTAATGAACAGCAGCCAAGCTCTGAGTTTTAAGCCCCAATACCAACACTTTGAAAAAAAAGTTTGGGTTGAAACAATGTGTTATGAAATGTATTTTAATTTTATATCCATATGATTTTTTCCTACTTTCTCCATTTCTACTAGTTATATCTTATTTTTCACTTTAAAACTTCTATTTTCTAAAGCATGGCATGATATTACTAGGTATTAAATTAGAAATTGTTAAAGAAAATACATGGCAAAAAATAATAAGAACAATACTTGTTACTGCACCATCTTTTAATTATTTTTGAATTGCTCACTTGTTTTTATGCACCAACATCAGTGGTGAAAGCGCAAGTTATTTCTCTATCAATAATAAGATACTTTGGTGACTGCATATAACAAAGACTTTGAAGTACATTTATTATTGAAAAACTATGCCATGCATATCTATTTAGACAAGTCCAAACTTTTTTTTTAAAACCATCAGGCTATGAAGTAAATAAAAGCAAACATCCTTGATTTGTTTGCAATGTATATGCTCTTAGAACACACTGAATATATCTGTTTTTATGTCATATTTCCCACATATGATTGGCATTAAGTATTCTTTATATCCAAAGATTTTCTCAAAGAAAGGTCAAGATGCAGTCTCATCCAACTGATAAACAGTGTGAGTACTTCATTCATTTTTCTGGCAAAATCTTAACTAGGAACTTAATCTTAACTAGGAACTCTTGTAAATAATTGTTAGGCCTAAAATTGCTTGAGGAAACCAGTTGCACTGGGAAAAGAAATTGGACAAGTAAAATTTTTTATTACATAAATGGATGTATAATTAAGTAATTTGGTTCCTTCTTACATTTGAGAAGCCTGTATCCCTCAGTCCATAAAGACCCTCTAATTTTAATGTGAGGGCTTTATGTCCACAGAGAGTACATGTGTCAATCATTCAAATAATTGTCAACATGTTTTCTGTGTATGTTTGTTTAAAGTTATTTTTTCTGGAAAGGTTTGTCAGTAACTAAATTAGCACATAATGTAAAATCAAACAAGTGAGCCAAATAAATGTACAAAGAGGTTCAGCACCACCAATTTGTGAGCCCACTGAACCTGCTGCTACTGAAACCACCTGTTACAAGTGATAGGGTCGCAAACTACTCAGAAATCCAAGCAAATCCTGTGAGATCACTTAAAAATCACTGGCCTGAGAACTAAAATTGAAAGGAAAATACTAATCCTATTGATTGTCATCAGTAAATAACTCCTACTTAAGTTCATGAAGGTCCCTGGCTTTAAGAGAAATTGGATGTGCTTAACACAATTCAGAAACACATTTCTCATCCTTGATTCCATCAGATAATGATGGATTATGGCTGAAGAATTAAATAGTAGCTTTTATAGATGCTTCAGAATTTGGGGTACTTAAATGTTAATTATGAAAATTAAGGATCCAGGTGTCTTGACTTGCAGATTTGGCATGCAATATACATCCCCCCCCCCATAGGTTTAAAGATTAGCCTTGGGGTACAGGAAGAGTAAAATCACCTAGGATTCTAGGAATATATACTTTGGAAGACTAGCTCATCTCTCTCTTAGGAAAGTGATGTCTAACATTGACACTGAGACTCTATGCTTCAGTGGGAATGGGATTTAAAAGGATTGAGCTTCAAATCCCAGGATTCTATTTGAAATAGCAGTAACCACTTATATCCTCTACTTTCCTTCCATAAAAAAATAATTCTTTTAAAATGTCAGGACTATATTTGGCATATAGACAATAAGAAATATGCAATAAATAGGAGATTTTTTTAATCACTATAGCATTTTACTCTACTGACTGTCATTATTCTCATTTCCTAATTGGCAGAACTGAGATTTAAAACTTTTTCATAATTTTAAAAACAGAACAAATCTAAGAAAGTGGCCACTGTTAGTGGGGATGTGAACTGGTTCAACCACTCTGGAAAGCAGTATGGAGGTTCTTCAAAAGCCTACACATAGAACAACCCTAAGATCCAGCAATCCTACTCCTGGACATTTACACAAATGAACACAAACAAGGCCACACTAAAGCTACCAGCACAACTATGTTCATTGCAGCATTACTTACCATACTTAAGCTATGGAACCAACCTAGGTGCCCCTGAGTAGATGAATAGATCAAGAAAATGTGGTATATATACACAAAGGAATTCTATGCTTTCATCAGAAAGAATGACATTGCCCCATTCCTAAGGAAATGGAAAGACTTGGAAAAAAAATCATATTAAGTGAAGTAAGCCAGACCCAAAGAAGTATAGGCTCCATAGTTTCCCTCATTGGTAGTAATTAGTATATGTCTAGGATAGTCCTAGCAGAGGATCACAATAGCTCAATAGTTATGTACATATGACCAGATAAAATGCTAATGGAAATGAACTCCCAAATATAGAAACAAGAAGTTTTTGTTGTTGTTGTTTTTAATGTACTGAGTGAACTTATTTCTTTTTTCATTGTTTTTTTCTTTTCCTTTGGTTTATCCCATGATGCCATTGTTTTTTTTTTATTTTGGTACCATGTGTATAATATACACATTTATCTGTTTGGAGGAAGGGAAGGGAAACAACAAAATGGTGAGAAAAAGACCAATGCACAGGTGATACTCATAAGACTCTATGTTGGAAATGAACTTTACAACTTGGGGGAGGGGGGAGTCAAGGGAGAAAGGAGTCGGGGTAGAGGGAAAGTGGGAGAAAAATGTGAGGGGGTAACAATGTTCAACAAGAAATGTACTTGTTGCCTTACTTATGTAACTATAGCCCGTCTGTAAAATAAGATTAATTTTTTTTTAAGTATCAAAGTCAGTATATAAACCCAAACTCGAAGAAGTAGCTTTTAGAAGAACATAAATAGAGGTGAATGCTTGAACACATTAACCTATAGATGGCTATTGAACATCTGGGTATGTAGATCAATAGGTCTGAAATTTGGGAAATCAAGTTTGAGATAGAATATATTTGTATTTAGCTTGTAGTATAAGTAAGGTAAATGGGTAAAACTTATAAAGGAAGATACAGAGAAAAAGGAGATAACCAATGAAGAAAGATATTTAATATTTAGTAGACTACTTGAAATAAAAAATTCCAAGAGGTATGAAGGAAAACAAAGTAAGACAGATGCAAAGGCAGTGAGAAGTGGTAGTTCACAAAGCAGCCATCAATAGCACTCAATGTTACAGAGAAGTCAAACTGAAGAGAATGGCAACACCAGAAGTTGGTCGGTGAAAGATGGTTTTCCAGTGCTGGTTGTAGTAGAGTGGACCCAGGAAAAGGCATTTGCAGAATATTTTAAAGCAAACGAGGCACTGACATCAAGAAGATTCTTTTCTTTGGAGGAGTTTGCTAATGATAAGAAACAGCTTTGGGGGAAAAAAAGATAAAAAGAGTTTTATTTGATAGGCAGTGAAAGGAGGGCAGGTGGGAAGGATAAATCATAAACCATGCATGCTCTCCTGTGAAATACAAGGATGGGTTCAAAACCGTAAGAAGAATTAATCTCTGTCTGGAGAGCTGGGGACTTTTCTCTGAGTGCAAAGTGGGGCTGAGGAAATAGAAATGCATATGGCCTGGCATCAGACTACAGTAAAGCTTCTCCCTTTCAGTAAGACACAGGCAAAGAACTAGCTGAACAGCTACCGGAAAGTGAGAAGGGAGCGATTACAGTACAAAATGCATGTTGTGAGGCATGCAGGAGCTAACTGACCAGAGTCAGAGGAAAGATTCCTGAATGGTCCTTATAGATAGGGAACAGAAAACTGCCAAATTATATGATTTGTTAGAAAAACACCAGCACCAAGCATGGAAGACCTGACAACAGATGGGTTTATTTAACTTTTATTTAGTGTCCAAAGCTATCTAGAAAGAAAATATCATTATTTATAATTCTCAAACAGGGAAACTGATGCCTTACCTAAGTCATGCAGATAGCAATAGGCAAGGTTAAGCTCTGACCCCACATCTTTTGCTTTGTTCCCTCTGATATCCCTTTTTACTTGTGTGCTCATCTCACTATGATAACTTGCATCAGTGGTTTTCAATACGAGAGTTCAGCTTATATGGAAAATAACTTCAGAAAAATATTTATCTTGAACCATGGACTTTAAATACTGTTATGCGCTCATTGAAGGACTATTTCTATAGACAATGAAGATGTTGTGTACTTTATGGTGTGTGTGTGTGTGTGTGTGTATTTAATTCTTCTGTGAAAAATACATCTAGTATAGTACTGTTTGTTTTGCCTTCAATAGACCCTTTTTGTTCATATTTTACAGGACATTAGCCATTGCTTTATTGACAACAAATAAAGAAATATCTTTGGGTTTTAATAATCGTGTTTTGGTGAAGACACAGCTTATTGGATTATGATTGCTTTTGACTCTCAAACCACATCCCACATGACCGATTAATCTTAAAATGATCCCAAAAATGGGTTTTAAATTTTGACAGTAGACAGACTGTAAGGTGCCTTAAAAAATGGATTTGATTTTTTTTTTTAAGTGCAGACAACTACTTTAGTGCTGTCCCTGAACTCTTCATCTCAGGCTAGCACTCTACCACTTGCGCCACAGTGCCACTTCCTGTTTTCTGGTGGTTAACTGGAGGTAAGAGTCTCACAGACTTTCCTGCCTGGGCTGGCTTTGAACCACAATTCTCATATCTCAGCCTCCTGAAAGGCGTGAGATACCAGTTCCCAGCTTACAAGTCAAAATTGTTTGCAAGAGTATTTTCAAGCAGAAGAGCCTCATGTATAGAATTAGCATACTAGTCACAATATGGATGTTACTGCTGCCATTAAACAATCCCCCAAATGAGAAAACGAAGTTTCAGAACAGTTAATAACATACAAGGTTGTTTAGAAATAGCATATCAGTTCTACCAATGCCTTTAAGAACACAACTGCTTGTATAGAATATTAAGTATTAAAATGCCTTTCTTGTGGTGAAATACCCATATTTTAATGTTCATTTTCTGGACTATTTGTGCTTTCCATAGCCTTCAAATATGCAGTCTTCTGTATCTAGAACATTCTTTACTTGACTGCAGTTCCTATATCAAGTCTCAACTTTAAAGAAACCTCACTTAAGGAGATACCTTTTGTTATTTATTTTTACTGTAGAGGTGATGTACAGAGGAGTTACAGTTACATAGGTCAAGTAATGAGTACATTTCTTTTTGAACAGTGTCACCTCTTCCCTCATTCCTCAAGTTGTATAGTTCATTTTTCACATAGTGTCTAGTGAGTAAAACTGCTTCATGTGTCCACCCTTTGTCCCACTATTTCTGTTTCCTCTTACCCTCCCCCAAACAAATGAACCTACATACAAGACAAAAAGTATAGAAATCAAAATAAAGATAAAAGAGGAAAAGCAAAAAACAGAACTAGTAACAAAACATAAAATTTAAAAAAAAACACTTCTTTCCATTTCTTGGAATTTATTTCAATAAAAATCATTGTATATCTGTTGTGGAGGGAAAGTGGGAGAGAACAAGGAAAAGGGTAAAAATGTTCAACAAGAAATGTACTCAAACCAGGTATACTGGTATTAGAACCAGGAAATTGGAAGGGAATACCAAAATCGAGAGACACAGGGTAAAAAAAAAGACAAACAACTACAAAAGCAATACTAACAAACTGTTTGGTGAAAATGAACTGAACAACTCATAGTGGGGAGGGGGAAGGGAAAGAGGGAGGGGGAGGGGGAAATGAGGGATGAGGTAACAAACAGTACAAGAAATGTATCCAATGCCTAATGTATGAAACTGCAACCTCTCTGTAATTCAGTCTGATAATAAAAAAATACATATAAAAAATAAAAAGAAAGAAAGAAATGTACTTATTACTTTATTTATGTAACTGTAACCCCTCTGTACATCACCGTGACAATAAAATAATTTTAAAACACCATTTTATATGATCATCTGCTGATATCTATAGGACAATATTTTTTAGGAGAGAAGACATCTCTATTAGCCCTACTTACATACCTTTATTTTTTTTATCTTCCCAAAGCCCTTTTCACCCTTTTCCTGTCAATATCTAATTTAAAATTGTGAAAGTTAGCCAGGTGCCAGAGGCTCATGCTAGTAATCCTAGATACTCAGGAGGATCTGAGGATCATGGTCCAAAGCCAGCCCAGGCAAATGAGTGCATGAAATTCTTATTTCCAATTAACCGCCAAAAATCTGGAAATGGAGCTATGACTCAAGTTGTAGAGTGCTAGTCTTGAGCAAACAAGCTCAGGGGCAGTAAGTTGGAATAGGGGAAATAACACTTGTTCTCTATATTTAGGACTTTCTTTCATAGCTGGTATCTTGTATATGAATCATAAATAAATGATTTAAAGTACAAACATGTTGACAGGTAATATACTGCTTACAACCCTGTATTTTTCAGTAAAGTATGATCATTACAAGTCAGGAAGTAAAGCTTAGAAAAGTTATCTGTCTGAGGTATATACTCAATAATTTTTTTTTTACTCCATAGTCTAGGATTTCTCTGCTATACAACATCAATCTGTCATTCAGGTTTTCATGATTTATTTATAAGGGTGTGTCATTGTAAGTCCTCAATCATGGATATGTTGGGGTTTTTAGTAGTAAATGTGCTCAAAGATGGCTTTTTGTCCTACTTCAACCTTAGTTTTAGTGCTAAATATATGAATGCAGTTTAATGGATCTTTAAATTCTCTTTTAATATTATATGGACATTTTGTGGCACACAGTTTATCTTACATTTGGCTTCAAGCCAGATGCTTGAAGTATCTTTCTAAATCCTTATCATAGCCCTTTTGGATCATATTAAAGATTTTTAAAACATAATTTTGAGACTTTAACTTGATGATCTTTGAAAACATTCAAGATGATATAATCTATAAATAGACTATCTGTAGATACTTACAACTATCTGATCTGCACAAGCTTGAATGGTTCTGATTATCTTTGGGGATTTAAGTTTGACATAGCAGAGACTCTCACCCACACCTCACATCTTCCAGATTTTGACATGTATGAAGATAAATATGTGTTAAGAGACAGTGAAGGTTTACTCTCCACTTTCTGTACTGAAACATCAGTACCAATAGAAAAACACAGGTGTGTGTGTACTTGTGGGTTGATATGGTATTCCCGGGCACACTTGAATCTCAGGTTGTGATAAGATATATGTGTGTGTGTGTGTGTGTGTGTGTGTGTGTGTGTGTGTATGTTTCACATATTGTTCGTGAAATATTTAAATAAACAGAAACAAACATGTTTTGCTATTCTCCTCTTGCATATGAGGTTAAGTTTTAGGTAAATATTCCAAAATCTGCAAACCACGAGGAACTACATGTCACAAGAATGTATCTCAAGTCCCTAGGAAAATGCTGCAGTGCAGAGCCTTGGAATTAGGAAATACTCTTTTTACACCATGGTTGCCTCCTCCTTCTTCTCGTTGATGTTGTTGTTATACTTTTAAAAAAACTGTTTATTACAAGTAAAAGGCAGGACCATAATTTTATATAATTGGCACTAGTATTCTATTTTTTGAAAGGAGTTTTACAAATTCCTCCTTTGTTTCTTAAGAGTAGTTTCTCTTGCAAAGTCAGTGTATATGAATACCACTGAGAAAGAGACTCAGGACCAATTGGGCTAAAATAATTTCGGGGCCCATGGTTTTATAATACTTCTGGATATTTTCACAATCAGTGACAAGAGATGCACTCATTGCAATGACTATAACTGTGTAATATAAATGTGAGGATTTGCAATGCTGCGTGTTTAGCAAACTTATTGTATTATTTTTCTTTTTTGTATGAGACAAGGACTCGAACTTGGTATCTAACACTTTTGCTTATTGGCAGGCAGGCACTCTACCACCTAGTCCATGCTTCCAATCTCAAGAACTTTTGTATTGCAGTCTGTAGGGTAAGACATGTAATATGTGTATTCCATCATTTGACTGGCTTTTCCGTGCGTTGTTAGGATTATTGTATTAAATTTATTTCTTACACTATGGTTTAATTAGCACCAGGTTTATATATATCATCTATAAATGCCCTACTTGAAGTGGAGTTAAAGAAAAAAGTAGAATATCTTCTTTAAGCATATTGTTTTTTGGTAGGCACACAAACAGATGATTCCTTTTAAAAGTAGAAACCATGCTGAATGAAATGATGACAGTGTAATCTAAGGATAAGTGTGTATTCAACCAGTAAGCAAGTAATTTAAAGTTTCTATGACCCTGTATGGTGGACTAAAGTGGGAAAGCATATTTCCACTGATGTCAAGCATGGTCATTTGACCTGCTTTGTGAAAGGGACCAGTGGGGGGCAAGACAGGAGCAGAGACTTTAAATGATCTGTGGATAGCTCGGCCTCATGCACTTTTGCCATCTGTCCTGAAGAAAATATGTCTCTGGTGGCTCTGGATCCAAGGTGGATGAACAAACAGACAGAATTGATCTGATCCTGACCCTCACTCAACCTAGAGCCAAGGCCAGCAAGCATCAGGAGACATGCAGATTCTTGAACAATAAAATATGTGCTTGTGCTATAGCCTCTGAGGTCTTAAGGTTGGCTGCTATACATCAAAAACCAGTGAACACATCATGTATCAGTGAAAGGGGCAAAGATATTTTCAGTCAAATAGGGGAAGTTGCTCTTTTTTTTCCAATTATCTTTCTGACACTTTCATGTTCAAGAGGTGATCATTTTTAGGCTTTTGTTAACTCTGGTGTGAGATTTTACTTACTCATCTTTAAGATGCCTAAGTATAAAGTTCATTACGTACAAAGTAGACTGATTTCCAGCACCTCAAAATTTTCCAAAGCAAATTTAAGAGAGAAGATTCAGAAGCAACTTTTGCAAACCTATTTTTGTAGCATTAAAATTTTACAAATAAAATTGTTTCTAATTTGGGAACTGTGTCTAACATTTTAGAAATAAATATTTTTTCTGTGAACATTAATTGTTTCTAGGAAGCTTTTCCTTGCTTATTTGAAGTGTTTTAATAAATGTTAAGTAGAAACAGTCACCATATCTATACTAGTTAGTGAGTAGGTCACTTTCCTGGACACAGCAATAGTTGTTTAAAATTTTTAAACTTTAATGTGCCCAAGAGAGTGTTTGGCAGGTGCCAGTCAAAAGCCAAGGCAATGGTATCTCCAATCCACCAGCTTTTACTCCTCTTTTTCATATATCCCTGTATATAATAAAACATTAGAAGAATTTTTATAAAGGAGAGAGAGAGAGATGAAACATCCCAAAAGGTCAAAAATCAATGAACTTTTCACAAATGGGACACCTAGAAAACTCACATGCTTTGCTTTACTTTACCCAGAGTCTGAGACTCCTTCTTGAATACTTGGTTTTTGATTATATAAATCAATAATTTCTTTAAGCCACATCCTCTGGGGACCAACGGGATGCTGCCTTTGAAATACTGAATAGTCTCTTCCACTGCCTGAAGGGTCTCTAAGCATATTTTTTGTTATGCATGCCTTTTAATAAGAAAGAATTACATTCCAAGAACAATGGTTTTCCAATATGGAGGTTCCTCAAGAAATTTAAAAAGCAGAACCAAAATATGATCCAGAAATCTTACTAATGGATATGTATCCAAAGGAAATTATCATCGTATGTTCAAAAGATACCTGCTTCTTCATATTTATTTCAAGTCTATTCACAATACCTACATTAGTGAGTCGATCTCAATGCTTACTAGCCGATGAACAAATAAAGTGTGGTACATACACACAGTGGTATACTCCTCATCTATAGAAAGGATGAAAATGGTATATTTGTAACAATATGGATAAGCCTGTAAGACATTATGTAAAATTAAATAAGCCAATCACAATAGGATCTTACTCATCTTGTGAATAGACTTGAAATAAATCTGAAAGAGTAGGTATCTTAGAAGGTGAGGATAAAATAATGGTTACCAGAGGCTCAAGAGGTGCAATATTACAGTTAGAAAGAATAAATTCTGGTGTTTTATTGTATAATAGGGTGACTAAAACTAATAGCTTATATTCAAAAAAGAGTAGAAGAGATGATTTTGGATGATCTCACTACAAAAAATGATAGATGTTTAGGTGATGAGTATGCTAATTACTCAGAACTAATTATAACACAAAGTGTACATTGAAGTGTCATACCAAATGAAAGATTATATATCTATCAAAAATAAAATGGGCTGGGGATATGGCCTAGTGGCAAGAGTGCTTGCCTCGTATACATGAGGCCCTGGGTTCAATTTCCCAGCACCACATATACAGAAAATGGCCAGAAGTGGCGATGTGGCTCAAGTGGCAGAGTGCTAGCCTTGAGCAAGAAGAAGCCAGGGACAATGCCCAGGCCCTGAGTCCAAGCCCCAGGACTGGCCAAAAATAAAAAATAAATAAATTAAATAAAATGAACTGCTGCTGCTGCTCTTACTTTAGGACACACATCTTATCCAAGAAAGCAAGAGTGGCAATAGATACTTGACATTCTGATGGTAGAAAGGGGCCTTGATAAGCATTTCCTTAGCATACAGTTTGAGAATTCAAATCACAATTGAAGCAATGTGCTTCAATGTGGTTCAAACCATTTTGATCATAAATGAAGAAAGGTTCATTTTACAAATTGAGTTTGGTGGGTTTCATTATGCTTTATTCAATATATGAATCATATATATGTTTATGTATCTATTCAATATATGCTTTATTTCATATAGCTGTGTGTCCCTTGATTGCCCTTCCTCCTCGTTATCCCCACTTTCCACCTCTGCCTTGCCTAGTCCCCTCCCTAGTCACTCCCTCTTTTACATTTATGTCTCATTACCATTAGTATTAACATTACCATTATCATTTGAGGTGTGTAGCCCACAAAAGAGTGAGGGCAGCCAGGCACTGGTAGCACACATCTGCAATCCTAGCTACTCAAGAGGCTGAGATCTGAGGACCATGGTTTGAAGCCAGTGAGGCAGGAAAGTCCTTGAGACCCTTATATCCAACGAACTATTCAGAAAAATCCAGAAGTGGTGCTATGGCTCAAAGTTGTAGAGTGTGAGCCTTGTCTAAAAAGAAGCTTAGGGGCAGCACCCAGGCCTTGAGTTCAAGCTACAAGACAGAAAAAAAAAGGAAAAAAAAGTGAGAACATGCAATGATATGCAATGTTTATCTTGGCTTCTCTAGCTTAACGATGATACCCAGTTTCATCTGTTTTCCTACAAGTGATATAATGTCACGCTTTTATAGCTGAGTAATACTACACACACACACACACACACACACACACACACACACACACACACATTCACCAGTCACTTGTTACACTGGTCACCTCATCTGATACCACAGTTTGGTTGTTGGGAACAGAGCTGCATTAAACATGGGTTTTGAAGGCATTTTTCATGTATGTTGTTAGATACTCACTCAGGGCCTACAAGTAAGTCATAAGGCAGGTTGATTTTTAACATTTAGAGAAACTTCCATACTGATTTCTATAGTAGCTTCACTAGTTTACATTTTTACCAACAATATATGACTTATTTCCGCCCCCTCATATCCTTGCCAGAATTTATTTATTTTTATTGATAACTGCAATAGTGAGGAGATGGACTCATCATGGAGTTTTTATTTGCATTTCCCTTATTTATTCATATACCTGTTAGTCATGTGTATTTCTTTTTCTGAGAACAGTTTGTTCACTTTGGAATTCTTGCTCTTTTAATTTTTTGAGCTCTGTATATTCTGGATAGGAATCCTTTTTCCACTAACTGGGTAACCAAGATTTTCTCCAACTCTGTCATTCTCTTTATTGTTTCCTTTGAAATATTGGAACTTTTAATTTTTTTTCTTTTTTTTTTTTTTGCCAGTCCTGGGCTTGGACTCGGGGCCTGAGCACTGTCCCTGGCTTCTTTTTGCTCAAGGCCAGCACTCTGCCACTTGAGCCACAGCGCCACTTCTGGCCATTTTCTGTATATGTGGTGCTGGGGAATCGAACCCAGGGCCTCATGTATATGAGGCAGGCACTCTTGCCACTAGGCCATATCCCCAGCCTTGGAACTTTTAATTTTGATTCCGTTTTATTTGTCTATTCTTGCTTTCATTTCCTGGGCAATCAGTTGGAGTCCTATTTAGAAAATGATTACCTATGTTGATGTTATCTAGATTTTTCTTTCCTGTAGGAAGTCAGAGTTTCAGTTTTTACACTAAGATCTTTGGCCCAATTGGAGTTTATTTTTGTACAGTGTGAGAGTTAGAGGGCTCATTTCAATATTTTGTAGATAACCAGTTTTCCCAGCACCCATTGTCAAAAAAGAGGCTGTCTTTCCTCTAGTGTATGTTTGGGGCTCTTTTATCAATGATCATACAGTTATAGCTGTATGGTTTTGCTTCTGTGTTTCCTACCATTGGTCTTTAAGTCTGTTTTTGTGTACCATGATGTTTTTTTAGTTGATGTGGATCTGAAGCATAACTTGAAGACCAGCATTGTGATACCTCTAGTGTTTCTGGTTTTTCTCAATTGTTTTCTCCATTCAAGATCTTTTATGTTTCCATATGACTTTTAGGGCTGATTTTTTTTCAATTCAGGCAAAGGATGACTTTGGGACTTGTGTGCACTTTGCACTGAATCAGTAGATTGCTGTGGACTATTTATTTGCTATGGCTATTTTCATATTCATTATGACCGTCTAAACACAGGAGGGGGGTCTTCTGAATCTTCTAGTATCTTCAATTTCTTTTTGTTGTTGTTTGCCTTTGTTTTTTGCAATCATTTATTTTTATTGTCTTTAAGCAGTGGTACAAATGAGCTGCCATCTAACAAAGCAGATTATGAATATAAGTGCCTTGATCATTGTTGTCCCTTTCAAAATTCTTACCTGTCCCTCCCAACACACTCCCTTCCCTCACTTTTCTTAATTGTATAGGATATACATTGAATTTTAACTTCATTCCCCCCTTCTTTTCATTTGTCTACCTCTTTCCCCTTGACACCACCCCACCTCTGTCAAGGACCCATTGAGCTTTGACTTTGCCTTTCTGAGAAATTAAACTATTTGAGTTTTCCCTTGACTCTACCAAATTTCAATTAAAACATCTGTATACACCTGAATACCACACAAAGTATTTACTTCAAAATAAATACTTCTAGCTTCTTTCTTTGAAGTTTTATAATTTGCGTTATATAAATCTTTTACCTCCTTAGCTAAGCTATAGTCAAGTGTTTTTTTGATGCTATTGTTAATGGAATTATTTTCCTGACTTCTTTCTCAGTCTCTTCAGTACTGATACATATGAAAGCTACTGATTTGGTATGTTGATTTTATATCCTGTTACACTGAGAAAACTTTATAGGACATGGGAGTTTTTGTGGAATCTTCAGGGTCTTATGAGTACAGAATAATACCATCTGAAAATAGAGATATTTTGATTGTGTTCCATTTGAATCTCTTTTGTCTCTTTCTCTTGCTTTATTGCTCTGGCTAGGAATTCCAGTACTATATTACATAAGAGTAAGAGAATGAACCCTTGTGTTGTTCCTGACTTCAGAGTAAGTTATTACAATTTTCCCTAGTTAGTTTAATATGGACTATAGGTTTGCTAGGTATGCCTTTTATTATGTTGAGGTATACAGTTTAAATTTTGAAGCACTAAATAAATATCAAGAAGTATTATAAATAAACAATCATTATTTTTGTCATTTTTACTTTCCATTAGAACTATTTTTAACTCAAAAGCTAGAAAATTATGTAAAACTACAATTTGATTGAGAATATACAAATATTGTATTTAAAAATTTAGTGGGTTTCTGTCGGTGTTCCAGGTAAACCCATGTTAATGTCAAATGTCCAAAATGAGGTAGCTTTTCTTTAGTAGTATCCTTTGCAAATAAATAAGGATGTTGAAAAGTATAGGACAGATAATTAGACACTGAAAGATACCAATTATATTAGTTAGCAAATCTCCAAAATGGTGTGGCAGTGGTAAGAGGCTGAGATTCCTAAATCCAGATGGTCATTATAAGATATTTCCATTATTTCTTTTCTGATCAAGAAATATGTTAATATAATATGTGTGGTCAGTCATGTTAGTGATATAATGATACTCTACAAGATACAATTAAGTTATAGCTATATGACCACCTGACAATTGATGAGCTTAATTTAATGCTTTATGCCCTGATGATATTTCTTTACCCTTAAAATCATTCTATGAAGTACTCAGAGCAATTTAATTGCCATTATATCAGTGCTCATTGATAGGTAACATACATCAGGGAGCACACATCTGACATTTGCACTGCTCTGCGCTACATTTCCCTCTACAATTGCCATTGCATGAGCAAGGACATTCAAACATGGTTATGCAGTACCCCAGTGTACTTATCTAAAGTGATGTTACAAATCTCCTCACACAATAGGCTGTGTTCACTTGTCTACAGGCCCCTTATAATCTCACTGGCACTGCTTTCATAGACCTCAAGGAAAATTTAAGCAAGTTTTCCAGACCTTTAGAAATGAAACAGGAAATTCCCCAAGTGAGGCTCAAAGAAGGTCACAGAAGCTATGCCAATAGAAAACACGTTCTAGTTAGTCCGGCCCTGAAATGTTTTTACTTCCAGCAGACAATCTTCACCTCCAGGCTTTTGTGTGTGTGATTCACTCTGTAAAGGACCTCATCCAACCTTTATTCTTCACCCCTTAGCTCTACCCTTCACCTACACTTCAACAGCCAAACATCAAGGCTCTGCTTCTTGTCACTTTGGTGCACATTCCCGGACTAGAGTTAAGTGCCCTACTCCAATGCTCTTGTTTCTTCTCTTTTTATTCTTTGCATAACCATGTTTTGGACAATGACTGACCACATGTATAGTAGTAGTTCCATAAGATTTTAATGGAACTGAAAGAAATATCTATGGCCTAGAAATGTTATAGCTGTCACAACACATTTCTCTCTTATGATGTAAGAGTGCAAACCTGTACTGTGCTGGCATCTAAATAAAGTATATTGTAAAATTATATACATAAGATAATACTCCATAGTGAAAAATGATTGTGCTATTGGTTTATGTATTTATTATATTACACTTTATTGTTATTTATAGTGTAGTCCTACTTATTAAAAATGTTTAGTGTAAAACACTGTGCCATACTGTTATACCTTCATTAGCCTTGTCCAAATGAGTCATTTGTCCCATTTCTTGAATATATCAGGTCACGTTGAAAGCTAACTTAAACATCAAGGTTTGTATAAATGTATCTTATGACATTAGGCCAAATCACCTAACCCTGTGTGTTACATGGCATGTCTCCATCGTTTAGCAAGTATGACAGTGTTTATAACCCTCTGGTTTAATTGCTAGGAATGTTGATTCCCAATACAAACTAAAAAAGGGGAAGATAGTTTGTCTTCCAGGATTTTGCACAGTATCTAGAAAGTGATAGATAACGATGATAGACATGTGATTTCAGTACACATCCTTAATCCACTTCATTTTTTGGCTTTTCACATTTGTTAGCTTTTGTTTAGAATAAGACCCTCTTTGATCTATTGGTTATTCTGCTGGGTAGTCAGTGCTGTCTGGGTTGGCTCTGTTAATCTCTGTTGGAACCTCAGATGGGTCAACAGTGAGGCACAGGTAAGCCGAAGGTTTTACCAGTTAGTTTCAGGGTTTCCAAGAGCAGCAGAGGAAGGAAGGCCCCAACAAGTAAGTACTTATCACATCTCCATTTGCATCCAAGATATCCCATTAGCTACAGCAGGCCACATGACAAAGACCAAACAGTATGTAAATAACTACCCAGAGCCAGTTACAGCAGAAAGCTTTGAACTGCAATCCTCATGTCTCAGCCTCCTGAGTAGCTAAGATTACAACTGTGAGCCACTGGTACCTAACTTGCTTACTAAGTCATTCATTAGGTGTGGGAAGTATTCACTGTACAAGATTTTAAGATGCAGGTGTTGGTCATATCAAAGTAAAAGTAGGCACATTAGCTTAAATACGTCGGTTTCCCTACTCCACTTTTACTTGCTTTAGCCTCTTTATCGGCTGAATGAATAAACTTGTTACAATCAAGTGCATACTTCCAGCAGTGACTTCTCAGTCACAAATTCTCACTATTACTTGTTTGGCAAAGCTGATTGAAAACAAAAATGTGTCATTTTAACCTGCTCCTTGCTTTCATCCCCACATCCTAAATCCCTTTCATTAGCAAGCTCTCCTTTCCCAAGAAATTACAGGGGGTATTTACAGCTTTAAATCCCTTAAGCCAACTTCAACTGACCATGTCAGCCATGTTCATAGGCTTTCTTCGGAGAAGCCCCTGAAACATAGAAGGATGTGTTTACTTGATCGTGGCTCCCTAGGGATGAGCAGGCACATCTGTAATTCTAAGGAGCGTGTAATGAGGAAAAACTGGTGGCATTCTGAATGGCTCACAGCTGTTCTGGAAGCTGATAAGTAAGATGCTCGACAGGAGATCCCTAATTGGAGCCAGTTTTTCTTAAGTGGATACACAATACAGTGCAAGACTGGGTGTTGGAACACTGAGAGCATTGTTCACATGTAACTTAGTCTGCCTTGTAAACAGTTCCAATTTCAAATGATAGTGTCTTTAAAAGGGGGGCTGTTCATTTTATCAAAAAAAATTCACACTAATTAGAGGCAAGCTAGTATTATTTTCCTGGTGTTTTTCTCTACAAAAAGTCCTGTACTTCATACCTCTCTTTCTTTCCTTTGCCCTTCTTCACTTATTTCTGTTCTTCTTTCTCCCTATTTCTTTCTTTCCTCTTCCATACTTTCTCAAATCCCTTCCGTTGTTTATCAAAAGAGAAAGTTTCTCTTTCCCTTTTCTTTTCTTTTCCATCATTCTCCCTTAACTCTGCCTTTTTCCTCCACTTTCTTCTGTCTTTCCTTTCTCTCTCATTCCTACCAACCTTGAGAGATGCCTGTTCCTGGGTACCATCATCAAAAATACTGGATTAATTCTTCCCTTTCAGACCTTACCCACCTAATTCTGATGCTGAGATAGATCGCTAGAGAACTGTGGTCTTGTGACCCTTTTGAGAAAATAATTGTAGCATTTCTATTTTCATCTGAGAAATGGTCAAATTACTTTTAAGAAGATAAGAGATTTCATATTCAGAAAGTCTTGGATCTATTTCTTCTAGAATTGTATTATTACTAGCCTTCTGGCAGCAGCTTTGCTTTTCTAGTTGCTATGCCTCCTTTGTACCCAGATAAGACAAAGTATCATTCTCACCTACCTGATCTTTGATTCTTTGTGTACCTTTAAGTTAACATTACTCTCTAGCAGAGGGAGCTATTAAAACTTCAGCTTAGCCAGCCCCTGGTATCTCATGCCTGTAACCTGGCTATTTGGGAGGCTGAGATCTGTAGGATCAGAGTTTGAGACCAGCCTAGGAAGTCCCTAAGACTCCATCTACATAATAGCCAGCAAAAGTACAAGGCTAGAGGTGTGGCTCAAGTGATAGTGGAAACTAACCTAGGTAGATAAGACAATTAAGACAAAGATTCTACTTCAAAACCTCTCAAAAATTCCACAGCCTCAGGAGACTAAAATCATACAGGTAGGGATGTCATCAGGTGAATTAGGCTATCTTAATGAGCCTTCTAATAGTAGTTTCTTCTGATTTGGAATATAAACTCTCTTGTTGTTGTTGCAGCCATCAATTTTAAAGGAAGAAAGACTTCCCATCCTTCCAAGGGAACCACATGAGACAGTGCTCGTGAGTTTATATACTTATCTAAACTAGCAATGACTTCTCTGCTCTCTGGATCATTTCCACCGGAAAATGTTGAAGGTCTTAGAAGGAAAGAGCTTTGTATGTCAAAGAGATGCTGACTTCGGCATAATCTTTCAGTAAAGATCACATTTCCAAGAATAGCTTTGAATGGAAGAACAGAAAGTTCTGCTGTTGTGTTAAAGAGAGACAATGGTCAAGTTGCTGGTATGTGGAAATCCAGATCAGTGTAGAAAATGTATTCCTGATGAAAAATAAAGTTGTAGTCATGCCGATCAAGAAATAAAAGAAAATCCAAACAGAAAGAGACTGTGAAATTCCACCCCTATATCTATCATACTACTCACTCTCTTCTCTGAAAGCTAGACAGTAAAATAAGATTTTTTTCTTCACAAGAATTTTTTATCTTCTCAAATAGAAAAAAAATTAGAGTGTGATTTAGAAGAGTTAAGTGTTTTCTGACAGATTACTTCAATTCTGTTAAGGGAAAATATTGCTTCATATCTGCAGTGAAAAAAAATATTAG
Source organism: Perognathus longimembris pacificus (assembly GCF_023159225.1). Taxonomy (NCBI): domain Eukaryota; kingdom Metazoa; phylum Chordata; class Mammalia; order Rodentia; family Heteromyidae; genus Perognathus; species Perognathus longimembris. Next base: position 19,077,526 of record NC_063170.1, read on the forward strand.
CTAGACTGTCTAACTCACAATGTAACACACAAAATTTCCACAAGACATATAGTAAATATTTATCATGTTAATATTTCATTTCATGACATCAGGAAATCTGGGACATACACATGATGGCTTTCATTTATAAATGAGGATACTGAAAGTAGTAGAGAATAATGTATATGAAAATGAATTCAGGTATTAGAATTCTAGGGCTTATGAAGTTGCATGAAGCAGCTTAACAAAGGCCACATTTTGTCTTTAATAGAGCAGCAAAGCAAAAGTTGGCTCCACTTTAATTTAACATTTTCTGATGAGTTAAAATTAAAACAAGAACACAAGGACATTTATTATTAATTGAACACTCATTCATTTTTCATTTGGGAAGACATAATCAAAAGCCAAGTGGTGACTTCCTTGTGTACTCATTTTTATACTGTGTTCATAACTCTTTTAATAATGCAAATATTTATTATGGGCATCCCTGGAGAATCAAAGGTGCCCAATGAAGGGATTTCTAAATATCACGATCCACTGCCGAGTAAAATCACCAGGATACTTCTACTATTTAAAGGGTCAAAGCCACAGGGTCTGTCAAAAGGGTCACTCCACACAAAAACAAGGCAGAAGGTTATCCAGTTTCTGGAATAAAGTAGCAGCAGGTATAATCTTCACCAACAGAGAGAGGGGAAACATGAGGAGAATTTCTCCAGGGTAACTAAAATTACATCACAGGCCACAAATGCCATCAAAGACAATTATTACACAATGAACTTGACCTCTATCAAGATTCAACTTCCCAAGTATTGTTTCCACACAAATTAGTTCAATGAAGTTTTTAAAGTATTTGAGTATTTCCACCACATACAAAATACCATATTAGATCCTGGGAAATTTTCAAATGGATAAATTGGCCCATCCTGCAAGAATCTAGTCTAGTAGTGGAAGCAGATGAAGTTCAGCTCATTGAAGGAATTGTGTACTCTGCTATGGATTTTGGACTTCATTCTGCAAGAATTGCTACACTACTAAAAAAGCTATATGGTCACATATACATAAACATAAAGAAAAGCATGTGATTATCTAGCAGCAGAATCTAAAATAGAATAGAATATGTCAGGCTGACATAGGGAATCCATTTTGAAGATTCCTGAAATACTCTGAGCTAGAATCTAAAAAGGACTGCCCTGAAGCAGTATTTATGGAGATAAAGTAGAAACAAGCAATTTTGAAATACTTCAGAGGTTAAAAACTGCTAGAAATCAGTGAAGTTTCAAGGCGGCTCATCATCAAAGAAATTATCCCTATTAACCTCTTATTGGGTTAAACTTTCCCTATTCCAGGAGCACGGGTCCCTGAGCTGCTCCAGGAGATCCAGTCATGCATCCTACAATGTCCTGATTAGTGTCTTTCTCCTTGCTAAAAACTGTGGTTGTGGGGCTGGGGATATAGCCTAGTGGCAAGAGTGCCTGCCTCGGATACACGAGGCCCTAGGTTCGATTCCCCAGCACCACATATACAGAAAAACGGCCAGAAGCGGCGCTGTGGCTCAAGTGGCGGAGTGCTAGCCTTGAGCGGGAAGAAGCCAGGGACAGTGCTCAGGCCCTGAGTCCAAGGCCCAGGACTGGCCAAAAAAAAAAAAACACAAAAACTGTGGTTGTGACCATCCTGATTAACCATGAAACAATGACTGACAGGGAACCCTACACAGAAGAAGGCGGGCTTCAGGCTCTTATTACTTCAAAGGCCACAAAGTGCACAGAGCTCTTTCACAGATTTGCCTATGTCAGATCAGAGAGTCATCCTCAGGTGAGGTCAGCAAAGTTCTAGTTACACTGCCTGCCATTCTAGGACCTATGACAAGCACTCTTCAAATGACTGTTTTTATCACTAAGAAAGGGTAAACTGATTCCTAAAAGGAAAAAAATGGTATGAATTTCTAAAAACTGACACATCAGGATACCATTTCAAGATGTTTTTCCTTTAATAATAGGCTGGGCAAAGGAAAGAGCTGCACACCACGTTCTGGTTTGTTTAATCCACCTGCTTGTACTGTCAACAAATTTTCTGGCTATAGAAGACCATGGGCTCCTAATCAGAATACGGAGCCATACCATTCCCTTGTAGCCAACGCCTCATCACATAACACCTACAGAGAGCAATTAGAGAAACAAAATTGCCACTAAGTGAATAGCTGGCATGTGCTGTACAACAACAATCCAAAGGCAATAGTAAAAACTTTTCCAAATCTGATGACTCGCACCTGTAATCCTAGCTACTTGGGAGGCTGAGATCTGAGGATCATGGTTCAAAGCCAGCCCAGGCAGGAAAGTCCATGAGATTCTTACCTGCAATTAACCACCAGAAAACAAGAAGTGCAGCTGTGGCTCAAAGTGGCAGAGCATTAGCCTTGAGCAAAAAAAGCTCAGGGACAGTGCCCAGATCCTGGGTTCAAGCCCCATGATCGATAAAAAAAAAAAAAAAAAAAACTTTTTCAACAGGCAATTGAGGCTGCCTGCCTCATCAGACCACTTATGACATGTACTGGATCTTCACAAATAACTCAGTTCTATTATCAAATTTTCCAGAAAACACTTTCATGTGTATAGCAGAGAAAGTGATTTTGCACAGAAAATGGGGAAAGGGGTCTTATATTGGGAAGTAATGACTTCAGAAGACAAGATAAGCATATAGTACATACTAATATTTGGCATTTAAACATTGAGACTGTTTGTTTCAATACTCTATATATCTGGACAAATCAACCTCACTTTCCAGTTCCATTTAATTGACACTTGACTCCTTGTGATACTCTATTTTTGGGTGGAGACCACCAGAGAACAGGGACGTACATTCAAGGAACATCTTCTAGGTGGATGCTAATCTATCTTCAACAAAGCAACAAAGTTCTATTTAAAACTATTTAGCTAAATACTCCAGAGATCGAACATAATTTCCCTTTAGTTGCTCTCACACTGTCACAATTCTAATTATGACCCTGTTGGGAATACTTGCTTTCTTAAAAAATGTAAAATGCAACATAAAAATTTATGAAGCAAATTATTGCAGGTGTAACTGTTCAAGGGTGCACTGATCTCTTTGTAACTCAGTTTCCTCAACCAGTGCCCTTTTTGCATTTCATTTTATGGTCAATGTGATGCCTCATTGAAGAAAGAATATTAAAATAATTTATTAAGATTAAATTGCTTCTTCAGAAGGCACAATTTTATCTTTTTCATCTTATAAGAATCCCATTTTAATTTGCTTCCTATGCCATCCCTAGAATGAACTTAGAGATTTAATGGAGTAAGAATTGAAGGCTAATATCAATGAAATTATTAATTTTATATTTGGAGGATTGGTTTGTTTGATTTAGGGGAAAATTTCAAGGGTCGATTATCCCAGGACTCTCTTCAGTGTTGGAAATCTGAGATTTTTTATTTCAGACTTTATTTTAAAAGATCACATAAACCTATTTTCTATGAATGCAAATTCACAGATTTTCCTTTCTCTTATATTTTATTTTAATGTGGTTTGACATATGCTAAAAGCATATGAATTATTTGAGGTCACTTCTAAACCTGGAATATGAGACAGTTTGAGAACCTAATCTAGGGGGACATACCTGACTGTGTATAACTGTAACACCTCTGTACATCACCTTTACAATTAAATTAAAAATTTAAAAAAACAGATGGCCCTAAATTTCCAGAAGCAAATGACATACCTTAAGTTTATATAGAAAATAAAGGAAAGAATTATCTTAATGTAGATAAAGAGCACTTAATGTGAAGGTCCTTTGTAAAATTTCATGCTTAAAATGCAGACTGTTATAACAGAGGAATGTAATTGAATGAGGAAAGTAAATTAGTTGTACATATTAATAGACATAATCATTTGATAAGCATTAGTGATTCAACGTATACATGGACGGGGAGAAGAAAGGAGGGAAGATGGAACAAAAACAGAAACAGAAAAAAAGACAGACACACAAACAGACACAGAAAGCTTTATACCAAGCAAGTCCCAACCTTTGAAGAAGCTTAACATTCTATGTGGACATAAAACAAGAATAAATCTGAATGTAATGCGATGCCGTAAGAATGCCAACAGGGAAAATGTGGGTGTAATGAAAGCACGAAGACTAACAGCTTATCTAGACAAGGTGATTGTGTCTAGGTCTGAAGAGAAACTGATACAGAAGCTAAAATGTAAAGGTTTGCTGCAACCTTAGCCAGAAAGGGGAAAAGGAGCACAGATTATTTCACACATATGCAAAAGTCTAAGATTTAACATGATAGAGTATCTTTGAAAAAGAATGGTATAATGGATGGATCAGAGGAGTATGACAAATTAAAAACAGAAGGTCAAACTATGAATGAGAAAAGCAAGCATTCAATTATGAAGATACCAGCAAACCATATTCAATAGCCTGGACATTACTTGGAAGGTAGTGATGAGCCATTCTGAAGTTATTAGCACAGAGCAGTCATGACCACTCTGAATTTTCAAAAGAACTTTCTTGTTGGACTGGAGATGAAAGGCAAGTCTTAAAAGACACAAGGAAGAGTTTGAAGGCTAATGAATACAAGCAAAGGATGGATGGTGATTTGCAAGAATTGCATCTCTGTGCAGATGCATAAAGAGATTAGATAAAGATAAGGCCCAGGAACCATAAAGTTCAAATGGAAGATGACTAGGTCATCCACCATGGCAGGCATGAGTAGTTTCTGGGAACAGTTGTGTTCAGTAGTTGACATGTTTGGTTTGTGGACATCTGTGCATTCAAGTGGCTATATACCTACTGGTCAGCTAAAAGCACACATACAGAACTTGTTACAGAGATCTGGATATAAAATATGATTTGGAGTTACTTGCCTGTAGACAGTAATTAAAAATCAAGGCAGTAATTCAGGAAACCCAAAGAGAATATGCACAGTAGAACTAGAAAATGGCCAACTTCAGAACCAAAGATTAAAGCCTATGCTTTTAGTTACTATCAGTAGTCAGATAATTTCTAAATCATCATTGCCTGCACAGATCTCTGCAGAAAATTCCATATGACTACTGGATACATAGCTAACTAGATGCACAAAGGATCTCAAACAAAAAGCATTTTTTAAAAATTATAATGGTCCTGATGGAAGAGCTTTTGCAGAGGTCAAAATTGGAAATAAATATTAGTTCAAATTATACACCCATCTAAACAGTAATATAATTCTTGAAAATATCTTTTCAGTAGATGGTTTAGAGTCAAAAATAATGAAAAATGTGGAGCCCTAAGTTGGCTTCTCAATTTAATGCATGTGACAATCAGTTGAGGTTTAAGTTACTTTCCTGAGACTCAGTTTCCTCCTCTACAGAAGAAAACTTCCAACTCAAAAGATGGCTGTGAAAATTAAACAGTCAGAAGAACTTGAATCAATTAACATACTACCTGTTACATAACTAGAATTCAATAAATGCTATTTCCATTCTTTAGATATAGCTAGTAATCTGAACAGACAAAACAAAGTAATAAAACATATAAAGTAGTCAGAATAAAAACAATTTTTACCTAGTGTTATATAGATGTATGTGCAAATTAAACACAATTTGATGAGTCAGCATCCCCACATATGAGAAATATTTGCACTTTACTCTAGCACCAAAAGAGAAATTGTCTCTTTATATTCAGAGTCGACTTGGTTTCATGGGCCATAATAGTCAATATTTTGCTGTTCATTGACTTGGTCATTGGGGAAACCAAATCACCCATTTAACTACCATGGTCTGGTTATTTAAATTGCACACATATAGCTCAAGTGAAAAAAAAACTGAAAAAAAAGAAAGAAAAATGCATTCTGAATTATATAATTGGATTTGGCATTTTACATTTTGATTGTTTTGGTATAGATTTGAGATTTGTATGAATATATCTGTATGAACAAATGAACATATCTGCTTTTCAATTTAAAATGCTGAAATAAGAAAATACATTACTTTCTGTGGTTCAGCTTATGCCCAGTACATTCTGGATAGTAATTACAAGTCTTTAAAATTGGAAATAACTCAGGGTAAAGGTTCACTGCTTCCCAGTGACCCCAGGTCCTGGGTTTGAGGAATCCATTTCCACAAAAGATATTGAATCAGTATCTCTCTAATGTTTCTTCTTAAAAAGCACATGGCAAGTATGATGCTCTGCAGAGTACTAGGTCATAAAATATTAAATAAAAAATAATTAAAAGCATTATTTTCATGTAAGTCATACCACCTTAGATTAGAAGGAGCTAGTATGTGTTTATGGTATTATGGTTAAGGTCCTATGTTCTGAGATCAGCCTGCATTTGACAAATGGAGAAACAGAGACATGCAGACATTAAATTCCTTTCTCAAGGTCTTATAGTTATTAAGTGGCAAAGCCAAAATTCAAGACCAGGAACTATCAATAGCAATTCTATTAAAGAGTGGTTGTAAGATTCAGTAAGTCATGGGAAGTGCTTGCCACAATATCTGGCTATTGATTTTATTGGGTCAGTATTGAGACATTATACATTCAATGTGAAGGAGAAATATAAAAGAAGAAATAATACAAGTGAGTGGGAATTTCACTCACTAGATTGATTGTCTTTCTGTAATTACGGGGAAATATTTGTTCTGTGGGAAAATGGGTGAAGTTTCATTTGTGATTGCATATATAAGAAATATTTTCTGTTTGATCCTGAGGAACTGACTGGAATTCATTAAGAGTACTGACATTTAATACTCTGTGACCTTGACAAATTACGCAATTTCTCTGGGTATTGATCAGAAAATGAGGATAATTATTAACTTGCAGGGAATGAAATGAGTTAATATGGTTGTATATACAATAGTGCCTGGAATTAGTAGAGACTCAATGCCATACATCGCTGCTATTACTATTTCCATGAAGTAGTTGTCTCCAACCCTAATACTATAACCCCATGTGCACATACTAAATCAGAAAACTACTTTGTCACTATATATAATTCACGTGATTTAAAAATCAAGCTTTTACCTTTTGCTAATTAGTACTTGATAGAATACAGTAACTTTTACATAGACTATAGTGATAGAGTAAATATTCCAAAATGTGGAAATGATATTATAAAGAAAAATTGATCTACAAGTTGTTCTAAGCTGAAAAAAAGTTGATATTTTATGTACTCCTCACCTCCCATAAAATCTTTTCTTTTGCCAAATGTTCTCAATTCTGCTTTTGTTGTCCATCCTGTAAGTTTTGTTTAAGCATTCTCTTTTCAAAGAGTAGAATTCTGACCTGAGTTTAGAAAAAGGTTTTCTGAGTTTTAGAGCTTAGAAACTGAGTTTAGAAAGAGCATCTCTGTTTTATTTGTAATCAAATCACCATCTTGTTTATTTTTATGACATAAAAAATATGTAATGAGTCTGTTTTTTCCCCCTTCCAGAACAAAAGCTCTCAATTAAAAGTGGGATATTTCTACATTGAGTCAATTGTTCCATTAGTTATTTAACTCAGGATCTGGTACATATTAGGCATTTAAATATTTGTTGACTAGATTAATAAAGGCTATAAAGACTTTATATTCCACTCTCAGTGCTTTATCTACAAAAAGATTCAGTAATTTGGCCTTGAACTAATGAAAGTGAGCTTAGAACACTTCTGCTCATCCTGTGAAGCCTCTTTGGAAGGATCACAGGGGCCTCAAGAACCAGGATGACTGAAGTGAAAAGAGGTTAAAGAATGGACAGAGAGGCAGAAGGGGGCTCGGAGGGGCAGTGTGGACATGTGCAGGAAACAGACTGCACGGGTGGGATCACCAAAGCTAATGTCCACTCTGGCTGATCCTGAAATTGACTCAAGTGGTCTCTGTACCTGCTTGTTCTACGTGGTTGCCTGATGTGTGCAACAGTAATCTCATCAAGCTTGCTTGTTTAAAGCTTGGCAGTAGCTCTCTGCATTAAGAACAAGGCCTGTGGCAGAACATCTGGATGGACTTATATTGTCAAGCTGCACCTTTCTGTCACAGCTTCTTCATTGGCTCAGAGTCAGTATGTTAAATGGATGGATGCCCTGGGTAAAAGATTTGCAGCTGCAAGGACATGTTATACTCCCATTTATTTGTGGCTCTGCAAATTGTTCTGCAAGTTCATTCGCCTAGACCATGCAAAAGAAGTTTCAAAACTTGTTTTGACAGCATATCAGTTTCAGAATGGAATGCAGCATGCAGATAGCAGCATGTAGATATGTGTCCTAATGTGTGGCTTGCAGATCGGCTTGTGGTCAGCTTTGTATACCATTTGGATGAAAACCCAGACCAAAATAACTGTACTCAGACTTAAGCATTAGGTCTCCAAAAAAGTGGGATCAAAACCTTCGTATTCAAGAATAGAAACTTTATCCTAGCTTTCTTCGTTATCAACTGAGATAGTATTTTTACATTATTATGCCAAGCATTATCAATTGTTCCTTTTCAATATTAAGGCTTCCATGAAGTTCTGAAGCCATTGAGTGCATCTTGCACTAGAATTACCTGTCCTCAGATGGCTAACCCCCAAGTCAATGCGCACACAAAAATCTAAGCAGAGAAATCAGTGCTGTTGTCATTTGAAACATTGCTTTGGTTATTTCTTGGGCTCCAATTTTTGAAAAGGACATTCTTCTGCAGCATTTGCAGATGAAAAAGGTCTCCATTCTGCATTCACCTTTCAATATTCACCTAGGCACAATTTTTGTATACACATGGCACATGGGTTTGTTGTTTGAGGTAAGTATGTGCTATGTGGTCGTCATAAACACTGAATTAGCAAATGCTGAATCATGGCTCCTAGGGGAAATGCAAGCTCCATTTCTATGAACCTCTTGTCACAACCATTTCAACAACTGACCAATGCATAACCCCATTTTATTCATATGTCTGTTTAAAGACAATTTATTGAATATACATTATTTATTTATTCACAGTAAATTCACAACCAGCAACAATAGGAGTGCTTCCTAAACCAATACTGAACACACATGCTTCCTCTGCAAAACACCTCTCAGCTTCTTGTATTGCAAGTTAGCACGAGTTAGCACTTCAATACTGGGCCATTTTAAACAGTACAGTCTCCAAACTAAGGCCAAGCATAGCATCTCAAGCCTATAACTGCAGCCACTTGGGAGGCAGACATCAGAACATAATAACTCAAGGCCAGTGTGAACAAAAAGTTTTCAAGACACCATCTCAACCAATAGCTAGGAGCAGTGGCATGCATCTGTAATTCCCAGCATGGTAGAAGAACAATGGCTGGATACACGCACCTATTATCCCAGATGTCCCAGGCATGAGGTGAGACATTTCTTCAAAAATAACCAATGCAAAATTAGAGCCAGAGGTATCAAGAGGTAAAGCACCTGCCTAGCAAGTCTAAAGCTCAAAGTTCAATCCCGAGTGTTACAAAAATAATTTGTCTATAAAGTTAAAGACCGTAGTTGATGATTTATACCCATACAGGATGTGACCATGGTGGTTCATGCTTGCAATCCTAACTACTCAGAGGTAGAGATCAAGAGGATCAGGATTTGAGGCCACACGAGTCAAAAAGCTCAGGCTACCTCATTTCAGATCATAAAAAGCTGAGCAGACATGGTAGTGCACTCTTGTCATCTCAACTATTTATGGGAAGCAAAAATAGCATTGTCATAGTAAGACTCAGTTCAAAAACTAAAATCTTGGCTAGATGTTTTTGTTACATAAGTAAGTCTTTTATACCTTCATGGTCTGTTAAAACTTAAAACATTGCTATTTCTAATGACAAGAGCAATATTCACAAGACAACATGTTGGAAATGAACTGTACAACTTGGGATGGGATAGATGGAGGGAGGGAAAGTGGGAGAAAAATGATGGAGGGGCTAACAATGTTCAACAACAAATGTACTCACTATCTTATGTATGTAAGTGTAACCCCTCTGTACTTCACCCTGCCAATATAATTAAAATATTTTAAAAAGCAAAATCAAGCAAAGCCATAGAATATGCTAGATTTCAGCACATAATGGCAGGGGAGAGTGCTCTACATAAAAATAGCATGGAGCTGTGCAAACATCAAGTGTGTTGTAACAGTGTTAAGGGTACTTGGAGATCAAGATGGTTATGGCACAGGAAAGGAAGTATTGAATGAGTAAAAGAGCTCGGCAGAACACAGGTAAGCCATGAAAGGTATGGAGAACATGCAGTGACACATGGAAGAATTCAGTGTTTAGTAGGTGAAACACCTGAGGTTTTCACTGTAAACTGTATGCTTGAATCTTTCCCCAATTTATATGTTGAAGTCCTAACCTACAGAATGATCTTGTGAGAAGAGATCTTGGGGAAAAAAAATAGGGCATGTGTATGGTGATCAGATGAGTGCCCTTCTGAGAACAAAGCTGAGTACTTGCTTATTTTCTCTACTCTGCCAGAGGAAACAGCAAAGGAGGCTGCTGCAAACGAGTGGTAGTGAGTGCCCTACCAGAAACCCATGTGCCAACGCCTTGATGTTTGATTTCCTAGCCTTCAGAGCTATGAGAAATTTCTTGACTGAGAGAAAAGCTTAAGTTTTTCTGGCAAGAGTATGGAAATAAATCAAGAAATAATAAGTGTGGATCACCACTTACCCTACAAGATAAAAGTCACTAAAAACTATGTTACTCTTTTTGCCAGTCTTGGGGCTTGGACTCAGGGCCTGAGCACTGTCTCTGAATTCTTTTTGCTCAAGGCTAGCACTCTACCACTTGAGCCACAGCACCACTTCTGGCTTTTTCTGTGTATGTGATGCTGTGGAATCAAACTCAGGGCTTTATGCATGCTAGGCAAGCACTTTATCACTAAGCCACATTCCCAGCCCCAACTATGTGACTTTTTGTCCAAGCATTTTTATGAAATGTATATACAGGCATGTTTAAACATCCTTAAAAATTAAATTAGACTTGTGTTGTTTTCTAATTTTCTATTAATATCGTGTCAGCACATGCATCCCCTCCCCACTAGTGGTTCAGCTCCTGCTTTCTCTCCTGCTCTCTTCAAGATGGCCAGACCTCTCTGAGATTTTCTTTGAGGTGGCTTAGTGCACTCCAAGCTCAGCAATCCACTGACTGCTGTTGCCAGAGGGAGAAGTAGCTGATGGCCTCTACCAGGGAGACTTAGGAAAAACCACTATGGAGACTACACTCCTTGATTTTTTTTTGCTTTAATTTTTGTATTCCTTAAGATATTTTTCACTTAGCTAAAGAAGGAATCATTTCCAAATGTGCAGGAAAGCTTACACTGAAATAGATTGCCTATACCATAATTGACCTTTGAGTAAATGAATGCATTTCACAGCAATTCAGCTCAATCAAATGTCCCATGAAGATACATTCACACAAGTTCAACACCAGAATTAAAGTTTAAAGATGTACATTTTAGTAACCTTCCAAAAGCCAAAAAGTTCAATCTCCGTATTCAATATCTGCGACATTATTGTTTCTCAATACAATGAGAGTTGATGTGGATATTTCTGTCTTTGTGAATCACAAAAGGTTTTATGGGCAGAAAAAAAGAAGCAATTCCTATTCTTTTGTTCTCTTAGGTATTGCAGGATTATTTTAGCACAGCAATTACTAAGAACTTAATCATATATATAGTTACATATAGTTATAACTATATATACATAATAATTAACAAAATCCTCAGGCTCTGCTAATACTTAGAATTTCCTATTTTTCTTTTCTAATATTTTAGTCTTTGCCCTAATAAGAAGAAATTACATAGTTCCAAAACCAGACAAAGCTGAGACAATTAGGAACAATTAGGTGAATTAAGTTCATTTCTTAAAATATTATAACACATATAACACATATAATTTGTTTATTATGTGAAAAGAATTAATTAGCCTACTCACAAGACACTTATAAAGGGAAAAATTAGTATGTCATACACTGACATATTCTAGATTCTTTGAATGCTTTTTAAATTGCCATCTAGTCATTATTTAATTGTTAAAATTAAGCTAATTTTAGACTGCTAATCCCAAAATATACCCCAAAAATTAATCATTAAAAGTTATTTACATATTAAAATGGATTAAATTAACATTGGAGTCATTTTTAACTATGAATTAAAGCAAACATTATTTCTGACACCCTTAACATAAAAAATCGTATGGTTTTTGTATTTGAAAATATCTAAAATCTTATAATAAATGGTCTCACTTTAGATTTTAGCTCAACAGAACTGGGTTTAAAGTCACTCTTAAAACTCCCTTCAAGCCAGGCACTAGTGGCTCACACTTGTAATGCTAGCTATTCATAAATCTGAGGACCACAGTTTGAAGCCAGCCAGGGAAGGAAGATCCATGAAGCTCTCATCTCTAATTAACCATCAAAAAGCTGGAAGTAGAGTTGCAGCTCAAGTGGCAGAGTGCTAGTATTCAGCACAATAACTCAAGGCAAACCTCCAGGCCTCAAGGTCAAGCCCTAGGACTGTCACACGTGTGCACAAGTGCACACAGGCGTGTGCACACACACATACACACACACTCCAATTCAACAAACCCCAAAGGGTGATTATTTTCTGCATTTCTGGAAGCCATTGTGCTTCTCTGATACTCTTGGCCACCATTGCCTCTTTACAGAGGTTATCTATTGCTCTCATAACTGAACAGTTTTTCTAACCCTCAGCACCACCATCTCCTCTCTGTCATGATATACCGTTGTATGTATGGCACTGATGTGCCATTGAAAAACCACCAACAAGCTTTACTGACATGCCCCAGGAAGTTAGTTACAGCTTAGAGCAAGAGACCCAAGAAAGTCAGGATCTCAGACACCTGGGAGATAAGGATGCTATCTCCCTTAATATCTGATTTTTTAAGAGATGGCTTCTATGTCCTCAAGAAGGATATTCCTGAGTTGTTAAACCTGAAAGGGTCTCCTTCAAAGATGTAAACATATTCCAAAGAGGTATAGAAATGATTTACACTAGAGAGGAGATATCTATAATCGCAACTAGCAGGAGGTAGAGACAGGTAACTCACAACTCAAGTCCAGAATATTTTTTAAAAAGTTAACAAGAATCTATCACAAAAACAAATGTATGGCTCAAGTGGTACAGTACTAGCCCAGCAATCATAAGTCCATGAGTTCAAACTACTCCAGAAGCAGAGAAAATCTTAGTCCAGAGGGAGAAAACAAAGGAAAAGGTGACACTGTTCAAAAGGAAATGAACTCATTACCTGACTTATCTAACTATGATCCCTCTGTACATCACCTTTACAATTAAAAAAATAATCTTCATCTGAGGCCAGTTAGGGTGGTAAAGCACCTTGGTACTTGACAATAAGAAGGACATCTTATGGAAATGAGAAGAAGAGATGGCATAAAACACTAATCCATTCATGTAGTGAGGTGGATCTAGGCTGAGTCCATATCTTAACTATGGTAAATAATGCTGCAATGAACATAGTTGTGCTGGTAAAAGCAACTGATTTTTGTGGGCTAATTTTATACCTACTACTTTCCCAAAGTTTCAGATAAACTCAAGTAACTTGGGGGAGCACTCTGTAGGGATCTTTTAACTACAGGATCATGTCATCTGCAAAGAGAGATAGTTTTACTTCTTCTGTCCTTATTTGGATACCCTTTATGTTTATTTCTTGCTTTATTGCTCTTGCTAGGAATTCCAGTACTATATTGAAGAGGAGTGGAGAGAGTGGACATCATTGTCTCAGTCCTCATTTTAGAGGAAATGGTTTTAACTTTTCACCATTAAATATAATGCTGGCTGTAGAATTTTTGTATACCGTCTTTATTAGATTGAGGAATGTTCCATGAATTCCTAGCTTCTCCAGAGCTTTTAATCGTAACAGGGTGTTGAGTCTTGTCAAATGCTTTTTCTGTATCTATTGAGACGATCATGTGGCTCTTGTCCTTGCCTCTGTTGTGTTGAATTACCTTAACTGACTTATGTATATTAAACCAGCTTCGCATCCCTGGAATAAATTCCATTTAATCATAGTGTATGATTATTGTGTGGGGATTAGTTGGATTCAGTTGGCCAGAATTTTATTGAGAAGTTTTGCGTGGATGTTCATCAAAGATAAGAGTCTATAGTTCACTTTCTTTGACACAATTACCCAATTCATAAATGGGCTAAAGACTTAAAGAATGGCCAATAGACATACAAAGAAATGTTCAACACCTCTGACCATAAAATAAATGCAAATCAAAACAACATTGAAAGTCTACCTCACCCCAATTAGAATGGCTATTATCAAGAAAACTAACTATAACAAAAGACAGCAGGGATATGACTGAAAGGGAACTCTATTGCACTGTTGGAAATGTAAACTTTTCAACCACTCTGGAATGCAGTATGAAGTTTCCTCTAAAGACCAAACATAGAGCTTCTCTATGACCCAGCAATCCTACTCCTGGGAATTAAGAACACAAACCTGGCCACACTACAGCTACTGGTACAAACAATGCCTTCCAAAATATGGAATCAACCCAGATGCCCTTCAACGGACAAATGGATCAAGAAAATGTGGCATATATACACAATGGTATTCTACAATTCCAAAAAAACACATTAAACCATTCATAAGGAAACAGAAAGACTTGGAAAGAATTATATTAAGTAAGCCAGACCCAAAGAAATATAGGTTGTGTGATTTCCCTCATTTGTGGTAACTAGAATGTGCCTATAAATCTATAAGTAAACACCCTGGATTGTAAAAGAAAAAAAATACACTTAGACATGATAAATTGTTCAGAACTCTAGACATTCATACAATAAAACCAAAAGAGGGCATTCTTTTTTTTTGGCCAGTCCTGGGGCTTGGACTCAGGGCCTGAGCACTGTCCCTGGCTTCTTTTTGCTCAAGGCTAGCACTCTGCCACTTGAGCCACAGCGCCACTTCTGGCCATTTTCTGTATATGTGGTGCTGGGGAATCAAACCCAGGGCCTCATGTATATGAGGCAGGCACTCTTGCCACTAGGCCATATCCCCAGCCCAAAAGAGGGCATTCTTAAGAGAGGATCACAAAGGCTCAATGGCTATGTGCAAATGATTATTTAAGATTATATTCATTGAAATCAACTCCAAGATATGGAAACAATAAATTTTTTGTTATAGTTTTTTATGGTTTTGGTTTGGTTTTCTCCTTCATCGCTGTTTTTGTCTTCTGCACCTTTTGTCTTGTTTGTCAGATTACCTGTTTTGGGGAGTGCAAGGAGGAGCACAGAAATGGTAGGACAAAGGGTAAGCAAATTCAGCAGTGATACTAGGCACTATGTTGAAAATGAACTATACAACTTCAGGGGGAGGTCAGGATGGAAATACAGGGAGAAAGAGAAGAAGGAGGTGACACTTTAAAAAGAAATGTACTCATTCCCTGACTTACGTAACTGTAACCCCTTTGTAAATCATCTTTACAATAACAATATATATTAAAAGAAAAGGGAATTTAGAGCTTAGAGTTAGGAAGAACACAGCCCAAATTTTAGTCAGGCAAAGGAGAACATTCAGGATCTCTCAGGCAGGGAAAGAGCCGTGAAAGAAGGATGAGTGAGGAGTCATTGCTCCTCCATCTTCCCCTTTCTTCAAGTCCTTCACCTCAAGCACTGCGTGTTCTATGGCATCTCTTCCTCTCCTTCCTTTGAGGACCTTCTAATGATCAAGTACCAAGAAGATCTAACATGCCAGTTAAAACAAGGACAACATAATCTGAAGACCTTTAATTAGTTATCGCTATGATCTTACCCATCCCAATGTGGAGATGTTGAAGAGCACAGCCCAGTAGCAGTTCTCATCATTGGAGGTGTTGCTTATGGGATTAACATAGTTCTCAGGGGATGACAGTTATTTCCTTTCTGGGAGAGATTGGTATAACAAACACAACTGGCCCCCCTCCTTTGTTCTTTCTGGAATCTTCTCTCTGATCCAAAACTGGTACCATGTCCTGCATCTCCTTTCATTATATATTACTTAGCATTGAGTATTTTGCTACAGCTATGAAAAGAGTTGAATATTACTTACATTTCTAAATCACTTAATTATGCTGCAAACTGGCATGAAACTTGGGTTAAAAAACATGTACCTTGATAAGTTTTAAACAATAGAGCAAGGATATCCACAGAAATATTCTGAAAAGACATCAACAGAGTTAAACATAAATGAGTCAAGTATGAATTAAATAAGCAATGGAAATAGTTAAGTAATGATTTTATACTTTTTTTCTGAGCAGACTCATATTTAATGCCTCTTTTACTAGGATGCTGATTTATGGTGATACTTAATGCAGCATGTAAACTCCAGCTTATATTTTGGTTAAGAGGAAGACTTCTAATTTTCTGAATTGTGTTGACTGGAAGTCTCCTGTGGAGTCAGCCTTGTCAGTTAGTTTATTAGTTAATTAAGTGTTATTTTATACTTTATTTTCTAAATTCCGGGAACCCAAAAGAGCTCTCCCTATGAATCTTCTCACTATCAGGTATCTGCATAATTAGTCTCATCTTAGACTACCTATTATTCAATGCACAATAGAACAGAACAATTAATTTGGACCACATGCAATTATGTTGAAAGGTCAGGTGCTACCCATAATAAAACTCAGTTCAAAAGTGTGTTTGGGGAGAGCATTAATATGGTTATCCATGAGACTTTTTAGGGGCAGAAAATCTCCAAGTGCAATTAAACAGGCTATAAAATAATCACTTGCAATTTTTCATTTTTAAAGCAGGAGAGTTTTTGGAATGTTGTGCAAAATGAATACTTCTAAGACTAATCAACTTTGGGAGATTTACATCAAGAGGTGACAAATTTGTACCCTAAAGCAGAAAGCATATAATTTGGCCTGAAACTTCTTATGTGAGCTTCAAGTCATAAAGAGCTTTCCTGGAGCAGTTGTTACAAACCCCTCAAATAAAGTTAATAATCAAAATGCTGCTTTTATCCATCCTGGGTAATTTGAGCTATGGCCACAAAAATCACATTGAGAAATATGGATATGTGGATTGTAAAGAATCCTCAGTACCCAAATGTCCATGAATTTATAATACTGTGCTCTTCAACACTGTTATGTTTGCCTATTAAATGCAAAATTCCGAAGTAGACTCTACTCTGGAGGAAGTTCCAAAGACACTCTGTCACTATTAAAGGTATTTGTATATTTTACAGCCCAAGACAGATTTATAAAATGCTCATTGCTTCCCTCATTTCGGGAAGATTTTGCTGATAAAATAAAAGTGATGGTAGGACAAAGATGTGGAAGAACACAAGAAAAATTGGCAAGAAGACATTTTTCTCTATACTAACCAATTACAAGCATATGTGGAGACACAAACAGTATTTTGGCTTAAGAATAAGCAGGAAAAAGTGTTCGCAATATGAATGATGAGATATTACTACTTATTTATTTTATGGTGACAAAAAGACAGTAAATGTGGATTATTGATGGAGGTGTTCCACAAGTTTGTTGACTGTATACGCACTGAAGTGTCTATTATGTGACATAGTAGTGATTTAGGTACAATCATTAGTTATTTCAGTGACTTTCCTTTAAGATGAAAATACTGAGAATCCTTTGCACACCAATAAAGGTTTGTACTCTGGAAATAGATGGATCTCAATTTCAATCTATTCATCTGTTTTACTAGGTTTATGACCTTGGGCATATTCCGTAAGTTTCGTTGGGCCTAGCTTTCACATCTGTAAAAGGACAATTTAAATACTAGTAACAACCAGGTACTTTTGATTGCTAGTAACAGGATAATTCATTCAAACTAGCTTAAACAAAAGGTACATTCATTTGCTCACATAACCAAAGAGCAGTGAGGCTAAGGGTAGAACTGTCCTTGAGAAGGTCAAATGCCATGGTTTTCGGGATTCTGAGGCCCACCCTTATTCACAACTGGCACAATCTCAAGAGAACAAGTTATGCTGTTTTGTTTCAGAATCCTAATGATGTTTTTATAATTCCCCAAAGCAAAGATTTTTTTTCTTTAAAATACAAAAATAGCAGTTTGAATGTATATTTAGACAAGGTCTGTGCAAATAAAGCTCAAAGTTAACCACTATTTTCCTGGAAAATACATCTCTTACTAAATCTTAACCTCTCAAGAACAAGAAACTTTACTTCATTTATTTACTTAGACCATTATTTCCTTGCTATATAGGACTACATAAATGACCTGAATTGAGAGCCAAAGTCAGAGAGAGAGCAAGAGAATGAGAGGGTGACAGAGGAGAGACAGAAAAAGTGTGTGTGTGTGTGTGTGTGTGTGTGTGTGTGTCCGTGTCCTGGTCACATCAGTCCTCATGCAGAAACTTCTCTAAAGTCTTGATATTTCCTAGGTTACAATCTAGTCTCATCAGCACGATATTTAAGGTCCTTTGCAATATGACCTACCATCACCTTCCCATCTCTAAAACACTCTACACTGTCTACTCCCTTTGGGTGCATTTAATTAACTCATTTTTGAGCTTCTTAGGCATTTCTTATCTTCACACTCATTTTGAGAACATTTTTTTCTCTTGGGTAAAAAATAAACTGAAACACTATTCCCAGCCTGGTACCATGGCTCAAGCCTATAATCCTAACTACTCGAGAGGTTGAGATCTGAACGAGGGACCAGCTCAAGTAAAAAATTCTGTGAGAATCCATCTTCAAAATAATCTGCAAAAAGCTAGACTAGAGGCTTAGTTCAATGGTAGAGCCAGCCAAGCAAGTACAAGACTCACAGTTCAAACTTCACTATCAGCAAAAGAAAAGAAAGAAAGAGAAAAGAAAAACAAATGAAAAAAAAAGTATTCTCAGCTTGGAATCTACACCAGGAAGAGTTCTCTAACCAACCTAACTATTCAGAAGTGTGCTTGAACAGACATATTTAATACCAAAAATATTCTGTGTTTGAGATGTAATGGCAAATACAATATGCTCCCACCTTGGACTTCTCAGTCACAGTGGGATAACATCAGATGGAGCTAAGTATAGAGTACAGAGGACTGCCCCACTGCTCAAGACAGTAGGGGAAGCTTCCTGGAGAATGTGTGGCCCATGGCTGCTCTTCTGTGCTCTTCTACCCCATGCTGAATTCCTATGAGAAACTCACTGAGGGGCTGCAATGCAACTAAAAGTCTATAGAGAGGTGTGCCTTCTAAATTAAACATTAGTAATAATGTGACTAGTAATCAAAACAAGCTTGCTTGGTGTTCATTTTATTTACTAATCCCAAGGACAATTACTCTCCTTGGACTGGTTAATTACACATTCACAGGTGCAGCCCCAAGAATAGTGTATTATGATTTTACCTGATGTTAAAGCTGATCTCATCAGAGATCTGGAAGACTGTGTCTGCTCCATCCACCTTCTAAATTCGTATTTGTTTTCCAAAATGGGACTCAAATATATACTCAAATATAGTTTTGAGTAAAGAGAGTCATTCTTTAATTTGTTCTCAGGACTTCCCTAGATATGGCTTATCTCTTCTTGTGACTTTTTGGTGGTCCTGGGGTTTGAACTCTGGGCCTTGTTCCTGCTTGGCTAGGGTACAACAACTTAAGCCACACCCCCATCTTAATGTTTTGCTGATTGTTTTGGAATTGGAATCTCACAGACTTTTCTTTACAGGCTGGCTTCCAACCTCCATCCTCCAGATTTCGGCCTCCTGAGTAGCTACTATTACACACCTGAGCCAAGGACACCAGCACTTTCTCCTTGTTAAAGGAGGGGGAAAGCCACTGGTTTTTTTCTTTGTGTGTTTTTGCGCCAGTCTTGATGCTTGAACTCAAGGCATGGGCACTGTCATTGAACTTTAGTGCTCAAGGAAAGTGTGTTACCACCAGCCACAGCTCCACTTCCAGCTTTTGGGTGATTAATTAGAGATAAGAGTCTCACAACCTTTCTTGTTCAGGCTGGCTTTAACCTGTGACCCTCAAATCTCAGCCTCCTGAGCATCTAGGATTAGAGACATGAGCCCAGCATGCCAGTTGTTTTTTAAAAACACAGCTCCACTATAACACTCAATGCCGGTGTTAGTTGCATGAAAACTGCAGAGAAAAAGCATGATTTATTTAAAGAGGAGTTTATGATGAATATACCTTATTGTTGCCAGTATTAATTCTCATGCCTAGTATATACTTGTTAAATGAAGAAGTGAATGAATGAATGAAATAATGAGGCTTAGTTATAGACACCTCATGTAACATTAAACAGACTCCCAAGTAAATGTAATCTCCTATTCTTTTCTTAGGAGGTTTCACGTCAATTTTCTCCTTTGTTTTCCCATGATAATTTCTACAGATGATCCAACATTCTCATTTCCTATTTTTTCTTTTTTACAGCTAAAATCACAACTGCTGATACATTCCTGCTGATGTTTATCATTAATCCCACTTGGTCATCTTATGGAATAATTTCATCAAGAAAAGAGCAGTGGTCATCCTGACATATGCTACTAACTTTCTCAGAAAAAAAAATCTTTGACATTTATGCCAACTATCTCTCATTTAACAACAAATGTAGAAGATAAAATATCAGCATCAAGGTCTTTTATCAATGTCTCATTGGTAGTCATTCCTACGTATAGAGAAGAGTGTTTGGTTTATTCCAAATGAAAGACAGTAAAGTAGATGTTTCTGACACATTAATCCCCCATATCGGAGTTTCTCAGCAATGATAATCCTGTCACAGCTGTTAGAATTTATTCCTTTATCCATGTGACATTTTAACAGGAGACAAATCCTAGTTATTATAAACAGAGAGAAACCATTCAGTCCAAAATGGTCTGAATTAGCAACTTCATTCTGCTGACAAGCCTTGTTTTGGAAATTTGTAAACATTGTTATTGCACATTTGATTTTTCCCTTCCACAAATCTGAACTTTCGTCAGTCTTTTATCCTATAAAAGTTAAAGCTGCCAGTTTAAAATGTTGATTTAATTACATGCTGGTATGTGCAGGAAGGAAATGTATAGTCATTTAACTGGCTAAGTAACAGAGAAAAAGGTGGGTGGCTGCTGTTGGCTTGATTTTAATGCTGTGAGGACCTGTGGTCTCTGGATCAATCTGGGAAGGGAGCTGTGGCTACTGAAGGAAAAATTGAATGGGTATCTGGTCAAAATCATTTTAGTGGAGCTGAGAAAGAGCTTTCTAGTGAATTACTAGCTTATGTATATTTTCCCAAATGACTATGAATTCTTTATTTGAACTGACATGAGCAGGATAAATATATCACTATCCTACTTGCCTGATCTGAACAAGAAATAAGCAAGCAGAGTGTAATATTTTTAAAATGGTGTATGGAGAATAAACACATGCTAGGGGATAGCTCGTAGTGCCCAGGTCTATTAATCCTGAACTACCTGTAGCTCCATATCAACACATAATGCTTGAGATTATTCTTATTTCCTTTCCTCTGGTGGGTAAGTGCTCAACTAATGAGGCTTGCCAAATGAGTAACGACGAATATGACGTTTCTTCCTTTTGGTTAGGTAGAACTGTTTTCAAACCACAGGTAGAACCATAAAGGCTACCGTAAGGATACCATAAATGGTATGGACCATTAAAATGTAGACAGCCCAGATAGCATTAAAATGTAGAAAAGCCCAGTGTTGTGGGGAGCAATCATAGGAGGCATTTGTACCTATGTACCATGTAAACTTCACATGCAGGATTTGCTTACACTAAAATATAATTGCTCTTACCTTTCTTAAGATTTCTGACTACGGGGCTGGGGATATAGCCTAGTGGCAAGAGTGCCTGCCTCGGATACACGAGGCCCTAGGTTCGATTCCCCAGCACCACATATACAGAAAACGGCCAGAAGCGGCGCTGTGGCTCAAGTGGCGGAGTGCTAGCCTTGAGTGGGAAGAAGCCAGGGACAGTGCTCAGGCCCAGAGTCCAAGGCCCAGGACTGGCCAAAAAAAAAAAAAAAGATTTCTGACTACGTCTATTGACAAGATAAGTTGAAGATAAAGCCACATCTATTGCAATGTGATATCTAAGATGGTTAACATTCAGTCGGAGACTATTCAATTTGCAAAGAAATAAGAAAGCATGATACATTAAAAAAAAAATCAGTCAGTAGAAACTGCACTAAAGTGTTCTTGGATAGAGGGGTTTTTATGACCTCAAAGAAAATATTCATTTTAAATACTTAACTAAAGATATGCTAATGACTCAATGAATAAGGATTTTTTATCTCTATTTTTATTTATTTATTTATTTATTTATTGTCAATGTGATGTATAGAAGGGTTACAGTTTCATACACTAGGCAGTGAGTACATTTCTTATCAAACTTGTTACCTTCTGGACTGGGAATATGGCCTAGAGGTAGAGTGCTTGACTCACATACATGAAGCCATGGGTTAAATTTCTCAGCACCACATATATAGAAAAAGGCAGATGCTTGGTGCTGTGGCTCAAGTGGTAGAGTGCTAGCCTTGAGCAAAAAGAAGCCAGGGACAGTGCTCAGACCCTGAATTTAAGCCCCAGGACTGGTTAAAAAAAAAACAAAACTTGTAAGTTCCTCTTTCATTTTTCTCCCTCCTTCTCCCCTTCTCAATTCCCTCCCCCACTACCTACCCATGAGTTGTATAGCTGGATTATGGCATATTGTTTTGTAAGTATGAAAGTTGCATTGGTTCACCTTTACCTTTTGTCTCTCCACTTTGATGTTCCCTTTCCCTTCCCTAGTTCCAATAAACATATATACAATACCCAGGGTACTGAAATCAGTAATAGTGGCATCAGGGGTAAAACCCTGGGGAAAAAAAAGACAAAAGAAAGTGGCATAATTTCAGATGATACTTATAAAATAACAATGACAATGGTAAACCACTTATTTCCATAACTTGGAGTTCATTTCACTTAGCATCATCTTATGTATTCATATGTACATAGCTATTGAGCTATTGTGATCTTCTGCTAGGACTATCCTAGACGTGTACTAATTATTACCAGTGAAGGAAAGTGTAATATGGAGGTCAGATATAGCCAGCACCATAATTGACCACATGGCCAGTTCTGGCATCTTGTCTTGATGGGTGTGCCTGAACTCGTAGAGGGTGGAAAGTCCCATCACCCAGGTGATGGGTGTTCCTGAATCCTGAGAGACAGGGATGGAAACTTGGCCTATAAGTTACTGAACCTGTCAGTCAAGTGGCTGGGACTGGGAGCTTCCTGTGACCCTGCCCCCTGACCTGACCCTATTTAGGCCAGCTCAGGTGCCATTATGCCATGCTACATGTCTCCATGTTGGAGTCCTGTGTCCTGTCTCCTAACTCATCTCCAGTTACCATGGCGTCCCAAATCAGCTCTCCATTGGAGCTGGATTGGTTTGTTGTTATTGTTTTTCTTCTTTCTTCCCTCTCTGGCCTGTTTCCTGACAGTGTTAAGGGTATGTGTGGGCTGCAGGCCTTTGTAGCAACTGGCTGACTGCAGACTGCTAATGCTCTAATAAAAACTCCAACATTCAATCCTGCAACAATATGTGGCTTCTCAGATAATTTACTACATAACAAAACTATAGAGCTATGCTTCTTTGGGTGTGGCTCACTTCATTTAGTATAATTTTTTTCCAAGTCCAAGTCCTTCCATTTCCTTATGAATGGGGCAGTGTCATTCTTTCTGATAGAGGCATGGAATTCCATTGCGTATATGTATCACACTTTCTTGATCTATCCAACTACTGAAAGGCATCTGGGAATTTTAACAGTTTAAAAATCCTTAAAAAATATAAATTATCCAGTTGGAAGCTCAATAACTGAAGAAAAATTTAAATAGGGGGAATCATGGTATATTTATATGGAATAAGTGAATTTAGGAATAAGCCAATAGAAAATAAATGATCTAAAGAACAAAGACAAAGAACAAAGTGATGTAGGAAAATAAATGAAGCCATTCAGAGGCATGTAGGAAAATAACAAGTGTGGCAGCATGCATGTAGAGCATATATGATTCCAAAAGACAAAGAAAGGGTAGGAAAAATATTTGAGAAAAATAATTCCTGTAAACTTTCTAAATTAGATAATAAACCTGCAGGTCAAAGAAGTTCAACAAACCCTAGTGGGAGTAATATAAAAAATCGCTACCTAGAGATATAATCAACAGAAAAATTTTAAACATCAATTGAAAATGACTCATCAGAAAGAAAAGGTAAACTCTACACATACATTCTCTAAAGTCTGAAAAAAAAGGCAAATAAAAGCCAGAGCAATCAAAAAAAATGAAATAATAAATATCATACTGGAAATCAGTAAAGAAAATAAAACAAAAATTGTTCTTTAGAAAAACCAACCTATATACTGTTACCTAGAGTAATTAAGAAAATGAGAGTAGACTCACATTAACAATTTAAATATGAAAGTAAGAATAGAATTACTCATTTTACAGAAATTAAAAGTTTATTGGCTTTATATATCAACTGCCCAGACAACTTAAATGAAATAAGTCCTTAAAAAATTGAAACTAGGATTGTCTTCTTAAGAAACAGATATAAGAAAAGAGCATGTAAATAATTTTAGTTAGACTTTAAAATTTTTCCCACAAAGAAAACCACAGATGAATTGAATCAAATATTTAAAGAAGAAAGTAGTACAAATTCCAAATTCTTTCATAAAACAGAGTGCATTTCCAACTCATTCTGTGAAACTAGTTATATCTTTCACCAAAGGCAAAGACATCAAAAGAAAATCAATATGCTTTGTTATCATAGACACAAAAATCCTTAATAATCACAAACTGAATTGAGCAACATTCAAAAATGAGCATGCACTATCCCGGGGGGCCTTTTCTAAGGTTGATTTGACATTTAAATTTCAAGCAATGCACTAAACCATATTAAAAGAATGAACAAAAAATTACTTGATTGTCCCAATAGATGCAGAAGAGGCATTTGACATGATTTTTGAGGTATGTTACCTATGAGTTGCTGAAATAATACTGAGGGAGGAGGGTATCATAGCAACTGTCAGATGGCTAAATTGGATCTTAAGGCGAAGCAGCAAATACTCTTACATATGGTAATAATGTGAACTTGTGATATGCAATGAAGTGAGTTCTCCTTCACAATGGAGACTCACTGTCTGCATTGGTGCCATGGCTGAGGGCCACAGTGGTGACATGGGGTCCCTTAAGTTTGGCCACAGGTCTTTCATACGCCCACACATCTCCCAAGTTGCATTGCAAATCCATCCCAGAACTTGTATTAAGTGTGAGACCCAAGTAATTATTCTTTCTTTCTGATGTTCAACTGTCTAAAACTCTCTTTCTTCATAAGCTCGGACTATAACATGTCCCAGAACAAATTCCAGTTTTAGTGTTTGCAACACATTTAAAGTATTTATAGGACTGATATGAGTAAAGCAGAAAATCAGGAAATCTGATGAGGAAGAATGATAGCTTAGATGTTGATAAGGAATCACATACTGACTTCTGACATTAATGAAACAACTTGTGACATATAGGGCATCTTGGTGACCCATAGCCCCACAGCCTGGGGGAAAATGACAGCCCCTGTCTGAACATCAAAGGCCAAGAACTCCCGTGCCCACCTGGAGTTATATGAGGACCTAATGATCAATCTCAGTCTTCCAGGACTGACTTCTCCAAAGTCTAAAAACCCAGTAAAAGCTTGAGGTCCACAACTCACAGCACAGTTCCTTCTTAAACTTAACCATCCTCCTGGCTGTAGAGCTTTTGCTTTGCTTTTGCTTTCCATTAATAAACCTGGTTCTACTTAAATCTTCTCTGTGTTCATCCTTGAATAAAATTAACTAATTTTCATTAGTTATAGGATGCTATATTAATTCTTGAATATTAAAACTTTTCACAGGGGCTGGGGATATGGCCTAGTGGCAAGAGTACTTGCCTCCCATACATGAAGCCCTAGGTTCGATTCCCCAGCATACAGAAAATGGCCAGAAGTGGCGCTGTGGCTCAAGTGGCAGAGTGCTAGCCTTGAGCAAAAAGAAGCCAAGAACAGTGCTCAGGCCCCGAGTTCAAGGGCCAGGACCGGCCAAAAAAAAAAAAGAACTTTTCACATATCCTTTAAAGGGATTCATCTTTAATCTGTCTTCAAATCCATCTCTCATTTTCATTCATTCTGAACTTCAGCTAAACAACTCAGTATTGCTTGAATGCACATAACTTGAATGTATAGAAAATACTATGACATCAATAAAGTTAAGCAGTTCCCTGAATATTATTTTAGGCTCAACAAAATGTAATTAAAGTGATTTAAAGACGCCATGGGTTTTTGACAGTTGTCTCCTAGGGGGGCTAGCTCGACATGATATTAAAATCTGTTTCATTTTATCTACTGAAAATTCAAGAGGAATGCGTTTTTGCAATTTAAAAGAGACAAAAAAAATCTCAGAATAAAAAATTCATTTTCAATCCCTGCAGAGTTCATTAGTAACAACACAGTGCTAGAAATTAAAAACATTTAAATGCACTTAATAAGGTTCTATAATGGAATGACATTTATGTTTGGATAGATTCTCTAGTTTGTCTCTTTCTCTTTTATCCCTCTAAGTTCCATGATTGGGAAAAAAGTGAACTGCTGATGTCACTTAATAGGATAATTATGAGTACATTCGCCAGCAAAGTATAAATTTGAGGCAACTATCCAGATTATTAAAGTTTAGACCCCCTTTCCACATCTTCATATGCTAGTCAAAGTGGGTTGTGGTTGTTTATATTGAGACCAAACTGTTTATTACTGTTAGGTTGTATAGGCTTGAAAAGTAAGCTTAGAGTATCAAGGCCAGAATTCATTGATTACAAGAAAAAGTTAAGACAACTTAGTTAGGAAGTTACTTAATTTTTTACCTTTTTTTTTTTTTTTTTTTTTTTTGCCAGTCCTGGGCCTTAGACTCAGGGCCTGAGTACTGTCCCTGGCTTCTTTTTGCTCAAGGCTAGCACTCTCCCACTTGAACCACAGTGCCACTTCTGGCCGTTTTCTATATACGTGGTGCTCAGGAATCAAACCCAGGGCTTCATGTATATGAGGCAAGCACTCTTGCCACTAGGCCATATTCCCAGCCCAATTTTTTACCTTTTCTAATGCTTACCTCACATATGGTAATTCAATTTATATTATACACACACACACCCCCACACACTTGCCTGATAGAATTATCTTCAAGCTAATCACTAATACAATGTGCAATATTTATTTTGAATTGTTAAAAAAGACAAAATTTTGAAAGAAACATACAGTTAATTTAGTTATTATAGTATATGCACTTGTTAAATAATTCAATTTTGATCATTTCCCATCACCATTATCTTTATTTAAATGCAAGCCAAATGCTTTGACCAACTTTGGACATAAAACGTTTCTATGATATATTCCACCTCTAAGTTATTGATATTGCTGCAGCTAGAGAAGGTTAAGCATATGTCTAATTCAATGAACAAAACATATGTGCTTCATCTTTCCTGTCCTTTCATTACACACCTCCACACTGCACTCATTTTTAATAAACTTCAATAATCACAGCAGTTCAGACCATCAGAATTGGATACTATCTATACAAAGAATCCTTTGCAGTTTTTAAAGTTTCCAAAATCATGGCTTAAATGAAACTGAACTTAGTTTAACACAAGAAGTCTCATTATTCCTCACATCTTATAAGTTATAATTTGCCAGTTTTTTTTCTTCATATAATTACATGCATGTGTTCTCTCTCTCTCTCTCTCTCTCTCTCTCTCTCTCTCTCTCTCTCTCTCTTCTTATGTTATTGATCATGAGCCTTAGTCCCTGTGAAAAACTCTGGGTAAATTTCAGGCAGATTTTTTTAGTAATAATCTCATTGGGAATTTGTCTTCCCCATTCACTGTCCCTTGAATCTACTTTGTTCAGTGTAAGTCTCATGTTCAGTCTGCTCCTATGTGCTGGACTCTGCAATTAATATATATACATATATATACATTAATATAAACAGAGAGAGACAGACAGAGAGAGAGGGAGAGAGAGAGAGAGAGAGAGAGAAAAAACAGAGATATTGGCAACTCTTGAATAGAAACCGTGCTCATTTTAAACAGCACCAGCAAGAGTTCCAATATGAAATCTCACCAACTTGATATAGGTCTCAATTTTCATTTTCTAACCAATAAGTGGTGTCCAAAAAGATACAATGCTTGACTGCCTCACCCCACGGGGTTGTGGTTTGACTCTCAGAATTGGCATTGGGTTGAGCCTCAAGCACTCAAACCTACTCTGTTTTCCAATTGATGCTTGATTATTCAACCAAAACCTCAAACTCAAGGTTTGTAACAACCATGGTTAATATTTCACTCTCTTGTGGTATCAGCAGTGGATGTATTGGCTCTGCTCCTACCCATGTTTAGAATTTAGACTGAAAGAGCAACTATTACTCAGAACATGCTATCTCTGAGGGTGAAGAGAAAGAGCAAAACTTTCTCTGAAGTGAAACTCCAAAGTGAAAACAGGAAGAGTAGCAAATTTGAAACTAAACTCTCATGTGATACTACTAAATTTAACACTTTTTTGGCTGTACTAGAATTAGATTCAGGGACACATGCTTGCTAAGCCACTAACCTTACTATGCCCCAGTTATTTTTAATTGAATTCCGTGTGTTTTATCCAGGCAGATCTCAAATTGCTATCTTCCTGTCTGTGCCTTCCTGTGTAGCTGAGATTATAGGCATTTCCTGACACATTCAGCTTTGTTTATTGAGATGATAGTCCCCAGCCAAATCCTCTAAGACTACCTCCTAAATAGATTACAGGCATGGCATAAGTCACAATGCCATCCCAGCACTTCTTGAAAATGAACATTACCACACTGTTACTTACTATAGCTGGAAGTTTTTTGAATTTGCGGTTTTTGTTGTTGTTTTTATCAAAACCAGTACTCTTGGATTAAGTTAGGCACTGGTCCAATTACTTATTGCCCAGTGGGAAACTGCTCATAATTAAAGAACTGCACCTCAGCAGGCCCACCATCCAAGTATTTCTAAACAAGACACTTATGCCCAATGGTACAGCTTTTAGAAAAATAGGGGTTTCATATGTGACAACTCTCCACTTAGAAATCACAACATAAGAATGCACACTCGAGGGTCACCATGCTAATTTGGCTCTTTAAAAATACATGGAAATGAGAGAAAGCATTGTTACAGAACAAAACACTTTTTCTGTTCTTGTAACCGATTGTGGATGGTACAGACTCCCAAAAATAAATCAGGTTGGCTAGCATGGAAAGGGAAATTGAACATAAATAAATAAACAGCTGTTCTTTTCTCAATAGTACTGATAATTACAGAACTGCACCATTTGTTCACTACCTGCTTTGTCTGTAGTTCACAGACAACATATTTTAGGCCTTTTAGCACGCTTAACTGCTTTGCAATTGATCTGATTCTTCTCAGTGTTTCTGAAATACATTTTTACTTAGTTCTGATTGCCAACAAGCAGCAAACAATAACACTTACAGACATCTGAATGTGAATTGTTCTCCAGGGTTTCTCCGACATCCTAGTGTATGCACAATTCACCAGAGGCTGTGATACATTTGTCTGGTAGGTGTGGGATGGGACCTAAGATTTTGCACTTCTGAAAGCTGCTCTACTGGTACTATCACCCTATCAATGGTTCTAGTCTGCAGACCACACTTCAACCAGGGTTTAAAGAGAATTTGGAGATAGTAATTCAGCATTGGGATTGGGAAATGGAGAGCTGGCACTTTGGGGAGGCTGGAACTACACTTGCCAAGGCTGCCCACTGATCTGAACTGAGAATTAATGTGCTACCAAGTACAAGACACGCTCATATTGGTTTCCTCCGCTCCTTGTTACTTAGATCCTAATCACTTCTCACATGGTCAATATAGCAACTAACTAGCAGCAACTACAACTAACTACCCAGTCATCCCACTCTACTGCTATCAGACAATGGAGAAACCACTTAACCAGAAGGCTAGAAGTAAAGCTCAGTGATGGTAGAGTGGCTGTCTCGCATGCACAAGGTCCTGGGTTTGATCTCCAGCACTGCAAGAAATAAGATGTGCAGATACCTACATACCACAAAACTAATTTTTTAACAACATAGCAGTGCTCAAATAACTCATCAACCATACTTTCCAGGATGTGATTGCTGGTGTGCTTCTTTTTAATGCCATTTCCTACTACATTTTTACAAGTTACCCTCCACAATTCACTGCTCACTCACTCCAGCTTGAGAGATGACTTTCCCAAAATGTCCTGTTTATCTGATTGGCCTTCATCTTTGAAGACTCATATGTAACCTCAAACAGAAGGACCAACTTGTCTTTCTTCCACAGCACTCACAGTGCACGTGTGCACACACATGTGCACATACACACACATATGCACCTCTGTCACTATACATACCACATCCTATTATTACCATTTGTTCAGAAGGATCTTTATCAATAGATGAGAATTCCCTTGAAGGCAGGTCCTGTGTTACAAGTAGCTTTCTTCATCTTTTCTTTGACTCATAATATAGACTCTGCAAATGGATTCCTTTTTAAACAGAGAAAACTAAAGCTTAAAACTTATATAGGATGTATGTAGTGTGTGTGTGTGTGTGTGTGTGTGTGTATTTACAAACAGAAGATGAGATACAGATAGTTCTGATTTTGTCTAATACAAAAACTATTACTTCGAAGAACCTGTGAAGGTCATTTTATTTATAGAGACAATAAATAAATAGTAAAGAAGTATGAATAAAATAAAGCAGCAACATAAGTACTGGGCACATATCATTCACTTGAACTGACTGTTTAATTCACAGACAAATTTTTGCCTAAATTGTCTGTAGCTCTTAACCACTCCAAAATCTTTCTGTCTGTGCCATACTTTTATTTCCCTTGGGCCCTACCTATTTTTTAATCTTTGCATTACCATTTCCTTCTACTGTTCGACAGGTAACACTCCGTCTTTGAGCAAGCTGCTTCAAAGGATGGCTCCCTAGTTCATTTAGAAAGACATACTAAATCTTTGATAAAGCCTTGAAAAGGGACAGAATCTTTTAATGTGTGATCAAACTTTAGTACCTGACCTATTTAATTGGGTGGCCAAAGGGAATTGGGAGGATGTCAAAGCCATGGCTTGAATGATGAGGTCTGAATTATAGGATCCTTGTGCCTCACAATGCCCAATTCTGTGGAAATATACACAATGCATACAGATCTTTGAAATTAGTAAATGTTCAATAGTATTTCTAAAATAAGAAAACTGTGTGAGTAGAATGGTAAAATATAAGTATGCTCTTCCAAAAACATTACAAATTGAGAGTCAAAAATAATGAAGATTGAGGGGGAAACAATAGTTTTGATTCTGTGTGATTTCTGAGTAATTCTGAGTGAAATCAGGTTCAGTTTACTCTTTCAACAGGCATGGAACTATCATTATCTCTGCAAATTTGCAGTCAGATTTGTCTTTCTAAGGACAATCCAAATAAAGTGAACTCTAGACATCCTGGGTGATTATGTCTCTATACTTCCACTTCCTCTATAAAAACACTAAGCTCGCCTGAATCCAGATCAGAGAGAAAGGCGGAAGAGAGAGGAGTAAGAAAAATGACAGTGATAAGATAATAATGGAAAAGAAAGAAGGGAGGGCAGGGCAAGGGAAGGGAGAGGAAAGAGGGAAAATGTTGTACTTTGGGGCTGGAAGCACACCCCATCCCACAGGTAGAAGTCAATAGGCTCTAATGTATAAGACGCCTTGGAGGCAGGTACGTGGAGAAGACATGGCCCTGGGTAGTAAGGGTGAAGGGGTAAACTCCCTGGCTTCCCTTATGGCCCCAGTGAATGAGTACAGATAGAGGCCCGTTGACTAAAGGCCTGGGAAAGCCCCCTGAAACATTGTCACTACAGCTGGCAAACCAGACAGAAGTAGAGCAAGGGACACATCTGAAGAAATCAGAAACACAATCCATACCAGCCCTGGCCACATGCTCTGCAATTATCTCATTCTCTTGACTGCCCCACTAGACACTAAGCCGCTTTGGCAAGGAGTATTTGAAGTCCTAGCACAAAAATATCTATGAAGTAGTGTTTTCCTGACTGTCCACCAACTTGGCTCAAACTGCTGAGGAATCCTTGAATTCTTTCCAGGCAGCATTTGCTCTTCTCTCCCTTCTCTGGGCTCAAGGTAGAGCTGCCAAATGCAGGAGGCTCAGTTAAATATGAATTTCAAACATACAATGAAACATTTCTGGATTAAGTATGTCACAAGTAGTGCATGGGGCTTAATTATACCAAGAAAATGGTGCTTTATCTTACATCCAAATGTAATGGGTAGCTTGTATTTTTATTTGAAAATTTTTACAACACTAGCTTAGGGGAAGAAAGAAAGAATGTATCCCTAGCCAATTGTGATAGAGCTGCTTCATTCTTTATGTGCTGTGCTAAGCCACTTGTGCAGATCATTTCAGCAACTGAGGACATAAGGGTTCCAAAATGCATAATTAATATGGCCATTGTTGATTAAAGAGTAGCAGTTTCTCTGAACCTTTTTTTTTCAGTCTTCAGGGGAGTCTATCTAGATTAGGAATGAGCTTTAGAGACTCTCTGGGCTCTTCATCTTGCCTGCAAGGTATAGAAAAGGACTGACCCATTCCCTCCTTCTTCTCTGATGGCTCATACGCTCTCCCTGACAGATGGGTCACCAATGCCAGAAACACCTGGCTTTGATTTCTATGGTTGTAGTCAAGAACAATGGACCAATTGCTTAATCTCAGTGTTTTGTATTATTCAAGTAGGTTTCAAGCAGCAACTCAGTAGCTCTGAGCCTTGGGTATGAAGTTCACATTTTCTGTGCCTCGTTTCCATAGTTGACGAGTTATAAGAAGATTTTATCTGGGGCAAGATGACAATTGAATGGGGCTGTACATGTCAGATTGGGGCTTATACTTGGCAGGTAAAAGGAAGGGGAACATGCTATACTTGTTCACATTAATTGAGCTTAACATAAATCAGTGGATGGCAGTTTAGGACCCCTGGAGATGACTTCTGGGCTTTTCTTCATGCTGTGCTCTCCAATATATTACCATGCAACTCACCTCTCCTGGCTGATTTCTGTTTGAATATCATGAATCTTAAAGATCTAATATTAGAATAACCTGGAAAGTCACTACATTAAGGACTAAAATGACACATTTCTATTTGTTGGAATCTAAGCTCTAACAAACAAAATAAAGATCAAGATGCAACCAATTCTAAACCTATACCCACCCCCCCACCACCAAAAAACCACTAAACTAGCCTATCTTGGTAGAAGTAGGGAGTACTGACCATATTCACATTGCAGCTCCCTGTACTCTAGGTTTGGGAAGCCCTTAACATGAAGCCTCCCACATGCATTCACATGCCAGGAACTGAATGAAAGACAGGAAGGGGATCCTGCCATCTTCTTCCTCTCCTTGAGAACACAACGTCTATTTTTCATTTCATACATCAATTACCTCCAAGCTACTCTCTACCAGTTTTCAAAAGAACCATTTTCTCAATCGAAATGCTTAGCTATTAGCAATTTTACTCTCTCCTCTTTCACTTTGATTCTTACTTGAATTTCTTTTGAATTTTGTGTCAAGTTCTAGTCTCTAAGAAGAAAAATAATATAGCTTTCTGCTTGGCTGGCATTATGTGACAGGAGAATCAAACTATGTCTAGAGGTCGGTTCTCTGCCCTGGATCATTGCAGATAGGTAGGTAGGTACGTGCATACATACATACTGCATACATAGATGATGGATATAGATATCGTGTGTGTGTGTGTGCAGGAGTGTGCATGGGTAGGGAGTATGCTGATCCTGGAGCTGGACACTGTCCCTAAACTTTTTGCTCATGGATAGCACTCTGCAACTTCTCACTCTCCACCTCTCACTAGTTAACTGAAGAGTCTCATGGACTTTTGTATCTGGGCTGACTTTGAATCACGATCCTCCTATCAAAGCCTCCTGCATGGCTAGGATTATAGGCATGAGTCACCGATGCCTGGCTTGATCATATTTTTTTTTTACAAAAATAAATTCCTGTCCTTTCTACAGTGCTCCAAACTATGGGTGAAGTGTGCTGCAGTCACCTTGAATGAAGGAATATATGCTATCCCCAAAGGAAGACTTCCGTGTCTATAGAGGGGAAAACACACAGGGGCACATGTGTACACACACACAGACAGACAGACAGACAGACACACACACACACACACACACACACACACACACAGAGAGAGAGCTACTTTCTTAATCCATGATCACCATTTACTGGAAAGGAGCATGGCATGTCAAGGGGTCTACTGCTGTTGTGGAAGTTACAGTATCCCCAGAGTTCCACCACATGGACCCTAATGCCTGACTTCTTCGAGTTACAAATGCACAGCTGAGCTATATTATACTGTTTTGTTTTGTTTGGAAACCAACTGCTGGGTTCCGTGATTCTGCAGAGAAATAGACCTATTTAATAATCAAGAAGTGGGAAAAGACAAAAGACAGTTCTACATTTTTCCTCCTTTGGGTGTACAGACAATTCCCTAGTCCCTTTGTTCTTCCCTTGGGGTTTTCATTCACCGACTTTTGGTTATAAGGAAACAGTGTATTCGGTACTGTTTACTTCTATGATTAAAGTAAATAAGGTATTCAGGATTTAAAATATGCTTTGTATGTTCTTGTCTCCAGTGTGTTCTTTTTTTTTTTTTACTTCAGAATGCTTCAATAGGCTGTCATCTACATAGAAATATCAAATGCAGCACAAGGGGAAGTGAGACAGTGCGTCATCTCTACGCTGTGGAGTAAGGCTTCTCAGCTTTAGCACTGTTGGCATATGGACTAGGTGGCTATTGGTTGGGGGGACATCCTGAGCATAATGGATGTATAGCAGCACCTGGCCTCTGCCCATCAGACACCAATGGCATTCCTCCCCAGTAAGAAAAAAAATCTCCAGATATTGTCATGAGACCTTTGAAGGTGGGAGCAGAGATGAAATATCATCCCGGTTGAGTCTTGTCGATATGGAGTTAAGAAATTAAAAGTAATCGGTATTGGATGGTCACCTATATGTGCCACAAACTTACCCTACATTGTCTTATTATACTAATCTTTCTTAACAGCATTCTCAGAGGGGCAGTAACAGCTCTACTTCACAGATGGAAGAAATAATTCTCAGAGCAATGCAATAATACATCTATGGGTCACCATTCAGCCAGCTGAGAAGATTAATCCAGCCTCTGATCCTCTCCAATAGGCTATCATCCTAACACAGCTGTTAGGATCATCCCAGTGGCTCTGAACCCTTTTTTCCATGCACAACATATTCTGCAAGACAGTCCCATAATTGCTGATACATTTTGCCAAAATTCTGCCCCTTTTCCTATTAAGAGCATATCATCAACGTTAAAGCCATGACTACAGTATTACATGGAAAAATATTATTCCGAAGTGTAGTTTCCAATTTCCTATACATCGTAACCTAAAAAACTTCATCAGTCCAAGCAACTGGAAAACTATGTTCAATAGAAGTCTAGATTGATCCATGAGATATCACTCAGTGTTTCTCTTTTTTAAAAAAATATGATTCCTATTTTGGGATAATAATTAAAAATAACAAGGACAAACAAAGTCTTCTTTGGGTTGTGTGTATATTTACAAAATATTTACTGCCTGTCCACATTCCCGGCCATTGATCCTCCATACCCATATTCTAAAGGAAATATTGTTTGAAAGAAAACAATTGCAATGTATTTTCTCTACCAAAAAATGTCATGTTTTGTTTTGAGTGAAATTCTGTAGCGCACTGTGTCCTTAACTTTTCCAGCTAGTGTGATTGCAGTGATCTGCACTTATTCTATTTTATCAAATATTGTAAATGAGGGAACATAAATTATTTTGGGCCTAGCTATAATATGCGGAACCTTTGAAAAGTCAGACATAAAGTACAGTTTATCCTTTTCAGACAAATGATATCTAATGTTCAAACTCCAGTACAGAGCACAATTTAGTGTCATTTTCCCTATTTTTAGTTGACATTTCTTCCATCAGGAAAACACCCCCATCTATCCATAAAATGTGGGATGTCTTTCAAAGCTCATCTTTTGGTCAAAGCAGATAAGCTATCAAATATACCTTACCTAGTGAAAAGATATGGAGATTAATTTTTCTAACACATCCAAGTCATTTAATGTCCATTGCACGATGTTACATCTTCACTGATGTGAGTGATAAGGACTTATGAAGGTATGAGGAAGAATTTGGAGCCCAACACAGACTTTTCTACTGGAAAAGGTGCTAAGAGGATAAATGTATTTTCCCTACCCAACCATTTATAACTAGCCAGCATGGAGAAGAAACATATCAAGCCAGAAAATCTTACCCTTTGTGTTCACAGGCCTTCACCTTTAGAGAAGATGTACTTTGGAATGAGACCAGGGTCATTTCCCCAGGCCAACAGCTTCCTCCTCACTCATTGAAGTAGGGTACAGAGGTGAAAAATATCATTACTTAATTCCAGGAAAAGACTTTTTCAATAAGAAAAACTAAGTTTTGTTGGGCGAGCTCTGTATCCTTTCAGTTCATCTTACAACTGCGGCTGACTGGATAGCCACACAAATTGGGAGGTGTTGTCTACTTAGAATATGAACTATGTGGCATGGTAGGGATATTTGCTTAATGAAAGCATATTATTTGCTTGAGAAAATTATTACCTGAATGTTTGCTTCATCCAATATTAATATAATTACTGGTATCATCAATGTTACTAAGGCAGAAGAAATAATAGATACCAGAGTATTCTTTCTGCTGGTGTCAGATAGTATAATGCATTCATCTCATATATTACTTTGTATTCCTCTAATATTTGTAATGATGCTATATGTTGATCCAGACTGAAAACTGACATATAGAGCACTAAAGAGCTGCTCTACATTAAATTGCCAGTAAGTGCCTGAGACAGGATTTGAACCTACACAGAAATAGTTAGAACACATATTCTTAAACATTATTTGATCCCTCTAGCAGGTAGTTACACAGTCTACCTTGAAGAGTGTGTTTATGTTATTTGTGAATTCACTCTTCAAGGTAGAATGGGGTAGAATGGCTTTTTATCTCTAATGGGCAAATTTGTGACAAGCAAAAGAAATTTTAAACTCCATTAAAAAGAAAAGCATAGGGGCTGGGGATATGGCCTAGTGGCTAGAGTGCTTGCCTCGTATACATGAGGCCCTGGGTTCGATTTCCCAGCATCACATATACAGAAAATGGCCAGAAGTGGCGCTGTGGCTCAAGTGGCAGAGTGCTAGCCTTGAGCAAGAAGAAGCCAGGGACAGTGCTCAGGCCCTGAGTCCAAGCCCCAGGACTGGCCAAAAAAAAAAAAAAAAAAAGAAACGCATAAAGCATACAGTAATAATATCAGAAAGAAACAGGGAAAAGTGACCGAAGCAGCAACTTAAATTGATTTTTTTTTTTCCAGTCCTGGGCCTTGGACTCTGCCTGAGCACTGTCCCTGGCTTCTTTTTGCTCAAGGCTAGAACTCTGCCACTTGAGTCACAGCGCCACTTCTGGCCATTTTCTGTATATGTGGTGCTTGGGAATCGAACCCAGGGCTTCATGTATACGAGGCAAGTGCTCTTGCCACTAGGCCATATCCCCAGCCCCTTAAATTGATTTTTAAGTAAAGATTAGGATGTGTAGGAATTATGGGGAAATGGATTTTAACATGGTGGTACTCAGTTCTAGACTTTCCCACCACTGTCAGTCTGAGGTACATTGGACAAGTCACTCTGTCTGCCCACTAATAATAATAATAATAATAATAATAATAATAGACCATAAGTTACTAAATGTGTTCTAATTGCTGCCTACAAAGTTCTGGGTTTGCCTTACTAGAGAAACACTACGAAAATAATTTCACCTATATCCCAACTAAATCTCATTTCAAGGTAAATTATTACAATTCCATAGTCAGGCACCAGTAGTTTACACCTGTAATCCTAAATACTTAGAAGGCTGAGATCTGTGGATCATGGTTCTAAGCTATCCTGGATAGGAAAGTCTGTGAGAATCTTAGTTCTAATTAACCAGCAAAAATAAAGGGGGAGGTGGAGCTGTGTCTTTAGTGGTAGAGTGCTAGTCTTGAGTACTGTCCCTTGAGGGACAGCACCCAGGCCCTAAGTTCAAGTTCCAGGGCTGAGGATATAGCCTAGTGGCGAGAGAGCTTGCCTCGTATACATGAGGCCCTGGGTTCGATTCCCCAGCACCACATATACAGAAAAAGGCCAGAAGTGGCGTTGTGGCTCAAGTGGCAGAGTGCTAGCCTTGAGCAAAAAGGAAGCCAGGGACAGTGCTCAGGCCCTGAGTCCAAGGTCCAGGACTGGCAAAAAAAAAAAAAAAAAAAGTTCAAGTTCCAGGGCTGACCAACAGAAAAAGAAAATCCTCACATACTTAACACTCATTGCAGATTTCCAATCAATCCTTAATTCAACTCTTCATACATTCAACATTCTTCTCTAACTTCAAATCTGTTTTCTATTGCTGTTTCTTACTCTCACTGATAATCTTTTTTAGCTTTATATAGTGCATGGTTCTTTCCAGTCAAATAATTTTTCCTGAGGTCACAACGGTTTTCCAACTAGTATGTACAACAGAATTTTTACCATTTCCAACTCTCCTGATTCTTCTTTTTTTAAATTGTCAAAGTAATGTTCAGAGGGTTACAGTTACATACGTAACTGTCAGTTCTCAAAAAGAGTAACAAGTAGCAGTCAAATGAAGAAGTTTTCAACTGCCTTCTCCATAAAGGAAATGCAAATCAAAATAACATTGAGATTCCATTTCACCTCCCAGAGTGGTTGTCATCGTGAAAACAAACAACAAAGGCTGATGAAGAGAGCAAGGAAGAAACTCTTACACAGTGGTGGTGGGAATGTAAATTAGTGTAGCCACTATGGAAATCCATGTGGAAGTTACTCAAAAAAACTGTACATAGAATTGCATGATCCTGTTATCACTCTTGGACATACATCTAAAGGGATGTAGGTCACAAACCATAGAGATAGGCACAAACTCGTATTTGCAGCAGCACTATTCATATTAGCCAAAATACGAAATCAGCCCAGGTATCTATCAGCCAATGAATGTATAAAGAAAATGTGACATATATACATGAAGTATTATTTAATTATAAAGAATAAAATTATGTCACATGTGGTATACATACATAAAGCATTATAATTTTACTATAAAGAAGAATAAAATTGCATCATTTGTAGGACAATGAATGGAACCAGAGATCTTCATGTTAAGCAAATTAAGTCAGACTTGAGAAGACAAATATTGCATTTTTTCTCATATACAGAATGTAAACCTCGAAAAACAGAACAAATACAGGTAAGTAAATATTATCATAGTACATTATATGCACATATGAAAATAAAGTAATGAACCCATTAAAAATGCTTTGGTTAGGGAAGGAGGGGAGATGGAGAGAACAGGTAGATTATTGCCTTCTGGCATATAAAGGAAGAAGAGCTGAACCTCTCATAGGAACACCAGCAGCTTTCAGGAAAGACAGTATCTTTTTTTTTCCATACTGTGAGACATTTTTATCTGGCTGAGAAGCCCAACTGTTCAGCCTGTGTGGAGGCTGAAATACCAGTGACTCCGAATGACAATGAAGTCACAATTGAGAAGGACATTAAATGGAACCACTTGAAGCAAGCGGAAAAGAGAAATCAATCAGCATTGTTATTTTTCCTTCTCTTGGAGAGCTTGCAAGGCTGTGCATAAAGACAGTGGCAGAAATTTGCCTTTGGAAAAAAAAAAATCTCACTATAATTACGTGTCTAATGGCATGGTGTAACTCCCATTCAAGGAAAGGGCAACATCACCTCTGGGTGCCAGGTCCTACATTCATGATGAGCATTAATCACGGTAATGGCTATAATACCACTGTGCACCTGTCTAGTGCTTTGGCTTTTCCGCTGCTCTTTCTCAAGCACCACATCACAAAGTGGCAGAAGAGTGTAAGGGAAGAAGGAGACGGTGTATAGCTGGATTTTAATTCTGACTCTGTCACATGAGCCTACGTAACTCTAACCCAATAGCCTAATGTCCCTATAGCTTCCTAAAGGGAAAAAAAGGATGATGTTAATAATTTTAATTAGCTGAGTGCTTCTTACAGAAACTGTTTCAAAAGATACTTGTACCACTGGTACACAATACAAAATACTGTTAATGTGACTAGGCACATCAGAAAATCTCCATAATAGAGCATATGTAAAGTATTCTGAATAAATATAAGGAAACTCAGTTCCAAAGATACTTGTCGAAGAAAACACAGCTTGCTAATTAAAGTATAAGAGTTCCAGGTCCTAATCTTCTGTGCCTTAAATATACTTTATAATTTGGAAAACATTAACATTTAGAGCAGTCATTTTGGGACAGGTGCTATCCTACATACCTATAATCCCAGCTATGTGGAAGGCAGGGCTTAAGATCTCTGTTTGAGGCCAAGTCACAGAAAAATCCTAAACCACTGGAACAACTCATGGGGGGAAAGGGAAAGGAAGAAGGGGAGGGGGGTAATGAGGAGGAAGGTAACAAACAGTACAAGAAATGTACCCAAGGCCTAACGTATGAAACTGTAACCTCTCTGTACATCACTTTGACAATAAATAAAAAAATAATAATAATAATGTGGCTCAAGTGTTAAAGCACCTGCCTAGCAAACACAAAGCCATGAGTTCAAAACCAAAACTACAAAAATAGTAGAAACCTAAGTCATTATGAAAGAATGAGGATACTCATTCAGTTTTCATTTAGAAAAGATGTACTTTATACATAATTTGAGTAAATAAGCATACTGCACATTCCAAAATAGATCTATCAGCCACGATTTAGCACACCATATGTCCCAATAATGACCACCGGAAAATACTTTTCCTCTATCTGTATATATAATCCTGACACAGAATACTATTTTGAGAATGTGTGTTGTGGGGCTGGGGATATGGCCTAGTGGCAAGAGAATGTGTGTTGTATTTAAGCCGTTTACTTAAAGGCTTAAAGAAAAATCTGTCAAAAAAAAAATCTCTTATCAAGTTATGCTCTTTCCTACACACAGTCAAATTAAGTCAAATAGAAATACATCATAGACACACATTTTGAGAAGTGATATACCATACACAGTACATTGTCATTTTCTTAAATTAAATAACATTTTGTGTATATTAACATGAACAAATTGTATAACTAAGATGGTAAACATAAGAAGATGAGGTGAGAGGCTGGGAAGGTTGCTACTAAAAATTGTGTGAGATTATTGATTCAGGTAACACACAGATGGCAAATCACTATTTTATCTGATAGGACTGCATCATTTGTACTATGAAACATCACTCACACAGTAATATGGGCGTTTTAAGTGGGAAAATATGAATGTGATTTATTCAAATACAATGTTACCGCAAGCAGTTTTTACATTCTTGGCTAAATGGCAAGTAGATTTTATTTTTCTTTAGGTTCTTCACAGAAACCTTGCTTGAAATGTTTCATTATTTACTGTCACTTTTTAGAGATGAAAGGAACCAATTTATTTGCCTTTCATGATCATCTCTATCTAGCAGGAGAAGGTAGACACCTACAGCAAAAATCAATTGGTTAATAAAATAGTTAATTGACTAAGTGCTCATCCTGATAGACTAAAAGCAGACAGTTCACAACTGAAGAAAAGGTGCTTAATTAAAGTGGGGCTGGCTGAACTTAATGAAATTCTGCCATGTAGATAGAAATTAATGCTGCAAAGACATCTGCATTTATTATTATATCGCAGAGTGGAAGCAAATTAAAAGTAGCCCAATTAGGCCTTTGTCTTAATGTACCCCACATAAGTCACTGGTGACTAGCACAGCATTGCAAGAAATTCTACAAACCAGTGTTTCTCAAAATATAAGAACCCATTAGTTGTATATTTCACTTTCTAATATGGCCTGTGAATTTTGAACTGGGACAATTAGCTAAGAATACTCTAATTTGTGTAAATTATGTTTTTATTGCAAATAGACGGTGATGATGAGATGTGGTGAAAATTCATACAAATAAAAGAGCGTGAAAAAAATGACCCTTTACAAAAGGGAGGAAAACAGCTGCAAATAACAGGTTAGCCTGCTCTCCCATTTTGTTGTCTGTGTGCTGGAAAGATGAATGATCCCTCCACCCCCAAAAAAACGTAGAATTACATTCTGAGAAAATGAAAGTTTCCCATTCTTTTCCAATTTTGGCAGAATATTTTATCTATATTTGACATCTTATGCGTGTGTATGTATGTGTGTATGTGTGTTACATTTGGATAAGTATACACTTTTGAAACTTTGCAATCATGATGAATGAGTGTAAGAGTTACCATCAACAGGTTCTTTATCTTGTTATAAGTCACACTTGCAGTTCCTCACAACTGCCTTCTCATTCCCACTCAACCACAAATCTGCTTTCTGTCACTAGAGTGAAGTTTATTGTTCTAAAATTTTACATTTTAATATGATTTTTCCAAGTCTTTCTGTTTTCTTACAAATAGGGCGATGTCATTCTTTCTGATGGAAGCATAGAATTCCATTGTGTATATGTACCACATTTTCCTGATCCATTCATATTAAGTGAAGTCAGCCATACCCAAGGAAACATAGGCCCCATGGTTTCCCTCATTTGTAATAATTAGTATATGTCTAAAATAGTCCTAGAAGAGGATCACAATAGCTCAATAGCTATGTCCATATGAACACATAAGATGATGTTAAGCAAAATGAACTTCAAGTTAAAGGAATAAGTGGTTTATCATTGTTATTATTTTCAACATACCATGTGAAATTATGCCTTTTTCTTTGTCTTTCTTCTCCATGGTTTTACCCTTGATGACACTGTAACTGATTTTGGTACCCTGGGTATTGTATATACATTTATTGGAACATCAAAATAGAGAGACAAAGGGTAAA
This sequence comes from Perognathus longimembris pacificus, assembly GCF_023159225.1. Classification (NCBI taxonomy): domain Eukaryota; kingdom Metazoa; phylum Chordata; class Mammalia; order Rodentia; family Heteromyidae; genus Perognathus; species Perognathus longimembris. The sequence goes on from NC_063170.1 coordinate 19,120,468, forward strand.
AGGCGAACCAATAGAATAGCAATACTTACAAGACAACTGTACAACTCCGAGGCTGGGGGGAGGGATTGGGGAAGGGGAAAGGTGGGAGAAAATGAGGAAGGAGGTAACATGTTTGATAAGAAATGTACACACTGCCTTACGTATGAAACTGTAACCCCTCTGTACATCACTTTGACAATTAATTAATTTTAAAAATGCCTATGTCAGTGAAGAAAACATTCTTAGATGCTTAATTAGGTGGGGGGTGGCTTGACTCTACAAATCAGTTTAGCAGAAACTGCCATTATGATATTAACTTTTTAACACAGGCACCCTATATATTTCTGTATTTGCTTAATTTCTCTTCAATTCAACAATATTTTGTCATATTTACTTTAAGTATTTCATGTTTTAGTGCTTTTATAAGAGGGTTTTTTCCCATTAATTTCTGTTGAAAACTAATACTTAAAAATGCACTGATTTGGGCTGGGGATATAGCCTAGTGGCAAGAGTGCCTGCCTCGGATACACGAGGCCCTAGGTTCGATTCCCCAGCACCACATATACAGAAAACGGCCAGAAGCGGCGCTGTGGCTCAAGTGGCAGAGTGCTAGCCTTGAGCAGGAAGAAGCCAGGGACAGTGCTCAGGCCCTGAGTCCAAGGCCCAGGACTGGCCAAAAAAAAAATGCACTGATTTTGTACAATGATGCTCTACCCTTAGTTCTTGTAAAATTAACTTATTAGTACTATACCTTTTTCTTTTGGTACAGCCAACTAAATTTTCTACATACCTCATAATATCTCCCATAAAAAACAACAAAGTTATGTCATTCTTTCCAATCTAGATGACCGTATATATGTGTGTCGGTGTGTGTGTGTACATATATATATATGTGTTTGTATATATACATATGTGTATATATATATATTCTTTTTTTTTTCTTACTACACAGGCTAGATCCTCCACACATTGATGAATACAAGTAGTGAGAGAAACTGAGGCCCCACCTGTGCCTCATGCCTTCAATCCTAGCTATTCCCAAGGCTGAGATCTAAAGGATCAGCTGGAGCAAAAGAGTTCAGTAGACTCCATCTTTTACTGACCAGCAAAAAGCAGGGCCATCGTCATAGCTCAAGTGGTGGAGTGTCATCAAGCAAGCACAAGGCATGAGTTAAAACTCAACACTTCTACAAACAGGAGGAGGAAAAGGAAGAAGTGGTAGAAGAGGAGGAGAGAGCAAGCACTCTGCTTTCTTCCTGATTTGAGGATACAATGTTCACTCATCATTTTGTCTAATGAAACTCCAGGTTTTTATAGCTACCCTTCATCAAGTTGAGGAAATTCTGATTAATTTAAGTGTGATTATTTTGTGCCAAGCACGGATATCAGATTTTGAATGCTTTATTTGCCTTTATTCATGTTTTTCCTATTCATTTGGTAATAAACTAAATTATATTACTGAATTTCTAAATATTAATTTAGCTTTGCAGTCTTAAAATAAATCCTCCTGGTCTTCATGTCTCACACTTTGTTATATACTATTTGATTCAGTTTGTTAAAATTTTAAGACATTTTATTCTATATTAATAAGAGATATTATTGCTTTGAGGTTTTCATTTCTTTTATAATGGCTTTTTCTGGGTTTGGTAGAAGAGTAATGTTGACTCAAGCAATGCATTGGAACATTTTCCTTCCCAGAACTTCTGGAAGTTTATGTAAAATCAGTACTACTTCTACAGAATCCTAGGATGCATGATTTTATTCTTCTTATGGCTGAATAATACTCCACATGTATGTGTATATACATATACTTTTAAAGATTTTAAGGTAATTTTATTATTGATAAATCATTCCATTGTGATCAGTAAACACATTCTTCTATGACTCAATGCTTTTAAATTGTCTAAACCTTATTGAATGGACTATAATCTTCCCTGTAGTTGTCTACAGTCTGTGTGCACTTATAAAGATTACATATTCTGTGAAGTGTGGTAGAGTTATTTGTAATTGTCAGCTAGATTAGTAGATAACATGGCATAAGGCTTGAAATTATTTTCTAACTACTTATTTTACCTACTTCCTATCTACTTGTTTATAACTTATGGTTGGATATTGAAATTTTCAACCATGATTATAAATGTGTAAATTTCTTCTTCCAGTTCTAATGTTGATTTTCTGTTTTTTGAGGCTATAAGGTATATAAATATGCTATTTCTTCTAGTTCATCAATTCAATTGCCATTATGGAAGGGCCCTCCATATCTGCTCTGAAATACAGTCATTCTGATATTAATACATTCCAGCTTTGTAGGGGTTCTTGTTAGTGTGATGTGTTTTTCTATAATTATATTTTAACCTACTTCTGCCTATATTTTTGCTTATCACCTATTCTATATTTAATGTGAGGTCGTTTTGTTTTCTGAGGGGGACAGAGTTTTGAACTTATGGTCTTGGACTTGCTAGACAAGTGCTTTACCATTTGAGGCCACATTTCCAGCACTTTTTTCTTGTTATTTTTTCAGATTAAAATCTAGCATTTTTTGCTTTGGCCAGTGTCCTACCACAATCTCCTATGACCATCCTCCACATATCAGATACGACAAGGATATGTCACCATGCCTCTTGTTCTTTGACATAAGATTTCATATTTTTTTGTCTGAGCTGACCTCAAGCTATGATTTTCTCATCTCTACTTCCCAAGTAGCTGGGATTATACCACTGTACCCAACCCTGTTAATTTCTTATGGAAATAGATAATTACCTTCTTCTATTTAAAACAATCTTGATTATAGGGTAGTTCTATGTTTAGCTTTTTGAGGAACCTCCATACTGCTTTCCAGATTGGCTAAACAAGTTTACATTCCCACGAGCAGGTCACATCCTTGCCTTGATTTGTGTTTCCTTTATGCCCAGTTATGTTGAGAATATCTTCAAATATCTGTTTGCCATTTTATTTCTTTTGAGAAGAAGAAATAAAATTTCTGAAAATACTCTTCTTCTGAGAAGTGTCTAATAAGATCATTTGCCCACTTATTAATTGGTTTATTGACTCTTTGGCCAGAAATCCCACACATGGGCATTGATGACAATATTACAAACTAGGATATAGTAACACTACTAGCACAGCCATGATCACTGCAGCACTATTCATTACATGGATAAATGGGTCACCAAAATGTGATGTATGTACATGACAGAACTGTCTTCATCTATCAGAGCAAAAGATACTGCATTCTTTGCAAAGAACTGGAAGGACCTACGAAAAATTATGTTAAATGAAGTAATTCAGGCCCAGAGAAACAAATAAGTAAATACTTTGGGTGGTATGCAAGTGCACACAACTGTATTCACTGAAATCTGGTAGATTTAGAAGAGATCTGAAAAAGGCTAAAATCAATTAAGAGAATGTAGAAAAGCTAAATCAAAGGTTAAAAAATAAATACCAAGAGAGGGGAACTTTAGAGGGGATAGGTGGGGCTCAAAGGAAGGGATAGATGAATGAAGAGTGGGAAATATTGGTCAAAAACTTTTCTACAAAATAAAAGAAAGTGAGAGAAGGGAGAGTGGGGAGAAAGGAGTGAGAATATTCAAAGGGGTGACACTGACCAAAACGCATTGTATTCTTACAATGCCTTGTTGAATGTCAACCCCTTCCTACAACTACTTAAAGATTTTTTTTAAAAATCTGATAATCACTGCATTTTACCGGAGAGGGGGATAAAAGAAAGTGAAATTAAAAGCATTTGCATTTACTTTGATTATTAGCATGGGTTCATTTAAATCTACCATCTTGCCTTTTGCTTTTCTATTGCCCAATTGGTTCTGTTCTTTTTTTCTGTTTTCTCTGGTTTAGGATTATGTTTTTTAAATTGCATTTTATCTCCTTTGTTGATTTGTTAGTTATAACTTTTTGTTTTGATACTTTAGTGGCTTCCTTAGGGTTTATAGTTGTCTATTTTTACCTTATCACTATCTACCTTCACTTCCTTTTATAGTACCTAACATATAACATAAAATCCTAATGACAATACTACTCCATTTCTCTCCTCTATGCTTTCATTACCATACATCTTACTGCTAAGTGTGTAATAAACCATATAAGACATTTTCTGCTTAAAAGATGAGCTGATCTGATTATCTTTAAGTAGATTTAGATGATAATAATAATTCTTTATACTTGAAGAACTTCCTGTAATATGTTGGTGATGGGATCTTTCAGCTTTTAGATGCTTGAAAATGTTTTATTTTTTTTTCTATAAAAGATACTTTGGCTTGGTAAGAATTCTAGTTTGCCTCTTTTAGGTCTTTTACTCTTTTAAAGACATTGCTTTGTTTGACCTTCCCTTGCCCCCAATGAAAAAAATCTCAACCTTGTTTTTATTTCTGTATATGATGTTCCTTTATTGACTGGCTACTTTCGCACTTTTCTCTTTATCACCACTTTAAGCAATTTGATTAGCGTTGACTTTGCTGTATTATTCTTCATGTTTCTTTTTTAAAATTTTATTTATTTAATGTTATTTGGGTTTTTTTGCCAGTCCTGGGTCTTGGACTCAGGGCCTGAGCACTGTCCCTGGCTTCTTTTTGCTCAAGGCTAGCACTCTGCCACTTGAGCCACAGCGCCACTTCTGGCCATTTTCTATATATGTAGTGCTGGGGAATCGAACCCAGGGCTTCATGTATATGAGGCAAGCACTCTTGCCACTAGGCCATATTCCCAGCTTCTTCATGTTTCTTATGCTTCAGTATCATTGAGTTTCTTGGGACAATAGCATCAGAATTGCTATTAAATTAGAAGAAAATGATGGCTACTGTTTATGCAAATACTTTTTATCTCTTCTCATGTTCTCAAATTACAGCAAAATATATGTGTGTATATGCATGTGTGTATGAGCATGTGTATATGCGCACACATGTGTGTATATGTGTGTTCATGTGTGAAGATGGTGTACATGTGTGTATACATAGGTGTTCATTTCTGTGTTCATATGCACATGTGTGTGTGCACCTGTGAGTGGATGGGTGTATACATTACAGAGTCATTTATAACTTCATTTTATAACTCAGAAGACTGGAGTCGAGAGGACACTTGGAAATAATCCCCAGTCATACTTCTTTTTATCACCAGTGTATCTATATTCCCAACAAATCAGATCTTTTAAAGTACCTTTATAAATATTCAAAACCATAGAGTTTAGACACCAGGGTCAAATACAAAATTTCCATCATATTAGTCACATATATACACATATGTATGTATGAAGGATATGTATTTATACATATATATGTGCACATATTGTTGTTTGTTTGTTTAGGTCAGATGTGGGGCTTGAACTCAGGGTCATAGGGCTATCCCTGAGTTTTGTTGCTCAAGGATAGCACTCTACCACTTTCAGCCACAGCACCACTTTCAGTTTTCTGATAGTTATATGGAGATAAGAGTCTCAAGGACTTTCCTGCCCATGCTGGCTTTAAAAACCATGATCTTAGACTCCTGAGATCCTCTTGGTTTATCCCAGATTCCTGAGTTAGGAATACAGGCATAAGCCATTGGTGCATTGATTTCAAATTGGATGTGTTTTTAAATTACACATTGCTTTAAAATTGAAAGTTTTCTTATATTTATCCTGTGATAAGGTATATCATTCTATTCACATTGGAAGATGTGAACTTGTATTTGTCTATGTATCCCTTTTGCAAGTTCTCAAATTATTACAAAAAAGAACATGAGAAAATAAAAACACCAGTTCAAAATCAAAGTCCATGTGCTTGTATCTCTGTGACCTGCAGAAAGTTATTTAATCTTACCAATTTTCATGTATCTTTAAAAAGAAATTTTTTTTGAATTGTCAAATAGCAACTATTTATATTTATGGGGAATAATACAATGTTTTGATCTGCACATACACTGTCAAGAGATTCAGCCAAGCTAATTAACATATCTGTCACCTTGTCAACTTATTATTTTGGGTAGTAAAAACACTAAATTCTGTTCTTTCTAATGCCTAATGTAATTACAGAGGATGAAGGTTGGAGGTGTGGCTCAAGTGTTAGAGTGCTTGCCTAGCAAGTGCAAGGTCGTAAGTTCAAAACCCCAAAATGGGTATGGCCAAAAGAAAGACTCATAGAGGATTTTCTGGGTATTCAATTATATAATATTAGTACAGGGTTGAGAATGTACAAGGCAGGTAGTGAAAGAACAATGACAGTACATGCATCTTAATTATAAGGGATGATTTGTCTTTGCAGCCTCTGTGTGGCCCGCTTGTAAACATTAGGCATTTAGAAAACATTTTAAGGGATGAATATATATTTCTGAAACATGAAGAATGCAGCTCCTCTTTAGATTCAAGCAGCTTGTGCAGCTAACAATTTTCATATGCTCAAAATAAAGAGTAATGGTAAGGAGAAAATTTGTGAATTTCTACCTGCCATACAATAGGCACCTTGCAGACTAAAGGAGGCTATCTCTGAGGAAGAAAACCATCTTAAATAGAAAAAAGATGAAAGATCTTTCTTCTAACAAAGAACTGCTAGTACTTAACTTGTCAGGACAGGATTTTGAAAAACAGCATTCCCAAGTATACTTTTGTAAAAAGCCTTAAAAAGAAGCAATGTAAACCCAATGTCCACTAGCCTTTCATTATTTCTCATTGATAATGGCTTGGAAAAGCCTCATTTTAGGAAATATAACACACTACTGTGAACTTGAAAAGCAAACTCGCTTTCATGAAGCTCATGTTCCATTGGGTAAGTGAGGGCTCAGTAAGATCATGGCTAATTACAGATTGTGGCTGTGTCTGCTTGGTACCTAAACAGGGAAGGAAATGCAATAAGAAAAAAATACACCCCAAGCTCAAATGTTTCTAAAGGAAAAGAAACCAACTCTTGTTTATATTGAATGCAATCATAAGGCATACTTAGATGAAACCCCTCTTTTTATACATATACCACTTTCCTAAGCTAGAGAAATATATCTGATCAGAATTCTAAAGTTCTTGACCAGTGCAATAGCCACAGACATTCCCAACAACAACCTAGCAAGATTACTAGGCACATTGCAAACTACCCCAAAATGTCTACATGATCTCGAAATTCATGGCTCATGAAATTATTCTTCAAATATACATCAAATATTCACATGTCAGATACTACTCCACTTACAAAACAGAACAAAACAAGATCCCCCTCTCATCAAGCTTATATTTCAATAAGAGTAATTTTTAAATAGTATTTCATTTTTGTAAAGGTGATATACAGAGGAGATAGTTACATAAGATAATAAGTACATTTCTTGTTACCTCCCCCTCCTTCATTATTTCCCACTTTTCCTCCCCCAACCCCTCCCAAGTTGTAAAGTTCATTTCCAATATAATAATGTCTTGTTAGTATCGCTGTTGTATTAGTTCACCTTTTGCCTTTGTCTCGCCATTTTGTTATTCCCTTTCCCTTCCCCAAATCAGATAAACTTATATTCAAAACACAGGGTACCAAAATCAAAAACACTGACAACAAGGGATAAACGAAGAGGGGAAAAAAAAAAGAAATAGCTTCACACAGCACATTAAAAAAAAAAAACTATTGTTTCCATAGCTTAGAGCTCATTTCCATTAGCATCATGCTCATATGTACATAGCTACTGAGCTATTGTGATGTCCTGCTAGGACTACCATAGACATATGCAAATTATTACAAATGAGGGAAGCCATTGTGTATGTCTTACTTCATTTACTATGTTTTTTTTCCCCAAATCTTTCCACTTCCTTACAAATGGGGCAATGTCATTATTTCTGATAGAAGCATAGAATTATATTGTATATATATATATATACCACATTTTCTTGATCCATTCATCTACTGAGGGGTATCTGGGTTGGTTCCATATCTTAGCTATGGTAAATAATGTGGCAGTAAATATTTTTGTGATCATTTGGGTAAATATCCATTTGGGTAAATATCCAGGAGTGGGATTGCTGAAACATAGGGGAGCTCCATGTTTAGTTTTTTGATGCTTTCATCGTACTTAATGGTGAAAAGTTAAAACCATTTCCTGTAAAATCAGGAATAAGACAAGGATGTCTGCTCTCTCCACTCCTCTTGAATATAGTATTGGAATTCCTAGCCAGAGCAACAAAGCAAAAGACAAACATGAAAAGAACCCAAATAGGGAAAGAAGTAAAATTCTCCCTCTTTGCAGATGACATGATCCTATATTTAAAGAACCCTATAGATTCCTCTCCCAAGTTACTTGAGCTGATCCAAAACTTTGGCAAAGTAGCAGGGTATCAAATTAACCCTCAAAAATCAGTAGCTTTTATGTTTGAGAACAATGAGAAGAACAAGGTTGAAATTTTAAAAAGTGACTCCTTTTGTAATAGCCTGAAAAATAAAATAAAATACCTAGGAATAATCTTAACCAAAGAAGTGAAAGACCTGTATGATGAAAACCTTAAAAACCTGAAAAATGAAATTAGAGTAGAACTGAGGAATTGGAAAAACATCCCATGCTCCTGGATTAGGAGGATTTAACATCATGAAAATGACAATACTGCCCAAAGCTATTTATAAATTCAATGCAAAACCTGTCAATGTCCCAACAACATTCTTTAATAAAATAGAAGAAGCAATCCAAAAGTGCATATGGAATAATAGAAGACCCCAAATAGAAAAAACAATCATTAACAGGAAGACCATTACTAGAGTAATATCAATACCAAACTTCAAACTCTATTATAAAGCACTGATTTTGGTGCCCTGGATATTGTATATACGTGTACTGGAACTAGGGAAGGGAAAGGAAATACAAAAATCGAAAGAGAAAGGATAAAAAGACAAATCAATGTAACAGCAATACTTACAAAAGTATATGGTGTAAACCAACTGTACAACTCATGCAGGTGGAGAGAAATGGGGAAGGTGGGAGGAGGGGGAGGGGAAAGGAGATGAGGGAGGAGGTAACAAGTTGGATAAGAAATGTATGCACTGTAATCCCTATGTACATCATTTTGACAATAAAGAATTTTTTTAAGCTGTGGTTATAAAGAAAAAAAAAACGCTTGATACTGGCACATGAACAGGCCTGAGAACCGATGGAATAGAATTGAAGACCTAGAAATGATCCCACAGATCTATGGTCACTTAATCTTTGATAAGAGAGCCACAATCATCAGATGGAAGAAAGACAGCCTCTTCAACAAATGGTGCTGGCAGAATTGGCTTTACACGTGTAAAAAACTGAAGTTAAATCCAAATAGATCAAGACCTTGAAGTAAGAGAAGATATCCTGGAAACATTACAGGAAGGGATAGGGGATACACTAGGGCTCCTTGGCACAGGTCGAAAATTCCTAAATAAAGATCCACAAACACAACAAATCAAAGGCTAGATAAATGGGGTTGCATGAAACATAGTACATAGTAAGGACATAGTAAGGAAGAAAAATAAAGCCCAAATAATGAGGAAAGATCTTCACTCGCCACACAACAAAGACCTCATATCTAAAATACACTTAGAACTCAAAATATTTTTTTACATGTAAATATTTTTTCTTTATTGTCAATGAAGTACAGGGGGTTACAGTTTCATATGCAAGGCAGTGGGTACATTTCTTATCCAACTTGTTATCTCCTCCCTCCTTTCCTCCCCCCCTCCTCCTTTTCCCTCTCCGCCACCCCGCCCCGCCATGAGTTGTACAGTTGTTTACATCAAATGGTTTTATAAGTATTGCTTTTGGAATGGTTTGTCTTTTTATCCTTTGTCTCTCGATTTTGGTATTCCCTTTCCCTTCCCTAGTTCTAAAACATGTATATACAGTATCAAGGGTACTAAGATCAGATACAGTGATAGCAAGGGTAAAACTACAGGAAGGGAATATGAGATTAAAAAAAAAGAAAAAGGGTACTGTTCCACATGGTGTGTTGAAAATAGTTACAACAACAATATACCACTTAGAACTCAAAATATTAAACCCCCCAATAACAAATCCTCAAAGAAATTACCCCATTAATAAGTGGGCCAAAGACTTAAAGATAGACTTCTCTGAAAAGGAATAAGAATAGCCAATGGATATATGGAGAAATGCTCAATATCTCTGGCAATAAAAAAATTGCAAATAAAAGCAACACTGAGATTCCACCTCACCCCTGTTAAAATCACCATTACTAAGAAATCTAATAATAATAGATGCTGGTGGGGTTGTAGCCAAAAGGGAACCCTACTACACTGTTGGTGGAAGGGTAAATTTGTTCAACCACTCAGGAAAGCAATATGGAGCTTCCTCAAAAGGCTAAACATAGAGCTTCCCTATGATCCAGCAATCGAACTTCTGGGCATTTACCCAGATGATCACAAACAAGGCCATACTAAAGCCACCAGCACAACTATGTTCATTGCAACATTATTTACCATATCAAAGATATAGAACCAACCTAGATGCCCCTCAGTAGATGAATGGATCAAGAAAATGCAGTATATATACACAATGGAATTCTATACTTCCATCAGAAAGAATGACATTGCCCCATTCATAAGGAAATGGAAAGACTTGGAAAAAATCATATTAAGTGAATTAAGCTAGACCCAAACAAACATAGACTCGATGGTTTCCCTCATTTGTAATAATTAATATATGTTTAGGATAGTCCTATAAGAGGATTACAATAACTCAGTGGCTATGTACATATGACCATATAAGATGGTGTTAACCAAAATGCACTCTAAAATATGGAAACAAGAGGTTTTACTTCGTTGTTATTTTTAATGTATAATGTGAAGTTATGTCTTTTTTCTTTCATTTTTCCCTCTATGGTTTATGCCCTGTTGTCACTCTATTTGATTTTGGTACCCCATGTTTTGTACATACATTTATCTGAACTGGTAAAGGGAAGGGGAACAACAAAATGGTGAGAAAAAGGACAAAGCGTGAACCAATGCAACACTGACATTCACAGAATAATATGTTGAAAATGAATTTTACAACTTGGGGGAGGGGGGTCGGGGTGGGAATGTGGGAGACAAATGAGGGAGGGAGTAATAATGTTGAACAAGATATCTACTCTCTACCTTAAATATGAAACTGTAACCCCACTGTACATAATCATGACAGTAAAATCAAATTTTAAAAAAAGAATGACCAATAGACACATGACAAAATGTTGAACATCTCTGGCTACAAAAGAAATGCAAATCAAAACAATAATATTGAGATTCCACCTCACCCCAGTTAGAATGGCCATTATCAAGAAAACTAGCAATAACAGATGCTGCCAGGGATGTGGCCAAAAGGGAACACTACTACACTGTTGGTGGGAATGTAAACTGGTTCAACCACTCTGGAAAGCAGTGTGGAGGTTCCTCAAAAGACTAAACGTAGAGCTTCCCTATGACCCAGCAACCCCACTCCTGGGCATTTACCCAAATGATCACAAACAAGGCCACACTAAAGCTACCAGAAGAACTATGTGCATAGCAAGGGGCTGGGAATAGGCCTAGTGGCAAGAGTTCTTGCCTCACATAGCAAGAACAATTTCAAATTAATTTCTCAGTATTCTGCAAAGGGAACAGAATTCATTAATAGGAGATTTGCATTATAATCTTGGTCCTTATTACATACTATGGATTTCCTTAACACTTGTTGACAGAATTAGTTCTCTCTCTAGTTCTGTGACCTTGTAAAAATCATTTAGCTTTAAGTACTCTCCATCATAAAGTATGAAAATTGTGACTAAGCTATTAAGAAATGTTCAGTTTTAAAATTCCATAAGAGACATGTCAACTTTGATTCCAAGAATCTTTCATTTTGTTCTAGAAACAAGCAATAAGTTGATCACATGTGAAAGAACTCTCAAGTTCTATGGAAAATAAAAATGTTATGAGATTTAACCAAAAAGGAATTTATATTATATTGAATATTAATCTGATCTAATTATTAGGATAATTGGAGAAGAATATACATTGGAGTAAAAATGGAAAAGGCTCAGAGTTAAATCCAATATTTTCCTCCTCAGTTAAATAGTGTATGCCTTTGGGTGTGGTTTACATTGTTTTACATTAACTACTAAGTTCAACTAATAAATGCATACTTCATGTTTATTACTTTTTCACTATAAACTAAAGTAATTCATAATGAAAAATTATTTTGTAGAAAGTCTGAATTTTTAATCCTAATTCATCAACATTTTGTGTCTTGAGTTGGTATTTTCTATGAGCATCAACTTTTTGAACATCAAATGAATGATAATGTTAAATGCTTGTTAGCTCTTATTTACCGATTCAAAAGAATAATAGAAGCCAAGAGCCTGCCATAGGTTCTGACACAATGATCAGTACTTTATCATAATCAATAAAGAAAGTTAATACCGGTTATATTTCCACTGAAGTACTTATTTTAAAAGCTTACACTGGTTTTTTTGTTGCTGTTGTTCCAATTCTGGAGCTTAAACCCAAGGCCTAGGCAGTATTCTGGAGCTTTTTGTTAACATCTGTATTGTTATTGTAGCATGATATACAGAGGGGTTACAATTACCTAAGTCAAGTAATAAGTACATTCGTTATTGAACCATGTCACCCGTTGCCTTATTCTCTCCCAGCTTTTTCTTCCTGTTCCCACCTACAAGTTGTACAGTTCATTTTCTACATAGTATCAAATGAATACCACTGCTGTATTTGTTCATCCTTTGTCCCAACTTTTCTGTGCCTCCCCTTATCTTCCCAAAGACAAATAAACTAACAAACATGACAAAAGGAAAAGACAACAAAAACAACAAATACCATTTTCATTTCTTGGAATTCATTTTGTAAAGTGTTATTTTATATGATAATATGCACATAGCTATTGCCTCTTTGAGATCCATCGATATGAATATCCTCCTTTGGTCTCACTGTGTAACTGTCTAGACACCTGTATCATGTCCCAGTGTTGTTGTTGTTGTTGAGGTTTTTTGTTTCATTTTTTTTAACCATCCAATGTGTTCACTTATAGATTTTTGGGACATTCTAATTACTACAAATGAGGGAAACCATGCAACCTACGTTTCTTTGGATCTGGCTTATTCACTTAATATCGGGTTTTTTTTTCCCAAGACTTTCCATTTCCTTATAAATGACACAATACCATTCTTTCTAATAGAAGAATAGAAATCCATTGCACATATATGCCATATTTTCTTGATCCATTTGTCTGCTCAAGGGCATCTAGGCTGATTCCATATCTTGGTTATGGTAAACAATACTTCAATGAATATGGCTGTGCTGGTAGCTTTAGTGTGGCCTTGTTTGTATTTTATTGGATAAATACCCAGGAGTGGAATTGCTGGGTCATAGGGAAGCTCCATGTTTAATCTTTTGAGAAATCCACATTCAACTTTCCAGAGTGATTGAACAAGTTTACATTCCTACCAACAGTGTAGTAGAGTTCCCTTTTGGTTACATCCCCACCAGTACTCCAGCAGCAATTAGAGTCAACTAACAATAACAAATCCCTGAGCATTTTGTTCAATACTAACACTCTACCACTGAAGCCACAACTCTATTTTCACCTTATGCTAGTTAATTGGAGATAAGAGTCTCACGAACTTTCCTGCCTAGGCTGGTTTTGAACTTTGATCCTCAGATCTTAACCTCCTGAGAAGCTAGGATTACATGCATGAACCATCAGTGCTGGGTCTTACACTGATATAATGTCATCATTGATTCAATTCTCACCATAGAAATCTCTTTGTAAGTAACTGAAATCACATTTACTATGTATTGTTTTTTTTTTTTGCTTTATTGTCAAAGTGAAGTACAGAAGAGTTACAGTTTCATATGTAAGGCAATGAGTATATTTCTTGTTAAACTTGTTACTTCCTCCCTTATTCCCCCCGCCCATGCCTTCCACTTATTTCTTTCCCTCCCCACCATGAGTTGTACAGTTGGTTTACAGCAAATCGTTTTGTAAGTATTGCATTTGGAATCATTTGTCTTTTTATCCTTTGTCTCTCAATTTAGGTATTCCCTTTCCCTTCCCTAGTTCTAACACACACACACACATATAACACACACACACACACACACACATATATACATATATATGTGCATATATATATACATATATATATACAGTAACCTGGGTACTAAGATGAGCTACAGTGGTAGTGGGAATAAAACCACAGGAAGAGAATATGAGAGGAAAAAAAGGGTACTGTTTCACATGATATGACACTTGTTTCCATAACATGGAGTTCATTTCACTTAGCATCATTTTACTATAAGTCTTTTTAAAAAATGTAGTTATTGACTATCATTAGCAACTACCCTGTCTTACTTAATTAGTTTTTCTGACTAAGGTGGCTGTTTATAGGGTTACTCCAAAGAGCTACTGATTGATAGTAGCTAGACCAATCCCAGGAAGATTAAGTCCCTTATAAGGGCCATGTAACATGACAAAGAGATACACTTTTTTCTAAAAGGCATGTGATGTCTTCCTTCAGATGCAATGATCCTGCTCCAGAAACTTGGAGATCTTCATTGCAAATTTTCACTTTGAGGCTTTTCATCAGCTCCACACAGCATGTGTCTCCCCAATACCTCCTGGAGTCATATGTTTTCCTGGTTTGCATTGAGTCTGCACCTCCTGAAGATCACTTTCATGGGCTGGTCTCTATTCAGACACAGGAGCTTTAGTGATACTCGTGCATGGTATATGAATAAAGTGGTATTCACAACTGAGCGTGGTATCTCAAGCCTATAATCCCAGTAATTAAAGCACAAAGACTAAAAAAAATTTAATTAAAAAAATTAAAAAAACAGGGGCTGGGAATATGGCCTAGTGGTAAAGTGCTCGTCTCGTATACATGAAGCCCTGGGTTCAATTCCTTAGCACCACATATATAGAAAAAGCCAGAAGTGGCGCTATGGCTCAAATCCTCGAGTGCTAGCCTTGAGCAAAAAGAAGCCAGGGACAGTGCTCTGGCCCTGAGTTCAAGCCCCAGGAATGGCAACAAAAACAAAACAAAAAAAATTTAAAAAAAACAAAAGCACAAAGACGTCAAGTCCAAGGCCAACCTAGGGCTAAATACCAAGTTTGCAGCCAACCTGATCTACATAATGAGGGCTTGCTTCAAAAAAAAAGAATGATGGAAGGAAGGAAGGAGGGACAGAAGGAAAGAAGGGAGGGAAGGTGTGCACCAATCATAAAGAAAGCCTTTTTAACTCTAGGACAATAAATACTAGATATTGTGCTTCTTGCTTTATGGAGTAAGGAACAAAGGTGATGATTTATCCTTTATTTTTGGAGGACCTTTTCCAGCACGCTGAATCCCTAAAGATCATCATGGAGCAAGTTCCTGAAATTCTGTAGGAGTACTCTTTCCTATAAAAAATGAAACTTGCCAAAGCTTCCAACTTGATCTAATTTTCTTAGCATGATGGAAATGCAGACATGGAGCCATATCAAAAAGAGTCAGTGTTTCCAAGTAATTTAACTGTGTCTCTGAATAAAACTTTAGAGTATTTATAGGGATACAAAAATATCCCACACCCAGTAAGATATACTTTCCAATGTTTGTCACCCAATTAAAAATTAACAGGATGCAAAATAACGGGTAAATTCTACTCATAATTAGTGAAAGAAAAGGACATAATTAGTAGCAAGGATATTAAAACAAATACTGTAACTGCATTCCAAATATTCAAGAAACTGAAGATTAAAGATAGTAAAACAAGACATCAATGACATAAGAACAAATAAAACATTTAGAGATGAAAACTAAATATCAAAATAAATAGGAGTAATGACAGATTAGATAATGTGAAAGAAAGTATATTAGTAAACTTAGATGCCACCATATAAACTATAAAAAATGAAACATAGGAAAAAGATTAAAGCAAATAAGAACAGCATATCCATGAACTATGGGAAATTTTGAAGGACACACACATGTATGTACATATACATAACCAATAAATAGTAACTGTCAGGTTTAATAGCCATGACTACAAGTTTCAGACTCCAAACCTTCTTCAAAATCAATGATTATAAGGTTAACATTGGTAGTAACATGACAAATGCATATTCCTTCCAGGGCCAGGTGGGACCAATAAACTTATTTTTTAAAGAACCTGATTTCAGACAATATACATAATGCTGATCTGTAACAACTTGAAAGTGCTTGCCCTCCTTAAAGGAATTTAGACTCTACATATTTATCTTTAAGACTTGTGAAAAATCTCAGCACTCGGGAGGTTAATGCAGGAAAATTGCAAATTCAAGGAAAGACTGGTCTCATAGTAAACCCCTTTCTCAAAAATAAATGAGTATATAAAAGACTGCACTGACAAAAGTCTCTATCTGCAAATATGGAATCTCAGTCTAGAAATCACTAGAACAAGAATCTGCTCTATAAGCCCTCTGAGGAATACAAATGTAAAAGGGGGAGGGTTATGTCCATATCAATAATCCAATATTGAACAGACATCATTATTTATTTTAAGAAGAATCTCAAAAAGGTATCATAATTATTTTGAATTCTTTATTTTATTCAGTAAAGGTTTCAAATAAGATCACGATGGGTTGAAATTTATGTTCAAATACCCACATTGGTAAAGACAAGAAAATAAATCAAATACAAACACTTGAGCAACTTATCAGCTTTCATTTGTCCCATACATATGGGAGATATACATCCTATTCATAAAGCTTCAAGATGCCTATCACTACCACTGTCATTGTGCAGCCTGCGAGATTTCTCTTCCCAGTGTGATCCTGAGTGGGCTATTTTCAAATAATAGTTCACAAACTCTGTACACTGTGTTTTGTTAAGAGAGAAATGTGTCTGTGAGCATATACACACATATGCATACACACTCACTCCCACAGGGGTATGATGTAGGTATGGTGTAACCTCATCCCTGCTGTTCATTGTTCACTGCATCAAAGGGAGTCTGCCAGCCACTTCTCTGTGATGCGTTAGTCTCAGAGCAAGGTCAAGAAGAGCCTTCCTGCTCTGGCTCCCAGCATTAGCTGTCTTATGTTTGACACCTCGTGCTGAGATGCCTTACTTGGCTGGAAGCTCTGCACTAACTCAGCTCAGTCTGATGAGGTGCTTGGAAGAACCAAGTTGAGGTTGTCTTGAAACTGCAAAAAGAGCCAGAGGGTCAGTGTAGTCACTTTGTAAAGAATCAACCTGACTAATGAAGGGGCCAGGAAAGTCTAACTCACCAGTGTACAGCTGTCTTTTGATCCTGCAGGGGAAGCAATTAATGATTTTATTTTACAGTAAATGCACTTATTAACACTGAATTTAAGTTTTTTTGTCCTTTCCATTTTATTCTACCTTGTAATAGCACAGAACACAAAAGAGAATCCGATTCTCCCAGGGTAATGGAGCATACTGGTCTTAGGGGGACTAGGGAACCGTGAGCACAGTTGTCAGTTACAGCAGTGTGAAAATCATGTTTAAAGAGGGTATCCAAGGGAAGGGCTAGAAAATAAGTCCCTAGAATTTGATTTCTCCTACAGTTCAATAATGCTTCCAACACAAAGCTATCATGAATTAAATTAGATACTTCATGAAAAGTATTTCATAGAGTCCTAGGAATGTACTGTTTAGTAAACAGTGGTTACAATTTGCCAGTACTACTTAATTGAAAGAAGGGCTTTGACAACACAAAAACAAAATTAATTATTCTAAAGCTTATTAGGTGACTATACTGGAGATTCTAGCTAATGAAATGAAGCAAAAAGCACATAGGATTCAAAGTGAAATAAAGCTGTGATTTTTCACAGATGACAGAATTACAATCAATAGAAAAATTAAATAAGTGAATATACAAAATGGTGAGGCATTGAAATCAATACATAAAAATTATACAACAAAATTAAAAAGTGAGTTTGTACAACAACATCATTTATAATTTCTTCAAAAAATATAATAAAGATAAATCTAGTGAAGTTGCACTTGACTGACAGACTCAAAATAATAGAACTTAGTAAGACAAGTTAAGAAAATGAAAAATTACAGAAAAGGTCAACTCTCCTTGGGTCAATTGAATCAAATTTGAATAAAAATTGTTCCAGGGGTGGCTGCCTGTGTAAATACATTGACTAATATTCAAACTTCTGTAGAAATGGAAAAAAGTCAAAAATAATCCTGACAATTTTGAAAAACTAGAAATGGCTAATTTATGTTGCAAGATACTAAAATAATAAAACTATAGGAATATAGTACTGACACTGCAAAGTGTGTGTGTGTGTGTGTGTGTGTGTCCAATCCATGTAAGGAAGATACGTAAGTGGTTGGTCAATAACCAAAACGGTGCTTAACTTTTTTTTATTTGGTTCAAGTAAAATCAAAATGATTAAAAAAACACATTATGATTTTGTGGCCTTGCCAAAACTAATGACAACATTAAATATTCTTTATCAGTTCTAGGAGAAGAAACAGTGTAAAATTAGTGGATTAATGGATTATCTCCAGAATATGTTTGTTATAAGTCATTTGTCTCTGTCTCTTGAATTCATCCCTCTCACATGTAATGCCCTGAGCCACTTAAGAACTCTGCAAGGAGTCCCACCAGTAAGAAAGCCTTCACTAGATGTATTCCCTCAACCTCAAACCTACCAGCCCCTAGAGACATGAACTGAATACATTTTCCACACTTTATTAATTTCCCAGTCTCTGCTACTTCCCTATGAAACAGAACTATGCAGATGAAACTGATAGACAACATAGAACGCTGAAGAGGATGTGGATGAACTGAAAATCTCAGGAGGTGTTTATGTAGGGAACATAACTAGGTGATACCACACAGGAAGATGGCTGAGCAATAAAGACTAATATTCCATGTTCAGGTGCCCTGCCCTTCAGCAATTCTACTTTATGAATCATATTTCATTGATTTTTCCATCTCTCCTCACAGTCATACTATGAGGCACTTATACCCATTTTAAAGATAAGAAGATAATTCAGAGGTACTGCAATACTTTATTCAAGGTCTGCCATTCATGCTCATGTCTGTTTTCCCCTGTACTATGCACAAGATTATTTCTCAGAGAACATAGACACATTGGGACACTGTATCTAGAGAAAGCCATAGAAGTAAAGCCAAAAATATTCATAGTAGATAAAGTGAGATCCAGTAACGGCATTTTACACAACAAACAAGGCGCTTCTGGACCACTCAGCAGAAGAGTTGAAATAAATTCTGACTCGTAGCTACAGGATTTGCTTTTGGCCTAAGCAACCTTCAATCCCAGTGCCTCACTGCATCCAGATTAAACCTGGCCTCACTGGACAAAGAGAGAGAACTGTGAGGATCAAATATGATGGATTTTATGTGGAAGTGACTAATGGCTTGTTAACCAGGAGTTAGTAGGAGTATATTAAAATAACTCAATCTGACCAGAGGGCCTATTTTTCCTAAATACAGATGCCTCTCTTTATTGCATATGTTACCTCATAACAAGTTCTATCTTCGGATCTCAGGGCACTTTTAAAATACTGTACTTCAACTCAAGCATTTTTGCTGCATTCCTGTGGACTATTTAAAGATCTTCTAAGTTTGTCATAAATTGAAGTGATCCAATAGTTCCAAAGAGAAGGATTAAAGTCTAGCCCAGTGGAGGGAGCACTAAACCTCCTTGCAAGTCAGCAAAAGCAAAAGTGACAGCCTGGTAGCAATTTAAAATTACTCTGAGACCACAACTGCCAATTAAAATAGACTTTCATGGTAGCAGATGAGCATCTGGTATCTTCCATTTGGAAAGAAAAATTAAAGAGAGTTTATATTTTGCAGCAATGAAAAACTTAGAAGCATATGAGGCTCTAGTTTGAGTTTTGCTTAAATTACATATTCTTATAGCATGCCTTTCAACAGTATAGTGTTTATTTGTATTTAATAGCCACAAAATGTTCCTAACCAAAAAAAAAAAATCCAGGCAAAAGTTGGAATCCATATTCACTCATAGTCACCCTAGAAGCTGTACATTATTCTCCTACCATCCTCTGCAAAAATATATTTGGAGATTATCCTAAAGATGATGTTTTGATTCAATGTTTCTGATATGAATTCTGCAAAGACATACTCGAAAACGATTCTTAGATCTCAGAGAAAGGAGAAATGGAAGAGAAGGAGGAAGGAGCCAAGGAGGGAGGAAAGAGAAAAGGAGGAGAGGAAAAAAAGAAAAGGAGAAAGAGAAAGGGATAGAAGGAAATAAAGGAAGAAAGAAGTGAGAAAGAGAGATCTGGAGGAGAACAGACAGATCAGTCAGACAGACAGACAGACAGGCAGGCAGGCAGGCAGGTAGGTAGGTAGGTAGGTAGAGTGATAGAGTGCTACAGTGATAGAATGATAGAATGACAGAGTGATAGAGGAAAGGAGTGATAGAATGATAAAGTGATAGTGATAACAGTGATAGAATGATAGAGTGATAGAGTGATTGAGTGATAGAGTGATAGGGATCTAGTGATCCAAACCTAATTCTTACTTCATGCTCATATCCTTCTATTGCCAAAGTTTTGAAAATGTGAATGTGGATTCTTTAAGAAATAATATTTGCAGATCCATTCGTCTACTGAGAGGCATCTGGGTTGGTTCAATATTTTAGCTATGACAAATTGTGCTGTGATGAACATTGTTGTGCTGGTGGCTTTAGTGTGTTCTTGTTTGTATTGTGTGTTCTTGTGGTCTTTGGGGTAGATGCCCAAAAGTGGGGCTGCTGGGTCATAGGGGAGTTCTATGTTTAGCCTTCTGAGGAATCTCCATACTGCTTTCCAGAGTGGCAGAACCAGTTTACATTCCCACCAACAATGAAGTAGGGTTCCCTTTTGGCATCATCCCCTCCAACATTTGTTATTGTTAGTTTTCTTGATATAGGACATTCTTACTGGGGTGAGATGGAATCTCAATGTTGTTTTGATTTACATTTCTTTTATGGCCAGTGATGTAGAGCACTTTTTCATATGTCTCTTGGCCATTCTCATTTTCTCATCAGAAAAGTCTCTTGTTAAGTCTTTAGCCCACTTGTTGAGGGGGCTGTTGGTTCATTGCGGTTTTGTTTTGGAAGAATTTAATTTTTTAGGTCTGCATATATTTTAGATATGAGGCTTTTGTCTGTTGTATGGCCAGAAAAGATATTCTCCCAATCTGTGGGGTTTCTGTTTATCTTGCAGCTATGTTCTTTGCTGTGCAGAAGCTCTGCAGTTTGATGCAGTCCCATTTGTTCATCCTTTCCCTGATTTGTCACATTTCTGGGTCTTTGTTAAGGAAGTTTCATCCTGTGCCAAGTGCTCAAGTGTTTCTCCTACTCTTTTAGTGTTTTCAGGGTATCTGTTTTAATTTCAATGTTTGATCCATATGGAATTGATTTTGGTGCAGGGTGATATATAAGGATCTAGTTTTAGTTTGTTGCAGGTGTTGAACCAGTTTAGCCAGCACCATTTGTTAAAGAGGCTATCTTTCTTCCATCCTATTTTTTTAGCTCCTTTATCAAAGATTAAGTAGGTCATAGTTCTGTGGGTTCATTTCTGGGTTTTCAGTTCTGTTCCACTGGTCTTCAGGCCTGTTCTGGTGGTGCCAATACCAAGCTGTTTATATACACAATGGAATTTTATGCCTCTATCAGAAAGAATGACATTGCCCCATTCGTAAGGAAATGGAAGGACTTGGAAAAAATTATACTAAGTGAAGTGAGCCAGACCCAAAGAAACATGGACTCTATGCTCTCCCTCATAGGGAATAATTAGCACAGGTTTAGACTAGTCACAGCAGAGGACCACAAGAGCCTAATACCTATGCCCTTACGAACACATAAGATGATACTAAGTGAGATGAACTCCATGTTATGGAAACAACTGTGATATCACTGTTGTAATCACTTTCAACATGCCATTTGAAACCATAGCTTCTATTGTTGACGATCCTCTTGTATCCCCTTCCTGTGGTTGTCCCCGCGCTATCACTGTATCTCACCTGAGTACACTGGATACTGTGTATATTGGTATTAGAACTAGGGAAGTGAAAGGGAAAATCCAAATCAAGAGACAAAGGATAAAAAGGCAAACGACTCCAAAAGCAGTACTTGCAAAACCATTTAGTGTAAACCAACTGAATAACTCATGGAGGGAGAGGGTAAGGGGGAGGGAGAAGGGGCAAATGAAGAGGAGGTAACAGTACAAAAAATGTACCCAAGGCCTAACGTATGAAACTGTAACCTCTCTGTACATCAATTTGACAACAAAACTTTTTTTAAAAAAAAGTCAGAAGTAGAGCTGTGGCTGAGGTTGTAGCATGACATCCTTAAGCGAGAAAGAAAGGGACAGTACCCAGGCCATGAGTCAAGCCCCAATATCCACCCTGGGTTCAATCCCCAGTACCAAAGAAGATAAGACCAAATAAATAAATAAAAAAAACCCACACCCCAGCATCATCTTACCACTTTCTTTTTGTTTTGTGATACTGAAGTTTGAATATAGGACCTCACATTTGCTAAGCTAGGTGCTTGAGCCATTTTCCCAGTCCTATTTCTACATCTTACTCATGAGACATATTAGTTCCTAACACAGGAAAGACACCAAATAAGACTGATGAGTGAATGACTAAATATTGTCATAAGAATCCAATAGAACTCTGTATATAACCTGGACAATTAAAATAAATTAAAAATAAGAAAGAGAACCCAATAGAAGCCAGGTGCTAATGGCTGATGACTATAATCCTAGCTACTGGCTGAGATTTGAGGATTATAGTTCGAAGCAAGCCTGAGATGGAAAGTCCATGAGACTTTCATCTCCAGTTAATCACCAAAAGCTTGAAGTAGAGCTGTGGCTAGAGCCCTAGGCTTGAGCAAAAAAATCTCAGGGACAGCACCCAAGCACTGAGTTCAAGCCCCAAGACCAGTACAAAAAAGGAACCTAATAGAAAAATAGCCAGAAGTAAATTCAGTCACTTCTGTCAATCATTCCCTCATCAATCACATTGAAATCTTAATTTCTCCTTATGTTAAAAAAATCTTTCTTGTTTACCATAGCCAAGTTATAGAATCAACTCAGATGCCCCTTAGTAGACAAACGGATCAAGAAAACATGAGATAGATATACATACATACATACATACATACATACATACATACATACGTACAATGGAATTCTATGCTTCCCTCAGAAAAAGTAATATTGTACCATTCATATGGAAATGGAAAGACTTGAAAAAATTATATTAAGCAAAGTTTGCCAGACCCAAAGAAACATGGGTTGCATGATTTCCTCCATTTGTGGTAACTAGAATATGCCTATAAATCTACACATAAACACAATAGATAGTAAAAGACAAAAAAAATTGTTCTTGGACGTGGTAAATTAAACAGAGCTCTAAACATTCACACAGTGAGATCAAAGAAGGATATTCTTCAGAGAGGATCAAAAGGCTAAATAGCTATGTGCATGTGATCATATAAAATAATGCTTACAAAATGAACTCCAAAAAATGGAAATACTCTGGTTTCTCCTTGAATCTTACATATTTTTTGCCTGTAACAAGAGGTTTTTATTCTTACTTTTCATGGGGGCTTTTGTTGTTGTTGCTTTGGGATTTTTTTTTTGTTTCATTTTGTTTTTCCACTGTTGTCACTATTTTTGACTTCTGTACTTTTTGTCTTGTATGTAAGTTTATCTGATTTGGGGAGTGTCAGGGAAAGCACAGAAATGGTGAGATGAAGGGTAAGCTAATTCAGCAGTGATACTCACTAGACACCATGCATACAACTTGTGGGGCAAGAGGGTTGGGAAGGAAAGAATGGGAGAAATTGAGGGAAGAGGTGACACTGTTAAAAAAGAAATGTACTTATTACCTGACTTATGAAACTGTAAGCCCTCTGTACATGACCTTTACAATAACAATGAATTCTTTAAAATCTATGTTTTCTACTTTGTTATTTGTTGTTGCTATTTGCTGGTTCTGGGGCTTGAACTCAGGGCCTGAGGACTGTCCCTGAACTTCTTTGATAAAGGTTAGCACTCTACCAACTTGAGTTACTGCTCCACTTCCAGCTATTTTTGTGATTAACTGGAGATAAGAGTCTTGCAAGCTTTCTTGCCCAGGCTGGCTTTGAACCAGGATCCTCAGATCTCAGCCTCCTGATTAGCTAGGGTTACAGATATGAGCCACTGGTGATTGGCTACTTTTCTATTTCTTTAATGCATAATCTTGAGACATTCAGTAGTATTATTAACAGGAAATATTTTTCACACCTCCCTGTCATATCTATAGCAACCATGTTACCCCTAACAAAAGTAGATTTTACTCAGCTATGTGGGATCCCTTACACATACATATTTTGCTTATTTCTTAAAGATAGTTTCTGATGTTGTTCTCTTCTCAGAGTCACCTATACTTTGGCTCAGTGGGGCCAGACTTGACATTGTGTTTAAAAGCATCCAGTGAGATTGGAAGACAAGCTCTGTAAACCAGAGGAAGGGAAAACAGTGAGATACAACGGAAAGCAGCTGTGCTATGAAACTCTTACACTGTGCATCCAGTCTGTTAGGTAGGTAATGTCACCCCTACATTCACAGATGATGATAGCACAATGCGGTCTCAAGTAGGTTTCAATGGCGTTTTCTTCCTCAGATAAAGTGTGAAATTTTTCTGCCCTGATGAGGCCATAAACTTCATGAATCCAGGCACTGCTTTATATCTCTTCATAGCAAATTATACCACTTGATCCACCATCTACTAATTGAATGGGCAAAATATGTACAACACAGAACTTCTGTAAATGTGGCACTGTGTACCCAGTCTTGAGGTAAATAATACATCCTCTACCTATCCATAGGATGATATTAAAATGTGACCTTAGAAATGTCTTCAGGATGGTTTTATTTAGTAATAAAATAAAACTGTTATACATAGCATCTTAGAAGCCAGGCCTTGGTATTGGTTCTTGGAAGATGTAGAGCTAAAACTTATCCCTGAGTCATATTGAATAGGCCTAAACAAATGGAAAAGAGGCCAAGTTTTGTGAGCTAAACAGAATACACACACACACACACACACACACACACACACACACACACACACACGCTCTTGGTATTCAAAGACAATTTCCCATTTATCCTTACACCTTTGCCTACTGCTCACTGTCCTACTCTTTATTCTCTCTGGCCAGAGTGCTTGGGTTATGAAGCTGAGCTAATCCTGTTAGTGCTACAATGACTTTTCTCGCACTCTCTTGTCCCAGGGCTCTTAGAAAGTCAGGAGGAATTATTGGGCATTGAATTCACCTTGCCAGAAAGATGACAAACAGGGGGAGGGAAGGGATCAGAGCATGAATGCCCAGCTGACCTGTTCTTTAACCTTTCCCTCTGGGCACCATTCTTCCTTCTGTGGGTGTCATGCAGGCCAGAGGCATGGCTAACTCTGCCCTTGAGATACAAAGAGAGCAAAGTTGACGTCAGCTGTTTCTTCCTGAGCAAACATTCCACTAATTCCACAGCCAGACAGCTTGCAAAATTGCCTTTGTAGGACTGCTGAGGTCTCCTTTCCCGTCAAGTTCACTTTGTATTTATTCAGCAAAGATGCACCTACTGCCGAGTACACCAGGAGACACTGTGTCAGATTCGTGGTGAGTCCACTTCATGGATGATTAGCATTCCTTGACCCCACCACTTTTTTTTTTATCTCAATCAACCACAGACATCTGGCTGGAGCAATTACTCCTATCCTTCTAAACCTTTTTTCCTCAAAAACATCAGAGTTAAGTTGGTTATTGTGCTCTGCTCCAAGTGATGCATTGCTCTGTGATACAAAGTCTATATCAAATATATATACTAGGCACACTCCCCCAATCTATGGATTCTGAAAATCTCATGCATAATCTCCACTCAGAAGCTTGGAAGGAGTGACTACTTGTATGTTTGGCTCAAATCTCTAGTAGAATTTCTAGAGTTCACTCATTTGATTATTGAGCACCTACTATGTCCTAGAAAATATGCTACATTAGTGACACTCAAAATGTGATGTGTAGAATGGAGCAAAGCAGTGATGGAGACCTGACCATGGAACTGGTTTCGGGGTACCAGGAGACCTGCTGCCTCACTCCAGCAACAGATGCCCAGGGTCCCATGAACAGGGTTTTTATTCATTATCAGACAAGAGAGTACAAGCAGAAAGGTCACTACATCAGAGAGACTACTTCAAAGGGACTACTTCAAAGAGATAAGGGTACCAGTTTGGGGGGAACAATCCTAAAACTGGCGACTAAACAAGAGGAGAAGGTGATAAGTAAACAACCAATTTACATAGGCCACCTACCAGCTCCAAGGTGCTGTAATGCTGGGGATTATCACTAGGGTGGAAACTGTGACCATTGTAATGCTAAGTGCAATAGGTCTGGCAGGGCTGCCCTCAGCCTTCTGAGGGACAGAGAATGGCCTTCCAATTCTCTAAGGCAGACCTTATGGCTCTACATTTATGGGTTCCACACTCTCTCTCCCTCTCTTTCTCTCTCTCTGTACCTTAAAAGGCTGGACTTTAATATTATTATACCCAATTTAAGGTAATATATTTTGAATTGATGGTAATGTAACATTTGCTTCTGAGTTGCTTTAAAGTTCTTGGTGTAGAAGTTATCAGATATGTCTTTCATTTCCATTTTCTAAGAGCTAAAGATCACATTCTCCCTAATGCAAGTGATGGAGAAATTCTTTCAGATTCTTGACTGTTTGAGTGATTAGGTATTTCTTCATGAATAGTTGAAATATAGACCATATATTCCATCACAGCTGTATTAACTTTGTTGTTATGATGCTTACTTTCTTCCACTTTCCATGGACATTGATCTTCTATTACCTTTTCAGTAGAAGCATTGTCAATGTTAATAGAAAAAGTATCTTTAACTATTATTGTTTTTGTTATGATAAGCAATAAATGTGCCATAATAAATTCCATAAAGCTTATCAAACATTAATTTCTTGACTATTGTTTCATATCAAGCTTAGTACCTCAAACTTAAAATGCACCAAGAGAATTCATGAGGTCATTCCTTTCAAGCTTCCTTTCTTCTAGCCATTCCCAGGAAATGGTATCGCCGTCCTCCAGGCATTAACACCAATTTCTTCTTTGTTTCCTATCTCTAATCTATAAGCAAGTTTCTCAAATGTTTCCCCCCAAAATAGATCCTGAATCAGACAACTTCTTAAAGTCTCAATTTTTTAATTTTTGTAGTTTTTTATTCTTTTATTGTTATTATAAAGGTGATGTACAGAGAGATTACAGTAACATGTCAGGTAACGAGTACATTTCTTTTTAGAC
The DNA here is from genome assembly GCF_023159225.1 of Perognathus longimembris pacificus. Lineage (NCBI taxonomy): Eukaryota > Metazoa > Chordata > Mammalia > Rodentia > Heteromyidae > Perognathus > Perognathus longimembris. The sequence goes on from NC_063170.1 coordinate 19,147,731, forward strand.
AATGTCACCCCTTCCCCAAGCTCTCTCCCGGTGTTTTCTTCCATTCCCCACACACAAGTTATATAGTTAATTTTCAACATAGTGTCTAGCGAGCATAAGTCTCTGTTTCTTTCATGGTTCTGAGCACCACAGTTATTGATAGCATGTCTGAACCTGCTTCCTGGCTCTCCCATTTCACCCCTTGATCCCAATTTTTCTACTACACCACAGTAATCAAGGGGATCTTTCTAAAACTTAAAACATGGTGCTATCACTTTCCTAGCTAAAACTTTCCAATGTGTTCTTGGAATATTTGAAATTAAATCTAAACTCTTTACTATGGCTAATAAAACTACACACAACTTCTTTTCTGACTCTATATCAGTTTTCTTTTAGGCCAGATAAAGTGTGAAACACCCCCCCAAACACACACACACACACACACACACACACACACACACACACACACACAACTCCATTAGTTCTTACAAGAAAGTTTTGGAAGGTTGGCTGAAAGAGAGAGCAAAGCTGAGAACTTCTTAAGATTAAAAAGCCTTCCCAAGACCACCTAACTAGTAAGACTTGCAGCTGCTTCACACCTAGTTTTTAACAATAACTAGCACTTAGTACATATCTTGTGCTAGATACTGAACTAATTTCTTGATATAAAGGTACCCACTTAATAGGACATATGCCACATGATGAAGTTATTATTCTCAAATGAAGAAAGAAACTGGCACTCAAAGATGTTAAGTAACTGACTTATGTTCACAGAAGTAGGAAATGGCAAGGCTAGAATGTAAATAAACCCAGGACAGTCCCATTTCATGCTTCTAACCCTAATCATCCCTCCTCCACATCTTCCTGCTCTTCCTCTTCCTCTTATGCCAGTCCTGGAGCTCCAACTCAAAGCCTGGGAACTGTCCCTGAGCTTATTTTGCTCAAGGCTAGTGTTCTACAACTTGAGCCACAGCTCACCTGCCAGCTTTTTTGGTAGTTTAGGGTATGGGAGGTAGTTTACTAAATGTCTCAGACTGTCCTGTCCAGACTGGCTTCAAAGTCCAGTCCTCAGATCTCAGACTACTGAGAGGATTATAGTTGTGAGCCACCAATGTCTAGCATCATTCTCTTAACACCTAAATTGTCTATATCTGAGCTTCCTTAAAATGAACCTTCAAAATGAAGTTAAGATACCTATCTTCCAAGCTATTTAAGAATTAAAGAGGATATATATGCATATATATGTTCATATATATGTTCAAAAAATAAAAATAAGTACCATCTAATCACCATAATGAGTGAGCCTGAGCCATGCTTAAGCATGAGATAAAATAAGAACTCTACCTCTGAGCTTGACAGCAGATTAAGACAGGGTGAAGGAGGTAGAAATAAGATCATCAAGAAGATAAACACAGATTCGTGCAAATGTATTTTTCATCTGAAAGGCCCTGCAAATAGGTTGTCAAAAAGAAAGACATAAAATGACCTAAAGTTCAATTTCTTAAATATAATAAGCCCAAAACAATTGGGTCCAAGTGAAGTCAAAATTCCACAATGTTTATTTTCACCTTTTCTGGGCCCTCTCCCTCTGCACCAAATGCCAGCCTTCCTAGCACAGCAGTGAGATTCCCCAGAGGGAGGCGCTTGGCATCTGACTCAGATGTGGTGCAAAGTCCCTGTCCTGCTGTATTTCACAGTTTTATTTGGAGATGATTCACGGATGGCTCCTGCGGTTACTGGCCCTGCCAAGGGACACAAAAGTGGCAATTTGACTTGCAAGAAAAATTAATATTTCTCTCTAAGTGGGCAAGTACATGACCAGTTGTGGGCCGCCTGACCTCTGTATTTCTTGAAGAGCAGTAGGGGGGAAGGGGATCCTATCTTAGCAGTCTTTCTCTATGTGTCTCTCTCACAATCTCTCTTCATGTATAGCCCCTAAGAGATATTACAGCTGTTGCTCATGACAAAAATGAATGAATGTCTATGCTGTTTTCATAGCTACCACAGCCTCCTAGCTAGGCCTCCGCCATGCTGTTACTCCCCCCTGGCCCCTCCTCTCCTGCCCACTCCAATTAGGCCACCAGTCTCCGTGCCTCCAACTCTCCAAGCTCCATGCTAACTCAGAGATTTGAACATATGTTTCTTCTACCTGGAACACTTGTGCTTCCTGAAGAATTGACTCCACCCTATTGCCTCAGGCCCATACAGACACCAGGCTGTAACCTCAATATGGGAACCTGCTTTGATATTCAGGCAGGACATCTCACCTAGGCGCAGCTGTAAAAAACCCTTTTGGGCCAAATGGAAAAGCCCCAACTTCCTAGTGGCGCTTTCAATAACCTCTGCCTCCTTGCTCAGACCCCATATAAGCCTGGTCCCAAATACACCCCCTGGCACAACCTCCAAATCTGTGGGAAGGTCTGTGCCCCTCGCTGTTCCTCAATAAACAGTCCTCACCTATTCCTTTTCTGTTCTCCTCCATTTTCCCAACACTTCCTGCTTGGAAGGGGTCAAATTGTGTCTCTCAAAGGCCTCATATCTAAAATACATGCAGAACTAAAAAAATTACATTCCTCCAAAACAAAACCGCCAAGAACCAATAACCCCCTCAACAAGTGGGTTAAAGACTTAAAAAGAGACTTCTCTGATGAAGAAATGAGAATGGCCAAGAGACATATGAAAAAGTGCTCTACTGGCCATAAAAGAAATGCAAATCAAAACAACATTTAGATTCCATCTCACCCCAGTAAGAATGTCCTATATCAAGAAAACTAACAATAACAAATGTTGGAGGGGATGATGCCAAAAGGTAACCCTACTTCATTGTTGGTGGGAATGTAAGCTGGTTCAGCCACTCTGGCAAGCAGTATGGAGATTCCTCAGAAGGCTAAACATAGAACTCCCCTATGACCCAGCAGCCCCACTTTTGGGCATCTACCCAAAAGACCACAAACAAGAACACACGAAAGTCACCAGCAAAACAATGTTCATCACAGCACAATTTGTCATAGCTAGAATATGGAACCAACTCAGATGCCCCTCAGTAGACGAATGGATCAGGAAAATGTGGTACATATACACGATGGAATTTTATGCCTCTATCAGAAAGAATGACTGCCCCATTCATAAGGAAATGGAAGGACTTGGAAAAGATTATACTAAGTGAAGTGAGCCAGACCCAAAGAAACATGGACTCTATGGTCTCCCTCATAGGGACTAATTAGCACAGGTTTAGGCAAGTCACAGCAGAGGATCACAGGAGCCCAATAGCTATGCCCTTATGAACACATAAGATGATGCTAAGTGAAATGAACTCCATGTTATGGAAACAATTTTTATATCACTGTTGTAACTACTTTCAAGGTGCTATGTGTAACCGTAGCTTCTATTATTAATGATCTTCTTGTATCCCTTTCCTGTGGTTGTACCTGCACTATCTCTGTATCTTATCTGAGTACATTGGAAACTGTGTATACAGGTATTAGAACTAAGAAACTGAAAGGGAATACCAAAATGGAGAGATACAGGGTAAAAAAGACAAACGACTAAAAAGCAATACTTACAAAACTGTTTGGTGTAAATGAACTGAACAACTCATGAGGGAGAAAGGGAAAGGGGGCGGGGGAGGGGGGAATGAGGGAAGAGGTAACAAACAGTACAAGAAATGTATCCAATGCCTAACGTATGAAACTGTAACCTCTCTGTACATCAGTTTGACAATAAAAAATTTTAAAAAAATTGTCTCCCAAAAGCAGATATATTGAAGTCCTGATTCCAGTATCTGAGAATGTAATCTTATTTAACAATGGAATTGTTGCAGAAATAAGTTAAAATGAAGTCATTAGGGACTGCCCTAATTCAATGTGACTCTTGATATGTGTGCATGCACGCATGCACACACACGCAATGTGAGTTCAGAAACAGACACACCCAAAGAGGGACAATACGAAGTGTTTCAGAGAAAAGACAGATATCTCTATGCCAAAGCATGCCTGAGGGAGGCCTACCAGGAGGCAGACAGAAGATTTTGAACAGAGCCTTCCCTAATGCCTTCAAAGAGAGGATGCTCAAATGGACATCCTGACTTCAGACACACGGCCTCCAGAACCACACATTTTTGTTGTCATGAGCCATCTGGCTAAGCTGTGTTTTTTATGGCCCATGTGGACTTGAACACTGCTTTTTTTGTGTGTCTTCATCTTATCCTTCATCCTTGACAAGACATTCTCTGTTCTTTCTACATTCCCTCAAAATAGTCTATGTTGGCAACTCTTTGCTTCCTTCCAAGCACTAAGCACAACTGATACCTGTTCAATCTTTTACCATAGGAGTGTGTGTGTGTGTGTGTGTGTGTGTGTGTGTGTGTGTGTGTGTGTGCTGTGTGCAATGTAAATTTATTAAGACAAGAAACTGTGATTTTGCTGTTCACCTACCTTTGTGTTCCAAATACCTGGCAGTTTCTGGTACATAGTAGTCATTAAAGAAATAAATGTATTTAGTGAATGAACAAAAATCTTGAAACAGACTAAATTTATATATATATATATGTATATATATATACATATATATGTATATATATATGAGTAGGAAATACAGACAAAAAGTTTGGGAGATTACCAGAATGCAGTTCAAATCCTGTACCAATGGAGAGCTGCCCCCAGATTCTTGGTAAGCTCCATCACTTTGGCTTGCTATCAGCTGTCTCAGAACTTTCTGACTACTGTTACATTTCACCAGACATGTGAGTTAGTAGGAAGCCACTCAATATTCATTTGGAGACCCTGGGAAGTCTTGCTGAGGCTGGCTCTCTAGGCTTCTTCCTTACTAGGTGGGAAAGAATTGATCAAACACGAGAGTGCCTCATGACATGTCAGGGAGAGTAAAGGGAAAGGCAGAAAGCTTGGCTGTGTTATTTACCAGCCCCTGTTGGCGCCTTCGTGCCTGGAAAATCAGCATTAGGAAAGGGAAACATTAAAGCTGACTCTCATTGCCCAGAGCTCAAAGGTCAGAATTGAATAAATGCTAATATTGCACAGAAAATTGCCTCTGAAAGGTTCCTCTCTCCTCAGATCTGTATCCAACATGCAAATGAAGTGGTGTTTTATTTTCCCTTCTTAACTCTTGGGGACTGGAGAGCAGGGTATCATTTTCAAACCAACAATATGAGAATTCTGATTTTGGATTGTAACTCTGGATTGCACTATTTAAAGGCATATCATTAAAAACAGATCAGTATAAAGGTGTGGAAAAGGAGTTGGAAGATGAATGTAAAACCATAGAACACAATCATGACAGGACCTAGAGATATTTGTTCTAAAATTATAAAGTCCACTATGAATTATGAGGGATTCAGAAGGACAGGATTAGGGCCAATGAATATAATATGAGATTTAAAAGGGCTTTAGCTCAACCTGGAAGACCATCTACATTCTAAAAAAATCTGTTATTGAGATGTTCTATCTATACACCAGCTGAGTTATCTCTACAAGAAGAGACCATTGCTTGGACTGTTCTGTAGAAGAATCTTGTAGAAGATCTGGGCTTGGCAGGCTACAGTCCCTTCATCCCTAAGGAGAAGGGTTACTAGTACTTTCCCTCAAAGTCTAGCTCATCTCACTTATCTGGCTTAATTAAAGAAGAACCTTTATTATGCATATAACCCCAAAGAGTCATCTCTAGCATAATTACTTTATTCTCCTCCAGTTACATCAAAACACCTAACAGAAATGGCATTGTTTGTTTGAATATATTGATATTTTTGGTTATACTTATGCCTTCCAGTTTTTCTTTTCTCCCTGATTTTTTAAATTTTTTCCGTTCCTCCTAACCTTCACCACCAGTCCATTGTTTATCTCTGGTAACTAAGTTGCTCTCATCTCTTCTTGAAGTCTTCCTTTCCCTTTCTCTTCTCCTAAAACATTTTAAAGGTGCACACTTTACATAAGTACTAGTAAATTTTGTTCTGGGATCACAGAAATTAAGGAATCATTTTTTGTATTGAGTGATCGTAACATCTATCAGAGGGAATGGACAAGTCAAGCAATAACTAGAAGACCATATGGTAAATGGAGCAATAGAGGTGAGGATAAAGAACTACTAGAGCTGAGAAAAGGGGTGCCATCTTCCTGGGGTGGTGCTTGAGGAAGATATTCTCTAATCCATTTTCATATCCTACCATAAACAGATCTGTTTCTATGTCCTCAAAAAGCAAATCTCTAATTGATGATGCACTGCTTATGGAAGTAATGTCAATCTTGTTTGTTCCTATGGGAGTCTAGAATAGTTGTATCTTGCATTCATATTAAGCTTATGATGGATACTAACTGCTAAGAACCACACTGATCTTGTAATCCTATCAGCTATTAGGAATGGCTTAGATGGAAAGGAAGGGAAGGCAGGACCATGAACTGATTTCCACAACTTAAATATGAACACCTAAAAAGTTCAACAGTTAAATAGCTCCCTAAGTAGCACTGTATCTATAAGATGAAATATTAAAAATCCAATGAAAATAATAGCATAGATCTATATTTATTGACTTGAAAATGTGTCCATGCCATAACACAGTATATATAGTGCTATTTCATTTAAATGTTTTGCCTAAAGAGATTTAGAGAGGTATCCAAGGTATTAGCCAAAAGTACTAGTATCAGTATGTGGAAAATGAACTACATAACTTGTGGGGAGGGACAGGGGAAAACTGGAGGAACGCAAAGGAAAGGGTGGCATTGTCCAAAAAGAAACATACTCATTATTAGACTTATAAAATAGTAGCCTCTCTGTGCAACACCTTAATAACAATAAAATCATATTTTTAAAAAGTCATTACTATTTATAGCTCTGGGAGGAAATTAGTGTTACAATTATCTTTCCTCTTTGTAAAGTAATGGATCTATTTGAATTCTTAAAAATCAAGTCTCCTACTCATTGAGGGCAATTGCCAATAACTATATTGCATATCTAGCTTCTTCTGAAACTTTCTCCAGAAGAAAAAAAAAGATGAACCAAGTGATACAGGGAGGGAAAAGATTCACAGAATGAAGGAGAAAGATCAAGAAACTGACCAGAGCTGTCTCCGCTCTCAATCTTAAATGCAATCCACAATGACACTCAAGAAGAGTACCTTCCATTGTTGTTTTCTTTTTGTTGGTTGGTTTCCTGTAAGGAGACTGAATTGGTTCTTTGTCATAACAATCCAAAGAGCTAAATTAACACCAGAAAACTGGCAAACAAGAATAACTGGCTGTCTGTTCACTGGAATTCAATATTTGGAAACTGTCTAACTATAATACAAACTGCAATCATGTTCCCTTTTCTTTCTGCTCCTTACTCTATTTTTCCAAAATAGGCCAGATTAAGAAATATTTTTAATTGTAGGTGATTTTTGTATATGTTAGCAAATTAAAGATCTCACATATGTATGAACTGCACTGTTTTATGTTTAATACTTTAGCCTCAGAAAAAAGATAGTAGAAGAAGTAAGTGATTCATCATAACATGTCACAGTTTCTTCTGCACAGTAAGATTAAGAAATTTTTGAGGGAACAGGTGACACTATTCAAAAAGAAATATTCATATTACCTGATTGATATCATTGTAACCCCTCTGTACATCACCTTTACAATGAAAATAATGTTTTAAAAATTATTCTTTTATGTTGTATTTTAATATCTAGCTTCCAAATTTGCCACCGTGAGTATGAGGCTGTGACATCCAAGATCAAGTACCAGCAGGTTCAGAATCTGGAGAGGACTATACTCTGCCTCAAAGACAGCTTGTTACTACATCCTTAGGAAGATGAAACGCAGCCCTGTGGGGCAGAGAGGCAAACTCTGCCTCTCAAGGCATTAACCCATTCATCAGGATGGAGCCCACACAGCCTGATCACAACTGAATGCTATTCCTTTTTTTTCCTTCCTTCCTTGGGTTTTTCAATTGTTATGGCTTTGCTTTGACTTGGGTTGGGGTTTTTTAATTTGGTTTGGTTTGGGAATTGGGGTTTGGTTTAGTTTGGAGTATTTTTGTCTTCTGAGAGAAGGCCATGCTTTGTAGTCTAGAATGACCTGTAACTCATAATCCTCTTCCCTCAGCCTCCTGTGTGCTAGGATTGCAGGTCTATACCATTACTCCCAGCCCAATCTTAATACTGTCAAATTTGGAATCATATTTTCAGTATACAAGAGACAAAAGCACCCCTACTTACACTTATTGATAAAACTGCTCAATGCCTGGATGCTATGTGGACCACCTAAATGTAGCCAGTTTTGGCAGGACCTCTCTCTACCACAGCTAATCCTGTGTCTCATCAAAAGCACACACAGAGAGGGGTCCAGAGTGTGGGCAATTCTAGAGCTTCAGCTTACAGGCTAGCCCAGCAAAGAGGGTAGGAGAAGTGGCACTCCACTCCCTAAGCTGCTCAACAGTGGCCACTGGTTGGGGGCGGTGGGGGGGGGGCGGTGTACATATGTGCATTCCCATCTGTATTTATCCTCTGGCTGTTTTGTTAGCTCAGTAGCAAAAGATTTCAGTGTCCTCTTATCTGAAGCAGGCACTGAGAACGGGGTAGTTTCCTCCCAGTAGCTGACACTGATCTGCTCCTACCTTTTTCTTTCTTCCTAGCCATCTCCTGGCTCACAGGCATGCCCCTCTCACCTCTCTACACAGATACTTCCCTTTTCCTTTCCTTGTTTGTTTCTAAGAGCAAATATTTTAGGTGTTTGCCTCCCTGTCATAAGTATTCAACACCAGTATCAATGTTCATTTATTCCTCAAGAAAACTGAAATGATGTGCCACCTGTCTCTATGGAATAATAAGTACGATGATATCATTAATACGTTTCAAGAGTTATTTTGAATTATTGGCCAGAATGTCCTTGCAAATTAATACTGTATTTCAAAACTATTGTGAATTCTAATAACACTTTCTTATGTGGAAATTAATTGCTTTCGAGAAGGACAAGGTGTGGAAAAGCCTTTTCAGCTATACCTTCAGGGATGATGCTCAGCTTTTGATGTGTTTTTTATTTTTTACCTGTGGAAAAAGATGAAGGTCAAAGTGTTAATTTCACAATCATTAATATTATGATTCTAATTATTACCATTATACATTTTTATAGCACATTTCATCTTAGAGACTCGCAATAACTACTTTTTCTCTGAGCTGATTAACTCTGCCCTGAGTTGAAGGAAAATTTCTAAATGAAAAATAAAGTCAATCATCATAATGGGGTTCACATATCTCCCCATGAAGTGGAATGAAACAGACTTGGTTAGCTTCACCTTCTTCCAAATTTGATATCATCTGAGCTAAACAGAAACTGACTAAAAAGCCCTGAAATTATCTCCCCCAGAATGCAAAGAGTGACAGTATCTGATCCAACGGTTCCAGCGAGTGCATTCAATTTTGAAAGGCCAGTGAGATAAGGGAATATTGGCACAACTCTCCAGATATCCATTCCCCAATTAACGATGTCATTTTCTGTTTTTCTAAGTGGAGAATGGGAAGCTTGTCTTGGCATTATAAGTCTCTGCTTGGAGCGTGTTGTTTGCACAGATGGTGACTGCCCCAATCCTACAGCCTTGGAAAAGTAGAGACAGGTGATGGAAGGTGACGGGAAGAATAAGAATAAAGTTGTGTACCTAACATATACTACAGACACTGTGAACAAACAGGGCCTAACATGTTCAAGTTTTGACTTAAAGCAGCCCATATTTTAGTGAGAACACAGATCCCTATCAAGATACTCATTTTCTTTTTTCCTGTTCTGGGGCTTAAACTTTGGGCCTGGGCACTGTCCCTGGACTCCTTTTGCTCAAAGCAAGGTTAGCACTCTACCACTTGAGCCACAGTGCCACTCTGACTTTTTCTGTGATTAATTAGGCATAAGAGTCTCATGGACTTTCCTGCCTGGCTGGATTCAAACTGTGATCCTCAATCTCAGCCTCCTGATTAGCTAGGATTACAGATGTGAGCCACCAGTTCCGGGCCCTACCAAGATACTCTAATGTATATTAACAACACAGATTTCTTATCTGATTTTTTTAACTTTTCCAAGCATAATGAATATATATCTGAGGAAGCAAACCAAAAAAAAAAAAAGGAATCAACATTAAATTGCTGAGAAATTTTAGGTAGAACACAGACTGGGTAGATGTTAAGCATATACATGTTCATCTGGGTGTGGCATAGAAGATAGGTGGATATCTTTGCTAAACACAACTACATGTAAACCATTAAGAATGGTACATCTATCCTACTCTTTGTCCCATTAAACTTTACAACCAAAGTTGTAGATCAGTTACTAACATGGAAGATATTAGAGAATTGCCTCAAGGAAAAAGATTAGGGGCAAGGGAATATTATTAATCTAGAATGAGTTTTCTGGCTTGCAGTTACCTGAACCTTAAGTATCATCTATCTACACTCTCACACCAAGTAATAGTTCAGACAGCCTTCTCCAAAGCCTAGCAGCCATTTGAATTCTTGCTAAATAATCTGCTTTGCATTTGAAGTTATTCAGGAGTATACAAGCAGGGGTCACTTTTTTTTTCCAGGGGTCACTTTTTCATGGTAGTTTTTCTGTCCTATAATAAAACTCCAACAAGAACAAAGAGAAAACTTCTGAATTTCTAGTATCAGAGACTTTGGCATAAGTTTGCATATTGCCATCAGATTCAAGCCAATGAGCCAACATTTGGTTCCTTCAAGAAGGTCAGATGCTAAGCCATCAATAACTGGCAACAATGACAAAAAGACAGAACTGTCTGATGGGAACTCGATGGAACCTATCACTGGTAAGCTTATCTTTGCTGAACACATGCAATGCTCCTCTTGTAAAATATGTCTTTCTAAGTGAAAGTAATAATGTCCACTTGTTTAATTGATGGAGAATCCAAACATTCAAGTGTTATCTGGACAAACCTAAGAAAAGGAATATATATCATCAAATTGTGTGTAGCAATGGGGCAATATGGAGAGAATTACTATGCCCTATATCAAACAGATTCAAGTTTTGAAAAAGAAACAAAAGCAAGTGGAGAGACATTCAATCTAGAAAATATTCAGAACCATATTCATAATAGCTAACAAATGGAAGCAACCCAGAAAATGATATTTACATACAAGTTGATATGCCATGGAACAATATTCAACATTTTTTTTAAAAAGCTAGCAAGCTCCTGAAACTGTCAACAATACAGATGAATCTCAAAAACTTTGAGATGAGAAACCAGAAACAGAGTACATACTGTATAGTTTTATTTATGTTGAGTTCTAAGCATAAGCAAGACTAATGCAAAAAAAATTTTTGAATACTGATGCCAAGTAGCTGTACCTCTTATTCCAACACGTAATGAAAACTGAAGCCACTGAAGATCGGCAAGATCATGAGAATAATTACCAGTGAAACTGAGATGTGAATTCCCAAATATAAGCTGCCTCTCCCAGCTCATATTTATTCAATCATGGAACCAAACTTTATCTCCAGGTGCTGTGTTAGGCATGAAAATCAAAAGATAAAAATAAGCTTGGTCTATGCACTAGTGACAATAAAACATAGATAGTAAGAACATACGAATTGCAAAACAAATGTACTGAATTTATAATGAATGCATAGACTAAAACTCCTTAACAGGTATAAGTTGTTCATCTCACACCAAGTCTTACCCTCATCTTGTCCAGAACAAGAGGCACTGGTCTTTGTATGCTAGTGTTCTCTAAGGAAGATCTAGGGGTTATAGTCTACTTTAAGTGCACTCATGAAGAAAGGCCTACCATGTTCTACCATATCTCTGCATTACTCTCCTATTTCAGCTCCCTTTTTGTTTTCTCAGGCAACTGTGCCCTGTTGATCACCCACTCCAGTTCATCATCTGTCTTAACTCACCAAATTCTTGGTCTTGGTCTCTTGTACAACTCAAGGTAGGGGTGGAATTAGGGAGGAGGGAAGGTGGGAGAAAAATGAGGAAAGAGGTAACAAGTTTGACAAGAAATGTACTCACTATCTTACATATGTAAACATAACCCCTCTATACATCACCTTGACAATATTTAAAAAAAAAAAAAACAACAGTTGCCTGAGAAAACAAAAAGAAAAATATCTCTATGGGCTAAATTCTTAGGTTCTTCTGCAAAATTACAAAATGTAGCAGAGTGAAAATGGCTTTCCATGGACACTGAGTCTCATGTAATATACTGAGAAGTAATTATATTGCAAAAAAAAATAGTCAAAGGAAAAAAGGTCCACAATGGCTGTAGTACGTCTTTTCATTTGCCCTGGTACACTGAACTTTCTTCCCTTTTTCTATCCAGCCATGTTGCATAGTTACCAATAGTTTTTAGTAGAAAGAACAGAAATTGTGTGTATGTCTACCTAGCACAAACAACTAATTGGCTTAATTTGATGAGAGAATACCGTCCATGATGCTGGTGGCCCAAGCACTGAGTGACTGGAGATTCTAGATTCCTTCTACCATTATTTAACCAGCAAAGTGACTTGCTATTTAGACCACTTATATCAGTGACTCAGGCATGATGAACAAAAGGAGATATTATTTTTGGCTATTGTTATTTGTTCACTATCACTTCTCTTTGAGAACATATTCAAATTTCATCATAATAAATAATTGAAATAAATGAACTTTTAAAATCAGATGAGTTAGTATTCTTCTGCCATGAATATGTACTCAGCTTCAGAATGTTTATTCAGTACCCAAAAGAACAGGATTTTCTTTTTTGCAAGTTCAGTCCCAAATTACAAAAAGCCTTCATTATGAAAATCTAATTGAGCCATCTGATTTTGTGTCAATATGCACTGTGAAATATTTTGCTTCACTTCTACCAGCTGAAAAGATATTATTGTTAAGTTTATGAAATCCCACACCTATCATTCTTCTCTACCATTCTGAAATAGATTTGGTTTCAGAAAAATTGAGTCCGTAAGTAGAATTTATGTTTTTCCTTGTAATTGCTTTATTTTACTAAAAAAATGGAAAATGAAGCAAGACTGTAATAAATGGCTGTCAACTCAACAAACCTTAAGTAAATTTTATGCCCGGTGCTGCCATTGGTATTCAATATTGCTAGATATTTTACCTTGAATAATTACTGATGGACATTGATTTTGTCTTTGCTCTTCACAGCACAGCAAAATTAATGTGAAAGTCAGAGTCAAATGAGTCTCAATGGTGTCCTCCGATCTCTGCTGAGAAGCACATTTCAAATACAGAAGAAATGGCAACCAGCTGAGACCCAGTGTATCTTGTATTGTAACAATTAATGGATATGAATAGCCCTCACAGGAGAACTCAGGTTACCTTTATATCAGCTATGGAGGTGAGAGTCTGAAACAGTTCACTAAGGTTAATATGTAGTGGCTTTATGATTTGATTAATCCTTGCCAATTAAAACGATGATGTTTCTCTTTTTTTCACATTATGTTTTCATAATTATTCTTTTGGGTATGCAATGAAACAACAAAATGTCAACAAGGGGTCCATAATTGTATAGCAGTTTAGAGCCAGGGAAAAAATATTTTCCTAAAAGCAGTTAAAAACACTGAAAGGATAAAACATAACATGGTCTTCAGTGGGAACAATAGCAAGAAATACAGGGAATAAAGTAGTACAGGTCTATACCTTTAATCCAAGAGGGCATGTAGGAGATATGTCAATGTCCTATGGACAGTGCCTAAGACTCCACTCCACCATTTGTTTGGTCAGCCTCAATCAGGCCATGTGGTAGACACTAGGACGGAATAATTAAAAATGGTAAATCTTCACAGATAGACAATCTTCCATCTTTATTTTGTCTCTAAGCATCTTGTTTCATCTTTTTTGTATCTCTGCACACGGGGGCAGGAGGTTGGTAAGTGCTCAGTGAATTTTAAGATGAAACAAATAGATTTTCCTTGCCTTTATGTAGTGGATATTGTTGGTGCCTCATTTCAAAAGCCATGGCTCATATCTGAGCTCCACTCTCACTGATGACATTTAATGGCAACCATACGCAACTCACTGCCTAATAAATTTTCTGATCACCCAAGCGCTCTGGGCTAGCTTTATTTACTGTCACTAGATGTAGTCTGATAGATAGCAACTAGCTGTGAGTGATGGGGAAATGTAAAGAAAAATTAAAATGGAAAATTCTTCAAGGCCTCCAGTCCTTAGAGGGAAAAATGTTAGAAAAACAGTGACTTAAGAGGTGGTGATGGTAGGAAGGGATAACAAGCTCTCTGAGAGGAAATACTATACTATAATTAAAACTTCCCCACTCAAAGGAGACTTCAGTCCTGCAAGATGGACTTAGGCATGGGAATTTCTCTCAGACTATCTCAAAAAGCACTGAAACCCCAAAGGCTAATGCCATTGTTCCCACTCTAGTTAACCACAAGCTTTCAGTCTATTGAAAGTATTTGTAACAAGTACTAAAACTGCTTTTGCTAAAAAAGCCCTGGCTCCTTTCTTAGGCCCACAAATTAACTCAAAAGCTTGGCTCCCTGCCTCTTTTTGTATTTGTTCTTTTTCTGAGCTATTTCCTTACTGTCAATCTGCAGCCTTGGGTCCAGGAAAGACAGGGCTGACATTTATGAGAAGAGACTAAAACTACCCCTAAGGAATAGCACAGCCTTGCAGGAAAAGCACACACAGACACATACGCATGCATGTGCACACGTGCACACGCACACACCCCCCCCCACACACACACACGAGGACAATTATCTGTAATGATAAGATTATACCTTGGAGCAAAAGTAATCATCTCATGGAACAGACTGCTCCCCCTAAAGTGATGACAGCAATAACAACTTTTCCAGAATCCCAGATAACCAGAACTGAGATCATGACCAAGCAGACCACATCTGGAACTGAAATTGTTTGACTACCCATGCCCTTTCCTGTGCCTCTTAATTTCATGTACAGGGATGGATGACTGGAACTCCTGGTGTGTGGGCCTTGGATCTAAAACTCCCATTTCCTATTCCTTTCCAAATAGACTTTATTATCTTTTTTACTGTATTTCATGTCTTGCCCAAATTCTTCACTGGCCAAACACAAGGATAGAGATGAATAACTGTGCTGACTCTCCAGTCTTTAATGAATAACAACAAACACAATGGAGAACTATGTCAGGATTCTCGAATCTTGAGTAGAAAAGTACAGGACTAGAATGCCCACCAAGAGAGTTCCTTAGAGGATGGATTTAATGGCTCCCAACATTAATCATCTGATTGAGTACATGGTTTTTTTAAAAAATTCCTTCTTTACCCTGTCTCACTTTTGTACTCCTTTCCTGAGGCCTCCTAGAACCACCTTCCAAATATACTAGATATGCTTCCTACCACAACTCTGCTGGTAGGTGAATCCAAATAAGGCATAGTTTTAGTCAGCACTTCCCAGGATGCTCAAAAAAATACATATGTTGTATATGAGTCTAAGCCAAACTGTGTTTTAGAGTCAACGCAGTCAGAAAGCTCTGATGCTCAGCCTCAGTATATGCAGGTTAACACCTTTGCATCACAGCAATATGTTTTCAGGCATGTATGTTAACTGTAGACCTCCTGTAGGTGTTTGTTTTGTGTTCACAGCACCTGCTATGGGACTAAAGCAATTTGCCCCCAAACAAAAGTGTTCCACACAGTTAATAGGATTGCTTCATGGCAGGAAAACATCAAAACCAATCATTTATCTCCAATGCTCTTCCAATCCACTCATATCTCTTGAGCTGTCTGTGCAACACAGACTGTAGAAAGGATTGGGAATTGTTTAGTATAATTTAATCAAAATAGATGGAAAATCAAATAATACTAGGCTTAAAATCACACAGGGACTACAATGCATCTGTGTTGATGACACAACTGCCAAATTGCCACTTTAATCTCTCCTGAATCTTTACCTTCCTCAATGGAAAGGAAGCAATATCATCCAATTTTGTTTGTACCATTTTCACAATCAACAGTTTTGGTAATTTGGATTAAATTTCTCATTCACAGTCCATATCAACAGTTTGAAATGTATCATGTCAAATATAAAGACTAGATTACTAGATGCTTAAAGTGGATGTTTTCCATGAACAAGGAATGAAAGGAAAGGGTGGCTAAGAAGTAATAGAGGATCCTTGAAGATCCACAGCTAATTAAATTTATTACCAGTTATGTGACCTTGAAGAAAATTCTTGATCCCTCTGACCCAATTTTTTCATCTGGATAATGGAAATAATAATTCCCAATTTTCAGAGGGTTTTTGAAAATTAGAAGAAAATAATTAATGCTGCTGGCTTATTATAAGTGCTCAAGGTTGTAATTTTTGTTTTTGTATTGCTTAATCTTTCCAGGCTAATATCTAGTCCAATTGTATTAACTGACTCTGAAATTGATTACACTTCTTTGGAAAGCTTTTCATTGCATGTTTCTCTCTATGCACATAGGATCAATTTTAGCCAAGCTTTTCATATGCTTACAGTTTCAATTAACTCAAAAGTAAAACTTTGCCGGGGAACTCATGAGGCAGACTGGAGGTGACTATTGCCTTAGGTGAAATGAACTTTATAGAAACAGGAGATAATTGTGTATATCTAATATATTTGTTGTGCCAGTACTAGGGCTGAACTCAGGGCCTGGGCACTGTCCCTGAATTCTTTTTGCTCAAGGCTAGCACTCTATCATTTAAGCCAGAGTGCCACTTCTGGCTTTTATGTGGTACTGAAGAATCAAACCCAGGGCTTTACACATGCTAGGCCAAGCATTCTACCACTAAGCCACATTCCCAGCCCCTAAATCTAATAATTTAATAATATGCAAAATGTCATTAGTATGAGGGGAAAAGTACATTTCAATAATTGTCATTTTGGAGTTTATGTCTTAGAATTTGCCTACTAAATTTCCACTGTAACAAATAACTATATAATATTCCACTGATTATATGAGACAGTGAAATTAAAACATCTAGCACAGTTGCCACAAAAGGCACTACAAGTATGACAACCTCTTAACAAAAGAAGAACATGAAATTGCATTACCAGTCTTGCTATATTGTGGTAAAAGATAATTTGGATTGACACATACTGCTTTACCCTAATGTCAGACACCAGAGATACTGAATATGTAACATTTCCTTATGCACTTAAAACCCAGAAAATTCATTCATAATGAAGCAGAATTTTAAATGTGTTCTTCATTTTTTTGCCCACAAACTACATTTTCTTTCTGTCTTGAAACTAAACAGCAGGGAAATATTCCCAACCATTCATTCTTACTAATTTAAATGTAAGATTTTTGGTTTTAGGGAAAATAAAACACGCCAGTGTTAGGACGTGTTTCCTACTCTGGACTCAGATTGTCAGGATAAGATGCATCATCCCCTGGCAACAGCTCAGTTTGTAAAAGTGATCTGGGTTAACAAAAAACAGTTTTGTGTCTAGAAAGCACTGCTAAGCTCTTCATTTTGGGATTTGTATTCCCAAGAGGCATGGAATCCAACAGAGAGGAGACTTCTTCCACCTTATTTAAAGTCCAAAAGACATGACACCTTAGATGTACACCATAATGACACAATATGCATGCAACACACATGCACACGCACACACGCACATTTGTAGATGGCATTTTTATTTATTTAATATGCCATGCCTTTCATTTTAATTTTAAAACATTCCACCAAGCTACTGATTGGAAAGTTAGTACTCTGTGCAAAGAACCTTTTATTTTCAATTAGTTGTGTCCATTAAATAAATGAATATGAGTATTTAGGTCCTCTCTACCCTCAAATTATCAAGTACGCTAACCAAATTTGATGATAAATCATTTAATAGTTCGTAAGAAAGTAAATATAACATAAAAGATAATTGCAATTTTGTACTATTTGCTTTCCTTTCAATTATAACTGCAGAAGAGAGTTGGCCCTGGGGGTTGATGGTTGGGATGAAAATGGAAAAGGGAAGTTCATTTTACAAGCACAGTTACTGAGCTTGGTCAGCTTGGACTTCAACATTGAAAATGAATCCAGCAATTGTGATCTTACTGTATAAATGCACCATCCTGCAGCCAGGATGGACGTCAGGACTCCTATTTCACTAATAACTTATTCCTTGGCATATACCAATGGATACCAAAGCCAAATTATCTGCAAGAAAATGAGTATTAGGCCTTATTGTGTGAATAATAATCAAAGGTGGCCAGTTAGCTACAACATATATGGCAGTCATTTAGAGGATGTCCCATTAGAGAACTGAAGTATTTGAATTTCTATAGAATATGGACACAATCTCATAATTATCTTTATAGGGCCATAAATTTATGGACGTACATGAGGGTCTGAAAGGATATGTCTCGGCCATCCCAAGGGACCATGCAGAGATAATCACAGACAGGAGAAGAAGGTTCATAAGGAAGTTTACTAGTGAGGTCATAGTTCCCACGGGAGAGGGAGGTACATGGCGTCTGCACCTTATCCAGGTGGCAGCTTCTCTCTTTCTGTGGGTAAAGGGGAAGTAGGTAGGTAGTGAGTAGGAGTGGCTCATTAGGTATGAGTGAATCTGGGGACTAGTGGGAGCAGCTGAGGACCTGAGGCTAGGGAAATGGTAACAGGGTCAAAATGTCTGCAATAGCTAAGACATGGAACCAACCCAGATACCCCTCAGTAGATGAATGGATCAAAAAAATATGGTATATAGGGGCTGGGGATATAGCCTAATGGCAAGAGTGCTTGCCTCCTACACATGAAGCTCTCAGTTCGATTCCACAACACCACATATACAGAAAATGGCCAGAAGTGGCGCTGTGACTCAAGTGGCAGAGTATGCTAGCCTTTAGCAAAAAGAAGCCAGTGACAGTGCTCAGTCCCTGAGTCCAAGGCCCAGGACTGGCAAATATATATATATATATATATATATATACACACATATATATATATATACACACATATATATATATATACACACACATATATATATATATACACACACACATATATATGGTATATAGACACAATGGAATTCTATGCTTCCATCAGAAAGAATGACATCGTCCCATTTAAGTAAGCCAGACCTGAAGAAACATAGGTTCCATGGTTCCCTCATTAATAATAATTAGGGTATGTCTAAGATAGTCCTAGCAGAGGATCACAATAGCTCAATAGCTATGTACATATGAGCATATACAATGATGCTAAGCAAAATAAACTCCAAGATACAGAAACAATAGGTTTTTCATTGCTGTTATTTTTAACATACTGTGTGAAATTATTTCTTTTTCTTTCATTTTTCTTTCCTATGGTTTATCACCTGTTGTCACTGTACTTGGTTTTGGTACCTTGTATATACATTTATTGGAATTAGAGAAGGGAAGGGGTACAACAAAATGGTGAAACAAAGGACAAAGGACGAACCAATGCAACAGCGATACTCACAAGACAATATGTTGGAAATTAACTGTACTACTTGAGGTGGGGACTGGAGAGAAGGGAAGGTGGGAGAAAATGAGGGAGGGGGCAACAAGTTTGATAAGAAATGTGCCCACTACCTTACATATGCAAATGTAACCCCTCTGTATATCACCTTAACAACAAATTTTTTTTTTTTTTTTTTTTGGCCAGTCCTGGGCCTTGGACTCAGGGCCTGAGCACTGTCCCTGGCTTCTTCCCGCTCAAGGCTAGCACTCTGCCACTTGAGCCACAGTGCCGCTTCTGGCCGTTTTCTGTATATGTGGTGCTGGGGAATCGAACCTAGGGCCTCGTGTATCCGAGGCAGGCACTCTTGCCACTAGGCTATATCCCCAGCCCCTTAACAACAAAATTTTTTAAAAGAATAAAAATAAAAAAGTGTCTGCAAATAAGTCAGATATTTGTGACCCCCCCCAATTATTCTCTAAATAATTAAACTTATGGAGAAAAATTAACAAATATATTCTATTTGTTTGTTTATTATTAAATTCTCTTTAAATTGAACAGTACTGTCACCATTTTAAGGATGTAAATTGAAGTTCAGATGGCATCAGTGGTATGATAAAGGTCACATGACATAGAAGATTGTATTTTCCAAACATAGTCAAAACATGTGATCCTCACAAAGTGACATTGAGGCAACATCTAGACCCTCCTATATATGTTATAGGTACTCTGTCACTACTCTAATCAACACAGTATGGAAGAAGTGATGCTCCTTAACATCCAAGAAGTTATTATCCGTTCTCCTGGGATGGTCATTCCAAGAAAAGCCAAGTACCATGTAAGAAGTCCAATTATGTGGAGAGTTCACATGCAGGTGTCCCAGTTAATAAACTCACTTACCTTCCACCCAATAGCTAATACCAATTGCTAAAGAGCTGTCTCAGACATCCAGCCCATTTAACCCTTCAGATGACTACAGACTCAGGCAGCATCTAAATAGCAACTATATGGAATTGCCCCCAATGAGGATATCCCATATCAGACTTTTAAAATTTAATTATTTTAATTACAAAGTAAAATTTTTCCTTTAATATACTAAGATCTGAGGCAACAATAATTAGACACATAGCTAGTGAGTCACCCAGCTCAGATTTGGAACTAGGTATCTAATACAGATAGAAGGGTTAGTCTGTTTTCTATTGCACAAGCATCTGAGATAACCAACTTATAAGTAGAAGGGCTCACAGTTTGGAAAGTTCCAGGCTAATCACAATTAGTTGATACCTTTGCTTCTGGACCTGTTAGTGAAACAGTACATCACATGTGGAGAATATATGATGAAGCATTGCTACTCACCTGATGGCCATAGAACAAAAGAGAAGAAAGAGTTATAGGCCCAGTATCTCATGTAGTGACCTAAATACCACCTACTGGGCCCATCTCTTAGAGATTCACTAGTTCTCAATAATACCATGGGTAAGGACCAATCCTTTAACCTGTAATCCTTTGGAGACAATTATCTAATCATAGCAGCAGGAGCATCATTTTTCTCACTATTCAAGATAGAGGGTTTCAGTAGGGAGAATATATAACTTTCAATAACCTTCACTCAGGCACCAGTGGCTCACATCTATCTATAATCCTAGCTACTGAGGAGGCTGAGATCTAAGGATCTCGGTTCAAAGTCAATCCAGGCAGAAAAGTCCATGAGATGTTTATTTCTAATTAACCATCAAAAGGCCAGAAATGAAGCTGCGGTTCAAGTGAAAGAGAGCTAACCTTGAGCAAAAATGTTCAGAGACAGCATCCAGGCCCTGAGTTCAAGCCCCATTATACTGGCATAAAAAATAATAATACTCTTGCCTTTAGTGATTACATCAGTATATTCAATCAAGACTAAGGTAAAAGCATAAAGTATGATGGTGTGTTAGTTCATTTGTCACTATATATCTGAGATTGGGTATTTTATAAGGAAAAGAAGTTTGTTGGACTTATGATGCTGGTTGCTGGAACATCCAAGTAGCATGACACCAACTTCCAGGTAAGGGCCCTAGGCTACATCACAACATGGCAGAGAAGTGAAAAGTGAATAGTCACATAGAGGAGGGGTAGATCACATAGTGAGACAGGAAGCCAAGGAGATTCCAAGGCCAACCTTGTTCTCTTCATAATAACCTGATCTCTTAGAAACTAATCAGGGTACTGAGAACTACAATTAATCCTTTTTAAGGATTCAAAAGCCATCAATCTAACTACCTAATCACCTTATGCCTAGTCTGACCTCTTAAAGATTCCACTACTTCTTATTAGCACCACACTGGGAGCTAAGCTTCCAGTACCTGAATATGTGGAATACAAACTCAAACAAAGCAGATGCTGAACTATACCATACAGTAAACCATTAAGCAGAACCAGAGGTATGTAAAGGAGTCTTTGAAAGCACTGGACTCTGGTTCCTATCATTTAATAACTAACTATAATACCAAAAAAGGTATCAAAATAAAGTTCTCTACCTTATACCCACTGCCCTGAAATATCTTGTTATATAGTTCAGAAATCAAATAGGGCATCTAGTTAAAAATGGACAGATACTTATAACTTAACTTCAACACAACCCAAAGAAGGGATAGGACAGTTGGTGGATGCGGATATATCCAGTGGAAGCAACCCCTTTTCATAAGAGGGAAGCATAAAAATTGGACTTGTTTCTGTAAAATAAAGATATACTGAGTATACAAACAAGATATACTGAGTATTCATGGTGAACAAAAATCCTCAGATGGATGGTGGGTATGGTACTGAATTTCCACCCCCAGAGATCTCTTGTAAGTTCTCTAGGGACAAGACAAGCACATGCGAAATGTGTGAAAGGATGGCACAGTTAGCTTATTTTTTGCTTAAATGCGTGTATTTCCACAAAAGATCTAGGGTATCATGAAAACAGGAAGAGAGGAATCAGAAGAGAGATAATCTAATATTTGAAGACTTGAAGCAGATGGTGTATTTACAGAAGGGTTGTTTTCATTAGCAAATGAAAACATAGAATTGGAGAGGTAAGGTGAATAACTGAAAGTATGAGTCAAGCTTGGTTGTAGAACCTGTGAAACAAGCTTGGTTGTATTGCCTATAAGTTTCCACTCACTGTGCAGTGAGGGTGGAAATGGACAAAGAGGTTCTACAGAAACTGAAGGCTAGGCTCGGAATAGTTCTTGAAATGAATAATTTGAGAGAATGAATGAGAACACCTACATTTCCCGCCCCCCAAAGTCTGCCAGTAGCACATCCATGCTAATTTGCTTCTGTGTTCCCTACATCATTTGATTTTCTAAATCCTTCAGCCCTTCTCCTGCCTCTGAGTCAGATTAAAGCTGGGATTTCTACTACTTCTCCTACTTAATTCCTAAGATCATCTTTGTACATGCCACCTCTAAGCCACAAATGTATAACCAAATCATATAATGTTAGTTTTTTAATCTAGTGTATCTCTCTTAATTCCTTGATGAGAGCAAGCTTGAGAGGGCTTATTCACATCATCTATGC
Source organism: Perognathus longimembris pacificus (assembly GCF_023159225.1). NCBI lineage: Eukaryota > Metazoa > Chordata > Mammalia > Rodentia > Heteromyidae > Perognathus > Perognathus longimembris. The sequence goes on from NC_063170.1 coordinate 19,170,630, forward strand.
TTTTAAACTATGCTCCCTCTCTAGGACTTATTCCTCTGATTGTTAAGAAACCTCACCAATCATACTAAAAGAGTTCAGAGAGAAAACTGGACTTGAAATTGAAGGGAAGGCTTTCCTTGATTAAGCACATTTCAGATATGAACATGACAAGGCATGAAAAACAGTGAATGACTTTGGTCATCAGGAAAAGGAGGAAGAATATAATTTCATCAAGGGTTTGATGGTACAATAATCTCAAATTTTGATTGTGTTATCTTTCAGTGAGGTGTTGTTTTTAATCTCAATTTTAAAATACAATGTATGTTAGATACCTGCTCTGCTCCAGGTATTTTGTGGTGTGCTTACTTATGAAATACTTTGACAATTCATGGAGTTTATATAAAAATTCTAGCTAATGGATGAGACTTGAAAAGACAGTTGCCTGCTGAAGACTGTCTCCCAGATAGAGACTGACTGTGCAGTAGCTGTCTTAATGCTCCCTCCCCCAACTCACACATAGCATAGTGCTTTGTGGAGAGATTTTCTACCCTTCTAAAAATAACATCGCTGGAATTATACTTTAACTCTCTTTCTGGGGTATTGAAGAAAGGGCCTACATGTTTACATCTTTTAATTTTTTTCTAAACCCAACTAGTCTCCAGCTGTGTTGATTATAAGAGGTGGGTTTTTTTTCCTTTCTTTCTTTCAATTATTTATCTGCTTTACTCTTTGACATCAAATTAATAATGGCCCACAACAGTTAAGCAGAAATTCTCCCTGTTTTCTCTTTGTCTTTTTAGTAAACCTCAGTGGTCTACATGGAACATTGCCAAACATTTGTGCATTGAAATCCCAACCATCATCAACATGATGGTATTAGGACATGAGGCCTTTGGTAAGCGGTTAAGTCATGAGGGCAGAAAACCATGAATTAGTCCCCTTGTGAAAGACATCCTGGAGGGATCTTGTCCTGCACCATGAAAGCATGTAAAGGAGACAGCAGGCAGAATTGGGAAACAGGCCCTCACAAGGCACCAGATCTGTGGACACTTTGACGTTGTTCTTCACTATGTGAAATAAACTTCTGTTGTTCTTAAACCATCCAATCTGTGGGACTTTGATGCAAAGCACTTGTTATCTTGTAATAATTTATTCAGAATGCTGGCACAAAAGCATAGCACTGAAACAAAACCACCAAGTTAGTTCTCTGTTGTTACGTATCACACATGGACCTGTTGCTTGGCCTCTGTATGTAAAATGAGGATGATAATAGTATCTCACCGTTAAAGAATCAAATGGGATAATATTTATAATGTGTTTTGGGAGATTTCTGGCATGGATTAGCCCTTTATATGTGCTGGCATCTATAAATACAGTGATGGAAGATACATGGTTCATTGTACACTAACTGTTAAAGGAGCACAATTGATGAGAATTATTACAAAAACATATGATTTCACTAATATCTGAATAAAAGAACCTTAGACATCATCTAGATTAGTGACTCTCCAGAGGTGACCCTGGGCCAGCAGCCTCAGCATCACCTGGGAACGTATAAGAAATGCATATTCTAGGACCTCACTTCAGCACTAAATCATCATATCTGGCAGTGGAGCGCATGAGTTTGTGCCTATTTAGATACTTCCCAAAAGTATCTTCCGTAAATAAATAAATATATGTATATGTATACACACACATATATATATCTGTATAAATATATATATATTTAGCACTTGGAACATAGTTACTCAATAAGTACATAATTTTACTGCTTGATTTTTTTCACAATAATAAGGTAGAATCTTTGGAAATTCTATTATTCCAAAAAAGTATAGGTAAAATTTTAACTAAAGATAAGACATCAAATTCTGCTGCTGACCAAATAAATTAGACTCAGACTTAATGAATTCTACAACTGAAGTAGCTCTAACAGCCCTCTAGAGTAAATACACAAGACCAGAGAATCTCAAAGTAAGTTGCAGTAATATTTGTAGTTGTAGCAAATATTTATTAAGCACTTACTGTAAACCAGGCACTTAATGTGCATAATCTTATTGAATATTAGCATAATCTTACACTGCTCATTGATTTCTAATCCTGATTTTGCATATGAGAATCTTTGAACTTAGAAATAATCTAAATAACAAGATCACATAGCTAAGTCCAATGTCCAAGGACATTCCAGAGACCAAACTTTAGGTAAGCATCTAGCTGTTACAATATTCATTCACTTAATAAATAAGATTTTGAGAACTTAAAACAAGTCAGACTCGATTCTGAATACTCTGCAAATGAACATATGGGCAAGGAATAGTTTCAAAGAAAAAATGGCAGGGCTACAACAGAAAATAACAGAAGAGGTCATCTTAGAAACAAATATAAAGGGATCTCTGTATCAGAGTGACATACATTGAGATATATCCACAAAGCATTGGAATCAGACTCAAATTACCACTTAAGATCAATGACTTACAAAGTTTAGGTAGACAGTAAGTTCAACTACTAATAATAGTATCTCTAAAGCTATTACTAACTGATGACATTGAAAAATATTTGTTGCCTCTAAAATGCTATGATAATTTTGTTTTAATCTATCTGTATATTGAATTATATAATATATGCCCTTGAGAATATAAATAAATCTGGAAAGTCAGCTGCCTGTCTAGAGTAACTCTATGAATATATAATGACCATATGTGTAATAATCATCCATCATCCATTCAGTGCACTATGAAAATTTATCTACTTAAATCAGCTAGATATGGGCAAGGGCTAAATCTAGTACCTGCTTTTGTACAGCCCACATGGCAAGGTTTGTCTTTTCACACTTTAAATGGTTTTAAAACATGAAAAGGAAAATGACATTTTATTACATATAAACATTTATAAAATTCAAATTTTAGTGTCCATAAATAAAGGTATTGGAACACAGCCACAATCATTCATTTATGTATTTTCTATAACTTTGTCATACACAATAGAATTGAGTAGTTAGTATAGATCCATTATTGCCCACAAAGCTGTAAATATTTTCTATCTAGTCCTTTACAGAAAGACTACAGATCCATCACATGTATTACTCTTTCCTCCTAACAACCCTATAAGCAACATTCTTTACACAGGTGCTGGTACTGAACCTCAAGTGTATAATTGCCTTGCTATGGCATTTCATAAAAGAAGAACACAGATTCTTTGGTATTCTTATTGAGAGATTGGGGCCATGTCTCCTTCCTTTAATCAAGGAGTTCCAAGAATAAGTTAGTCTGTTTCCATCACTGTAACAAAATATCTGGGGTAATTAACTGGGCCTTGAACTATGGGCCCAGGCATTGTCCCCAGCTCTTCAGCTCAAGACCAATGTTCTACCACTTCAGCCACAGCACCACTTCAAAGGGTTAATTAACTTTTAAAAAGAAAGTTTCCTTTGGCTCTCAGTTGTAGGATTTCCAGTTTATGATCATTGCACTGGGCCTGAAGCAGCACATCAAGATGGGAATGTAGGTACTGGCAAACTCAACATTTAAACATGAACTTGGGAGAAAAGGAGAGTGAGAAAAGAGCCATGGCCCATAACCTCTCTTAAGAATTACTTCCAATAACCTAAAAACCTTCACTGTGCCTCATCTGTTAAAGATTCCATCACCTCCCAACAACACCATCCCAGGGACCAAGTTTTATAATACAAATGCTTTTGGAGGACACCCAAGATCCAAACTACAGCAAGGAGTTGTCACTTCAACAAAGGAGTGGCAGAAGTAGTATTTTGCTTGGTTCTCATGAACACCTGCTTTCAGAGTGACTGGGACAGCCCAAAGAAAGAAGGTGTGGGTGAGTGCTATCATTCACAGTCCGACTGAGCCCAGTCTTTGACCTGTCCCAGCCCTCTAACCTCAGACACATGAATGAAGAAACCCCTAAGTGCTCCATCCCTCTCAAATACTTCTAGCCCCAGGGATCACAGACTATTGGGAACCATGCATTCCTATGCACATCATCTGAATTCCCAAACATATGCCATCTACAAAAGTAGTAAGATGATTGTTGCTTCCTAGGACAAGGTCTGAGTGACTTATTCAACAACAGATAAAAGAAGTTCCAGCCACTTTCACAAAAACAAAGACTACTTACAATGAAATCTATTGAAGTTGTTTGAATAAGTGGAGGAGGACAGAGAGCGATATAGGGGATGAATTTAATCAAGGAGATTATTGTATACATGCATGAAAGTGTCACAATGAGACTCCTTTGAACAATCAATGTACAGAAATAAAAGGAAATGGTTAAAAAAATAAAGACCACTTGACGAAAGTTTATTCTAGAATATAATTCACTAAAATGCAATATGTAAAAGAAACAGAAGATTAACAAAAGAGAAACAGAAGGATTAGTAAATTATATCCTAGCAAAGTCATGAATTGAGATAAAGTATAAAGTCACAAATGATCTCAAACGTTGGGAACTTTAACTTTGCTTCAACTCGCAAAAGGCTTCAGGACCCTAGTGTAGGGTCCTCAAGTTTGTCATTGTTAGAGTAATGGTCCCACTAAGGGGGACCTATTGCAAGGCCTGTCCCTATATGTGAAGCACCTTGTGCCAAGATATTTTGAGTATTGGGAACTTGGCTTTTCAACTTTAACTATAAAGGAGTAGTAAAGTCTTAATGTCTGGATGAGTCCCATGCAAGGACTTCTCATTTACCTTTACTTCTGTGTATTTCCTTAAACTCCAGAGTAGGTAAATATTTATAAACTATCTTGTCTTTTCATACTCTTTTAATAATTTACATTAATTCTCACAGTGCAAGAAATTTACACAAACATTTTCCAGAAGCTTTCTGGGGTAATGGTGAACACTGAGTTTTACTGAACAGGATATAATGAAGCTCAACAGGCCACGAAAATAAAGACAAAAATCACAAATAACTAAAAGAGATACTGAATACTCGGGCTTTTGAATTCCTTAGGTTGCCTACCTCTACTTCATCCCCTATTTCTGGCTATTGTTGTTGTTGTTGTTTTTTAATCAGCTCTAGTTTCTTGCTATTCTTCTATATTCAGTTCTGCCCCAATTCACCATCTACTCATAAATTGGGGAGAGCTTTGTTAATTTACACTCTGGAAATGTCATCTTTAAGATTTTTTGTAACAATACATAAAGTTAAGAAATAAAAATTCTAGTAATATTTTGTAGAGGCTTAGGAAGCCTTTAATGGAACTCAGAAAGTCATGAAGATCTACAGCCAAAGTGAGCAGTTACAAAATATTAATACATTTTGAAATGTTAAGTCTGGAACAATCATTGTTGAGGAAGATTGATGAAATAAAGCCTACTTCCTGCTTTGAACATGAACAGGAAAAAAAAAAGGTGACCTTAACTGGGGAGGGGTATCTATACTCTAGGATAACATATACTTTATCCTAACTTCAAGCACCAAAAACAACGTTTATCTTCTGTTATTATTTTAACGTACAACACAGAGAACAGAGCCTATATAGTTTGCAATATGGCCTAGTGGCAAGAGTGCTTGCCTCGTATACATGAAGCCCTGGGTTCAAGTCCTCAGCACCACATATATATAGAAAATGGCCAGAAGTGACACTGTGGCTCAAGTAGCAGAATGCCACTGTGAGAATTAATGTAAAAGTGTTCTCTATAGTTTGCAAAGCAAGAGAAGTAGAAATGTCAAAATAAATAGAAAGGAAGAAAGCAGTCCATAAGTCAAGTCAGTAGCGAGGTACCCTGAGTAAAGATCATACCTTGCTTTTGCTTTTTCTCCCTGACTTGGTGTCTGTAACGGAATGATATTCACACACAATGGCATCCAACTGACCTCTACACAAAATAATTGCACCTATTCATGACCCCCCAATCATGCATATGTGGCCCTCCCAGTCACAAATTATTTTAGTTCCCTTAAGTGCCCTATGTCCTACTAAAAACCACCTTCTGGCAGCCAGTGGTCATGACCATACTGATTTAGAGGCTATCCTCTCAGCTACCATGGCTTGCAGCACAGTGTCTTTCACTATAGTAAATACAGAACAAGCAATTGAGTGACACAAACTTGCATCATACAATTTCAGTAAAACTCTAGAAAACAGGAATGACCAACCCAAGAAAGCCTCCAGTATAGTTTAGAGTTGGGGTAGATCATGACTTATCAAGGGAAAACAATCACAGAAAAACCCCTCAACCTATGCAAAAATGTATTCAGGCAGAGTGAAATAATCTGGGACAGGTCAATTCAAGATATACTACAGAAAAAGTATGAAAATGTGACTTTTGGTATTTTTTTCCATGAAATGATTCAGCATTTTTTTAGGTAAGTTATCCTATATTGCACTCAGGGCCAAGCAACATAACAAACTTCAAAAATTTGTTTTTGCATTTTCATAGTATTACTGCATCTCATCTGCAATTCTCTTTTTATTATTTTAATTGTCAAGGTGATGTACAGGAGGTTATAGTTATATACATAGGTAGTGAGTACATTTCTTATCAACCTTGTTACCTCCTTCCTCATTTTTCTCCCTCCTTCCCTCTTCCCCAATTCTCCCCACCCCGAGTTGTACAGTTAGTTTACAACGGATTGTCATGTATGTATTGCTGTAAACTCCAAGCAGAGCTTGTTTTTCAGGAAGCTCAAACTACTAGTTTTAGCCTCATCTGCATGACTTAATTGAACTTGAATTTCTACTCTACTTACCCTTTTTTCTCCACAATCCATTTCTTTTGTTATCCCTTCTCCATATTTGCCTCCATTTTTCTGTTTTATAATATTAATGTTTCATTATGATGTTTAATACATACTTTCATATTTACCCCCATCACTTTCTCCTTTCCCCTCCCATTGATTCTTCCCATCTCCAAATAATCCCTCTGTTATTTTAATGTCTCTTTTTAGGCCTAGATTCTGCATATGAGAGAAAACATGCAATATCTTTCAGAGTTTAGCTTACTTTGCTTAATATAACACGGTGGTTGATTTTTTATATTAATCTCCCAGTTTCTTACTATCTTATGGGAAACAAATGCATTTCCAGGTTAAGAACATCCTCTATTTTATTAAAAGTTAACATTTTTCTTTGATGTGAACAGAGTTATGAAAGAAATAAAAAATACTTATGTCCAAGATCAATTAAATTAATTTATTTAATGTTATTACTTCTCAACCTACATTGAAAAGTTTGCCTACTCCATCCTACTAAAACATAAATCTGCAACGTGAGTTAACCCTGGAAGAAAACAGAAAGGACACATGTTATACAATTCCACTTATATGAAATGTTTATAATAATCAAATCCATGAGTACATAAATTGGTGGTTCACCGGGATGAAGAGAAGATGAGGAGTGTATACAAAATGAAATTGCATAGAAAAATAGTTTGGGATGGCACAATAATATCATTTCCCATTTATTAGTACTAAAGCCAATAAAATAACCAGTGTTTACACCAAATAATCCAACAAAATTTTGTTATTTTTTAAAATTTATCACTATGTACTTATTTCAAATGCTTTGGTTTTCTCACTACTACCAAATTAATCAAGGCCATTGCCAGTTTTTCTAAACCCAGATACCATGGCCCAATCTAAAGGATTCCAACTCCTTAAAGAACTATGCAAATATTGGCCTTCTTCTCTATACAAGACAATAGAATGGCAGCAAAAAACAACATAAAACAGCAAGCGAAGCCCATAGACAAGAGAGAAGAGGGAAAAGACAGGAAATGTGTTTGAGAGTAGGAAGTCAAATGTTCAGAACTTGTAGGTTAAAAGGTATCCATTTTCATGGATTTCTAGTCATTGTTCCTAAGCATGGGCTACCTCTGCACAGTGGTGTTAGTATAGGGGTTCACATGACACATTTAGGATCACACACATGGATTTGTACTCAAAACCTTATGAAGATGGCTAATTTTTAACTACTATGAGTCTCAGTTTACTTAGGCATAAAAATGGTGTTAGTAATAACTAGTTCATGGATGTACCATGATATATAATGAGAATTTGTTAGCAAGTCATTTAGCATGGTGAAGAATTCATACTACACTTTCAGCATTATCATCAGGAGAGAGGACACAGTGTTGCCTGTCAACATTTGAAACCTTAACTTATATATGAAGATGTCCCAAAGACATATTTGATTGAGGTATATCTTAAATGTATTCAGTATTCAACAACCATCTCAATGGCTATATTGGCCATTAATAAATTTATAGCTCATACCTTAACATTATTTTTACCACATTGAAGGGTTTTACATTTATTCTCTCTCCATCCAATATAATGCCATCCTTTGTACTTTTTTGCAACCCTTTAATATCCTGATCTTTGCTTTTCCATGGCAAGATTTCAGCTTCTCTTTATTTTCTCATTGCCATTCCAAAATATATTCATATGCCAAGCATTAGCCAACTGAAAAACTGAAGAGGACAATCCTTCCACATCCATTTGCCTTTTAAAAACGACTAATAAGCTACTTCCTAAACCATGGCTCAGGGCTGAGTCTGGAGAGTCTGTTCCCAGCAGGCAGGGCATATGCCTTCTGTGTAACAGCTGTCTCTTTGTACTATAACTTCAAGCACAGTATTGTGCTAAAACAGCAAGTAATGTAATAAAAAAAAAAATGGGACAATTCTGTTTCCCTACTGTGAGCTAGGACATGTGAATAGGAAAAAATAATGGAGAAAAAATGTGATTTTTCATCAGTGAAATGGAGGGACTGCCCAAAAACAGCTGGGGGAAAGGAAAGGTCTGGAAAACGATCTTTCCATTTCTATTTTGCTAAAGAGATGGCCCAATTATTGTCTGACTTTCTTTCTGATCTCTTGCCAATAGCATCTGAATCTCTGAAATGAAGGCAAAGAGATACTGACAGCTGTGCCCAGCATGGAAACAGCCAAGCGGCAACAGATACTGTAGCCTGTCACGTGGCGTCAAGCCAAGGAAGATATCAATAAGATCCAACACCAACTACCTATCAGAGTATTTCAGAGAATCTGAGCGCAGAACCTTTGGAAGAACCATCAACCATGCTTTGCTCCAAAGCATAAGATTTCCATGAATGTCCTAAGTGAATGGATCCAGGAAAAGGACTGATCATTCTGCTTAGTATCATACAAAATTCAAAAGAAAAACAAGAGTTAAACCACTGTTGTAATTATTCTCAACATACCATGTGAACTCCTACTACTTTTTTTCTCTTTTTCCTTGTCTGTTTGACTGAGTCGTTTGTTTCATTTTGTTGCTCTTGTACTCCCTTCCTGTGGCTGTACCCTAGCTACCACTGTATTATATCCAAGTACCCTGGATACTGTTTATACAGGTAATAGAACTGAGGAAGGGAGAGGGAATACCAAAATCGAGAGATGAGGAAAAAAAAGGACAAACCATTCAAAAAGCAACACTTAGAAACCGTTTGGTGTAAGCCAACTGCACAACTCTTGGAGGGAGAGGGGAAGGCGGTGGAGGGAGAGGGGAAGGCGGAGGAGGGAGGGAGGAAATGAGGGAGGCGGTAACAAGTAGAACAAGAAATGTACTCACTGCCTTTCATATGAATCTGTAACCCCTCTGTATCACACTTTGACAATAAAGGAAAAAACAGAAAAGAAAAAAAGAGAAAGTACTACTTTTTTACATAATCATAAGGCCACTCTATCTCAACTGTATTGTTGGGGTTCAGCTTTGGCCTTGAAGGGGAAGGGCAGAGGAGAGCTCTCCTGAGACGCCGCCCTTCCCCCAGCCCTGGGGGAATGGGGAAGCAGGCCACAATTATCTGGGTCCGGAACCAGAAGAACTGGCTTTGCAACCAGCCGCCCAACTTTCTCGCCAGGCCATGTGCTCCCCATTCTCGCAGGCTTTGCCCATGGGATGGTGCTATCCAGGTGACGTTATCTCATGAGGGGGTCTTATGACAAGCTCGCCAGCCTATCGCTAGCTCTTGGTCAATCACTCCTTTTCTTGTCACCCCTACTATATCAACTGTTAGCCACTCCCTTATTAAATCAGATTTGCTCTTGAAGCTGTCTCTGAGACTCCGCTTATGCCTGGCTTCCTTCATGGGTAAGGAGGGAGGATAAGCGATCTTATATGGCCGCGTGCACCTGAGGTCTTTCCTGAGCCCCCAACTCCACTCTGGCCTTACCTGCGGGTCGGGTGACCAGGGGAGAGGGTGAGAAAGGGAGCGATTAGAGTAGAGTAGAGCCTGACGCCCCCCCCCCCCCATGCCAGGGGAGGCGACCCAAGCCCAGCACTGTATTATTCAAATAATCTTTTTTATTTATCTGTGAAAGAAAAGCTTTCTCAGTGGATAAAAACCTTTATCCAACTAGCTTATACAATTAAGAGAATTTATTGGCTAGATGATTATTAGATGCTCGGGAGGTCACTCGTCAGAATTCCTTCCCTTTGAAGGTGGAAGTTGATTAAAAGAGGAACAGAGTCATAACTTTTGTCCTTGCTCAGTTCCCCCTACTTGGGTTTCGTGAACAAATAGTCAGGATGTCTCCTATGTGTCCTCAAAGTTTTCTGTCTCTGCTGCAATTCATATATCAAAGATCTTTGTCAAAAGAAGGGAGGAAAGGACAGATAACAGAAAAAAATGAGACAATGCAATATGAAAATAAATGCTTCAATATGTTCATGTTCATATTTTTAACAAAATGTTAGTATTTTATTAATTTACAAGTATATATGAAATCTATACTGTATAATGTAGTAGCCACAAGCTATATGTAGTTCCTTCTACTTATAATAGTTAAAATTTAAATTTCACCATTTGAATTCTCCCCTGTAAATACCACGCATCAGATAATGTAGTCGTGTACACTTGCATACAACCCCATGTGCTTACTACTAAAGTTCTACAAATTAGTTCTAGCTTCCACATATGACAGAAAACGTGTATCTTTCATCTCTCTGGGCTTGACTTGCTACACTTAGCAGATTTTTTTTCCCAAATAACACACAGTCCAACAAAATGAATACCAGGAAACTAGCACTTAAAAGGTATGGGGAATAGGTACAGGGGAGGAGGACAGACAAACAGAGGAAGGGGGCAAATACAGTCATCCCATTCCATGTATGTCCTATGAAATTATGAAAATCAAAGGGAGGGGTTGGTTTGAGAGGGATGGGGAAGAATGATGAAAGATGCATTGTGCTTATAAACTGATTTCTGGACTGGTAATTCCTTTGTACAATTACTCAAAGATAATAAAAATATAATTTAAGAAAGTAAAATAAAATTTCAGTTCCTGAGTTACAATAGCTACCCTCAGGTGCTCAATAGCCATTTGTTGGTAGAGACGATAGTATTAGACTACATGAATTAAAACAGTTCTGCCCTTTCAGGAAGTGTTAATGAACAGCACTGATGTATGAAGGAGGAAGAGATAAGGAGAAAATTTGAGGATTTTTAAATTCTTATTTGGGAAAACAATTATCCATGCTGAAAGAAACAAAATGAAGAAAATAAACTTTCTGACCATGGAGGTATTGTGTTAACATGATCCTAAGGTCAAAAATAGAAAAGTCAGCAAAGATCAAGCTTCAAACAAAAATTTTCTACCTTAAGAAAAAAGCAACAGGTAAGATGAGAGCTGGGAAGTGAGAAATTAATATCAGTGATTTGGGGCCTTAGTGACATGTCATCAAAATTCAGTCTTAAACTTGGCATCAGATGGGGGAAATGCCACTCTACAGTGAGAGATCTTCATCTCTCTGCAAACTGTAGCATTCATTATTTTTAAATTAAACTGGACTAATAGGATTGGCTGGTTGATAAAATTGCTATATCACCTTTTTCTTAGATCAACTCTAGAGCATGTAAATTTTATAGATTAAATGCTAAGTGATGAATTTTGTCTCAATTTTCTTAGATGAGCAATCACACACAGTGAAGCTATTTGAGTAGGCAGAGACTTTACAGATACCAACAGCCATTGCTTTAAAATGAGGATGTTAAAACATCCTCATTCTAAGCCCTATATTTAACATGAAGTGTGACACAGATGGCATTACAGGTGCATAATCTGAAATGTTTGTAAACCTGAGGCTCTGTGATCTGAAACAAAACTTGGACTTTATCCTTCCAGATAGACTAGTACATTTGTAGTGTGGAGGTATGATCTGGCCAGCACCATCATTGGCTACATGGGGAGTTGTACTACCTGGCCTCTTGTCTTGATGGGTGTACCTGAATTCCTAGACGAAGGGAAGTCCCACCCCCACGTTATGGGTGTTCCCGAATCCCTGGAGACAGGGGTGGGCCCTTGACCTATAAGTTACTGAACCTGTCAGTCAAGTGCCTGGTACTGGGAGCTTCCTGTAACCCAGCCCCCAGACCTGCCATTATGCAATACCACACATCTTCACATCCTGTGCCCTGTGGTCTGGCTCGTCTCCAGTTACCATGGCATCCTACTTCAGCTCTCCATTGGAGTTTTCTTGATATATGACATTCTTACTGGGGTGAGATGGAATCTCAATGTTGTTTTGATTTGCATTTCTTTTATGGCCAGTGATGTAGAGCACTTTTTCATATGTCTCTTGGCCATTCTCATTTCCTCATCAGAGAAGTCTCTTTGTAAGTCTTTAGCCCACTTGATGAGGGGGCTATTGGTTCTTTGTGGTTTTGTTTTGGAGGAAGGTAATTTTGTTAGTTCTGCATATATTTGAGATATGAGGCCTTTGTCCGTTGAATGGCCGGTAAAGATCTTCTCCCAATCTGTGAGCTTTCTGTTTATCTTGCGAACTATGTTCTTTGCCCTGCAGAAGCTCTGCAGTTTGATGCAGTCCCATTTGTCCAATCTTTCTTTGATTTGTAGCCTTTCTGGGTCTTTGTTAAGGAAGTTCCATCCTGCGCCAAGGAGCCTAAGTGTTTCTCCTACTCCTTCCTTTAGTGTTTTCAGGGTGTCTGTTTTGATTCCGAGGTTTTTGATCCATTTGGAATTGATTTTGGAGCAGGGTGATATATAAGGATCTAGTTTTAGTTTGTTGCATATGTTAAACCAGTTTTGCCAACACCATTTGTTAAGGACGCTATCATTCTTCCAGACTATTTTTTTAGCTCCTTTATGAAGATTAAGTAGGCGTAGTTCTGTGGGTTCATTTCTGGGTCATCAATTCTGTTCCATTGGTCTTCAGGCCTGTTCCGGTGCCAATACCAAGCTGAAGTTGGGTATTGTAATTCCCCCAGCACTGTTCTTTCTGCTTAGGATTGTTTTTGTTATTCTGGGTCTTTTATTGTTCCATATGAATTTCTGGATTGCTTCCTCTATTTCATTAAAAAATGGTGTTGGAATATTAATGGGTGTTGCATTGAATTTGTAGATAGCCTTTGGCAATATTGCCATTTTGATTATATTAATCCTCCAATCCAGGAGCATGGGAGGTTTTTTCATTTCCTTAGTTCCACCTTTATTTCATTTTTCATGTTTTTAAAGTTTTCATCATAGAGGTCTTTCACTTCTTTGGTTAATGTTATCCCTAAGAATTTTATGTTATTTTGAGGCTATTGCAAAAGGAGTTGCTTTCCTGATTTCAGCCTTGGTCTTAGGGTCGTTAGCATAGAAAAAGGCCGTTGATTTTTGAGGGTTTATTTTATATCCTGCAACTTTGCCAAAATTTTGGATCAGCTCTAGTAGCTTGGGGGTAGAGTCTATGGGATTCTTTAGGTATAGGATCATGTCATCTGTGAAGAGAGAAAGTTTAGCCTCATCTTTTCCTATTTGGATCCCCTTTATATTTTCTTCTTGCCTAATTGCTCTGGCTAGGAATTCTAGTACTATGTTGAAGAGCAGGGGAGAGAGTGGACATCCCTGCCTTGTTCCTGATTTTAAAGGGAATGGCTTTAGTTTTTCCCCATTTAGAGTTATGCTTGCTGTTGGTTTGTCATAAACTGCCTTGATTATATTCAGGAATGTTCCCTGGAATCCCAATTTTTCCACGGCTTTTAGCATAAATGGGTGCTGGATTTTATCAAACACTTGTTCCGCATCCAGTTATATAAGCATGTGGTTCTTTACCTTGCTCTGGTTGATGTGGCAGATTACATTAACTGACTTGCGTATATTGAACCAACTTTGCATCCCTGGGATGAATCCAGTTTGATCGTGGTGTATGATTTTTTTGATGACCTGTTGAAGTCAATTGGCCAGAATTTTGTTGAGAATTTTTGTGTCTATGTTCATCAGGGAAATCGGTCTATAGTTCTCCTTCCGTGATGAGTCCCTGCCTGGTTTTGGGATGAGGGTTATACTGGCTTCATAGAATGAGTCTGGAAGTGAACGTTCTCTTTCAATTTCATTGAAGAGTTTGAGAAATATTGGTGTGAGTTCTGTTTTGAAGGCCTTGTAGAATTCTGCAGTGAATCCATCTGGACCTGGGCTTTTCTTGGGTGGGAGATCATTTATTGCCGTTTCTATTTCAATACTGGATATGGGTCTGTTTAGGAGGTTTAAATCTTCATGGTTCAGTTTGGGGATATGAATTTTTTCTAGGAAATCATCCATTTCTTCCAAGTTCTCAAATTTGTTGGCATAAAGGTTTGCAAAATAGTCCCTTATTATTTTCTGAATTTTGGTTATTTCTGTGGTGATGTTACCTGTTTCATCTCTTATCTTGTTTATTTGAGTGTGCTACCTTCGTTTTTTGGTCAGGTTTGCCAGGGGTCTGTCTATCTTGTTGATTTTTTCAAAGAACCAACTCTTTGTTTTGTTGATCCTTTCGATGGTTTTTCGTCTCTAATTGATTTAATTCTGATTTGATTTTAATTATTTGCTTCCATCTATTGATTTGAGGTTTGGCTTGTTGTTCTCTCTCAAGGAAATTAAGGTGCTTCCTTAAATTAGTGAGTTGCTGTTTCTCCAGTTTGTTGGTGTATGCACTCAGAGATAAATTTTCCTCTGAGTACTGCCTTTGCTGTGTTCCAAAGGAGCTGGTGCTTTGTGTCCTCATCTTGGTTGAATTCCATAAACATTTGAATTTCTGTTCTAATTTCTTCAATGACCCACTGATGGTTCAGCAGTGTCCCATGAATTGTAGGATTTTCTGTGGTGGCTATTTGAGGTGAGCTCTAATTTTATTCCATTGTGGTCTGAGAGAATGCAGGGAATGGTTTTGATACTTCTGAATTTGTACAGATTTTCTTTGTGCCCTAAAATGTGATCTATTTTGGAGAATGTTCCATGTGCTGCCGAAAAGAATGTGTATTCAGTTGTTGCTGGATGGAATATTCTGTAGATGTCAGTTAAGTCTAGTTGGTCTATGCAATTGTTTAGTTCTGTGGTTTCTTTGTTCAGTTTTTGGCATATTGATCTGTCCATAGGTGACAGTGGAGTGTTAAAGTCCCCAACTATCAATGTGTTTGGGTCTATGAGTGTTTTTAGAGTCAGTAGTGTTTGTTTGATGAAGTGTGCTCCTGTATTTGGTGTGTAGATATTTAGGATGGTTATATCTTCCTATAGGAGAGATCCCTTTATTCGGATGTAGTAACCTTCTTTCTCTCTTCTTAACTTTTTTAATTTGAAGTCAATTTTGTCTGATACTAGGATTGTAATTCCGGCCTGATTAT
The DNA here is from genome assembly GCF_023159225.1 of Perognathus longimembris pacificus. Classification (NCBI taxonomy): domain Eukaryota; kingdom Metazoa; phylum Chordata; class Mammalia; order Rodentia; family Heteromyidae; genus Perognathus; species Perognathus longimembris. Next base: position 19,186,187 of record NC_063170.1, read on the forward strand.
GGGGGCCATTTGCATGGTAGATTTTATTCCAGCCTTTCACTTTTAGAAGATGTTTACTTTTGCTGGATAGATGTGTCTCTTGGAGGCAGCAGAAAGATGGATCTTGATTTTTGATCCAACTTATGAGCCTACGTTGTTTGATTGGAGAATTAAGTCCATTAATGTTGAGAGTTAGGATTGAGAGGTGATCGTTTGTTCCTTTCATTATCACTATCTTGTTAAAAGCTGTGTCTTCCCATTTCTTGATCTGATATTCTGGTCTACTATTTAGGGTTCATTTCTCTGTCCGTATTGGGATCCTGATTATTTTCCCTGTATAGTACATCTTTGAGGATTTTCTGTAAAGCTGGTTTGGTGGAGATATATTCTCTCATTTTTTCCTTACTGTGGAAGACTTTTATTTGACCTTTGGCTATGAATGAGAGTTTAGCTGGGTACAGTATTCTTGGTTGGTAGTTATTTTTATTTAGGGTTTGGCATACCTCATTCCAGGCTCTTCTTGCTTTCATGGTCTCTGCTGAGAAGTCTGGGGTAATTCTAATTGGTTTTCCTTTATATATGATTGTTTTCTTCTCCCTAACAGCTTTAAGGATTCTTTCCTTGGACTCTATTGATTCTGTTTTTATCACAATGTGTCCGTGGGATGTCCTGTTCTGGTCTGGTCGGTTTGGGGTTCTAAATGCTTCTTGTATCTGTATAGTCCTATCCTTCTGGATATTTGGGAAGTTCTTGGCTAATATTCTGTTAAATAGTTTGCCTATTCCATTAACTTCTTTCTCCAGGTTTACCTCAATACCTATTAGCCTTAAATTGGGCTTCCTGATTGTGTTTTGGAGCTCCTGGAGTGATCTGTTATGTCGATTGGATCGGTTTTGTACTTATTTTTTATCTTTCACCATAGATTCTAGAGAATCTTCAGCTCCTGAGATTGGATCCTCTGCTTCAGCTAGTCAGGAATGTAGGCTAGCTACTTAATTTTGAATCTCTTTTCCTTCTGGCTGGTCGTTCCTGATGATTTCCATGTCATCTCTTAGGTCCTGCATGGACTTCTTTACTTCATTAACTTCATTAATTTCATTTTGAGTGCTGTCTCTCAAAATCTTTGGCTGGGTAGCTATCTTTTCATTTGACTCTTGAATTTCATTTATCTTTCTATTTGTTGAGGCCATGAAATCGTCTATTACTTTATGGAAGGATTGCTGTATTGATTCAAGCTTTTCATTTATCATATTTATCAGTAGTCTTTGTAGAGCATTTTGAGGGTTCTCTTCTATGTCTTTGATTGACTGTTCTGCTTCCTGCTTGTTTTGAGTGGGAGATAAGACTCCATTGTTTGCCATCTTTTTTGTATTTCTTCTGCCCATTTGGATTGGGAATGCCAATCTACAAGCACCTGTGAGCACCGTTTAAGACCCAAAGCAGACCTTACCAAGCACTGTTGTGTAAATCTTAGAGGTTCACAATTATATACAGATACCTTGTATACCTGTATATAAAATTAGATTTGGTGTTCCTAAAGAATACAATTTCAATATAACAACTGATCCTGAGCCCTGTATTCAGTAGTTACTTATTTACTGTTACAAACCTATGAGCAATTCTTGTTCTTATATTAAGTTATTTTTGGACTGACCTTCTCTATGAACCCCTTTGATTCACTTGGATTAAGCAGGGATACCCTCTATCCAATAACCAGCAGTCAATGGAATCTGGAGTTCCTGGAAGTAAGTCAGGAAGGTAAGTTAGAGGTAGTAAAGAGAACAGAGTAAAATGTATGGGGGGGATGATTTTGGTTTAGTTTCAGTGACGTGGAAATGTGGAGGAGAGTAGAATCAGTAGAAAGAACAAGGTTAAAATGATAGAGAATGGAGAGTTAGGAGCAAAGAGTGGAAGTGTTATTCATAGGAAAGTAATTTTTAAAGAAAGAGAATGCAAAGAGAGAAATAAAGAAAAAATACTGGAAGACAGATGCACAAAACAGAAAAATTATTAAAAAAAATAAAAAGGAAAAAAACCAGAAAAATGAACAACCAAAAAAAAAAAAACTTGATAAAACAAATAAGTAAAAATGGAAAACAAAAAAAACAACAATGTTTCAGAAATGAAAAAATAAAATAAATAAAAATTTAAAAAGAAAGCTTAAAAAATGTTTGACAAAAAAAATGGAGTCTTCCTTGTTTGGGTGGGCTTTCTACAGTCTCTGATTTCCTTGAGATGGTCTGCAGTCTATTTTGCCACTTGGCTGGTTTGACTTGCTTTCAGTTAGCAGGGGGTGGATCTGTTCTAACCCTCCCACCTGTCAGTGAAATCCTGGTTTTCTATGATTCCCACAGTTTTCAGGTAAGACTTGGGGGGTCCTCTGTCAATGTGGGACGTGAACAGTCTCAGGAACCATGGCTCCTCTTGTCTACTGTGGGGCTACTGCCGCTAACACCTGGCTTTGAATAGGCCCACTTTAGTTCCAGGCTGGTCTGACCCTATGCCTGTGTCAAAGATGGCGCTTTACTCTGGCGGTGGGGGAAGGGCTACCTCCCAGAAGCTGCTCTAT